>NC_080542.1:82532061-83744561 GCF_028640845.1 Ahaetulla prasina | reverse complement strand
GGCGCACCAGGCGAACCTGGTGGAAAGCTCTCCTGGAGACGGCCGTCAAATGGTCTTCAAAAGACAGCCGTTCATCCAGGAGAACGCCCAGGTTGCGCACCTCTCCACCGGGGCCAGTGACCCGCCCCCAACAGTCAGCCGAGGACCCAGCTGACTGTACCGGGATGCCGGCATCCACAGCCACTCTGTCTTGGAAGGATTGAGCTTGAGCCTGTTTCTCCCCATCCAGACCCGTACGGCTTCCAAACACCGGGACAGCACTTCGATAGCTTCATTGGGGTGGCCCGGTGTGGAAAAGTACAGCTGGGTGTCATCAGCGACAGCTGGTACCTCACACGAAGCCACTGATGATCTCACCCAGCGGTTCATATAGATGTTGAACAGAAGGCGAGAGAATCGACCCCGCGGCACCCCACAAGTGAGGCGCCTCGGGCCGACCTCTGCCCCCTGTCAACACTGCTCATGCATCGTCGGAGAGATAGGAGGAGAACCACCGATAAACGGTGCCTTCCACTCCCAATCCCTCCAACCGGCGCAGCAGGATACCATGGTCGATGGTATCGAAAGCCGCTGAGAGGTCTAATAGGACCAGGACAGAGGAGCAACCCCTATCCCTGGCCCCCCAGAGATCATCCACCAACGCGACCAAAGCCGTCTCCGTGCTGTAACCGGAACATATCCCTCCCACACAATCGAATATTGGATGCACCCCTTCAGCCAGCGGGAGTCTCGGATGCTGTGCACTTCGTTGGAGGGACGGGTGCCGCTGGGTGTCGAAGGGGACACGGTGGGGCCTCAGGGACCAGAAGGGACCGGTGAACGACATGGTGGATCCGCAGGGATCATGGCAGGGTCAGCTGGTAGGCCACTGGGTTGATGACCGCTTCGATGGGGAATGGGCTGATGAACTGGTGGTCCAACTTCTTTACTGGTCGGTCAGTCAGTCGGTGTTTTGTGGAGAGCCACATCTGATCTCTGACCGACAGCGGGGGCATCGCCCGTCGGGAGTCGTCGGCAAATTGTTTGTAGTCTTCCTTCGACCTATTCAGCTGTTGACGCACCAGCTGCTGGACCGTGTGCAATTCCGACAGGAAGTTCTGTGTCTCGGGAACAGGGGAGTCCGCTGGAGCCAGAGGGAAGAGCCATGGATGGTGCCCCACATTGGCAAAGAACGGGATCATCTGGGTGGAGGTGTGCTGGGAGTTGTTAAAGGCGAACTCTGTCAGGGAAAGGTAATCGGCTCAGTTGTCCTGCTGCTGGTTGACAAAACAGCAGAGGTACTGCTCCAGGATGCCGATGATCTTTTCCATACCCCCATCAATCTCCGGATGGTGCGCTGACGACAGGCATACCTGCACCTCCAACATGGCCATTAGGCTCTTCCAGAAGCGAGCCGTGAACTGAACTCCGTGGTCCGAAACTACCCTGTCTGGCAGACCGTGGAGGCGGAAGACGTGCTGCAGGAAGAGACGGGCTGTCTTGGCGGCTGTGGGCAGCCCGCAGCACGGGATAAAGTGTGCCATCTTGGTGAGCATGTCCACTACCACCAGCACCGTGGTGAACCTAGAGGACAGCGGCAGGTCCATCAGGAAGTCCATGGAGATCCCCCCCCAGGGTCTGTCGGGTGACGGCAGGGGCTGGAAGAGACCGGGAGGGGCCCCCGTTGCAGCCTTGGCTTGCCAGCATGGCATGCAAGACGTTACGTACGCGTGCACGTCATGCTGCACTCGGGGCCACCAGAAGGTCCGCATCATAAGGTGGAGGGTCTTAAAGAACCCAAAATGTCCTGCTGCAGGGTTGTCGTGGCACTGGGTCATGACGAGGGCTCAGAGTGGTCCCATGGGCATGTAAAATCACCCCCGGAACTTGAGTAAGTCCTCCTCCAAAGTCCAAGGAGACGTGGGGCCCACCTCCAGTCTCTGCTGCTGAGACCAGACGTCTTGGCGCTGTGCCTCTCGCACCCGAACGGCATGATGGTGTATTCGAAGTATCCATACCGGGTGCTGACCGCCGTCTTCCATTCGTCTCCCTCACGCATCCGCACCAGGTTATAGGCCCCCCGGAGATTGAGCTTGGTGAAAATCGAGGCCTCCTGCAGCCTCTCCATTAGTTCCAGGATGAGCGGCAGGGGTAGCGATTCCACATTGTGATGGTGTTTAGCCGGTGGTAATCGCACCACAAATGCAAGTCCCCCCCATCTTCTTCTTCACGAAGAGGACTGGGGCCGAGAGGGGGGATGATGAAGGCCGGATGAACCCGTGGGCCAAGTTTTTATCCAGGAAGTCCCTGAGGGAGGCCAACTCGGGCTCCGACATGGAATACAGGCATCCCACGGGTAGCAGTGCATTGGGCAGCAGGTCCACAGGGCAATTGTAGGGCCTATGCAGGGGTAATCGGTCCGCCTCCTTCTCGCTGAACACATCGGCAAAATCCATCAGCTCAGGAGGCATGGAAACGACCGGGGTTGAGATTTCCTGGCCGGCACAGGTGTGGTGTATGTGATTGACTCACTGCAGACTCAGGAAAGAGATGGCGTTCCACAACCAGGCCACCTAAGGGTCGTGGGTCCGGAGCCAGGCCAGTCCTAGGACCAAGGGAAAATGAAGGTCTGCCGTGACATAAAACTGGATCGCCTCCTCATGGTCCCCAATGGCTAGGCGCAAAGGCTGGGTGGCGAAGTTAATGGGGCCGATCTCGCCCATCAATCGTCTCTACCCTCTTCGGAGGGTCGACCGGAACCAACAGGATGTCAAAATGGGTCACAAAGGCCTGGTCCATAAAGTTTGTCATGGCCTTCGAGTCCACCAGCTCATGCGCCTGAATCCCCTCCGACCGGTTAGCCAACCACACCTGGGTGTCCAAAATCAGATGCTGAGGGGGCCCAGAGTCCACATCCGCTATTTCCGGTGGGTGCTTGGTACGTGCCCAACCTAGGTTTCCCCTGCAGTCAGGCCTGCCCCGTTTCCCGGCTGGTCACGCCGAGATTCAGGGACTGGCTCGAGCACCCCCCTTTGTTTCCTGGGACGAGAAGCGGTGAAATGTCCAGGCTCTCTGCAGTACAGGCACAACCCCCCTTGGCGTCTCTGACTCCATTCCTGGGCCGTCAGGCGAGGTCTGGCCACTCCCAACTCCATGGGCTCCTCCGCAGCACCCACAAAATGCGGGGTGTCCCAGAGCGCTGTTGGCACAGAACGCGGGGGGCGCAGACGTCGACGGCAGATCCCTGGGGGGCAACGGGACGGTCGCCGTTGAAGACGGGCGTCGAGACGCAGACAGAGTGGCACCAGCGTGTCGAGGGTCCGCGGCACCTCCACCCGGGCCAGCTCATCCTGCAGCTCCTCTGCGAGGCCCTCCTGGAACGTGTCCGCCAGCGCTGTGTCATTCCAGTCAGAGTCCTGGCGTAAAAGCTGAAATTCGGCAATATACTCCTGCAGTAGGCGCTTCCCTTGACGGAGGTCTTTAAGGTGCCTGGTTGCCGTCAGGGTCCAAACAGGGTCCTCATATATGAGGCGCAGTTGCTGCCAAAACCCCTGGTGGTCTGCTAGCAAGGGGCTGTCCTGGAGCAAAAGGGGGGAAGCCCATCAGACAGCCGAGCCGGAAAGAAGGCTGATCACGAATGCCACCTTAGCCTGGTCATCTGGGAAATCCTCCGGCCGCATAGACTTCTTCTGTCCCAAGAAGTCCGGGAACATCTCAGGCTGCCCAGAAAACTTATCTGGCACGGTCACTGGGCATTTGCGAGGAAGAGGAGGAGTGGGAGGTGGGGGGGCTGCAGAAGCATTCTGGGCAGCAAGTTGGGTTGCCAAGTGAGCCACTTGCTGCTGCAGCAGTTGATTTTCAGCTCGCAGCTGCTGTAACTGCTGCTGTAACTGCTGCAGGTCCATCTTAGTTAGAAGATGGTTAAGTTGGGGTGATGGATAAGATGTTATGTCCCCCTCCCCACTTCACAGAGCAAATGTAAAGAAGCGTGTCTTCCAGTCTTTTTATTTGCTACAGACCTGATTTTCTTCAGGTGAGGAAAGACTTGGCAGTGACTGTGCAAAGGTCTACCAAGTTCTGAGTCCGTTATCTCGTGTCCAAGATCCGTTGCCAAAACTCACTGACAAAGTCCTTTAACCTTCCAACAACCGAGTTGCAGTGCACCTTTGGTAGCTTTTTTGTCTGTCACAAGGGCCACATGGCAGCTCCACCCACTTTTATACCCTGTGGGGTGTGGCTCAGTGACTCAGCAATCTCTGAGCCTGCCACGCCTTTTCCTCTGCTGCACACGCTTATCTTTTTGTCGCTGCCTCGGATCAATACAGGATTGATCGTCATCAGCTGGGACTTGAGGCGTTGCCAGGGAGGAGGAGGGTGCGGGAGAGGGAGGCCTTGTCAGCTCCTCCTCCTGGCCTGCAGCTGGAACTTGGGGCAGTGCAAGCGAGGAGGGTTCTGGCGAGGGAGGCCTTGCTGGCTCCTTTCCCTCACTCTCCGAGTCACTCTCCTCCATGAGGACAGGCTTGGGGAGCGAAATCACAACAAAAGGTGATATATATACCATACTATGTGGTTGTGGTGATGGTTCTCCTAAATGAAATAGATTAACTAAATCTATTACAATTTAACTTTATCAGCAGCATATTATCAGCTATTTTGCCTGTTTAATTTATTATCAGCCACTTAATCAAGTTAAGTAAACCTTACAATTTTATCATGGCTCCACATTTTTCTTGAGAATTTCTTTCTTTCTACCTTTTTTTACAAGGTAGTTCTGGAGCTTTTGACAATAGCTTGACTGTGTAAATATTGTATTATTCCTTACCTGTGTTATGTCCCTATGTATAAACTTCCAGAATTTTGAGGAATAGATTATCAGAACTGGTCCATATATCTCGAGGACATCCGGGTTGGGGAAGACTAACCTATAATATGATACTTAAACCTTTCTGTCCCATTCATACCACATTACAAAGAGGTTAGGGAACTGGATATGTAGGCTGCAAACTAAGCTTAAGTCAAACAAGCTAAGAATACCATTAGTTCAAAAATTCTTATTCAAGGTTGGATGGGGTAGAATTCCTCTTGAAAGCTCAAGTTCATAGTTTGACCTTGAATCTTTGATCTGGCAGTGAACTCATAGTTCACTCATCAAAGTTGCACCTTACACAATGTAAGCCGCCCTGAGTCTTCGGAGAAGGGCGGGAAATAAATGTAAATAAAAAAAAAAGTTTTAGGTAATTTTGTAATTGTGTTGTGCTTCCTAGTTTAATATTTGATTGAATAGAATAGAATAGAATTTTTATTGGCCAAGTGTGATTGGACACACAAGGAAGTGTGTGTGCAGCAGTGATCTAACAATGTATTAATTAATATTATTTTGTTAGTTTTTATTGTAGAATGAAATATCTATTGCATTGACATATTAGGTACAATGTGTCTGGGACTATTTTAGGAGAGAAAAGTGGCAGATATTTTGGCCTGCAGACAGTATCAAATTAGTCATGGTGACATCCAGGATGTACAAATTTAAAGTGGATCTTTTAGAAAATATTGTTTGGTAATGTATGAAACACATACTTGACCTCTCCATTCCTTTTAACAGCAGCATGCTAGCTGCAGTGCATTCCATTAATCCTTTTTAAAATGTAACATCAAAGATGCGAAGTCAGTAAAAAGTATGTCAAAGGCTAGTCTGTGCCCTGAATAGAACTTTTTGTCACCAATTTGTAAAATATTCTACACTCCTTAGCTTTTAAAAAAATATGTAATTTAGAACAGCTCCCCATCTGTAAAGAAGAAAATACACAGTGCCAAAATAGGATTCATTCCAAAGCTAAGGCACTTGGAAATAGTAGCCTGCAAATATCTGTCAAACAGCTATGGAACTTTTTTATAATATAGTGGAACCCCCCTCCCCGCACTAGATATTCTGAATCAGGCTATTTGGCAAAGCTAGGAAGCTCAAAAGAGTTACAGGATTTGAATAATTACTTTAATTAATTAAAAGTAAATAAATCTTCCTAAACAAATATAAATGATCCATACTGCGCTAGCCATTTTTTTCAGTAGATGAGATCTCCAAATCACAGGAAAAGGGGAAGAAAGGAAAAAAGTAGGTAGAGTAGATAATACCGTGTGGATGTATCTGGCCTGCATATATAGCACGGTTAGAATTTTCAAACTTTATTGTGGGAAATGTTACATGTGTGCCAGTTACCCTCTCATTTGTACAGAATGTGCTTTACAAATCACTTTCATCGAACAGTTCAATAAAAAGGAAAATCCCTGTACATGAAAACACTAACTCCAAAAAAGATGCAAATATTCAGGCCTATATTCACTTTTATTCTTATGTTGATCTACAAACTAATGGTTAGTTTGTAGGTAATACCCTGAAAACTGCCTTTTGAAGAGATGTGTTCTTTACCTGGTATTAAAGAGTGCTGCCTTCACTGCAATTGAGATGGCATCGAACAAGTTACCACCACACTCCAATAACTGAAATTTTGAAAAAGTAGATTTTAATTATTATTGTATCATTTTTATAATCATTTTCTATTCTAAAAGCCATGATTTCATCATCTCCTTCTTATAATAATTCTGATATAAATGTATAAGTTTAAACAATTCTCTTTGTAATATGCAAACAACCATGAAAGGTAGGAAAATATTTCTCTGCTTTATAGATAGAAATGCTGAGGGATGACCGTTTAAAAAAGGCTGGCTTCAGATTTCCTGGCTTAAATCTTAAATGCTAATTATTCTGTACATCCCTTCTCTGAATTGATTTTTTAAAACAACAACAACAACAACAATAGTGACTGGACAAATGTGCCACACTCACCATCAAACTGAGAAAAATAGTGAAAACTGAAGTAATCAAGATGCCCTACAGAATAACATCAAGAATCTGAAAAAGGAAAAAGAGAGGAAATTGATAAGTAAATTGCAAGATGAGAAGGGAGACTTACAGTACCAAAACGGGTGTAAAAAGAAAATAATTCAGGAGTTCTATAGAAAATTATATGACCAAGAAAAAGTGCCACAGGAAAGAATATTACAATATTTAGGAAAAGCAGAATTACTAAAAGTACCTGAAATGGTGAAAACTATGTTAAATGAAAAAATAACAATTATGGAATTGACAGAAGCGATTAAAAGACAAAAGTATGATAAAACACCAGGGCCAAATGGACCGCCAGCAGATTTTTATAAATATCTACAAGATGTATTAAGTACATCAATGTTACAGGTTTACAATGAAGCATTTTTAGAAGCTAAGATACCAAAGAGTTGGAGGGAAACAAATCCCAAAAGAATACTTGAATTTAACTGAAATAAAGAATTATAGGCCAATATCACTATTATTATTCGATAATAGTGGAAAGACTTAAAAGGTTTTTGAATGAATTCATACATTCAGATCAAAACGGATTTTTACCAAAAAGACAAATCAAAAATAATATAAGAATAATTTTAGATAAATTTGAATATTAAGGAAGTATATTCAGAAAAACAAATACATTGATTTTTTTAGATGTACAAAAAGCATATGACAGTTTAAATTGGCAATTTATGCTACAACAACTAATGTATGAACTTTGGTGAAAAGTTTATAAATACGATTCAAACAATGTAATCTAGACAACCAGCAAAAGTGATTGTGAATAGGGACTCGACAGAGAATTTTGACGTAAGAAAGGATGTTCATTATCTCCATTACTATTTATATTAATATTGGAAGTGCTAAATAGAAATGTTAGACAAGACTCAGCTATAAAACAGATAGAAATAAAAAAGAAATACATAAATGACAAGCATTTGTGGATGACCTGGTATTTATTTTAGAAGAACTATTAGAAACTGGTTCCAAGCTAATAAGAAAAATAGAAGAATATGGAGAAGTGGCAGGCTTGAAAATAAACAAAGAAAAAACAACGATATTGATTAAAAACTTTACAGAGAAACAGAAAAATGAGTTGGTAAAAAAAATAAATTTTCAGGTGGTAAACGAAGTGAAATACCTAGGAATTTATTTAACAGCAAGATGTACAACAATTAAAGAAGATAATTATACAAAATTAATGCAACAAATTAAACGAGATCTGCAGAAATGGTAGAACTTGCAATTATAGATGGTAGGAAGAATAGCTACTATAAAAATGAATATACTGCCAAAATTACTTTTTTTGTTTCAAACAATTCCTATAAAATTAGATCATTTTTTTGGATGAATTGAACAAATTAATGTTGAATTATATTTGGAAGGGGAAAAGAGCAAGAATAAGATTGAAAATGTTGCAAGAATCTAAAAATAATGGGGGTTTTGGGTTACCAGCTTTATTATCAGGCATTGGTACTTACCTGGCTGAAAGAGTGGGTAAATATGAGATATAGAAATTTATTAATTTTGGAGGGACATGATCTTCAACTACCACAACGCTTTCTAGTGGTATGAGAAGAATAAAATACATAGATACTTCCAAAGACATTATGTAAGAAACATATTACTGTTAGTGTGGGAAAAAGTTAAAACAAAAAACTGTGCAGAGATGGATAGCTTAGGATAAATGATAAGGAAGAAACAGAATATTTTCTAACGTGGGATACGTTCTATCAATGGTTGGATAAAAGATATGGAAACTAGAAGATGAAAGATTAATACTATATATAAGAAAAGAATGCAAGAAATTGCATTACTTATAAGTAAACATTAATATTAAAATTGCAATTATTATTATTATTATTACTACAAATATTATCATTATTGTATATTAATGATGTAAGTAAATTATATAAGAATCATATTACAAAGAAGCAATTAGTATTTTAAGTACAGTTATTAATATTACTCTCACTATCAGTTTATTAATACTTTATATGAACAAATGGAACCAGACAAAATGCTCATTAAGCATTTATGTAATTTAAAGAAGAAAATATATATAAATAAACAATTAAAAAAAAGAATAACATCAAGAGTTTGAAAAAGATGATCACTGCAAATATCTGGGTATACCTGACAATTTCAAGCATTCTGAAATCAAGAAAAAAGGTTATACATGAATACGTTTAACAAGAAAACATGAGCATGAAGAAGATCTTAAAGTTCAAACAGTGGAGGAAATGCCATCAAGACAATCAACACCTGGGCAATTTCAGTCATTAGTTACACAACTGGAATAATGGACTCAAGCAGAATAAAAGCCCCTGATAGGAAGACCAGAAAAATAATGACAATGAATCATGCCCTTCATCCTCGCAGAGATAGAGACAAACTCTATCTACAAAAGAATGTAGGTGGGTATGGAATGTTGCAGGTACATCAAATGGTTGAAAAAGAAAAAAGAGCATTGTAAGAACATCTGAAGAACAGTGTAGAAACTAATATACCAGGAAGGCTTAATGAGTACTGGACAGACCAAGTGCTGCCTTCATTGCAATTGAGGTGGAATCAAACAAGACCCAATGAACAGAGTGGCGGCATGGGAAGACAAAGCATTACATGGTCAATACATTAAAAAATAGCAGGCAAAGCAAATAACAACAAGACTTTGCAATGGCTAAGAACAGGAAAGTTAAAGAAAGAGACAGAATGGCTTATTCTGGCTGCACAAAACCAAGCCTTAAGAATCAAAGCCAGAATTGAGAACATAGCAACAGACAGCAAATGCTGCCTATGCCAAGAAGCTGATGAAACAGTGAACCACTTGGTTCACTGTTGCAAGAAGATCACACAGACTGACTACAAGCAACGGCATGACAAAGTAGCAACAATGCTGCATTGGAAGAACTGCAAGAAATATCATTTGTCTGTAAGCAATTGGTGGATGATAAAATAGAGAAAGTCATAGAAAATGAAGAAGCTAAATAGCTCTGAGACTTTAAAATTCAAACAGACAGGCACCTGTCATATAACACCCCAGGTATAACAACTGTCAATAAGAAAAGCAAAAAAATCCGGCTAGTGGACGTGGCAAGCCTAGAGACAAGAGAATAGAAGATAAAGAACTAGAGAAGATAACAAAATACAAATACCTGCAAATAGAAATAGAATGACAAGCCAACAAAGCTAATACCAAACAGTAACAAGTGCCTTGGATGCAACCCAAGACAACTAGAGCACCACTTGAACACCATCAGCATTGACAAATTCGCCATCAATCAATTACAAAAGGTGGCTTTACTCAGAACAGCTTTCATCCTGAGACAATATCTTAAATACCATCAAACATCCTCATCTGCCTAGCCTAAGTCCTTGGAAAGAACTTGATAGGCAGCCAAAAATGCCAAATCCAGTCTGAACATCTAGCTGACGAATCATGTGATGAATCATCATCATTATCATAAACACAACAGGAGCTATCGAGTATACCAACTGTTTTCAGAATTCCATTTAGGAACCAGAAATACCAAATTTCTCCATGTAGTAGTAGAATAACAGAACAGAACAACAGAATTGGATGGGACCTTGGAGGTCCTCATCCAGTTTCCTGCTCAGGCAGGAAACTCTATACCATTTCAGACAAACGGTTGTCCACTCTCTTCTTTAAAACTTCCAGTGTTGGAGCATTCACAACTTCTGGAAGCAAGCTAGAATAAAAAGAGGGCCCAGGCAATTGCGGAATATAAAAGAGATGTAAAAGGTAGATAACTGAATACTGAATGGATGGCTTTGTATCAAGTTTGACATTCTCTCAACTCACTCATAGGGTTGCTGCTATGGAGAAAACAGAAGGAGGAAGGAGTATTGTTCTGGTTTTAGTTACTCACAAAAGTAATAAATGCAGGATAAAATATCTAATGAATAAAATAAATGCATCCAAGTGTGTGGTAATATTTAGACTTCCAAAGAAACAAGCTCTCGAGCTTAAATTTAATTTATATTCACAAAGAATTTACTCACCAAGACATCAACATAAAGTATCCAGCAATGCTGTCTGGGATTAACACAAAGGGTTTTCAAGTCAATACTGCTCTCATTATTAAATATCCTATAGAGGGTATTTGCGATCTCAATGCCAAGTTCTTCACCGCCACGTCCTTCAAATTCTGGAGTGGCATTTGCTGAACTGAAAGGAAAAAATATATTATAATTCAGAAAATTTAAACCATAGTTTAGAATATTAATATTTATTAAATATAAAACCAAGAGTATAAATCACAATCAAGGATATGTACTACAAAAGTTCTCTAACTACCTCCAAACAATTCAGTTGGATATCTTATTTTCTATTCTTTAATAATTTCTCTTTGTTACTAAATTCCATTAGGTTGATGGAAACTATTCTTATGAACTAGAATTACTGATTAATTTAATTACTAAGTTCAGAATAAAGAATAATGTTTGAAAACCAACAACTCTATAACCTGTGAACCAAGATTGATTAAGAACACAAATGCAGTGGGTGAAAACAGATAAAGTAGTAGGATAATTGGCATAGTTTTTATATATGCTAGTTTATGACTTAATATTTATTCAATTAGTTTTAATTGTCTGTAATAGCAAAGCTTATTTATAATATATATAATATATCAAATTGCTAGTTTGCCCCATTTCCTATAATATTTACAAATGAATGTCAGTTAATAGAGCATTTTCCCTATTTTTAGAATAATTTAACAAAGGTTACAAAGATATAATAGTAAAAGCTAATGGAAACAAGATACAATAGAAAAGTTGCTTACTGTAATAATAGAAAGAGTAGAAAGAAAAAAGAAAAGAAAAATTATAGTAAAGAAAAAGAAAATAAAGACTTCCAATTTTTATTACAAGTATAAACTATTTTAGTAATATCACCATCTCTTAAAATAAAACAAATGACTTTTCTTCCCATATCCCATCTCTAATCTATAAACAATTCCATACAGCATCATTATTTCAGTTCTGGTGTCTGCAGAAGTTCATTAATGGTTACCAGATATAACAATGTAACTACATTAACCTTGATCAAATAGTCCAACTTTATATTTCTCCCTTTTATTCCTAACAACATTAATAATAATGTCATAGATTTTGATTTCTTGTCATGTTTTTCTTTGTTGTTTCTCATGAGATTCAAAACTTTTCCTTTATTTGGAAAATATAATTAAGTAAGATGGAGAAAAGAAATGAGATCCTTTCAATTAATATAAATGGACTAAACTCCCCTGTTAAACTTTTACACAATTCACAACCAGAAATAATTGGTTTGCAAGAAACGCACATAAAGAAACAACACTATAATTTTTAGAATGTCCAAAAATTGGAAAATTATATTTTACATCGGCACAGCAAAAAAAAAAAAAGAAAGAAAAAAAAAGAAAAAAAAAGGAGTAGCCTTATATATTAAAGAATCATTGGATTCTAAACAGATAAACTAGATGAAGAAGGAAGAATTTTGATGGTGGAAATAATAATTAATTTAAAAAAGGGTTTTGATAATGTCAATATATCGACCAAATAATAAGCAAGAAATTTTTTACCAAGCATTACATAAGAAAATATTGGAAACGGATTATTAAAATATTTGCCTTCTAGGAGATTTTAATGCAATTGTGGATGAAACATTAGACTATAAAAGCACTAAACTAGGGAAAAAAGAAACTACTTAAGACGTTCTTTAAAATGATAGAAGAAATTTGTATACAAGATGTCTGAAGAGAAATAAATTTGAAAAAGACCCAATATATATTTTATTCAAATAGACATAAATCATGGTCTCGAATATGGATGTCCCCAGAACTAAGAACTGATATACTGGAGGTGGAAATAGAACTTAATGTTTGGACAGTCCACAATCCAGTAAAATTAATTTTTTTTAAAAATTTGCATTTATATCCCGCCCTTCTCCGAAAACTCAGGGCGGCTTACACTGTGTCAAGCAATAGTCTTCATCCATTTGTATATTATATACAAAGTCAACTTATTTGAATTTGGAGAAGAACCTTACGTGGACATTGATCCAAACCATATTAAGAGATAAAGATACAAAATCGGCAGCAAATGAAATGGATTTTTTCTTTAAAGAAAATAAAAGAGGAGATACATTGCCCCAGAATGTATGGGAAACAGCCAAAGCATACTTTAGAAGGTTAGCTATAACCTACATAGCTTAAAAAACAACAACAAACAAACAAAGAGAAAAAGCAATGGACTAGGACAGTAATGGCGAACCTTTTAGGCACAGAGTGCCCAAATCGGAAGGCATGCACGGGCCAGAGAGCCAGAAACCCGATGACTATCTGGCTGAGCTGGAGTGATGGCGCATGTCCCCACAGAGAGGGCTCTGTGTGCCACCTCTGGTATGTGTGCCATAGGTTCATAGGATTATGATATTGAAAGAAGAGTATAAGAAATTGCAGTTGGAACATCAAAGAGATCCACAAAAGAAAACACTTAAAAGACAAATGGAGATAATTAAACATCAATTGAATGTAATAGTTTCAGAAGAAATAGCTCAACAAAAGGGCAAAACAAAACCTAAGAGAATGCAAATAAATCCGAAAGACGGTTGGCATATAAACTGAAAAAAGAAAAAGAGAAAAAGGTAATAAATACACTGCAAGATGGTCAGGGATTCATACATTTTCAAAGTGAGTCAATAAAAAGAATAGTTAAAGACTATTTTGAAAAGTTATGATACAGAAAATAAACCTATGGAAAAAAATAACACAATATATAGAAGAAGCCAACTTATCCAAAGTACCAGAAAACTTTAAAATTATACTAAATGAGAAAGTAACAATGGAAGCGCTAACAGAAGTGATAAAAAGACAGAAGAATGATAAAACGCCAGGCCAAGATGGGCTACCAGCAGAATTTTATAAATGTTTTGCAGACTTGTTAAGTTTGCCACTGAAAGACATTTGTAACGAACTATCAGAAGCTAAATTACCAAACACATGGACAGAAGCAAATATTATGCTAATACCAAAAGAAGATGTAGATTTGACACAGATAAAAAACTATCAACCAATATCCTTTCTAAATGTAGACTATAAAATCTTTGCCTCAATAATAGCAGAGAGACTGAATTTTTTTTACTACATTTATTTACCCAGATCAAAATGGTTTTTTACCAAAAAGACAAAGCACAATTTTAGGATTATCTTAGATATATTAGAATATTATAAAATACATCCAGGAAAACAAATAGCACTAATCTTAGATGCCCAGAAGGCCTTTGACAATGTGAGTTGGCAATTTATAACACATCAACTAAACTATATGGACTTTGGAGAAGAATTTATAAATGAAATTAAGAAAACATATCATAAACAAATAGCTAAGGTAGTTCTAAATGGGGACTATACAGAGAGTTTTAATATAACAAAAGGGATAAGACAAGGATGTCTGCTATCGCCTCTACTATTTATATCAACTTTAGAAATTTTGAACAGGAATATCAGACAAAATATAGAAAGGAACTGGAGATAAGAGAGGAAAAATATAAATTACAAGCATTTGCAGATGATTTGGTATTTATTATAGAAGAACCTCTAGAGACAATTCTGAAGCTGTTAAAGAGATAGAATTTGGAGAGGTAACAGGACTGAAAATAAATAAAGAAAAACTAAAGTTATATTTAAAAATCTCACACAAAAAGAAAAACTGGCAGAAAAAAGTGGACTTTCAAATAGGTAAGAAAGTTAAATATTTGGGAATACACTTAACAGCAAGATACACAACAATAAAAAAGACAATTATATAAAACCACTTAAGCAAATAAAATTAGATTTGAAAAAAATGGAAAATCTACATTTGTCAATGTTTGGAAGGATTGCCACGATAAAAATGAATATCCTACCAAAACTGCTTTTCCTGTTACAAACCGTCCTGTGATGATTTGAACAAATTGATGCTGAAATTTATTTGGCAAGGAAAAAAGTGAGAATAAAATTGAAAATGCTACAAAAATCTAAAGAAAATGGAGGGTTTGGATTATCAGACTGATTTTTATATTACCATTTATGTGTGATAACGTGGTTAAAAGAATGGATAACTTTCAGACAAAAGATACTGTTATATTTAGAAAGACATGATTTACAGTTAGGATGGCACGACTTCCTATGGTATGAGAAAAATAAAGTCCACAGTATTTTCAAAATCACTTTATAAGAAATTCACTAATATTGATATGGAAAATCTAAGATAAAAGTCTAAAATATACTTGAAAATTCCAGGATGGTTCTGAATGATGGAAGCTTTTACATATCCAAATCTAGTGAAGCTTGAAAAAATTGTGACATATAAAGACATTTTGGACACTGACGGGAAATTAAAATTGAAGCAAAAGCTTGAAGAACAGGACATTATACTATCATGGTGACCCCAATTGCAAAAACAATCTAGATAGAAAATAGATATGGCTTTTATAAAGGAAAACACAGTTTGATAAGACACTGTTGAACTCTGATAAAAAATTAATTAAGAAGGTATATAACCTTTTGCTAAATTTAAAAATGGAGGATGAACAAATAAAAGACACAATGATACAATGGGATTATTTTTTTTTTGCTATAACAGAGAATTAGATAAATGGCAAAATTTATGGGAAAGGAACTATAGATTAACAATGGCAACATCTTATAAAGAAAATTTATATAAAATGTTTTATAGATGGCATTTATCACCTGCGAGGTTAGCTAAAATGTTATATGTCTAACAAATGTTGGAAATGTAATCAAAAGTCGGGCACTTTTATCATATGTACTTGTGCTAAAATAAAAAAAAAATGGGCAAAAATACATAGATAGCTAGAAAAGATAATACGGAAACATGTAGACTTTAAACCTGAACTGTTTTTATTAGGGATGATATCAGAAAAATTTGATAAGAGGACTTCCGGTGGCACCACCTTCTTCGCTAAGTGCCTAATTAAGGCGCTCCACACTGAATATCGTAAAAGCCGGCAAAAACAGCGAAAAACAGCTGTTCACCGGCTTCAATTTCTCTCCCTGGGAGAAAGGGAGAGGATAGAGCGGCGGGAGAGTGGTAGATCTCCCCAGGGGCTTTGTTTTGTTATGTAGAGCCCCGGAGGGTTGAGTCCCACTGTAATCATGCCAAGCTCCGATCTTCAGTGCACTCCTGCAAAGGCAGGAAAAGAAGAAGGTGTCAATCTCTGCTTAATTGATTTTTTCCTTGTGGATTTCTATATGCAGACGGAACAAGCGAGATGATGGAAAAAATTACAGATAATAATGAAAAAGTACGAAAAGAAATAAAAGAAAATAATAAAAACATAAGAGAAGATATTTTGATGGCTTTTCAAGTTTTGGCAAATAGACTGGAGGGGTGGAGGAGGAGGTGCAAGAAATAGTCCAGTCAAACCAGCAATTAGAAAATAAGATGGGAGGGATGCAAATAAAATTGGACAAAATGAAGATCAAGTGGTGGTGATGCAGTATAGAATGATGGAAGGAGCACTGAGAATTAGGGAATTACAGGAAGAAAAAGGTGAAGATTTAAAAAATTTGCTGACAAGAAACACATATTAAATTATCAGATCAAAAATACTTAATAAATTCAAAGTTAGGTAAACATTTTGCTGCCTCTGCTTTGGACAAAAAACATGGTATAGTCATATATTTGAGAAAAGATATACTAGCCAAGTTAATAGAGGCAGATACTCACGGAAGATATATTGCCATTGAACTTATATTAGAAACAAAAAAGACTCTTTTGCTTGGTATATATGCACCGAATCAGCAACAAGAAAATTTTTATAGAATGTTGTATGACAAGTTAATTCTATGGGATTATAAATCGTGTATTATATTAGGAGATTGGAATGGAGTAATAGATACACGAAAGGACAAGAGAATTTCTTCTAAGAAGATACCTGCACATGCAAAGCTGCCTAAATCCTTTTTTGAGATGATAGAAGATTTTGAGTTGAGAGATGTACGGAGACTGCGGAAATTGGAGGAAAGAGACTATACTTTTTTCTCTGATAGGCATCAATCCTTCTCACGTATTGATTTTATTTTAACTTCTAATGATTTGCTTTATAGGGTGAAGAAAACTAAGATATTTCCAAGATGTTTGTCTGATCATAATCCTGTTTGGATGGAATTGCTATATGGAAAAGAAGGCAGAAGAACATGGAGACTAAATGAAAATTTGTTTAGATATCAGGATAATGTAAATCAATGTAAAAAGCAGATGAAAGAATTTTTTGATTATAATTTGAATAGAAATGGTTTGGGATGCCAGTAAAGCTTTAATGAGATTGTATTAATATATATTAATAATAGACAGAGAAATAAGCAACAAAGACAGCGTAGGTATCTAGAAGAGGAAATTTATAAGAAACAACAATTATTAATACATAATCCGCATGATCAAAAACTTAAAGATGCAATAAAGTTATTACAGAGTCAATTTAATATGATAATGGCTGACCAGGTGGCAACAAATATACAATATGCCAAACATAATACTTTTTGTAATGCAAACAGACCTGGTACATTTTAAGGAAAAAACAAAAACAACGCACTATAGAAAAAATAGAATATAAAGGTAAAGAGGGATATCAACAGATACAATTAAAAAAGCTTTTTTAGAATATTACACAAATTTATACCTTAAAGATAATATATTGAACAGGGATATTGATAATTATTTGAAGGAATATAAGGTTAAAAATTTAACTTTAGAACAAAAGGAAGAATTGAACCGGCCTATAACTTCTGAAGAAATTATTTTGGTAATTAAACAATTAATTACAATTAAAAATGGTGAAAACTCTTGGTATGGATGGTCTTAAGATTAATTATTATAGGAATTTATAGGATGAGATGTTAGGTCCACCTAAGGAATTATTTAATCAGATACAATTAGGAGGGGGAATTCCCCCCTTATGGAGAACTTCTTTTATTTCATTGATACCAAAAGAGGAACAGGATTGTTCTAAACCTGGGAATTATAGGCCAATTTTACTTTTAAATAATGATTATGAGATTTTTGTTAAAATAATAGCAAACAGATTAATGGTACTTTTACAACGTAGAATTCATACTGATCAATCTGGGAGACAGATGAGGAATAATGTTAGGCAGATTGTTAACCTATTGGAATATTTATTAGACCTCTCAGCGGCTTTCGATACCATCGACCATGGTATCCTGCTGTGCTGGCTGGAAAGTTTGGGAGTGGGAGGCACTGTTTATCGGTGGTTCTCCTCCTATCTCTCTGACCGGATGCAGACTGTGTTGACAGGAGGGCAGAGATCAACCCCGAGGCACCTCATGTGTGGGGTGTCGCAGGGGTCGATTCTCTCGCCTCTCCTGTTCAACATCTATATGAAGCCGCTGGGTGAGATCATCAGTGGTTTTGGGGTGAGGTATCAACTGTACGCTGATGATACGCAGCTGTACTTCTCCACCCCAGGCCACCCCAACGAAGCTATCGAAGTACTGTCCCGGTGTCTAGAAGCCGTACGGGTCTGGATGGGGAGGAACAGGCTCAAGCTTAATCCCTCCAAGACGGAGTGGCTGTGGATGCCGGCACTCCGGTACAGTCAGCTGCAACCGCGGCTGACTGTTGAGGGCGAGTCATTGGCCCCGATGGAAAGGGTGTGCAACTTGGGCGTTCTTCTGGATGGGCGGTTGTCCTTTAAAGACCACTTGACGACCGTCTCCAGGAGAGCTTTTTATCAGCTGATTCGCCAGTTGTGCCCCTTCCTGGACCGGGATGCCCTATGCACGGTCAGTCATGCTCTTGTTACCTCTCGCTTGGACTACTGCAATGCTCTCTACATGGGGATCCCCTTGAAGAGCACCTGGAGGCTCTAGTTAGTCCAGAATGCAGCTGCGCAGGTGATTGAGGGAGCAGTTCGGAGCTCCCATGTAACACCCATCCTGCGCAGACTGCACTGGCTGCCTGTTGTCTTCCGGGTGCGCTTCAAGGTATTGGTGACCACCTTTAAAGCGCTCCATGGCTTAGGACCGGGATATTTACGGGACCGTCTACTGCCATCTTCTATCTCCCAGCGACCGGTGCATTCTCACAGAGAGGGACTCCTTAGGGTGCCGTCAGCCAAGCAATGTCAGCTGGCGGCTCCCAGGGGAAGGGTCTTCTCTGTGGGGGCTCCTACCCTGTGGAACAAACTTCCCCCTAGACTTCGACAACTACATGACCTCCGGACCTTTCGCCGCGAACTTAAAACTTATTTATTCCGTCTTGCTGGACTGGCTTGAATTTTTTAAAATTTTTTAACTGATTTTATGAGTTTAAATTTTTATTAATTTTACAGGGTCGATATTGTATTTTAAAATGGGGCCAAATTGAATAAGTTTTTAATGTTTGTTTCAAGCATTGTATGCGTTGTTTTTGTATTTTATTTTGGCTGTAAACCGCCCTGAGTCCTTCGGGAGAAGGGCGGTATACAAATTAAAATATTATATTATTATTATTATTATTATTATTATTATTATTATTATTATTATTATTATTATTATTATTATTATTATTATTATTAATTCTGCAGCAAAGAATTCATACTGATCAATCTGGATTTATAAAAGGGAGACATATGAGGAATAATGTTAGGCAGATTGTTAATTTATTGGAGTACTTAGAAAAGAAATTTTTTTCCCCAGCAGCATTTATTTTTCTCGATGCAGAGAAAGCTTTTGATCAATTGCATTGGGATTTTTTATTCAAATTAATAGAAAAAATGCAATTTGGAGATGGTTTTGTAAGAATAATTAGGGCAATTTATGGAGAGCCAACAGCCTAGATTATAATTAATGGTAGCTTAACAGAAACTTTTAAGATTGCGAAAGGAACAAGACAGGGATGTCCTTTATCACCATTATTGTTTATTTTAACTCTAGAGCCATAATTGGATAAAATACGAGAAGTAAAGGAGATAGAGGAAATTAAAGTTAGACAACATGAATATAAACTGAGAGCTTTTGCAGATGACTTGGTGATTACTTTAACAAACCCTATAAATTCAAGTATATCTCTGTTGGAAATAATTGATCGATATGGGAAGGTTTCAGGGTTTAAGGTAAATCAGAATAAAACAAAAGTGATAATAAAAAATATGGCAAGACAGCAGAAAGAAAAATTAGAGGAAATAACAGGATTTGAAATTGTAAAGAAGGTTAAATAGTTAGGGGTCTGTATTACATCGTCAAATGTGAAATTGTATAAGAATAACTATGAGATTTTAGGCAAAAAGTTCAGAAGGAGTTGATTGTTTGGAAAAAATTGCAATTATCCTTGCTGGGGAGAATAGCTGCTATTAAAATGAATGTTTTACCTAGATTTGTATTCCTCTTTCAGATGATACCAATAATTAAGAAAGATAAGAATCTTGAGGAATGGCAGAAGGGAATTAATAAATTTATATGGGAAGGTAAAAAAGCGAGGGTTAAAATGAAAATAATTCAAGATTCTCGGGAAAGGGGAGGTTTAAAAATGCCCAATTTTAAATTATATTATGAAGCAGCTGCTTTCTCTGCAATAAGTGATTGGTTTAATTTAACGGAGGAAAGAATCCTGAATATAAAAGGTTATGACTTGCTATATGGATGGCATGCATATTTAATTTATGGCAAAAAGGTGGATAAGGCTTTTAAAAATCATGTGTTAAGAACTGCTCTTTTGCGTGTTTGAAAAAATACTCTTTTTTTTTTATTGAAAGAGTTTTAAAAAACAAAAACATTTTTCCCCTTTTCCCCCCTCCCTCCCAAAAAACCCCCTTCCCCCCTCCCTCCCCCCCCCGGCTTCCCGGGTCAATCACAAGGTATTTTTATACATAAACCAAACATAGAATAAAATTTTCCTTTCCAATCCAAATAACCACATCCAAAGCTTTTCATCTCCCAACCCCCTCCCCATTACATAAAATAACTTTCTAATTATTCAAAGGCAATCTGATATTTCTTAATCTGATATCTATTTTGTAGATAATCAATCCATTTTTTCCATTCAATTAAATATCTTTCCTGCGTACTGTCTTTTAAAAAAGCTGAGATTTTAGCCATCTCAGCCAAATTAATGACTTTCAGTATCCATTCTTCTATTGTAGGTACCTCTTCTTTCTTCCAGTATTGTCCAATCAACAGTCTTGCTGCTGTTATTAAATTCAGAATCAGTTTAGTCTCAATCCCTGTACAATCCGTTATAATTCCCAAAAGGAAAAATTGTGGCAGGAACTTTATCTTCTTCTTCAGTACATTTTGAATAATCCACCAAATTCTTATCCAAAAGACCTTAATTTTCTTGCAAGTCCACCAAATATGAAAATATGTAGCGTCATCACAATCACACCTCCAACATTTCGCTTGGATATTAGGATACATACATGATAATTTTTTGGGATCTAAGTGCCATCTATAAAACATCTTATAAAAATTTTCCCTTAAATTCTGTGCTTGTGTAAACTTAACATTTCTAGTGTTACCTAAGATGGCGCCGACGAAGGCTGCCTCGGTGAAATGCTCTCTAATTGTTTCTTTATTTCTAATTGTTCTCTGTGACTCACTACGGATTTCCTACTCACGAGACCATCCGCTAAAAATTAAGGAACATTTCTTTAAGGAGCAGCTTTCTTTAATCTCACCCCCGCCTGTCTTTACAAACACAGAGGAGATTCTAACACAGGAGGAGGCAATTCCCACGGAGCCATGGATTACTAAAAAAATCAAATGACGGAAACGAAGGAAACGAGATAAACGATCTGGGATCTTAATCAAGCTAAGAACTCGCACTAAAACTCCTCTGCCTTCAATTTTCCTAACAAATATACGCTCACTTGCAAATAAGATGGATGAAATACTCCTCTTAAACAAATACTATTCTGATTTTCGCAATTCAGCAGTCCTATGCTTCTCTGAAACCTGGTTAAATGAATCAATTGAAAATAGCAGCCTGAACATTCCAGGATTTCAAATTGAACGATCAGACAGAATTCCAGAAACATCTGGTAAAAAGAAAGGAGGAGGCTTATGCCTATATATTAATTCAACCTGGTGTCAAGATTTTAACATAATTTACAAATTCTGTGACAACAATTTAGAGACTTTAATTATCAACTGCAAACCATACTATTTGCCTCGTGAATTTTCCTCATTTCTTCTAATTGCTGTTTATGTCCCACCACAAGCCTGTGTAAACAAGGCATTACGAACTCTAGCTGACTAAATCATGGAGGCTAAAGCCAAACACCCTGATTCACTGTCCATTGTTTTGGGAGATCTAAACAAGGCAAACTTGAGGAAAGAGCTACCAAAATACTTTCAGCATGTCAATTGTCCCACCAGAAGCAAGAATACTCTAGACCATTGCTACACAACACTAAAAGATGCTTATCGGTCTTTACCACGTGCAGCTGTAGGACACTTTGATCATTGCATGATTCACTTTGTACCTGCTTACAGGCAAAGACTTAGAACCACAAAACCAACAATTAAATCAGTGAAGACCTGGACGGAGGAATCAAAATTAAAGCTACAGGCATGTTTTGACTGCACTGATTGGAATATCTTTGAAGATACCTCTGCAGACCTGGATGAACTCACAGATACTGTAATATCATGTCAGCTTCTGTGAAGACCTATGTGTACCTACAAGGAACTTGCGAATATACAGTAACAACAAACCTTGGTTCACACCTAAACTTAAGCAGCTACGACATTCCAAAGAGGAAGCCTACAGAAAAGGTGATAAAATGCTGTACAATCAGGCCAGAAATGCACTAACAAGGGAGATCAGAGCAGCAAAAGGAAGCTACTCTGAAAAGCTAAAGAATCAGTTTTCAGCAAATGAACCAGCAAACATGTGGAAAACTCTTAAAAATATCACCGGCTATGGCAAACCTCCTTCCCAGGCTGAAGGTAATCAACAACTGGCAGATGACCTGAATGAGTTTTACTGCAGGTTTGAAAGGAAACTACAGCCACCTATCTCCACAACCACCATCTCAGACACACCAACAACAGCCAAGCCTCCTACAACTGACCCCATTTCATTGGGTTCACAACCCCTAGTGATCACAGAAAAGGAAGTGCAGGACCTATTTCACAGACAAAAGCCAGGAAAAGCTCCAGGCCCAGACACGATAACTCCTTCTTGCTGAAAAGTCTGTGCTGACCAATTGGCCCCCATCTTCTCCCATATTTTCAATAAATCACTAGAGATGTGCTATGTTCCTTCTTGCTTCAAACGCTCTACCATCATCCCAGTGCCAAAGAAGCCCACCATCAAGGAATTGAATGACTACAGTTGCTTTAACATCAGTAGTCATGAAAACCTTTGAAAGGCTAGTGCTTTCCTACCTGAAAACCATCATGGATCCGCTGTTAGACCCCTTGCAATTTGCATACCGAACAAATAGATCAACAGATGATGCTGTTAATATGGCTCTGCACTACATCCTACAACATCTTGAGTCTCCAAAGACCTATGCAAGGGTCCTCTTTGTAGACTTTAGTTCAGCATTCAATACCATCATTCCAGACACTCTTCTAACTAAGCTAAACCAGCGACAGGTACCGGAACAGACTTGTAAGTGGATCACAAGCTTCCTAACAAACAGGAAGCAGCAGGTGAAGCTAAGCAAGATCACATCAAATACCTGTACAATTAGCACAGGGGCCCCCCAAGGCTGTGTGCTCTCCCCACTTCTCTTCTCTCTGTATACCAATGACTGCATCTCCAATGATCCATCTGTCAAGCTACTGAAGTTCGCAGATGACACAACAGTGATTGGTCTCATTCGAGACAATGACGAATCCGCATATAGACGAGAGGTCGAACGACTAGCCTTGTGGTGCAACCAAAACAATCTGGAACTGAACACACTCAAAACCATAGAAATGGTGGTAGACTTTAGGAAAAACCCTTCCATACTTCCACCTCTCACAATACTTGACAACACAGTATCAACAGTAGAAACCTTCAAATTTCTGGGTTCTATCATATCGCAAGATCTCAAATGGACAGCTAACATCAAAAACATCATTAAAAAAGGACAACAAAGAATGTTCTTTCTGCGCCAACTCAGTAAGCTCAAACTGCCCAAGGAGCTGCTGATCCAATTCTACAGAGGAATTATTGAGTCTGTCATTTGCACCTCTATAACTGTCTGGTTCGGTTCTGCAACCCAACAAGAAAAACACAGACTTCAGAGGATAATTAGAACTGCAGAAAAATAATTGCTACCAACACCTTCCATTGAGGACCTGTATACTGCATGAATCAAGAAGAGGGCCGTGAAAATATTTGCAGATCCCTCGCATCCTGGACATAAACTGTTTCAACTCCTACCCTCAAAACGACGCTATAGAGCACTGCACACCAGAACAACTAGACACAAGAACAGTTTTCCAAGGCCATCACTCTGCTAAACAAATAATTCCCTCAACACTGTCAGACTATTTACTGAATCTGCACTACTATTAATCGTTTCATAGTTCCCATCACCAATCTCTTTCCACTTATGACTGTATGACTATAACTTGTTGCTGGCAATCCTTATGATTTATATTGATATATTGATCATCAATTGTGTTGTAAATGTTGTACCTTGATGAACGTATCTTTTCTTTTATGTACACTGAGAGCATATGCACCAAGACAAATTCCTTGTGTGTCCAATCACACTTGGCCAATAAAATTCTATTCTATTCTATTCTAACCCAAATTTTCTCCCATATTTCCAACATTATTGGTTCCTGAATATTCTGTGCCCATTTTATCATACAATCCTTTACCAAATCCTTTTCCGAATCTATTTCAAGCAACACATTATACAATCTCTTTATATGCTCCTGGGTCTGATTTCTAATTTGCTTTATTAAATTTTCCTCCCTTTGCATTATACCAATTTTTTGATCTTCTTTCCATCTAGCACTTATTTGCCCATATTGAAACCAAGTATAATTCCTCCCTTCTTGATTTAATACCTGTAATGATTTTAATTGCAATCTACCTCCTTCAGCATACAAAAGTTCTTTATAAGTAATCATTTCCTGTTTCTGTTCTATATTTATATTCTCTATTGCATGTCTAGGGCTCGCCCATATAGGAATCTTGTAATCTAATTTATAGGAATATTTTTCCAGACCATAAAGAGCACTTCTCAACACATGATTCTTAAAAGCCCTATCCACTTTTTTTTCATAAAATAAGTACGCATGCCATCCATATAACAAGTCATAACCTTCTATATTCAAAATTCTTTCCTCGGTTAAGTTAAACCAGTCACTTATTACTGAAAGGGTTACTGCTTCATAATATAGTTTAAAGTTAGGCATTCTTAAACCACCTCTTTCCCGTGAGTCCTGTATTATTTTCATTTTAACCCTCGCCTTTTTACCCTGCCATATAAATTTGTTAATCCCAATCTGCCAATCTTCCAAATTTTTATCCTTTTTAATTATTGGTATTATCTGGAACAGAAACAAAAATCTAGGTAACACATTCATTTTAATAGCCGCAATCCTTCCCAATAGCGATAACTGCAATTTTTTCCAAACACTCATATCATTCTGAACTTTTTGCCATAGCAAGTCATAATTATTCTTATAAAGTTTCTTGTTCGATGAGCTAATATAAACCCCTAAGTATTTAACCTTTTTTACTACCTCAAATCCTGTCATTTCCTCTAGTTTTTGTTTCTGTTGTAAAGACATATTTTTAATTATCACTTTTGTTTTATTCTGATTTATTTTAAATCCTGATACCTTTCCATATTTATCAATTACTTCCAACAAAAATCTACTTGAATTTATAGGATTTGTTAAAGTAACCACTACATCATCTGCAAAAGCTCTAACTTTATACTCATATTGTCTAATCTTAATTCCCTCTATTTTCATTAATTCTCGTATTTTATCTAATAATGGTTCCAGAGTCAAAACAAACAATAATGGTGATAAGGACATCCCTGTCTGTTCCTTCGCAATCTTAATAACTTCTGTCAAACTACCATTTATTATAATCTGTGCTGTTTGCTCTCCATAAATCGCTTTGATTATTCTAACAAAACAATCTCCAAATTGCATTTTCTCTATTAATTTAAATAAAAAATCCCAATGCAATCGATCAAAGGCTTTCTCTGCATCCAAAAAAATAAGTGCTGCTGAAGTATTCTTCTTTTCCAAATATTCCAATATATTAATAATCTGTCTAACATTATTCCTCATCTGCCTCCCTTTTATAAAACCAGATTGATCAGTATGAATTCTTTGTTGTAAAACTAACATTACTCTATTTGCTATTATTTTTACAAAAATCTTATAATCATTATTTAAAAGTGAAATCGGCCTATAGTTACCGGGTTTAGAGCAATCTTGCTCCTCTTTTGGTATCAGTGAAATAAAAGATGTTTTCCATGACGGGGGTATTCTACCCTAATTGTATCTGATTAAATAATTCTTTAAGTGGGCCTAATATTTCATCCTGTGTTTTTTTATAATAACTTGCTGTAAGACCATCTGTACCAGGGGTTTTCCCCATTTTTAGTTGTTTAATTGCCTCCACTATTTCTCCAGTAGCTATCGGCCGATTCAGCTCCTCCCTCTGTTCTAATGTTAGAATATTAACCTTATAATCTTTCAAATAATCATAAATGTCCCTATTCAATATTTTGTCTTTTGCATATAATGCAGTGTAAAATTCTGAGAATGCCTTTTTAATTTTATCCTGTTGATATATCTCTTTACCTTTATATTCTATTTTTTGTATGACACGTGCTTTCTGTTTTTTCCTTAAGTTATATGCCAACCATCTCCCAGGTTTATTTGCATTACAAAAGGTATTATGTTTAGCATATTGTATATTCGTTGCCACCTGGTCTGCCATTAACATATTAAATTGACTCTGTAATATTTTTATAGCCTCTTTAAGTTTGTGATCTTGTGGGTTTTGAATTAATAACTGTTGCTTCCTTTGAATTTCTTCTTCCAAGTACCTACGCTGCCTTTGTTTATTATTTTTTTGCCTATTGTCCAAGTAAATCAATATCCCTCTAATAAACGCTTTGCTCGCCTCCCACACAGTTCCTATAGGTGTCCCTTTGTACATATTAAAATCAAAAAATTCTTTCAACTGTTTCTTACAATAAGTTACATTATCCTCATATCTAAACAGATTTTCATTCAACCTCCATGTTCTACCACCTTTTTTCCCTTGTAATAATTCCATCCATACTGGGCTATGGTCAGTTAAACACCTCGGAAATATCTTCATTTTCTTCACCCTAGAAAGCAAGTCATTAGAAATTAAAATAAAATCAATACGTGAGAAAGATTGATGCCTATCGGGAAAAAAAGTAAAATCTCTCTCATCTGGATTCCGTAACCTCCATATATCTCTAAACTCAAAGTCTTCCATCATTTCAAAAAAGGATTTTGGTAGTTTTGCATGTATAGGTATCTTCTTGGAGGAGGTTCTCTTATTCCTTCTTGTATCAATTACTCCATTCCAGTCTCCTAATAAAATAAACGAACTATAATCCCAGAGGGTCAACCTCTCGTGTAACATTTTGTAAAACTTTTCTTGTTGCTGATTAGGTGCATAAATACCTATCAGCAAAGTCTTTTTTGCATCTATCACCAGTTCAATAGCAATAAATCTTCCTTGAATATCTGCCTCAATTAACTTAGCTGGTATATCCTTCCTGATATATACAACAATTCCATGCTTCTTTTCCAAAGCTGATGCAACAAAATGGTTACCCAATTTTGAGTTAATTAAATATTTTTGGTCTGATAATTTTATATGTGTCTCTTGCAAACAAATCACATCATTTTTAAATTGTTTCAAGTAGTGAAATATTTTCCTTCTTTTCTGAGCTGAATTCAAGCCATTAACATTCCATGACAAAATTCTATTTGCCATTACTGGCCTCCTGAAGCTTTGAAGCAGACAACGGAAGCTCCTCCTCCGGTATCTTCCGTCTAGCTCCTCCCACAGCTTCCATACTGGGATCCTGACTTTTACTTTGAGACTGTTGCTCTTCTTTACGCTTAAGGGCTCCTCTTGTCACCCTTTGCTTTTGTGGTTCCTCTGATACTGGCAGCAATGAAGGCTCTTGGATCACCAGGCCTTCTTGAATCTCTTGAAGTTTTTCTATCACTTCTATTTCGACTTTCAAAACTGTAGAAAGAAAATCCTTTGCCTTTAAAACAGTGTCAATTCTATATCTCCTTCCTTGATAGAATACTGTCAGTCCAACTGGCACCTCCCATCTGAATTGAATCTGATGTTTTTTAAGTTCTTGTGTAAAAAAAACAAATTCTTTCCTATCTCTTAACATCTTGGAAGGAATCTCTTTCAGCACCTTCAGCTCCTGTTCTCCAATTTTTAAAGGTGTCTGATATGAAACTTGCAGAATCTGATTTCTCATAGTCCTTTTCACAAAATAAACCACAATGTCCCGAGGAAGCTTTCTCTGTCTTGCAATCCAGGAGTTAACTCTATATATTTTATCAATTTGGTAAGCTACCTCTTGGGGTTCCACTTCAATAAATTCAGCCAATGCTTCTGATATAATTTTTCTTAAGTCTTCTCCTCGCTCTTCTTGCATACCACGAATTCTAAGAGCTCCTTCCATAAGTTTATATTGTAATATCACAACCTGATCTTCATTTTGATCCACTTTTTTCTGAACACCTTTCATTTTGTCTTCTAAATGCTTATTTGACTGAGAGATCTGTTGCATTTCCCCTTCCAATCCCTCAGTTTTTTTACTCAGTCCTTGAACTGCCATGAGAATATCTTCTCTTATTTTTGCATTAAAATTCTCCATCATCTCTTTTTGCCTATCTTCAGAAAGTTTTAATTGTTCTTTCAATATATCCTCAAGACTTGGTTCAGATCCCCTTCTTCCAGAAGGCTTTAAAGGTTTAGCTGCCATTCTGTCTTCAAAAGAATCAGGAATTTAAACTTAACAACTTTCCTTCCCTCCTTTCAGTATAAAAAAAACCTCGTTTGTAACAATCCACAAATAACGCTACTTTATCGTACTA
The DNA here is from genome assembly GCF_028640845.1 of Ahaetulla prasina. NCBI lineage: Eukaryota > Metazoa > Chordata > Lepidosauria > Squamata > Colubridae > Ahaetulla > Ahaetulla prasina. The sequence goes on along the minus strand of NC_080542.1, from coordinate 83,715,611 downwards.
AAAAATTTTTACTTTCACTTTCAGACGCCATTTTAAAAGTCAATTAATCAAAGACAAAGAAAGGTTTCAGGTTTCAGAAAGGGAGTCGGTACTTGCCGTGCTGATTCTACATCAAAGATCGAACGCTTGTGAAATTCCCGTCTGCTTAGAAAATCAATCAATTTAATAAGTCCTTTTGAGCAGAAGCGACTCTCCACTCCTTTTTCCTGATAAAAAACAGGAGCGTGTTTGAAGTTGGAGGGAGTGGAATTCGGTGGGATCATAAATCCAGGAAAATTCGCTCTTAAGAGCAAACCCCCTGTCAGACCTGCCACTTTTCCACAACTCTGCATAACCCCCTTTTTCCCAGAGGGTATGCTAAGCTCAGTGAACAGTGATTTTTTCTGTTTCACTGACTTTTACAATCTTCTAACACGGAGTGCTCTGTTAGAGCACCCAGCAAGAGCGGTGACGTCACTGAAGCCGTTCGGAAAAAAAAATACTCTTATAAACTAAATTATTAGGTTCCTATGTGGGCAAGTCCTAGACATACAATAGAGAATATAAATATAGAACAGAATCAGGAAATGATTACATATAAAGATCTTTTGTATACGGAAAGAGGTAATTTGCAATTAAAATCTCTGCACGTATTAAAAGAAGAAGGGAAAAATTATACTTGGTTTCAATATGAGCAACTACGTGCTAGATGGAAAGAAGATCAGAAAATTGGTATAGTGCAGAATGAGGAAAATTTGGTAAAGCAAATTAGAAATCAGTCTCAGGAGCACATAAAGAGCTTGTATAATGTGTTACTTGAAATAGATTCTGAAAGGGATGGTAAAGGACTGTATGATAAAGTGGGTGCAAAATTTTCAGGAGCCAATATTATTGGAAGCGTGGGAAAAAACTTGGGTTAGAAATGTTAAATTCATGCAGGCACAGAATTTAAGGGAAAATTTTTATAAAATGTTTTATAGATGGTATTTAGATCCTAAGAAACTATCGTATATCCAGATATGCAAGCAAAATGTTGGAGATGTAATTGTGATGACGCTACATATTTTCATATTTGGTGGACTTGTAAGGATATTAAAGCCTTTTGGATAAAAATTTGGTGGATTATACAAAATCTTCTGAAAAAGAAGATAAAGTTCCTGCCGCAATTTTTTCTGCTAGGAATTATTACGGACTGTACAGTAATTGAGACTAAATTGATTTTAAATCTTATAACAGCAGCAAGATTACTGATAGGACAGTATTGGAAGAAAAAAGAATTACCTACAATAGAAGAATGGATATTGAAAGTTGCCAATTTGGCTGAGATGGCGAAAATCTCAGCCTTTTTGAAAGACAATATGCAAGAAAGATACTTAAAGGAATGGAAAAAATGGATTGACTATATTCAAAGTAGATATCAGACTAAGAGTTATCAGACTACCTTTGAATGATTAGGATGTATTATTTTTGATTGTTTTGGGGGAAGTTAGGAACTGATGAGAATTGTAGGAGTATAATTGAGTTGGGAGGGAAATTTTTTTAACATGTTTGTTTTATTTTTAACTATATCTTATGTTTGTTCCGAGAAGTTGGGGGGGAGGGGGGAGGGGGTTTGTGAAGAGGGGGGTGGGGGGAAAATTTTGTAAAACTTTTTCAATAAAAAAAAGAAAAATTTGATACGAGAAGAATGTATTTAGTATTGCATGTTTTAACAGCAGCGAGGATTATCTAAGCACAATATTGGAAAGATGAAGAAACATCTCAAGATAAAGAGATAATTAAGAAGATATTAGACTGTGCAGCAATGGACAGACTTACATTGAAAATCAAACAGAAAGAAGACACAGAACATTATCAGACTTGGAATTTATTTTGCCAGTGGTTGGAAAAATAGAATAGAATAGAATTTTTTATTGGCCAAGTGTGATTGGACACACAAGGAATTTGTCTTGGTGCATATGCTCTCAGTGTGCATAAAAGAAAAGATACGTTTATCAAGGTACAACATTTACAACACAATTGATGATCAATATATCAATATAAATCATAAGGATTGCCAGCAACAAAGTTACAGTCATACAGTCATAAATGGAAGGAGATTGGTGATGGGAACGATGAGAAGATTAATAGTAGTGCAGATTTAGTAAATAGTTTGACAGTGTTGAAGGAATTATTTGTTTAGCAGAGTGATGGCCTTCGAGAAAAAACTGTTCTTGTGTCTAGTTGTTCTGGTGTGCAGTGCTCTATGGCGTCGTTTTGAGGGTAGGAGTTGAAACAGTTTATGTCCACGATGTGAGGGATCTGTAAATATTTTCATGGCCCTCTTCTTGATTCGTGCAGTATACAGGTCCTCAATGGAAGGCAGGTTGGTAGCAATTATTTTTTCTGCAGTTCTAATTATCCTCTGAAGTCTGTATCTTTCTTGTTGGGTTTCAGAACTGCAGTTATAGAGGTGCAAATGACAGACTCAATAATTCCTCTGTAGAACTGAATCAGCAGCTCCTTGGGCAGTTTGAGCTTTCTGAGTTGGCGCAGAAAGAACATTCTTTGTTGTCTTTTTTTGATGATGTTTTTGATGCTAGCTGTCCATTTTAGATCTTGCGATATGATAGAACCTAGAAATTTAAAGGTTTCTACTGTTGATACTGTGTTGTCTAGTATTGTGAGAGGTGGAAGTATGGAAGGGTTTCTCCTAAAGTCTACCACCATTTCTACGGTTTTGAGTGTGTTCAGTTCCAGATTGTTTTGGTTGCACTACAAGGCTAGTTGTTCGACCTCTCGTCTATATGTGGATTTGTCATTGTCTCGAATGAGACAAATCACTGTTGTGTCATCTGCGAACTTCAGTAGCTTAAGGGGTGGAGAGTAAGAATGGCATTTGTATTGTTAAGCAAATTAAATACCCTGATAACACGATGTTTATTAAGCATTAAAGAGTGTAATTAGTAGAAAATTAATTAAAGTTATTTTAAAAAATCTTTAGCAAATCCACTACAAGAAATTATCCAGGTCACTTTCTTAGTCTGTTTATATATTACCTTTAATTATTAAAATAGCCGATTATATCTAGTGTAACATCTTTTTTCATTTCATTCTTGTAGTCTGCCATTTGTAAATCTATTTTTAAATCAATCTCAGTTCTGCAGGTTAAAGGTGTTTCACTTCCATACCATGACAAAGTCTTTCAAAAGAGACAGATACCTCTGTTGACGCTATTAACTTCTGAGTCTATTTTTCAAAAATATCCATCAGTATATCCAATAAGGTTGTTGAGAAGGTGGTTGTGCAGCAGCTCCAGAGGTTTCTGGATGAAATGGATTATCTAGACCCCTACCAGTCAGGAGTTAGGCCTGGATATGGGACAGAAACTGCATTGGTTGTGCTTTTTGATGATCTATCGTAGGAGCCGGATGTTGGTAGTGCATCCATCCTTGCTCGATCTCTTGGCAGTTTTTGATACTATTGACCATTGTATCCTCCTGGAGTGGCTTTGGGGGTTGAGAGTGCTATCTTGGTTCATTTCCTTCCTCTGTGGCTGCTCTCAGTCAGTGTGACAAGGAGGTGAGAGATCCAGCCCTCGCCCACTGTTTTGTGGGATCCCGCAGGGCTCAGTATTCTCTCCGCTCCTATTCAACATCTACATGAAGCTGTTGGGTGAAATCAACTGGAACCATGAACTGAAATATCATCAATACGCTGACGATACTCAGCTGTATGACTTAGCTGGTGTTAAGAGTTAAGTGTTAAGAGTTAACACTGCCATGACCTCTTGCTTGGAATGCCTGGAGGCTGTTAGGCTGGATGGGGAGCAATAGGTTGAAACTGAACTCAGCAAGACTGAATGGCTCTGGATTTGGGGTTCTTTAACCCAGGATGCCTCCTGGCACTGCCCCAAACAGACCCTGTGTGTAATCTGGGGGTTCTCTTGGATTCCTGCTTGAAAAACAGGTAGTAGTCATGGCCAGGAGGGCCTTTGCCCTTTCCTGGACCCACAATCCTCACTCATAGTCACTCAAGCCCTAGTCACCTCCTGTCTTGTCTATTGCAAAATGCTGCTGCATGCTCCTGAAAAGCATCCAGAAGTTGATATAAATGCAGCAGCCAACATGGTTTTGTGCATATGCATCATCTTTCCTGAGGGAACTACATTGGTTGCTGTTTTGCTTCTGGGTGCAATTCAAGGTGCTGGTTGTCACCTGGTTGTCACCTTTAAACTCTCTGTCAGGATAATGATGATTTAATAGCTGACCAGCTGCTGTAATGCTGTAATACTGTAACAATGATGCAATTGTAGTAATGAGTCAGCAGGGTTATTTGACTGTTACCACTTTAAGAAACTGTATTATAAGAGAGGCCCTGTTGGGGCGTATCATTCTCTCTCCATGTGTGCTTCTGTGATATAGTTGATGATTGATTGCCTGACGTTGCCTAGTACGTTTATGTATATATTCGTTGTAAATATATCACTATTTGAAAGATAAACCTCTATTTACTGTATTTTGCTCCTGAGTTGCCTCAAAATATGGGGCAGAAAAAATATTTGGGCAGAGTAGTAATAATTTTATCACCAGACTATATCTGCCTATTATTCCATCTTTTACCAGCTTTAAGCCAGCCACCATTTGAAGATTTATCGGAGGATGGGTATCCATTTGGACTTGGCATTATATTCTGCCATCCTAGACATTATTACCTCTCGTCGGCCTCTATCTCCTATTTATGCTTTTAGTTATTTATATAACTATAAATATTTATTTATTTATATTTATTTATATAAACTAAGTTATTTATATATGCGATACTCTGCATTGGAACTCTTGCGCCTGCGAGGTGCCCCCGCCTCGCAGGAATGGCCCGCTTCATTATCAAGGGCCGGCCTCAATGACGGGTCTTGGGATCCACAGAGGTGGCATGCGAAGAAAAAGAGCCTCTGGGTTTTTTTAGATAGGGCGTTTTTAAGGGGTGGGAGGGCTAGGGCGGGTGTTGGGGGTAGCCCGTCGGGTGGGGAGCCAGTTCCTGCGCTTGCTCGCGGCAGTTATTTAATAGGTTCGGAGGTTATTGGGGGGGGAGTGTGTTCCTTCTAGTGAGGGTGGTCCTATTTGTACGATAAGTGGGAGGGGCAGATATGGCGGAAGTGGGGGATCATATCGTTTTGTGGGGGTGTGCGCTCGATGTTTACAGGCGATTGCACGCCCCGATCCCTCTGACTTGTCCCGTTCCCCGGATGGTCAAGACCCTCAGAGCCTGGGCCTTCGGCTTATGCTATGCAACGCACGGTCTGTGGTCAATAAGGCCCCCCTAATACACGATCTTATTCAGGGGGGTGCCGCGGATCTTATAGGCGTTACGGAAACCTGGTTGGGCACTGAAGGGGGCGTGCCCCTTGTTGAAATGTGCCCACCAAGTTTCTGTGCATTTCATCAGCCGAGGGCTCAGGGTAGGGGTGGGGGGGTGGCGGTTGTTATTAGAGAAGGTCTAGAGCCGAGGGAGACCACTGTACCTCAGATTGCCGGGTGTGAATCCCTCTTTGTGAGGTGGGGTCATAGGTGTCAGATGGGCTTGTTTGTCGCGTACCTGGCTCCTTGCTACGTGACAGCTGCCCTGCCCGAGCTCCTGGAGGTGCTTGCTGGGGTGGCGGTGGAGACCCCCAGACTTATAGTCATGGGGGATTTCAACTTGCCATCATCCGGCACGTCATCGACAGCAGCTCGGGAGTTCACGGCTTCCATGACGGCCTTGGACCTGACTCAAGTAGTTGATGGCCCTACTCACATTGGGGGTGGCACACTGGACTTGATTTTTATCTCTGGTCAGTGGTTGAAGGATCTGGACTTGAAGGAAATAGTCACTGAACCTTTGTCATGGTCAGATCACTCTCTCCTTCGCCTGGACTTTCTGACTGCCACTCAACACCGCAGGGAGACGGAGCCAATACGTTGGTTCCGTCCCAGGCGCCTGATGGACCCGGAGAGGTTCCTGACGGAGCTTGGGCCGTTTCCTGAGGGTCTGGCTCACGGCACGGCTGAGGAACTAGTCGCGGCCTGGGAACGGGCCACGGCGGGGGCTTTAGACCGTGTCATGCCTTTGTGGCCTCTGACCCAGCGCAGGTCCCAACCGGCTCCTTGGTTTTCCGAGGAGCTGAGGGGGATGAAACGCCGGAGAAGACGCCTAGAGAGTTCTTGGAGGTCCAGTCGTTCGGAGGCTGATCGGACACTAGTTAGGTCTTATAGTAGGACCTACCTAGTGGCACTGAGGGAAGCGAGACGTTGCTACGTCTCCTCCCTCATTGCGTCGGCAGATAACCGCCCGGCCGCCCTGTTTCGGGTGACTCGTTCCCTCCTTCAACAGGGGGAGCGGGATGACCGCAGGGACGAGCTGAGGAGTTTAGTGGTTATCTATACGATAAAATCGTTCAGCTTCGGGACGGTCTGGACCAAAATTGGGTAGATTCAGGTGAGACGTCGGAGAGCGGTCTTGGTGAGATTGTTTGGGATGAGTTTGACCCTGTGGCTCCTGAGGACATGGACAGGTTGCTGGGTAGGTTGAACGCCACCATGTGTTTACTGGACCCGTGCCCCTCCTGGTTGGTACTGGCCACTCAGGAGGTGACACGAGGCTGGCTCCAGGAGATTACGAATGCTTCTTTGGTGGAGGGAGTCTTTCCGGCCGCCTTGAAAGAGGCGGTGGTGAGGCCCCTCCTCAAGAAGCCTTCCCTGGACCCAGCTGTTTTAGGTAATTATCGTCCAGTCTCCAACCTTCGTTTCGCGGCAAAGGTTGTAGAGAGTGTGGTGGATGATCTCTGGAGGGCCAGGGATAGAGGTTATTCCTCTGCCTTGGTCCTATTAGACCTCTCAGTGGCTTTTGATACCATCGACCATGGTATCCTGCTGCACCGGTTGGAGGGATTGGGGGTGGGAGGCACCGTTTTTCGGTGGTTCTCCTCCTATCTCTCCAATCGGTCGCAGACGGTGTTGACAGGGGGGCAGAGGTCGACCCCGAGGCGCCTCACTTGTGGGGTGCCGCAGGGGTCGATTCTCTCGCCCCTTCTGTTCAAGATCTATATGAAGCCGCTGGGTGAGATCATCAGTGGTTTCGGTGTGAGGTACCAGCTGTACGTTGATGACACCCAGCTGTACTTTTCCACACCGGACCACCCAAACAAAGCTATCGAAGTGTTGTCCCGGTGTCTGGAGGCTGTACGGGTCTGGATGGGGAGAAACAGGCTCAAGCTCAATCCCTCCAAGACAGAGTGGCTGTGGATGCCGGCATCCCGGTACAGTCAGCTGCAGCCGCGGCTGACTGTTGGGGGAGAGTCATTGGCCCCGATGGAGAGGGTGCGCAACTTAGGCGTCCTCCTGGATGAATGGCTGTCCTTGGAAGATCATTTGGCGGCTGTCTCCAGGAGGGCTTTTTACCAGGTTCGCCTGGTTCAACAGTTGCACCCCTTTCTAGACCGGGATGCCCTATGCACAGTCACTCACGCTCTCGTGACGTCTCGTCTGGACTACTGCAATGCTCTCTACATGGGGCTCCCCTTGAGGAGCACACGGAGGCTCCAATTAGTTCAGAATGCGGCTGCACGGGTGATAGAGGGAGCCCCTTGGGGCTCCCATGTGACACCTCTCCTGTGCAGACTGCACTGGCTACCTGTGGTCTTCCGGGTGCGCTTCAAGGTTTTGGTGACTATCTTCAAAGCGCTCCATGGCAAAGGGCCGGGATATTTACAGGACCGCCTGCTGCTACCGGATACCCCTCACCGACCCGTGCGCTCTCACAGAGAGGGACTCCTCAGGGTGCCGTTGGCCAAACAATGCCGGCTGGCGACATCCAGGGGAAGGGCCTTCTCTGCGGGGGCTCTCACCCTCTGGAACGAGCTTCCCCCAGGACTTCGCCAACTTCCTGACCTCCGAACCTTTCGCCGCGAGCTTAAGACACATCTATTTATTTGCGCAGGACTGGACTAGATTTTAAATTCGAATTGGTTTTAATGGGGATTTTATTATTTTATTATCATCATTTTAATTATTCAGCCAATTATAATAAGTTTTTTAATGGATGTTTTTATTTGTATTTATATGTATATTTTTATCTGGTTGTTAACCGCGCTGAGTCCCTAGGGAGATAGGGTGGTATAAAAATACGAAAAATAAATAAATAAATAAATAAATAAATAAAATAGTCTCACTAAGCGCACTTTGACACCCTCCATGGCTTGGGACCAGGTTATCTGAGGGACCATTTCTCGTCAGTCACATCTACCCGACCTACTAGAGCAGGAGGCAAGGAATGTTATTAGTCCCATCTCATAGATAGGATCCAGAAGAAGGGTTTTCTCCATGGTGTTTCCCTCTCTCTGGAACATCATTCCTATAGACATTAGACTAGCCCCCACTCTAACACTCTTTTGGAAGACACTGAAGATGTGGTTCTGTCAGTGGGCCTGGGGAACCCAGAGCGAGATGGAGCCTATTAAATGGTTTGTATGAAAGTGTGTTGTCAGCAGGATGGGGAGATGGAGGTTATTATTTTACTAATTAATTATTTTATTATTCATTTTATTTCTTTTATATGGTTTTTATATCCCTGTAAGCCACCTTGAGTTACCATGTGCTAGTAGGTGGCAATATAAATTTTCTATAATAAATAAAACAAATAAATAAATTTACTACAAAATAAATTGCTGAACTGTACACAAAATGCTTAGATTAAGAAGCAGACAAAAAGTTAATTTCAAAGCTTCATTAAATCATAACAAGTTATTAAGGTATGGGAGAATAAAGTTGCAGCAGGCATGCTTCACTGAGGAAAGTAGAATCAGGAAGCTACCGTATTCTTGAATATTCATAATTAACCCAACTGTTCCTTCCCCAGGCAGCCCATTTCAGTGGTGGCTTCCTGATTCTACCTTCTCCAGTGAAGCATGCCTGCTGCTACTTTATTCTCCCATATCTTTCAACATAGTTTTTTATTTACTATCTTAATTGTTATGCTTTAATGAAGCTTTGAAATTATGTGTGACAGCATTATGTGCCTAACATTTAATTAATTGATAAACACTAGACTTTCATAAGCGGACTTGGAAATTACATTAATTTTATTTAGATCAAATTAAAATGTATTAACTCTTTCCTGATACAGAACCAAGAAACAGGAAAATTAGTATAACAAAATGTTTGATAGGTAATTATGGGATATAACCCTAACTATCAGGATTAGGATTATATGAAATTCAAGATGGTGCCGCCAATGGCAGCCTCTGTGAAATGTTGGAGGCGGAAGAGAATGGGAATTTTAAATAGACTAAGAAAAAGTGGAATAAAAACTCCTCTTCCTTCATTCTTCCTGACTAATTTATGTTCATTTGCAAATAAGATGGATGAAATACTTCTTTTAAACAGATGTAACTCAGCAACAGATTTGTACAACTCAGCAGCTCTCTGCTTCACTGAAACCTGGCTAAATAAGTCAATTGATGATAGCAGCCTGCATATCCCAGGGTTTCAGATACAGAGAGCAGACAGACTTGCAGAAATATCTGGTAAAAAGAAGGGATGTGTGTCTCTGCTTTTATATGAACCACCAATGATGCAACAATGTAACTACACCAAAGAAATTCTGTGCTGTGGACTTAGAGACATTAATTATCAATTGCAAACCATTTTATTCTCCACGAGAGTTTTCCTCATTTCTACTATTTACAGTGTATGTTCTTCCACAAGCTTGCCTAAACAATACATTACAAACTCTAGCTGACCTGATTATATGGGCTGAAGTAAAATACCCAGATTCACTCATTATATGAGGAAATTTCATCAGTGCTACACCTAATCCAAGAGCTACCAAAATACTTTCAGATGTCAACTGTCTCACTAGAGGGAAGAATACTTTAGACCAATGCTACACAACATTAAAAGATGCTTATCAGTCTTTACCACAAGCAGCTGTGGGACACTCTGATCATTGTATGATTCACCTTGTACCTGTTTATAGACCAAGGCTTAAAACCATAAAACCAACAATTAAATCAGTAGAGTCTTGGACTGAGGAGGCAAAGCTAAAGCTACAGGCTTGCCTTGATTGCACTGATTGGAACGTTTTCAAAGATCCTTTGAAGACTTGGATAAACTCAGATACTGTAACATCGTATGTTAGTTTTTGTGAAGACCTATATGAGCCGACCAAAACCCTGTGAATATACAGTAACAACAAGCCTTGGTTTACAGCTAAACTGAAGCAGCTATGCCATGCCAAAGAGGAAGCGTACAGGAAAGGAGATAGAAAGCTATACAATCCGACCATTAAACAAGAGAGTATTAAACAAGATTAAACCATTAAACAAGAGAGTATTAAACAAGAGAGACAACAACAACAACAACAACAACAACAACAACAATTTAATTTTTATACTGCCCTTCTCCCGAAGGACTCAGGGCGGTGCACAGCCCGATAAAATCAACAATCTATGGATATAGTACAACTAAAAACAATGTTAAAAACTTATTAAATTTGGCTCCTAAATTAAAATACATAAACCATAAAACCCCATTTAAAATTACAAATACAAATACTAATTCTATGCCAGTCCTGCGCGGAAGAATAAATACGTCTTCAGCTTGCAGCGAAAGGTCCGGAGATCTGGAAGTTGATGAAGTCCTGGGGGAAGCTCGTTCCAGAGGGTAGGGGCTCCCATAGAGAAGGCCCTCCCCCTGGGGGTCGCCAGCCGACATTGTCTGGCTGACGGCACCCTGAGGATGCCTTCCCTATGGGAGTGCATGGGTCGGTGGGAGGCAAACGGTGGCAAAAGGCGATCCCGTAGATAACCCAGTCCTAAGCCATGGAGCGCTTTAAAGGTGGTAACCAGCACCTTGAAGTGCACCCAGAAGACCAAGCCAGTGCAGCTTGCGCAGGATAGGTGTTATATGGGAGCCACGAGTGGCTCCCTCTATCACCCACGCAGCTGCATTCTGGACCAACTGAAGCCTCCGGGTGCTCTTCAAGGGGAGCCCCATGTAGAGAGCATTGCAGTAGTCCAGGCGAGAAGTGACGAGAGCATGAGTGACTATGCATAGGGAATCCCGGTCTAGAAAGGGGCGCAACTGGCAAATCAGGCATACTGTCAAGGTTCCAGAAATACCTCTTCTGCGTAAAAGAAACTCAGAGGCATTTTTTTCCCCCAGAGTTCTTTACTAGCATGAGGAGACTGGCACGCGATGAGTGCAATTCCAAAACTGAAGTTCCGGATTCGTTTCCCAGTTATACAAACCCCAAGAGTCCCACCCCCCTGACCCCTTTGATGGTCACATGGTCCCACGTTCTTCCAGTTCATTCGAGTATCTTCTTGCCACTCTTCCTGCAGATGTGAACGCCATCCGACCTTGACCGCTTGAAGAATGTTACCATACCCCTCAACCCCCCCTCCTCCCCTCAGGAGAAAAATGTGGCAGCATCTGGAAACCTAAAGTCTAATATGGTTTCCAGGCCTGACAGGCGTCCCCTCTTGGAAAAGAAGCTATATCCTAGGAAAGAAAACAAAGAGTCGATAAAGAAAAGTGTCAATGGTCCACAATTCCCTTCTACCCCCCCTCCCCCCTCCAAGAGGTTTCTTAGGTTTGTCAGGGAAAGTCTCGTGAAATTGTTTAATTAAATTGTCCGCATTCACTTTCCAACTTTTGACCCAAGTAGATTCAGACAATGGGTATCCTTTCCAGTGGACTAAGTATTGTAATTGACCTCTGTAGAGTCGAGTGTCAAGAATTTTCTTGATTTCATAGTGGGTTTCACCTTGGATTATCAAGGGCGGTGGGGGAGGGGGAGGGGGAGGTCTCAGGTTAGATTGTCTAGCAGGTTTTAATAAGCTGGTATGGAATACCGGGTGTATTTTCCCCAACATGCGAGGGAGTTTGAGTTGGACGGTAACGGGATTAATAATTTTTACAATGGGGAAAGGACCCAAAAATTTTGGACCAAATTTTCTGCTGGGTATCCGTAATCTTAGGTACTTAGTAGACAAAAAGACTTTATCTCCAATGCGAAAAGGGGGTTGAAGGGAACGGTGTTTGTCAGCTTGGGCTTTGTAATTCCGAGCTGTGACAGTTAAGGCCTTTTTTGTATTTTCCCAACCTTCCTTCAATGAATTCATCCAGTCCGTTAGGGAAACTGAAGTGGGGGGTTGCACGGGGAGTTCAGGCATTGGAATGAAGTCCATGCCGCTGGTTACTTGAAAAGGGGTTAACCCCGTGCTGCTGTGTACTGCATTATTATATGCAACCTCTGCAAATGGTAACAAGTCGGACCAGTTTTCTTGTTGGTAATTTACATAACACCGTATGTACTGTTCCACCATCGAGTTTAATTTTTCAGCGGCTCCGTTAGTCTCCAGATGGAATCCAGAACTAAGTCCTTGAGACGACCCAATGGACCGTAGGAACTCTCTCCAGAACTTGGCTGTGAATTGAACACCTCTGTCGGATATTATCCTTTTAGGGACTCCATGCAGTCTGTAGATGTGTTTGAGGAAGAGCTTTGCTAATTTTCTAGCCGATGGCAATCCGCTGCACGCAGTGAAGTGGGCCTGTTTAGAGAACAAGTCCACTACGGTCCATATAACTGTATTTCCCCCACTAGGTGGGAGTTCAACAATAAAATCCCTGGCAATCTCTTCCCAGGGTCTGGTGGGTTCGGCTACGGGTTGTAGGAGTTCAGGGGGTTTCCCTGGTCTGGACTTCATGGTGGCGCAGGTAGCACAGCTCCTGACATAGTCTTCGACATCTGATTTCATTTTCGGCCACCAGAATTGTCTTCTAGCCAAGTGGAGAGTTTTTAAAAATCCAAAGTGACCTCCTAGGCAAGAGTCGTGGTTTCTCTGTAGTATTGGCAACCACATAGCGATGGGCACATAAATTTTGGTGCCCTTCCAGGGTATCCCATCCCTTAAGGTGAGGTCTGGCAAGTTTTCTTTAAACCAAGCATCGTCAGTGAGTGCTGATTTTAAGTCCGCTAGCAGTTTATTTGGTGGGATGTTAGTACTGCGGCGTGATCGCGGTCGAGTAAGTGCTTGGTTGGCCGGTTCGCTATCGGGGATCATTGCATGTATCACCTCTTCGCGTTGGCTGTCAAATTGTGGTTTCCTAGATAGGGCGTCAGCCAGTAGATTTTGGTCGCCTGGGATGTAGAGGGTGAAATGGAAGCGCTTGAAAAACTGAGCCCATCGAACTTGTTTGGGAGAAAGCTTTCGGTTTTTTTTTAAGTATTCGAGGTTTTTGTGGTCCATCCACACCTTGAACGGTTCTTTTGCCCCTTCAAGGAAGTGTCTCCAGGAGAGGAGTGCCCAACGTACCGCAAAGGCTTCCTTTTCCCAAACTGCCCATCTGCGTTCAGTGTCCATCAGTTTTTTAGACACGTACGCGCAGGGCATAAGGTTGTTCTCGGTATTCCGTTGTAATAAGACAGCGGCTACTGCTACATCACTTGCATCAGCTTGGACCACAAAAGGTTTATTTGGATCCGGGTGTTGAAGAATCGGTTCCATCGAGAAGAGGCGTTTCAGGTGTTCAAAGGAACGTTGGCAGTCCATTGTCCAAGGTAGGGGTTGGTTAGGTTTGGGTTTGGCAGGTAATGGCCCAGTTTTTAGTAATTCTGTTAATGGTAGAGCTACTTCTGCGAAAGAAGGAATGAATTTGCGGTAAAATTTGCGAATCCCAAGAAACTTTGAAGTTGCTTACGCAAAGCGTGGCAGTTGCCAATCCAACACTGCTTTTACTTTGCCTGGGTCCATTTCGATACCTTTGTTTGATATCCGGTAACCTAGGTAGTCTAGGGATTCCTTATGGAATTCGCATTTTGAAAGTTTGACATATAGCTTGGCGGCTAGGAGCTTTTTAAGAACTTGTCTGACCAATTTGATGTGTTGTTCCATATTGTCTGTGTAGATAAGAATATCATCTAAGTAGACAAGAACCCCATTGTAGAGATGGGGGTGCAGGGTTTCATTAATTAGTTGCATAAAAACAGCTGGAGGCCCTTGAGGCCAAAGGGCATGACACGGTATTGGAAACTACCCAAGGGGCAGTTGAAAGCCGTTTTCCATTCATCACCTTCCTTGATGCGGACCCGGTAATAGGCTTCCCTTAAATCCAATCTGGTGAAAATTTTGCCTTTTGATAGGTGGTTCAACAAATCGTGCATAAGTGGTAAAGGGTAAGTGTTTTGTATGCAAATTGCATTGATATTTTTGAAGTCAATACATAATCTAAGCGAGCCATCTTTCTTTTGTTTAAATAGCACAGGCGCAGCTACAGGTGATTTTGCTGGTTCAATGAACCCTCTGGCTAGGTTAGTGTCAATGTATTTTCTTAGTTCAGACATTTCTGCTGGTGTCATTGAGTACATTTTGGGTTTCGGTAATTTTGCCCCCGGGTGCAATTCAATTGCGCAATCAGTTTGCCGGTGGGGGGGTAAGAGGTTACATTCATCCTCGCTAAAAACATCTGATAAATCCATGTATGGTTTAGGGATGCGGGGTTCATTAGGAGATGGCTTGGATATGGTGGTTGTTGGATCCCTCTGGTGGTCATTTTGGATAAGGGTTTTTTTTTGTTGGTGGGGGGGGGGATTTGGTCTAAGGGTCCGAAAGTCCATATAATTTTCCTGAATGCATCCTCCCATTTGATTGTGGGTTCCCATTTGTCCAACCAAGCTAAACCCAGGATGATGGATTCTGACATTTTAGGAATTACTATGAATCTTATAAGTTCATGATGGGCACCAATTTCTAAGCGAACCAGTTGTGTGATTTGGGTTGCTGGAACGCCACCAATCAAGGTTCCATCTACCTGGTGGAATTTAATTGGGTGCTTCAAGGGAAATGTTTTTATACGGAATTGGGCGACTGTGGAGGTTGAAATCAGGCATCTGGTGCATCCTGTGTCCACAATAGCATCTAAAAGTTTTTTGGCCCCTCCCCCTGGAATTATTAAGTTTACCTTGATGGCAAAAGGAGGAATAGGTGCACTCACCATTGGGTCGTTTTCTGCTTGGTTTGAGTCGTCGGGAGGCGAATCAGATGACGGAAGGTCAGTAGGGAGGTCTATGGCTTGCCTTGCAAAGCGACTGGTATTAGGATTCTTTCGAGGAGGGTTGGGTGGTCGGGTAGCAGTTGGTGGTCGATACTGTGGGAGGGGTGTGGGGGCTAGGCAAACTGACGCCCGATGTCCTTGTTTTCCACAACGGTAGCATTTGATTATTGTTGAAGGTTGGAAGGTGGAAGGTGTGGTTGGTCTTGAGAGGGAGGATCTTGTAGGTGGTCGTTGTGGAGTCGTAGTTGGTGATTGGGTCTGGAGGGGGTTGAATTCTCTGTCCAGAGCAATGGACACGTTGTACCAGGCATTAAGTTGTTCTGGGATTCCTCTGGTGGAGCAGGCCTTTCTGATGTTTTGATCAATGGCGTCTTTGAAGTAATGAAGAATAATGGGTTCTGGCCAATGTCTAAGATTGCCAGCAACTCTTCTGAAATCCCATACAAATTGTTTTAGCGGTTTGTTACCTTGTTTCATTGTTTTTAAGGTGGTTTCACATTCTGCAATTAGGTCATCATCTTGAAACCGGTTGCGAAGCAGTGCTATAAATCCGTGAACATTGTTTAGTTCTGGTGCATGTTCATTGTATAGCTGAGCTATCCACTCTGAGGCTAGCCCCACATTCATTCCATCTGAGATGGCATTGATTAGGCTTCTTTCTGATGGGTATTGATGTCTATATTGTTCAACGTAAGCCTCAATTCTGCTGAGGAAGTAAGCCAGGTGGTGTGGATTCCCATCAAAGGTTGGTTTGAAAGGGGGAGGGGTTGGTGGAGGGGGTGCAGGGGGGTTTAGCTGGCCTGCTTGCGGCTGCAGAGGGATTTGCGGGGGTGGGGCCGTTGCTGTTGTGGCTGGTTGTTGAGCTGTAAAGGGGGGTGGAATTCCCCCTGGCTGCCGAGAAGGAAGTCCTTGAAATGCTTCAGTTGATGAAAAAACCATCGGCGTGGGGCCCACAGGAAAGAAAGGGGCTGAACTAGCTGGTTGCCATTGGCATTGGATCCACCCTTGTCCAGGATAAAACGCCCAGCCAGGCGGAATAGAAGCTGCTGGAGGCAGCGTAGGCCTCTGTTGGCGGGAAAGATCAATTGGAGGGGGGAGTTGTGATTCCCCCCAAGCCCCTGGTGCTGCCTGAACTCCCTGCCGTCTGAAAGAGGGAGGGGGGGTCCTCCTGCGTTCATCGGAACGGCTTCGAGCTTCAGTAATTTCTCTCTCTCTGGTGGGAGGGAAGGTGAATTTAGGCTGAGCTAAAGGCTCTCGAGGTCTCACTTCCAGGTGCTCAAAAGTTTCAGGGAGGTCTAATAGGGACTGGGATTTCAGGGGGTTTCTCAGGTCCCAATCCAGTGACTCTCCCGATCCTCCAGGTTTTATTGTCCTCCAATGAGGTTGAGAAGAGGGAGGGGGCTCTCCATTCCGTCCCGGGGAAATGTTTTCTCCCGACTGTCAGCTTACCCATGAATCAGAGTCCTTGGGCCGTGCTCCAAGCTGACAAGCAGGCTCTACCATTTCGGGGCTTCGGGTCCTCTCGTCAGATGGGAAATAGGTGACTTCAACTAAATCGTCAGAATCATGTTTCGCCGCTCCTTCTACGCTCTCAACTTGCTGCTCTTCCATCTTCACTGGGTCTTTGCACCGCTGTGGAGGTTGCGGAGACTGGGGCCCAGCACCCCTCTAACGGGCCCCCTCTGAGAGGAGGAGAGGGTACCGTTAGCAAAAGAAAGTTAGCAGTTTTGGAATAATGTCAAGGTTCCAGAAATACCTCTTCTGCGTAAAAGAAACTCAGAGGCATTTTTTCCCCCAGAGTTCTTTACTAGCATGAGGAGACTGGCACGCGATGAGTGCAATTCCAAAACTGAAGTTCCGGATTCGTTTCCCAGTTATACAAACCCCAAGAGTCCCACCCCCCTGACCCCTTTGATGGTCACATGGTCCCACGTTCTTCCAGTTCATTCGAGTATCTTCTTGTCACTCTTCCTGCAGACGTGAACGCCATCCGACCTTGACCGCTTGAAGAATGTTACCATACCCCTCAACCCCCCCCTCCTCCCCTCAGGAGAAAAATGTGGCAGCGTCTGGAAACCTAAAGTCTAATATGGTTTCCAGGCCTGACACATACCTGATGAAAAGCTCTCCTGGAGACGGTCATCAGATGTTCTTCAAAGGACAACCGCCCATCCAGGAGAACGCCCAAGTTGCGCACCCACTCCATCGGGGCCAATGATTCACCCCTGACAGTCAGCCGCGGCTGCAGCTGGCTGTACCGGGATGCCAGCATCCACAGCCACTCCATCTTGGAGGGGTTGAGCTTGAGCCTGTTTCTCCCCATCCAAACCCGCACAGCCTCCAAACACCGGGACAGCACTTCGACAGCTTCGTTGGGGTGGCCTGGGGTGGAAATGTACAGCTGAGTGTCATCAGCATACAGTTGGTAACTCACCCCAAAACCACTGATGAACTCACCCAGCAGCTTCATATAGATGTTGAACAGGAGGGGTGAGAGAACTGACCCCTGGGGCACCCCACACGTGAGGCGCCTCGCAGTCGATCTCTGCCCCCCTGCCAACACCGTCTCTGACCAGTCAGAGAGATAGGAGGAGAACCACCGAAAAATGGTGCCTCCCACTCCCAAACTCCCCAGCCGGCACAGCAGGATACCATGGTCGATGATATCGAAAGCCGCTGAGAGATCTAACAGGACCAGGGCAGAGGAATAACCTCTGTCCCGAGCCCTCCAGAGATCATCAACCAACGCGACCAAAGCCGTCTCTGTGCTGTACCCAGGTCGAAAGCCGGACTGGAACCGTTTCATCCAGGTACTGGGGTAACTGATGTACCACCACACTCTCAACAACCTTCGCCACAAAGTGAAGGTTGGAGACGGGACGGTAATTTCCCAAAACAGCTGGGTCCAGGGAAGGCTTCTTGAGGAGGGGCCTCACCACAGCCTCTTTCAAGGCGGTAGGGACAACACCCTCCATCAAAGAAGCATTAATAATCCCCTGGAGCCAGCCTCGTGAAACCTCCTGTGTGGCCAGCACCAACCAGGAGGGACACGGGTCCAATAAACATGTGGTGGCATTCAGCCTTCCCAGCAACCTGTCCACGTCCTCAGGAGCGACAGTGTCAAACTCGTCCCAAAGATTCTCAACAAGACTTGTCTCTGTCATCTCACCTCGATCTACCCAATTTTGGTCCAAACCATCCCGAAGCTGAACGATTTTATCATGCAGATACTTACTAAAATCCTTGGCTCGCCCCTGCAGCGGGTCATCCCGAACCTCCTGATGCAGGAGGGAACGGGTCACCCGAAACAGGGCGGCTGGGCGGTTATCTGCCGATGCAATCAGGGAGGAGACATAAATACGCTTAGCCTCCCTCAATGCCACTAGATAGGTCTGAATAAATGACCTAACTAGTGTTCGGTCAGCTTCTGAACGGCTGGACCTCCAGGCGCTCTCTAGGCGTCTTTTCTGGCGCTTCATCTCCCTCAGCTCCACGGAAAACCAAGGAGCCAGTTGAGATCTACGCCGGGTCAGAGGCCGCAAAGGCACGACACGGTTCAAAGCCCCAGCCGTGGCCTGTTCCCAGGCCGCGACTAGTTCTTCGGCCGAGCCGTGGGCCAGATCTTCATGGAACGGCCCAAGCTCCGTCACGAACCTCTCCGGGTCCATCAGGCACCTAGGATGGAACCAACGCATTGGTTCCGTCTCCCTGCGGTGCTGTGTAGCAGTCCGACAGTCTAGACGAAGGAGGGAATGATCCGACCATGACAAAGGTTCAATGACTAAATCTCCCAATTCCAGATCATTCAACCACTGTCCAGAGACAAAAATCTAATCCAGTGTGCCTCCCCCGATGTGAGTAGGGCCATTAACTAATTGGGTCAGGTCCATGGCCGTCATGGAGGCCATGAACTCCTGAGCTGTCGTCGATGCCACACCGGTCGATGGCAGGTTGAAATCCCCCATGACCATAAGTCTAGGGGTATCAACCGCCATCCCGGCTAACACCTCTAACAGCTCGGGCAGGGCTGTTGTCACGCAGCAAGGAGCCAGGTACGTAATCAACAAGCCCACC
Organism: Ahaetulla prasina; assembly: GCF_028640845.1. Taxonomy (NCBI): domain Eukaryota; kingdom Metazoa; phylum Chordata; class Lepidosauria; order Squamata; family Colubridae; genus Ahaetulla; species Ahaetulla prasina. Next base: position 83,696,484 of record NC_080542.1, on the reverse strand, counting down.
TGCAACCTACGACCCCACTTTACAAAGAGGGATTCACAACCGGCTATCTGAGGTACAGTGGCCTCCCTCGGCTTCAGATTCTCCTTAATAACAACTGCCACCCCCCCACCCCTACCTTGGGCCCTTGGCTGATGGAATGCACGGAAACCCGGTGGGCACATTTCTACAAGGGGAACACCCCCTTCTGAGCCCAACCAGGTCTCCAAAATGCCCATAAGGTCAGATCAGAGCAGCAAAAAAAAAAAAGAAGAAAAAAAAGCTACTCTGAAAAGCTAAGGAATCAATTCTCAACAAATGAGCCAGCAAATATGTGGAAAACTCTTAAAAATACCAGTGGTTACAGCAAACTTTCTTGCCATGCAGAAGAAAATCGACAACTGGCAGATGACCTGAATGTGTTTTGCTTTGGGTTTGAGAGGAAACCACTGCCACCTATCTCCACAATCCCCATCTCAAACATACCAACAACAGCCTGACCACCTACAACTGATCTTATCCCATTGGCCCCCCACCTCTGATGATTATAGAAAAAGATATGCAAGGTCTACTTCACAGACAAAAGCCTGGAAAAGCAGCAGGCCCAGACAAGGTAACTCCTTCTGCTTGAAAGCTCGTGCTGACCAATTGGTTCCCATCTTCACCCGCATCTTTAATAAATCATAGAGATATGCTATGTTCCTTCTTGCTTCAAACGTTCTACTATTATTCCAGTGCCAAAGAAATCTTTCATCAAGGAACTGCATGACTACAAACCAGTTGCTCTGACATCCGTAGTTATGAAAACCTTTGAAAGGCTAGTGCTGGCCTACCTGAAAACTATCACGAATCCGCTGTTAAACCCTTGCAATTTGCCTACCGAGCAAATAGATTGGCAGATGATGGCTTCAATATGGCTTTGCACTACATCCTACAACATCTTGAATCTCGAAAGACCTATGCAAGGGGCCTTTTTGTAGACTTCAGCTCAGCAGTCAATACAATCATTCCAGATATTCTTCTACCTAAACTAAATCAGTTAGCTGTGCCCGATCACATTTGTAAATGGATCATAAGCTTTTTAACAGACAGGAAGCAGCAGATGAAGCTATGCAGAATCACATCAGATACCTGTATAATTAGCAAGCCCCCCCCCTTCCGGGCTGTGTGCTCTCTCCACTTCTCTTCTCTACATACCAATGACTAAATCGCAAAAGATTCCTCTTTAAAATATTGAAGTTTACAGTGATTGGTCTCATTCGAGACAACAACGAATCTGCATACAGACAGGAGGTTGAATAACTAACCTTGTGGTGCAGCCAGAACAGTCTTGAACTAGATACAGATACAGATTAATAGAGTTGGAAGGGACATTGTAGGTCATCTAGTCCAACCCCATGCTCAAGCCAACCCTACACCATTTTTGATAGATAGCAGTCCAATCTTTTCTTTTCTTTGAAAAATTTTATTAGATTTAAAAACAAACAAAAACAATGGACATTGCTCCATGTCTCCGGTTTCTAACATTTACATCAAGTTCAAGTTACTATATCATATATTCCTCAGTCTATATACAAATTTACATATCTCCTAATTCCTTATATATCAAGGGAACCTTGTGCTTACCTGAAGGTTCTCTCTGGGTGCGCTGCATGAGAGTCCAAGAAGTGGGTTTAATCTCATTTGATTGGACAGAGACTGAGTTAAATTTGCATAAACACTCCTCCATCCTCTTTTGGAGCGTCAGTTTGTTAACGAGGTCTGGATCTGGAGAGGATGATACCTGTAATGATAAAGAGACACTCGCTCCCAGACCCTGAACCTGTTGAAAGTAAAGGAGGGAGGATTTGGACTCTCATGCAGCACACCCAGAAAGAACCTTCAGGTAAACACAAGGTTCCTTCTCTGGCGCGCTGCTTAGAAAGTCCAAGCAGTGGGATATACCCAAGCTAAATATCTCTGGGGCGGGAAATGGAAGAGTCCAGGGTCCTCTCGGTTTGAAGAACCTGCTGTAACACTCTCCACCCAAAGGCCGCCTCAGCTGAGGCAAACTTATCAATCTTATAATTTCGTATGAAAGGAGAGGGCGAAGTCCAGGTGGCTGCCCTACAGATTTCAAGTATCAAAGCCTGAGTGGCCCAAGCTGCAGAAGTTGCCGCACTTCTCGTTGAATGTGCTGTGATGTTAGATGGTCAGGGCCTGACCTTCTGGTCGTAGACCATAGATATGTAGGCCTTGAGCCAGCAGTGGAAGAGTGGAAGGGACGCTCTAGTGCCCAAGGAACTAGGCTTGAAAGATATGAATAATGATTCAGTTCGTTGAAAAGATGTGGTCCAGTCAATGTATTTGTGCAGAGCCCTGCGCATATCTAGGGAATGCCAGAGTCGTTCTCTAGGATGTGCTGGATGTGTTGAAAAATCTGGAAGAATGACCTCCTGGGCCCTATGGAACCAGGAGTTGATTTTAGGCACAAACTTGGGATTGAGATGGAGCACCATTCTGTCAGGATAAAAAATGCAGAGTTTCTTGCGGACGGATAATGCAGCTAGTTTCAAAACTCTCTGAGCCAACATGATAGCTGCAAGAAAGGCTACCTTGAAGGTCATCAGCTTAAGGCTAGTAGTGTCCATGGGTTCGAATGGAGATGTGAGGGCCTGTAACACAAGTGACAGATCCCAGGAGGGATATCTGTGTACTGGAGGAGGGCGTAGATTGGATGCTCCCTTCAGGAAGCTACATACTCTTGGATGATGAGCAAGGGAGTCACCTCAATTCCCAGATATAACTGTAGCCAGGGCAGCAATTTGTCTGCGGAGGGTGTTAACTGCTAAACCAGAGATTAACCCATCCTGCAGAAATTGTAGAATGTGTAGGATGGTTGCTGATATCGGATCGATTGTTGTCAGAGACACCAACAACCGAATGCAGCCCACGCTGCACCATAGATACGGGACATCGATGGACGACAAGATGCCAAAATGGTGTTCATTACATCTCCAGAGAAACGTTCCTGCTGCAAGATCTCCCATTCAAATGACATACAGCTAATTGGAGCCATTGCGGGTCTGGATGTACTATGGCTCCCTGGCACAATGAAATCCTGTCAGTCGGAATCCTCCATGGTGGGGAAACAGAGAGATTCACGAGATCCGCGAACCAAGATCACCGAGGCCAGTGAGGTGTCACGAGAAGAACTTCTGCCCCCATCTCTAGGACCTTCCTGATGACTCTGGGCAAGAGCGGGGTTGGTGGGAAGGTATATAATAGGCCCTGAGGCCAGTGGCATCTGAGGGCGTCAGTGTCTCCAGCTCCTGGTGTCTGGAACCAAGTGTAGAACCGTGGAAGATGCGCATTGACTGGGCTTGCAGAAAGATCCATTACTGGGAGACAGAATCTGTCCACAATTTGTTGAAAGAGATGTGGGTGAAGCTGCCATTTTGCGTGATTGATGGTTTTCCAGCTCAACCAGTCTGCTTGGGTGTTGGTTACCCCAGGGATATGGTTCGCCGGTAGCGATAGGAGGTATTTCTCTGCCCACAATCCCAGCGCTTGTTCCTCCTTCATCAGCGCTTTTGAGCGCGTCCTTCCTGGCGGTTTACATGTGCCTTTGTTTTAACGTTGTTCGTCAACAACAGCACATGATGACCTGACACCTGTGGTTTGAAATGACGTAACGCCAGGTGGGCAGCTCTCAATTCTAACCAGTTGATGTCATTGAGGAGATCGGTTTCTTTGAGCATCCTTTTCTGATGCAGCTGATCCTGATGGTTGAGACCTAGATTGTCTGGCTCTGGAACGAGACCTTACTGGTGGATGAGTCACGAGAGGGAGAGCGACTGCAGTCAGCCATGCTTACTATAAATTGAATCAACAGCAAATGCAGTAAATTGGCAGACTGTATGTCTTACACAGACAGGAGATAAGATTGAAAACAAAAAACTCCAATATGCAAAGACCAACACCACAGTCTAGAAGCACAAGTGAGGGCAATCGCTGGGTATGCACAGAAAAAATTAAAGGGTATGGGGTGCATAGCTGCTCAAGCGCCTGTGACCGTCCGACACCACGGCCCTTTACCCAGATGTCATTGTGCACAGAACCTACAGCAAGGTTCTTAACACTATTGTCACTCCTGGCAGAGCAAAAAAGGGCACCGAAATGACACCACAGTTGCGCAGCAAGCAGTAATTGATAGAAAATGCAGCTCCTGAGGAGATCCAAAATGGCGCTGAACCGATCACTCAGGTTCTGGTCACACCCAAACTGCAGTAGCCGAAAACAATTTTAGTTAAGGCTCTGAGAACCGTCACTATGGCCCTATTGCCCCAAGCCTGCTGTCAAACCTCACAGGTTTCAAATTACACTGTGTCGATTTCGTCAGCAAAATCAATTAGAAATGATAAGGATACAAAATGGAGGCGCTATATGCTTATCACGTGCCCAAACTGCCACCCGATTTGATTATGTGGAACTGTCAAGGCGCTGAGTCGTGTGCCAAACTCCAACCGAAAAAATGACCCCCGAAGCAATGCAGGCCAAAGAGGGGGAGGCGCTGTCTTAGCGCGCTAGAAATTCTCCAATTTTAAATGTGGTTTTGAGGCAGAAGTGCTGAGCTGGCATCACGGTTCTCTGTGTGCTCAGAAATAGGTAGAAACCGGTGTCGAGCTGACACCACAGCGCTCAATGCACCAAACCGGCCGGTAAACTCACGAAAATGTCTTCTTTGTCAGATCCGACGATCTGCAGGCTACCAGAGCGTGAAAATCCGCCGCTTGAATTAGCGCCACTCAGCTGAGCGGCGCAAGGCCGGAGAGCACCACAAAGCCACCACAAAGCCAGTATTCCAGAGGAATACTGTCGATATAATTTATTTGGACTTCAGTAAAGCATTTGATAAAGTAGATCATAACCTACTACTAGATAAAGTAGAAAAATGTGGGTTAGACAGCACCACTACCAGATGGATTCGTAACTGGCTGACCAACCGCACTCAACGTGTAGTCTTCAACGGAACTACATCAACATGGAGGGAAGTATGCAGTGAAGTACCCCAAGGCTCTGTTTTAGGCCCAGTACTCTTCAACATCTTCATCAATGACTTGGACGAGGGGATAGATGGGGAACTCATCAAATTTGCAGATGACACCAAGCTGGCAGGAATAGCCAACACTCCAGAAGAGAGGCTCAAGATATAGAAGGATCTTGACAGACTTGAACATTGGGCGCTAACTAACAAAATGAAATTCAACAGCAAAAAAAGTAAGGTTCTACATTTAGGCAAAAAAACAAAATGCACAGGTACCGTATATGTGGTACCTTGCTCAATAGTAGTACCTGTGAGAGGGATCTTGGAGTCCTAGTAGACAACCATTTAGATATGAGCCAGCAGTGTGCAGCTGCTGCTAAAAAAGCCAACACAGTTCTGGGCTGCATAAACAGAGGGATAGAATCAAGATCACGTGAAGTGTTAGTGCCACTTTATAATGCCTTGGTAAGGCCACACTTGGAATACTGCATTCAGTTTTGGTCGCCACGATGTAAAAAAGATGCTGAGACTCTAGAAAGAGTGCAGAGAAGAGCAAGAAAGATGATTAGGGGACTGGAGGCTAAAACATATGAAGAACGATTGCAAGAACTGGGTATGTCTAGTTTAATGAAAAGAAGGACTAGGGGAGACATGATAGCAGTGTTCCAATATCTCAGGGGCTGCCACAGAGAAGTGGGAGTTGGGCTGTTCTCCAAAGTACCTGAGGGTAGAACAAGAAGCAATGGGTGGAAACTGATCAAAGAAAGAAGCAACTTAGAACTAAGGAGAAATTTCCTGACAGTTAGAACAATTAATAAGTGGAACGACTTGCCTGCAGAAGTTGTGAATGCTCCAACACTGGAAATTTTTAAGAAAATGTTGGATAACTATCTGTCTGAGATGGTGTAGGGTTTCCTGCCTGGGCAGGGGGTTGGACTAGAAGGGCTCCAAGGTCCCTTCCAACTCTGTTGTTGTTATTGTTGCCTCAGATTCACAAAAGATGGTCAATCGCAGAAATAACTGGTGAAAGATCTGTTAAGGGTAATCTGGGTTCACAACCAAGGACTGTTGGGCAGAGTACCTTACGCATGAAAATGACTGAGACTGGTTGTATACAATAACAGTCATTTGCAGACAAACTGGGGTTTGATATTCCTTTACTTCTAGGGTAAAGGCAAAGTCATAGTCCGAAAACAATCCAATTCATACACATATAAAGCTAGTCAGGGATGTTACAAATATCAGGTTTTCTTAACAAACGTAGACTTGCACAACAAACAAGGTCTTCTTTCAGTTCGGCAAAACACAGTTCAATTCACAACAGTCAGTATCTTGAGGAATCAGTAACTAGCCATGATCAAGCAATGGTCATAAAGCTCAAATATACAGTTGCAGCATGTCATCAGCTTACAATGCTTTAGCGTCCCTGTAGATTCCCCACAAGCCATAATTTAGTAGTCCTTTTATACATTGGCTACAGACCTCAACCAATCAGGATGCTTGCATGATGCAGCACAGCCTTAAAGCAATATCATACTTTTATACAAACATACATAGTTAGTTTATATATTGCCTGGCCAACTAGTTAGGCACATAATAATTTTCTGACATACTCCCCTTTGGACAGGACAATATATAATGGCTTATAATCTCAACCCATAACTCACAACATGTTTTATGTCTGATCGCCCCCTGCAGTTTTGTAAAATTATTGGCGATATTATTTTCTGACATACAATACTCCAGTTGTATCATATTATCTTGTATACATTGCCTTACATTTAGGTATCTAATGTCAGTATATTTAGATCTCGTTTTAACAGCTAAATTCGTTGCCATTTTAATAGCAGCTTGATTATCTTCAAAAACAACAATTGGATTATGTACACTTAAACCTATATCTAACATTAATTGTCTATAGTAGATTAATTCTGTGCACAATAAAGACAAACAGGAAAATTCAGCTTCCATTGATGACAAACTTATGTGCTTTTTCCTGATAGATTTCCACCCAATTAAATGTATTTCCTAACATTATTGCGATACCTGATGTAGATTTTCTCGTAGCTAAATCAGTAGCAAAACTAGCATCAGCATATGCAGTCAGTATAAGATCACAGTTAGGTTCTAGATATAAGGCGTAATGCATTGTTAGCTTCAAATATCTCAGTATCCATTTTGCAGCTTGCCAATGCCCCTCAGTTGTTTCTGCATTATATCTAGCTAATTGGTTAACACAATAGGAAATATCAGGTCTAGACCAATTACCAATGTAAGATAAACTACCTATCGAAGATTGATAAATCTCTCTGCTGAATACAGGACTTGGTATATCACCGTGTTTAAAATCCTGACTCATAGGTGTTTTTGCTGGTTTACACATTTCCATATTGTAACGTTTCAGTAATTGGCTAATTTTACTAGATTGGGACAGTTTGTATCCTCTAGTTGTTTTCTCAATATCGAGACCTAAATAGTATTTAATATTGCCAAGATTTCGTATTTTGAATTTCTTCTGCAACAAAACAACAAGTTCTCTTGCTTCCTTTTCAGTTTTAGTTATAATGGCAATATCGTCTGTAAACAAGAGTAAAAATGAAACCAAACCATCTTTCTCTCGTGTAAAGAGACATTTGTCTGCTATACTTGCTCTAAAACCTATGGCATTTAATTCTTTCACTATATATTTATTCCATTCAAACTCTGATTGCTTCAGACCATAAAGACTCTTTTTTAATTTCCAGCAATCAGTTCACCTATCCGTTCTAATACCTAATGGTTTTTTCATATAGATATCATGATGCAAAGGTGCATGTAAATATGCTGTCTCAACATCTATATGAGTGATCTGATATTCATTTTTCGCTGCCCACACAAACATTGCTCTCAATGCGGTTGCTCTTAAACTGGGAGCAAAAACTTCATCATAATCTTTATCAGACTGAGCAAAGCCCTGAGCAACTAATCGTGCTTTATGGGTTACAGTTCCATCAGCACCGGTCTTTAACTTATAAATCCATCTACAACCAATTAACCGTTCCCCTGGTGGTAATTTAACATTTTCATACACACCTAACTCGGTTAATGAAATCAGTTCTTTATCCATAGCTTCCTTCCAAGCTACTTGATCCTTTTTAGGATACATCCTAATATCATCATAGTTAGAAGGTTCTATGTTTATTTTACAAACAACGTTAATTTGATACCTATCGGGTGGACGCCTTATCCTTGTAGATCTTCTAGGTAATACAGGACTCGTAGCTGGTCTTTCATCTACTTCCTCCCCTAAACTTTCTTCTTCTTTTATAGTAGATTCTACATCATCTATTTCATCTTCAGGGGTATTATTGAATATTTGGTCATCAATAATAACATTATCCTCCTTTCTGTAATTAGCTTGCTCAAGCTTATCCCAACTGTTAAGGGTAATCTGGGTTCACAACTAAGGTTTTGGACTGTTGAGCAGAGTACCCTACACATGAAAACAACTGAGACTGATTGTATACAAAAACAGACACTTACAGACAAACTGGGGTTTGATATTCCTTTACTTTTAGGGAAAAGGCAAAGTCATAGTCCAAAAACAATCCAGTTCATATACATATAAAGCTAGTCAGAGATGTTACAAATATCAGGTTTTCTTATCAAACGTAGACTTGCACAACAAACAAGGTCTTCTTTCAGTTCGGCAAAACACAGTTCAATTCACAACAGTCAGTATCTTGAGGAATCAGTAACTAGCCATGATCAAGCAATGGTCATAAAGCTCAAATATACAGTTGCAGCATGTCATCAGCTTACAATGCTTTAGCGTCCCTGTAGATTCCCCACAAGCCATAATTTAGTAGTCCTTTTATACATTGGCTACAGACCTCAACCAATCAGGATGCTTGCATGATGCAGCACAGCCTTAAAGCAATATCATACTTTTATACAAACATACATAGTTAGTTTATATATTGCCTGGCCAACTAGTTAGGCAAATAACAATTTTCTGACAAGATCGATTAGAAAGTCCAAGCAGTGGAGCTATAAGAATTAAGTCTCTCTTGGCCGACTGAGTTAACAAACTGAAGCTCCAAAGGAGGATGGAGGAGTGTTTATGCAAATTTAACTCAGTCTCTGGTCAATCAGATGAGATTAAACCTACCGCTTGGACTCTCTAAACAGCGCACCAGAGAATATATACTATATCACTACTACTCCTACAACTATATACATATTTAATGAATCTATTATACCCTCACAAGTACAATATACATTGATATATACATTTTCAGACACTCATTATCTCATTTTTGGCATTTTTCTTCCTCTCAAGCCAGTCGTAGGATTTACTCCAGACCTCATAGTACCTTGATTCACTTTTATCTTTGAGTTCTAGAGTAAGTCTGTCCATCTCTGCACAGTCGTAGATTTTGTTTATTACCTCTTCTTCTAAGGGTATTTCTTTACACTTCCATTTTTGAGGAAATGTTAATCTTGCCGCGGTTAATATATGCAATGTTAAGTAGGTAACATTTTTATTGTATTTGCCATCTATCATGCCCAATAAAAAAAAAATCTGGCTTGACCTCTATTTTGACCATTAACATCTCTTCTAACCAGCTTCTTATTTGCTGCCAGAATTTTTTTGCTTTTTGGCATTCCCACCACTTGTGATAATATGATCCTAACTCAGTTTGACAAATTGGAGAATATTTTTTACTAATTTTTGCCAATCTTGTGGGGGTGAGGTGCCACCTGTAAAACATTTTGTACAAATTTTCTTTGTTGGCGGCCACCGATGTAATTTAAAAAAAAATTTCCCATAAAATTTGCCAGTTATCCCGATCCATACTGTACCCAAAACATCTACCCCAGATTATCATGGTCTCCTTGACTTGCTCTAAATATGTCTTGTTCTAATAAGTACTTGTATAGTTTTCTTATGGCCTTTCCCTCCATATTCAATAAAATTTTACCCAACTCTGATGATTCTAGTTTTATGCCCTTTTCTTTTTTATCTTTTATAAATTTAGACTATTTGTAAGTATACCCACCATTCTAATTCAATTTCTTCTTCCTTTAATTTGTACCTTGATTTCAGTTCCCCTTTCACATTTAATAATTCTTTATATGTAACAGCCCCTCCTGTTTTGAGAAGGTTGGGACGTATGAGCATTTCTACTACTGATATCCAATTAGGGACCTCTATATAGTTACTTCTTTTAGTTTTAAGCCATATATCTAAAAGCGCCCTTCTGATGAAACACCTTTGGAAGTACTGGTGGGCTTTATGTTTCTCTTCCCAGATGATAGCATGCCACCCTATTTGGAGATCATGTCTTTCTAATATTAACAGCCTTCTATTTCTGAGATGTAGCCAATCACTTACCCAGACCAATGCCGCTGCTTGCTGATACTTTTCCCAATCTGGTAGGCTGAATCCCCCCCCCCTTTTGCATCCCTCAATAGTTTTAATTTAATTCTTGTTTTTTTGCCCTGCTGTAATTTGCTATAATTCCATTCAAGTTTATAAAGAAATATTTTTTAAGCCGAATTGGTATGCATTGAAATAAATATAGTATTTTGGATAGCACGTTCATCTTAATCGCAGCAATCCTCCCCATAAAGGAGAGTTGCAATTTTCCCCATCTCTCTAGATCAATTTTAATTTGTTCAATCATAATTCTCTTCTTTGAGCGTCACACATCTTGATGTTAATTGAATCCCCAAATATCTGATTTTTTTGACTGTCTGAATATCAATTTTCCCCTCTAATTCTTTTTGCTCCTCTGTCATATTTTTGATTAACATTTTTGTTTTATCCTTATTTATCATTGAACTAGCTATCTCCCCATATTCCTCCAGTACTTCCATCAGCCGTACACCAGACTGCAATGGCTCCTTAATAATAAAAACAAGGTCATCTGCAAACGCTTGCACCTTGAAGGTTTCATTTCTGATCTCCAAGCCCCTAATTTGATTATCCTCATGAATTACTCTGTTCAGCGTTTCTAGAGATAAAATAAACAATAATGGTGATAGCGGACAACCCTATCTCTGCCTTTCTGAATTTGAAAGTTCATTGTTGTTTCCCCATTGATTGCGACTTCTACTTCTTGTTACGAATAAATTGCTCCACACATCTTTATAATTTCCTTCCCGAAATCCATATATTTTAACTGTTTTAGAATAAATTCCCATTTAACATTATCAAATGCCTTTTGCGCATCTGCAAATATTAGTACCATCTGTTTTTCACTGTGAGACTCATAATATTCTATAGTGTCTAATATAATTCTAACATTATTCCTAATGTATCATCTGGGCAAAAAAACATTTTGATCTGAGTGGATAAAATTTTCTAAAAAATGTTTAAGTCTTTCAGCCATGATCATCATAAAAATTTTGTAGTCTGAATTTAATAGGGATATCGGTCTGTTAATAAGTGTCAGGTCAGAATTTTCCTTTGGGATCAATGTGATTGTTGCTTCTTTCCAAGAAGTTGGAATTTTTGCCTCGCTTAAGACATCATTGTAAACATCTAACAGGACAGGACTCAGTTTTTTTTTTGTTTACATTTATACCCCGCCCTTCTCCGAAGACTCAGGGCGGCTTACAATGTATAAGGCAATAGTCTCATTCTATTTGTATATTTTTTTACAAAGTCAACTTATTGCCCCCCCAACAATCTGGGTCCTCATTTTACCTACCTTATAAAGGGTGGAAGGCTGAGTCAACCTTGGGCCGGGCTCGAACCTGCAGTAATTGCAGGCTCTGTGTTCTAATAACAGGCTTCTCTACTGCCTGAGCTATCCCGGCCCCTGGTGGTTTTTGTATATCTCTGATGGCAGCCCATCAGGACTTGGTGCTTCATTTATTTTTTGCTTTTTGATTGCCTCCATTAATTCTAATAATGTTACCTCTTTGTTTAATATCTCCTTGTATTCTATCGGGACTTTGGGCAATCCTATTTTCCGAAAATATTGCCAAATTTTATCTTCCCCAATCTTTTCTTTATCTTCATATAGTTTTTTAAAGAATTCATGCACTACAGTTTTCTTTTCTTCATTGTGATACATCAGTTTGCCCTCATCATTATATAATTTATTAATCCATCTAGTATCCCTCTGTTTCTGCAATCTATGTTAGCCACCGCCCTGGCTTGTTTGCGTTTTCAAAAAAAGTCTGTTTTATTTGCTGAGCTAGCCCCTCTTTTTCAATAATATTTAATTTATGTTTAATTTCCCCAATTCGCTGTTTGAAATCTTGTTTATTTGGCTCTTTTTGTATTCCCTTCTCCATTCTACTCAGTTCTCTTTCTAAACTTTCTTTCTTTCTTTCTTTCTTTTGTTTATTCTCCTTGGCCATATACTCTATCGCAACTCCTCTCATGAAAGCTTTTGCAGTATCCCAGAGATTTTGGTTATTTGTCTTCTTTTTTGTTGTCTTGGAAGAATAAACTCATTTGTTCATCCATTCTCTGTTTAAACTCATTTTGGTTTAGGATTACTTTTTTTGTCCTTTTTTGTCCTCTCCATTTAATTCCAATAGGGTTATGGTCTGCCCATGAGTTATTTCAATTTTAATTTCTTCAATTTCCAAATCCAGTTCTAATGATACCCATGCCATGTCAATCCTAGACCATATACTATGTCCAATCTTTTCTTGAAAGCTTCCATTGATGAAGCTTCCACAACTTCTGAAGTCAAGCTATTCCACTGGTTAATTGTTCTGTCAGAAATGTTCTCCTTATTCCAGGTTCAATCTCTCCTTGTTCAGTTTCCAACCATTATTCCTTGTTTGGCTTTCAGGTGCTTTGGAAAATAGCTTGATCCCCTCCTCTCTATGGCAGCCTATCAAATATTGGAACACTGCTATAATGTCTCCCCTGGTTACCAGACTAGCCATGTCCAGTTCCTGCAACTGTTCATCGTATGTTTTAGCCTCCAGTCCCCTAATCATCTTGATTGCTCTTCTCTGCATGCTTTCTAGAGTCTCAACATATTTTTACAGTGTAGGGACCAAAACTTGATGCAGTATTCTAGGTGTGGTCTTACTAAGGCTTTATAGAGTGGTATTAGTACCTCACATGATCTTGATTGTATCCCTGTTAATACAATTTAGGATTGCATTGGCTTTTTCAGCTGCCGCCACACACTGTTAACTCATATTTAATTGGTTGTCCACTAAGACCCCAAGATCCTTCTCACAGTTACTACTATTAAGCCTTGTTTCACCCAGTCTATATGTGTACTTTTGGTTTTTCTTACCAAAGTGTAAGACTTTACTTTTCTCTACATTGAATTTCATTTTGTTAGATAGGGCCCAGTGTTCAAGTCTATCTATCTATCAAATCTATCTGGATCTTGAGCCTATCATCTAGGGTGTTGACTATTTCTGCCAGTTTAGTATCATCCACAAATTTAGTAAGTTCCCCTTCTACTCCTTCATCTAAGTCATTTATGAAGATGTTGAAGAGTACTAAGCCTAAGACAGAACCTTGTGATACTCCACGCCTTACTTCCCACCATGTAAACGTCTCATTAAGGACTACTCGTTGAGTATGGTTTGTCAGCAAGTTATAAATCCATCTTACAGTGAAGCTATCTATCCTACTTTTTCTAGTTTACCAAGAAGTAGGTTGTGGTCTACTTTGTTGACTTTCTTGCTGAAATCTAAGTATATTATGTTCATAGTATTTTGCTGGGCTACTAATTTAGTCACTATGTTGAAGAATGAAATAAAATTGGTTTGGCATGATTAATTTTTAACAAATCCATGCTGACTTCTAGTTATTATTTTACTCGGTTCTACATGTTGGCAGATCTGTTTTTTAATTATCTTTTCCAGCATCTTCCTGGGTATTGATGTTAGGCTGATTGGTCTGTAGTTTCCTAGGTCTGTTTTTTCTCCTTTTTTGAAGATGGGAACTACATTAGCTCTTTTCCAGTCCTCTGGTAGTTTCCTGATAGTCCAGGATTTTTGAAAGATATGGTTCAGTGGATCTGAGATTACATCTGCCAGCTTTAGAACTCTGTCATGTAATCTGGCATGTAATCAACAGACTTCAGAGGATAATTAGAACTGCAGAAAAAATAATTGCTACCAACCTGCCTTCCATTGAGGACCTGTATGCTGCACGATTCAAGAAGAGGGCCATGAAAATATTTACAGATCCCTCACATCCTGGACATAAACTGTTTCAACTCCTACCCTCAAAACGACGCCATAGAGCACTGCACACCAGAACAACTAGACACAAGAACAGTTTTTTCCCAAAGGCCATCACTCTGCTAAACAAATAATTCCTTCAACACTGACAAACTATTTACTAAATCTGCACTACTATTAATCTTCTCATCGTTCCCATCACCAATCTCCTTCCACTTATGACTGTATGACTGTAACTTTGTTGCTGGCAATCCTTATGATTTATATTGATATATTGACCATCAATTGTGTTGTAAATGTTGTACCTTGATGAATGTATCTTTTCTTTTATGCACACTGAGAGCGTATGCACCAAGACAAATTCCTTGTGTGTCCAATCACATTTGGCCAATAAAAAATTCTATTCTATTCTAACATATATTTCTAATAATGATACACAATTATAAGTTGCAATATGTCATTATTCTGTTTTCTCTTATTGTTACTTTAGTTTTATTATATAAAAGAGTATACACTAACATTCCCCCTTATCTTATTTCTATCACTTATTCTAATTTTTAATCATATCACCTTTTACTAAAAAACATTTTCTTTCTATCCTACCTAACTTCTAATCATGTCACCTACTTTAAAAAAAGTGGGGGGGATAAAGAGAGAGAAAAGGGAAAGCAAATCAAAACAACAACAGAGAAGAAAAATCATCTATCCATCTTCCCTTGCCCGCTTCAATACTTTAATTGCTGTGCTTTTTTTTTTTAACTTGCCTCCAAATTCCTCTTCTGGATCTATCTCTGTTGGAATCTGCTTCTTGGCTGTTCAGTCTAGGTATTTCTCCCACCTCTACCCTCTTCCACTGCCTAGTTCCCAAAGTTTCTGCCCAGGCCCCTCCCTATCTCCGTTTCAAATGTCTCTTCAAACTCTTTTAATACATTTTCCCCCTGGTTTAATTCATCAATCACTGTTATTTCCATTTTTGTCTCCTCTTTGTCTTCTTCTTCCTTCGTTTCTTCTGCTGACTCCTCCCTTTCCTGGGAATCTTGTTTTTTATTCATCATCCCTCATATGGTATTTTCCATTTTTCCCCTAATCTCCTTATATCCTTTCTCCATGGTATTTTGGAAGAGTAACTCAACTTTTGTCCAACAAGCCAAGAACTATTTATTCAATCCTTAAATTGCCCTTCAGGGAGTGCACTAGTCCCAGTTCTTCATATCCCATAGATCAGGGGTCTCCAACCTTGGCAACTTGAAACCTGGCAGACTTCAACTCCCAGAATTCCTCAGCCATCAAAGCTGGCTGGGGAATTCTGGAGTTGAAGTCCGCCAGGCTTCAAGTAGCCAAGGTTGGAAAGCCCTGCCATAGATAAATAGTCAGTTCCATTTAGATAATCCCAAAAGTTGTCCAAAGTCTCTTTACATTCCCTTTACAAATTCAATCTTCTAGCATAACATTCAGGGGTCCCTTTAGTTAAGAAAATTGCCTTATTTTCATATTTCTCCAGTAGTCTCCAGTAGTCATAGTGTAGCTAAAAGTAATCCAATAGATATTTTAACAGTCCTTCATGTAGATATTCCCAGGATTGTAATTTTTCCTTTTGTCAGCAGGTGGCATTCTCAGCTTAAATTTCATTATCACTAACCAAGCATTCTTTTAGTTATAGAACAATTATAAAAGCAGAATAAGTTTTGTAAGTAAATGATTTCAACATTTTAAAATGCCTTCCCAGTACCACTGTCAGCTTTGGAAGCCATATTAGCACCATAAGCTTCCATGCTGCCAAGTCCTTGCACTTGGAAAAGAAGGAGGGGGAATTTAGGAGAGTGATTGTAGTTAGACATAATAACATTCTTCCCTTCGGTCAAGGCCATGGTGTTTATGCATCTGGAGGAGTGGTTGCAGGGATGGCTCAAGTTGGGACAGATGATGATTGGGCCATATGACAGACTGATGGGTGCAAGGGCTGGATTTGGGGTTTTGATTTATTGAGGAAAAACCTGGAACTCTCAGATTTGGGTTTTCCCAGATGTGCCAATATACCTACTCTAATAAATGGAACTTTGAGAAATGCTAGCCTCAGAGTTTTTAATTGGAGTGGGGTTTTCTGGATTGCTGACATTCACATCTTCCCAATTTGAGAGCCCAATTTTCTGTATATTTCAAAGCTTGTTATTTTTCTCTCCTAGGCCCCTCACTGATAGTTTCTCAGAATGCTCAGATGCTGCTTTAACAGATAATTCTGAACAAATAGTTCTAAATTGTTTCTTGGGGTTGAATTTAAAGCAAAAGGAAATCCTTTCCTCCAGTCTCAGTCACTGTTCATCTACTTCTCTCCAGCACCAGTCTTAGATGTTCATTGGTTGTCCCAGTTTTGTAGCAGCTATCTTTAGCTGCCTCTTCTTCTTGCTGTAGCTGAGAGGGAAAAGAAACCCTGGGTTAGACAGGAGAGCTGCAACTCTCAACCTCACAGGGTGCCCCTCTTTGCTTCAACCCAATATAGGGTGGTTTTGGCTCCTCTCGGAGCCCACAAACTTCCAGTTGATGTTGCAGCGCTTTCAGACAAAGTGAACGGGTCTCAACATTCACTATGCTGATTTCTTAGTCTGTCTTTTACAGTTATGTTTTTGGTAGATTGGACTGTTGTTTCTTTTTCCGTGAAAACTGATACAAAAAGTTAAGCATCTCTGCTTTCTCTCTCCGCCTGTTACCTTGCCATCTTCTCTCTTCAGTGGACCAACTGTTTCCTTGATTTTTTTTTCTTATTTAGATGTTGGAAGAAATGTTTTTTATTATCTTTGACTTTTGTTGCAAGTCTTTGTTCATTCTCAGCCTTTGCTTTCCAGACTGTCTGCAGATTCTGGCTATCTGCTGATTGCCTTAATTATGTGTCCTTCTTTCCATTTTTTGTACTTGTCCTTTTTGTCTTTCGATTTGTCAGAGAGATCTTTGTACAACCATGCTGGTTTCTTCTTGGATTTCTTGTTTTTCTTTTTCAACACAGCAATACTGTGTTGGAGTGGGCTTTTATGATGATATTTTTGAATACACTTAACTGAACTGAACACACTTAAAACTTTAGAAATGATAGATTTTAAGAGAAATCCTACATTATCACCATTTACAATACTAGACAATACAGTAGCAAAAGTTCAGACCTTCAAGTTTCTAGGTTCTATAATATCTCAAGACTTAAAATGGGCACCTAACATCAACTACGTCATCAAAAAGCACAACAAAGAATGTTCTTCCTGCACCAACTCAGAAAGTTCAGGCTGCCCAAGGAGCTGCTGATACAGTTCTACAGAGGAATTATTGAGTCTGTCAGCTGCACCTCTATAACTGTCTGGTTTAGTACTGCAACCAATCAAGACAAGCACAGACTTCAATGGATAATTAGAACTGCAGAAAAAACAATTGCTATCAATCTGCCTTCCATTGAGGACCTATATACTGCACGAGCCATAAAGAGGGCTGTGAAAGTATCTACAGACCCCTCGCATCCTTGACATAAACTGTTTCAACTTCTACCCTCAAAATGATGCTATAGGACATTGCACATCAGAACAACTAGTCACAAGGACAGTTTTCCTCCCATGCCATCACTCTGCTAAGCAACTAATTCTCACAACACTGTCAAACTATCTATAAAGGCAGTATTACCATAATTAGTCTCATCTTCCCTATTACCTATCTCCTTATCTTCTTATGACAATTTGTTGCTTTGTTGCTTGCATCTTACCATTTAATTGTTTACTTAGTATCCTAGTATGATTTATGTTGATTGCTTATTTAGTATCCATGACTAACACTGTTGTATCTATTGTTTTAAGATGAATATATTTTTACAATAACTATGATAATGTTCTATCACTATTGTATGTACACCGAGAGCTTATGCACTGGAGACAAATTACTTGTCAAATCACACTTGACCAATAAAAAATTCTAATTACTCAATTCAGTAACTTTGCAGTTTTCATAAAAGATTTCTTCAAGTTGAACTTAACTCTGGTAAATTGGTTTACCTTCTCCCAGGATGTTTAATTTATTCATTTATTAATTTAGTCTATAGACCCAGTATTTCTGGTTGTATTTCTTCTTCACACTAATCAGGACAGATCCTCCTTTGCTAAGGTGGAGAATAAAAATTCTAATAAGGAACCCATTTGTTCCTTTTTTTTCTTAAATTTAGGATTTTGGAATGACAATGAAAAAAATGGATAATTTGGCAATCTAATAAAATGGACACTCACTTTAATCAAGCTAAGGAAGTAATTCACAGAAGTTTCAGATGTTAAAATTTACTCAACTAAAACCACCGAGTCGTAAGACCCTTAATATAATATAGCATGCTCTAATCTGGGTGTTGGCAACCCGCAACTCTGGAGCCACTTTGGGCCCTCTGCTGTGGCTCCCTGTCCCTTCACTGGCTGGCCCTGCCCCTCTCCCTCCCAGTCACCCCTCGCCTGGCCTGAGAAGGTAAGGGCAATGGCGGGTGGGGTAGGGTGGAGAAGTGGCCGGGGCCGATTCTCCAGTTCTTCACTCTTACTGGAGCCTCTTCTGGCCCTTGTTGGTGCTGGATGTGCCTTGGTCGCTTGGGGAGATGTGCAACCTGCTCTCTGCCCTGAAACATTGGCTCGACTTAGCCATGACCGATGCCAGCCTCACTAATGAGGGCTGGTGGGGTGGGAAAGGGTTCAGGGAGGACAGGACAAAAGAAAGGGGGACAGGCCCACAGCGCCCAGCTGTGGCTTTAAGAAGCTCAGGGCTTCTCTGAACCTCACCCACCTACCACGGGGTCAGGAAAGTCAAGGCTAAGCCACGCCGGCGAGCTCTCCTTGGGGCTCTTCACTACTTTTCTTTCTTCTTTTTGAAAATCCAGGCTGGCTGAGAAACGAGTGCAAACTGCAGCGGAGGCTTCCCTTCGGGTGACCCTCTTCCTTCTCATCCTCTTGCCACACCCTGGCCAGCTGTGGTAGGGCTGGGAGTGTGCACATGAGCAGGGAGTGTGTACTCAAGCGAGCCAGCAGGCTCGACCAAGTGCAGCAAAGGTGCGTGTGGGGTGGGCGGCTGCTAGCTTGAGGGTCTCTCTGCTCATGTGCACACTCCTGGCCCCGCCATAGCCAGCCAGGTCAGGAGAGGAGGGTCACCCAAAGAGAAGCCTCCACTTCAGTTCGCGCTTGTTCCTCAGTCAGCCCAGATTTTCAAAATGAAGAAAGAAAAGGAGTAGCAAAGAGCCTCAACGAGAGCTTGCTGAGCTCCCTGAGAGAGTGAGAAGAGACACAGACACAGATCCACAGAGATATATAGAGAGGTACACAGAGAGGGGGAGAGAGATACAGAGGAGGGGGAGGGGGAGAGAGATGGGAAGATAGAGAGGGAGAGGAGGAGAGAGAGGGAGAGAGGGAGAGACATAGAGAGATACAGAGAGTGGGGAGACAGAGGGGAAGAGAGGGAGAGATACACAGAGAGAAAGGGGGGAGAGAGGGAGACGGGGGGAGACAGATACAGAGAGAGGGGGAGGGGGAAGAGAGGGAGGGGAGGGAGGGAGATAGAGAGGGAGAGGAGGAGACAGAGACAGCTACAGAGAGAGGGGGAGAGAGGGGGAAAGATAGAGAGGGAGGGGGAGAGAGACAGAGAGAGACAGGCAGACTGACAGACAGAAGGGTTTTGTGGTTCCTGGTTCTCTGCCCTAATGACCGGCTGGGTAGGCGTGGCTGGGGGGGGGTTTCATGTGACTCGGAGTGAGTGACGTCGAGTTGGCCACACCCACTCAGGTTTTGTGGCTCCCAGTGTTTTTTTTCCTGTGGGAAACAGGTCCAAATGGCTCTTTGACTGTTTAAGGTTGCAGGCTCTAGTCAAACTATTTAAAGTTTTGACAGTGACATTTTATCTACATTGAGCCACAAGCATAAGTAGCAGATTCCTGTGAATAAGTACATAGGAATCATCACCTCAGAAATGACAATGGTTTTCTGCTACTACTACTATAGATTATCATACTTCACTCAAATGACAAGTAATAGAACTAGATAACACTTCAGCACAAACTATTTTTGCCTAGGACTTTGTGTAGATTTTTAAAGGATGGGGAATAGAGAATTCTTATTCTTACAGAGAATTCTGTAATCTTTACGATAAAAATGTCAGAGAAGGAATTACAGCAATGTAGTTTTTGCAATCAATCCTACATGCAGGAATAGGACTTCTAGTTTACTTCCATTATTGAGGGAATTCATCTCTCTGCAGCCAAATAATAGTAAAAGCCCCTGAGGAGTTCAGAAGAATCAACAAGGTCCCTTTGTTCCTCTGGCAGATAATCTACTAAATTGACCATTAATATTTTAATACCAGACTCAGGCTTGATACTAGATTGAAATGATCTACTGATTTTTAGCATTATTTAATGAATTATATAGTTATCTAGTTTTGTTAAAGATTATGAATTGATACTTTATATGTGTATTCCATCCTGATTCATCCTTGAAAGATGTATATACAATTATGTGACCCATCCCTGGAAATTTCTGTTTTTCCTTCCTGCCTTCAGGAACAGTTTATTTCTTAAACCAAATCTTCTAGAAATAGAGGGAATCATCACAACATTTAATCTGTTCATATCATTAATACATTTTGGAGATGAACCAAGACGATCTGCATTTAACTATAACAATATTTTTTTTGAAAAATAAAAGATCAAATAAAACTGGCTATAAATTGAGATTAGTTGTCAACAAAATGATTGTATCACATTATCTTTACAAATATAAACTTCAAGTGTTTTAAAGTAGTGATTTCCTTATGTCATCTTTAATTAAAATGAATAACTTTTTTCTTTTTTCATATTGTTCTTGAGACATATATGATATATATGTTATGTACACAAAACTGATCTACGTTCAAAGAAACAGATTTGGAACAATCAATTTGCAAACAATTTCAATTATGAAGTGGTATAATATATAACTAATCTTAACTATTAACTCCCCCACCCTGATTATTGGAGATCTGTCTCACTCTTTATTATAATCTTTTAAGCTTTGAGGAAGAAGACAATCAGTTTCTCTAACCTTTTTATACACAGCTCAGTGTAAAATGATGACGTAGTGATACAATTACAGGGACCATATTGGTTGTGAGCAAAAAGAAGAAAAATAATAGAAAGAAAGAAAAGAAAAACGTATTATATTAGCTTGTTGAATGTATCTAATGATACATTTGAGTTCTTGAAGCAAATACATATTTATTTGCAAAATGAGTAACTTCAGTACAATTCAAATTAATTTGGATGCTTTCTGGGGCACTTTTGAATCCTTATTTTCTTTCTGTAAACTTTAAAAACAAGGCTTTCTATCACTAATTCGACTTTTTTTTGTATGTGTGTCTTCACTTGGTGCTGACAAGATTTGCCTTTGGTAGGATTTTGGAAGTAGTTTGCCATTGCTTTCTTGTAAGGACTGAGAGAGATTGACTAGCCCAAAATCATCCATCTGGGTTCAGGCCAAAGATGGGACTAGAACTCATGGTCTGTAGATACCAAGATGCTTAGCCACCATACGTTAACTGGCTTAACCATAATACATAACTTGCTCTCAAGATGACTTTTACCTGGTAAAATCATTTTAAATATTTGATAATCAAATACAAGCCTCCCCTGTGAATACTTAAACTAACCAATCAACAAAGAATTCCAAGCAGCCTTCATTTGGTTTCTCCAGCTTTGGTGTTCCCATTTCTGCCTTGACTCCAACCAGGATGTCTGTATGCCCCTGTTGTAACAGAAATAGATATGTTTTTCACGTTATTTGATCTTACAAACTTATATTTCTACATTAATCAGCATTATCCAGCAATTCTCCTTAAAACATGAACTCTGAAAATAAAAAAGACAATTTTAAACATTTTAAATTCCCTCAGATAACCAACCAATTCAAACACAGTATTAGACAGACATCAATCATGGTCAAGAATAGATATGATATTGGTGACACCAGAATTAACAGCAAATGTACAGGAGATAGAAATTGAAATGAATATATGGGTGGCTCATAACCCAATAAAAATAAAATGGAAAGGACAAAAGAAAAAATTGAGATGGATGCTGAATCAAGGTATACTAAAAGATAAAGAATTTATACAAATAATGGAAAAAGAAATGGATTTATTTTTTAAAGAGAACAGAAAAGAAGAGACTTCACTACAAAATGTATGGGATATAGCAAAAGCATATATTCGGGGACTAGATAAAACCTACACAGCAAAAACAGAACAAGAAAAAGATGCAAACATAAAAGAACATAAATGATTTGAAATAGAATTACATAAAGAACCACAAAAAAGAAATTTTAAAAAACAAATGGAACTAATAAAGCACAAACTTAACTTAATGGAAACAGAAGAACTAGCATAAAAATTAAAAGAACAAAACAAAATTACTTTGAAAATGGCAATAAACCAGGAAGATGGAGAAGAGGTATGGCCAATCTCATGGCAGTACGATGGGTTCTTTGAGACCTCTTGAAGACCAGTTGATATCACCATTGTCCAGAGGTCCCAAGTGACCTAAGTCATCCTGTAGGGACGACAAACAAGAGGAACACGAACTGACCAGCCCAGGGAGATTGCAAACTCCCTGGCTGAATCAGAAGAAGCTCCTCAAACCGGGCAGCGGGGAAAATGACCATAGAAGTCGCTAGGAAGCTGGGGTAGCTGCAATGGAAGAGGAAGAAAGGAGATAATGTGTGACATCGAGGTGAGAAAGACTTTGATTTTTTGAGAAAAAGAGTTTCCCTTCAAACCAACCTGTAAAAAAATAGGGTGGAAAAGACTGAGAGCGAGGAGTGAGAGTGGGTGTGTATTCGCTCTCACATCTGGTAATCTGGTGGCGAGGAGAGCAAATGAAAAAGCTCTCTTTTTTCTTTTTCTCTATTGAGAAAAGAGAAGTTGGGAACTTAAAAAAAAAGAAATAAGAATTTGCATTAGCTAATTGATGAAGATTGAATCCCACTCTATTTTAAATCTGATGGAATGGTGGTAATTAACAAAAGGAAACTGAACATTTTTAACTAAAGCCTGTGAAAATATGGAAAGTGCTGTGCTTACTGAATAAGAAAGACTGCAGTGCCATCTAGTGGCAGAGGAAAAGGACTTTGATTCTGAAGAAATTTTAATAAGGCTGACCTTGACATTTTGGTTGGATGATAAGAAAACAGATGTGCAAGGGAGTAGATTGGACTTTGAATTTTATTTTTGGATTTTAGTTTTTTATTATCTTTTATTTTTGCGGATAGCTTTTTATTTACTATTTGTGAATACTTTGAAGTATTTTGTTTTGAGCTTTGATGGTGGATAAGTAAAAAGCACTTTACTCTGTTTTATTTTTTGTTTTTCTTTAGAATTTTTGTTTAATACGTTCTCTTGCCATTGGATTGAAAAAAGATGGACTGGCAAGAATTTGGATTAAGACAAGAAGAGTCAGAAGAAAGTTTTTTTTTTCTTTTTTTTCCTTTTTGCATGTTAGGATTTCCATTTTCTTATTTTTTGTGTTAATTATTTTTCTTCCTTTTCTTTTTGGCTATATGGATTTTTGATTTTTTGGGGAGGTGGTTGATTGAGATTTTTCATTTTTTTAATATATATTTCATCTTTACTATTTTTGATTTTTACTAATCCAACCATCAGAGAGAATTAGATATTTGGATTATAAATAAACCATACATGGATTATAAAGTTTTTTCTAAAGAATGAAGAAATTTACAGCACATCTACATTCAACAGCAAGCCCTTCATCAACAGAAGCACAGAAAACTTCAGAGACAATGGAATTAAAAAATTTGATGCAATCGCTTCATAATGATTTGAAACAGGACTTGAAAGAAATGAAAGAAATGATTGGGAAAAATGTAGAAAGAATCCAAAAAGTAGAAGAAAAAGCTGAAATTACAGAAAAGAAAGGCGAGGAATTAGAAGAAAAACTCATATTGATAAATTTCAAGAAAAAACAATTATTTCCTTGGAGATGGACTGCTCTGATTTTTATCTAAGATTTCAAAATATAGAGGAAGAAAAAGGAGAAAATTTACCCGAGGTGATTGCTGAGATACTAACAGAAGTGCAGGAACAACCTAAGGAAAAGATACTAAACAAGATCAATGAAGCTTTCAGAGTATATACAAGATATGCAATGAGAAATAAACTACCAAGAGAAGTACATGTAACATTTACAAAGAAAGCATTGAAAATGGAGATATTACAAGCAGCATTGACATATAAAGATATAGAAATTGTGGTACTGAGACAAATACCTAGAAGACTCATAGATTTGAGGAGAGAATATCATTGCTTAATAAAAATTTTAATATCAAAATACCTGAGGGGATCTTGGTGACATGGCAAGAACAAAGACACAGATTCGATTCGATTGAAAAAGCGAAGCTATTTTATGAACGATTCTGTGGACCACTTGAAGAAGATGCGGGAGCAACAGGAGAAACAAAACAATTTTTTGAAGATGAAGTGAAAGAGAAAGAAGAAAGCGCAAAGGAACAGGAAGAAAGAGCATTAAGAGAAGGACCAAGAGCAAAGAATCCAATGGAACAAAGAGAGACAAGGGCAATGAAATTAAAAACTAGTAATAAGTAAGACATGGAAGAAGAAATAAAAGCAATATCAATAAATGTAAATGGATTGAATCCATTAAATAAATTAAGTAACTTGAAGATGGACATTACAGGTTTACAAAAAGTACATATTAGAAAGCAACATATAAAATTATTAAAATATCCAAATTTAGGACTCTTATTTACTTATTTACTTCATTTACTTATTTACTTCATTGATACAACAAAGTAAAAGAGGAGTAGCTCTGTATATTAAAGAAAAATTAGAACGTAAATTACATTTTGAGGATGAAGAGGGCAGGATCCTGATGGTAGAAATAAAAATGAACTTTAAACAAATACTTTTGATAGCAGTATATTCACCAAATGAAAAACTAGAAGAATTTTATGGTAAATTACATAGAAAAATCCTAGAACTGGACTATGAACATATATGTATGATATGCAATTTCAGTGGTGTAATTGATATAGAATTGGACTACAAAACAAGAAAGACAAATAAAAAGCCTAGAAAAACATTACTGAAATCCTTTTTTACAATGATAGAATTGAGTATGCAAGATATTTGGAGACAAAAACACCTGAAAGAAAAACAATATATATTCTATTCAAATAGACATTTGTCATGGTCAAGGATAGATATGATATGGATGTCAACAAACCTTATAGATAACATACAAGAAGTAAATATTGGATCAAACATATGGGCAGACCACAACCCAATAACAATAATATGGAAAGGTCAAAAGAAAAGGAGAGGATGGGCTTTGAATGCAACAGTATTAAACGAAAAGGAATTTCAACAGTTTATGGAAAAAGAATTAGAGTTTTTCTTCAAAACATATAAAAAAGAGGACACATCACTTCAGAATGTATGGGACACAATGAGAGCACAACAGAAGAAATTGGAAGAGGAATACAAGAATTTAAAGAAAGAATTTCAAAACGACAGTCAATAAAATTAAGAAGCGAATGGAATTGAAGAAACATGAAATAAATGTAAATGAACAAGAATATTTAGCAAACAAATTAAGACTATCTAAACAGATTTTTTTTGAAAATGCAAACAAACCAGGAAGATGGTTAGCATATAAACTGAAAAAGGAGAAAGAGAAGAAATTGATATATAGTTTTTAGATGAAAAGAGAACCCTTCACTACCAAAATGAAATCAAAAAGAAAATAATTCAGAATTACTGTGGAAAATTATCCAATCAAGAGAAGGTGACAGAAGAAAACATAAAACAATATTTAGAGAAAGCTGAACAACCCAAAGTGCCTGAAATAATGAAGGTTATGTTAAATGAAAAGATAATGATGATGGAATTAACAGAGGCGATTAAGAGACAAAAATAATAATAAAACACCAGGACCAGATGAATTACCAGCAGAACTTTATAAACACTTACAAGATATTTTAGGTTTGCCAATGTTGGAAATTTACAATGAAGTACCGTTAGAAGCCAAAACACCAAACACGTGAATGGAAGCAAATATAACTCTAATACCGAAAGAAGAATCAGACAGAACACAGATAAAAAATTACAGGCCAATATCACTATTAAATGCAGATTACAAAATATACGCTTCAATAATTATGTGAGATTAAAAATTTTTTTGAATGAATGTTTACATCCAGACCAGAATGGATTTCTACCTAAAAGGCAAATTAAAAATAATATGAGAATCATCCTGAAGATATTGGAGTATTATGAAGTACATGCCAAAAAAACAAATGGCATTGATTTTTTTAGATGCACAGAAAGTGTTTGATAATGTAAATTGGCAATTTATGTTACTACAATTAAAATATATGGATTTTGGTGAGAAATTTATCAACATGATTAAGACAATATATTCTAAACAAACTGCAAAAGTAATGGTCAATGGGGATATGACAGAGAACTTTAACATAAGGAAAGGCACGAGACAAGAATGTCCCTTGTCCTCTTTACTATTTACATTAACTTTGGAAGTATTAAACAGAAACATCAGACAAGATCCAGAAACAAAAGGAATGGAAATTAAAACAGAAAAATACAAACTATAGGCATTTGCAGATGACCTGGTATTTATCTTAGAAGAACCATAAGTAACTGGACCCAAGTTAATAACAATAATAGCAGAATATGGTGAAGTTGAGGATTTAAAATGAATAAAAAGAAAATTAAAATACAAGTAAAAAATGTTACGGAGAAACAAACAAAAAAAAAAAGAGCTGGTGGAAAAGATACCCTGTTTTCCCCAAAATAAGACATCCCCTGATAATAAGGACAATCAGGCTTTTAAGTGCATGGCAATAACATCAGGGTTTCAAAAAATATAAGACAGGGTCTTATTTTTGGGGAAACATCGTAGATATTCAGAGAGGTAAGAAAGTTAAATACTTAGGAATTCAGTTAACAGCGAAATATGCAACTATTAAAGAAGATAACTATACGACATTGTTACAAATCAAATTAGGCTTGGAGAAATGGAAAAGCCTGCAGTTATTGATAATAGGAAGAATAGCTACAATAAAAATGAGTATCTTGCTGAGACTGTTATTCTTATTCCAAACAATTCCAATAAAATTAGAAAAAAAATTCATCGAAAAACTAAATAAAATGATATTAAAATATATTTGGCAAGGGGAAAAAGCAAGAATAAGATTGAAACCGCTACAAGATACCAAACATAAAGGGGGCTTTGGTTTGCCAAATTGGAAGTTATATTACCAGGCCTCTGCACTTGCCTGGGTGAAAGAATGGGTAAAATCTGAGACATAAAAGATTATTAAATTTGGAGGGACGTGATCTCCAATTGGGGTGGCATGCTTTTCTATGGTATGGGAAAAATAACATAGATGGATACTTTTTTTTTAATTAAAAAAGTTTTTACAAAAAAAAAGTTTTCCTCCCCTTTCCCCCCGCCCCCTCCCTTCAAACCCCCCTTCCCCCCGACTTCCCGGAACAAACACAAGGTATAGTTAAAAATAAAACAAGCATATGCTAAAAAAATTTCCTCCTAAATCAAATATACTCCTGCATTTCTCATCAAATCCTAACCTCCCCCAATGTAATCAGAAATAATACATCCTAATCATTCAAAGGCAGTCTGATATCTCTTCATCTGATATCTGTTTTGAATATAGTTAATCCATTTTTTCCATTCATTTAAGTATCTTTCTTGCGTATTGTCTTTCAAAAAGGCTGAGATTTTTGCCATCTCAGCCAAATTGGCAACTTTCAATATCCATTCTTCTATTGTAGGTAATTCTTTTTTCTTTCAGTACTGTCCTATCAGTAATCTTGCCGCTGTTATTAGATTTAAAATCAATTTAGTCTCAATTACTGTACAGTCCGTGATAATTCCCAGTAAAAAAAATTGCGGCAGGAATTTTATCTTCTTCTTCAAAACATTTTGTAAAATCCACCAAATTCTTATCCAAAAAGCCTTAATATTCTTGCAAGTCTACCAAATCATCATCACAGTTACATCTCCAACATTTTGCTTGCATATCTGGATACATACACAGCAATTTCTTAGGATCTAAATGCCATCTATAAAACATTTTATAAAATTTCCTCCTAAATCAAATATACTCCTGCATTTCTCATCAAATCCTAACCTCCCCCAATGTAATCAGAAATAATACATCCTAATCATTCAAAGGCAGTCTGATATCTCTTCATCTGATATCTGTTTTGAATATAGTTAATCCATTTTTTCCATTCATTTAAGTATCTTTCTTGCGTATTGTCTTTCAAAAAGGCTGAGATTTTTGCCATCTCAGCCAAATTGGCAACTTTCAATATCCATTCTTCTATTGTAGGTAATTCTTTTTTCTTTCAGTACTGTCCTATCAGTAATCTTGCCGCTGTTATTAGATTTAAAATCAATTTAGTCTCAATTACTGTACAGTCCGTGATAATTCCCAGTAAAAAAAATTGCGGCAGGAATTTTATCTTCTTCTTCAAAACATTTTGTAAAATCCACCAAATTCTTATCCAAAAAGCCTTAATATTCTTGCAAGTCTACCAAATCATCATCACAGTTACATCTCCAACATTTTGCTTGCATATCTGGATACATACACAGCAATTTCTTAGGATCTAAATGCCATCTATAAAACATTTTATAAAAATTTTCCCTTAAATTCTGTGCTTGTGTAAATTTAACATTTCTAACACAATTTCCCCCCCAAATTTCCAGTAATATTGGCTCCTGAAAATTTTGTGCTCACTTCATCATACAGTCCTTCACCAAATCCCTTTCAGAATCTATTTCAAGTAACACATTATACAATCTCTTTATATGCTCCTGAGACTGATTTCTAATTTGCTTTACCAAATTTTCCTCATTCTGCACTATACCAATTTTCTGTTCTTCCTTCCATCTGGCACGTAGTTGCCCATATTGAAACCAAGTATAATTATCCCTTCTTCTTTTAATACATGCAGAGATTTTAATTGCAAATTACCTCTTTCCATATACAAAAGATCTTTATATGTAATCATTTCCTGATTCTGTTCTATATTTATATTCTCTATTGTATGCCTGGGACTCGCCCACATAGGAACCTTATAATTTAGTTTATAAGAGTATTTTTTCCAAACACGCAAGACAGCAATTCTTAACACATGATTTTTAAAAGCCTTATCCACTTTTTTGTCATAAATTAAATATGCATGCCATCCATGTAGCAAATCATAACCTTCTATATTCAGGATTCTTTCCTCCATTAGATTAAACCAATCACTTATTGCAGAGAGAGCAGCTGCTTCATAGTATAATTTAAAATTGGGCATTTTTAAACCTCCCCTTTTCCCTGGAATCTTGAATTATTTTCATTTTAACCCTCGCTTTTTTACCTTCCCATATAAATTTATTAATTCCAGTCTGTCATTCCTCCAGATTTTTATCTTTCTTAATTATTGGTATCATCTGAAAGAGGAATAAATATCTAGGTAAAACATTCATTTTGATAGCAGCTATTCTCCCCAGCAACGATAACTGCAATATTTTCCAAACAATCAACTCCTTCTGAACTTTTTGCCATAACATTTCATAACTATTCTTGTACAATTTCACATTTGATGGTGTAATATAAACCCCTAAATATTTAACCTTTTTTACAATTTCAAATCCTGTTATTTCCTCTAATTTTTCTTTCTGTTGTCTTGTCATATTTTTTATTATCACTTTTGTTTTATTCTGATTTACCTTAAACCCTGAAACCTTTCCATATAAATTTATTAATTCCAGTCTGTCATTCCTCCAGATTTTTATCTTTCTTAATTATTGGTATCATCTGAAAGAGGAATAAATATCTAGGTAAAACATTCATTTTGATAGCAGCTATTCTCCCCAGCAACGATAACTGCAATATTTTCCAAACAATCAACTCCTTCTGAACTTTTTGCCATAACATTTCATAACTATTCTTGTACAATTTCACATTTGATGGTGTAATATAAACCCCTAAATATTTAACCTTTTTTACAATTTCAAATCCTGTTATTTCCTCTAATTTTTCTTTCTGTTGTCTTGTCATATTTTTTATTATCACTTTTGTTTTATTCTGATTTACCTTAAACCCTGAAACCTTTCCATATCGATCAATTATTTCCAACAGAGATAAACTTGAGTTTATGGGATTTGTTAGAGTAATCACCAGTCGGTCTCCTTTGAGTCTCGTATTTTATCCAATAATGGCTCCAGAGTTAAAATAAACAATAATGGTGATAAAGAACATCCCTGTCTTGTTCCTTTCGCAATCTTAAAAGCTTTTGTTAAATTAATTATTATCTGGGCTGTTTGCTCTCCATAAATCGCTCTAATTATTCTTATAAAACCATCTCCAAATTGCATTTTATCTATTAATTTAGATAAAAAATCCCAATGCAATTGATCAAAAGCTTTCTCTGCATCCAAAAAAATAAATGCTGCTGGAATAAAATTTTTCTTTTCTAAATATTCCAATAAATTTACAATCTGCCTAATATTATTCCTCATCTGTCTCCCTTTTATAAATCCAGATTGATCAGTATGAATTCTTCGTTGTAAAACTAACATTAATCTAGTTGCTATTATTTTAACAAAAATCTTATAATCATTATTTAAAAGTGAAATTGGCCTATAATTCCCAGGTTTAGAACAATCCTGTTCCTCTTTTGGTATCAATGAAATAAAAGAAGTTCTCCATGAAGGGGGAATTCCCCCTCCTAATTGTATCTGATTAAATAATTCCTTAAGTGGACCTAACATTTCATCCTGGAAATTCCTATAATAACTTGTTGTTAAGTCCATCTGTACCAGGAGTTTTCCCCATTTTTAATTGTCTAATTACCAAAATAATTTTTTCAGAAGTTATAGGCCGATTTAATTCTTCCCTTTGTGCTAAAGTTAAGCTTTTAACCTTATAATCTTTCAAATAATTATCAATATCCATATTCAATATATTATTTTTAGCATATAAATTTGTATAGTATTCTAAGAAAGCTTTTTTAATTTTATCCTGTTGATATCTCTCTTTACCTTTATATTCTATTTTTTCTATAGTGCGTTGTTTTTGTTTTTTCCTTAAAATGTATGCTAACCACCTACCAGGTCTATTTGCATTACAAAAAGTATTATGTTTGGCATATTGTATATTTGTTGCCACCTGGTCAGCCATTATCATATTAAATTGACTCTGTAATAACTTTATTGCATCTTTAAGTTTTTGATCATGTGGATTATGTATTAATAATTGTTGTTTCTTATAAATTTCCTCTTCTAGATACCTACGCTGTCTTTGTTGCTTATTTCTCTGTCTATTGTTAATATATATTAATACACCTCTCATAAAAGCTTTACTGGCATCCCAAACCATTTCTATCGATGTTTCCTTATTCAAATTATAATCAAAAAATTCTTTCATCTGCTTTTTACATTGATTTACATTATCCTGATATCTAAACAAATTTTCATTTAATCTCCATGTTCTTCTGCCTTCTTTTTCATACTGCAATTCCATCCAAACAGGACTATGATCAGATAAACATCTTGAAAATATCTTGATTTTGTTTACCCT
This sequence comes from Ahaetulla prasina, assembly GCF_028640845.1. NCBI lineage: Eukaryota > Metazoa > Chordata > Lepidosauria > Squamata > Colubridae > Ahaetulla > Ahaetulla prasina. The sequence continues at coordinate 83,664,651 of NC_080542.1, read as the reverse complement.
AGAAAGCAAATCATTAGAGGTTAATATAAAATCAATACGTGAAAAAGATTGATGCCTATCAGAAAAAAAATATAGTCTCTTTCCTCCAAGTTCCGCAATCTCCATACATCTCTCAACTCAAAATCTTCTATCATCTCAAAAAAGGATTTAGGGAGCTTTGCATTGCAGGTATTTTTTAAGAAGAAATTCTCTTGTCCTTTCGTGTATCAATTACTCCATTCCAATCTCCTAATATAATATACGATCTATAATCCCATAGAATCAACTTATCATACAACATTCTGTAGTATTTTTCTTGTTGCTGATTAGGTGCATATATACCCAGCAGAAGAATCTTTTTTGTTTCTAATGTAAGTTCAATAGCAATATATCTTCCATGAATATCTACCTCTATTAACTTAGCTGGTATATCCTTTCTTAAATATACCACTATGCCATTTTTCTTATCCAAAGCTGAAGCAACACAGTGTTTACCTAATTTTGAGTTTATCAAATATTTTTGATCTGATAATTTAATATGTGTCTCTTGTAAACAAATCACATCATTTTTAAATTGTTTCAAATAATGAAATATTTTTCTTCTTTTCTGAGCTGAATTCAAACCATTGACATTCCAAGTCAGAATTTTATTTGCCATTACTGAAGCTTTTGAGCAATCAGCTGAAGATCATCTCCCCGTATCTTCGGCCTTGCTCCTCCCACCGCTTCTGTAGCAGAATCCTGAACTTTACTTTGAATTTGTTGCTCCTTTTCTTTACGATCAAGGGCTCCCCTCATCACTCTTTGTTCTTGTGGTTGTTCCTCAGATGATAACATCACTGGGGTTACCTCCACTTCCACACTCATTTGACTCTCTTGAATTCTTTTTTCTATTACTTCTATTTCAACTTTCAACACAGTAGAAAGAAAATCTTTGGCCTTAAGCACTGTATCAATACGATATCTCCTTCCTTGACTTCCGTGACTGTCAAATCAACTGGAACTTCCCATCTAAATTGAATCTGGTATTTTTTAAGTTCTTGTGTAAAAAATATAAAATCTTTCCTGTCCCTTAGCATCTTGGGAGGAATCTCTTTCAAAACCTTCAATTCCTGATCTCCTATTTTCAAATTTTTCTGATATGCAACTTGCAAAATCTGGTTTCTCATTGTTCTTTTCACAAAGTAAACCACAATGTCTCTAGGGAGTTTCTTCTGCCTAGCAATCCAGGAATTAACTCCGTATATTTTATCAATTTGATAAGCAACCTCTTGTGGATCAAATTCAATAAATTCAGCCAAAGCTTCTGATAATTTTTTTTAAAATCTTCACCTTTTTCCTCTTGTAAACCTCTAATTCTCAGTGCTCCTTCCATCATCCTATACTGCATCACCACCACTTGATCTTCATTTTTTTTTATTCAAAAAGTTTTACAGAAAATTTTTCCCCCTTTCCCCCCCTCCCCCTCCCTTCACAACCCCCCTCCCCCCCGACTTCCCGGAACGAGCACAAGGTATAGTTAAAAATAAAACAAACATATGCTAAAAAATTTTCGTCCCAACTTAATTATACCCCTACAATCATCAATTCCTAACTTCCCCCAAAAACAATCAAAAATAATACATCATAATCATTCAAAAACAGTCTGATAACTCTTAGTCTGATATCTAATTTGAATATAGTCAATCCATTTTTCCCATTCCTTTAAGTATCTTTCTTGCGTATTGTCTTTCAAAAAGGCTGATATCTTCGCCATCTCAGCCAAATTGGCAACTTTCAATATCCATTCTTCTATTGTAGGTACTTCTTTTTTCTTCCAGTATTGTCCTATTAGTAATCTTGCTGCTGTTATTAGATTTAAAATCAATTTAGTCTCAATTACTGTACAGTCCGTAATAATTCCCAACAAAAAAAATTGCGGCAGGAACTTTATCTTCTTTTTCAAAACATTTTGTAAAATCCACCAAATTTTTATCCAAAAGGCCTTTATATCCTTACAAGTCCACCAAATATGAAAATATGTAGCGTCATCATAATTACATCTCCAACATTTTACTTGCATATCTGGATACATACACGATAATTTCTTAGGATCTAAATGCCATCTATTAAAACATTTTATAAAAATTTTCCCTCAGATTCTGTGCCTGCGTGAATACTTGATCTTCATTTTTGTCCAATTTTATTTGCATTCCTCCCATTTTATTTTCTAATTGCTGGTTTGACTGGGCAATTTCTTGCACCTCCTCTTTCAACCCCTCCAGTCTTTTTGCCAAATCTTGAAAAGCCATCGAAATATCTTCTCTTATTTTTTTATTATTCTCTTTCATTTCTTCTCTTATCTTCTCATTATTTTCCATCAACTCCTTAAACCTCTCTTCAAACATTTTCCCTTGCTCTTTAAGCATATCTTCCAAAGCTACTTCAGATCCCCTTCTGCCAGCAGTCTTAGGTGGTTTTTTAGCCATTTCAGTTTTTAAAAGTCACAAAATTTAAGTTTAAAACTTTTCTTTTCCCCTTTATATAGGAGAGCTCGATCCATTGCAATCCACAAATAACGTTTCTTAATTACACAGCCAGCTTCCACTTCCACTTCACTTCACTTTCACTTCCTCTCAGACGCCATTTTAAACAGTCAATTAAGGCAAAAAAAAATTTTTCCCACTTTTTAAAGGGTAGAAGTCAGGAAGTCAAAAATACTTGCAATCCAATAATTATTCACTCGTGTTTATTCCGTCTGCATGTAGAAATCCACAGAAAAAATCGATTGGGCAGAGATGGACACTTTCTTTTTTTCCTGCATCTGCAGGAGTGCACTGAAGCTCGGAGCTCGGCAGGATTTCAGTGGGACTCAACCCTCCGGGGCTCTGCTTAACAAAGCCAAGCCTCTGGGAAGATCTACCACTCTCCCGCTGCTCTATCCTCTCCCTTTCTCCCAGGGAGAGAAGTTGAAGCCGGCGAACAGCTGATTTTCGCTGTTTCACCGGCTTTTACGAGATTTCACCGTGAAGCGCCTTGATTAGGCGCCCAGTGAGGAAAGTGGCGCCACCGGAAGTCTCCATACATGGATACTTTCAAAGACATTTTGTTAGAAATGCATTGTTGTTAATATGGGGAAAAAACAAAGAAAGACATTATATGAAAATACCAATCTGGCTCTCCATGATGGAGGCACTGATACATCCAAATGAGATTAATATGAAAAAAATTGTAAAATGTAAGGACATCTTGAATGACAAAGGGAACTTAAATCTAAACAAGAACTGACCAATCAGGGGATTGATTTAGCATGGTGGTCACATGTGCGAATACAATCAAGATATGAGAAAGATGCAAGAATGTATGGTTTTTATAAAGAACCAATGGAACTAGATAAGATATTACTAGGAGCAGATGAAAAATTAATTTTAAAAATGTATAACTATATATTGAGTATTAAAATGGAAGAACAAGTGAAAGAAACAATGATAACATGGGCTAAAAATTTTGGTTATTCAACAGAATTAGATAAATGGCAGAAACTGGGGGACAGAAATTGTAAACTAACAATGTCAATGGCATATGTTATTGTATTTTAAACTTTTGGCCAATTGAATAAGTTTTTTAAGGGGTTGTTCTTAATATTATATGCACTGTTCTCTTTGTATTTTATTCTGGCTGTGCACCGCCCTGAGTCCTTCGGGAGAAGGGCGGTATACAAATTAAAATATTATTATTATTATTATTATTATTATTATTATTATTATTATTATTATTATTATTATTATTATTATTATTATTATTATTATTATTATTATTATAATATAAGGAAAATCTATACAAAATGTTTTATAGGTGGCATTTACCACTAGGGAGACTAGCAAAGATGTTTGAAAATCTATCAGCTAAATGTTGGAAGTGTAATCAGATACCAGGTTCATATTATCATACGTGGTGGACATGCCAAAGGCAAAAAAAAAATTGGATTAAAATACATACTTAGAAAAAAATGATAAAGCAACCATAGATTTGAAACCAGAAATATTCTTGTTGGATATATTACCAGAAGAGTATAATAAAGGGAATACATACTTAATTTTACATGTGTTAACAGCAGCAAGAATTGTGTTTGCACAATAATGGAAAAATGAAGAGATCCCTAGAGAGGAAAGTATTATGAAAAAAATATTAAAATGTGCTGAGATGGATAGATTAACACGTAAAAGAAAAGGAAGAAACAGAATACTTTTTTAACATGGGATTTGTTTTACCAATGGCTAACTAACAGAAACAGAAGTTAGAAACTAAAAAGATTAAAAATATAATTTTTTTGTATTGAATTTTTTTCAAGATGGATAAACTAATTATATAATTACTTGCTGATTAATATTGATATGTTTATTATGATTATTATGATTATTGTTGTATCTCTACTTAAAACTGTGCCCAGACAACACTGCTCAGGTAGATATGGAACTTTTTAAGTTTATTTAAAATATGCATACACACACACACACACACACACACACACACACACACACACACAGTATTAGGTAGACTTGGAATGGAATGGAATGGAATGGAATAGAATAGAATAGAATTTTTTATTGGCCAAATGTGATTGGACACACAAGAAATTTGTCTTGGTACATATGCTCTCAGTGTACATAAAAGAAAAAATACATTCATCAAGAATCATAAGGTACAACACTTAATGATAGTCTTAGGGTACAAATAAGCAATCAGGAAATAATCAATATCAATATCAATCATAAGGATACAAGCAACAAAGTTACAGTCATACAGTTACAAGTGGAAGGAGATGGGTGATGGGAACAATGAGAAGATTAATAGCAGTGCAGACTTAGTAAATACTTTGACAGTGTTGAGGGAATTATTGTTTAGCAGAGTGATGGTGTTCGGGAAAGAACTACCGTATATACTCGAGTATAAGCCGAGTTTTTCAGCACGTTTTTTGTGCTGAAAAACGTCCCCTCGGCTTATACTCGAGTATATACGGCTTATACTCGAGGTTTTTTTTTTTCTTCTTTTTTTCACATTATACCGGATGGTGCAAACTTGGCGGGCTTTTGCATTAGCGCGGGGAAGCCCTGCCGGTGCAGTGAGAGGGCGGGGCGGGGGAGCCGCCAGCCTTCTCGGCTGAGGGAGGGAGGCTTTCCCTGACCGGTAGCTGCCTCATTTCCCTCCCTCGGCTTATACTCGAGTCCCCAGTTTACCCCAGTTTTTTGGGGTAAAATTGGGGACCTCGGCTTATACTCGGATCGGCTTATATTCGAGTATATACGGTAGTTGTTCTGGTGTGCAATTTTGAGGGTAGGAGTTGAAACAATTTATGTCCAGGATGTGAGGGGTCTGTAAATATTTTCACAGCCCTCTTTTTGACTCATGCAGTATACAGGTCCTCAGTGGAAGGCAGGTTGGTAGCAATTGGGGTTTTGTTTTTTTTGTTTTTTGATTTTTTTTTGGGGAAAACAAACCACATGCAAATCATTTTATGAACAAGATATCAGACAGGTACATAATTAAACCCAATTCAAATTTTCATCTCCTCATTGTATAGTTTATCCAATGTATTTCCCTTTCCCTCTTAAAATTTTATTATTTGCACATTTCTATCATAAAATCTGTTCTATTCCTATATCCTGAAATTAACATTAAATTCAGTCTAGTCCCCACTTTTTGCCCCATTTCTTGTCCCTCCCTTCCTCATTAAAAATGTATATTCCCACCACAAGTTTCTTTCTTTTCATTCTTTGTAATCACTATCTATAATCCTTACATTTCACAAAACAAAATCATAATTATCCCTAATTTATCAAAGACAGATCAATAACAAAAAGAAAAAAAGAACAAGGTAGTATCTCTAAAAGTCTCTCTTACATTTAATTCTCACCTTTTAATTTCAAAAAGGTCTCCCATCACTTATTATTTCATAAACCAATACCAAAAAAAAGTAAAATAAAAGACAAAATCGAGTGTACAAAATTCTCTCATTACATTTAGTTCTCACATTTCAATTTCAAAAAGGTCTCCCATCACTTATTATTTTATCCTTAATCTTTAAAGAAATCAATGTGCTTTCATATTTCAATAAATTCTATTCATATCTGTAACTTCCTGGTATTCTTTTCTTACTCAATAATGATTAACATTATCTATTCTTAATAAAAGTGCAAGATGAAAAGGAGCAAACATTTCTCATTTCTCAAAAAGTTTCATGCTTGTGTTTGTATATTCTATTAGAAGTTGTTATCTCAGACTATTTCTGTTTAATTGCATATGCTTAAATTTCATATTTTCTTAGCTTATTAAATTTCTTAACTGTATGTTCCCTCTTTTCTCGCCTTTTTTATAATTCTCTAGTAATCTTTATACAAAGTTTTAGCTTTATATTATAACATTATAATTTTTGTATTCTTCACTGTCATTGCTGCAAGCAGCTCTTATCTTTTCTTAAGTCATTATTAATATTCCAATTCTGTAGTTGTTTCTTATGTTCCTTGCTTAGATGTCGTTTATATATTTCTCGTTGCCAGTTGTTCTCTGCTTTGTTCTTTGATGTTGTAAATCTTAAAGGTCAGACATCTGGTTGATAAAATCCTCCCTTGAAGCTCTCCTGTAATCGCAGAGACTTTTTAATCTTGTATTTCCTCTTCTGCCTTTAGATGTCACTCTTTAGTCTACAGTTGCAATTCACAATTAGCAAAGTATCCATTTTGTTTCTGTAACATAGAGCCGCACCTTTTTTGTTTCAATTTATTTTCCTTTTTGTCCAATTTGTCCCGTTTTAAATAGTGTCATTTTAGTCTTTACTTGATCCAAATTTGTAGAAAATAGAGGATGTTGGAGATGTTCAGTTAAAGTCCAGTTTTAAATCCTTCTTTAATTCTTTTCTTTTTCCCCCTTGTATATAATCTTTAAATAATTGATAAAAACTTCCAAAATTCTCCAAAATCTATTTTAATTAAAAGTCTTATTTTTCTTTGTTTATTTAGAGTGCTAGATTTCAGTTCCAAGCCAGATTTTATCAGGTTTTAAGTATCATTTCAATTATTTCCTTCCGGTTTCACTTCTCATCCAATTTAGCTGCTATTTTACAATTTTTTCCTTAAAAGCTTGTTGCCAAATTCAATCAAAGTGCCTCTTCGTGAGCTTGTGTTAACTCACCCGGTTTCAGTATCCTGTTCAAATTCTCCGCTTTAATCTCCTGCCCATTCTTTGTGGCCATCCCGACTTTAGGCAGCTGATGATGGCTGCAGTCCTCATCGTAGAGTCGAAGGACAATGGCCAGCACTACAGGGAATTTGCAACTTCCCTGTTTCCGCCAGCGGCTCCTTCTTCTTCGCTGTCCCTGCAAGAAAGCTATGGTCCATAATGGACCCCATATGATGGGATCTTCGGCGCTCACCCTGGAGCTCTCGGTGTTCGCGTCTGTCTCGTCGCGATGCTGGCCACCTCCAGCAATTGTTTTTTCTGCAGTTCTATAACTAAGTTCTGTTAATATTCTACATATTTGCATTGCTATTAAATATTTAGATATTTCCATGAATCATGCAACAAAAAATAGGCACCCAGTACTCTCCAAATGGTTCAAAAATCATTTGATTGTTTTGGCGGTTTGGTTTGGTGGCTCTGGGTTTAACTGTAGAATCCTTGGTGCTCCCTGAAAACCTTGGTTACTCATTTGTAAACATTACTAAAATAGATAACTTTATCAGTGCTAATGAGTGTGAACCTTGCTCCCTGTTTAGATACAGTAGCTGTCAGAGTTGATGGGACTGTGATTTTCTCCTTTCTCCTTGATTAGGGTATTATTTTCTGCTTGAAGAAAAAAAACCTGTCTGAGCAGAAAACAATACCCATATAGCTGTGCAACAATGTTAATTATTATATTTATATTCTACTTCATGCATTTGTCCACAAAAATGTATGCAGCTATCACAGAGTAAGTCTTTTTTATTGGGAGCAAACCCAGAGCACATTTATAAATAAGGTCTAGGTTATTCTTGTAGCAATTTCTTTTGCTTGCCAATTAGCATAAATACAATTTGGTAATTGAAAATAATATTTTATGCATTTTCATACTACGTACATTCTGACCTACAAGAACCATGTATTAATTTTTAACTTAAATCTAGGATCCTATACTAGAATTCTTAAGTAACGAAATATGTGCTGATTTCATAAAGAGAAAGATTCCTTGTTCAAATAAAATCAGTTAATATAATGGCAGGGTACAATACGTTAGATATACTTACAAGTTTTACTCTAGCAGATCCACTTGTATTAGATATCACGTCTGTTTCCACTTCTATACATCTATAATCTTCACAGCCACGGCCATCAACTCGAAGATCTTCCTACAACAACAATTCCAATACTGTCATATTATGCCATCACAATGTCAAAACTTCCACTGTTTAACAGCAGGGTAAAATTTACTTAGAGAAGCAAATTTGTGTGCTATTAATGACTTTATGAATTAATATAAAAGCAGTCCAAGGAAAGTTTTCTCTTAATTTTAGTTACTCTTGCAGTCAGCTCACTCATTATTTAAGCAGGCCTCATTCAAAACAGTCAACTCAATCATGATTTAAAAACATCCTTATCATACTATATCAAGGCTCAAGGTTTTATTGCAACTTTCCTTCCCTATATCTATGTTCTGATTTTATGCAAGATGAAAAAAATGAAAGCTGCTTTTGCTAAGAACAAGGTAAAATCTCATGCAACTTATGAAAAATTATCAAGATATTCAAGTAGCTTGTTCCTGGGTTTTAATTACTTTATTAGAAAAGGCTTGCCCCCCACAAACGCATATTAAAGAAACTATAGTTTTTTAAAAAACTGTTTCCTTAATCTTACATCCTGTGCAAAGGCTGCATAGGCAAAATATGGAAGTATAAAGCATAATAGAGGTCACTACTTTATCAATAATGAAGAATCTATATCTTTCAGACTTTGACTCACAACTTAACATGTAATACAATTACTATGATTGGTTTACAAGGGATACTGGGAGTTGTAGCTGTTCTAGGAAAATCAGCTTCCAACTCAATTTAATTCATGGTTTCAAAATTACCACATGAAGTGCATCATAAGACTGTTGACCAGACCAGTTATATAAATATTTTTAAATGCCCATGCTTTACATTTACTGGTTGAAATATTTTATTATTTTAGGAAGATTAATTTGCAATGCATAAAGTATTTTTATTACTTTCCTTCTTAAATTGTTTTGCTTTTGACAAAAACTTTGCTAAGACTCATAATGCCATTTTTGTTAGACTTAAGGTTTGTTAAAAAAACAATTGTTTTCCTTGAAAAATATGCAAATATAAATAAATAAGAACCTGATGAATTTTTATAGAACATGTAAATGTTAACTAAGAGTTCTGCTAGAAAAAGTGCAAATTGATAATAATATCTAGAACAGAGGTGTCAAACTCAAGGCCCGCAGGCCAAATTCGGCCCGCAATGAGGCTGCATCCGGTCTGTGTGGCCATCCTGGAAAATGTAAGTGTCTGGCCTGTGTCACTTCGGTGTGACCAATGCCATCCTGGCGCGTGCACACACAGGCCCAGTTCTCCATCGCCAAATGCAGGGCAAGAAAAGTAGTCTGTGGGACTACAATAAAAAAAAATAGTTCAAACCTTCCTACCTCTCGAGATCTTTATTTTTTTTCATGAGAAGTTGGAAGGTCTGAACTAAATTTTTTACCATAGACGCACAGACTACTTTTCTTGCCCTGCATATGGGGCAAACAGAGCTGGAAAGCAAGTTAGTGAAGGGATGTGGCTGCTGTGGGAGGTACGGGATGTGAGGGTTTGGCAGGCTGGCCTGGCTGAAGGGCCCTTAAGTAAGCCCAGCAAGTGAGACAGTTCCGGTGGGAGGATGGAGGACAAAGCAAGGCAGGATAGCTGAGCTGTCCCCCCCACACCCTGCACTGATTTACCTGACTGCCCCGCCAGCCAGGCACTGAAGCACCACAACTGCTGCTGCAGCAAGACAGAGACAGAGCAAGACAGCAAGAGAGCAAGAGAGTTCTCCAACCTCTGTTTGTGTGTGTTTGTTTGTATGTATGAGAGACAGAGCGATCCGTGCTTCCCCCAGAGCACCCAAGCTGCTGGTGGGGGTGGCAGGAGCCATCTGAGCATAATCCCCCCTCCCCAGCCACCCAGCTCCACCTGACCTACTCCCTGAGTCTTGCCATTCTTCTCATTCTCCCCACTCAGGCAGCAACAGGCTCTGCTGGACAACAGGGCCTCTTATTTCTCCCACAGTGCGGTGAGCACCAGTTTCAGTTGGGGCATTCAAGCTGCTGGCTATGGCAGCCACGATGCCCCCCTCCCCGCCCCCAGCCAACCAGCACCACCTGACCTGCTCCCTGCCTGATCAACTGGTTGGCACAAAGCTTCACAGTTCTTCTTGTCTTCATTGTTGTCCTCTCCGCTCAAGCGGTGGGGAGCTCAATGGGACAGGGTCTCATCCCTGCCTTGACATGGCCATCTCCAGTGGGATGGACGGGTGTTTGAAGGGCTTCGCCCCACAGTGCCTTCTTACTCAGTTGAAGACTTTGTTCAGCCTTCAAACAGTAAGGCCGGCCGTGGAAACGGAATCGGTCAGGTGCAAGAACCGACACTGTCCGCGGCCCTGGTGTACTGCTCACTTGTGTGTGCTGACCTTACTGTTTGAAGAGTGACCAAAGCCTTCAACTGAGTGAAGAGACACTGTGGGGCCAAGCTCTTCATACCCATGCCCAGCCCGCCAGAGTTCATTATGTCAGGGCAGGAATGAGACCCTGTCCCGCGGGGCCCACCGTCACTTGAGTGGAGAGGATGATGGCAATGAAGATGAGAAGAATGATGGGGCTTTGTGCTAGCCAGCTGGCCAGACAAGGAGTAGTTCAGGCAGTGCTGGCTGGGATCAGGGGAGGCGCAGCCAGCAGCTTGAATGCTTCTACTGAAGCTGGTGCTCGCTGCACCTTGGGAGAAATGAGAGGCCCTGTTGTCCTGCAGAGCCTGCCACCGCGTGAGTTGGGAGTATGAGGAGAAGAATGGCAAGACTCAGGGAGTAGGTGAGGAGAAGCTACTGGCTGGGGAGGAGGGGATCATAACCACTCAGATAGCTCTTGCCGCCCCCGGCAGCAACTTGGCTTCTGCCACCCCCACCACCGACACAGATAGTCACACACAGAGGTTGGATCGGATTGTTCTCTTGCTCTCTGTCTCGCTCCAAGTGCCCCATGTACATGCAGATGCCCCATTGCATGCAAGCATGCAATGAGGTCTCATTAAGTAGTTACATGGAAAGTAGTTGTTGGGAGGAGCAGGATACTAGCAAACACTTTTCTCACTGCGAATGAAAGTTTCTGGGTCCTGATTCTCTGCAAAAGAGAATGGGTGCCTGAACCTGTGCAATATTATGACACCCAGGAGCATCCCTTCTTGGCATAAAAAGCATTTCCAAGCCAACTCTCCTCTCAGATGTTTGCAAGGTAAGTGAGTCTGTGTGGCAGGAAGGGAGGGAGAAGCATGAGGTATCTTAGTGGGTTGAGAAGGCCTTGTGGGCTTATTCTATCACTAGGCTCCCCCATGGCCTTCCCCACCCTGAGATACCTCATGTGCACTAACAAACAGCACATTGATATTCTTGAATTGTGAGCTCTTGGGAAAGTATCCCCTCCTTGTATGTTGCAAACAGCCATTCCAGTGGGGAAAACAGGACAAAGCAAGTGGGGGAAAATATTTTCCTTTGCTATATTTCCAGTCAGAATTAGACCATGGCAGGGTCCCTTCAGGAGAGCCCTTTAAGGATATATAAAAACAACTAGTGTACCTCTGTTCTTAAACGCTAAAGCTGTTGCACATAAGAAACAGAGGAGCTCTGATCAACTATCAGAGCCATCATTTTGACAGTTTTGCTGTACTGTTGTCTGAGGACACCCACATGAAATGCAAGATTGGGATAAACTGAGCCTGGTTTGTTCTCAGTCTTATAAATGCCACAACTACTAGCAAAAGTGGCTTTTGATCACAAGGAGAGGAGGCATTGAGAAATGTTTCCCCTTTTGCATTTGAGCATCCAAGAAGGGACAGGGAAGACAAAGAAAAAGAAGGAAAGAGGAGAAGAGAGCAAGGAAGGAAAAAGAAGGGAAGAGGGGAAGAAAGAAAGGACAAGGTAATTTCCTGGATTCTCCAAAGCCACTCAATCTTGCTGAAGTTGCACTGCCTATTGTTCCAAAATTGCAGTTCTAGCACCAGACATAAAGCTTTGATATTGGTTAACACTAATGTTTTGTAACAGAGTCAGCTAATGTTTTGAACTGCAGCTAAATTTGCACTTCCCTATTTGAGATTTGGGCATAACCTAGCGGTCCTATCAGTTGTACTATTTCTCAACTAAGAAGTCCTGCAGATGGTCAATCCTGCCCTGGTTATCTCAAAGCCATCTGGTTATGCAGTGCACTCTTCATGAATCTGTCCAGGAGCAGCAATTGTTCAAAATGGTGTAACCGGTAGTGGGTTACTTTTCATTCTGCTCATGTGTCATCACTACAACGTTAGCTGCATTAGCTACCAGATGGCCCTCAGTGCAATTCAAGGTGCTGGTTGTTGCCTTTAAAACCCATCACAGCATCATATCTGCTATCTAAGAAACTACATTTCTCCCATTGTGGGAGTATTGGTTACACTTCAGATCTTTTTTATTCAGTGTTGCCATTTTGTAGGACTTAGGCATTGTGCCCTTTCTGTTATGGTGCACACTCTCTGAGACAGCTTGTTCCCAGAGATATACACACTGTCTTGGAGTTCTGAAAAGCTTTAAAATATGGCTTTAGCCCCAAATCTGTGATTAACACGTTGGGTGAGAAGCTATCATGTTATATTTTAATTGCTTTTTTTAGTTCAGGCTGTTTGGTTTGTTTGTTTATCTTTGTATTAAATTTTATTCATTGCCTTAGTTTGTTGGCATGGGAGACTATAATGAAAATATACATAGAAACATAATTCAATAAATGGCATAATATAGCTGATTATGGCTTCAAAGAAACTGATATTTAATAACTTTCATAAAATTATTGGCATTGGTGTTATACTTCTAATTCAGGGGTGTCAAAATCAATATCACTGAGGGCCGCATCAGGGCTGTGGTTGGGAGGGGGGCAGGGTGTGTGTGGCCGAGATGGGCATGGCCAGCTCCCACTGCTGCTGTGCTTGTTCTCCTTGGCCAGATTGATCATGATGTGAGTGGGAGGGCAAAATATGTGGGTCAGAGGGAGGCCCACTCCCTCTCCTTGCGAGGAGACCCGGCTTTGTAACCAAACCATCCTCAGCAATAGGATGAGAGACCACTAGGAGAAGTCAGGAGGACGGGATAAGGGGATGGCAAAAGGCAGCAGGGTTACTGTAGCCAAGTGCTAAAGCGGGATTTACCTCAGACCCTCACTGTCTCTCATTATAATCTCCTTTCTTCCTTCCTTTTTCCCTTTTATTCTTTTTCTTTCCCTCTCCTTTCAATCTCTGGCGCTGGATTCTCTGAAGGTCCTTTTGGACTCATGATTCCTGTTCAATGCACAGGTGACAATTGTGGCTCAAAGGGTCTTGCGCAATTTTGTGTTGCATGCCAGTTCACTTGTTCCTGGATCAGGAGACTCTGCTGTAATCTTGGTCACTCTTTTTCTGATCACCTCCTAAATGTACTCTATATGGGGCTGTCCTTGAAGAGCATCTGTAAATTTTAACTGGTACAAAATGTGATGGCCCAGGCAGTTATGTGCACTCCCAGATCAGATCAGAACAAACTATATTTACACTCTAAGCTGCATTGGTTGCTAGTTTGCTTCTGGATTCAATTCAAGTTATTGATAATGGCCATTAAATCTGCCATGTAAATCTACATGGCAGGTTATTTGAGGGGCTGGTTTTCCCTAGTTACATCTATCTGCCTTCGAACATCTAGAGAAAGGGGCAGGTTGTGGTCCCATTTGCTAGCAAAGGGTATCTGCCCTTTGGAATATAATTTTCTTCAAGTTGAGATATATTTATTTTTTTTAGATTAGCTCTGACTACTGATCTTTTAGAAATTCTTTAAACCTGGTTCTGTCATTGGGATGGGATCTTACGAATTGCCTGTTTTCAAAAATAATTAATAATTTAATTAGTTGTATGTTTGCTGTAATTGTTATGGTTATAACAATTGTTATGGTTATATAAAATAGTTGTATTGTGTTTCTTATTATTTTTGTAAGTACGTGAGTCTCCCAGAGCCGTATACGGCTATGCTGTATAAACTGAACAAATAAAAACGCACAGACAGCAAGTCATATTCTATATCTACGAGGAGCAAATAAATACATATGCAGATATAGATGTGTTTTCAAAAGAATAAAAATACTTGTTTTATGACGGGACATATTCACTAGAATCTGATTTTTGATTTCTTGAATCAAGAAGAAATCAAGAAAGAGGCTTAAAAGGAGCTCTTTCAATTCCTAATCCCCATTTCCCAGCCTTTTACCTGAACACCATGCATGATGTAAACCTTTTCCGCCTCGCTCAGGATCACCGACGCCATAATAATTAGTCCTAAACGCTGACTCCAATACCAAGAACCTCTTATCCGGTTGTCAAAAAAGGCGCCTGACACCACCATAGAGTTCAGTTAGCCTCGGGCCTTCGCAGCGCCTTCTGATTACGTCACTCTCCTGCGGCCTCTTCGTCGCTACTTTTTGGTTTCTTCCCGTTTTTGTTACGAGTGCGTGGAGAAATGGCATCCCCGCCCATTGTCACTGGGTGATTTGTTCCTTGCTGGTACGTCACGGATGGCGAGAGAATCTCAACCCCGGGATTTCCCGTCTTAAGTGCAATTCTTTTCAGGAGAAGCGGGATGGTGCTTCTGCTAGACCGAAAGGAGGAAAGAAAATGTCAAAGGCATTCTTCCGGATCGTAGGTATGTTTAATCAGATACAAATCCAGCTGATCGCATCAGATAAATGTACCTTGGTCTGTGTTTTTATTTGATAGTATACTATGACTAAACTTATGAGTAGATTTCTGTGCAAATAGAATAGACTGAAGGTGATGCATAATATCTCGAATACAATCGTTTTCAAAATTTGAAATTTTAAACAATAGTTCCAATGCAGAAGCAATAAATCTCATATACGCTCTATACCATCCGGCTTTTTGAATGATACTCAGGATTGAATTATGAATTCAGTATATGAAAAAGATGTTCATAATAATGGACAAATGCACCTAGTTTCTTTTCCATACTCTTATGTATATCTTAATATATTAATGGGAATGCTGTCTGTCTTTTGATCAATCAAAGCCATATTAAAGTTTCTAATTTGTTGTCTTGGCAGGAAAAAGTATCTGTGTAATTCCAAATGTTTTAGGAAAAAGCTTTCATAGATTATAATTTATTTAGTTAAAAGCAAGGAATACTGACCTTAGAAAGATATATTATTACATCCATGGTTATGGGTCCACAATTTATAGATAACCAGTGTAGGACAATCTTGTCTATCTCACCCAAGATTAGATAGACAAACATGTGTTTCCATTATCACAGTCAGTTCTTAAAATGCCTTTCCTCAGTTTAAAAGAATTACAATATTTAACGTAAAATAATTATAGTGTTACTCCTTTCAGTAACTATATGAACTATAGTAAGGCTATTCTTTTAACTTTAGCATATTTTGGTAATAACAAATTTTGTTAAAAGGTCATATTTTTGTGAGCTGCAGCTCACTTCACGAGATGCATAAATGAAATGAGTACAGCTCATGAAAAGATGTGCCCTTTAATAAAAATGATTAGTCAAAAAGGTGCCAGCAAACTCCCATTTTTTGACACCTAATTCTGTTTCTCCTTTATCTTTAAATGTACCAATTTTGACTAAATTATTGTATCCTTTAAAAATAGTTTGCTGGTTTATTTTATTTTCTTGATTTCTAGATAACTTGTTAGGCCACTGGATTAATAGAATAGAATAGAATAGAATTTTATTGGCCAAGTGTGATTGGACACACAAGGAATTTGTCTTGGTGCATATGCTCTCAGTGTACATAAAAGAAAAGATACGTTCATCAAGGTACAACATTTACAACACAAATGATGGTCATAGGTTGCAATTTAACCCTTAATGATAGCAACAAAAAGGTACAGTCTTACAGTCATAAGTGGAAAGAGATTGGTGATGAAAACGATGAGAAGATTAATAGTAGTGTAGATTTAGTAAATAGTTTGACATTGTTGAGGGAATTATTTGTTTAGCAGAGTGATGGCTTTCGGGGAAAAACTGTTCTTGTGTCTAGTTGTTCTGGTGTGCAATGCTCTATAGCGTCGTTTTGATGGTAGGAGTTGAAACAGTTTATGTCCAGGATGTGAGGGATCTGTAAATATTTTCACGGCCCTCTTCTTGATTCGTGCAGTATACAGGTCCTCAATGGAAGGCAGGTTGGTAGCAATTATTTTTTCTGCAGTTCTAATTATCCTCTGAAGTCTGTGTCTTTCTTGTTGGGTTGCAAAACCAAACCAGACAGTTATAGAGGTGCAAATGACAGACTCAATAATTCCTCTGTAGAACTGGATCAGCAGCTTCTTGGGCAGTTTGAGCTTTCTGAGTTGGCGCAGAAAGAACAGTCTTTGTTGTCCTTTTTTGATGATGTTTTTGATGTTAAGTGTCCATTTTGGATCTCGTGATATGATAGAACCTAGAAATTTGAAGGTTTCTACTGTTGATACTGTGTTGTCAAGTATTGTGAGAGGTGGAAGTATGGAAGGGTTTCTCCTAAAGTCTACCACCATTTCTACAGTTTTGAGTGTGTTCAGTTCCAGATTGTTACGGTCACACCACAAGGCTAGTTGTTCGACCTCACATCGATATGCGGATTCGTCATTGTCTTGAATGACAATCACAACAATCACTGTTGTGTCATCTGCGAACTTCAGTAGTTTAACAGAGGGATCGTTGGAGATGCAGTCATTGGTATAAAGAGAGAAGAGAAATGGGGAGAGCACACAGCCTTGGGGGGGGCCCTGTGCTAATTGTACAGGAATCTGAAGTGATCCCGCTTAGCTTTACCTGCTGCTTCCTGTTTGTTAGGGAGCTTGTGATCCACTTACAAGTCTGTTCAGGTACCTGTAGCTGGTTTAGCTTAGTTAGAAGAGAGTCTGGAATGATGGTATTGAATGCTGAACTAAAGTCTACAAAGAGGACCCTTACATAGGTCTTTGGAGATTCAAGATGTTGTAAGATGTAGTGCAGAGCCATATTAACAGCATCATCTGTTGATCTATTTGCTCGGTATGCAAATTGCAAGGGGTCTAACGAGCGGATCCGTGATGGTTTTCAAGTAGAAAAGCACTAGCCTTTCAAAGTCTTTCATGACTACAGATGTTAAAGCAACTGGTCTGTAATGGTAACATATCATTAGTGAGCACAATATACTATGTTACTGTTGTTAACTCCAAATTTGATTATTAAAATGTATTGTTTTGGCTGCTGATGCAACCAGAATCTATAGCTAACTAGTGCAAAATATACTAAAAATGAAACTGATTAACCTATTAAAGTTAGTAAGTATTGCTCTGTAGCTTAATTCCTGCTTCTTTATTATGAAGCCTTTATATTAAGATTGTGTTACTTTTTTGTCACTTTAGGATCTTTTTGAATTTATTTTTAATCAGATTATCATAATGGTATAATTTTCTTGGACTGTATATTTTATGGTTTGGAATTTTTTTAAATGATCAATAGTATAAAAACAAACTTAATAAAATAAAAGTAACATGTGAAACCAATGTTTTTACTTGGAAAATATGTAACAGTGTGCATATTTACTATGGCAGATAGTCCTCAACATACGATCACATACAATTGTCTCTAAAATTTCCATTGCTAAGCAAGACAGTTAAGTGAGTTTTGCCCCATTTTATTACCTTTCTTGCAATAGCTTTTAAGTGAATCACTACAGTTATTAAGTTAGTAACACAACTGTTAAGTGAATCTGGCTTCCACATTTATTTTGCTTGTGATCACATAACCCCATGACACTTACAATCACGTAAAGTGATCAAATAACCCCAGGACACTGCAACTGTCATAAATACATGCTAGTTGCCAAGTGTCAAAATTTTAATCACATGATCAAGGGGATGCTGCAAGAGTCATAAGTGTGAAAAACATTGTAAGTCAGGTTTTGCAGTGCCATTGTAACTTCAAATGATCACTAAACATGGTTGCAAGTTGATGACTACTTGCAGTGTATTTTTAGTATTTAATTTATTAATAATTATTTATTTATCAGTAAATATTCCTATCAGCAAATAGAACTCGAACCCTTACTTCCATATATATCAAGATGTATTATACCACAAGCTACACAAATTATTTTTGGCATCTGAAGAAGTCTAATTCTAGACTTTGATAGTAATATTGCAGCATACAAAATATTGCAATAGTTGATATTTAAGTATTTCCAGTATTTTATATTTTGGCTTCTTTAATGATACCTAAGATTTTCCCCTCTACGTATCAGTAAAATCTTCCTTGACTGTACTGAATGTTGTTTGCCCCAGTAGTATTAAGCATTAAGTTCAACTGAAACAAATGACATTTTCTGCTAAGTATGTACATTAAGGATAATAAACGTTGGAGGCTTTGTGTGCCCATTTGTGTTTCTTACACTTTCTGTATGGAAAGGAAGGAGCTCAGGCCAACAAAGTAGAGTACTTTAATTCAATCAATAGCCCTATTCAATGAGCGCAGTGTTAATTACTGGAGGTTGTGACACCAACAATGCAGCTGCCGCAGGAATGATCGGCACGCCTCCTTCGAGACTGTCTGTCTTCTCGGTGGGAGGGAGGCGTTCCGGTTGTGGGGAAGCGGAGGACGAGGGCGTGGCAATTTCAGCGTTACTCACTTCCTGGTTTCTCCTTTTTC
Organism: Ahaetulla prasina; assembly: GCF_028640845.1. Lineage (NCBI taxonomy): Eukaryota > Metazoa > Chordata > Lepidosauria > Squamata > Colubridae > Ahaetulla > Ahaetulla prasina. The sequence goes on along the minus strand of NC_080542.1, from coordinate 83,645,718 downwards.
TTTCGCAGCGCGAGTGGGGAAGCTGCGAAAGGAGAGGGGTAAGCTTTAGCCTTATCTCTCAGCAAGGAACTACGGATTGGGCGCTGAAGGGCTGGTTTTCCCGTCTATTGGCAGGCGAATGGAACTCTGTGCTGGGCTGAGCGGTGGAAAGTTGAGCCAGGATAAGCGGGCCGCTGGCAGAGCGGTGGGCGGCAGCAACGGCGAGCGTGTTGCTTCATCTTCAGGCTCGGTAAGTTAAAGAGAGGAAGAGCTCATCCAGTAGGAAATGTGTCCATTGCGGGGATTTTGAGCTCCCGCCGGGAAAAGCGGTAGGTGGGCATCAAGAGACAGCGTTGAGCTAGCGACCCAAAGATCGTTTGCCGTTTCTGCAATCGAGAACATGAGACGGGAGCCCCGCAGGTGGATATGCTCCTCGTGCGCCTGAGTGAGAGAGAAGTAGAGTGAGTCAAGGAAGCTCATAATTTGGGCTTTGGTTGGGTAGGCGGTATGGATTTGACAAAGTAAAAGACAGTAACACGGAGAGTCAAAAGAGGTCCTGACCAGGTTCTTATAGCACTATTGGGACTCTAATCATCTTTCGCTATCTGATGCTCTCCTTTTCTTTAGGATTCGAATGCTTTGAATCCCAAGTCCAAAGATATATGCTTCTGGGCTGCCAAATAGTGTTTCCTTTTCCAATGCATGCTGCCACATTGGAAGATTTGGGAGTGAATTGATGGTGTGGTCTTCTCTATAGATACAAAGATTCCTATAGTTGTTTTCCATCAAAACCTTTTTATGAGCTCATATCTTTTATCAGCTGCCAGAATCTTATATGATTATGATGGGATATAATTAATAATTAAACAGAATAGTTCATTATTCCTAGGGATGGATTGCCATTTTTATCAATTTATATTTTTATAGTAGTCTTATTAAACATAATTAAAAAGATAAAAACATAACTAAAAAAAAAGAAAGTACAGAAAAGAAAAATAGGAAAGAAAAAAAATAACAATATTGTAAGGAAAAATATTTAAAAAACATTTCCTCTTATATTCTTTTTATTTTAATTATCTTGATCTTTAATTCTTTCGAATAATGTTCTGGAATTTTATTTCTTTTAAGTTTTTTTGTCCCTTTTCACAAATTTTTCCTTTCTTTTTGTTTTTTGAAGTCAAGGTTTTTTTATTTATAAGTATTTTGAATACAACGTGTTGTCCCGGCATTTCACAGCAGAAAAAAAATAACAGATATACTACTAATAATAATGCATGTAATAATTATAACCCTATTTATAATTATATTAGCTTAATGATTAATGATATTCTATTAGCATACTTATAATTATAAAGCAACTTTCTTATTTTACTTACAGAGCAATGCTCTTTCTTTATTTAATTTCTACCTCTTATCTCTAATCATTGATAAAATCTATTCCATGTTAAATAATACTCTGAATCTCCTTTATCTTTTAGTTTCAATGTCAATCTATCCATCTCTGCACAATCCAATATTTTCCAAATTATATTTTCATCTGGTGGGGTGTTCTCATTTTTCCAATATTGTGCAAATACAATTCTTGCTGCTGTCAATACATATTTCCAACACTGGCAATTTTTAAGAAAATGTTGGATAGCCATTTGTCTGAAATAGTGTAGGTTTTCCTGCTGGGCAGGGGGTTGGACTAGAAGATCTCCAAGGTCCCTTCCAACTCTGATATGATGATGATGAAGATGATGATGATTATAATATAGCATTAAGTATATAGTTCCTTTATCATAACTTTCTGGTATTATACCTAACAAAATATTTCTGGCTTTAAGTCTATATGTTGTTTAGTCATCTTTTCCAACCATGTGTGTATTTTCATCCAATATTTTCTTGCTTTCATACACGTCCACTGCATATGATAATAGGTACTTGGAGTCTGATTACATTTCCAACAATTGGCATACATGTTGTTAAACGTTTTTGCTAAACTTGCAGATGGAAGATGCCACGTATAAAACATTTTTTAAAGATTTTCCTCATGCAGTAGAACCTCTGGTCACGACCATAACTGATTTTGTTGTAACTCGAACCTAATTTTGGAAATTTGGCGCTTAAAAAAAAAAATGGCACGGAAGAGGAAATCAGCCGTGGAAAAAAAACAACAGTAAATTTTTTGGGTCGGAACCCGATTTGGTCGTGGTCAAAAGCATTTGTGACCAGAGGGTCTACTGTATGCAGTAGCGATTGTCAATTTATAATTTCTATCCCAAAGTTTTTGCCATTAACTTTGTACTTATCCTCTTTAATTGTTGCTCTTTAATTATCTTGCTGTTAAGTAAATTCCTAGATATTTCAATTTCTTTACTATCCAGAGGTCTACCTTCTTTGTCAATTTATTTCTCTGTTTATCTGTAAGGTTTTTTACTATTATTTTAGTTTTTTCTTTATTTTCAATCCCGCAACTTCTTCATACTCCTCAATTTTCTCTATCAACCTGGGACCAGTTTCTAATGGTTTTTCTAGTATAAAAACTAGATCATCTGCAATGGAATTTTTTCATAGTCATATAACTTCTTATAGAACTCCTGGATTATATATTTTTTTATTTTCCATTTGGTATTGTAATATACCTTCCTCATCCTGCAGTTTGCTTATCCATCTCTTCTCTTTCTCCTTTTTCAATTTATAGGGTAGCCATCTTCCGGGTTTGTTACCATTTTCAAAAAAAAAATGGTTTTACTTTTTTAATTTGTTATGCCAGTTCTTCTTTTTCCATTATATTTAACTTGTGTTTAATTATTTCCATTTGATTTTTTAGATTCACCTTTTGTGGTTCTTTTTGTAGTTCTACTTCAAGTCTTTTATGTTCTTCTTCTAAAGTCTGCTGGTATTGTTTCTTTCTTTTATTTTTCCTCACTATATAGGTTATAGCTAATCGCCTAAATATATGTATTCACAATTTTTTTCAAAGCTTTAACAAGTCTCTCTTGTAAATCCAATATAGGAAGTTATCAAGAACACTTTTGGTTTGTTTCTTGTCTATCCCTTTTAATTATTAGGATATTAGTTGTTTCATTTGTATATTCAGTATAGCATGTTTTTCCAGACCCTACTTGTCGTTAGTCATTTTTAAATTCACTTTCAGATTAGTCTAGTCTTATCTAGTATAACTTGTTCCTCTTCCATTACATCTTTTAAACATGGTCTGTCTATAATGTCATACACTTTTAAAATTAACTTCTGAATCTACTGTTCACAGATATCCTTCAATACATCCAATGTTTAAGTATTCTGTTTTATTCTCTATTAGTAAGTCAAATTTAAATGTTCTTTAATTGTAATCTTTAGTTGTTTCTGTGTCCCTTTAGTGTAGTTGTGTCCAAACTGTGACCCCAGAGATTTATTTATTTATTTATTTATTTAGTTATTTGATTTTTATACCACCCTTCTCCCGAAGGACTCAGGCAAAAATAAAACAGATAATACAATATACAATTTAAAAAGCAGATTAAAAAATTCATTTTAAAATTAGCCTGATAGGTTAAAATATACTAGACTAAAAAACCCCATTTAAAATTAATTAATAAAAATTTAAAATTAATAAAATTCAATTCAAGCCAGCCCCGCGCGAATAAAAAGATGTGTCTTCAGTTCGCGACGGAAAGTCCGAAGGTCAGGTATTTGGCGTAAACCCGGGGGAAGCTCGTTCCAGAGTGTGGGAGCCCCCACAGAGAAGGACCTTCCCCTGGGGGCCGCCAGCCGACATTGTTTGGCGGACGGCACCCTGAGAAGTCCCTCTCTGTGAGAGTGTACGGGTCGGTGGGAGGCATGTGGTAACAGCAGGCGGTCCCGTAAGTACCCAGGCCCTAAGCCATGGAGCGCTTTAAAGGTCATAACCAACACTTTAAATCTAGTAATGTAGCCCCACAAGATTGTAAACTTTTAACATTATTGTGTGATTTATACACATTAATTATATATTTTATATATTATATATTATATATGTTAAAATGTTTTATATGTGGCCCAAAATAATTCCTCTTGTATCAGTGCATCCATGCAAGGCAAAACGTTGGACATCCATGCTCTAGCATCCAACTTTCAAAATCCTATCCTATTTTTTTTTTAAAGAATTCAAAACAAAAGCATTTTCTATAGGAAGGATTCTGAAAATTAATTCCAAATTCTTATTTCAATTTATCTGGATCTTTATTTGTAAATTTCCAGAATTGACATTCTAATCACTGTTTTGTTGTTTATTGAAAACAAAAGCTTTTTAAAAAGTTCTCTTTTTTATTTATTCATTATGAATTTAAGGAAACACACATTGGTCCTGTAAATCTTGTCTATTTCAAGGTTTTAATAGCTGAAAGGAAGTTAATAAGTGATTTCCAAAAATGATTAGAAAAAGAAATATGGAAACACAGTGTCCATAATGGCACTGACCACAGTTTGAGCAAAGATGGTTTTCCCTGGTCTCTCGGAGCCCTGTTAGAGACCATGGACTTGCAGTCTTCTCATGAGGAGCAAATGTCTGAAGCTCTTGTGGGCAATTTCAAGTCCTTTCCTTATCTGGACAGGAATTAAGAAGAATTCTCCATTCTGCTACGATTTTTGGCTTTGTTTTTAGGTAAGCTATCTTCAATTCACCCAAACAATTTAGATTTTAGACTGTAAAATACATAACAAAGCATTGCAAAAAATTACTCTTAAAATGTTATTTATTAAGGAGACCCCTTTTGGCCAATTCAGCTGGGGCTTGTGGATTTTATGCTGTGAATACAGTACTGATTTGCTGATTCTGAATGAGAAAATGTTACTAAATATAAGTTGTGCACTTTGAATTTTAAAACAAAAAAAATGCAGAGCTGAAATCCCTTAACAATTTTCAAGTGGGATGAAAATTTGAGGGGTGTGTCTGCAATAAGGGCATTCAATTTAACACTAACCCACTCCAAAAACTTGGGATAATGCTAATTTTATAAACTTCAATGTTACGTAGTATGTAGAATATCACAGTTTCTGTAGAAACCATAATGATACAAAATGATGATAATTTACATCTATCTACAATGTAATTATATAAATGTCGTACTTACCTAGTGTCAGAATTATATTATCATATAGATATAGATAATAGATGAGAGCCAGTTTGGTCTAGGTTGCAATGTAATGCAATGATTAAGATATTGGACTAGAAAGGCCTTGAGGACATAAATTTAAGACGCACATTAGCCATGATCTGGGTGACTTTGGGCCACTCACTCTCAGTCCAGCCCACCTCATAGGATTTGCCGCCTCTTTCTTGAGCTATGTCTTGCTCTTCTTCATATTGCACAAATGTTTTGCGCCTAAAACCCCAATAGCAACTGGTCATACAACCTCAACTGAGTCTTAGTAATACATGTACTAATCTCTCACTAATTGAATTTTGATTCACGTTAATTTCATACATTTGTACTATATAAAGTAGAATAACTATTCTTATTTTAAAAGATTTTGTCGTTAGTTATGAAGTCATGTCTGACCCATCGCGACCCCATGACAACTTTCCTTCAGTCCTTCCTGTCCTCTAACATCCCACGGAGACCACTTAAGCACATGCCAACTGCTTCAGTGACTCCATCCAGCCACTTCATTCTCTGCCATCCCTTTTGCCCTCAATAGTTCCCAGCATTAGGCTCTTCTTCTTCTTCTTTTTTTTTTATTCAAAAAGTTTTACAAAAATTTTTTTTCCCCCTTTCCCCCCAACCCCCCTCCCTTCACTAATACCCTCACCCCTGGCTTCCCGGAACAAGCACAAGGTATAGTTAAAAATAAAACAAACATATGCTAAGAAAATTTTCCCCCAAAACTATTATACCAATTTTCCCTCTCTAGCTCTGACTTCCTCCTAACATAACCAAAATCCTTCAAAAAAATAAAAATAAAAATTAAGAATTAACAGTAGTAAAATATATAAATCAATAGAACAAATTAATCCTAAAGTATTTAAAACCAGATAAAGCATAAAAATCCAATCCAATTCAAAAAATATGTCCCTTATAACTTCTATAACCATATAATTTCCCCCCCCCCATGTCTTTCTTACATAAGATCTTTTGAAAATATTCTATTTAAAATTTAGTGCAACACCTTATAAAATTTCAATACAGAAAATTACAATATCTATTCAACTTTAGTCCTTCCTCATCAAAATCCAGTATAGATCCAAATATCTAGTCTTTTATGATAGATATAAAACATATAATCAACCCATTTCTTCCAGATCTTCCTCACAAATTGTCTTTCCGGGACACTAATATTTTTGTCTGTTAATATTTTAAAAAAAACTTGTTTCAAGGATAATACTTTGGTCTCTTGCCATTTTTTTTGATGCATTAATCTCTGTCTTTCCTTCATTACTCCTTTTAAAAAGTCAGCACAATATTTCCTAGTAATTCCTTATGTCCAAGAATCCAAAAATTACTGCCGTATATTCCATCAGTCCAAAAAGAAAACTCTTGGGAAACATTAAGCTTGTGAGTCTTTTCTGTTCGAGGGACAATCTCCTGTAGCACAAATTCAGGCATTTCATCCAAACTATTTAAAGAAAACTTCTTTACATCAACTTGTTTATGCACGATCAAATCTTCATATTTATCCACTTTTATTTGTATCTCCTCCATTCCATTTTCCGAGTGATTGCACTGGTTAATTTCCTCCAAGCTCTCATCCAAAACGTCCCCATTTTTTATCAATTCGTATTTTTGAATAATTAAATACATACTTTCTGTGTAGTCCTGTATAAAGTCACGAATCCATTCTTCTGAAAGAACCTTCATGACAAAGTTCCTGCTGAGAATCCCCTTGTAAAGTACTTAAACAACGTAATATAATCCAACAGTCCACAGTCAAACACAATAAGATAAAATCTCCATTCAGTTTCGATTCAACAGCAAGGCTCCCTTTGATGTATCGCTCTGGTTTCAGTTTCTCTAAAACGCCATTTTAAACAATTAAAAGAAGGGGGGGGGAATTTCTCTCTTTTTTAAAAAAAGGTGGAAGTCAGAAAATCAAAAATACTTGCAAACCAATAATTGTTCACTCACGCTTCTTCCGTCTGCTTTTAGAAACCACAAAAAGAAATCAGTTGTTAGCAGAAGTGGACACCTTCCTCTTTTCCTGCTTTTTCAGGAGCGCAGTGAATACTGGAGGTTGGGGGAGGGTTCAAGGGGATTTGACCTTTCAGGACTTTGCATTACAAAAACAAAGCCCCTAGGGGAATCTACCACTATCCCCCCCTTGCTCTTTCTCTCGCTTTCAACCAGAGAGGGAAATTAAGCCGGGAACAGCTGTTATCACCGGTACCATATTCAATGCGGAGTGCCATAAATTAGCACCCAGCGAGAAAGGTGGCGCCACCCAGAAGCCCTAGGCTCTATCTCTAATAAGTCCTTCCTTCTTATTAAGTGACCAAAGTATTTCAGTTTCATCTTCAGGATCTGGCCTTCTAAAGAGCAGTCAGGGTTGATCTCCTCTAGGACTGACTGGTTTGATCGCCTTGCAGTCCAAGGGACTCAGAGGAGACTTCTCCAGCACCATAGTTCAAAGGCCTCAATTCTTTAATGCTCAGCCTTCCTTATAGTCCAACTTTCACAACCATGCATTGCAACTGGGAAAACCATAGCCTTGGCTATACACATTTTTGTTGGCAGGGTGATTTCTCTGCTTTTTAGTATGCTGTCTAACTTTGCCATAGCTTTCTTGCCCAGGAGCAAGCATCTTTTAATTTCTTGGCTGTACTCCGTTTGTGAGGTGATCTTGGAGCCCAGGAAAATAAAATCTATCACTACCTCCATTTCTTCCCCATCTATTTGCTAGGAATTGAGAGGACTAAGAACCATGATCCTAATTTTCTTAATGTTGAATTTTGAGCCGATTTTTGCACTCTTCTCCTTTACCCACATCAGAAGGGTTTTAGTTCCTCTTCAGTTTTTGCCATTAGAATGGTCTCACCTGCATATTGAGGTTGTTGATATTTCTCCCAGCAATCTTAATTTCAACTTGTGATTCATCTAGCTCTGCCTTTCTCATGATGTGCTCTGCATATAAGTTAAATGGGCAGGGCGACAGAATACATCCTTGCCGAACTTCTTTCCCAATTTTGAACCAATCAGTGATTTTGTATCCAGTTCTTGCTGTTGCTTCTTGACCTGCATATAGTTTTCTCAAGAGACAAATGAGATGGTCTGGTACTCCCATTTCTTTGAGAACTTGTCACAATTTGTTGTGATCCACACAATCAAAGGCTTTAGCATAGTCAATGAAGCAGAAGTAGACATTTTTCTGGAACTCCCTAGCTTTCTCCATGATCCAGCGTATGTTGACAATTTGATCTCTAGCTTCTCTGCCTCTTCGAAATCCTGCCTGCACTTCTGGTAGTTCTTGGTCCACATACTGCTGGAGCCTAGCTTGTAGGATTTTGAGCATAACTTTGCTAGCATGTGAAATGAATGCAAATGTTGCGGTAGTTTGAGCATTCTTTGGCATTGCCCTTCTTTGGAATTGGAATATAAACTGATCTTTTCCAATCCTGTAGCCACTGCTGAGTTTTCCAAATTTTCTGGCATATTGAGTATGGCACTTTTACTGCATCATCATTTAAGATTTAGAATAGCTCAGCTGGAATACTTTCACCTCCACTAGCTTTGTTGTTGCTCAGACTTCCTAAGGCCCATTTGACTTCACAGTCCAGGATATCTGACTCGAGATCAGTGGCCACTCCATCTTGGTTATCAGGGATGTTAAGCGCCTTCTTACATAGTTTTTCTGTGTAATTTTGCCACCTCTTCTTAATCTCTTCTGCCTCTGTTAGTTCCCTGCCATTTTGGTCCTTTATCATGCCCATCTTTGCATGAAACGTTCCCTTCATATCTCCAATTTTATTGAAGAGCTCTCTGGTCCTCCCTATTCTATTGTTTTCTTCTATTTCTTTGCAATGTTCATTTAAGAAGGTATTCTTATCTCTTCTAGCTATTATCTTGAATTCTGCATTCAATTGGATGTATCTTTCTCTCTCCCTTGCCTTTCGCTTCCCTTCTTTCCTCAGCTATTTGTAAGGCTTCCTCAGACAGCCATTTTGCTTTCTTGCATTACTTTTTCTTTGGGATAGTTTTAGTTGCTATCTCTTGTATAATGTTGCGAACCTTCCTCCATAGCTCTTCAGGCACTCTGTCTATCAGATCTAATTCCTTAAATCTATTTGTCATCTCTACTGTATATTCACCAGGGATATGATTTAGTTTATACCTGAAGGGCCTAGTGCTTTCCCCTACTTTCTTCAATTTAAGCCTAAATTTTGCCACGAGAACTCATGATCTGAGCCAGCTCCTGGTCTTGGTTTTACTGACTGTATAGAGCTTCTCTATCTTTGGCTGCAGAGCACATAGTCAAACTGATTTCTGTGTTGACTATCTGGTGATGTCCATCTGTAGAGATGTCTCTTGGGTTGCTGGAAAAGAGGGTTTGCTATGACCATCTATTCTCTTGACAAAATTCTACCAGCATGTGCCCTGCCTCATTTTGTACCCCAAGAGCAAACTTGCTTGTTATTCCAATTATCTTTTGACTTCCTACTTTAGTATTCCAATCCCCCATGATGATAAGGACATCAGCTTTTGGTGTTAATTCTACAAGGTGTTTTAGGTCTTCATAGAACCGGTCAACTTCAGCCTCTTCAGCACCAGTGGTCGGGGCATAGACTTGGACTACTGTGATGTTGAATGGTTTGCCTTGGGTTCAAACTGAGATCATTCTGTCATTTTGGGGATTGTATCTAGTACTGCTTTTCCTATTCTTTTATTGACTATGAAGGCTACTCCATTTCTTCTGAGGGATTCTTGTCTGCAGTAGTATACCTGATGGTCATCTGAATTAAATTCACCTATTCCTGTCCATTTTGGTTCACTGATTCCTAAGATGTAGATGTTCAGTCTTGTCCTCTTTTGTTTGACCACATCCAGCTTGCTTTGATTCATAGATCTTACATTCCAGGTTCCTATGGAGCATAGAACTTTACAGCATCAGACTTTCCTTTCACCACTAGATACATCCATAGCTGAGCATCCTTTTGGCTTTGGCCCAGTCGCTTCAAGTCTATACATTTTATGTCACATGTTTTACTTGGTATTTATTCCTAAAATTTATCAGACTTGCAAAAATACATTATTATGTGCATAAAAGCTTACATTTGACCTTTATTGGATGGCAGGGAAATATTTCTAGCAAAACTTTATTTGCCAGCCAAGAACTTACATTCTTCCTATATCTTATGAATGGTAGAAGAATATAGCCTATAACATAGAATCTAAATATTGCTGAAGCAAAAGCCATTCTAGTAAATGATATTATAATAAATGAATTAATTTGTAATAGCATTTCAAAGCAGTGTAGTTTATGTTCAAAGTTATGTGTAATATGTCATCTGCTAAATTGATAGTTACACATTTTAGTTGCTTGATTTAGACAGATTTATTTATTTACTAATCAATCCATTTATATGTCTGCCTACATTAGATCATGTGACTGGTAGTGTACTAAAAGAAAAAAATAGGAAATCACAACCATTCAATATAAAATGGCATCTAATTTAAACATATAAGAGTAAAGAAATAAAATGTAAATCAAAACTATAATCTCTAGCGTATCAGATTGGATTTATAGTGCCGTTAACAAGGATGCATAAACCAGGTTTCTCTTCCTTAAAATTAACTGAATTTCAGTTGATCATTCTGAATTTTCAACAAATAACATATATTCAGCTGGATGTCTGTATAAAATAAAGAGCCATATCACAGATGTATAGAAAAAATGCATTAATGCATTAATAAACAGAAGCCAACATGATATATGCCACCATAAGAAAATGTGTATATTGAAAGTGCTATCTTTGTGCATACCATATTTCAGAGAGAGCTAAAATTTTGCTCTTAGAATTTTGAAAGGACATGGTAGATAGACTGTTAAAAAATGGTTGCCATGACAAACTGGCAAATCCTCCACAGTGGGATTGGCCAGTCAAAAAGTATCTGTTTACCAGAAAGTGAACTAATTCTTCCTTAGTGGTTTTTGTCTCTGTGATTTCAGAATCATCCCTATAAATAAATAAGCTAATTCTTTGCTTAGCAGAATGGCAATTCCATGTTTAATTTTTTAATTGAAACAAGTCAAGTGGTCATGAAGCTTAAACATTGAGATTGGAATGTTGGAACTTGGTGCTGCTGGCAGCATGTTATATACCAGTGATAGCGAACCTTTTTCTTGTTGTGTGCCAAAAATGTGTGTGCGTGCGCATGCACCAGCACCCATAATGCAATACAACCCCCCACATGTGGATGCATGCATGGCCCCCCACTCCTGCATTTGCGCCCCACATTGTGCATGCATGTGCGCCCCCACACATGCACTTCACATACCCCCACCCTGTTTTGGGCCTGGAAAGCCTCCTGCACTAAACTTTGCCGACGCGAATGGCTTGCCAGCCTTGCGCTCCAGGCAGCGTCCAACCATGCTGGTCGCTGCCTGGAGCACGAGGCAGGCAAGCCGTTCGTGCCGGTAAAGGTTGGTGGAACCCTCTCCTTCCATGGAGTATGACCACTTCCTTGCCTGCACGCCTCTTGCTGCTTACTGCGACCGTTTCCCAGCTGGTAGGTCTCCATGAGTGAGGGGCTGCATTCTTCTCCAGTCCTCCTGGGGCAGCTTGCTTCCCCGCTGGCAGCTTTTCCTTCTCCTGGCTGAAGGAGGAGAAGAAAGGATAGACAGAAGAAAGCTGGAGCTCTGGCAGTCTGTTACTTTATTAAACTTTTTTCCAGAGGCTGCCGGAGCTCTGGCTTTCTTCTCTCAATCCTTTCCCCTCCTCCTCAAGCGAAGAGTATGTAGGGGGTTCTCCAAGAAGGGATAAGTTTGCTTATTTAAAGAGGACGCGCCTCGGGTACGAATGTCACTCCCCCTGGAAGGCTTGGTCACTCTCTTAGAGTGGGCTGCCTGCGAACAGTTGAGATAATTTTGAAAAGATCTTTGAAGCCTGCCCTTCAGTTGCTTTCGAGTTTGGAAGAACATTTAACAGAGTAACAGAGCTTTGGCTTTCTTCCCTCAATCTTTTCCCCTCTTCAAACGAAGCAGCTGCTCTGAGCCATTGGCTAAAAGTGAGTTGTGTGAACTGATCTAGCTCCAAGTGTTTACCCTGCCTCACTAGGGGTAAACTAATAGTGGCTGGCGGAGTTGGGAGAAAGAAGGGGAAGGAAGAGAGTTTGGAACGTTTCCTGTCCCCCACCCCCATCTTTTCCCTTGGAAGAACATTTGGCTTGTCAATTCCCCCACTCCAGGAGTGGGGAAGTACGTACTCTCAACCCCAACCCCCCGCATCCTTGTGAGAAGAAGGGAGCTCCCCAGTCGCTCACACATGTGGCTTTGGCTGCTGCTGCCAACTGGGGAGATACCTGCATGTTTCACGGCGGCAGTAAAGCCATTGCCCCCCCAACCCCCAGATTGCTGCTCCCAACTTTGTCCTCTCAGCCTTAGTATTCTTACCTTATGTGGCAGCGGCACCTCCTCCTGTCCATGCCTTGCAAGCCAAAAGTGCAGCCCTACTCCCCGAGTGCTCAAGCTGGCCAGTCATTCTTGCCTTTCCCCCTGCAGTTGCTGCTCTTCTGGGGCAGTGGTGCTGTGCAGGAGGAACACTGGAGACAGTGTGCCAGCCGGCCATTGCCATTGCTGATCTTCGCATGCGCGGCAGAAATCAGGAGACCAAGTGGCTGATGTGCATGTGTATTCCTGGAACAGGAAGATCATCTTCCTGGACCACACATGCACAATGGGCGGCTGCTCTTCCAGTTTCAGGCATACAAGTGCACATGAAAACCAGCTGGCTGGCATGCTGGAACCCAAAAGAGTAATGGGCAATGGCTCCACGTGCCCGGAAAGATGGCTCTATGTGCCTCTTCCAGCATGCATGCCATAGGTTTGCCATCATGGTTATATACTCTTGCCATCTTTATGTCACCATGTACAGGACTTACTGGGAAATTATCTGATATTGGAAGACATCAGTGATATACCAAAATAGTCCAAATAGTTGTGTCTGATATAATTGTCGAATTCTAAATTAAGATCTCATTTCAGTCATAAAAATAATTAGGTTCATTACTTTCCTGAGATTCATCTGACCATATTGTTGGCAAAGCCAGCTCGAACTCTTTAAAAAGCAAAGATGGCAGCTAGGAATCTGTTACCATATCAGTTGACCAGGAGAACAGAAGTTTTGTGGGAGAGTTTGATGTGGGAAGGGAGAAGTGAGTTGCCAGATACGTATTAGACCTGTTTTCTTAGTAGAAGACTAAGCTACTGCACCTGTAGCAAATGCAAACTTGCTTCTTTCTTGAGAAGATGAGAGGACAGAGAGTAGGCTTTCTTCTTTAGTATTCCTCAAGTAGGAAGAAGTGAGCAGTGCCTTTCTAAACAACTCATTGAGTTTCAAAGAGGGTAGGCTATGGTGGTAACTGGAAACATCAATTTAATTCAGCTAGTAGTAAGAGGTTTCATAGGTTTATGATTTTGCTTGGTCAGCTTTGTTTTTCAGAAAGTGGAAGAAGCAGGAAAGGAGTAGGAAGGCATCTATCATGGATCTAATTCTGATCAGCAAAAAGGAATTGGTTGATGGACTGAAGGTGTCAAGCACCCTAAGGGAAAGCAACTACATCATGGAGTTCATAATGAAAGGAGAGGGAAAGATGAGGCAAGTCAATTATGTCTTCAGGAATGCAGTTATTAATATAACGCAAAGGATGGGCACAACATTATAGTCTGAAATTCTAAAGTAGCCATAGCTAGGAGGATCTTTGATCAACTCTGTATGGTGTGCCAGTTATGGCATTTCCTGGGTAGGGAGGCTTTTCACTTGGTCACTCATGCCCATGTCATTTCCCATTTGTATTATTTCATGTGCTCTACATGGGCTATTCTTGAAAAGTCTCTAGGAGCTTTAGTTGATACAGAATTCGGCTGTGTGGGCAATCTTCAGTACCCAAAGAACAGTGAATCTAACACCTTTATTGAGTGAGCTTCAATTGGGTGCCAGTTTGTTTCTGGATCCAATTCAAAATGTTGGTTATGACCTTTAGAGCCCTACATGGCAGAGACAAAATTACCTATTGAACCATATTCATCCCGTTATATCATTCTATCCCACACACTCAAACAGGGAAGATATGTTGCAGATCACATCAGCTAAAGAATTCCGATTGGCAGTATCTAGGAAGAGAACCTTCTTTGCTGTTGCCATCAGTGTTTGGAACATTCTTCCCCTATAGGTGAGTCAGGCCCCATTCTCCTTGCTTTTCAGAAAGATGGAAAACCATGGGTCTGTGGCCTTGCTTCGGGCTCCCATAAGAGCACGTAGCCATGCGGCTATTTAGCACTCTGAAAGCCCTTCTCCTGCCTTTCAATAAACTTTAATATTACTTTTTAATCCATCTATGCCTTTTTAAATAGTAAATTTAATATATTATTTTTATGTGTTAATATTTTTTAATACAAATTAAATTTAAAGAAAAAAGCAAACAGTAAAAAGTGTTAAAAAAAGAAAAGAAGAATAAAAGTGTACTAACGAAAGAGAAGATAAATACTGTATTTTTCGCACTGTAAGACACATTCCCGCCCTCCCAAAAAAGTGGGTGGAAATGTCTGCGTCTGAGCGAATATTGTGGTGCAAATCCCCTGTCACTGCTGCTGCCTGTCACCGCTGCCACTGTTCACTGCTGCTGGGGACCATTAGAGCCTTCACTGCTGAGCAGTTGACCGGTGGTTGGATTGGCCTCCTGGAATACTACCGATCATCCGTTCTAGGCAGCAGCAAGCGGCTACGATCATCGATGGCAAACAGTGATCGGGTACAGCAGTGATCACAACTGCCTAGAACAGCTGATCAGCGATATTCTGGGAGGCCAATCCAACTGCCAATCAGCTGCTTGACAACGAAGGCTCCAGTGTTTTCTGGTGGCGGAGGCAGCTCCGCTCCATTGACCAGTGGGTGGGTACAAAGGAACAGAGCCCTGATGAGCCACATGCTGGGGCTGCAATAACCTGCTGAAGCTGACCAGGCTGTTTGCTTTGCTGCAAGGACGTTAGCCAGATGAATACCAGACAAATGAGGGAGGCAGAGGCAGATTTTTTTTCCCTGTTTTCCTCTAAAGCTAATGTGCGTCTTATGGTCTGATGCGTCTTTAAGTGCGAAAAATACGGTACATAAAGAAGTTACTTCTAATCGCCATCACAAGAATAAAAGAAAAATAGTGATTCTTCATTCCCCAAGATTACAAACATTTAGGTCTTCATCACAGACTTCATTCCATATGCCATCTGTTTTCTATAGAGAAATCTATAAAACATTATTTTTCAGTCCAAGTATGAGCAGAAAGTCTGTAAAAGGTTGCCAGAAGTAACAATATATCTTCTTTTAACCGGTTTTACATTTCTTCCTTTTACTTCTAGCACTTGTAATCTTTAGTTCATTTAAATATTGTCATAGGATTTTATTTCTCATTTCTTCTTAGTGCACATAGTTCTTCAAAACTTTAATAAGCCTCTTTTGAAAATCAAGTAGAAAAAAATTATATAGGTTACTCTCTAGGTTTGTCATTTAATAGAATAACAGAATAACAGTGTTGGAAAGGACCTTGGGATTCTTCTAATCCAACCCCTTTTAAATTTGAATTATCCTTTTAAATCAAGCAACTTCTTTTGTAGATTCAGTGGAACGTTCTTTTAGTCATTCTCTAATTCATTTCTTAAGTAGCTCAATTATATGGAAGGCTGGCACCAATTAGGAAAAGATAAAATGTAAACTGATAAGACCATAATCAGCAAAAGCCTTCATAAACCAATTAAAAAGGAGATGATAAAGAAGACAATAATGTTAAAACTGAGTAAAACTCCAGGATCAAATGAACTTTCTGCTGCATTGTCTAAGCGTGACCCAGTACCAGACCTTGAGCCATTTGGAACCAGGCTGCGGTAGTGGCAGATGAGTATATGGGATTAACCATACCAAATTCTGTGGCTCTCGAGGATGTGGACAGGTTGCTGGGGAGGTTGCATGCAACTACATGTTTACTGGACCCGAGTCCCTCCTGGTTAGTACTGCTACTCAGGAAATGACACGAGGCTGGCTCCGGGGGATTATAAATGCTTCTTTGGTGGAAGGGGTTTTCCCCGCTGCCTTGAAAGAGGCAGTGGTGAGACCCCTCCTCAAGAAGCCTTCCCTGGACCCAGCTATTTTGGGGAATTATCGTCCAGTCTCCAACCTTCGCTTTGTGGCGAAGGTTGTAGAGAGTGTGGTTGCATGGCAGCTTCCCCAGTACCTGGATGAAGCTGTCTATCTAGACCCGTTCCAGTCCGGCTTCCGACCCAGTTATAGTACAGAGACGGCTTTGGTCGCATTGGTGGATGACCTCTGGAGGGCCAGGGATAGGGGTTGTTCCTCTGCCCTGGTCCTATTAGATCTCTCAGCGGCTTTTGATACCATCGACCATGGTATCTTGCTGCACCGGTTAGAGGGGTTGGGAGTGGGAGGCACCGTTTATCGGTGGTTCTCCTCCTATCTCTCTGACTGGTCGCAGACGGTGTTGACAGGGGGGCAGAGGTCGTCCGCGAGGCGCCTTACTTGTGGGGTGCCTCAGGGGTCGATTCGCTCGCCTCTCCTGTTCAACATCTATATGAAGTCGCTGGGCGAGGTCATCAGTGGTTTCGGGGTGAGTTACCATCTGTACGCTGATGATACTCAGCTGTACTTTTCCACCCCGGACCACCCCAACGAAGCTGTCGAAGTGCTGTCCCAGTGCCTGTCCCAGGGTCTGGATGGGGAGAAACAGACTCAAGCTCAATCCCTCCAAGACGGAGTGGCTGTGGATGCCAGCACCCCGGTACAGTCAGCTGCAACCGCGGCTGACTGTTGGGGGCGAGTTACTGGCCCCAAGGGAGGGGGTACGCAACTTGGGCGTCCTCCTGGATGGACGGCTGTCTTTTGATGATCACCTGGCGGCCATCTCCAGGAGGGCCTTTTACCAAGTACGCTTGGTTCGCCAGTTGCGTCCCTTCCTTGACCGGGATGCCTTATGCACGGTCACTCATGCTCTGGTCACTTCTCGTCTGTATTATTGCAATGCTCTCTACATGGGGCTGCCCTTGAAGTGCACCCGGAGGCTGCAGCTAGTCCAGAATGCAGCTGCGCAAGTAGTAATGGGAGCTACTCGTTGCTCCCATGTAACATCACTGCTACGCAGTCTGCACTGGCTTCCTGTGGTCTTTCGGGTGCGCTTTAAGATTTTGGTTACCACCTTTAAAGCGCTCCATGGCTTAGGACCCGGGTACTTACAGGACCGCCTGCTGTTACCTCATGCCTCCCACCGACCCGTATGCTAACACAGAGAGGGTCTTCTCAGGGTGCCGTCCGCCAAACAATGTCGGCTGGCGGCCCCCAGGGGCAGGGCCTTCTCTGTTGGAGCTCCTACGCTCTGGAACGAACTTCCCCCTGGCCTACGCCAAGTGCCCGACCTTCGGACCTTTCGCCGTGAGCTGAAAACACACTTATTTATTCAAGCGGGACTGGCTTAACAGTTTTAATAGTTTTATTAAATTTTAATTGGGGTTTTATTATTTTAGGGTTTTAAATTTTAAATTTCTAATGTCGGCCACTTTTGTAATATACTCTGTTTTAAATTTTTTGTTTTACTTGTATATATATTGGGTTTTTTATCTTTTGGCTGTACACCGCCCTGAGTCCTTCAGGAGAAGGGCGGTATAAAAATCTAATAAAATAAATAAAATAAATAAATAAATTTGAAGTTATCCACCCAGGCTATCTGATTGTCCTGGATTTCAGATTAGATTATAGCTCAGTGTGGCTGGATTGCATCTATGGAAAGAGCAGGATTCACTGAAGGCTATATAAATATTTTTAGATTGATATAAAATGAGTATAAGAAATATAGAAAGTTTGAAGTAGCTTATTAGAAGTTTGGAATAAATACAAAGAAAGACGTATAGGTAGCCCTCAATGTATGACCCCAATTGAGCCCAAAGTTTATATTGTTAAATGAAACATTTGTTAACTGAGTTTTGCCCCATTCTATGATCTTGCTTGCCACTGTTATTAAGTTAGTAATACGTTTGGTAAATGAATATGGTTTCCTCATTGATTTTGCTTAAGGTGATCAGATCACTTTGAGACAGAGCAACCGTCATAAATATGAACCAGTTGTCAAGCATCTGAATTTTGATCATGTGATCACAGAGATGCCACAATGGTTGTAAGGGGGGAAATCAGTCATAAGTCACCTTTTTCAGTGCCATTGTAACTTGACAGTCACTAATTGTACTGTTGTAAGTCGAGACTACCTATATGTCTTCTGGTTTCAGTGTTAAATATAACATATACTTTTTTGAAGAAGAATATGCTAAAAATTTGATCAATAGTGAGAAAAGTCTTATAACTTGCAAGACTTAACAAAACAAAATTTAAATCATTCAAGATTCTATCTTTAGAGAAATGCCTTCATAGTTTCAGTATAATCATTTTATGATGAGCAATATAGTCAAGTAAGAAATACAAAAACAAGTTGTATGCTCAAAAATTTGTTTAGATTTGAAATAATACAAGATACCTGTTAAGGCATATATGTCCGTTATTACTGAAATATAACTCAGGTGACAGAACAGGTGAATGGTGGCATGATCAAATGGCTGCTGAACCTGAATAGGGCAATTGATATTCAATAATGATAAAAATCAATAATGCCAATAATACATTAAGAGAAAAATGCTATAAGATATTCTTCTGCTGGTATATCACCCCGCTGATAATTGTTAACTTGGGCAGTACTTGCTCAGAAAGCTGTTTTAAATGTAAATATTTTAACATATTTGGTGGAAATATCATAAAGCCCAACTATTGTGGAAGATGATTTATTGCAGAATGAAACCCTAAATGTTTTTCCTTTCTACCAGTTATTTTTCTATTGTGTATTATTAAAACTAGCTGTATTTTATTGTCTTTATATACTGTGTTTTCCTGAAAATACAATTACCCCAAAAGCAAGCCCTAGCCTGATTTTCATGCCTGCGCCTAAAATAAGCCCTACCCCAAAAATAAGCCCCAGTTAAGCCCTGCCCACCATTTGATTGTACAAGATGGGTGAGGGGCAGGCTTAAGAATCAAGCTGGGGGCGGGAGGAGCCGCCCCCCACTCCCACTTACCTTAGGAAGCTTCCCATGCCCCAACATCTGTCATGCCTCTGTGTGACAGGTGACAAGACTTCTGCAGCCGCTCACAGCAGGACGTGACTGGCCACTTCGTCCTGCTTTAGCTTGGTTGTATTGTAGTAACACTACCTGATAGGTTTCCCTGCTCTACTCTTTATTATAACAGATGATTTATAAGAACCCTTGAAACTCATACATTATATGTCCCATTTTTCAGAAAATAAGCCTTATCCCAAAAATAACCCGTAGCATATTTTTACACATGTTCCTAATATAAACCCTACCCCAAAATAAGTGGCTGGGCGGCCATTCAATCTGGTTGCTCGTGGTGCTGCACACACAAGGCAAGGCGGGGGCGGTATTGAGCTGCCCCATGCGTCCCTCACCAGCTTACCTCCAGGCCCCGCAGCCAGGCCATTCACATTCAGCCAGGCCATTCAGCACTCTGACACATGCTTCAAGTCAGCTGCAACTGTGCAGCAGGAGCCCACATGGTTACTGGCCCACTTCTGCTTGCTCACAGTCACAATGGAGCAAGAGGCCAAGTGGTGTGTTGATGCTGCAGCCGCAAGGCAAGGCAGGGCAGATGACAGGCATGGATGGCTTGACTGCAGGGGCCTGAAGTAAGCCAATGTGTGGCACGTGGAGCAACTCCACCCCACTGCCTCGCTGTGGCACCAACACATCGCTTGGCCTCCTGCTCTATTGCAGCCATGAGCAAGCAGAAGAAGTGGGCCTCCAGTACATGGGGGGAAAAAATAAGGCGCAGGTGCCCCCAACACAAATGATGTCATGCTGGTCATGCCCCCTGGCTACTCCTACCCCGCCCCCATGAGATACATCCTTGAAGCAGCCCTCAATGAAATTGAGTTTGACACCTCTGCTATGATGTTCAAAACTGCAATTACAAGTAGTCCTTGACTTACACAGTTCAATTTGTGATCATTTAAAGTTACAATGGTACTGAAAAGAGTGCAATTTTTGACCATTTTTCACATTTATGACCAGCAAATCATGGTTAACAACTGACTCACATTTATGAATGTTGCTGTGTCCCAAGGTAATGTGATCACCTTTTGCAATGTTCTGACAAGCAAAATCAATGGGGAAACTAGATTCACTTAACAACGGTGTTGCTAATTTAACAACTGCAATGATTTACTTAACAAAGGTGGCAAGAAAAGTCGTAAAATGGGGCAAAACTTACTTAAAAAATTTCTCACTTAATTGAAATTGTAAATTGAGAACTACCTATACTGCACATGATGATGGATACATACCGTATATACTCGAGTATAAGCCGAGTTTTTCAGCACGTTTTTTGTGCTGAAAAACGTCCCCTCGGCTTATACTCGAGTCTACGTCTTCGGGAACCCCGCACAGGAGGGGGTACCGAACGGACTCCCATGGGAGGGACGGGAGCGGGCCCGCCGAGGTCTCGGGATTTGTCGCCCCAGGCCGCCCCCATTCCCGTGTCTGGTGGGCGGACGGCGCAAACTTGGCGGGCTGTGCATTGGCGCGGGAAGCCCTGGTGGTGCAGTGTTCCCGTTAGCCTGGCCTCCGTCCTCCGATCTCCTGCGCTGGGGCGGCGGCGAGCCAGCGGCACCGCGGACTTTGGCAAGGAGGAAGGTGGGAGGAAGCGGAGCTGCCGGCTGTGGGGGTTGAGGCGTGCAAGAGGAGTGGCGTGGAAAGGCCTTTTTGTGTGTGTGCGTGTGTGTGCGCCTGTGTGCCCTAGGGAGGAAGCGGGCTGCCGGCTGTGTGGGGGTTGAGGCGTGCAAGAGGCGCGCCTCCTCCTCTTCCTCCACGCTCGCTCCTCTTGCACGCCTCAACCCCACCATCCCCCACCCTCTCCGCGTGAAGGTCATCTCCTTCCTCTTCCAGGCGGCGGCGGCGGCTCGGCTCAGCGGAGCGCCACAGCCGGCAGCTCCGCTTCCTCCCACTGGTCCCAGTCCAGCCGAGCGGTGGCGACATGCGGCGCCGCTCCACTTTCACCGTTCGGCTGGATTGGGACCGCTTGGCTTGGGTCCGCGCGCGGGCGGGGAGCCGCCAGCCTTCTCGGCTGAGGGAGGAGGTTTCCCGAGCGGTGAAAGCATCGGCTGAGAAGGCTGGCGGCTCCCCGCCCGCCGGACCTGTTGCCGGTCCCAATCCAGCCGAACGGTGAAAGCGGAGCGCGCCGCATGTCGCCACCGCTCAGCTGGACTGGGACCGTGGGAGGAAGCGAGCTGCCGGCTGTGGCGCCCACTGAGCCGGAGCCGCCGCCGCCTGGAAGAGGAGGAGGTGACCTTCACGCTGGAGAGGGTGGGGATGGTGGGGTTGAGGCGTGCAAGAGGAGCGAGTGGAGGAAGAGGAGGAGGCGTGCTCTGCACGCCTCAACCCCCACACAGCCGCAGCTCCGCTTCCTCCCTAGGGCACACAGGCGCACACACGCACACACACACAAAAAGGCCTTTCCACGCCACTCCTCTTGCACGCCTCAACCCCCACAGCCGGCAGCTCCGCTTCCTCCCACCTTCCTCCTTGCCAAAGTCCGCGGTGCCCGGTTGCCGCTGGCTCGCCGCCGCCTCCCAGCGCAGGAGATCGGAGGACGGAGGCCAGGGCGAACGGGAACAGCCCACGCCCAAGAGGGAAAGGGAGCGAGTGGGTGGGTGGCTGGGACGAGACCCCACCACAAACACACACACACACGCCTGTGAGACGCCTTGCTTGCATGTCACACACGCACCGCTCGCTGGGAAAAAAGGATGGATGGATGGATGGAAGTAAGGAAGGAAGGATGGATTGATGGATGGAGGCGACCGCTTTGAAGCGCAACCCTTCTCCCGCAACTAAGGGGGGGGTCAATGTTTTCCCCAATCCTAGGGTATGGGGAAACAGTCATTCTTTCTTCCCCCCTAGTCTCTCCCGAGATCGCACTGCAGCGCCCATCATCCCCAGCCGGCAATCTGAGCTCGTGCCATCGATGTGGTCCTTGAACTTCCCCCTCCTTGTTTCTAACCCAGCTTAGGATGGCCGGCGTGGAGTGTGTGGTGGTGGTAAAACGGCCAGGAGAAAGCTTTCGCTCTTTTCGAGAGGTCCTCTTGGAAGGCTGCCTTGGAAAGGGAAAGTGGGGAGGGGGCAGAGATTTCTCCCTCAAAGGTCCCCTTGGAAGGCTGGGTTGGAAAGGAAAGTGGGAGGGGCAGAGATTTCTTCCTCGGGTCCTTCTAGAGTCCTTGAGAAACTGATATCATACAAGGTTAATAAATTATACTCCTCCTCCTCATTGATGAGTTTTTCATCCTGAAATTGATTGAAACATTGTACCATCATATGCTGCCATAGTATAGTGTTAACAACATCTGTAAAGATGATATATGAGCATGACACTAAGTTTTTCTATATTTCCCTTTATTGAAAAACTTCCATCATGCTTCTTTCTGAAAACAAAGGTCATTATAATATACCTCATTATATATTTGATTTGATGATATTTCAGTTAATAAATACCATTTAAGGTGTTAAGCTTCTTTTTCAGCAGCAAAGTGAATTACAACTTTAAAGAACTTTATTACTTTATATTCATTTATTTTAAGTATAGATTTTAGATTTTTAAACAAATATGTTTAGAGCTTTTATATCTTTCAAGTTATTCAAATTATCCCCTCAGCAGGTATATAATGGCATCCAATTCCAATATCATGTTGGGGCTTTTGAGCAAGGGAGGAGGAACGTGAGCACCGCCTTTCGCGCTGGCATTCCGGGATTTCCCTTTGTTTAGAGCTGGGAATCCTCCTTCCCCCTTGCACTCCTCCCTCCCTCTCTCTCTCTCTCTCTCTCTCTCTCACACACACACACACACACACACACACACACACACACAGACTTCTAAAGTCGATTGGCACAATGAAAGGCAAAGACCACAATTGTTTTAAGAAAGAAGCTTTAGCAGGGAGGGGGGATGGGAGGGTGTTTTAAGTTTTGGCAAACAGCCAGGCCAACTGTATTGGAGAAGGTCACACAACTGGCCTTAACATTTTAGCTGCTGTCTTTTTCCTCACACTTGGGTTTAATGATATTAGAGACCCTTATTGCCCTGCCAAAAAAAAGAGCCACCCCAACGTCTATGAAAATTAACCTTCTCTGCCAAGAGACACTGTGCAGGGTATTTTCACTATTGGTGTGCATACAGGCTTAGATTTGTGCTGGGTTCTTAGTGCTTAGAGCACTGACCTTCAGAGGCACCCTGGTCCCTTGGAAGCTAAAGGAGGACTCATTTTCATGCTTGCAGTTGTATTGTCAATTTCTGTGAGACAATGTTGTTGAAGTAACTCACTCACTCATTCATTCATTCATTCATTCCTTGTGTGTCCAATCACACTTAGCCAATAAAAATTCTATTCTATTCTATTCTATTCATTCATTCATTCATTCATTCATTCATTTTATTTTGTCAAATACATATTAAATAATTATATAAATATAAGCATGAATTGAATACATAAAAGGAATACAACTAAAGGGAACATTAGGACAGGGACGGTAGGCACGCTGGTGCTCTTATGCACGCCCCTTACAGACCTCTTAGGAATGGGGTGAGGTCAATACTAGATAGTCTTTGGTTAAGGCTTTGGGGATTTTGGGAAGAGACCACAGAGTCAGGTAGCACATTCCAGGCATTAACAACTCTGTTACTGAAGTCACATTTTCTGCAATCTAGATTGGAGGTTCACTTTAAGTTTGAATCTATTGTGTTCTCGTGTATTGTTGTGGTTGAAGCTGAAGTAGTCATTGATAGGAAGTACATTGTAGCAGATAATTTTATGAGCTATGCTCAGGTCATACCAAAGGCGTAGTTCTAAATTTTCTAAAGCTGGGAATCCTCCTTCCCCTTTGCACTCCTCCTCCTCCCTCTCTCTCTCTCTCTCTCTCTCTCACACACACACACACACACACACACACACAGACTTCTAAAGTCGATTGGCACAATGAAAGGCAAAGACCACAATTGTTTTAAGAAAGAAGCTTTAGCAGGAGGGGGATGGAGGGTGTTTTAAGTTTTGGCAAACAGCCAGGCCAACTGTATTGGAGAAGGTCACACAACTGGCCTTAACATTTTAGCTGCTGTCTTTTCCTCACACTTGGGTTTAATGATATTAGAGACCCTTATTGCCCTGCCAAAAAAAAAGAGCCACCCCAACGCCTATGAAAATTAACCTTCTCTGCCAAGAGACACTGTGCAGGGTATTTTCACTATTGGTGTGCATACAGGCTTAGATTTGTGTTGGGTTCTTAGTGCTTAGAGCACTGACCTTCAGAGGCACCCTGGTCCCTTGGAAGCTAAAGGAGGACTCATTTTCATGCTTGCAGTTGTATTGTCAATTTCTGTGAGACAATGTTGTTGAAGTAACTCACTCACTCATTCATTCATTCATTCATTCCTTGTGTGTCCAATCTCACTTAGCCAATAAAATTCTATTCTATTCTATTCTATTCATTCATTCATTCATTCATTTTATTTTGTCAAATACATATTAAATAATTATATAAATATAAGCATGAATTGAATACATAAAAGGAATACAACTAAAGGGAACATTAGGACAGGGACGGTAGGCACGCTGGTGCTCTTATGCACGCCTTACAGACCTCTTAGGAATGGGGTGAGGTCAATACTAGATAGTCTTTGGTTAAGGCTTTGGGGATTTTGGGAAGAGACCACAGAGTCAGGTAGCACATTCCAGGCATTAACAACTCTGTTACTGAAGTCACATTTTCTGCAATCTAGATTGGAGAGGTTCACTTTTAAGTTTGAATCTATTGTGTTCTCGTGTATTGTTGTGGTTGAAGCTGAAGTAGTCATTGATAGGAAGTACATTGTAGCAGATAATTTTATGAGCTATGCTCAGGTCATACCAAAGGCGGCGTAGTTCTAAATTTTCTAAAGCTGGGAATCCTCCTTCCCCCTTTTGCACTTTTATTGTTTTTCGTTCAAATAAATATTCATGTTATTTTACTTGGCTCTATCTTTATTTTTTACATTGACCAGTAGCTGCCTCATTTCCCACCCTCGGCTTATACTCGAGTCAATAGTTTTTCCCAGTTTTTGTGGTAAAATTAGGTGCCTTGGCTTATATTCGGATCGGCTTATACTCGAGTATATACGGTAGTTTTTTTTTGTGATTTATCACTGCAATGGAGAACCTAGTTAACAGAAACTGTCATCTGGATAATGCTTTATTTGGTTTAGAACTTTATCGTTGCTGCACTTAAAGCAAAGCAGTGTTAAGGATTATAATAATGTTAGTCTAAACATTCAGTTCTATTTTACAATTTTAGATTTAAATAAAGATGTGCTGTTTTTGCAATACAGAATAAAGATCATCCCATTTGACTGAATTTTAAACATATATGATTAGTTCATTATTGGAGTGTTTTCTGTGTCCCCCATTATCTTTAATTTCAGTTTTTGTAGTGTTTACTTAAATCTGTTTCATTTGGAGGGAATGCTTTACTTTAAAGCAATACATAAAATATAAAATGCTTGGAAATGATGATATTAAATTTATACATAATTTAAATATATATAATTTAAAATTACATTTCTTAATCTTTAAAACTTATCATTTGCATAACAAAGTATCATGCGTTCATTCTTTAGTATTTCCTCTTAAACACCTATAATCAGTTGATGGGAAAGATTCTGAAATTTTAGGAATCACTGTCAGTTAAAATGTAATATTATATACATGGAACAGTAGCCTAGCTTAATAAAAGCAAGTAAGTAGGTGAGAAAGAAGAATACTAGTAAAAGGTGAATTATGTGGCAATTAAGGCAATAATTGCAAATAATAATTTATTAAACTTGTATGCCACCAACTTTCAACAACTCTGTGTGGCTCACAAAGAAAGAAATTAAAATAAAACCAATGAAAGATAAAAATAAAAAAAATTGCAATTCAGTGAGGGATCTCACTTTCCCCCAGCTCAAATGTCAGCTTTTTATAGTACTTCTACAAAACAACAGAAGGGGACATCTTATTCTTAAGGGAGTGGAGGGCAGGCATTCAAAGAGAAGGAACGCTTCCAGGGTCCTGAGAGATGTTATATACAATACAGATCTTCTTTGTATCGAAGAGTTGTTGCTTATAATTTTTAACTTATTTATTCGAAAGCATAAAATATTTCAGAAGCCCTTATGGACATAAAGAGATTTGCAGTTGTTACTATAATGGTGGAACCTACTAAATTTTCACTGTATTGAATACTTTTGACAAAAAAAGAATAAGCGGTATTGTAATCAATCATCAGCTTTGGATTCTTACAGAGATGTAATCCAGAACATAGTTTAGATGTTTAAGAGTATAAAATTGCTTAATAAGTATGCTGGCTGCAGTTGATATGGTCCAAAACAGTAGAAATACTTCAAAAGTCTGACTGATCAATTTATAAACATATTACCAAGAAATTGATAAAACAAGATTTATTTGAACAAACTAGCATCTTCTTTCAAGAGCTTGAAGCTAACTTTATTTTTATGCATGTATGTATACAGATAGTCCTTGACTTACAACAGGTCATTTAGTGACCATTCAAAGTTCCAACGGAACTGAAAAAAAATTACTTATGACCATTTTTCAGTTACAACTTTGTAGGATCCCCATGATCATGCGATCATAATTCATATTCTTGGCAACTGGCTCAAGCATCTGAATTTTGATCACATGGGGATGCTATAAAGGTTGTACCTTACAACTGTTGCTGTGTCCCAAAGTTGTGGGGTTCCTATTTCTGAACTTCTGACAAGCAAAGTCAATGGGGAATCCAGATTCACTTAACAACAGAATCACTAAAGTTATCAACTGCAGTGATTCACTTAACAACTGAGGCAAGAAAGGTTCGGGGGGGGTGAGACCACCGCTGGGCTAAAACAGCTTTTGGGGGACCAAGGACTCAGTCAGAGTCTAGCCTGGCCACAGTGCTTTAGAAAGGTGGTTGCTGTGCCGCACAAAGATCAGAGCGCTGATAGGCTCCATTTTAAGGCTGCAGCTGAGTTTGCAAAGCCATTGCGAGCTGCTGCAAGGGCCAGGAGGCTCGTGAAGCAGTTTCCTGAGCGCAAAAAGTGATCATCTGAGGACCGAGGCTTCAGTCAGGATCCGGGAAGGCAGCCATTAAGCGCAAGTAAACCATGTTGCTGGTTTCAGGTGCAAATTGTGCGTAGGCGTTAGTGACCATGTTCACGTTTTTACACTGCTGCTAAGTTTGCAGCATATCTTGCACAAACAAGCCATGTTGCCAGTTTGGTGCTTGTTTGAGGCCTGGACTGCGCAGTGAATACCCTGCATAATTAATCTGTGTTTCATTTTTCCCTTGATCATTGCTTCCAATTGGATTTTTTTATTCTAAAGTTATCACTGTTAGCGGTTATAGCAATAATGACAGACCACAAGGATTCAAACAGCAGTTTTTCTGCTGAATCTTCCCAAAGCCAGCAAATAGCTGGGTGTTCTGAGCCAAAAAGGACTGAATCAGGGGCAAAAGGGCCCTCTACCAGATCTAAGGCCAAGTATTCCAATTTCTTCAGCGTCTGAAAAAGATGCCAAAAAAAGACAGAAAGCCCTGGAAAAGCAATTTGCTAAAGCACAAAAGCAGGCAGAAGCTGCAAAAGGACCAAGTATTCCTGGGAGTGCTGATGTGCCTTGTATACAATTACCACAGGAAATTCCATCACAAACATAACTGGAAGACCAGTTAAATTGGTCTCCTAATGTGATCCCGGGTGGATAGGAATTTTATGCTGTTCCCTATCAGGAGGAGAGTGACCAGGCCTCAGGCCTGTCTGTTGCAGGATTGCTACCTGTTTCTGGCAGCAGACCTTCCATGTCCTCTGCCACTTTTACTCCTACAGCGGCGGGGCTCTGCCCTCAGGAGAATCCAGACCAGGGCTTGTCTGCAGAATTACATAACACAATAGTACAAACTATTGCACATGGCACTGATGCAGCTCTCATCCAAAGGAGATTAAGTGAGCCATTGAATCCAGGATCCTTGTGGTCTGAAGGCCCACATCACAGCTTGCATCCTGAAAAAGGCCATTTCAGGAAGTTTCATTCTCCACCCTCATCACTGCACAGCTAGGCTTCGCTGGAAGAGGAAGAGGATTTGGGGGACTAAGTTTTCTGAGGATGAAGAGGTCTTCCCAGATGCACCTTCGTATTCTGGCCTTTTTTGCCATAACCTGTTTAAGACCATGTTATTTAAGGCTAAATCGACAGTCAACATGGGCAGGTCAGGGCTTGTTAGTGATAACCCCATGGAATCTCAGGATCCCTGTGTTAGTCTCTTTACAGAGCAGGTCACAGCTCAGGAAGTGATTCCCTCCCCGAAATTCTTTGTGGATGTCATCCAATAGCAGTGGGACCAGTCAGGTTCTATCCCTGCCCCAGATGGCTTGGACAAAAAGATGTATACAGCAGAGCAGGAATTAAAGGAGCTATTACAGCTTCCAACTGTAGATGCCTCATTGGCAACCTTGGCTTCAGCAGCACTTCTTGCCTCTGACACTGCAGAAGGGTTGAGAGCAGAGGATAGGAAAGCAGAGCTGGCTGCCCGTAAGATTCAACAAGCAGCTGCTTGGGCAATTAGATTGGCCACAGCTGCTTCCTTCTTCTCTAGGGCATTGCTCTTATGGCTAAGGCAGGTGCAGGCCAAGGCCTCTCCTGAAGATACCCGTCTGCAGCAGGATATGATTACTGATCAAGTACTCAGCATTAGCCTTCATACGATCCTGGGTTGCATCTGACAAGGGGATCTGTTAACATCTATAGATATAAAGGAGGCATACTACCATGTTCCCATCAGATTGTCCCACAGCAGGTTCCTCAGATTCACATATGCAGGCAGCCTTTGGCAATACAGGGCCTCTCCTTGGCGCCGCGTTATAGATGTTATAGCAGCACATCTGAGGGCAAAGCCCATATGTCTCCAATGTTATTTGGATGATGTAGTAATTTGTCGTTGTCATCCCTAAGGCAGGCGGATCAAGACCTACAGGTTACAATCCAAACATTCCAAGATCACGGCTTCTCTGTGAACTGGGAGAAGAGTCAATTGACACTATCCACCAGCCTAACGCACCTAGGGGCGGTGATAGACACTCGCTTCTCCCAAGTGTTTCTGTCTCAGGAATGAAGAGCCAGCATAAGGGAGATGGTAGAGCAAGTAAGATCCTTAGAACTAGTTCCTTTACTACTTATCTCCCAACTATTAGGGGAAATGATTTCCTGCTTACCCATAGTCCCTTGGGCTCAATTGCATACTAGGGTCTTGCAATGGCTGCTTTTACCCAGTCAGAGATCAGGGTGCAGCAATTCACTAGTCAAGATCAGGGTTCCCAAACAGGTACTCTGTTCCCTGGACTGGTAGACATTAGCTGCCATCGAAAAGGGATGTCTCTTTCAAGAACCTCCCTGTCTGGTGCGGCTGGAGTGTGCCTACCTGAACTCCAATGTGGCTCAAGGACAGTGGTCTCAGAGGACCTGCTCAACGACATCAGTTGGCTGGAACTGAGAGCAGCCCATCTGGCGCTCTGCCATTTTCAACCCGAATTGTCAGATCATCACATGCTTCTATTGATGGACAATGTAACACCAAAGCACACGTCAACAGACAGGGCAATACCCATTCCAGGGTTCTGATGCATGAAGCAAGGGACTTAAGTCTCTGGGTGGAGACACATCAGAAGTCCTTGTGAGCGGAACACATTTCCGGAACGTCCAATAAAACAAGCAGACTGGTTGAACAGAACAACCCTCAACCAGTCCGAATGGTGCCTTCACCCAGACCTATTTCACCAAATAACACAGAAATTCAGCATACCAGTCCTGGATTTGTTTTCCAATCCTCAGAACACTCAACCTCTGAGTTTTTTTTCCAGATTCTGGACAGCAGCAGCCAAAGGGTCAACACGCTTTGTTGCCGGTGGCCTGCCAAACTGCTATACGCCTTCCCACCGACCGCCCCCCGGAAGATCTTGGAGGAGGAGGTGGAGGTGCTTCTCGTAGCACCTCACTGGCCATGGTGCCCCTGGTTTGCGGATCTGATGTCACTTTCCATCGCACATCCATGGAAAATACCACCACACAGGATCTCCCTCAGCCAAGAGGTCATACAACATCCGGACCCTCAGTGACTCCGTTAGGCGCTTGAAAGGGAGATCCTCAGAAAAGGACATTTCTCAGGCAAGGTAATTTCAACAATCCTTACTTCTCAAAGGACATCAACGAACAGAATATATGAGGTCATGTGGGCTTCATTTTGTCACTGGTGCACCACACAGAGGATCCTAACTATTGCAGCAACAATTCCAAGGGTTTTGGACTTTTTACAAGCGGGTCTGGAGAAAGGTTTATCTACAAGCACACTTCGCTGACAGGTGCAGCCTGGGCCACCATCTTATCAGGTGACAGAACTGTTCCTCTTTTCCAGCATCCAAAGGTGCATAGCTTTTTGAAAGGGGCGTCCAACCTGTAACCCCCAACGGCCCACAGATATTCGACCTAGGACCTGGGACTTGTCATCGTTCTACAGGCGCTTACTGCTGCTCCCTTTGAGCCATTGCAATCCACCAGCATCAGACTATTGACTTTCAAGGTTGCCTTTCTAATAGCGATCACCTCTGCATGTAGAAGTTCAGAACTGGTGGCTCTTTTGGTTCGCCAGGACCTATGCATTTTTCACCCAGATAGAGTCATTCTAAGGTTAGACCCGACGTTTGTTCCAAAAATTAACATCTGGTTTCACAGGGTGCAAGAAGTTATTCTGCCCAAAACCCAGACATCCATGCGAAAAGCACTGGCAGACCTTAGATGTTCACAGAGTTTTATGTTGGTACATTAAGCGAACGACTTCCTTCCGAAGGTTGGAATCACTCTGCGTCTCATTTCAACCCAGGTCTATGAGCAAGAAGGTGTCTCCATCCACCATCGGTCGTTGGCTGAAGGCATGCATTGTGCTGGCCTATGAACATCAGGCCAGGCCCGCTCCACGCTGCATCACAGTGCACTCAACCAGAAGCGCAGCCACCACGGCAGCGTGGGCTACTGAGGCTTCCATCCTTGAGATTTGCAGGGCAGCCACTTGGACTTCTCCATCGCCATTTGTGAGGAATTACAAATTGGATCAGTTCACCTCAGCAGAAGCGGCATTTGGGAGACGAGTTTTACAGCGGGTTCTACCGGCTGAGAGGACTTGGACCCATCTGTCTCCCACTCTACTTCATTGTAGCTTGGGTATATCATGTGCTTGGACTCTCCAAGCAGTGCACAGGAGAAGGAATGTTGGACTTACCTGAATGTTTGTTCTATGTGCACTGCAGGAGAGTCCAATCCCACCCTGGTTCAGTTCTGGTCTGTGGTCCTGGAGTGGTCGATTTCATCAGTTGGGCTACATCCTCTCCCGATCCATCACTTCATTGAAAAAACTGAGGCTCAGCTGGGAGGAAGAGGCATGGCCAAAGATTTTGCAAGTCAGTCTTTGGCCAATCAGACTAATTGAAACCCATGCTTGGATTCTCCTGCAGCGCACATAGAATGAACGTTCAGGTAAGTCCAATGTTCCTTTCCTCCACTCTTGGGTAGTTCAATGATGAAGTCCATGGATATTTCCTTCCATGGAGCACTAGGGCTAGCAACATTCTGGAGCAGTCCAACTGGCCTTCCAGGGGGCCTACAACTAGCTACAACTAGCAATGTAGGTGTCTATGTCCTTTTTCAAAGAGGGCCACCAGAACTGCCATTTAACTAAGGGTAAAGTTTTCATGAACCCAAAGCATCCAGCAACTTTTGAATCATGGGCCTGTTGTAATGCAGTCCCCCTAAGACTGGTGGGGACGTATAGTTTTGCACACACCCATACGAATGGTGCAATCATTTGAGTGGGACAAAAACTAGTCATCAGTTTTCAGTTCCCCCTTTAACTGCTCACTTAAATCAGTTGGAAGGTCAAGGTCCACCTTCCCCTGTGCTCTGATGACCACCGGGGCACCCAATTTCTTGGACAGGATAACTGGATGGATCACTTCTGCCAAGTGCTATTATACTGGGGTAATCTAGATAAAGCGTCCACCATAAAGTTCTTCCCCCAGGAAGGTAGCACAAAGAGAAATTAAAACAAAGTGTTGCACCCAACAGACTTGCTTGGGTGACAATTTCTAGAGTGTTTTTAAGGCCTCTAGGTTTTTATAATCTGTCCACACCTCAAAAGGATGTTTTGCCCATTCGAGGAAATGCATCCAGGTTAGCAAGGCCATTGGACAGCAAATGCTTCCTTCTCCCATATTACCCATTTCCTTTCTGTTTCAGTTAATTTCCAGGAGGTTTAGGTGCAGGGTTGTAACACAGTAGTTGTAACGCTTGCAGTAATACTGCCCCCACAGCTAGGTCACTGGCATCGACCTGGACTATGAAGGGAGCCTCTATGTTAGGATGTTTAAGGACAAGTTCAGCTGCAAACAGCCTTTTCAACTTCTCAAAGGCTGCTTGGCACTCTATGGTCCACTCAAGGGGGCGGCTAGGCCTTGGTTTAGCTTCTCCATTTATCTTTAGGAGATTGGTAATAAGTAATGCAATTTTTGCAAAGACGGGAATGAATTGTCGATAAAAGTTTGCAAAACCTAGAAAGCTTTGCAGCTGTTTTCTGCTGCATGGGGGTGCCCACTCCATGATTGCCCGAACCTTTTCTGAGTCCATTTCTATCCCCTCATGCAATATGCAGTAATCCAAATAGTCAATTTTAGTCTGATGAAATTCACACTTTGACCATTTGTCACACAGTTTAGCAGCCCTGAGTTTTTTCAGGACTGATTGCACTAACTTTACATGGTCCTCCATGGTTTCAGTGTAAATCTATATTTATAAAAGTGAAATACCACTCATGCATTATCACAAAATCTCCAGAACCGTAAAGACTACAAACTTGAAATTTGCCACATATGTTCCTCTTGGCTTCTAGGTGCTCACTAAGAAAGGATTTTTTGAAATGACCATCAGAGCATTAGTATTTCCTATATTATTAACACGCTCTGAAGTAAGGAGTTCTACTCCCCCTACTCACCTGAAAAGAAATCTGTTCCAAATGCAAAACACCAGCAGAGGAGAGGAGTTTCAGTTTTATTGTCACAGTAGCAAGTAGCTTTACTTCAGAACAGTTGAGCTAAACCATGGCCAGGCTCCTTCCTGTCCCCTTCTTGCTCACATAGCAAATACTGTTTCACTTTCCAAACAGCCCTCTGATGCTAAGGAGTTCTACTCCCCCTCCCCACCTGAAAAGAAATCTGTTCCAAATGCAAAACACCAGCAGAGGAGAGGAGTTTGTTTCAGTTTTACTTTCACAGCAGCAAGCAGGGGAACGCTTCTGTGGAGCAAGCCTGAGGGAGAGAAGGGGAGAGGAGAGGCCGATCATAACTACTCATTAATTTTCAAGCTGTAAGTGTTGATTTATCAAGCTCAATCACATAGTTTTGTAGCAGAGCACAGGTATTCAACTAGTAAGAATATCATCTAGGTCAGTGATGGCTAACCTTTTTGCTGTTGTGTTGTGGGGGGTTGCGCGTGTGCGTGCCCACACCCACAATTCAATCTGCCCTACCCCCCCCTGCATGTGCACATGATCCCCCGTGTTCTCCCCACTTTTGGCACGTGATGGCATGGTGGGCACGGTAGGCTTGTTTTTTGCTCCTACCAGAAGTTGGCAAACGGGCCGTTTCTGGCCTCTGGAGGGTGTCCGGGGGGGGACTGTTTTCACCCTCCCTAGGCTTCTAGAAAGCCTCTGGAGCCTAGGGAGAGTGAAGAATGGGCCTCCCCACCCCAAGGCCCTCCAGAGGCCGGAAACAGCCTGTTTCCTGAGTTCCGGTGGGCCCAAGGCCTGAAAATCAGCTGGCACAAGCCAGAGCTGAGCTAGGGCAATGCTCGCATGCCCACTGATATGGCTCCACGTGCCACATGTGGAGCTAGGTAGACCAGACCCCCCTAGCAAAGATGTTCATGCAGCACCTCATTTATCAGCTGGGGCTGCTTGTAATCCAAATGGGAGCACCTTAAACTGTAAACAATCCAAAGGGCAATTGAATGTGGTTTTCCACTTGTCTCCTTTAATTTGGACTCTGTAGTAAGCTTCTCTCAAATCCAGTTTGATGAAAATCTTTCCTTTGGCTAGATGAGCCAATATGTTCTTCATTAGAGGTAGTTGATAAACATTTTTCTATACACATGGCATTGAGACCTTTGTAATCAATGCAAAGATGAAAGCCTTTTTTCTTCTTCTCCAGAATAACACTGGAGCAGCCACTTGTAGTCTAGCTGGTTGGATGAAGCCCTGTTTTAGATTTTTATCAATAAAGGTTCGCAGTTCCTCCAGTTCTCGTGGGGTCATTGAGTAGGTCTTTGGCCTAGGTAGTTTCACCCCAGGGAGGATTTCTATGCTGCAGTCTATGGGGTGGAAGTATATCTGAAGCCCTCTTACTGAACACCTCCCTAAGGTCCCAATATTCCTTTGGGATTTTCTCCTCCCCAACTATGTGTTCGCTCACTATCGCTGCCAGCTTCCTTTCGGCCTTGGCTATGCATGGGGGATTTCCTCCCCACTCCCTGGCTGGATGGAACAGATGCACAACAGCCCCTTCCTCCAGTTCACATGAGGATTCCATTTCCAGAGCCAGAGTAATCTGAGCAAGAGAGGTTGTTCCATTCTGGGGGTTACAATGAAACTCAAAGTCTCTTGGTGATCCCCCATCCACATCTCTACTGGTTCCGTCACAAAGTGAGCTGCCCCGCCCCCCAGCTACCGATCCATCCAACTGGCAAAATGGTATGGTATTGTATCCTCCATCTCAGTCCTAGTTTCTCCATGCTCCTGTGCACCCAGAATCCAAAAGGGCTAACATCTTCTCTTGGGCGCCAGACAAAAGCACCCTTAACTCCACTGGGATGGTCATGGGACCCACATGCAGACTTACCAGGGGGTCATCGTTGGAGTCAGTTTGACTTTCCCCTGGGGTGGTCAGTGCTCCCAATTCCTCCTGGCCCAGAGGAGCAAAATCAACAACTTCCGTGCCCTCTAGGGCCATTGTGCGGTGTTTTGCTGGTGGCTTTTTGGCTTTCTTCACTCCAGCTGTTGTTGGTTTGGAGCCCCATTTGGTGATGCAATCAACAGGTTGAAGCCCCTCCTTCCCACATCTGAAGCATGCCGTGGACCTGGGTTTGGCTGCTCAGCTGGGGTGCATCATCATTGTGAAGGGTGACCATCCACTCAGTTGCAGTTTCTCCCAGGGCCATGGTGACACACCTCACTTTGGCTGCTTCCGGAGCAAAGTCCTTCCCATACTCCTGCATGTGGTTCCAAACTTGGGCTAGGAAAAATCCCAGAGCTTTGGGATCCCCTCCGTACTTTACTCCCAGCTGAGGAAACTTTGGAATTTGATGCCTCTGGAGGATGCCACCACCACCTCGACTTGGGGGTGGGGCTAGGCTGAGGCAGCCGCTCGAGTGCCTGCAGCCTGAGCTGGCCCTGGCTGAGCTATAGGAATTACTTCTGGGTTTGCAGAGGCTTCTGCTCCTCCTCCTGCTTCTCCAGCCTCTTCACGCGCAGTCAGGGCATACTTTTCTCGAGCTCTCTGACTTTCAAGAGCTTCATGCAGACGATGCAGGGCCTGGGTCAGCAGAAAGTGTTCTTTGTCAGCTTCCTGCCAGGCAGCATCTCCCCACCAGCGTCTGGCGGCAGTTACCCAAGGGGGAAGCTCCTGCGGAATTTCCATCCATCCTCCGGTCAACCATTTGGTTGGGACCGGTTTCTCCTCAAGCTGCAATTCTGACAGCCAGTCTGACTCCTCCTGACTACAACAGGACTGGGGGAGTGGGTCAACCCAGTGGCTCCCATATCCTCTTGATTGCTGCCCTGGGTAGATATTCTTTGCTCAGCCCCCACAGTAGATTTGCTCTTCGGGTTGGCTGATAAAGCTGATCTTGCTTAATGTCAGGCGTGCCTCCATTCAAAACCCAAGAAAGAAAACTCCCAACTCCATGTTTGTAGAGAAGAGGTACTTTTACTGAGCTTGAAATGATAGCAATGAAAGAAAAGCAAGATCTGAGCCAAAAGAAAAAGGTTCTGCGCATGCGCGAGGAATGGAGGCTCGCAGCTGAGATGGGAGACAGTGAGGGTCGTTTCTCTTCAGGATGGTGGCTTCCTGAGACTCGCCGAGCCGCCTGTACCCCCTGACCCGCTGGACCATCATCCCAGCAGCTGCAGGAGGGGTCTCTGGACCTTCTCGAGTTAGCGGCTGCGGAGAACGGGCAGGGGGGGTGGCGATGCGGCGAGCAGCGGACGAGCGGCCATTTTGCGTGGCGCGCGGCCTGCTGCTGGCGGCCTGTTGGCAGCCGGCTGTTTTTCGGCCTGCAATCCTCCTGGCGTCTTTTGACATCTTGGCGTTTCGGCACCGGACGGTTTTCATCTTCCCAGCAGCTGGGAGTGCTCTTTTGGGCTGCTGAGGTATGTGTCCTTCGCGGAGGTGGTGGACATGAAGACCGGGCCTGATGGGAGATGGCAGACGGTGGCGGCCATTGTGCGGGCGGTTGGGACGATATGTGGAAGGACACGGCCCACGCCCGCATTTGTCTATCGGCGCCTGGTCCGCTGAGTTTACATCTGTACCCACCCTATCATTGGTACTGGAAGTTTGGACGAGACCGCGGCATGGAAATAAGGCCGCGGGGGGTGAGCTTCGAGAACGGCGTCCTTTTTGACCCCATGTACTATTCTCCTCACTGGGTCATTGTGGTTTCGACGGGTTTTGGACCCCCGCCCTGTTTGGAAGAGGGGGGGAGGGGACTCCACCCGGTTCTATAAGATCTATCGGGGGATTCCCTTTTCCGGGAATTGACAGTGCCAGCGATGGTGGGGATAACGACACTACTCACCTATTTGTCACATGGGTTTTGGCCCCCTCTGACTTACCACCGGACAAAGTGGCCTCCCATGGGTCGGACCATCTATTCTTGCCTTGTCCATTCTGAGGATATGACTCTCTCTCGCTGTCTCTACTTTTCAACATGCGATACTCCGCACATGAACTCCTCCGCCTGCGAGGTGCCCCCGCCTCGCAGGAATGGCCCACTGCATTACCAAGGGCCAGCTTCAATGACGGGTCTTGGGGCCCACAGAGGTGGCATGCGTCTAGGAAGAGCCTTTGGGAATTTTTAAATAGGGAATTTTTAAAGGGGGGGAGGGTAAGGGCGGGTGTTGGGGGAAACCCGTCGGGG
Source organism: Ahaetulla prasina (assembly GCF_028640845.1). Lineage (NCBI taxonomy): Eukaryota > Metazoa > Chordata > Lepidosauria > Squamata > Colubridae > Ahaetulla > Ahaetulla prasina. The sequence continues at coordinate 83,608,165 of NC_080542.1, read as the reverse complement.
AGGGTATGTCCAGTCCTTGCGCGTGCTCACGACACTATTTTAGCTGGTCCGAAGACGGGGGGGAGGGGTTTGAACAGAGCAGAGAGTACCATTCCATCTGTACGGTAAGTGGGAGGGGCAGATATGGCGGAGGCAGGGGGCCATATCGTCCTTTGGGAGCACGTGTTTGATGTTTAAAGGCGATCACGTGCTCCAGTCCCCCAGTCCTCACTCGTTCCCCGGATGGTCAAGATCCTCAGAGCTTGGGTCTACGGCTGATGCTCTGCAATGCCCGGTCCGTGGTCAACAAGGCTCCCCTGATTTGTGACCTTATTCAGAGGGAGTCCGCGGACTTTATGGGCATTACAGAGACCTGGTTGGGCACAGAAGGGGGTGTACCCCTGGTTGAACTGTGCCCTCCGGGTTTCCGTGCATTCCATCAGCCGAGGGCCCAGGGTAGGGGTGGGGGGGGCGGTTGTGATTAGAGAAAGTCTGGAGCCGAGGGAGTCCACTGTTTCTCAGATAGCTGGCTGTGAATCCCTCCTTGTGAAGTGGGGCCATCGGAATCAGATGGGGCTGTTGATCACGTACCTGGCTCCTTGCTGCGTGACTACAGCCCTACCTGAACTACTAGAGATGCTTGCTGGCGTGGCAGTTGAGGTTCCCAGACTTTTGGTCTTGGGAGATTTCAACTTGCCATCGGCCGGCTTGTCATCGACGGTGGTTCAGGAGTTCCAGGCCTCCATGACGGCCTTGGACCTGATTCAAGTAACTGATGGCCCTACACACATTGGGGGAGGTGTGCTAGACTTGATTTTTATCTCTGGTCAGTGGGTAAATGATCTGGTTTTAGGAGATATAGTGAAAGAACCGGTGTCATGGTCAGATCATTTTCTCCTTCGCCTAGACTTTCGGACCGCTGCTCCCTGCCGCAGGAGGCGGAGCCGATCGTTGGTTCCGTCCCAGGCGCCTGATGGACCCGGAGAGGTTCCTGACGGAGCTTGGGCCGTTTCCTGAGGATCTTACCCACGGCACGACTGAAGAACTGGTTGCGGCTTGGGAACGGGCCGCGGCTGGGGCTTTGGACCGTGTCGTGCCTTTGCGGCCTCTGACCCGGCGTAGATCTCAATTGGCTCCCTGGTTCTCCGAGGAGCTGAGAGAGATGAAACGCCGGAGAAGACGCCTAGAGAGCACCTGGAGGTCCAGCCGTTCCGAGGCTGATCGGACACTAGTGAGGTCTTTTACTAAGACCTACCTAGTGGCAATGAGGGAGGCGAAGCGTTCCTACGTTTCCACCCTCATTGCATCGGCAGATAACCGCCCGGCCGCCCTGTTTCGGGTGACCCATTCCCTCCTTCAACAGGCGGGTCGGGATGACCCCCTACAGGGACGAGCTGAGGAGTTGAACGGTTATCTATACGATAAAATCGTTCAGCTTCGTGATGGCTTGGACCATGATTGCGATGATTCAGCCGAGATGGCAGAGACACATCTTGTGGAGCTTATTTGGGATGAGTTTGATTCTGTGGCTCTCGAGGACGTGGACAGGTTGCTGGGGAGGTTGCATGCAACTACATGTTTACTGGACTCGTGTCCTTCCTGGTTAGTACTGGCTGCTCAGGAAGTGACACGAGGCTGGCTCCAGGGGATTATAAATGCTTCTTTGGTTGAAGGGGTTTTCCCGCCCCCCTTAAAAGAGGCGGTGGTGAGACCTCTCCTGAAGAAGCCTTCCCTGGACCTAGCTATTTTGGGAAATTATCGTCCAGTCTCCAACCTTCGCTTTTTAGCGAAGGTTGTAGAGAGTGTGGTTGCATGGCAGCTTCCCCGGCACCTGGAGGAAGCTGTCTATCTAGACCCGTTCCAGTCCGGCTTCCGGCCCGGCTACAGCACGGAGACGGCTTTGGTCGCGTTGGTGGATGACCTCTGGAGGGCCACCCCAACGAAGCGGTCGAAGTGCTGTCCCGGTGCCTGGAAGCTGTACGGGTCTGGATGGGGAGAAACAGACTCAAGCTCAATCCCTCCAAGATGGAGTGGCTGTGGATGCCGGCACCCCGGTACAGTCAGCTGCACTCGCAGCTGACTGTTGGGGGCGAGTTAGTGGCCCCAAAGGAGGTGGTTCGCAACTTGGGCGACCTCCTGGATGGACGGCTGTCCTTTGATGAACATCTGGCGGCTGTCTCCAGGAGGGCCTTTTACCAAGTCCGCTTGGTTCGCCAGTTGCGTCCCTTCCTTGACCGGGATGCCTTATGCACAGTCACTCACGCTCTGGTTACGTCTCGGCTGGATTACTGCAATGCTCTCTACATGGGGCTGCCCTTGAGGTGCACCCGGAGGCTGCAGTTAGTCCAGAATGCAGCTGCGCGAGTAGTAATGGGAGCCGCTCGTGGCTCCCACGTAACACCACTGCTCCGTAGTCTGCACTGGCTTCCTGTGGTCTTTCAGGTGCGCTTCAAGATTCTGGTTACCACCTTTAAAGCGCTCCATGGCTTAGGACCCGGGTACTTACGAGACCGCCTGCTGTTACCCTATGCCTCCCACCGACCCGTACGCTCTCATAGAGAGGGTCTCCTCAGGGTGCCGTCCGCCAAACAATGTCGGCTGGAAGCCCCCAGGAGTAGGGCCTTCTCTGTGGGAGCATCGACGCTCTGGAATGAACTCCCCCCTGGTCTACGTCAAGTGCCTGATCTTCGGACCTTCCGTCGTGAGCTAAAAACATATTTATTCATTCAAGCGGGACTGGCATAAATAGATTGATTTTAAATTGGGTTTTATTAATATTTTAAACTTTAAAATCATTTTAATTCTGAGCCATTTAGTAATTGTTATATTTTAATTGGTTTTAATTGTATATATTTTGTATTTTATTTTGGCTGTACACCGCCCTAAGTCCTTCGGGAGAAGGGCGGTATAAAAATTTAATTAATTAATTAATTAATTAATTAATTAATTAATAAATAAATAAATAAATAATAAATAAATAATAAATAAATAATAAATAAATAATAAATAAATAAATAAATAAATAAATAAATAAATAAATAAATAAATAAATAAATAAATAAATAAATAAATAAATAAATAAATAAATAAATGGCACAAAAGTTACATATTGAAAGTTTCCCCAAATCCCTCCCCCCAGGAACCCAGGCTGAATGTCCAATCCCCATCCCATATGGTGTCATGTGAGGCATCTGGTATTCTGGGACGTTTGACCTTGACTGGGTATAAACAACTCCATTCAGCTGCACAGTAGATCATGAGAGCATCCCTCCCTTTTTGTTCACAGAGGCCGTCTTCACTCTAGCTCACTTCCCCACCCAAATGGCAATGCCAATCTTTCTCCCCACTCCCCGTTACTATGGCAGCTGATAGCAAGGAAGCACAAAGAGGCTGACATTTAGCTATTGATCTATTCATTGGTTTAATATGGATTAAGAACTACATGAGCTTTCCACAAAATGGTGTCTTTCAGGCGTGAGACTACTGTTCTATCTTTGGGTAACAGGGTCACATTGGCCATAGATGGTTTACCTATAGTCCTACCATCAAAGAGCTTCATTGGGAAAGGCTGTAATTGTCAGGAGGTGTTCTCAAGAGCACTATCATGGTTATTGGATTGAAAAATATCTGTTACTAAAAATGAATACTTGTTGAATTGTTTTATACCATTTTCAGTTACTGTTAGTGGATAATACCTTGAATTTAGTGTTTATTTAGTTTTGAAATATTAATGCAGTGAACATAATCTGCCTAATTCCTGAAGCAATATTCAGTGGAACTGTTCCAGTTTCCTTCCAAAGATCAAAGTACTACTTTGGCTGTTTTGCTTCTGTTAATTTATTAATTCCATTAAAGTAAGTCTTTGATATACAGTAATGTATTAAATTCCAGTCAAGGCTAAAAAATTAGGTAATATAAAATTAAAAGCAACTGCTGGTTTTTAAGAGTTCATTTTGCTGTAGTCCCCCTATGACATATACTTGCTACTTTTGTTGTTACACCTTTGTAACTGGCCAAATATCCAGTAATGTCCATTAGAACTGCAGAAAAAACTATTGCTACCAACCTGCCTTCCATTGAGGACCTGTATACTGCACAAATCAAGAAGAGGGCCCTGAAAATATTTACAGATCCCTCACATCCTGGACATAAACTGTTTCAACTCCTACCCTCAAAATGACGCTATAGAGCAATGTACACCAGAACTAGACACAAGAACAGTTTTTTCCTGAACGCCATCACTCTACTAAACAAATAATTCCCTCAACACTGTCAAACTATTTACTAAATCTGCACTATTAATCTTCTCATCATTCCCATCACCCATCTCCTTCCACTTATGACTATAACTTTGTTGCTTGTATCCTTATGATTTATATTGATATTGATTGTTTCCTGATTGCTTATTTGTACCCTATGACTATCGTTAAGTGTTGTATCATTAAGTGTTAAATTTGTATCCTATGACTATCATTAAGTGTTGTAAGTGTTGTACTTTGATGAAGGTATCTTTTCTTCTATGTACACTGAGGGTATATGCAATGCACCAAGACAAATTCCTTGTTGTCCAATCACACTTGGCCAATAAAATTCTATTCTATTCTATTCTATTCTATTCTATTCTATTCTATTCTTTGATATTGAAAATGTTTCTCAGTTAAATTTCTGGCTCTGTCTATTATCAAAAATTCTGGAATCAAAAGAGAGAAGCTAATTATTTCCTAAAATAAACTGGTCCTTCCATAGTTTTGGAGGGCTGATAAAAAAATACCATACGAGTTTGAGACTGTGCCCCTTTGAGCAAGGGGCCATTGAAACTGTCCAAAAATGCTGATCTTTTTTACATGCAGCTACTGTTATCATATCAGTATGAAGCAATTTCCCTGAATATACCCAAATTCTGCTATGCTGTATATAAAATTAGGCAAACTTTAACTGCCAACTGTTAATCTACCACCAATCGCAATATATTATTCTCTTTTATTTTTATTTTTTAATATTATTGTTTAAATGTTTTATTAGTCTGTGATTGTAATAAAAATTGTTTGTTTGATTGATTAAAATAACCTAGATTTCTTGAGATTTAGACCTGCTGATGAGATGTTATAGTCTGGATTAAGAAACCCACAGGGTATAAAAAGGGCCATTGCATACATAGTTCATGACACCAACTTTTGGAAGTAAAAATAGTTTATTAGCAGCAAAAAGGGCAACAGACTATGCTAAGGTTAAGAAATACATTTGGGGCAGAGGTTACTTAAAGGAAATTGAATGTTGGTTTGATCAGATAAATATTCAGTTTCTAAATATTTTTTTAAATGAAAGTTTAATTCAGGAAATATATTTTTTGCAAAATGTGTTTAGATAATGACATAAATTTCCCTTCTAACAAATATTACATATTATCTTTTCAAAATTTAGAATTATATTAAAAATACAGTACAAAAAGTATTTCATAATTCCTTTCATTCGTATAAGTAAAAATGTAATTTTTAATTGTATCTAAGTAAAAAAGTTAGGTTTTGTTGAAAATAAGCCACAAAGATTAATAACATATTCCACCTTTAAATCTCCTTTAAGTATGGTTTGGGGGCATTGATGTAAATATTCATGAAGGCAAAGCTCACTACATTGCTAGACACTCACTCATGAGTTTGCAGTGGTAATACCATTATATGATTTTTTTATTTTTTATTTTTTATTTGCATTTATATCCCGCCCTTCTCCGAAGACTCAGGGCGGCTTATACTATGTTAGCAATAGTCTTCATCCATTTGTATATTATATAGAAAGTCAACTTATTGCCCCCAACAATCTGGGTCCTCATTTTACCTACCTTATAAAGGATGGAAGGCTGAGACAACCTTGGGCCTGGTGGGACTTGAACCTGCAGTAATTGCAGGCAGCTGTGTTAATAACAGACTGTCTTAGCAGTCTGAGCCACCAGAGGTCCATTTTTCTTTATGTTAACGATAAGTACATATTGTATCTTTTTTAATCTGCTTCACTAAAGTTGGTAGTTTGAGGAAAGCTGCTTATTTAATAAAGGAATGTATTTATATTTTTACACTAAAGTATAAACCTTAATTATAACTGTATTGTCAAATTTTAATATTGTCAGCCTCCAGAAACTGAATCACTCCATAATTAGAAGAATTACAAATCCTTCTACTATACATGATTGGACAATATCATGTGCTTCTAGTGTTCCTGGTGAAATTCAAGATTCATTAAGATTCTTCTTCTCTTTGTTGTTGTTGTTAGTTTCTTCAATGTTTATCTATATGATAAAAAGCTAAATGCAAGTCGAATCATGTTTTAGATGGGGGATGCTAATATTTTATCCTTCTTTAACATCATCATTGCCATCATCATCTGCTGTATTTCTATCATTGCTTCACTAAAGTTTCATCCGAAATAGAAAGTTTTAATCTTTATTTGGTTATAAAGTGGAGAATCTTTTTTCTTCTTTTCCAGATCCAAGAATGGACATTATAACCTATGATGATTACTCCAGTTCACCGCTTCAGAGATATTGAGAGGAAACCAGAATATCTTCAACCGGACAAGTGTGTCCCACCTCCCAGCCACAGTTCCTCAGGAACAATGTGGTTTATTCGAGATGGTTGTGGTATTGCCTGTGCAGTTATCACCTGGCTCCTGGTATTTTATGCTGACTTTGTAGTGATCCTCGTAATGCTGCTTCCATCAAGAGACTATATTTATAGTGTAATCAATGGAATAGTTTTCAATACTTTGGCATTCCTGGCTCTGGCTTCACATTTGAGAGCAATGTTAACAGATCCAGTAAGTTTATTACTTTAAGAAGGTTTCAAACTAATGTAAAGGCTCAGAAAAAGACCAGCAAGAATATTCACAAAAGCACATTAAAGGATGTAAAAATATTTAGAAGAGAAACCTTAAGAAGGGATTTGGCAATACAATTTAAATTTCTAAAAGAAATCTAAACAAAAGATGAGTGTAGTTGTCTTCATTCCATGCTGCAAGTAGTGAAATTATACTTTTGTTATAGGAAGGGAGATTTAAACAATATTAAAAAAATAATATGTAAAAGCAGCACTTAATGAAGTAATTTTTTTCCTGTGAATATATTTAAGAAAGGCTGAGTAGCCATCTGTCAGGAATGCCTTAATTTGGATTCCTCCAGGTATTTGGGATTTAGATTCAGTAACTTAAATGACCTTTCCAGCTTCATGAAGTTAGGAACATGTAACTCTTAGTTGCTTTGTACCAAAAAAATTCTACAATGGGTAGAGAATATAAACTTTTGGTTAAATAGCATCATTTCTTAAAAACACACCTTTTTGTCTTTAATCATTACTTTAAATATGTGCTGTAGACTATTACATAAGAAATTATATTAGGATCCTCAAACAGTACAGAATGGATGCATTTTAGGGGGGTGGGGGAAATACACAGATTTGTATTTTTTTTTTTTCTTATCTGCTTCAATACATGTAATATTGACAGCATGCCATGGCAATGAAAATCTGGTAAAACCTGTTTTATGTGTTTGTCTCTTTAAACAACTATATTGTATTTTGAAAAAATTGCTTTTTCATCTTGAGTATAGAATAATAGTTATATATCTATAATTACCTCTAAACAGCTATTTCCATTAGTCTCTGCCAGCAGAGAAACTTGCTATATTGACTTGGGATGATGGGAACCAAAATGCACATATCAAGCAATGGTAAAATTTAATCCAAATACATTTTAAAACAACTACATTTAAATAACAGCATTGAGTTCTTCACAGGGTGGATGTGAACCTTATTAAATACAGAAAGCAGAATTGAGTTTTTAAATCAGTTTTGATTTTCATATTTACAGCAAATTGCATTATGTCTTGAATAATGCTGTTTGATAGTTTGAGCATCCTAATAGATCAGGGCTATCAAACTCCCAGCCCATGGGCTGGATGTCACCCGCTGGCATGCCCACACCCATTTTAGCAAAGAGGAAAAAAATCCCAATATGTGACATGATGCCGCTGTGATGATGTGAGTTTGACACCTCTGTAATAGATGGTTTGAGCAATCTCTAATAGAGATGAAATTGAAAATGAATGAATCTAGTGGAAATATTTTCCTTTTAAAAAATATTTCTAGGCACTTAGTTTTATAATTCTAGCTACAAAGAGGTGGTGTTTTGGAATGCTTCTAAATCACTTGTTGGCAATTTTTTAAAACACTTGAGTCTTTTCATGGAATTTGTATTCTGGCCCCTGTGGCTGGTTTGTGACCACAGGAAAAGATGTATTAGTTTAAGGGATTGTCAAAAGGTGCTTCAGATAGTCCTTGATTAATGATGGGAATTGGGACAGGCAATTCTGTTGCTAAGCAATCCAGTCATAAAGTTGATGTCATGTGACTGTAGTGACATACAGTGGCAGTTGCAGTAATTTTAGTTGTTACTATGTAAATCCCACATGGAAGCAGTGTCCTGTGGTGATGCTTGCCATTTGAGACTTCCTGCTGGTTTCCCCAATGATTGCTTCTTGGAAGTGAAGGTTGCAAATGGTTAACATATAGGAGCCATGGTGGCTAAGTGGTTAGAATGCAGTACTGCAAGCAACTTAACCGCTTAGAGAGGGCTGTAAAAGCACTGTGAAGCGGTATATAAGTATAAGTGCTATTGCTATTGCTATATGCTATATGCTTTGACTATCAAAATTGCGTACCAATTTTCAAGTACCCAAATTGTAATCATGTGACCATAGAGACACTGACAGCCACATCCATTCATTAACTGCTGTCATAACTTTGAACAATCACTGAATGCGGACCACCTGTATTTGCACGCCTATAATGTGGATAGAAATTCTTTCTCTTTTCTATTCCAAAATGCTGTACATCTGACATAAGTTGAACTCAAAAAGACATATTAACGCATGAGATTTTTCATTTCACCAATGCTGTTAAACCTCCCATATATTTTCTTATAATAAAGATTTCAGTTATAGGTAATGAAATCTCTTATAATTGTGTGTGTGTGTGTTTAAACTTTCAAAAAATGTATATTAAAGTTAGTTACAGCCAAATTAAAATGACATGAAGCTGGAAGATGTGTTGCCATACCTAGGCAAACACAGCTAAATGAACTTTTTTACAGTGAATTGATTCATTTTTCATCTGCACAAAATAACTCCTTGTGGAAAAGAAAGAAGTATCTCGGTTGCTAGGGTTCTACTTGAATATAGCTTCATAATTACAGATAGAAGATAATATTTGCAACTCAGGTTGAACTATTGGGTCCTTGATGCTCTCTGAGCTTGGTGGTTTTCTTGCAGATGTTTCATTACCAAACTAAGTAACATCAGTACTTGCATCAAACTCAAAGAGCACCAAGGGCCCCACAGCTTAATAATTCTCAAATAGCTTTTAATGAGATTTGTACTATTATAAAAATCATATTTGGCATGATTAGGTACCTAATGTTCCCCAGATGTATTTGCTATAATTCCCTTATGCTAAGAGGATCACTAAAATTTATTGGAAACATCAGTAGAACATGAGTTCATTGGATGAATCAAAAGCTGCAATCAGATAGTTCAGTTCACCTCCAATACTGCTGATTTAAAACAGAAACTGGGCCTCTAATTCCAGTTTGCCTGATCTCTTTGCTTTTATACCTGAATTCTCTAAGAATAGTTGCAGGGAAAAAAATGCTTGAAAGCGCACATATGTTCTTTATAGTAGTTATCTGTTTTCTTGTGATTTTCCTTTAATTAAATATGATGGGCATAACATGTACTTGTAGAAAGTTGTTTTCTGGTGCTGTTCTTCAAACTAAATATTTCATTTAGTTTGATTATAAGAGTTTGCTTGACCTCATGAGGACCATATATTTCTCTGAACCTCTTGTGTTAGTATGAGGGTGATTTCTGGACTACCAACGTTTACTGGAACTTATACAATCATAAATGATATTTACATTTTCTTTTATTTATTATAAAACCCCTTATAATGTTTTCATATTAGCAAGATAGAAAACATCATGCTTTGCTTAATATGGTTGACTATATTACATATGGGCTTCTATAGCAAGAAAGCTTTTCATAAAATTTATATTTATAATCCTATCATATAAACCAGGGGTGTTAAACTCTGTTTCACTGAGGGCCGCATCAGGTTTGTGTTTGATCTCAGAGGGTCATGTGTGTGTGGCCGGGGATGGGTGTGGCCATGGTGGGTGTTTGACACAGGCCCAAGATGCATTTTTCCCCTTCTTTCTTTCCACAGTTCTTTACTATAACCATTTTCCTCTCCTACCAGATATTACTGGCAAACATTTATTACTTATTCTTCATACTCCACTAAATCTTTTGTTTCTAAATCTATACCCTATTGTTTAATAATAAATTGCTTTTCCAAGGAGAAAAACTATTTATGCTGTTGTCTTTTTAATGTTCAACTAATAATAATACAATAGCATAAATAACATGATAATATAAGATCTAACAGCAGAGGTACGTTTCCAGGTTAATAAATAGAAATGCCTGTCAATTATAGAATAGAATAGAATAGAATAGAATAGAATAGAATAGAATAGAATAGAATAGAATAGAATAGAATAGAATAGAATAGAATTTTTTATTGGCCGAGTGTGATTGGACACACAAGGAATTTGTCTTGCTCTCAGTGTACATAAAAGAAAAGATACCTTCATCAAGATACAACACTTGCAACACTTAATGGTAGTCATAGGCTACAAATAAGCAATCAGGAAACATTATCAATATAAATCGTAAGGATACAAGCAACAAAGTTACAGTCATAAGTAAAGGAGATGGGTGATGGGAATGATGAGAAGATTAATAGTAGTGCAGATTTACTAAACAGTTTGACAGTGTTGAGGGAATTATTTCTTTAGCAGAGTAATGGCATTCGGGGAAAAACTGTTCTTGTGTCTAGTTGTTCTGGTGTGCAGAACTATAGTGTTGTTTTGAGGGTAGGAGTTGATCTATAAATATTTTCACGGCCTTCTTGATTCGTGCAGTATACAGGTCCTCAAAGGAAGGCAGGTTGGTAACAATTGTTTTTTTCTGCAGTTCTAATTATCCTCTGAAGTCTGTGTCTGTCTTGTTGGGTTGCAGAACCAAACCAGACAGTTACAGAGGTATAGATGACAGACTCAATATGTCCTCTGTAGAACTGGATCAGCAGCTCCTTGGGCAGTTTGAGCTTTCTGAGTTTGCGCAGAAAGAACATTCTTTGTTGTGCTTTTTTGATGATGTTTTTGATGTTAGCTGACCATTTTAGATCTTGCAATATGGTAGAACCTAGAAATTTGAAGGTTTTTACTGTTGATACTGTGTTGTCTAGTATTCTGAGAGGTGGAAGTAGGGAAGGGTTTCTCTTAAAGTCTATCACCATTTTTACAGTTTTGAGTATGTTCAGTTCCAGATTGTTCTGGTTGCACCACAAGGTTAGTCATTCAACCTCCCGTCTGTATGCAGATTCATCATTGTCTCGAATGAGACCGATCACTGTTGTGTCATCTGAGAACTTCAGTAGTTTAACAGATGGATCATTAGAGATGCAGTCATTGGTATACAGAGAGAAGTGGGGAGAGCACATAGCCTTGGGGGGCCCTTGTGCTGTACAGGTATCTGATGTGTGGATTCTGCTTAGCTTCACTTGCTGTTTTCTGTTTGTTAGGAAGCTTGTGATCCACTTACAAGTCTGTTCAAAATGTAGCTGGTTTAGCTTAGTTATAAGAGTGTCTGGGATGATGGTATTGAATGCTGAACTAAAATCTACAAAGAGATGCATAGGTTTTTGGAGATTCAAGATGTTGTGGTCCACTTACAAGTCTGTTCAGGTACCTGTAGCTGGTTTAGCTTAGTTATAAGAGTGTCTGGGATAATGGTATTGAATGCTGAACTAAAGTCTACAAAGAGATTCATAGATCTTTGGAGATCCAAGATGCTGTAGGATGTAGTACAGAGCCATATTAACAGCATCATCTGTTGATCTATTTGCTCCGTATGCAAATTGCAAGGGGTCTAACAGTGGATCTGTGATGGTTTTCAAGTGGGACAGCACTAGCCCTTCAAAGGTTTTCACAACTACAGATGTTAGAGCAACTGGTCTGATGTCATTCAGTTCCTTGATGGTGGGCTTCTTCGGCACTGGGATGATAGTAATGTGTTTGAAGCAAGAAGGAACATAGTTGATTGTAGATTAAACGGACCTACAGTATGTAAAATCTGGCATAAGACTGTAGTATTAACATAGGATGTTGCTTGTTTTCTGTCCAGATCAGGCACTTACTTGAGGCCACATAATTCTAATCCAGTCCTCCTGCAGCATCCGCTGGCCAAAAACGGGTCGTGGCCTCCGCGCGGCCCATTTTTGGCCTCCAGAATGCAGCATTCTGACAGCCAAAGATAGGTTACGCGGAGGCCCCGTGGGGCCCCTTTTTGGCAGGCAGAGGCATCATGGGCCATTCCTTTGATACTTCCAGTCCGGCACTGCAGACCAGTTTTAAGCACACCTTGAGTTTGACACTCCTGATATAAACTCTTTTCTTGTCGTATCTGCCATATGTGAAGTGAATGGTATTGAGACCTCTTATTTCCCCTTTCTTCATAGAGCATAGCTTGCTTCAGGTAATGTATTTTGTAAATACAGAACTTTTGCATTTTTAAAAAATGTATCGAGGTTCTCTTTATTTCATGAAATTTGGTTGGTTGATTTTAGATGTGGTCAAAAAATATACCTTGCCTTTTGAACCCAAGGTGAGAAGTTCTTCTGAACTGTTCTAGATTGGCTATAGTTCCCAGGAACATGTCTGTTCTGAATTTTATGCAAACCAGGATGGCAAAGTGATACTGTTGTTTCTTTGAAATGACACCGATGCATATCACCCCCTCCCTGCCCACCTTCAGTGGTGGGCTGCTGCCAGTTCGTACTGGTTCAGGTGAACCGGTAGTTGCGATCTGTGGGTGGGCAGCACTATGTCGTTCTATTTAGCCATGTTTTTAAGTCGCACGCAAGTGTGCAAGCTGTGCACATGAGCAAAGCGCATGCGCGGAAGGCCGCACACATGCATGGCAGGTGCACAAGCGAAGTGTGCACGCGCACACATTCTCACATTTTTAGTACTGGGCAAACTGGTTGTTAATTCATGTGCTGCCCACGTCTGCCCACCTCCCAGGGATATGTGGGACCACCATTAACTGCTGCACATAGCCGTGCACCAGTTTCTCAATGGTCTCACTGCTTTTATTGCAGAATATCCACCTCTACCCTAATCTCTGAGGGCCTTCCCTTTATTCCCTCAGCCTCTTCCATTATTGTCAGGGAAAGCTTCAAACAATCTTTTTCTTACTTTTCTCTCCCCAAATTTTTTCATCCAAAATAACTGTATTGTGGTCTACATTTGCAGAACAAAACTGATCTGATTCATATCTATACCGGTGGTGGGTTCCTACTGGTTCTGTCCGGTTCTACCGAATAGGTAGTAACTTTAGGGACTAGTTCTCCAAACCGGTAGTAAGAGCAGCCTGGCCATACCTCCGAACCAGTTCCCTGGTCGCTGCTTGCTTGCCCACCCGACGTGTCCCTCGGACGGTAAGCTGACCAGAGCTGGCAAGTGGCTGGTTGGCAAAGAAGCCTGTCAGCTGCCTGGCCACAGGGCGCCAAAAAGTCCTTCAGCTGGTGAGAAGAAAGCTGTGCATGTGCAAAGATGGCGGCAGTGACCGGAGGTCTTTTTGGTTCTGTCCGGTTCTACCGAATAGGTAGTAACTTTAGGGACTAGTTCTCCAAACCGGTAGTAAGAGCAGCCTGGCCATACCTCCGAACCAGTCCCCTGGTCGCTGCTTGCTTGCCCACCCGACGTGTCCCTCGGACGGTAAGCTGACCAGAGCTGGCAAGTGGCTGGTTGGCAAAGAAGCCTGTCAGCTGCCTGGCCACAGGGCGCCAAAAAGTCCTTCAGCTGGTGAGAAGAAAGCTGTGCATGTGCAAAGATGGCGGCAGTGACCGGAGGTCTTTTTGGCACCCTACCCCAGCAGCTGGGTGAAAAAGAAGCCTCTCGGCTTCCAAGTTCCACAGTAGGCTTGGTCCCTTCACAGGGTCGCTTTTCTCCGTACCCGAAAAACATCAAAAGGCACGGAGCAGCCTTTAAGGAGAAAGTCGGCATAGCCCCCTAGACAAGGTAAAAAAAAAAATGAACCACTGAAGGAAGAAGACCCCAAAGCTGCTGGCATTGCAGCCCCCCCCTCCCCACACCTTGGAACTCCAAGCGGAAGAGGTCCTTGGCTGTTGCGAAGAAGCGGCAGCTCCAGGTGCACCACGCTCGCTTCATTCTCAAAGAGAATAAAGCAGCTGTGGCACACCCGGAGCTGCTGCTTCTTTGCAACAGCCAAGGATGGAAGAGTTTGCTCAGGAGTGACGCCAATGAGGAAGGTGGCTCGCTCCTTCGCATAGCCCAAACTCTCTGGTGAAGGGGAGTGGGCTCAGCCCCCCCTTGTGTTGCACCTCCCTCCCAGCCTTTGCCTGCGCCTCCGTGCCACCAGCGTCTCTTGAAGCTGCCACTGTTTAAGCTGTGACAGGCACTGGGGCAGCCCGGTAAGCTGGGCACCTGAAAACGGTGCAGAGGTTTCCCGCAGTTCCTCGGCTTGTCTGGGCTGCAGCTGAGTCCTCTGCCCTGAGCCGGCAGACGGAGGCACCCCTCCTCAGCCAGTTCTTTCCGGATTTGACTTGGAGGAAAGCGCAGCTCATGGCTGCTACATTTCACTGTGCTGGACGAGCGAAGAGGAAGAAACAGCCAGTGGAGAGCACAGAGCTGCTCCAATCCACGAGTTCTCCAGGTCAGCGGTGTTTCTCTCCTTTATTACTCTTTATGGGGAAATGCTTTCCTCCAAGTCTCATCTGAAAAGCTCTGTGCAGAGAAAAGCTCCTGTTTCCACTAAGCTTCTGCCACCCACAGCGCTTAGGGGAAAGCATGGCTCATGGCTGTTAAATTTTGCTGTGCTGCACCATAAAGTGCATAACAAAGAGTAACATAGTAACATTTCCCATAAAGGGTAACAAAGGAGAGAAACTCGCTGACCTGGAGAACACATGGACTGGAGCAGCTCTGAGCCAAGGAACTGAGAGGAGCCTCCCGTGTGTTGCACCCCCCTCCCAGTCTTCACCCGTGCCTCTGTGCTGCCAGTGTCTCCTGAAGCCACCGCTGTTGAAACCACGATAGGTACAGGGGCAGCCCAGTAAGCTGGCCACCCAGAAACAGCACGGAGATGCGGGTGAAGGCTGGGAGGGAGGGTGCAGGAGTCTCCCCGCAGTTCCTTGGCTCATCTGGGGTGCAGCTGAGCCAGTGGAGGCTGCTCAGGGCACGTCTGGGAGCGTGCTAATCTTACCCTCCCTGAGTGCCAGACTCTGCCGTTGCCATCACCCCTGGCCTGCCTGCTCCAGCTGCAACCACAGGGAAGGCCCGTCAGAGGCGAGAAGGGATGTTTTTTTGGCCAGAATGGGCAATGGAGGGAAAGCTGAGATGACCACTGCCACCCCACCGTGTCCAGCCCTGGATATGGGGCTGGAGTGTCAAAAAAAAGTGTCAAAAAGTCCCAAAATTTTTTGCCACCATTTCAGTGGGCATGGCTTTGTGGGGGGGGCTGTCATGTGACTGAGTGCGTGATTGACGTCAAGTTGGCCATGCCCCCCAGCCACACCCACAGAACCGGTAGTAAAAAAATTTAGAACCCACCCCTGATCTATACCTACACTAAACATATATTTCTGGCTAGCATACTAAGCATGGAATGCCTTGCATGCATAGGTAGTCCTCATTAGGACAGCAGTTGGGACCAGAATTACTATCACTAAGCCACATGTTCATAAACTATTTGATTGCACGTTTTAGCTTCAGATTCAAAGGACACATGCATTGTCATTAAGCTTTCCTAAATTCATCTGTGTCTATAATAGGGCCCCTGAGTTTTCTGATTGTGACACAGTGTTCTGGCACTCTTTATTTTCACTTTTAGGGTGCAGTGCCCAAAGGTAATGCCACAAAAGAATTCATAGAGAGCTTACAGCTGAAGCCAGGACAAGTAGTTTATAAGTGTCCGAAATGCTGTAGTATCAAACCGGACAGAGCACATCACTGCAGGTAATTATAATACATCATCATAATGGTCTATTTATGTTACTATTGTACTTAAATAGAGGCATCAGCATTAATCTAGCATGTGAATCACTCATCTATTAGTATGATTTTAGCACATTTCTACATTTTAATTTATTTTAATTGTGTTGCAAAATTCAATATAATTCAGAACTGAATTTTGTAACATCTTCAAACTTTCTGCTTAAAAAAACAGGTTTGAACACCTATTAATCTATAATACGTTAATTTATTCATTGCGTTATGAGGTAGTTTAGAATTGTTTCCACTGGTAGATCGACATGTCCAAAAAAATACTGCCCTGGTTTGTATTTGCTCATGCGTGCGTACATACACACACACACAGCAGTATTTTTCTGGATGTGTGGAAATAGATACATCTATCCCCTTCCTCTGAAGACACTGTGGGCCTAGCATTCTGTCCAAGCCCTCAAAGTCTTCTGGTAGCAGGAGAATCAAAATAACGTATGGACAACAACATATGGAAAAAGGGAAGACCGTTTTCCATTGTTTTATAATGTACAAACCAGTCCCATCAGGTGGGCTGAAGGATTAAAATGTGCTCCATGGCACCAATGCACACAGGACACCAAGTTGAATGCATGTAGTCAGTGAAAAAAGTCAGTCTGCTAATTGCCATGGAGTTTACTGTAAATTACACTTCAAAAATGCTGAAAATTCTCAAACTCTCCCCCTTCCCATCCCTGGCATTTAAATTACATTTAATAACTGAAATAAAAACTAGAGCCTCTAAACCAACTGCAGCAAAGTTTGCCACTTATTCATAATGCTCCAAATTTATTATTTATTATTTATTTTTGCTTTGAATGACAATGCGAATCTAAAAGTGTGTGAGAAGGCATTGTAGGTTTTGACAAAGTGAAAATATTTATTCCACAGTTCGATATCTATAGAAGACCAGTTTCTCAATGTAGAGGGGATTATATTTTAATTTGTGATGTTTTTATTTCCTTTTAGTGTTTGCAAGAGATGTATACGGAAAATGGATCACCACTGCCCATGGGTTAATAACTGTGTGGGAGAGAACAACCAGAAATACTTTGTACTATTTACAGTAAGTAATTCACTGAATAAGTGATCTGTGTAACTATTGAAATTGGCCCTGGAACTTCAAGTAGTTCTTGCTCAATTTTTTTTACACTTCCTCCAAAATTAATCAAAAGGAGACACTTGTGAGAAATATAGCTACTTATTGAAGCTGCAAGATGCTTGAAGCAAGTTATAAAATATAGTTGGCCAGCAAAGTATGGTTTCCCAAAGTATATTACTAGACTTTATATCATAAGCTGTAATTCTAGCCATTTCATTTGCTTAATATTGTATCATATTCCATCACCAAAGTAGTCTGATTCCCTGTTTAATATGAGGATGAGTGGGAGAGAAAGAGAGAGAGAATCAGAAAGAGAGAGAGAGAGAATGAGAATGAGGACAAGGTTTGTTTTACCCTGGTGTGTGCATAAGAGGTGGTGAGCCCAGGGCTGGGCTGACAGTATCCAGCAGCAGCTGCAGCCCACTAGCCCTTTGGTTGGCACAGTCTGGGGCTATGCAATCTGCACAGCACAGGTGAGTTGATTACTTGTCAAAGCAGCAGACGGAGGCAGGGCAAGGCATGCTATCCGGATATGCCACGCGGGAAAGCTGAGAGTCAGTAGGCCAGAATGGCTGGCTGGCTAAGAGAGGCTTGTTTTCATGCAGCCGCACCAGCAAGCCGAGAGATATAAAGGTGAGCTTCATGCGGCCAGCCGCCCACTCCGTCCCACTATCTCTCGGTTTGCCTGCGGCTTGTGTGGCGCATCAGGATTGCCTACCTTCCCCCCGCACCTCTACCTCCATCTGCTACCAGTGCCGCCATGTGAAGGAGAGTGTCTGACCAACCAACTGCTCTGGCCCACCAACTCCAGGCTTTTCTGCAGCCCATGCATCATGTCTGGACCATGTGCCTTCACCCTACCTCTGCCTCTGTCTGCTGCTTGGATAGGTAATCAATATACCTGCCCTGCATGGGCTGTGGCTGTTGCCAGAAACGGTCAGCCCCCACACCATCACCACCTCCGGTGCTGCCCCCTGAGGCTTATTTTTGTGATAGGACTTAGAGCATGCTAAAAATCAAGCTAGGGCTTATTTTCTGGTTAGGCCTTATTTTCGGGAAAACACGGTACAAACATGGTTCACAGAGTGCATTCAGAGAGGATTCAGACCCCATTCATTTTTGTCAATTTTGTTACGCTGCAGCCTGATTCTACGGTTACTGAAATTCATTTTTTTCTTATTAATCTACACTCAATGCCCCATCATGACAAAGTGAAAACAAAATTTTAGAATTGTCTGTAAATTTATTAAAAAGAAAAACTGAAATATCACATTGGCATTCAGACCCTTTGTAACAACACATGAAATTTACTACTGGTGCCTCATATTTCTCTTGATCATTGCTGACATTTCTACACTTTGATTGTAGTCAACCTCTGATAAATTAAATTGATTGGACATAATTTGGAAAGGTATACACCTCTCTATAGAAGGCCTCACAGCTGAGAATGCACTCTATGAGCAAAAGCCATGAGGTCAAAAGAACTGCCCTGCAGAGTTCAGAGATATGATTATTGCAAAACAAAGATCTGGGGAAAGCTACAATAAAATTTCTGCTACACTCCTAAGAGCACAGTGGCCTCCATAATTCTGAAATGGAATAAGTTTGGCATAATCAGAACACATACAGGCTGGTTGCCTGGTCAAATCAAACTGAGCAATCGGGAGAAAGCTTTAGTAAGAGAGGTCACCAAGAACCCAATGGTCACAGACTGAGCCCCAGAGAAATTTTATAGATATGGGACAGAGTTCCAGAAGGACAACCATCACTGCAGCTTTCCACCAATCTGGGCTTTGTGGCTGAGTGGCTAAATAGAAGCTTCTCCTCAGTGCAAAACATATGAGAGCTTAATTGGAGTTTGCAAAAAAGCACCTGAAGGACCCTCAGACTGTGAGGAACAAGATTCTCTGGTCTAATGAAACAAGATTGAGCTTGTCAGGGTAATGAGAATTTAAAGCTGACCAGCCCTTTAAGACTGAAGATGAGTCAGTGCTCTTTAAGAAGCTGCATATATAAAGGAGGCCATTGGAGGGTCTCGGTCTCGGTCTCTCTCTCTCTCTCTCTCTCTCTCTCTCTCTCTCTCTCTCTCTCTCTCTCTCTCATATGTATCTGCATTGTAGTTCTCCGTGTATGCTCTGTGTAGAATTGAAGATTGATTGTGTGGCTTTGCTTAGCACGTGTGTGTATGTGTGTGTATCGGGTTAAATTCAGCAGGTTCTGGAAAACTGATAGCGGAAATTTTGAGTAGTTTGGAGAACTGGCAAACACTACTTCTGGCTGGCCCCAGAATAGGATGGGAATAGAGATTTTGCAATATTCTTCCCCCAGGAGTGGGGTGGGAATGGAAATTTTGCAGTATCCTTAACCCGGAGTGGGGTGGGAATGGAGATTTTGCAGTATCCTTCCCCTGCCATGCCCATCAAGCCACACCACACCCAGAAAGCCAACCTTTGTGTACTGTATTTTGCTCCTGGATTGTCTCAAACTAGCAGTCACACTGTGTACACTCTGACAGAATTGTTGGCCTCAATTCTAAATATTATGTCTGGAGGAAACCAGCACCATCATCACCTGCCCAAGATCATCCTAACAGTGAAACGTGGTGGCAGTGTCATGCTGATGTATGGGTGTTTTTCAGCAGCAGGGACTGAGAGACTGGTCAGGGTTGAGGGAAAGTTGAGTGGAGCAAAGTACAGGGATATCCTCAATGAAAACCTGTTCTACAGGGCTCAGATTGGGCCAAAGGTTCACTTTCTGACATGACAATGATCCGAAGCACATAGCCAAGACAACACAGGAGTGGCTTAAGGACAATCAGGGGAGGTATTCACTTGCCTTCACTACCGGTTTGTGAATGTGAGCGGGCACGCAGATGCGCTCAATCTGCTTGCACGCACCATCTCTGTGCATGCGCAGGGCCTTCCACGCATGCGCAGAGCATCAAAAATGTGGATAAATTGGACGTGATTATGTCCGACAGGGTGGGCAGAGCCTCCTGCAGCCGCCGCTACCGATTCGGCTGAACCAGATAGAACTGGCTGAATACCACCATTGGAGACAATTTTGTGAATGTCCTAAACAGAGCCCTCACTTTTAAACACTATTGACCCTATGTCTCTGGAGGGACCTGAAAATGGCTGTCCACCAGTGGTCACTTTCCAGCCTGACTAAACTTGAGAAGATTGAGAGCTTGGGAGGATTTGCAAGGAAGAATAGCAGAAAATCCCCCAATAGAGGTGTACCAAGCTTGTCACATAATACCACAAAAGACATGAGGCTGCAATTGCTCCAAAGTTGCTTCAACGAAGTATTGAATAAAGGATTTAAATACTTATACTAATGTGGTATTTCATTTTTTTCTTTTTAATACATTTACAGACAGTTTTAAAATTCTGTTTTCACTTTGTCATTATGAGATACTGATGTAAATTAATGAGAAAAAAATAAATTTCACCAATTTTAGAATCGGGCTGCATCATAACAAAATTGACAAAACTGAACCGGGTCTGAATAATCTGAATGCAATTTATATCCTATGCTTCAAAATAAATAGTTCAAAAGATACGACCTTGCTGTCATCTGATTACTAGTAAATATAGAAACCACGTTGTTTCAAGATTTTTAGGGAAATCGTTCTTTCTGTGTATCATAAAAAAACCCCTGTACTATATTTTGTACACATTTTACACGTTCTTATCTGTCTTTCTTAACATTCCAAATTCTATTTCAGATGTATATAGCACTAATTTCTCTGCATGCTCTAATCATGGTTGGATTTCACTTCCTATATTGTTTGGAAGAAGACTGGACAAGTGAGTATTGGCAGTGTAATATTTTGAAAGTAAAATTTCCCAATTGTATAACCCTCACAAAAAAGAATTTAATGGGTGATTATATATTTCCAAATAATATGTTTGCCCATTATTTTATAGCATTGTCTTTAGCTTTCTTTCTCTCCCTCCCCATGAGGAAAAAACATATCTCCTTTAAAGAAAATCAGCTATAAGATTACTTGATTTAGGCTGATCAGAAGTACCATACTGTGGTCCTTCTGTCTTCATCATGAACATAGTGAGAACTCAGGAAATGGTTTCTATTAATAATTCTCCCTGAACTGTCCTTAGAAAAAGTAGGTGCATAATGCTTTCAATGTTACTTTGTATGCCTACAGGGAACACTGTTGACCCCTGTTGTGAGATAAGAAGACTGTGGGGTAGGGCAGAAATTGTGTGCAAATAGAAATAAAGTGCAATATTGGAACAAAACCTGTAGAGAATCATGCTTTTTCTGGCCAGAGGTGAAGGGGAAGAACATCCTCAAAACAGTATGGGGACCTGGGGTTTACTGGTCACCTTACGAATCTGTACACCATTTTTCTAAACAATAGACCTTGAAGATTTATATAACTATTGTAAAATAAGATATGTTTGTGTATTGTATGGTAGCTAAAAATGGTCAGTGGAAGTAAAAATTAATAAATAAAAACAAAGGCAATATTCACCTTTAAATCAGGACATGAAAATTCTGCATATCAAAGTTGAAAAATGTTTATTTATTTTATTTATTTTTTTATTTATTTATTTTTGTCACAACATCATACAAAAAGATTATATAGTATATACACATATAAACATATATAGGAAGAAGAAAAGAAAAACAATAGGACAGGAACGGTAGGCACGTTTGTGCGCTTATGCACGCCCCTTATGGTCCTCTTAGGAATGGGGTGAGATCAATAGTAGAAAGTTTTTGGTTAAAGCTATTAGGATTATGGGAAGAGACCACAGAGTCAGGTAAAGTATTCCAAGCACTGATGATTCTGTTGCAGAAGTCATATTTTCTGCAATCTAGATTAAAGCGGTTTACATTAAGTTTAAATCTATTGGTTGCCCTTGTATTATTGCAATTAAAGCTGAAGTAGTCTTTGACAGGAAGGACATTACAATAGATGATTCTGTGAGTTAAACTTAGGTCTTGTCGAAGGCGACGGAGTTCCAAGTTTTCTAAGCCTAGGATTTCAAGTCTGGTGGGATAAGGTATTTTGTTGTTTTCAGAGGAATGGAGAACTCTTCTTGTAAAATATTTCTGGACACGTTCAATTGTATTGATGTCAGAGATGTGGTGAGGGTTCCAAACAGGTGAGCTGTATTCTAGAATTGGTCTAGCAAATGTTTTATATGCTCTGGTTAGTAGTGTGGTGTTTTGGAAAAGAAGCTACGCAAAATTAGGTTTACAACTCTTAGAGCTTTTTGCTATGTAGTTGCAGTGGGCTTTGGCACTTAGATCATTTGACATGAAAACTCCAAGGTCTTTAACGGGATGGGGTCGTCTGTAAGGTAATGTCCATCTAGTATGTACTTAGTTTTAGAGTTCTTTTTCCTATATGTAAGACTGAGCATTTGCTGGTTGAAATTTGAGCTGCCAATTTTAGACCAAGCGGTTAGATGGTCAAGGTCGTTTTGAATGATAGAAGTGTTGTCTGTGGTGTTAAATAGTTTGACATCGTCAGCAAAGAGAACACAATTACTTGAGATATGGTCACAAAGATCATTAATGTATAGAATAAAGAGTGTTGGTCCAAGGACGCTGCCTTGAGGAACGCCACTCTTGACAGGAACAGGATTTGATAAAGCATTGCCAATTTTGACCACTTGTTGTCTGTTAGACAGAAAAGCAGATATCCATTTGTGGAGGGGTCCTGAGATGCCATAGGATGTTAGTTTAAGGAGAAGTTTATCGTACTACTGAGTCAAAAGCTTTGCAGAAGTCTATGTAGATTGCATCTATTGATTTGCCTTGATCTAGATTTGAAGTCCATATGTTTTTGCAGTGGAGAAGTTGTAAGTTACATGATAACTTTTTCCTGAAACCAAATTGTTTGTTGGAGAGTAGGTTGTTAGTTTCTAAGTGTGAGGTAATGGATTGATTGATGATAGATTCCATGACTTTGCAGGTGACGAGCAAAGGGAGATCGGTCTGTAGTTTTCGACTAAGCTGGGGTCTCCTTTTTTGAAGATGGGGATGACTGTGGCTAGTGACCAAAGTTTGGGAAGAGAACTGGTAGTGAAAGCTTTATCAAAGATAATACTTAGGGGTTCAGCTATATTAATGGAAAGTTTTTTTAAGAAATATGCACATAGACCATCAGGTCCAATAGAAAGCGATGGTTTTAAGTTGTGAAGAGCTTTACCAACGTTGTCTTCTGTGAAATCTATATGAGTTAAATCATCATAGTCATTGCTGGTTCGTTTGTGGAATGTTGGATATGTGTTATCGGAGTTAACAAAAACTGAGCCAAAGAAAATGTTGAAGAGGTTTGCTTTGACTGTTTCGTCATTGCATTCTTTGTTGTTAGAATCTTTTAGTGGTGGGATGGATCTTGAATCTTTAAGTTTACTGTTGACAAAATTATAAAAGGCACGATTGGAATTTGTGCGTAGAAGGTTTTCTTCTTGCTTGGTGTGGTAATTTGTGCATTCAGTTTTATTTGGTTGCATATGTTTCTGTAACGGTTTCTGAAGTTTGTAACATAGCCTTTTTGTTTCTTTTCAGAGGATTTTTTTGATTGAAGCTTTTTATTGATATGGGTAGTTTGTTTTCTTGGACATGGTAGTCATTCGTGGTACATATAATTTAATGACTCTATTGATTTCAAGTAGGAAGATTCTATAGAGGTCATCAGCGGTTATGCAGGTTGCAAACAGATTTTGCCAGTTCAGAAGTGAAAGATCGTTGTTTATAAGGTCGTAATTGGCTTTCTTGAAGTTGTAGTTGGGAGTTCTGGTTTTATGACGATTTAAGTATGGACGATATTGAGACGAAAATCAATCATGCAGTGGTCACTGTTTGAAAAAGGTTCTTTAATTTGTAGTCCGTAAATTGAGTTTGGATTGTTGCAGAAGATGAGGTCAAGGCAGTTGTTGAGTCTTGTATTGTTAGTTACAAGTTGTTCAAGACCTAGGTTTGTAACAGCGTTGTATAGTGTAGTATGGATTGGGTCAGTTGAACATTCATTGGTTGTCCAGTTAATGAGAGGTAGATTTAAGTCACCCAGGAAGATAAGAGGGTATGGGCAAGAGGTAGTCCATGTTAGCATTGAGGTTAGCATATTTGCGTGGGTAATGTCATAGTCGGGGGCTCTGTAGCATAGTAAGAATCGAAGAGTAGTGTCAAGGGATAGGTCGCATACTATAGTTTCAGGAAGAGAGAGTTTATGTGCTACTTGGATATTTTTTAGATTCAGTGTCTTTTTGTAAAAGATAGCCACTCCACCACCTCTTCGGTTTTCCGGATCTGATCGATAGACTTGATATTCTTTGTTTGAGATAATGTTTGTGGGCCAAAGGTGAATTCATGTTTCATAATTAAAATTGTAAGAAACAATACTATGTAGAAAGTACCCTGGAATCTCTTGTTTGCATAATCATTATGAATGCAAATCACAACAGACAGAAAAATCTAGAAAAAGAAATTAAGGAAGATTTTTATTTGATTTCTATTTCTATTCCTTGTTTCTAACTGCCTTATTTTACTTCCAGCATCTTTGCCATTTCATTCTGAAACTTAATCTCATGTCAATGTGAAATAAGGTGTGACTAAGAGCTTCATTTTTTTATTTGATGACATTAAACTATATTGGAAAAGAGAACATCTAATAATTATTTTTATAAGAAAAAATGCACAAAAGATCAAGGATTTAGATTAGGGAGCTGGAGAAGGAACCTGCTTGCAGTTACAGCATAACTTATAATTACAAGACATACTCAATTGATGACTACAGTTGAGCCCAAAATTTCTGTTGCTAAGCGAGACATTTTGCCCCATTTCTTGCCACAGTTGTGAATCACTGCAATTGTTAAGCTAGTAATATAGTTTTTAAGTGAATCAGGTTTCCCATTGACTTTGCTTATCAGAAGATTGCAAATGGTAATCAGATGACTAAGGGACAATGCAACAATGAGAAATAGGAACCAGTTGCCAAGCTTCCAAATTTTGATCACGTGACCATGGGGATGTTGCAACAAATGTGTGAGAAACAGTTGTAAATCATTTTTTTTCGTGCAGTTGAATGATCACTAAATGAATTGTTGTATATTGAAGAATACCTGTATTTATTCATGCTACATTTTAAAGTTTGACTGTATGACTTCTGGCTTTCAGAATTCTATAATTAATTTCCAGATGTTGGAATTTGGTGGTTTATAAATAATTCTGAATAATTAAATCTCATTTATAATTGAATAAACTTGGAAACTACTCAATATAAGCAACTAAGTAGTGTACAAAAGCAGCATTATCATTGGTTCAGTTGCTAGACTATGAAATGCTTTTTCATATTGTATTTTCAGAGTGCAGTTCTTTCTCTCCACCAACCACTGTGATCCTTCTGATCCTCTTGTGTTTTGAGGCTCTCCTTTTTCTCATTTTCACATCTGTAATGTTTGGAACGCAGGTACATTCCATCTGCACTGATGAAACAGTGAGTACTTCCTGTCTCTTGATTATTTTGTTCCTTTTTTAAAAGAATCACTTGGCATGATTTCATTGTCTTTGTCCAAAAAAGAAGGAGAGTGCCAAACTACAGTAGAAAATATATTTTATAAATAGCAATTGGACTTCCTGAAATAAAAATATTAGCAAAGTTTTTCCTAATATGATGCTCTCCAGATATTTAATTAATTTAGAGGTGGGAACCTTGTTTGGAAAGTTTGGTTTAGGACAAATGTGGATATAAAATGTGGATATTCATTGCTGATAACTTTCTACAATTTCATTTTTTACTGTTCCTGTTGTTCTGTTGAACAGTAATATACACATTAGTGACATACGGAGATAATTTGGGCAGTATAAGTTTGTATATAGAGGACTTGTCACCCACCATTTCTGAACTAAAGTTAAATGATTTAGCAATTAAAGCAGTTGTATATTTCAATATTAATAAGTGCCCTTCTCTTTCAAAGGAAAATTGTTAGTAGTACTAACTACTATTAGTATCTGGTATTTTTAATAGCATCAGAAAGAAATCTGTGATTGCCTGGCTTAGAATGTAAGTTGATCAGGCATCTTTTAGCATCTGTTTATCAATTTTGATTAGCAATGGATGTTGTTGTTTATTTCTCTTTATTGGGTCCTACTCACCAGAAAGCACAGTTATTTTGTGCATTGTGATCAAGTTGCCTGGGGTAACAGGTAGGAATAAAAGAGATATTTTTTTATATCAGATCCAAACAAATTGAGTCAGTGTTGTCATCTGTTTATGAATTCAATTTCATGAATTGAAAGAGGTTTGGCAAAAACCTACTCTCATGGAGTTATGCATACAAATTGACAATAGTTTTCACCAATAGTTTAGTGCCATGTTCTGCAGAATCCTGAAATGATAGTTTCAGGATAGTTAATCATCTTTTTTATTTTTCTTACAAAGGAAACAATTAAAATTTTGTACATTGAAATGAAAGCCATACGTATCATGTTGTCTTTCACCAAAAATAAGGATGTTGAGCATCTTATAAGTGAGGAACCTCGTGGAACATATTGGCACTTATTTCTATTGAAGCCTCCTTAGAATTTTTCTGTAATAATCTTCTCTAGACCCATTTTCAAGTAACTTATATTGAAAAATGAGAAATTATATCTCTATTAGACAAAGAGAATGAAAGATTTTAGATGATGATGATGATGATTTATTAGATTTTTATACCGCCCTTCTCCCGAAGGACTCAGGGCGGTTTACAGCTGATAAAAACACATATAACAAAAGTTAAAAATCATTTAAAAAACTAATTCAATGTATGGCTAAAATTCAAAATAAATAAAACCCCATTAAAAATTTAAAATTATATTGAAGCTATATTGAAGCTAGCCCTGCACAATGGAATAAAAGAGTCTTCAGTTCGCGGCGGAAGGTCCGGAGGTTGGGGAGTTGACGAGGCCCCGAGGCAGCTCGTTCCAGAAGGCAGGAGCCCCCACAGAGAAGGCCCTCCCCTTGGGGGTTGCCAGCCGACATTGCTTGACCGACGGCACCCTGAGGAGGCCCTCCCTGTGGGAGCGCACAGGTCGATGGGAGGCTACCAGTGGTAGTAGGCGGTTCCGTAAGTAACCCGGTCCTCAGCCATGGAGCGCTTTAAAGGTGGTAACCAGCACCTTGAATTGCACCCGGAAGCCAGTGCAGACTGTGCAGGAGAGGTGTCACATGGGAGCTATGAGATGCTCCCTCTATTACCCGCACAGCCGCATTCTGGACCAGTTGGAGCTTCTGGGTGCTCTTCAAGGGGAACCCCATGTAGAGAGTGTTGCAGTAGTCTATGCGGGACGTAACGAGGGCATGAGTGACTGTGCAGAGGGAAGCCCGGTCTAGAAAGGGACGCAACTGGCGTATCAGGCGAACCTGATAAAAAGCTCCCCTGGCGACGGCTGTCAAATGATCTTCAAACGACAGCCGTGCATCCAGGAGGACGCCCAATTGCCCAAAGTGAGAAATAAATTGGTAGAACTTTAAATAAGGAAGAGAAATCTCAGGGGGGAAAAGTTCTTATTTAGTATTCAAAGTCTCAAATTAGTGATTTCATAAATGTTCTTTGCCTACATTGTTCCCAGTTGTAGAAATTTAATAAGAAAGACTTCAGTCCCAAGAGTCACAGGATGGAATATTATGTTAAAATGGAATAGAAATTATTTTGCATCAGAATCAAAATCTTTAAAAGCAATAGGTTTCATATATTCCATTATTATACCTAAGGAAGACAGTAACTCATAAACCTGAATGGGATGAATATGGCAAAAGAAGATCAAAAGAATTCAGTATATCAATGCAGATAATACAGTTTGCAACAGTCCCTGTAAACCAACACTATAAATTTAGATGCTTATACATGCAGCCCATCTTTAGGGAATAGTTTACGCTTCTACTGTTGTGACCTTTTTTTTCATTTCATCTATTTTGTGAACTAAAATATTCTCCATGTCAGGGGAAACACCAGTCAGGTCTGGGAATTCCTCTTGTCTTGCTGGAGGACCGAGTCTGCCGTTTATTGTTGATTGTAGTAAGCCCCGCCTCCTGCTGTCACTCTCCAGCTTTCGACTCGGTCCTGCCAGGACCAGACATGTCGGCAATTTCTCTCCTTTTTTTCTTCAGATTCCACAGTCAGTTTAATTCCGGCGCGAAGGGTTTTTTAACCTGAGCCCGCCGAGGACCAGTCTCTGGACATCGGATCGACCGGTATAGTCCTGGGAAGCAACCACAGGCTAGCCCTGACGCGCTCCCAGAAGGTCCGTTGCTGCTGATCTCTGCAACGGACAAGTGGCCGCGGCCCAAAGGAAAATAGCCGTTTGAATCTGCCGCCAAGCCTCTCCGGCTTCTAAAAGTCGCGCTTTAAGCCTTTAGGCTAGCGACCAGCGAGGCTCACTTTTTCGATTTGCTGGGGATTCCCAGCCTTATTTGCCTCATTCTCACACAATTGAATTGCTGCGTTAGTAGCCAGCTGGCAAGCGGGCCGCCCACAGTGCCTGGGCTAAAAATAAACCGCCATGATCGCTGTGACACTGAGGCTAGCGATTGCCTTCCCTACCAGACGGAGAGGGAATTGAACGTCAGCGCAATGTACCAGCCAGGCTCCGTAAGTAGCGGTTTTAACCGCTTGGCATTTTTTTTAAAAAAAAATTCTCTCTCTCCTGGCAATTAGCAGAGTGGTTCTTAGCGGGAAAAGTAGCAGATTTTTCCTTCAAAATGGCAGATGACGATCATTCCTCTCACTCTTAGAGAATTAGTTACAGGGAGCTTAGTGACCCCAGGGAAGGAACCTCGTGGGCACCCTCACAATGCCCCTCTAAAGCAAAATCTAAGTCCACCTTATCAAAAAAGGATAAGGTGGAGGATCATCGCCACAGAGCCCTGGAGAAGGCCATTGACAAGGCCTTAGTGAAGGCAAGTCACTCAGTCACAAACAAGCCTGATCAACCCAAAAGTCCAGAACGCCGGCCATCTTTAGGTCCAGAACTGGGTTCTTGGTCCCCTGACAGTGGCACCTTCTTTAACTGAGGCCACACCATTATTCAGGACCCTATCTGAGTCAGACATTCAGGACTCACAGGAGGTTCCTCCCTCAAATATATTTCCCTCTACAGGGCAATCTGAGATAACTGGCCCTCAGATGGCTAACTCTCCCAGTCAGACCATCTTTCCTAACACACAGCAACCTATCATCCAACTGCCTGACTCTTGTGGTGTCATGCTCTCTGAAGCAATTAGGCAAGGGGTGACACAATGTTTTCAACAACAGGCATCTTGGACATGTCCTCAGTCCTCACGTTGCAAGGATCGCCTTACTAATGTGCAAAGGAGCTATGGTCAGGGGGACACAAGGCATCAACATACTGAGCAGTCCATATATTCGGAGGGCTCCATTTCTGATGATGATTTCGAAAGAGAGGCAGCTCTTTCTGATGATGAGGGTGTGGCTCCAGACCAACCCTAATTTGTGGGACTTTTCAAACTGCACCTTTTCAGGTCACTCCTGTACAAGGCCAAACCTCTACCAGATTGGGCGTGACTTCTTCAGTAACAATGCCCCCTACAAATGACCAGAACCCTTTGGGCACCTTATTTGCAGAGCCAACTGTGATCTCAGAGGCCATTCCTGAACCCAAGCTTTTTTTAGACGTGGTGCAGAGGCAGTGGCAATTTCCAAGCTCGGGCTCCAATCCAAACACATTGGATAAAAAATTTTATAATGTGGCTCCAGAGCTTGACAAACTACTACAGATACCAACAGTGGACCCTCCTGTCACCGCTCTCACAACACCATCACACCTGGCGGGGCCTGCGGAAGAATATCTCTGCCCAGAAGACAGGAGGGCTGAATGTACCCTCATCAAAGGCCATCAAGCTGCAGCTTGGGCAGTCAACGGCAGCTTCCTTTTTCAACCGAGCATCCTTGCTATGGTTGAAACAGCTTCTAGGCAGACTCCCATCGTCGGATGTTAGATCACATCAAGACTTGAATAAAATCATAGCCACTTTGGAATTCTCGGCAGATGCCACCCTGAACGCAGCAAGGTTTTCGGCAAAGGCCATGGGTTCATCAGTGTCCTCCAGACGGCTTCTCTGGTTGTGATACTGGTGGGCGGACAACAGAAGCAAATGGCACTTAGCTTCTTCCCCTTTCTCAGGGTCCAACCTGTTTGGGGCTTCTCTGGACCCCATAGTCATCGAGACCAGAGACAAGAGGAAGGTAGTTCCATCGCTTTCCAGATGAGGAGAGCTTCATCATCACCCTTATTCTCGCCCGCAGTCCTTTCGGAACACGGATTCGGGAGGATTCACATCTCGCAGTCAGCGCTACTTTGCTGCCAGACCAGGTCAACCACAAGATGGGCAGGTCAGATCAGGCCCCTCCTTCCCCGGCCACAAGCTCTTTTGGGGGGGACGGGGCAGAGGGTTTAGAAGGTCCAAGTAGTTCAATACAGGAATCCCCCATTGGAGCGCATTTAAGTCTTTTTTACGCCCAATGGGAAGAATCTACATCAGATCTCTGGGTCAGAAACATCATACATAATGGCCTTTCGCTTGAATTTCTCTCCAGCCCTCCGACGGTTTTCCTACATTGCCCAGTATCCCGGGATCCGGTAAAACGATCTCTGGTGATTTCAGCCATTCAACATTTGATTACCATAAGAGCCGCCGAGCCAGTTCCCCTCAACCAAAATGGCCAAGGGTTTTACTCCTGTCTTTTTGTGGTGAGCAAATCGTCAGGGGGCTGGAGAGCAATTCTTGACTTGAAGGCACTGAACCGACACATAGCCTATCACCGGTTCAAAATGCATTCCCTCCGTTCCATCCTAGAATGCATTCGCCCAGGGGATTTTCTTTCCTCTATAGATTTGATGGAGGCTTATCTCCATATCCCTATCCTTTGAACCACCATAAATTTCTACAGTTTTACTATAATGGCAAGCATTATCAATATAGAGCCTTACCCTTCGGGCTGTCTTCAGCTCCTCGGGTATTTACCAAGGTCCTTTCAGTTTTATTAGCACATATTCGTAGCACACCGATCAGACTTCAAGCTTATTTGGATGACATATTAATCATGTCATCCTCCACTGAAGCAGCCAACAGGGAGTTCTCTATCACCATTCGGATCCTACAGGATAATGGTCTTTCAGTAAATTGGGCCAAAAGCCACTTGGTTCCCTCTATGCATATAGTACATCTGGGGGCACAGATTGACACGATTCAGTCTATAGTCTCCTTATCACAGGAAAGACAGGCCAGTCTCTCGGATATGACCGTTCAATGTCGCAGGGAGGGACATTATTACAACTATCCCAACTGCTGGGAAAAATGATCTCTACTTACGATGTTGTTCCCTGGTCTCGTTTACATAGCAGACTTCTCCAATGGTTCCTACTCCCATACCAATGGAAATGTATCAGCGCATCACTCTCTCGAATAACCCTGCCTCAGGATGTGAGGACATCTCTAGATTGGTGGACTTTCAACGCTATTTCAAAGGGATCTTACTTCAGGGAGCCTTCCCGTCTGATCCTCACCACGGATGCCAGCCTCTTTGGATGGGGGGCACATCTAGGACCACTTCTGGCGCAGGGTCAGTGGTCAGACAGAGAATCCCGCCAAAGTATCAATTTTCTAGAGCTCCGAGCAATATTCCTGGCACTAAAAGCTTTTATGCAACATGTGTCAGGGCAAGACATCTTAGTCCTTATGGACAACACCACAACGAAAGCCCATGTGAATCGAATGGGGGGCACTCCTCCGGGAGACGCTTCGCCTAGGCCACTGGGCAGAATGCAATCTGCGGTCATTGACAGCAGACCACATTGCGGGTTCCTCCAATGTGTGTGGATTCTCTCAGTCGCACCACGATCAACCAGTCGGAATGGGCTCTGGCTCCGGCTCTCTTCACAGATCTTTCCAGTCGATTCGGGAAACCACAGGTGGATCTATTCGCATCGGGGACGAACCACCAGGTATGGAGGTTCTTTACCAGATTTCCAACACAAGGTGCAGAGGCAGTAGATGCTCTCCACAGCAGGTGGCTTCGGGGTCTTCTTTATGCTTTTTCTCCCTTACCACTCATTCCCAGAGTGATCAGAAAACTCATGGAGGAGCAAGCGGAATTGATTCTTGCAGCACCATTTTGGCCCAGGAGGCCTTGGTTTGCAGACCTTCTGTCCCTTTCAGTGGCACAACTGTGGAAGATACTGGCAGCCAAAGTCAAACTTCTTTGGGGCCCCTTCAACACCCGGACCCACAGTGGCTCCATCTAACCATTTGGAGGTTGAGAGGCTCTTCTTAACACAGGCAGCCGTTTGCTTGAATAGTAGCACCATAGCTACTATTCAAGCAGCTCACAGAGGCTCCACCACCCGGATATACAGGGCTACATGGCGCACTTTCGTATCTTGGTGCGATGCACGTGGCAGGATTGCTACTGCGGCTACTATTGGACATTTTTTGAAGTTTCTCCAGAAGGGGTTTGAATCGGGACTTGCCCCAAACACACTACAAAGACACCTGGCAGCCCTCTCTTCAGTACTCACCTGTGGATCAGCGGATTCCTTGTCCAGGAACCCTTTATTCCGAGATTTTCTTCGAGGGGCCTCCAACCTCAGACCTCCAGTGATTCACAGGTTTCCATCTTGGAAGCTGAATAAGGTTCTGGCTGCACTTACCAAAGCCCCTTTCAAACCCTTCAGAGAAGTCTCTTTACGATTTCTTTCCTTCAAAGTGGCGTTCCTCATTGCAATCACTTCGGCACGCAGGATATCCGAGATCTCAGCACTCTTGATACGACAGGACTTGCGTA
Organism: Ahaetulla prasina; assembly: GCF_028640845.1. Classification (NCBI taxonomy): domain Eukaryota; kingdom Metazoa; phylum Chordata; class Lepidosauria; order Squamata; family Colubridae; genus Ahaetulla; species Ahaetulla prasina. The sequence continues at coordinate 83,575,093 of NC_080542.1, read as the reverse complement.
TGTTTCATCGCGACAGGGTAGTACTCCGTCTTGACCCGACCTTCCTTACTAAGGTCAACTCTCTGTTCCATCGTACACAGGAGCTTGTACTTCCAAATTTTTGTCTGGACCCTCAACATCGTCAGGAATATGTTTGGCACACTCTTGATGTGTGCCGCACTCTAAAGATCTATATCAGTTGCACTTCATCGATCCGCAAAATGGAAGCCTTATTCATTTCCTTTCAACCGTCATCCATTGACACCAGGGTTACCAAGTCAGTTTTGGCACGCTGGATTCGGACTACCATTATCACTGCATACGAACGGCTGACACTTCCAGTTCCACACCCTATCACAGCCCATTCTGTGCAGCAACATCGGCTGCCTGGGCTGCACACGCCTCTTTGGAGGAGGTGTGTAGAGCTGCGGCCTGGTCCACTCCAACGGCGTTCATACGCCATTATAAACTTGACTCCTACGCGTCATCTGATGCTGCGTTTGGACGAAGGGTGCTTCAGGCCGCGCACCTGGAGCCAACGGAACATTGTCGGCCTTCTCCCTCCCGATAGGACATCAAACTTTGGTATGTCCCAGACCTGACTGGCATTTCCCCCGACATTTTAGCCCAAAATGTCCAGCGACTATTGCCACAATTCTGTAAAGTATATTGCAGTAAAATAAAATTATTGCCACAATTTTAAAGTATAGAAGCTCAGTATATTTCTGCAGCCTTCTTTTAAGCAGTTATTCTGTGAAACTAAATTTAGTTTGTATTCTTCTCTCCCTTTCTTAGGTTTGATACAGCAGCATTTTAGGATTTGAGATTAGACCTTTAAAGTTGAAGTGAAGATTTAGTTACCAAGCTTAGTCTTTGGTTTAAATTAAATTGATCCTTAGCCTTAGTATTGGCTGATTGTTCTCAATTTATCATAGGACCTTCATTTAAAAGTTAAACACATTCCCATATAACTTTTCACCAAAATCACCCTTAGCTTTAGGATTTGATCATGTTAAAGTAAGCATAAAAGAGAGAGTAAAGATATGGAACATCAAATAAATGTGTCTTTGAACTTAAGGTATTACAATATGGACAAAATAAATGAGTTGCTTAAACCAACATACCATAGTGATAATCTAAGGACATACATAAAACAGAATATTAGCAAATCATTAGCAAGTTATTCTAGTGCTATATGGAAAATAGAGCAATATTGTAACAGAACAGTAGAACCAGTAGATCATCTGTTCATAGACTGTTCGTACAGTATACCAAGATGCTCAGTGTTTGTTAATTGTTCCACCCCTTTCATCTTATTTGGGTGACACTAAACTTTGCTCATTTATTTTTTAACCCAAAGCTGAGATATGTGTAAAAGAAGTTAGATTTAGTGTAGTAGTTGGGAAATATAACACCAACCCCCAACATTTACATTCCAGACATTTTAAAATTTGGGACATGTTTAAATATTATGATTTTGCATTTTATAAATAGTTTACATTTATATGCTTATTTTAGTTTATTTTTGTTCTACTTTTCTGTATTGTAATCTATGATTATATAAATATATAAGCATTAAAATAATTTATAAATAAATAGAGCTGACAAATTTTGCAAGGTAGCACTGTGGCACGAAATAAGATCTCAAATCATAGTTTTCATTTGGTTTGAATTTTATATTGGGTAAAGTATAATTTTTCTGAGTTTAAACAAAAATCATGTATTCATCAAGCTGTTAATTTATTATTAGTACTTTTATGCTGCTTCGTGATCTGACTTTTAAAAAGCTTAATAGCAATTGCATATATGACAACTGATATCAGAAGCTTCTTGCATCCTTTCAGCCAGGGTGGAATGACAGGATGAATTAGGGACCTTTTCCCCAGAGGGAAGTGCAGCGCGCATTTTCCCCAGAGATGAGGCTGATTCCATTCTTATTAGTGTTATGTAGAGCTGTTACGATCCAGAGGGAAAGAATAGTAAATAGCCTGTTCCCTTGAGAAAAGTATATCACACTGATGGCAAATTATTTAGATTTGATCTATATATTACTTTATTGTCTTTAAGGAGAATTTGTAAGCTATTCAGAATCAGTTTAACTGGAGCAGCATGTAAAGCCAAGTGATAAATAAGTAAACATGCTTGACATTTATGACTTGTCATAATGCAAGCCAAGATTCACTCTTATGTCTAAATGCAATCATTATTTATTTTATTATTCCATAACATAAAACTTAACTTCAGAATTTACTTCACAATCATAAATAAGAGTTGTCTTAGCAAAACATGCTTAATATGTCAACATGATTATTGCTCAGTTTGTTTAATAATTAAATATTGTGATTCCAAAGTAATTTGATGGTTTTATGATTTTCTGATTTCCCTATGTGTCCTTTTAATAATTAGATTGATGGGTAGCATATTTCATACAATAACTTATATAAAATTACATTCAGAATCTGTTCCTTTTTAGATATTTGTACAATGAGCTTAAACTGTATTTCTATCTCTTTTTGCAATATTATGTACAAAAATATTTTCTTTGTGAAATTCTGACTCTAACTTAAAGCTACTTTCTAGCAGAATACTATATTTTGGCTGTATCCTGTATTTTTTCTCTATTTTAAATCTTGCATTCTGGGGAAGAGGCAATATTGTATCCCTTTATGACCACAATTGAATCCCAAATATCTAAAGCTAAGCAAGAGAGTTGTTGGGTGAATTTTGCCCCATTTTACAACAGTTTTTGCCACACACAGTTGTTAAGTGAATTACTACAGTTATTAAGTTAGCAACACAGTTGTTAAGTGAATCTGGCTTCCCCACTGACTTTGTCATAAGGTCACAAAAGGTGATCACATGACCCTGGGACACTGCAGCCAATATAAATATGAACCTGTTGCCAAGCACCTGAATTTTGATCACAGGACCATGTGATCAAGGGATGCTGTAATGGTCATAAGTGTGAAAAACAGCTGTAAGTCACTTTTTTCAGTGCCATTGTAACTTAGAACGGTCACTAAATGAATTGTGTTAGTCAAGGACTACCTATACTGTATTCTATACAGTACAGTATTGTTTCTATATCCCTTGTCACTGTGCTTTTGTGTCTAAATTTTGTTTTTCCAAAAGTTTTTCACTGGCGTCAATGCAGTGTTGCAGTTTGAACATCCTACTACAGTATAATATAACATGACCAAATAGCATGTAAGGGTAAGCAATGTAGCTTTTAGCTGCTGACTCCATCTATGCATAGACATGTTTAATAACTTTATTAACGGCTCCATGAGTGCTTTGCTGTACCTATTGTGTGAACTATGAACATAGACTTTTTCAGGGAAAGCAAACCAGAGAAAAGAACCACCATGTATTTTGTATTTCTTTCTCTGTCTTGTCTGTTTCATGCAGTGATGGGCTAAGCAAACTATGGAGAGATCCATCATATTTATCAGCCACACCCATTTTGGGAGAAGTGAGTGAGTGTAATCTGAATTGTCCATTCACTACTAAGGCAAATATTTTGATATCCAGACCAATTTACTAAGGACAATGACATAAGCGACTCTATCGTTCGTGTATTTATAAGCATCCTGTGAAGTTTCCAAAAGATGCCCTAATTAATTCATGATAGACACATCACTTGAAAAAATTACCTGAAAAAGGAGAATGGATCGATTTCCAAAAATATCTAATATGTAACTTTTATAGCTTAACTAATTCTTAATGCAGGGTAGGGGTGCTTATTACTGAAGTATTAGAAACTCATCTGACATGGATTCTTCTTCTGAATTTTCCTAAGCTAATACTGTTCCTGTCTCCCCCTTTTCTATACTTATACTTTACCTTGCAATTTTTTCTTCTGCTGGCAAGTGACTGCAACTTTCTCTAACAACGTGCCCTTCAGATGTGCTGGGTTTGTAACTTGTTGCTATATTGGTCATGCTAGCTGACGAATTTTGGGAAATAAAATTTCAGTGCATCTGGATGGCATCAGAAGTGCAGAAAATAAACATGATTAAATGAAAATGGAAAAGTAATGTTAGGCTTTTCTTAAATCTGGAAATGTATATGTTTTCTTATTAATCATTTCAATAAAACATAATTGGTTTGTTAAGTATTTTGGGAAGGAGAATATTAATATCAACTCCTAAAGTTGTCATGGCAACTATGATTTTTCTTTTCTTTTCTACATTATTGGTTTTCCATCTCCCCTGCCAGCCTTTGTTAATTTGTTGAAAAATATGTTTAGAAAATCTTACTATTTTCCTGCTCCAGCCATTTGATAAAGGATAGATAAGAGGGAATCTTTTCCCCGAAACCAGAAGTACAAAATAAGTTCCTGCCTGAAAATGTCATATTTCTGTTTTCAGGGAATAGAGCAGTTGAAAAAAGAAGAGAGAAGATGGGCTAAAAAAACAAAATGGATGAACATGAAAGCAGTATTCGGCCATCCGTTCTCTATAGTTTGGCTTAGCCCATTTGCTACTCCAGACCAAGGAAAAGCCGACCCATATCAGTATGTGGTCTAAGAATTCATGACAACATTTTCACCCAAACAAAATTGCATTTGCGGCACTATGGCTATTTCATATGAATGTTTCCAGTGAAAAAACCTTTTGTTTAAAGAAAAACTGCCTGTAAAAGGGCAGATAACTGCAGAGAAAAGATGAGGGGGGAAAAAGCAGGTCTGTATTCTGTGAATTTTGGTAATTCTTCATCTCTGGCTGAAGCGTTTTCTTCTTCTTTTTTTACTTAATAATTTGACTGGCCTATTTTTTCCCCCGTCTGCTCGCTGATATAACTAATGTAAATGAGAAACTCTTCTCTCTCTGCCCACCTATGCTGACTGTGTAGTATTTACACAACTACTAAACAACAGGCTATGCCAGGAATATCATTTTATATGAGTAGTCATGAACTTCTTTGTGGCAGAAAATACTTTTATGTTGTGGTATTTTGTATGCACCTGAGTTAAAGCCTCACACAATGTCTGAAATAATGGAAGAGAAAATAAGGCTCAACTAGAAGGCCAATTAATAACTTTGCTTAGTTTTTAAGCTTAAAAATATGTTGCCAACACTATTGTATTTTGGAGAGCTACAGAATTCTGCTTGTGCTGTTTGTGCATATCTTTCTGGAAAACAGGAATTGTCATTATTGGTTATTTGAATGAAGGCTGTTGTATGTGTGGCTTTGTAATGCCTTATAATTGAAGAAATATGGGAAATTGATTTAAATGTGTAGAATAGCAAGATAAAATTTGTATTAATTAAAAAAGGGGAATAGTTAATGAATAGTGTTCATGTGTAGAAGAGGCTTAAAAATTCAGGTAAAAGTCTAGCATTGTCCTATAATTTTCTTTTTAACATTACCTCCTTTTTATATCTTTAGATACTTGTTCTGCTTTAATTGTATACATATATATTTTACAATTAGAACTGTCGTGTAAAAAGATCATGCATGCCTTCGTTCATGATTACATGGATGGCAAACTGTATACATAGTAAGAGCTTGGAGATGAGGACTAAATAGAAGGCATTCTGTTTAAAAGAAACATAAGTAGAACATCTTACACCCAAACTGAGTGAGTCTGTAGCACTTTGGAATATAGGCAGGGATTTCATTGCATATTTTGGATTTTAAAAATTCTGATGGTCTCATTTTGAAAATAATGTGAATGCTGCATTTTTTCAGTACTGTCAATGCTTCCATATGGGGAACAAATGCAATAAACCTTTTCTGAACCCTGCTTCTGTGCCCTTATTTAAAACAAGTTCTTTTAAATTCCATTGTCCTCTAGATTGTAGATAGTTGAGTAATTAGTGTTAATTTTATTTGGATCAAATAGTACTGTGACTACACTTTTATATTCAATCATTGTACATTCAACAAGCAAGCAGTAACAAAACTAGTTTCCTATTTCCACAATTGCATATTAAAATGTTTAGTGCAGAAGAATATATTTTGTGGGTCAGTAATCCTCGATGATCTGTGTTAAGAGATGTTTTGAAAAAAATACTTATAGCAATCATAAGAAAAAGAAATAGATATTTTCCCAATCTTGGAAGTAAGAGTCACTGAGTTCAGTGAAACTTATTTTAAGCAATTATATTTAGATCATGATTTTGATATTTTTTTTGAATGATACTATAGTTACTAGCCTATTAGACAAAGAACCTCGGTGATTCATAAAACAAGATACTGGAAAGAGAATATGAACGTGTGTTTAGGTCTTTACATATTAAAAGTAATTTACCAGATTTATTCCAGCAGACCAATTTTCCAGTGATGAGAGAGCATTTTCTGTTCCAGTTTTCATCAGCTTTCTAACTGTAGAATTTTATCTCCATGGAGGCTTGGATCATTTTCATTTTGATAATTTTTGGCAGGATATTCTATATTTTCCCAAGTTTTAAATATCTTTCTAGATATTAAATAGATCTGAGAATGGGCGATGCTGTTAACAGTATTATTTTATGGTGTATTTTTGGTGGATCATAAAAATTATACTGCAATAAATTTGTCACAGGCTACCATTTTGGATAAACTAATTTGTCTGTCTCTGAAAAAAAGTCAAATAATTTATATGTTTGCCTAGCTATCAATGAATAAAATTATTTACATTCAAGTCAAATAAATAATTTTACACTGAATTTGGTTCTTTATTCTTTCCAAACGGAATAGTTGATTTTACTAAATGACTCATTGATCATTGAGTTCCAAACACAAATTGGACAAACACTATGAAAAGCATAGAAATATGCAAATCAGAGTAAATATATAAACTAGGTAATTTCCACTTTTTGTAGTATGGCCCCTACTAGTTTATTACTAGATCATAATAAACCTAATGCTGATTTATGCAGATTTATGATATTTCATAGCACTCATTTTTGAAAGTACAACATTGGGGGTTGCCCAGAAACTAACATACTCAAATAGATCCTTTAAAGTTTTTGGATTTCTAAAATATAATTGTAGCATTTCCACATTTAACAGGGAAATCTCACCTACAGGAAATCATAGCATTGATTCATAAAATTCAAAACATGGGATCAAGGGCAGTGGAGGGATTCAGCCAGTTTGCACCATTTCGGGAGAACCGGTTGTTAACTTTCAGAGCAGTTTGGCAAACTGATTGTTGGAAGAAATCATTAGGGCAGAGAACCAGTTGTTAAATTACTTGAATCCCAGCACTGATCAAGGGCATCCAGATCAAAACGTCAAGTTGGTGACTGATTGCACAGATGGATCTGGTTTTTTCTGTAATAAACCTAAAAGAGGAATAGGAACCTTACATCTAGAATGAAATCAGAGGAACATTTTGTAGTTGCAGCATCTTACTGAATTCAATATAAAAAATGATGCACATTGTACTGATTCTCCAATGCTTACATTTTCTGTTTGAATGTTCTATTGTGAGTTGCAAATGAACCTATGTAGTCAGTGGCAAAATAAATTGATAAAAGATGTTATTTTTCCTATTGTCTCAAATTACCAATGCTATTTTCCCAAGTTTTGAATCGCCATACATTTTTTATAATTAAAACTGCCGCCTTAATCACCGTTTAAACATGACAGTAATGTGTCTCATTTTACTTGCATTCTGAAATCTTCTGGAAAAGCTTTTAATAAAATCAGAAGGCTGTTCTTGGAAGGGATCACTTAGAAATGTATTTATAAAAGAAAACCTCCTCTGGCTTAATGTGTTAACTTTAGATCAATGTGTTTCATTTCAGTGGGTATTTTAAATGTAAAAAAGTTACATTAATATATTGCTTTGGAAATAGTTTTTTCCCACCTTGATCTCTATAATTCTATAATTTTAGCCTTAGAACACAGGAAACTGCCTTAAAATTAAAACATAGTCTTGATCTTAGAGTATACATTTGAAAGATTAGATATAGTTTCCATAGACTTGCACATCTATTAGTATGTGCAAATAATTTTTGCTTATTGAAGTTTCTGAATGTTGAAAAGAGGACATGGGATTGGCTGTATATGCAAGTTTAAACTGTACCTATGGATCTTGTCTCATAGACATTACTTCTCATCTTGCTAATTCTGAAATGATGTTTTGTTGACCATAGTTTTATGAAAACTTATCTTTAGTTAAAAGTTACTAGAACTTTTAAATTTAGTTGATTAAATTCTTAAAGTGAATTTAATATTTAATTTCTTTAAATAGTTTTGATCTCACTTGTAATTTTTCTCTCCTATTAATATTTTTTTAAATGAAAACTTCATGCAGTGAAAATGTATTCCTTTTGTTATGTCACACGTGAGCAAAGAGCTTCTTAAACAAATTAACAATTATGCAAGATCCATACTTAATCTAAAAACGCCTTTTTTTCTTCAGAACTGCTGCTTATTTAATTTGCAATGTTTTATAATAATATTTATAATATTTTTATTTATAAATTATAATTTATAATTATAATAATAAAATTATTGCTAGATTTTTAAAAATTGAGCTGACTATTGAATTCTCATTTTCAGATGAGAATTCTAGAGATCAAACCCATGGGGCAGCTCTTTTGTCTTTCTTCCAAATGATATTCTGTGTAAAGAAAAGGTGGATGGGGAAATGGGAGGTTTAGAAGTTAAAGATGGCATAACCCGAGTCCTTTTACAATTCCATTAAAGCATAGCAATTGTACAATAAAAGTCCTGTGTAGAATCAACACAAATTATTTTAAGGGGAAAAAAGCAAGGTACAAAGTATCACAAAAATACTAGCCTTTAAATTCTAGAATGAAATTTATGTAATCCTAATCAGAAAAATTATGAGATATAACTAAGGTATCTTAGGGAATTATGGGTAGACATTCATCAGATTTTTATTTGGCACCTGTTAATCTAAAATATCTGCACTAGGTGCAGATAAATATTTTCCAATATTTTTCTGATGTGATACTCTTTGGTTTCTTATTAACGGCTGAAGAGCATTATAGATTCATATTTTTTCTCTATCTACGTTCAGTAAATTCCTTAAATTATTTAGGTTATTATTCATCACATTGTAACAGTGTTCCTTGTTCCTTTAATGAATAAATGTAAACTGTTTTGTCTTCTGCAGGGTATAGAACAGCTTAAAAAAGAGCAGCCAACCTGGGAAAAAGCAAGCAGCTGGGAAGGGATGAAATTGGCTTTTGGGGGTAATTTTTCACTGCGATGGTTCAGTCCCTTTTCAGACCTGAATTGCAAGAAGACTCCACCAGCTGGGACTGCAACAGTTGCTCGATCGGAGATGGTTGTGCAAGAAGCCTTTGAACCACTTTATGATCCAATGATGGTTGTGGAAGTATTAAGTGATTAATATAAAACATCTTTACAAATTTGTTCTTTCCATATTTGTGTACTTGACAGTTAGCTTTAAGGTACCACTGATGCAGAAAACCATGGAATATTTCATCTTCTAGCTAAGGACCTCACTAAACAAAAATAATGCAACTACTTTCCTACACATTTAACTGGTGATGGGTTAATTATATTTCAAGAATTGTACTTCATTACAGAAAAATTAACCTATTATCTTGATGGGACAGCTTCTAAAAACGTGCAATAAAAATGCTGTTTAGGAGAAAATTGCCAAAGTTGATTTAACCAGTTAAATACGAGGAGTATGTTTTCTCAAGGTTCAATGACTGGCCAAAATCTAAATTCAGGAATATAATTCTAATCCATAAAATTCCTGCTGAAATTCATTGTGATCATTTTAAGTGGTCTCTTTAGGAGATAATATATGTAGCCTAAATTATTGTTTGTACCACAAATGATCATTCTATTGCAAGCAGAACTACAAAAGTTATACATAATGGCTACTTTTAAATTAACTCATATTGATTATCTCAAAAAAGTTTGGGATGGGCAATTATAAGACCTCGTTGGGCAATTATAGACAAAAGATAAATTACGTTATCAATCTTTCATTGTTTTGAAAGAGGCCATTAGATGGTTTATTTACAAATGTCCAAATGGTCTAATTTTAGCAGCGGTGTGATTTGTTCATGCAATTCTTAAAATTCCACATCTGGGATTCTCTTCTGTACATAATGGAAGCTCATGCACATGTCCCTCAAGTGTGCGCTTGTATATGATTGAGAAAGATAATATAGATATTTCCAGCAGTTAGTTGTCTTACTGCATGGATTTGGTTGATGAGGTAAGCCCACGAGTGAATTCTCTGTACAGATTAAAAACAGACCAATTAACTTTAGTGTTTACAATACAATATAATACATTTTAAATAAAATGCCATGGACAGGGTTGTTGGAGATATTTCAAGACTGATTTTAACTCTAGAAACAACAGTGCTGCAAAACACTATTGTGGTTTGGCAATGAGGATTATCTCTGGGAAAGGAGACCAATGAATCCTGCTTTAAGAAAAGATTGTATTATTTAGGAATATGAAGGCCAATCCCTAATGGGCTCAATATCTTATTTCAATATTTGGTGCTCTTTTTATAGTCTGTATTCTTTTATAATCTATCACAGAAACCTGCCTTATGCTGCTGCTCACTTGAGATTGCATTTGTGAACTCTCTTAGTTGGCTGTAATATGGTCATGGCTTTTCTGTATTTGTACATCTCTATATGTCCCAAAGTGCTTTTCCAACTTTCTTGGGGTTTTTTTTTTCTTAAACATTTTGCTTCTCATTCAAGAAGCTTCTTCAATTCTGATTGAATGATGGGGAATGGAAGGATTTATATTCTTTGCCATTATTTGGTCGTTCCTTCTCTTCTGCCCTATTCAGTCAGAACTGAAGAAGCTTCTTGAATGAGAAGCAAAATGTTTTCAAGGAAAAAAACCAAGGAAGTCCAGTTTTTTAAAAGTTGCCTTTTAGAAAAGCACCTTTGGGAAAACCATGACCTGGATGATTGAGAATCTCCATAGACATACATTTCTACATGTTAGATTCTGTTTGTTTTCAGACTCTTTGCATCTCATAGAAAAAAAGGAGGGAAATGGCATTAAAAAGTGTGGGAAGATACATTCTGAGGTTTAACTGGAATAATTTTAAAAGACTTCTATATTAAATAAGTGCCTTATTTGTATCAAGTCTGTTTTATAATGCTTTATTTTACCAACTGAAACCAAATGTTTTTATACTATATTAAAATGAATCTGCTTTTAACCAAAGATTTTTGTTTGGCTTTCTTCCTTAAGTGAATGTTGGCATTATACTTTTGGAGCCTAAGAAGATCCTCAGGGTAAATAACCACTTCATCTGGTTTCTAGTACAGGTAATCTCTTGGATATGGGCATTCTCTTAGTGAACATTCAAAGTTATGTGCCCCCTAGTGTTTACAAAAGTCCCAAAACTATGAATGTACCACTTCAGTTGTGTGTCCTTAGGAATGAACAATGCAGAAGCTCTGCAACATTCGCCCTGCCAATCCCCCCTCCCCTACACTGGGTCTTCATAGGCACTAGGCCTGTGGATACTGTATTCACCGTGGGAAGATCTAAAGATCCTTTACTTTCTTTTTTGTTTTGTTTATACATTTTTTTTTCTTCTCTTTAAAATACATAAGTACTTAATAAACTGAATTGTTTGGATCAGTTTGCTTATACAAACTATTAATAAAATACTGGTAAAAGTAATAATTACAACAACAACAACAACAACAATAATAATAATAATAATAATAATAATAATTGCTTATATATAATAAAATTCTTGCATCATTTATACATATCAGTAATCTTTCATCCTCTAAGTTCTACCTCTTTTATCTAACCATTGATAAAATAGATTTCATTTTAAAAATATTCTGTTTCTTCTTTATCTTTTATTATTGTCAATCTATCCATCTCTGCACAGTCTAATATTTTTCTAATTATATTTTCATCTGCAGGTGTATTCTCATTTTTCCAATAATGTGCAAGTACAATTCTCACTGCTCTCAACATTTGTATTATTAAATATGTAATCCCTTTACATATTTCTACCTAACAAGAATATTTCTGGTTTTCAATCTATATGTTGCTTTATCATTTTCTTTAACCATGTATGTATTTTTGTCCAAATTTTTTTTTGCCTTTGAACAAGTCCACCACATGTGAAAATAAGACATATGCAGACATATTTTAAAACATATTTGTTAGTCTTGCCAGTGACAAATGACACCTAGAGAACATTTTATACAGGTTTTCCTTACAAGTATCCTATTTTTTAGAGTATAAGACGCACCGGAGTATAAGACACACCTTAATTTTTGGGGAGGAAAACAAGAAAAAAAGAATTTTGCCTATGCCTATCAGCATCAAGATCAGCCACGTCCACACTTCCACTTGATTTTGATAATTTTTTTTAAAATTTGCATTTATATCCTGCCCTTCTCCGAAGATTCAGGGCGGCTTACACTATGTTAGCAATAGTCTTCATCCTATTTGTATATTTATATACAACTTATTGCCCCCAACAATCTGGGTCCTCATTTTACCTACCTTATAAAGGATGGAAGGCTGAGTCAACCTTGGGCCTGGTGGGACTAGAACCTGCAGTAATTGCAGGCAGCTGTGTTAATAACAGACTGTCTTACCAGTCTGAGCCACAGAGGCCCAGAAGTTATAATGAGCAGCACAGATCTTTTTATCTGTTTAAAACAAACCTTATCACTCTACATGCATTTAACTGTAATGAGTGGGGTGGGGGATGATTTTCATGAGGAAAGAAGAGGGACTTGGCACCGAAGACTCTGCTCCCAAGATGCCCCCGTCTTCCTACCTATAGCCCTAAGCGTTGAAAGCCTGGCTTTTTTCCTTCCTTGGCCTGGATTGACCTTTCTATTTTATAGAAGTGCGGCTTTCTTTCTCAATTACTCAGAGGTTTGGTTTAAGGTGGCACTCCTTTACACTACCCTCTTTCTCCTGCAAGCAAGAAGTGCCTCAGAGACTCATCTGGGGAAAAGAGGGCGTTGATTACCAGTACTGAGAAGTTCTTTTCCAGAAAACTTACTGGAGTGCTCCTGCAATCTGTAGAACTACTCACTTTCCCCCGAAGAGACCCTCACATGCTCTGGAGGGAGAATTGGAGCACAGCCTGAGGAACAAACCTCTTCACGATGGTCGGGGAGGGGGGGGAATCTGCCCGGCAGCTTTGGCAAACAAGGTGGGCGCCACGGATTGCGACTGATCACCTTTCTGGCTGACCAGAGGGCAGCTCAGGGCAGACGATGGTCACAACGATTTCATTCCCCAGCAATGTGAGGAGCCACCGCCGCCACTGTCTAAGCCCTCTCCACGTCCAGGAGCTGAGCAGGAGCTCCTAAAATGAAACATCCCTCCTTCCAGCCACCGCTGCCCGTTGGCCCGATTCCCCAATGCAATTCTTAGAGCCGTGTTTCAGGCAGCAGCCAGTTCCCCTGCAATGTGCAGTGCGGAACCAGGAACCGTTTTGAATTCGGAGAGGGGATCTGCCGCCTGAAAATGCTTTCCTTCTCAATGTCGGGGGAAACGGCAGTCAGGTTGGGGAAAATCCTCTGGCTTGCCGTAGGACCGAGTCTGCAGAATTCTTATTTAGCTCCACCTCCTGCAGCCTCTCCCAGCTTTTCGACTCGGTCCTTGCCAGGACCACTAGTGTCGTGCTTTTCTCCATTCACCTACAACTAGGAATAAAGTTCAAATATCTGCCTTTTTAACAACGAAGCTGTCTGGATTCTGCTGAGGACCGGCTCTATCCGATAATCTATTGCCGGTAGTTCCTGGGTAAGCAACCACGGGTTCGCCCCGACGCGCTCCCAGAGGGCTCGCTGGATCAAATTTCAGCGAGGGGGCAGCCGCTCTTCCAAGCGGCTTGCCGGGGCGTGGAGATCCTCAAGAGATTATTTCAGCCGATCGCTTTAGCAGCCCCTTGGCAAGTGATTTGGACGCCCCTGCTTTCTCTCTCTCTCTCTTTCCCGCCCATTTCCAACTCAGCGAGAGAAGATTAAGAGCAGCCGCATTGGCAAGGCGGCCGATTACGACGCCGGGGATCTCCGAGCCTAGCGATATCGCGTTAGCAGCCTTAGAGGCGAGCGATCCTGCTTTGGGCTCAAGCTTTTTTGTTAGCGGTTCCAGGAGACTCAAGGAACCTCGGAAGGAGTCATTCAAGCTAATAAGGTCGTGAGTACTCCTTTTCAAGATATTTGCCCGTCAACTTTGGCAGTTTATTTTGGCGGGAAGCCCTCAGCTTCGGCAGATATTTTTGGCGGGAGGCCCCTTAAAATGGCGGACGAAAATGGCACGGCAGCTAATAAAGGCCCTAGGGACATGAGACAAGACCGCCATCTTAGCGACCCGGGAGAGGGCCCCTCAGGGGTCTCTCCTACTACACTGCTAGCCACCAACAAAAAAGCTAAAATTCAAAAGCCTAGTTCCCGAGCGGAGGAACGCCGGCACAAGGCCTTAGAGAAAGCTATATCCAAGTCCCTAAAGAAGACCACCAAGTCTGTGAGGCCTATTTCGGAAGTAGTCGTTCCCACAGGAGACATAGTGGATATCACTTCTCCAACTTCCTTACCTGCCCCTCTCTCAAACACAGGGGCCTGGTCCCCTGACCGCACGGGATCCATGAGGTTTCCCCCCTCCTCCCAAGTGGAGACCTTATTCCAATCTCAGGCTGAGGCTTTACCTGTTATCCCTGGGCCCCCTTGCTCTGATCAGCAGCCCTCCGGTCACCTAGTTACTACTGTTCCTCTGCCTCAGGAATTTCAGGGCCCATCTGGGGTAGCACCAACCCTTTTTCAAGCTCTACCATCTTCATCCCAGCAAAGTACCAGCATTAATACTGCGACTAATAGCCTACCCATGATGGCTCAACCTATAATAGCAAATGCTCCTCTCATGTCACAACAACCAATATTGCAGCTGCCAGATTCATTTGGGATGTATATCTCAGAAGCCATCAAGCAAGGGATGGCTCAGTGTCTCCATCAGGGTTCTACAGGTGGTCAACCAAATTATCATTCAGTAAAACATTCATCCCTGAGGTCAGATCTTCCGGCAGAGGCGGCCACTAGAGGGCAGGCCCAGGAGCATTCACTGAATTCATACAGTCAAGAAGCTTTTTCTGATGAGGAGGAGGGTGAACTGGCCCTCTCTGACGATGTGGGTTTAGCCCCAGATCAACCTTCCTTTGTGGGGTTGTTTAAGCCACATCTTTTTAGATCATTACTATACAAAGCACAAACCTCTACGGGACTAGGAGTCTCTACTTCTGCCCCTACGACCCAATCCCCACAAGACCCTTCGGGTCATCTGTTTGCCCAACCCACGGTGGCTTCGGAAATTATCCCTGCTCCTAAACTCTTCCTCGATGTCGTCGAGCGCCAGCTACAGACTCCAGGTTCTGGCTCCAATCCAAGTTCCATGGACAAGAGATTTTACAATGTGGCTCAGGATCTGGACAAGTTGTTGCAAGTGCCCTCAGTGGACGCGCCTGTGGTAGCTTTGACAACCTCCTCCCATCTTGCTGGCCAGGCAGATGAATCCCTTCGGCCGGAGGAGAAACGTGCGGCCCGTACGATTGTTAATTGTCATCAATCTTCAGCCTGGGCTGTCAGAGCTTCCACTGCATCCTCATTTTTCAGCAGATCTGCTCTTTTATGGATCAAACAGCTGCAGAGCAGGATCCCTTCATCAGATCTCAGATCCCATCAGGACATAAATAAAATAGTAGCCGCTTTAGAATTTTCAGCAGATGCCTCACTTAATGCAATTAAATTTTCAGCAAAAGCCATTGGCTCTGCCGTCTCCTCACGTCGACTGCTTTGGCTCAGGCACTGGCAAGCAGACACCAGAAGCAAATGGCGTCTAGCATCCTCTCCCTTCTCAGGAACCAGTCTCTTTGGAGCCTCCCTGGATCCCATCGTGATAGAGACCAAGGATAAGCGGAAGATACTTCCATCGTTATCTAGAAGAGGAGAAATTCGCCAACAGCCATACTTTCGGCCTCAGCCCTTTCGTTCACTTGATTCAGGAAGTTTTCCCTACCTGCCATCTAGAGGGTCTCAGGCTCGAGATGGGCAGGTCAGACAGGGGTTTAGATACTCTAACAGGAAGCCATTTCGGGGGGGAAGGGGGAGGGGATTCAGACGCACCAAATGAGTCTTCTTTTAATCCCCCCATTGGCGCTCGCCTTAAATTTTTTTCGGCTCAATGGGATAACTCGACTTCTGACAATTGGGTCAAAAACTCCATAAAATTTGGTCTCTCTCTTGAATTTCAATCCATTCCCCCGAACACCTTTTTACGCTGCCCCGTATCTCGCAATGCTATCTCCAGATCTCTGGTTGCAGAGGCCATCAACCACCTGGTTTCCATAAGGGCTATTCAACCCGTACCTCTTGATCAAAGAGGTCAGGGATTTTATTCCCGGCTATTCGTAGTCAGTAAGACTTCGGGGGGATGGAGGGCGATTCTTGATTTGAAGGCCCTTAATCGTTACATCATTTACCACAAATTCAAAATGCATTCACTTCGGACTATTTTAGAATGTATCCGTCCGGGTGACCTCCTATCTTCAATTGACTTAACTGAGGCATACCTCCACATCCCCATACTTTCTTCTCACCGTAGATTCCTTCGGTTTTGTTATCGAGGGCGGCACTATCAATACAGGGCATTGCCTTTCGGGCTGTCCTCTGCCCCTAGAGTTTTCACAAAAATTTTATCGGCCCTCCTTGCCCACATCCGCTCCACCCCCATTAGGCTTCAGGCCTACCTTGATGATATCTTGATCATGTCATCTTCGATATCATCAGCGGAGAGAGATGTGGCCACTACTGTCCAGATCTTACAAGATCATGGTTTCTCCATAAATTGGAACAAAAGCCACCTTTCACCATCCTCCCGCATTGTTCATTTGGGGGTGGTAATTGACACGGAAAATTCTATGGTTTTTCTCTCTGAGGACAGGCGTAACAGCCTCTCCAACCTGGCGACCCATTGTCAGTGGGTAGGTCCTACCCCCTTGATTCTGTTATCTCAGCTGCTGGGAAAAATGGTATCCACCTATGACATTATTCCGTGGTCTCGTCTCCATAGCAGGCCTCTGCAGTGGATGCTCCTTCCGCACCAGCGAAATCACGTCAGCTCTTCCTCCAGGACAGTGATTCTTCCCCAGGACGTTCGGGAGTCTCTGGAATGGTGGACTTCAACGGCCATTCTCCGGGGAACCTGCTTCAGGGAACCACCCCGGTTGACCATCACCACGGATGCCAGCCTCTTTGGCTGGGGGGCACATTTGGAATCACACCTGGCTCAGGGCCAATGGTCGGAACTCGAAGCTCAACGCAGCATCAATTTCCTGGAGCTACGAGCTATTTTCCAAGCACTCCAAGCATTCTCGACACTCGTCACCGGTCAACACATTCTGATTTTAACGGACAACACTACGGCCAAGGCCCACGTGAATCGTATGGGCGGCACGCATTCTCGTTCTCTTCTTCAGGAGGCTTTCCGACTAGGCCTTTGGGCGGAGGCTCATCTTGCCTCACTGAAGGCCGACCACATTTCGGGGGTTACCAACATCATGGCCGATTCTCTGAGTCGGAATACCATCGATCAATCGGAATGGGCTCTGGCACCTTCGTTGTTCAACGATCTGTCGGCCAGGTTTGGCCTCCCTCAAGTAGACCTATTTTCTTCCACCTACAACCATCAACTTCCGCGGTACTTCACACGGTTCCCGTCCCGTGGAGCGGAAGCGGTGGATGCTTTACGCAGCCCTTGGCCTCAGGGCCTTCTCTATGCCTTCCCTCCTCTCCCCCTGATTCCCAGGGTAATCCGCAGGTTACTGGACCAGAGATCCGAACTGATACTTGTTGCCCCCTATTGGCCCAGGAGACCGTGGTTTGCAGATCTCCTGGCACTGTCGGTGCAGGATCCATGGAGGATACCAGACTGCAGAGTGGCGCTTCACCAGGGTCCCATCCAACATCCGGATCCACAATGGCTCTGCCTAACCGTCTGGAGGTTGAGCGGATCATCTTAAAGAAGGCTCAGGTTCCTACCAGCATCATCCCAACTATTCAAGCGGCCCGTCGCGATTCCACTTCTCGCATCTATCAAGCCACCTGGCGGATATTCGTGGCCTGGTGTGAGGCTCGGTCCAGATCGGCTACTTCTGCATCCGTAGTACATGTTCTGGAATTCCTCCACGATGGTTTCAAGGCTGGACTTTCACCAAACACCTTGAGGCGACAATTGGCAGCTATATCATCGATCCTTACTTGTGGATCTCATCATTCCCTATCTAGAGAACCTCTCCTGCGGGATTTTCTCCGGGGGGCCACCAACTTGAGACCACCGGTGGTTCATAGATTCCCTTCCTGGAGTTTACACAAGGTTCTATCTTCTCTGACCAGGAGTCCATTTGAACCATTGAGGGAGGCACCAATTCGATACTTATCTTTCAAGGTTTCCTTTCTGGTGGCCATCACTTCGGCCCGTCGGGTATCTGAACTTTCGGCACTATCCATCCGAAAAGACCTGTGTATATTTCACAAGGACAGGGTTGTTCTGCGGCTCGATCCTACGTTCCTTACTAAAGTCAATACTGTTTTCCATCGGTCACAAGAGCTCGTCCTGCCTAACTTCTGCCCGAATCCTCAACGTCCTCAGGAATTCATCTGGCATACCCTTGACGTTCGCCGGGCCTTGAAAATCTACATCAGTCGTACAGAATCAATTAGGAGAACTGAATCACTCTTTGTGTCGTTCCAACCATCTTCCATGGGATTGAGAGTAACCAAGTCGGTTTTGTCCAGATGGATTAGGGCAACTATCATCAAAGCATATGAAGGACAATCTACTCAGGCTCCTCGCAATGTATCGGCACACTCCACCAGGAGTGCATCTACCTCGGCGGCTTGGGCCACTCACGCTTCTCTCGACGAGATCTGTCGAGCTGCAGCTTGGTCCAATCCAACGGCCTTCATCCGTCATTATCGACTTGACTCCTACGCAGCTTCGGACGCGTCATTCGGTTGACGGGTACTCCAGGCAATTCACGAGGATTCGGCATGAGGCATCATGGTTCAGTCGGCCTTCTCCCACCCGATGGTCTTCTAGCTTGGGTATGTCCCCAACCTGACCGCCGTTTCCCCCGACATTGAGAATGGGCGTTGGCTTACCTGATACGCCCCTTCTAGGAGAGGGGGAAACGGCGGTCAGTCCTTCCCTTTGTAATCGGCCGACTGGGGATCGGAACCGTTGGGGTGGGGGAGCACTAATTCTTTGTCATTTCAGCACGACACTCCAGTCTGCACAGTTCTCGCCGAAAAGCTGGAAGAGGCTGCAGGAGGCGGAGCTAAATAAGAATTCTGCAGACTCGGTCCTACGGCAAGCCAGAGGATTTTCCCCAACCTGACCGCCGTTTCCCCCTCTCCTAGAAGGGGCGTATCAGGTAAGCCAACGCCCATTCCCATTGCACACTGCAGAGCCGCGCGCCCTCCTCCTCCTCCTCAGCAGACTCACCTTCTCTTTCCTCCTGGCCAGATCCGCCACCTAAAACGCAATGCACTTTTTGCCTCTGCATACCCCATTTTTGGAATCAGGAAGGGGATCACGGGTCTGCTGCCTGAAAATATTCCTTTGGAATTGGGAAGGAAACTGTCTTTGGAATGTATCCTGATTCCAAAGGAAAGCATTTTCGGGTGGCAGACCTGCAATCCCCTTCCCGATTCCAAAAATGGGGTGTGCAGAGGCAAAAAAAAGTGCATCATATTTCAAGCAGTAGATCTGGCTAGGAGGAAAGAAGGTGAGTCTGCTGAGAAGGAGGTCGAGGGCGTGCAGCCCTGCAATATGCAACTATTTGCTTCCATCCAAGTGTTTGGTATCTTAGCTTCTGACAGTGCTTCATTGTAAACCTCTAACATTGGTAAACTGAATACATCTTGTAGATGTTTGTAAAGTTCTGCCAGCAGTCTGTCTGGCCCTGGTGTTTTGTCATTTTTTTGTCTTTTAATTTCCTCTATCAATTCCATCATCATCATTTTTTCATTTAACATAGTTTTCACCATTTCAGATACCTTTGGTAATTCCGCTTTTCCCAAATATTGCAATATTTTTTCCTCTGAAACTTTTTCTTGGTCATATAATTTTCTATATAACTTCTGAATTATTTTCTTTTTACTCTCATTTTGATACTGTAAAACTCTCTTCTCATCTTACAATTTGTTTATCAGTTTCTTCTCTTTCTCCTTTTTCAGTTTATAAGATGGCCATCTTCCTAATTTATTGGCATTTTCAAAAAAAATTGTTTTGGTCTTTTAATTTGTTGTGCCAATTCTTCTTTTTTCATAACATTTAATTTGTGTTTTATTATTTCTATTGGGTTTCTAAAAAAATTTTCTGTGATTCTTTTTGTAAATCAGATTCAAGTCTTTTATACTCTTGTTTGAAACTGTTGATATTATTTCTTCTTACTTTTTCTCACTGTGTAAGTTATAGCTAACCACCTAACATATACTTTTGCTGCATCCCATACATTTTGTAATGAGGTCTCTTCTTTTCTTTTCACTTTGAAGAAGAATTCCATTTCTTTTTCTATTGTTTTAATATGTTCTTTATCTTATATTGATTGATTCAGCATCTAGCTTACCCTTTTCTTTTGTTCTTTCCAACTCACTTTTATGGGATTATGATCAGCCCTTATATTTGTTTCTATCTATTGTTTCTATCTCTATCTCTTGCACATTTTTGCTCAATTCTGGGGACATCTATATCATATCAATTCTGGACCATGATTAGTGTCTAGTTGAGTAAACTGTAGACTGATTTTTCTATGGATTTATTTCTCTCCGTGTATCCTGTATACCTGTTTCTTCTGCCATTTAAAAAAAAGGCCCCAGGAACAGTCCTCTTTACTTTTTTACCTTCTTTGGTAATTTAGTAGTCAAGTTTTGTATCTAGAATTACATTAAAATCTCCTCTCATGCATATATTCTCATAGTCCATTTCAGTTATCTTCTTGTGTAATTTTTTATAAAATTCTTCTTGTTTATTGTTTTGTGCATAAATTACTGTAATTTTTTGGACTATAAGACACTCCAAAGTATAAGATGTATCTAGCTTTTGGGGACGAAAACAAGGGGAAAAAATCTGCCTCAGCTCCCAGCAATTTACTTCCTTGCAGTAAACAGCAAACAGCCTGGTCAGCTTCACCACAGCCTGATTTAGCACAAGCAGCTGATTGGCAGTTGGATCAGCCTCCTGGAATACCACCTATCAGCAGTTCTAAGCTGTGGGGATCGCCAACGCCTGTCGCGCCCATAGCTGCTGCAGCCTATTGCCACCTCCGCATGCCCTGTTTTTGGTCTCTGTGTGTCTTGTTTTCGGCCCGTTCCAGGCGGAGGGGATCACTGCCACCACTTATCCCCCCCCCCACCGCCACCATCTATCCCTGTCATCTGGAACAGGCCAAAAATGAGACACGCACAGGCCAAAAATGGGGTGGCAGAGGCCGAAAATGGGGCATGTGGAGGCAGCGATAGGTGGCAGCAGCGATGGGTGGTGACGGCAGTGATGAGTGGTAGCGATCCCTGCAGCCTGGAACAGCTGATAGGCACTATTCCGGGAGGCTGATCACCAATCAGCTGCTTGGGCTAAATCAGGCTGTGCTGAAGCTGACCAGTCTGTTTGCTGTTTGCTGCAAGGAGGTAAATTGCTGGGAGGCAGAGGCCGAAGGGTGGGGACTGGTGGGTGGATGGGGCTTTAGCAACATTTGTTGTATAAGGTGCACAGATATTCCCACCCACTTTTTGGGGGGCAGGGGAGTGCATCTTATACACTGAAAAATACGGTACTATCAGAAGTATCTTTTTGGGAGGTGTGGCCAGCGTCACAACAGAATGGTTGCAAACCCTGAAAGCTCCGGGGTGAGCGCCGAAAATCCCCTCAATATGGGGGTCCGTTTCGGACCATAGCTGCCCCGCAGAGGCAGTGAAGAATGAGGGACCCACCAGAACGAACAGGGAAGTTGCAAATTCCCTGCAGCTCTGGCTTTTTTCCCTTGACCCAGCGAGGAGGACTGCAGCCATCATCAGCTGCCCTAAGTTGGGACGGCCACAAGAATGGACAGGAGGATAAAGTGCAAATACTGAATAAGATATTGAAGCCGGGTGAGTTAATACCAGCTCATGAAGAGGCAATTTGAGTAATTTTGACACAAGCCTTAAAAGAATAATTGTGAAACAGCGGCTAAATTAAACAGGAACTGAAAATGAAAGGAAATAAATGAAACAATACCTAAATTCTGACAAAAGTGGGCTTGGAATTGAAGTCTAGAGCCCCAATTAAATAGAGGAAAATAAGGTGTGTGTTTTTTTTACAACTAAAACAGACTTTGGAGAATTTTGGAATTTTTATTGATTATATGTAAGAGGAAGAAGTAAGAAAAAAAGGATTTAAGAAGACTTTAAATTGATTTTAATTGAATACCTCCAAGCTCCTCTATTCT
The DNA here is from genome assembly GCF_028640845.1 of Ahaetulla prasina. NCBI lineage: Eukaryota > Metazoa > Chordata > Lepidosauria > Squamata > Colubridae > Ahaetulla > Ahaetulla prasina. Next base: position 83,552,664 of record NC_080542.1, on the reverse strand, counting down.
CTATAAATTTCGATTTAAAGGAATATGAAGAAATTATTACAACGGGACGAATCTGGAAAAAAGGAAACAATTTGAAACAAAGAAAAGGTGTGGTGATATAGAAACAAAATGGATGCTTTGCTAATTGTGGATTGTAACTGTAGACTAAAGCCTGACATCTAGAGGCAGAGGAAGAAATACAAGATGGAAATGTTTCTGTGATCTCAGGACAGTTCCAAGGAAGATGGATATGTCTTTGGGATTGCAAGACAGCTTAAGAGAGGACTTTGTAACCAGATGGCTGATCTTTAAGATTTATAACTGTTGTGGCTCCCGCCCCCGAACCTGGCCCCATGACCGAAAGTGCCTTGGAGCCGGGCCTGCTGCCAGAAACTGACTCGAAACCAGGCCTGCTGCCAGAAACTGACTTGGACAGTGAGGGGGAAGGGCTGTGAGGGCTTACCTCGGAAGCACTAGCCTCTCTGGATCAGCTCCAGGAGCCAGAAGCAGGTCAAGTGAAAGAGATAACGAGGCCTCCTTCCCCTGACTCCCCCCCCCCCCCAGGCCACGCCTGCAGACCCAGCAGACAGCAATCAGGCTTAGCTCAATCCCAGGTTTCATAGGCAGGAGAGAAGGGAACAACAGAAGCAGGGGAGGGGCAGGCCTAGGAAGTGCTGAGTCATGGAGCCACACCCCACAGGATATAAAAGGCAGCAAGAGCTGGTGTCTCTCTTTGTATCAGGCAAATCCACGGATTGACTAGAGCTGAAGGTTGTGACTCACCAGCGTCTTGGCAGCTAACGAGGGCTCTTGGCAGATGCTGGCTCTTTTGCTGCCAGAGCTGATAAGAGCCGGCTAATTAAGCCATCGTTCGGACAGAGGCCAGGAGGACATAACAATAACATCAAAGAATAAGCAGAGACTCAAATGACATTTAAGCAAGAATGCAAGAGATAACTACAGAATTGGAATATTAACAATGTTTTAAAAACAAGAGTAGCTAGCAGCAATTCTAGTGAAGAATATAAAAGTATGATATTAAAAATAAATGAGAATAGAGGGAAAGGAGTGTTAAGGAATTTAGATTAAGAAAATATGAAATTTTTAAAGCATAAGCAATGAAATTGAAATAATTTAGGATAAAACTTCCAACAGAATATTTGAATATAAGTATGGAATTTTTTTTTAATAATAAGAAATGTTTGCTTTTTTCTAATTTGCTCTTATTACAAATGTATAATGGAAATTGTTATTGGTGATGGGAGATTCTTTTGAAATTGATGAAATGTAAGAGAAAATTCCTTTAGATTTTATTTTGTTTCTTTTATTTTGAAATTTTCTAAGCATAAATAATGAAATTGAAACAAGTTAAGATAAAACTCCCAATAGAATATTTGAAATATAAGCATGAATTTTTTCTTTGAATAATAAGAAATGTTTGCTCTTTTTTATTTTGCTCTTTTATTAAGAATGAATAATTTGGAAATTGTTATTGGTGATGGGAGATCTTTTTGAAATCGATGAAATGTAAGAGAAAATTTCTTTAGATTTTATTTTGTCTTTTATTTTATTTTATTTTGTTATAGGTTTTTTTTCTTTTTGATGAAACTAGGTACAATTATTGTTATATTTTGTGGAATGTAACGATTATAGATGATGATTGAAGGAAATTGTGTTGGAGATAAATATTTTAATGAAGAAGGGAAGGGCAAGAAAGGGGATAAAAAATATGGGGATTAGACTTGATTTAACACTATTTCAGGATGGGGGAAGGAACAGATTTTACGATAGAAATGTGCAAATAATAAAATATTAAGAGGGAAAGAGATTGGATAAATGATACAATGCGGGGGGGGGGTGAAATTTGAATTATGTTAAATTATATACCTGACTGATAACTTGTTCAAAAATGTTTTGTATATGGTTTATTTTCCAAAAAAAAATTATGAGAAAAAAAAAGTATCTTTTTGGTTTATTGCTAACTCCACCATCAAAATTTTCCCTTCTTCATTTGTATAGATTTGTTTAGCATTTATTGTTTCCTAGATATATAAAATCACTCGTCTTTTCTTTTGTTTTCCTAATGAAAAATATAATTTCCCAAATCTTGGAGTATTCCAATAGTTTACTATGTTGGGTTTTAATATGAACTTCTTGGAGGCAAATTACATCTAATTTAATTTTTGTAGGCATGTAAAAAAAATTTCCTCTTCATAGAAAAATTCAATCCATTTATGCTGATTGACAACATCTTAGTTTCAATTTCCATTCCTGTCATATGTATATAGGTCTTGGTCTCGTGGTTCTTATTTCTCTCTGGTCTTTTGCTCTTGCTCCTTCTCATTTGTTCGCTCTATCTCACGCTATTGCTCTGTCCTTGTCTCACCATGCTTTACACCTCTTTTCTCTGCAAATGGAGCCTTGACAAGATCTGCAGCAAAAGGCAAATTACAAATAGAGTGAAGGCCTAAAACATTGAAGCTTTCCCTCCATTTGCAAAGCCTTTTGCCATCTTTGCAAAAAGCCTTTGCAGCCCAAAAGGGAGCTCCACAGCTCTGTTTTAGCATACACAGGCCTCATCTGCAACTTTGCTCCATAAAACGGACCTTCGGAGGGACACGCCTACTCCTCTAGACCTCTTGTTGGCATACGCAAGCCTCGTCCCGCACTTTGCAGTGCAAAATGAAGCTTTGGAGAGGCGGGAGCACTTTGCAGCCCAAAGTGGAACTTCAGAGGTATGGCTGCACCGCTCCAAAGCTCCGTTTTGGTGTGCATAGGTCTTGTCTGGCACTTTGCAGCCCAAACGGAGCTCTAGAGGGGTGGACATGCCTCTCCTAAGCTCTGTTTTGGCATGCGCAGGCCTCATCTGGAACTTCGGCCAAATAGGTTGTTAAAAATGCTTTTAAAAGGCTCTGATGATCCCAGCTGAGTTGCCTGACCGTCAGAGGCTTTTGTTTTCTTTTAAAAGCATTTTTTTTGCCTTTAAAAGAAAAAAAAGCCTCTGATGATCAGACAACTCAGCTGGGATCATCAGAGCCTTTTAACAGCATTTTTTAAGCCGAAGAGATTGTAGAAAAAATGCTTTTAAAAGGCTCTGACGATCCCAGATGAGCCACACAATCATCAGAGGTGGGGTTTTTTACTTTTAAAAGCATTTTTTTAGGCCGAAGAAAAAATGATTTTAAAAGTAAAACAAAAAACCTCTGATGATCGTGCAGCTCAACTGGGCATGAGGGGGGAGGGATTTTTACTACCGGTTCTCCGAACAGCCTGCCATCAGGTGATCCAGTCCGAACCGGAAGCATTTCACCCCTGAAATGGAGCTTTGGAGTGATGGCTGTGCCTCTCCAAAGCTTCTTTTTGGTGTGCACAGGTCTTTTCTGGCACTTTGCAGCACAAAATGAAGCTTTGGAGGGATGGAGGCGCCTCTGCAGCTCCATTTTGGGCTGTAAAGTGCCAGACAAAGCCTGCACATGTCAAAATGGAGCTCCAGAGGGGCACGTATGGCTGAAAGGTTGGAGAGGAGACAGCTTGCTATATCTTCGCATGGTGACACGGCGCAGCAGATTGGGTGGGTGGGGGAAGCAATTGTGAGGAGCATGAGGTATTTCAGGGGGTCAGAGAGGCCTTTTTTGTGACCCAGGTTCCTGGACTCGGACTCGGATGATTCAGAAAGTTAGGGAGAAGACCTGGCAAGGCCTGCTTCTCCTGGGCCCTCTCCCTCCCTGGCACCCACCCAAAGGGAGGAGGAGGGCCGGCAAGGCCTGATTCTCCCGGGCCTTCTTCTGATTTGGCAACGCCCCAAGAACAGTTTTGGCGTGATGCAAGACTGCGCAGACGTGACCGGCGCGCGCAGCAGAGGAAGCGTTGGGACAAAGCCAAAGAATGATGAGTCATGCAGTGACATCTACAGAGGCTATAAAAGAAGGTGGAACTTCCTGGCTTTTTGCCTTGGACAAAGCAGTGAATTTGCGCGGGCAAACTGTATCAATGGAGGGAAGAATATATTCGTGAGTAATTCTGGCCTTATCTATAATTTCCTCGTTATCTCCAGAGACTTGGCAGGCCCGTGGGTAGACGTGGCCAGAACATTTATCTGTGTAAATAAATTAGAAAAGAAGGCCTTTGACTGACTCTTTGTTGGGAGTATTGGGGGAGGGAAACAGAAGATTTTGTCCAAGAACCCGACTAAACCATCTTCCACCAAAGATGGATCAGCAGCAGGTACAGCAGCAGCTACAGCAGCTACAAGCAGCTAATCAACAGCTACAGCAGCAAGTGGCTCACTTGGCAGGCCAACTTGCTGCCGGGAATGTGCCTGCAGCCCCCCTCCCATCCTCCCACTCCTCCTCCTCATCGCAAGTGCCCGATAACAGTGCCGGATAAGTTTTCTGGGCAGCCTGAGATGTTCCTGACCTTCTTGGGACAGTGCCAGCTTTACATGGCTATGCGGCCAGAGGATTTCCCAGACGACCGGGCTAAGGTGGCCTTCGTGATTAACCTTCTTTCCGGCTCGGCTGCCCGATGGGCCACGCCCCTCTTGCTCCAGGACAGCCCCCTGCTGGCGGACCGACAGCGTTTTTGGCAGCACCTGCGCATCATGTACGAGGACCCCGTTCGGACACTGACGGCAACCAGGCGCCTTAAGGAACTCCGTCAAGGGAAGTGCCCCCTGCAAGAGTACATTGCCCAATTTCGTCTTTTGTGCCAGGACTCTGACTGGAATAATGCAGCGCTGGTGGACGCGTTCCAGGAGGGACTCTCAGAGGAGCTGCAAGATGAGCTGGCCCGGGTGGAGGCGCCACAGACCCTCGACAACTTGGTGCCCCTTTGTCTCCGCCTCGACGCCCGTCTGCAACGGCGACTGTCCCGTCGCGCCCCCCAGGACCTACCGTTGACATCTGCACCCCCGCTTCCTGCGCCACCAGCACCCCGGGTCGCCCCACGTTTTGTAACCGCTGCGGAGGAGCCCATGGAGTTGGGAGCGGCCAGACCTCGCCTGACAGCCCAGGAGCGGAACCAGAGGCGCCAAGGGGGATTGTGCCTGTACTGTGGGGAGCCCGGCCACTTCGCCGCTTCTTGCCCCAGTAAGCGAAGTGGGGCACGCACGCTGGTCCCTGAATCACAGCATGACCAATCGGGAAATGGCGCAGGCCTGACCTCGGGGAAACCTTAGGTCGGGCACGTACTAAGCCCCCACTGGACATTGCGGAAGTCGACTCTGGGCCCTCTCGGCATCTGATTCTGGACACATGAATGGGTATGGTTGGGGAACTAGTCGGACGGGCTCCAGGCGCATGCGCTGGTGGACTCAGGGGCCACAACAAACTTTATGGACCAGGCCTTTGTGAACCAGTTTGCGGTCCCCGTGGTTCTGCTGGACCCTCCGATGCGGGTAGAGACAATTGATGGAGGAGAACTGGTGTCCGGCCCCATTAAATTCGCCACCCAGCCTTTGCGCCTGGCTATTGGGGACCATGAGGAAGCGATCCAGTTTTATGTCATGGTGGACCTTAATTTTCCCTTGGTCCTTGGGTTGGCCTGGCTTCGGACCCACGATCCCCAGGTGGCCTGGTCGCAGAACGCCATCTCTTTCCAGAGTCTGCAGTGCGTCGACCACATCCGCCACACCTGTGCCGGCCAGAACGTCCCCACCGCTGCCATCTCCTTGCCTCCTGAGCTGACGGACTTTGCCAACATGTTCAGTGAGAAGGAGGTGGACCAACTACCCCCGCATTGGCCCTACGATTGCCCCGTGGACCTTCTGCCCAATGCACCACTGCCTGTGGGACGCCTGTATTCCATGTCGAAGCCTGAGTTGGCCGCCCTCAGGGACTTTCTGGACAAAAATCTGGCCTGAGGGTTAATCCGGCCTTCAAAGTCCCCTCTCTCGGCCCCAGTCCTCTTCGTGAAGAAGAAGACAGGGGACTTGCGCCTGTGCTGTGATTACCGCCGGCTAAACGCCATTATGGTCCGGAATCGTTACCCCCTGCCGCTCATCCCGGAGCTGCTGGAGAAGTTGTGGGAGGCCACGATCTTCACCAAGCTCGATCTCCGGGGAGCCTACAACCTGGTGCGGTTGCGAGAGGGAGACGAATGGAAGACGGCATTCGGCACCCGATACGGACACTACGAATACACTGTCATGCCGTTTGGATTGACCAACACCCCTGCCGTTTTCCAGCACTTCATGAACGATGTGTTCCGAGACATGTTGGATCGGTTCGTGGTGATCTACCTGTATGACATTCTGATTTACTCCCGGTCCAGGGAAAGCCACCTTCGACACGTCGGTCTGGTTCTGCAACGCTTGCGGGAACAACAACTCAATGCGAAGCTGGAGAAATGCGTCTTCTTCCGGACTTCCATAGAATTCCTCGGGCATATCATCTCGCCCAAGGGCATAGCCATGGACCCACGCAAAGTAGAGGCTTTGTGTAGCTGGGAAGCCCCTTGTCGGGTAAAGGATGTTCAGCACCTGCTGGGCTTCGCCAACTACTACCAGACCTTCATCTTGGGCTTGGCCACACTGATGGCTCCACTTACCAAGCTCCTCAGGAAGAAGGTTGCGTTCCGGTGGGGTCCCCCGCAGCAAGAAGCATTCACAACCCTCATAAAGCCTTCGTCACGGCCTTCTGTGGTGGAGACGGACACGTCCAATGTGGCTCTTGGAGCGGTGCTGCTACAGGTTCTGATGAATGGTGGCACACTTTTTCCCTGCGCTTACTACTCCCGGAAACTCAATCCTTCCGAGCTCAACTACACCATCTGGGAAAAAGAGTTGCTGGCTATCAAGGCTGCATTCGAGGCTTGGCGACACCATCTGGAGGGGGCCCGACATCAGGCGGAGGTCTGAAAGGACCATTGGAATCTCAAGCACCTCACCACAGCTCGGAAGTTGAACCAGCGGCAGATCCGGTGGTTGCTGTTTTTTGCCCGGTTCAACTTCCGCGTGACCTACATTCCCAGCGGTCACAACCGGAGGGCGGATGCCCTGTCCTGCAAGCCGGAGTACCTCTGCGCCAAGGACCCCCTTCCTCCATGGACAGTGCTGCCGGCAGAAGCCTTGACTGCAGCACAGGAACCGGTGGACTTGCGGGCCCAGGTGCGAGAGGCGCAGTGCCAGGACACCTGGTCGCAGCAAAGGAGAGGTGGGCCCCGCGTCTCCTTGGACCTTGGAGGAGGACTTACTCAAGTTTCGGGGGCGATTATACGTGCCCACAGAACCACTCCGAGCCCTCGTCATGACCCAGTGCCACAATAACCCTGCAGCAGGACATTTTGGGTTCTTCAAGACCCTCCACCTGGTGACACGGACCTTTTGGTGGCCCCGAGTGCGGCATGATGTACATGCCTACGTGACATCCTGCGTACCGTGCCGGCAAGCCAAGGCCACCACGGGAGCCCCTCCCGGGCTCCTCCAGCCCTTGACAACACCCGACAGACTCTCGGGGGTGATCTCCATGACAGACCTGCCGCCGTCCTCTGGGTTCACCACGGTGCTGGTGGTGGTGGACATGCTCACCAAGATGGCACACTTCATCCCATGCCGCGGACTGCCCACAGCCGCCAAAACGGCCCGTCTCTTCCTGCAGCACATCTTCCGCCTCCACAGTCTACCGGATAGGGTGGTTTCGGACCGCGGAGTTCAGTTCACAGCTTACTTCTGGAAGAGCCTGATGGCCGCGTTGGAGGTGCAGGTGTGTCTGTCGTCATCGCACCATCCGGAGACCGACGGGGGTACAGAGGAGGTCATCGGTATCCTGGAACAGTATCTCCATTGCTTCATCAACCAGCAGCATGACAACTGGGCCGATTACCTGTCCCTGGCGGAGTTTGCTTTTAACAACTCTCAGCACACCTCTACTCGGATGACCCCGTTCTTTGCCAATGTGGGATACCATCCGCGGTTCTTCCCTCTGGCTCCACCGGACTCTCCTGTTCCCGAAACGCAGACCTTCCTGATGGAATTGCATGCGGTCCAACAGTCGATACGTCAGCAGCTGGATCGGGCGAAGGAGGACTACAAACGGTCCGCCGACTGCTCCCGACGGGCAACGCCCCCACTGGCGGTCGGAAACCGGGTGTGGCTCTCCACCAAACACTTCCCGTCCGACCGCCCGGTAAAGAAGTTGGACCAGCGATTCATCGGCCCATTCCCTATTGAGGCAGTCATCAACCCGGTAGCCTACCAACTGACCCTGCCACGATCCATGCGGATTCACTCCACCTTTCACCAGTCCCTTCTGGTTCCTGAGGCCACACCGAGTCCCCTTCGATGCCCAACAGCACCCATCACTGTCACCGAGGACGGGTCAGAGGAATACGAAGTCCACAGCGTACAAGACTCCCACTGGCTGAAGGGTCGTATCCAATAATTGATTGCGTGGAAGGGATACGGGACTGATTTCTCCTGGGTAGATGCCTCCGACGTTCATGCCCCTGACCTGGTGCAGGCCTTCCATGAGCAGAACCCAGCCTGACCGCATCCCGATCATCAGCCCCAGGGGAAGGGCCCTGCGGTGAGGGATAGTGTTGTGACCCAGGTTCCTGGACTCGGACTCCTGGACTCGGATGATTCAGAAAGTTAGGGAGAAGACCTGGCAAGGCCTGCTTCTCCTGGGCCCTCTCCCTCCCTGGCACCCACCCAAAGGGAGGAGGAGGGGCCGGCAAGGCCTGATTCTCTCGGGCCTTCTTTTGATTTGGCAACGCCCCAAGAACAGTTTTGGCATGATGCAAGACTGCGCAGACATGACCGGCGTGTGCAGCAGAGGAAGCATTGGGACAAAGCCAAAGAATGATGAGTCATGCAGTGACATCTGCAGAGGCTATAAAAGGAGGCGGAACTTCCTGGCTTTTTGTCTTGGACAAAGCAGTGAATTTGCGCGGGCAAACTGTATCAATGGAGGGAAGAATATATTCGTGAGTAATTCTGGCCTTATCTATAATTTCCTCGTTATCTCCAGAGACTTGGCAGGCCCGAGAGTAGACGTGGCCAGAACATTTATCTGTGTAAATAAATTAGAAAAGAAGGCCTTTGACTTACTCTTTGTTGAGAGTATTGGGGGAGGGAAACAGAACACCTTGGGTGGTCTTAAGTAGGTGGCTTGTTCCATCACTAGTCCCCCCCCCCATGGCCTTCCCCACCCTGAAATACCTTATATGCACTTAATGAACTGCACATTCAATTACCGAATGTGTGGATGAAAGGAGGGAGTGATCGTGTTCAATGTATGAGATTCACTGCCATGAATCCTCTAATCTTCTCCAGCCTCCTAATAACAACTATGTTGCTTATCCAGTCAGTGGGCTCAGTTACTGATGTAATATGCCCTTCTGCCTCGTACTTATCCAGTTGTGCTTTAACCTGCTGCTTAATAGCTATAGGCACATTGCGTGGTGCACTTTGCACTGGGGAAATAGGGTCAAGTTCAAAATGAACCTCTCCTGGAACAAATACACGGGGCCCTCAAATACCTCCTGATATACTTGGAGGATTTGCTGTTTTGTCAATGGCCCCACCAGAGATTTAGGTGAGTAACTCACAACATTGTGTAGCTCGGCCAGAATGATAAACTGCATCAACCCCAAGTACTCACATGTTGATTCTGACAATAATGGTTTCTGATCAGCTTCCACAATCTCAAATTCAAGTTTATAAATATCCCCACGTATGCTGCATTCTGTTTGAAATAGGCCCAGTAAGTTCATTAGTTTTTCTGAATATAACTTCAATTTAGTACTGCTAGGCTGAAGAAGTATCTCAGGTGCCAGTTTCATTTTGTCCTTTAGACTCGTAACATCACAGGTTGCACCTGAGTCCAGCTGGCAGGGTTGAATTATGTTGTTAAAACTAAGACTCACAAATTTTTTGCCTTTGGAGTGAATTGCACTGATACATTCTTTCCTATAAACCGCATCTGTGGTAAACAAGGATGCATCCTCCTGAGATGCATTCTCAGAGTCTGACGTTTTGCTCAATTGTATGCAGCTTCCTCACTTCCCTTTTCCATGCCTGACACACTTTTGCAAAGTGATTTAGCCTCCCACACGCTCTGCAGATTTTTCCATGTGCAGAGCACTGCACTCTCTCTTGTATATACACACTGCTGCAATACTTGCTTGCTACTTGATTGTTTACAGTTGAATTATAAAACCTCCTTTTATGCTGGTACTTGTATTGATAATTCATCATACTTGGCTGTTGTTTAGAGACTGTATTAACACAATCCTTACCCTGCTCCAGAACTCTCAGATGTTTGTCAGTAAGGTCTATAAACCGACACATCTCAATTGCTGCTTGTGGGCTTAAATTATGCTCCCTCAAGAGACGGTGGTGTGTGCTTTGACTAGTAACACCAAAAAGTTTGTCCTGAATGAGTTCATCCCTTAAGGGGCCATAGTCACAACTGGCTGCTTTTTCCTTTAAGCGTGTGATAAAGCTATCTATCGTTTCACTTTCTTGCTTGCAGCTGTCAAATATGTATCGTTCAAAGGTAACATTTTTAAGAGGTCTGAAATAAGTCCCTAAAGCGTCTAGAATAACTTCGATATCTCTTTCTTGCTCCACAGAAAGGATTAAATTGTGTCTTGTAGATGTGGAGGCTTTCATTGCCCATCAATCTTCTTAATGTGGCAGCTTGAACTGCTGCTGACATCATCCAAGCCTGTAGCTAAGGCGTAGTCTTCAAACTCTGCCCTGAACCTATTCCAATTGCTGCCGCAGTCTCTATTCACTCTCATGGCCTCAGGCAGAGGTATACTGTTAGCAGCTGCCATGCTTCTACTGCTTAGCTTTTGGGAGTATGCTTCAAATGTATCAGGAAGACATGGATTCAGACTTCTGACACCATGTTTCAAGTAGTTTAATTGTAAGAAAGATGCCCAACAAGCCATCATTACAGGTATATATCTACATATTACAGGAACTGGAAATACCTCACATACCTCTAGAGTCAGGAAATACATCTCAGACTAATCCTGCCAAGACTGCAGATATGACCACTGTAACCGTAACTCAGTGGCCAGATTTCATTAATGAAGGATCTGTTTTAATTCCAGCATTCTATGTAACACTGTATTGAACGTGTAAGTGGAGATTTTTTTAGGTTATTTGGTTATCCTTTTCAAGTTCATTTCATGCCAGATTGAAAAACTCATTTTTGTTTTACAACTACACTGACCATTCTGCATTCCCTAACTTGAGTACTACAGCTTTCCCAACCCAATTTTAAACAAATAATTATATGTATCAGTGTGCATTTTAACACTTAATTCCCACCTGATATATTAACACAACAGGAAAGAGTGTTAATACTGAAAACACTCTTAAATGAATGAACTGCAAATAAGGCTGAAATAGTTCTCAATTCCTCCAATCTCTTAGCTAAAAGTGATATGAAATCTAATTGAAGACTTCTAATTGATTTAAAACCTTTTCATATCCTTATGGAAAAAAACGTGACTGTCTGTCCATACTAACATGACAGTCCAGACTACTCAAGTTGGTTTTAGTGAGTAAAGAGGATCACTCTTGAGAACTTGGGAAGAACATACAAATGTGGGAATCTTCTCAAATTTGAAAATACCTTCTACACAAGGCATTGTATGAAGCTTATTTTTTTAAAAATTACACAATCATAAATTTCCCAGTCATACAGCCATTCTTTCTATCTAATACTGCTTCTACCTATTTCCTAGTAAGGACTGATCAGTTGCAAGGACATCAACACACAGATTTTAAAAATTATTACAAAGCAAGTAACAAAAGGAATAGCAGAAGAATTGATTGAAAAAACATGATTTTTATTTGATAGGAATTATTCATAACTAGAAGTGGTAGAGAAAGTAGAGTATGTGGATATACTTAGAACTAAAAGACATAATTTAATTTTGGTGATATAAACACTTAAAGAACTTTTAGGCACTAAATTGTGCTTCATTGGGAACCATATTCATAGAGTGTACATGTGTAGAAAAGAATATTGAAATCTCTGCCAGTTACATTAGTCGTGGAACAGTGGTGGGTTTCAAAATTTTTACTACCAGTTCTGTGGGTGTGGCTTGGTGGCCATGGGAAGGATACTCTAAAATCTCTATTCCTTCCCCAATCCAGGGGAAGGTTACCGCAAAATCCCCATTTCCTCCCAATCAGCTGAGACTTGGGAGGCAGAGAATAGATGGGGGTGGGGCCAGTCAGAATTTTTACTACCGGTTCGCCAAACTACTCAAAATTTCCACTACCAGTTCTCCAGAACAGGTCAGAACCTGCTGAAACCCACCTCTGTCGTGGAAGTAAGCTTGAAGCCAGCCTAATATATCAAACACCACCTAAATGAAAGAACAAAGTATATGCAGCTTTATAACATGTTGCATATTAACAATTAGACCTACAGTGAGGAACAGTTACAAATTATAAAATGAAAAGAGCAGGCATAAATATTGCCAGCCCCACAGAGCTAAAGGAAGACAAAATTCCTTCTAAATTATTCCAATTTCAGATTTCACATATCATGACTTTAATATTCATAAACTGTCAGAACTCTGCAAACATAAAAGCATATTTCAATATCATATTAAAACTCCATTAGATAAATTCAAAATAGTAATCCCCTGAAGCTACTAAAATTCTTTTATCTGTATATAATCTTTTGGCCCACAATCAAGGCTGCAAGCAAAATCTAGAAACTTGAATCATAACATGTATCTCTAGTGCCACCAAGTGATGATCTTTGGGAATACCATCATCACTATTCAATGATGGAAATAATTTTTTCCACGGTTATTTCTTTTAGCTGAGTAGAATTCAGTTTGGCCACTATCTTCTTCAGTCCAGTCTTCTTTGGAGCACACACTATTTTGGATTTAAAGATTTTACCAGGTTCTATGTTCCTAAGAGAGAAAAGATAAAATGAATTATATAGGAGCCTTTAGTTTGAAAAATCTGAGGATCAAACTTCTATTTAAAATCTGCATGCAAGAGATAATTTTGCCATAATCTATAAGTGGAATTGTAGCTGAACACCAGTTATTTGGTTTGTATATCTCCTTCTAAACAGCAGACATGATGTGGCACAAAAGCTCTGCATGATGCTTACTTACATTCCAGAAATGTTCTTAGGTATGTAGAGCAAGAATGTTGCACCTAATGTTCCTATTCCAGCCTCTAAGTCTGTCTTCCTCTTAATTTAATGTCATCCTAATTGAAAATTTCAAGAAAAAGACATAAAAGAGCCACAGACTGACAAAAGAAAAAATTATGGCCGCTTTATTCCAAAGGTGCTTTTTCAAGAGGCAACTGACTTTCTGGTTTTTCTTTGAAGATGTTTCATTTTTCATACAAGAAGCTTCTTCAGCTCTGACTGGATGATAGGGAATGGAAGGATTTATACTCCTTGTAGGCAGCTGATCATTTGCATTCTTTAGTGAGCTGTTACGGTCATCTGGAGGTTTATCTGTGTCATCAGGGTCACCTGAGTGGTGCAAATTGATGTGGAGCCTTCATGAAACTGTTGAGAGGACTGTGTTGTAGATTGGAGATAGATGATGTCATATCCCTCCCTCTCTGTTGAGAGAGGGCTGTTCATAGACAGCCTCTTTGACCTTTCTTTCAAACCAAATGTGGACTTTGCTGTCTTCAAAAGAGTGGCCTGTATCTTTTAAATGCAGATGGACTGCTGAATCTAGTCCTGATGTGTTTGTTCTCCTATGTTGTGCAATGCTCTTATGAAGGGAAAACATTTCAACATTTCCGGCGAACTGTGGCATGACCCAGCAAACCCGGCAGGTGAGTGGCCTATTCCAGCTGGCGGCCTGGCTTAGCGGCCACGAAGAGGCCCGATGGTCGCCTTCTTTGCCATCTTGAAGGTTGTCCACGGGTCTAGGGGACGCCCTCGCTACCATCTAGAGGACGTCTATGGACCGTCTATGGGGGCTTTTTGAGTCCTTTGCCCCCCCCCCCGGACTTTTGGAGAGAGATGCCTCGTCGGTGGAGCAGCTTGGCCCATTAGGCACGTGTTTCGGCCTCTTTGTCAACCTGAAGGACGATCACGGGCCATGTAGGCACCTTTTTACCATCTTGGAGGATGCCCATGGGCTGGCTGCAAGGGGATCTTCTGAAGACCTTTGGTCCCCAGCTGGGGGAATTGAGGATGGTCCTGGACAATCCTAGCTTGACTATTGTAGGACTATATCCTTCTCCCCCCCCCCCGCGCCCATAGACCACCCCTCGGGATTGGAGATGAGGGGTTGGAGCTCTGACTGAATCATGGCGGTTTGTTTATCTACCGCCCAAGATCTATATCCCGTCTGTCTTCCACTCGGAATTACTGGTGCGTCAATTTCCATCTTGACAGGTCCAGGATGGGTCTGTTGCGGACTTTTATCATGCGGACATTTACAGCGGCTGACCTTCTTGCCCTCGAGATCCCCTCTCTCATGGTCTGGCCCCACATTATCGAGGGCCCATCTTGAGGACGGGTTTTGGAACCCGAGAGATGGCATGCCAAAATAGGAGACTTAGGGATTTTAATTAATTATTTTAATCGGGTTTTAAGGGAATTTTAATGGGAATTTTAAGGGAGGCGGAACTGACGGGTTTGGGTTGGAGGGGGAGGGTAGTGTCGGGTGGGGGGGTGGGAGGGTTAGGGCGGGTATTGGGGGTAGCCCGTCGGGAGGGAAACCAGTCCCTGCGCGTGCTCGTGGCGATTATTTAGTGGGTTCGGAGGTTATGGGGGGGGAATGTGTTCCTTTCCGTGAGGGTGGTTCCATTTGCACGGTAAGTGGGAGGGGCAGATATGGCGGAAGGGGGGGATCATATCGGTCTAGGGGGTCACGTGTTCGATGTCTGCAAGCGATCGCGTGCCCCGATCCCTCTGACTTTTCCCGTTCCCCGGATGGTCAAGACCCTCAGAGCCTGGGCCTTCGTCTTATGTTATGCAACGCACGGTCCGTGGCCAATAAGGCCCCCCTAATACACAATCTTATCCAGGGTGGCGCTGCGGATCTTATAGGCGTTACGGAGACCTGGTTGGGCACTGAAGGAGGCGTGCCCCTGGTCGAAATGTGCCCACCGGGTTTCCGTGCATTCCATCAGCCGAGGGCCCAGGTTAGGGGTGGGGGGGTGGCGGTTGCTATTAAAGAGAGTCTAGAGCCGAGGGAGACCACTGTACCTCAGATCGCCGGGTGTGAATCCCTCTTGTGAGATGGGGTCATCGGTGTCAGATGGGCTTGCTGGTCACGTACCTGGCTCCTTGCTGCGTGACAGCTGCCCTGCCCGAGCTCCTGGAGGTGCTTGCCGGGGTGGCAGTGGAGACCCCCAGACTTTTAGTCATGGGGGACTTTAACTTGCCATCGGCCGGCTCGTCATCGACAGTGGCTCGGGAGTTCATGGCTTCCATGACGGCCTTGGACCTGACTCAAGTAGTGGATGGCCCCACTCACATCGGGGGTGGCACTCTGGATCTTATTTTTATCTCTGGTCAGTGGTTGAAGGATCTGGATTTGAGAGATGTAGTCATAGAACCTTTGTCATGGTCAGATCACTCTCTCCTTCGCCTGGACTTTCTGACCGCCACTCAACACCGCAGGGAGACGGAGCCACAACGTTGGTTCCGTCCCAGGCGCCTGATGGACCCGGAGAGGTTCCGGACGGAGCTTGGGCCACTTCCTGAGGGTCTGGCTCACGGCACGGCAGAGGAACTAGCCGCAGCCTGGCAACGGGCTGCGGCTGGGGCTTTAGACCGTGTTGTGCCTCTGCGGCCTCTGACCCGGCGCAGATCCCAACCGGCTCCTTGGTTCTCTGAGGAGCTGAGGGGGATGAAACGCCGGAGAAGACGCCTAGAGAGCTCCTGGAGGTCTAGCCGTTTAGAGGCTGATCGGACACTAGTTAGGTCCTATACTAGGACCTACCTGGTGGCACTGAGGGAAGCGAGGCGTTGCTACGCCTCCTCCCTCATTGCGTCGGCAGATAACCGCCCAGCCGCCCTGTTTCGGGTGACCCGTTCCCTACTTCACCAGGGGGAGCGGGATGACCCGTTGCAGGGACGTGCTGAGGAGTTTAACGGTTATCTATACGATAAAATCGTTCAGCTTTGAGACGGTCTAGACCAAAATTGCGACGATTCAGATGAGGCGTCTGAGGGTGGTCTTGGTGACATTTTCTGGGATGAGTTTGACCCTGTGGCTCCCGAGGACATGGACAGGTTGTTGCAGGCTGAATGCCACCACGTGTTTACTGGACCCGTGCCCTCCTGGCTGGTGCTGGCCACTCAGGAGCTGACACGAGGCTGGCTCCAGGCGATTACGAGTGCCTCCTTGTTGGCGGGCGTCTTTCCGGCCGCCTTGAAAGAGGCGGTGGTGAGGCCCCTCCTCAAGAAGCCCTCCCTGGTCCCGGCTGTCTTAGGTAATTATCGTCCGGTCTCCAACCCGCTCATGTGAAGGTTGTAGAGAGTATGGTGGCATATCAGTTTCCTGCACCTGGATGAAACTGTCTATCTAGACCCGCTCCAGTCCGGTTTCCGCCCGGCTACAGCACGGAGACGGCTTTGGTCGCAGGATGATCTCTGGAGGGCCAGGGATAGGGGTTGTTCCTCTGTCCTGGTCCTATTAGACCTCTCAGCGGCTTTCGATACCATCGACCATGGTATCCTGCTGCGCCGGTTGGAGGGATTGGGAGTGGGAGGCACCGTTTATCGGTGGTTCTCCTCCTATCTCTCCGACCGGTCGCAGACGGTGTTGACAGGGGGGCAGAGGTCGACCGCGAGGGACCTCACTTGTGGGGTGCCGCAGGGGTCGATTCTCTCGCCCCTTCTGTTCAACATCTATATGAAGCCGCTGGGTGAGATCATCAGTGGCTTCGGTGTGAGGTACCAGCTGTACGCTGATGACACCCAGCTGTACTTCTCCACACCGGGCCACCCCAATGAAGCTATCGAAGTGCTGTCCCGGTGTTTGGAAGCCGTACGGGTCTGGATGGGGAGAAACAGGCTCAAGCTCAATCCTTCCAAGACAGAGTGGCTGTGGATGCCGGCATCCCGGTACAGTCAGCTGAGTCCTCGGCTGACTGTTGGGGCGAGTCACTGGCCCCGATGGAGAGGGTGCGCAATCTGGGCGTTCTCCTGGATGAACGGCTGTCTTTTGAAGATCATTTGACGGCCGTCTCCAGGAGAGCTTTCCACCAGGTTCGCCTGGTGCGCCAGTTGCGCCCCTTTCTAGACCGGGATGCCTTATGCACGGTCACTCACGCCCTCGTGACGTCTCGCCTGGATTATTGCAATGCTCTCTACATGGGGCTCCCCTTGAGGGGCATCCGGAGGCTCCAGTTAGTTCAGAATGCAGCTGCGTGGGTGATAGAGGGAGCCCCTCGTGGCTCCCGTGTTACACCTATCCTGCACAGACTGCACTGGCTACCTGTGGCCTTCCGGGTGCGCTTCAAGGTGCTGGTGACAATCTTTAAAGCGCTCCATGGCATAGGGCCGGGCTATTTACGGGACCGCCTACTGCTACCAAATACCTCTCACCGACCCGTGCGCTCTCTCAGGGTGCCGTCAGCTAGGCAGTGCCGTCTGGCGACACCCAGGGGAAGGGCCTTCTCTGTGGGGGCTCCCACCGTCTGGAACGAACTCCCTCCAGGACTTCGCCAACTTCCGGACCTCCGAACCTTTCGTCGCGAGCTTAAAACACACTTATTTATCTGCGCGGGACTGGATTAGATTTTAAAGTTATGGGTTTTAAGGGGTTTTTATTATTTATACTATTTTAAATTTGGGGCAATAGAATAAGTTTTTTAATTGTTTTTTTTTAATCTGTATTTATATGTATTTTAACTGCCTGTGAACCGCCCTGAGTCCTTAGGGAGATAGGGCGGTATATAAATTTGAAAAATAAATAAATAAATAAATAAAGAGGCCATCTATGTCAAAATTGAACAGCCTTCTCTCAAAAGTAGGGGGGATGAGGGATACAACATCATCTATCTACAACCAGTCCTTTCAACAGTTCCCAGAAGGCTCCACACCACCATTGGCACCACTCAGGTGACCTTGATGACACAGATAAACCTCCAGGTGACCTTAATGACTCGCTAAAAGAATGCAAATGACCAGCTGTCTGCAAGGGATAACATGACCTGGATGACTGAGAACCTCCATAAACATGTGGCTGTCTTAAAAAGTTGCAGACAAAAATGCCACCATATGGTCCAAACCACCTATTAGAATTTGCATTGTCTTATGCTTCATAGGGGCCTGCACCAAATGATAACCCAAATAAGATACTTCTTAGTGCTTTATTAGCAATCTGTGAGCAAATTCAGTTATTGAACTAGCAGCATTAATAACAATAACAGTGAGGTGGAGACTTCTGGTAGTGACATCATTGTGGAGCGGGTGAGGGAATGAAGCTCTGTACCCAAATCCTGAAAATTCTTTGCCAGGAGCCAGTTAAGGGCAATACTGATCCTGGAGAGATTGGTAAAATGAAGAGGAAGCTCTGAAGACACCAGGGGAAAAGCAATCACTTGAACAGATAGGGGCAATTTTCTTTAAACTGTTGGAGAAGGAATCGGCCTTTAAGGCTGATCTGGAGCAATGACTGCTGCATGAGTAGGAAGAAAAAAGTGGAAAATGACAACTTCATTTGGTGGATGAGAAAACCCCAGAAGGAAGCAATCATTACCCTCATTCCCAAAGAAGACACTGATTCGCAACAAATTCAGAATTAGAGATCGATATCTTTACTAAACACAGACTATAAAACATTCGCAATGATAATAGCAGAGAGGACTAAAAAAATCTTGAATAAATACATACATCAGATCAGAAGGGATTCCTAATAGGACGACAGATAAAAAATAACATGAGGATCATAAGGAAAACCCTGGAATACTATGAAGTCCACCCTGAAAAACAAGTGTCACTGGTTTTCCTTGATGTCCAGAAGGTATTTGATAACCTGAATTGGAAATTTATCACAACACAAATGAACTATATGGAATTTGGGACAAAATTTGAAAAAATGGTGGAAAAAATATACACAAAACAAACAGCCAGAGTAATTATGAATGATGAAATGACAGAAAAAGTTGATATAACTAAAGGAGTTAGACTCCTTTCTCCACTTCTATTCATTTTATCATTAAAAACATTATTGACAAAAATCAGAGAAGATCAGGAGATAAAAGGTTTAAAAATCAAGAAGTAAGAATACAAGGTTCAAGCCTTCGCTGATGATATGGTATTTATTCTGGAAGATCCATTAGTAACCAGCCCCAAACTGATCCCAAAAATAGAAGAATTTGGTGAGTAGCTGGACTTAAGATTAATAAAAATAAATAAATCTAAATTAATAACCAAAAATCTTACCACAAGTCAAAAAATGAATTGGAAGATAAAACTAAAATGAACATAACCAAGAAAATAAAATATTTAGGGATTTGGCTTATAGCGAAGTGCTCTTCAATTAAGGAGGATAATTATGATAAAATATTAAACAATATAAAAAAAGATCTGGATAATTGGAAAAATCTATAAGTTTCATTATTGGGCAGGATTGCTACAGTTAAAATGAATATTTTGCCGGAAATTCTATTTCTGGTCCAAGTTACTCCAATAAAATTAGGGAAAACATTATTTGAAGAGTTGAATAAATTAGTTACCCAATTTATATGGCAAGGGAAAAAACCTAGGATTAAACTAAAATTATTGCAAGATACGAAAGATAAAGGGGGTTTGGCATTATCAGAGTGGGAAATATATTACCAAGCATCAATTCTAACATGGTTGAAAGACTGGATGGAACTGAAAAACAAAAGAATTTTAGCAATAGAAGGCCATGATTTGCAAGTGGGGTGGCATGCATTTCTTTGAGATGAAAAATACAAAACACATAAATACTTTTAAATACATGTAATCAGGAATGCATTGCTACAGATTTGGAAAAAAAATAAAACAAAAACACTACAAGAATCCCAATGTGGCTATCCCCAACAAAAATAATGAAACATCCAAACTTATTGGATGTAGATAAGATAATTGGATATGAGAAATTGGTAAATGAACAGGGAAATTTGAGAACAAAACACGAATTGGAAAAACAGGTAGGTAGGGAGATAGAATGGTGCATATACACACAAATACAATCAAGATATACAGAGGATAAAAAACTATATGAAATACAAAAATATGTTTTACAGATGACATCTCCCTCCAGCAAGGCTTGCCAAGATGTTTCCGAACAGTTCGCCAACATGTTGGAAGTGTAAAAAGGCTTATGGAACATATTATCATCTATGGTGGACATGCCCATTTGCAAAAAAGTATTGGGCCAAAATCAGACAATGATTGGAAGAGATAACTGACCAACCCATAGATTGGAAACCGGAGACATTTATGTTGGGAATATTTACTAGGAAATATATCAAAGAAATACAATACCTAATTTTACATATAATAATGGCTGCAAGAATATCGTATGCAAAGAACTGGAAAGATAATAATATACCAACTGAGGAAGAACTGATAAGGAAAAGTCTGGACTGTGCTGAGACAGACAA
The DNA here is from genome assembly GCF_028640845.1 of Ahaetulla prasina. Taxonomy (NCBI): domain Eukaryota; kingdom Metazoa; phylum Chordata; class Lepidosauria; order Squamata; family Colubridae; genus Ahaetulla; species Ahaetulla prasina. Next base: position 83,532,134 of record NC_080542.1, on the reverse strand, counting down.
ATTAATGAAGGAAATAACAGAAAAGTAAGATACAGAATATTATGCAGTATGGAACAAATGGTACAATTGACTGGAGATTAGAAATAATAAATAAGAATGAATGGAGAAAGGTCACAAACGGATAATGTTTGTAAAATAATTTATAGTTGTAATATTATATGTGAAAGAATATATATATAGAAATAAGGGATAATGGGATAATAAGGATAAATATATTTAAAGAAGAGTAAGGGGAAAATGTAAATAATAGAAGACTACCATTATGAAATTGTTGTAAAAAGGGAATATATGGTTTGTGTTTGTGTTTGTCATGCTCTGTTGTTTTAAAAATAAAAATTATTTTTAAAAAACAATAACAGGTGATTATGGTTAATTTAAACTACCATGAGACTAGTGTACCACACTTTAAAGCAAAGAAAAATAGTATGCATTACCATGTACAGAAAGAAGAGGTACTTTTAAGGTCAGTAAGTCCAGAAAGCTAACTTTGCTTCAGTGTGCTATTGACTGACAAGAGAAAACAATTGTGATTCAGCTATTTTCATCTTACCCTTGATCAAATACTTCCATCATAAAAATGCCCAGACCTTCTACATACAACTTGCAGTTTTCCAATGGAATAGATAAAGTATTCTTGAAGATAAACGCACAGGTAAAATCTTGATTAACCTTTGCAGTGTCTGCCATCTAAAAAAAGGATAAAGAATCCATTAACTGAACATATTCAGTTAAAGAAAATGCAGTATAGAAGTAAAAAATAATACAAAGATAGTAAAGGGAAAATAATCATAGTATTTTTTCAAACAACTATTTGAAGATGTTTATCTTTGAATTCTGGTGCTGGAGAAGACTCCTGCGAGTCCCTTGGACTGCAAGGCGAACAAACAAGTCAGTTCTAGAGGAGATCAACCCTGACTGCTCTTTAGAAGGCCAGATCCTGAAGATGAAACTGAAATACTTTGGCCACCTAATGAGAAAGAAGGACTCACTGGACTCACCTAATGCTGGGAAAGATTGAGGGCAAAAGAAGAAGGGGACGATAGAGAACGAGGTGGCTGGATGGAGTCACTGAAGCAGTAGGCATGAGTTTAAGTGGACTCCAGAGGATGGTAGAGGACAGGGAGGCCTGGAGGAATGTTGTCCATGGGGTCGCAATGGGTCGGACACGACTTCGCAACTAACAACAACAACAAAGGCTGAGTATGGATGGAGACGAAGTTCTTGCATTAATAGTTCAGGAGCCTAGACTCACTGATTAGATTTAGCATTACCCAAAGTTTGCACTGAGGTCTCTATTTAATCTCAGAAGCATTTTGTTTGATTTCAGTTTATTAGAATGTAGGAAACTGACTTAATTATATCCCCGTCTATAGTCTCTTGTCTGTTTGCAACCTTCAGTTAGTTGAAATGTTTGTCTCAAATAGCAACCATTTTTGAATCAAAGTACCTCAAATCCTGTAACTTAAAAGAATATATAGCCGCAATGGCGCAGTGGTTAGAATGCAGTACTGCAGGCTACTTCTCCTGATCACTGGCTGCCAGCAGTTTGGCAGTTTGGATCTCACCAGGCTCAAGGTTGACAGCCTTCCATCCTTCCGAGGTCGGTAAAATGAGGACCCCAGATTGTTGGGGGCAATATGCTGACATTGTAAACTGCTTAGGGCTGTAAAGCACTGTGAAGCAGTATATAAGTCTAAGTGCTATTGCTATATACAAAATCCAGAACCCATTACTCAGGTTAACTGAAATTTCAAAGATATTCCCAGCAGTTTTATTCACAAATTTCCATCCACTGCTGGGCTCCTGCAGTCAGTTATAATCACAATTGTGATTTTTGATGCTGTCTGTCAGTTTTCAGCAAGCAGTCAATGAGGAAACTGGCGGAAAATTGGAGGTTACTTCCTCTCCCATTGCTTTTTTGCCCATTCATAGTTATCTTATTTCTCTCTTTAGATACATAAATATTAACAAAAGAAGACTCAGTCGATCATAGGTTGTCTAAATACTAATTACATTATCACCTTATCACATCTTATTATTGAATAGCTGTTTATTTTTTGTCATGGAAGCTAATCTCAAAGTAAGGAAGACTAAATATGGTTCATACCCAAGACAAATGGGAAATTCCATAGTTGTAAACTATACTATGAAGTTAAAAAAATCACAGAAGGTAGAAAGAAAGTATTTTCATATTTATTGCAAAGAAAATAATATACTGTATAGTTATCAGTGAAATTTTGAAGATTTTATTTAATTTCTTACCTCAATTTTGAGAGGTGGATGCTCAAAATTTAAAATAATCTGTTTTGTGAATTTTTCATTGGTTTCTTGAACTTCAGTAATAATATTTATTTTGATTAGAAGTTCATCCTCAGTAGACATAATTTTTTGCATGTAAGTGTCAGCTGTTATTTTCCAAGGTATTTGAATAACTGCAAGAACACAGAAAAGGAACAGCTAGAGAAGGACAAGTTCACAGACTAGAAGACATTGTGTCCTTTATTTGGATAATTTTGTTGCTTTTTTAAAAAAGCACCTTCTTTTGAAATGGAAATACCAAGAAAGCTGAAAAGAGGAAGGCAATGAAGACCCAGCTCCTCTATTTTTTATGTTCATATAGAAAATACTACAAATAAAAAGTCTAGGTGAAAGTGAAAAGAAAAAGGCTGCTTATAACAAAAACACTAGTTCTTGATGCATAGATGCACGCACACACCTGGTTTGCCTTCAGTCTGGACAATCTGCTTGATTGTTGAAAGGTCTGCATATACTTTCCCAGTGTAAGATTCAAGCTGACAAGAGGCAGCAAGGCAGCCAGTCCAACTCCCCACAGATTCATTCTCTACAGTGACATTCAGGTCAACTGGCTGCCCAGGCCACAAAGAATATTTTCCTTCCACCCCAAGTTTCAGATTTGCCTTCAGGAGGTTAGGAGGTGATATAGATTCATGGCTTGAAAGTTTTGAAATGAAGGAGTAAGCAGTTTCCACAGATTTTCTTTCTTCATGAGTACCTTAAAAAGCAGAACAAAAGGAACAACCTGTCAGGTATGCCTCCTTTCAATACCCAAGAAAGAAAGCCCCCAACTCCATTGTTCTTAGAGAAAGGTACTTATACTGAGTATGAACTGAAAGCAAGCAAAGTGAAAGCAAGCTGTGAAGTATTTGGCGCGGAATACACATATAAGAAATATGCCTCAAACCTTCCTCCCTTTAGTCCAGTCAATCTTGTCCAATCTATGTTCCCCCCTAGGTGGCACGTGTGATGCATTTTCAGATGGTCTCATCCCTCTGGCATGCTCAGGCCATTAACTTAGACTGTTATCAGCCTGCCTTCCAATTGCTGAACACATTTGAAAAATGTGAAAGAATGAAAGAACTTCATTTTAAAGTTTTGTTTCTCTTCCAGCCTCCTTCTCCCCGCCCCATTACCATGACAGCCGTAGCAAGCTAGATAATAAATGCATAAATCAGCAGACAGACTACCCAGAGCAATAAAGCAATAAACTTGTAGCGAGCGGACATTCAGCCCTCTTGTAGAAAGGACGTTAGTCCTAGAAAAGAAAACACATGTGTTTGTCCATGGTCTCCATGTAAATGAGAATGTCATCAAGGTAGACCAGAACCCCTTTGAACAGGTGCTCATAGAGTACTTAATTGATCAGCTGCATGAAAACTGCGGGGGGCCCTTGCAATCCAAAAGGGAGCATTTGGAACTGGAACTAACCCAGGGGAGAGTTGAAAGCAGTTTTCCATTTGTCCCCTTCCTTAATATGCATTTATAATAGGTCTCTCGCAAGTCTAATTTAGTAAAAATCCTCCTTTTGGACAGATGGGCTAACATGTCTTTCATGAGTGGTAACGAGTAAATATTCTCCAAGCATATGGCATTCAGATTTTTATTGTCCACCACCAAGCAAAACGACCCATCCTTCTTTTCTCTAAACATCACAGGGGCGGTTACTCATGGCCTAGCCGGTTGGATGAAGCTGCATTTTAGGTTTTTATCAATAAAGTTCCATAGCTCCTCCAGCTCCCTGGCTGTCATGGGGTAGATTTTTGGCTTTGGAAGCTTTACCCCTGGAAGGATTTCTGTGCTACTGTCTGTAGGCCTATGGGGAGGCAGCACGTCAGAGGCCTTTTCACTAAACCCCTCCCAAAGGTCCCAGTATTCTTTAGGAATTCTTTCCTCCCCTGCCAGGTGCTCCGTCGCAGCCACATCCACTTCATTCGGTGATTTGGCCACACATTTGGGGGTCTCCCTCTCTATCCTGTGCTGTTTAGAGCGAATGTGCAGCACACCCGTCCTCCAATTTATTAGCGGGTTCCATTTCCAGAGCCATGGCAGACCGAGCAGGAGGGTTCGTTCCATGGCCAGGGCCACAATAAAGCTCAGGGTCTCTCGCCCATGCTCATCTCTATTGGTTCGGTTACAAAATGGGCAGGACCCCCTCCCCCGCTACCGACCCATCTAACTGGCAGAATACGATGGGTCTGTTCAATGATCTTAGACTTAGGCTCATCTTTTCCACAAACACAGGGCTGATGACACACTTTGTGCATCACGAATCCAGAAGGGCTAGCATCTCCCCCTGGGCCCCAATAGAAGGGACTTGTAATTCCACTGGGATGGTCAAGGGTCCCCCCCTCGGACTTACCAGGAGGTCCTCATCGGAATCAGTTTCGGATTCGCTATCATCGTTGCCAGTCGGAGTACCCAGCTCCCCCTATTTTGGGGGAGTGAACTTGATGAATTCCACTCCTTTCAGGGTGACCTCGCAGACCTTGGTGGCCGGTTTTTCAGCTCTCTTCCCACCACCAGAGGTCGCCTTGGATCCAAGCTTTGCAACACATTCCGCTGTGTGGTGACCATCTTTTCCACATCTGAAGCATGCAGTGGACTTTGGCTTCAAGCTGGCGGATCCCCAGTACCTTTCGGAGCTACTTGTAGGGCGAGGAAGGGGTTTTGCTCCAAGTGTGACCACCACGGATACAATCTCTAGCCAGATCAATCTCCACATCCACAGCCAGCACATACCAGCCCTGCAGGTTGCACGGGGCCCCTTGGGATTGGGAATCCTAATAGACATCTTCATTGAGGCCATCTTTGTAGTTTTCCAGCAGAGCTACTTCTGACCATCCACTCATGTAAGCCACTAGCTCACGAAACTCCTGAGTATACTCTGCCACCGATCTCCTCCCCTGTTGGATAGATTTCATCCAGATTCTGGCCCTTTGCTCCATCAGGGGGTCCTCGAATCGTGCTCTGAGAGCTGCCATAAACTGGTTGTAATTTCTTAGCAATGGGGAATTTTCATTGTGATGTCACCCCTTCAAAAGCTCTGGTCCCGCATCTCACACGGGTTGCTTCGGAAAGAAAATCCTCTCCCCAGTCTTGTATGTGGTTCCATACTTGAATTAGGAAGCACCCCAGCCCTTTGGGATCCCCTCCATATTTTCCAGGCAATGGAGGAATTTTGGGCTTTTTCTGCCTTTGTGGCAATGCCTGCCCAGCAGGGGGGGCTGGCCCGCAGTGGATGCTAGGGTCCCCAGGGTCTGGGCTGCATCTTCCCGGCCTCCAGCTGTCTCTTCCAGGCAAGTAGCAGCTTCAGCTCCTCTCTGGCCATGTTCATCTCCTCTCCTTCTAGAGAATCCCTGGGCAGGCAATTCATACCTTTCACGAGCTCTTTGGCTCTCAGAGGTTTCTCTCAGCAGCTGTACCACTTGGGCGATCAGGAGGTCTTCCTTCTGTTCTTCCTGCCAGGTGAGCATTCCTCCTTGGCATCTGGTTGTTGTCATACCAGGAGGGGTCTCTCCCGGCTCCGGCAGCCTCCCTACTCCAAGCGATCATCTGGGCCTCTCCAGCTTTTCTTCAAGCTGTAATTTAGCCAGCCACTCCAAAGCATCCCAGCTGGGTTGTGTCTGAGGGAGAGAGTCCAGCAGCTCCCATATCTTCCTGGTTGCTGCCTTGGTCAGACATTCTTTTCTCAGCCCCCATGGTGTGTTTCCGGGATGGCTGAAGACTGTGAACTTGCTTAATGTCAGGTATACCTCCTTTCAATACCAAAGAAAGAAAAACCCCAACTCCATTGTTCTTAGAGAAAGGTACTTGTACTGAGTATGAACTGAAAGCAAACAAAATGAAAGCAAGCTCTGAGACATTTGGCGCGGAATACACATATAAGAAATATGCCTCAAACCTTCCTCCCTTTAGTCCAGTCAATCTTGTCCAATCCATGTTCCCCCCTAGGTGGCACGTGTGATGCATTTTCAGATGGTCTCATCCCTCTGGCATGCTCAGGCCGTTAACTTAGACTGTTATCAGCCCGCCTTCCAACTGTTGAACACATTTGAAGAAGCTCTTCATTTTAAAGTTTCGTTTCTCTTCCAGCCTCGTTGTCATCCCCGCCCCCATTACCATGACAGCCGTAGCAAGCTAGGTAATAAATGCATAAATCAGCAGACAAACCACCCAGCACAATAAAGCAATAAACTTGTAGGGAGCAGTAGGCTGATACACAATCCCAAGAACAAGAAAAAAAGTTAAGTTCATCAGAAATCATTTCCACTGTCAGATAAGTTTGTATCGAAGAGTTTATTAATATTTAGAATTTCAGACTAAGATTAATATTTAGAATTTCAGACCCATGCATGTACAGTTAGCAATGAAAAGGTTTGCCTTTCTGACAATTATGCTGAATGGTTTTTAAAATGCAAGTTTGTTTTAGTCATATATTTACAGTGTAAGTGCACACTTCAAAATCTGAAGTGGGTGAGACGACTTCCGGTATCCAGTGGCAACGGACGTCTGGAAGGTTTCTCCTGCCTCCAGCGCCCGAATCCGGCCGCCGCCGAGGCCCTCAGGGGCCAGGTGTTCCGAAAAGGACACCTGCCGTACGGACGGCTCGCCAGGGGTCTCCCAGCCGACATACAGGACTGTGGGGACCGATGCTGGCGCGTCCTAGGCTTGGCGGGGTTCGGAGGCCACAGGCCGCGGCCATTATTTTGGTCGCTTGCCGCTGTGCCCGTGACACCGGGCATTGGATTTATAACTGCAGCAGCCTGGTGGTGAACAGGGCACGGAGAAGAATTGAGGAGGAGAAGGAAGGGAATATCGTAAACGTGAGTGGAGTGCCCGGAGTGCGGGGGGGTTTTTTCTCCCCTGCGGTTGGAAGGAGCACGAGTTATTTTGGAGAGAGGAGAACTTAAAATAAGAAGATTACCGGTTTTGTGGAGCTCTGGAGAGAAGAGGTGATGGAGAAATTTAGGAGGGAAGGTTTGAGGCCCTCCTTCTGGGGAACAGTGGTGGCGCCCAGCTTCCGCCTTCACTATGAGAATTTTGATGACATCACTTCCTTCGCTTCCTGGTTGACTAACTGTACTCTGGACTCGTTGCTCCTGTGAGTGCCCCCTGGTGGATCCGGAGGAAATTACAAGGATACTGTGCTTGCCTGAGGATTTTGATTCTTTTTTTTTTCAAATGGCAAAAGGTCAGAGACCAACTGCTGGAGAGATGGAGAGAATTCTGGAAAAGTTATCCAATATGGACAAGAAACTGGATGATTTGCAAAGAGGCCAAACGGAAATAAGAGAAGAAATTGTGACTATCCAAAAGGATTTAAAGGATACTCAACAAGTCTCAGCAGAAAACAAGCAGAAAGTGGAAGGTCTGAGGGTGAAATGCGGCAGTGCAGAAAAGAGAGGAGACGACAGGCAATGCTGTGCTTGACCACAGATGGATAAAATGTCTTATTTCCTTAGGTTTCAAAATTTGGAAGAAGTGGACCAAGAAGACTTGAGAGATGTTGTGACTAAATTGTTGGGAGAATTTCTTGGGAGAAGTGTTGATTTCATGAATTGGGATGTGGATCGAGTTTATAGAGTTAATTCGCAATATGCACGCACGCATGCAGTTCCCAGAGAGGTTCATGTCAAATTTGTGAGAAGAGAGACGAGAGATGAAATTCTTAGAAAACATAGGAGTGGGGCACTGATTTACAGGGGCAGGGAGATAGCCATTCTGAGGCAGATTCCCAGACAGGTACGTGAAAAAAGAAAGAAATATTATTTTTTGTCAAGCAAATTGTACCAGAAGGGAGTGGGCTTCAGATGGCTGATGCCAGAGGGATTGATGATTTTCCGGGAGGGCATTACGAAAAAAATCAGTACAATTGCGGAGGCTACGGCCTATGTGGAGGAACACAAAGCCTTCCTGGAATCAGATGACCCAGGAATTGAAGAAGGGGAGGTTATAGATCATGGGGCTGAAGCGGCTGCCGCTGATGTCGCCCTGGAGTTGGGTCAGGCTGAACCCAGAGTTCTGAGATCCAAAACTAGGAAGTGATAAAGATATTTGGGATTGTGTTGGTTTTCCTTATTCTCTTTTGTACGATATTCTGTTTATTCTTGACTCTTCTTTATTACGTATTTAAAATTTGCAAACTTTGCTACTTCGTGTCACCTGCTTGCCTTATGGCTGTTGTATGTGTTAAAAAATTTGAGTAAAATTCTTATTTTAGATAAGAAAAATGAAAATTTACCATACCTGATATGTATTTGTATAAACCTTTTTTGACTAATAAAAACTTTTTGAACAAAATCTGAAGTGGGTACCATTAATAAACTAGGTGAAAAAATAAATTTTCTTGTTGATAAAAAAAGATCAAATGCATCAGTTGATTACCTTCCAGAAATTTGTATTGGCTAGTGATGTCTTCACGGATGTTCTTCCCAACAGCTTTAGTGCTGATGTTCTTTCCTATTGCCTTAATTTCTTCCCACAGCTTGACACAGTCTTTTGTGCTCTTCTCATTCTTTACACGCCAAAAAATCTTGTCTGCATTCACTGCTGCAAACACAAACTTAGAGTCATAGGGAAGGTAGACTTCACCATTTTTGATGGCTTTGACTGGGCTTGGGCCACACTGGTAAATTCCTATAGAGAAGATTGGAGAATAATTACTTTCCTATTACTAAACCCAACAGATGGCATTTCTGTGTCCATCCCAAATTTCAATGTAAGCATACAATAGGCAGCATTAAGTAACCTACAGTTTTCTAAAGTCTTCCATTTCTATTTGCATATCTTTGTAACCAGGAATTTTATTGCATTTATGAAAATATTGCAACAAACAATTATCAAACAACGCCTGATAATGACAAGTAGTATACTAAATTTGCATTGCAGAAAAACATGTTTTCACATAACATAGATGTAAATGGTTTGTCTTTTGGCAATTGTTATCAGAAACATGATGGCACCATAAAGTATTCTCTTGAACCAATTCAGTTTTATGAATTGCTTTACTGAGATCTAGGAATAATATTCCTGTCTCTCATCCATCTGTTACATTACATTCTTGAATTTGGTTTCTAATCTGAAAAAAGAACTAATGGATAATTAATCCACATTTATATTTCATTCTGGTACCTATGATTGCAATTTCCAGCCTGGTAGGTATTTCAGGAATGCTATTCTATCTATAGAAACTACATAGCACAAAAGTTAAAAGAAGACCAAGAAAAAAAATTCCAAAACCTTTCTGAACATGCTAGATGCTAGACCCACCTGAGTTTAGCCTATTGTTCCTGTCTCTTTTAACATCAACAGCGCAAAAACCAAAATGGTAATGTAGAATATAGATGTATACTAGGGGTGGTGACATCAGTGTGAGTGGAGGGGGGGAATGGGGCTGCGTTCCTGAAGCTCAAATTTTCCCAACCAGGAAGTCTAAAATAAGCACAATCAATTCTGGAGAGATTGATAGAAAAAGAGGAATCTTTGAGGATCTTGGGGAAAAAAGCAGTTCCCCTGAAGGTTCAGGAGAAACCTTCTTAATTCCAGCGGGGGAAAAAACCACCCATTTTGGCTTGCCCGAAGCACTGACAGCCGAGGAGTAGGAAGTGAAGATAGAATAGAATAGAATAGAATAGAATAGAATAGAATAGAATAGAATAGAATAGAATAGAATAGAATAGAATAGAATTTTTATTGGCCAAGTGTGATTGGACACACAAGGAATTTGTCTTGGTGCATATGCTCTCAGTGTACATAAAAGAAAAGATACGTTCATCAAGGTACAACATTTACAACACAATTGATGGTCAATATATCAATATAAATCATAAGGATTGCCAGCAACAAAGTTACAGTCATACAGTCACAAGTGGAAAGAGATTGGTGATGGGAACGATGAGAAGATTAATAGTAGTGCAGATTTAGTAAATAGTTTGACATTGTTGAGGGAATTATTTGTTTAGCAGAGTGATGGCCTTCGGGGAAAAACTGTTCTTGTGTCTAGTTGTTCTGGTGTGCAGTGCTCTGTAGTGTTGTTTTGAGGGTAGGCATTGAAACAGTTTATGTCCTGGATGTGAGGGATCTGTAAATATTTTCACAGCCTTCTTCTTGATTCGTGCAGTATACAGGTCCTCAATGGAAGGCAGGTTGGTAGCAATTATTGAGAAAACAACAGAAAACAACAGATTGAGAAAACAACAGAATTGCAATCGGTTCGAGAGAAAAACCCCAAAAGGAGGTACAATTATATTGAAAAATGGTGAAGCGGAGATATCGAGACTCCAAAGCTTGAGGCCAAATAAATGTGGCGACTAGGAGAATGAGGAGTGGAAGGAATATTTTGACAAGCAATGACTGCGCAAAAGGCAAGACCAGAGGAAAAGAGGAAAGGAAACTCTGGCTGGATACATTCTGAGAATTGAGTAAAGTGACTATAAATTAAATACATCTATTTTATTAAGGGTATTTTCCATAGTACTGTGCCATTTACGGAAGAGTTAAAGACCGAGAGACTAGAATGGAAATCTGAGACATGGCAGATTTAATGGAGACATAAAAGGGTTTAATGAGTTTATAGAGTTTTGTACAACTGAACAATTATTGAATCATTGAAGAATTATTGAAATACACATGATTAGTGATAGTAGAAAATGAATTATTAGTAACTGTTATTAAATATTGATAAATATTTGATTATTGATTATTTGAAAATTAATTCTGTGTAGTTTATATTTATATTTATTTCCATATATTTTTATAACTAGATATATATGTAGATACTATATTGAATAATAAGTGTATAAATTTATAGCTTCTTGTATAACCATATAGATAAGTAAACCATATATAGCCGCAAATAAGTACATAGAAGTACATAGAATATAGCTTTTAGAAAATAAGAATATTGATACTGTATAGATTAAATTTAAAAGTTATGTAAGGAAAGAGAACTGACAATTTTCATAATTAATACATTTGAAATTCATAGAACTGAATTATTGGATGATAATTTGGAAGAACTTACTTCAGATAGGAAAAATGACAAGCACAGGTACAACAACAATAACCAAAATAAGTAAGAAAACAGCTCCAAACCCCACAGCTCCTCACCAGCACAGCAGAGATCAATAGAAAGTATGCTTGCAACAGATAAATCAGGTTCTATGTCCAACATACAAAGCATCCAATCTATGTTGCTGATGATACAGGAGGCAATGACTAAAACACAAGAAGCCATTGCAAACAATCACAAGGAGACAAAAAAGAATCATGAGGATCTTAAATCAAATATGGGAGAAATGAAGGAAAATATTTAAAAAATGGATTATAAAATAGAAAAAAAATTAACAGAACATTTCCAGAAATGAACAAAGGATCCAAACAGTGGAATTAAAAATGGAACAAACGGATAAGAAAATAGAGACAATGGAACAAAAACAGGTACTAATTAGTGGAGAACTAGAAGAATCAATTGTGTTTCTGGAAATAGAAAAAGCATCATTTTATGTTAGATTTCAAAATATCACAGAAAACAAAGAAGACGATTTTGGGGAAATAATGGCAGAAATCCTAACAGAAGCGACACAAGGAGATAAGGAAGATATATGGAGAGACATTGATGAGCTGTACAGAGTACACACAAATTATGCATGTGGGCACAGATTGCCAAAACAAGTACATGTTAGGTTCACCAAAAAAAAAAAAAAAAGGATGAAATTTATTTAAAAAATGAGAGAAGAATCAATAATATACAAAGGAAAGGAAATAATAACTTTTTTTAATTGAAAAAGTTTTTACAAAAAATTTCACCCCCCTTTTCCCCCCCCACTCCATCACCTCCCCCCTCCCTCCAAAACCACCATCCTCCCTCCCACCCACCCCGACTTCCCAGAACAAGCACAAGGTATAGTTCAAAAGAAAAAACAATCATTCGCTAAATTTTCCCTAACACAAATTATAATCCTCCCCTTCTTCTCAAATCCTAACTTCCCCCATACAAATCAAAGATAAATACATCCTAATCATTCAAAAGCAATCTGATATCTCTTAAATCTGATTTCTATTTTGCGTGTATTCAATCCATTTTTTCCATTCAGTTAGATATATTTCTTGTGTAGTGTTCAAAAGGCTGAGATTTTAGCCATCTCAGCCAAATTAGCAACTTTCAATATCCATTCTTCTATTGTAGGTAACTCTTTTTCTTCCAGTATTGTCCTATCAGTAGTCTTGCCGCTGTTATTAAATTTAAAATCAACTTAGTCTCAATTACTGTACAGTCCATAATAATTCCCAATAAGAAAAATTGTGGTAGGAACTTTATCTTCTTTTTCAAAACATTTTGTATAATCCACCAGATCCTTATACAAAAAGCCTTAATCCTCTTACAAGTCCACCAAATATGAAAATATGTAGCATCATCACCAACATTTCGCTTGCATATCTGGATACATACATGATAATTTCTTAGGGTCTAAGTGCCACCTATAAAACATTTTATAAAATTTTTCCCTCAAGTTCTGTGCTTGTAAATTTAACATTTCTAACCCAATTTTTTCCCAAGTTTCCAAAAATATTGGTTCTTGAATATTTTGTGCCCATTTTATCATACTATCCTTTATTAAATCCTTTCAGAGTCTATTTCTATCAACACATTATACAATCTCTTTATATGCACCTGAGTTTGATTTATAATTTGTTTTACCAAGTTTTCTTCATTCTGCATGATACCAATTTTCTGATCTTCTTTCCACCTAGCTCGTAATTGCCCATATTGGAACCAAGTATAGTTTCTCCTTCTTCTCAAATCCTAACTTCCCCCATACAAATCAAAGATAAATACATCCTAATCATTCAAAAGCAATCTGATATCTCTTAAATCTGATTTCTATTTTGCGTGTATTCAATCCATTTTTTCCATTCAGTTAGATATTTTTCTTGTGTAGTGTCTTTCAAAAAGGCTGAGATTTTAGCCATCTCAGCCAAATTAGCAACTTTCAATATCCATTCTTCTATTGTAGGTAACTCTTTTTCTTCCAGTATTGTCCTATCAGTAGTCTTGCCGCTGTTATTAAATTTAAAATCAACTTAGTCTCAATTACTGTACAGTCCATAATAATTCCCAATAAGAAAAATTGTGGTAGGAACTTTATCTTCTTTTTCAAAACATTTTGTATAATCCACCAGATCCTTATTCAAAAAGCCTTAATCCTCTTACAAGTCCACCAAATATGAAAATATGTAGCATCATCACCAACATTTCGCTTGCATATCTGGATACATACATGATAATTTCTTAGGGTCTAAGTGCCACCTATAAAACATTTTATAAAATTTTTCCCTCAAGTTCTGTGCTTGCGTAAATTTAACATTTCTAACCCAATTTTTTTCCCAAGTTTCCAAAAATATTGGTTCTTGAATATTTTGTGCCCATTTTATCATACTATCCTTTATTAAATCCCTTTCAGAGTCTATTTCTATCAACACATTATACAATCTCTTTATATGCACCTGAGTTTAATTTATAATTTGTTTTACCAAGTTTTTTTCATTCTGCATAATACCAATTTTCTGATCTTCTTTCCACCTAGCTCGTAATTGCCCATATTGGAACCAAGTATAGTTTCTCCCTTCTTCTTTTAATTGTTGCAAGGATTTTAATTGTAAATTACCTCTCTCAAAATATAAAAGTTCTTTATAAGTAATCATTTCCTGCTTCTGTTCTATATTTATATTCTCTATTGCATGCCTGGGGTTTGCCCAAATAGGAATTATATAATTCAGCTTGTAATAGTATTTCTTCCACACACGCAGAAGAGCAATTCTTAACACATGGTTCTTAAAGGCTCTATCCAGTTTTTTATCATACAATAAATATGCATGCCATCCATATAGTAAATCATAACTTTCTATATTCAAAATCCTTTCCTACCGTTCCTGTCTTAATGTTAATAATAATAATAATAATAATAATAATAATAATAATAATAATAATAATAATAATAATAATAATAATAATAATAATAATGTTTTAATTTGTATACCGCCCTTCTCCCGAAGGACTCAGGGCGGTGAACAAGCAAGTAAAATACAAAACAGAAATATACACCATAATTAAAACAACCCTTAAAAAACTGATTCAAATATGCCCGAAATTTAAAATAACACTACACCCCATACAAATTACAACAGTTTAAAACCCACAATTAAAATTTAAAAATTTAAGAATCAGGCCAGTCCAGCCTTATGAAATAAATAGGATTTAAGTTCGTGGCGAAAGGTCCAAAGGTCAGGTAGTTGTCGAAGCCCAAGGGGAAGCTCGTTCCACAGAGTAGGAGCCCCCACAGAGAAGGCCTTCCCCCTGGGGGCCGCCAGTCGACATTGTTTGGCTGACGGCACCCTGAGGAGTCCCTCTCTGTGGGAACGCACCGGATGCTGGGAGATAGAGGCCGGCAGTAGGCGGTCCCGTAAGTAGCCCGGTCCTAAGCCATGGAGCACTTTAAAGGTGGTAACCAATACCTTGAAGCGCACCCGGAAAACAACAGGTAGCCAGTGCAGTCTGCGCAGGATAGGTGTTACGTGGGAGCTCCGAACCGCTCCCTCAATAACCCGCGCAGCCGCATTCTGGACTAGCTGAAGTCTCCGGGTGCTCTTCAAGGGGAGCCCCATGTAGAGAGCATTGCAGTAGTCCAGACGAGAGGTAACGAGAGCATGAGTGACTGTGCATATGGCATCCCGGTCCAGGAAGGGACGCAACTGGCGGATCAGGCGAACCTGATAAAAAGCTCTCCTGGAGACGGTCGCCAAATGATCTTCAAAGGACAACCGACCATCCAGGAGCACGCCCAAGTTGCGTACCTTCTCCATCGGGGCCAACAACTCGCCCCTGATAGACAGCTGCATCTGCAGCTGGCTGTACCGAGGTGCCGGCATCCACAGCCACTCCGTCTTGGGGGGATTAAGTTTGAGCCTGTTCCTCCCCATCCAGACCTGTACAGCTTCCAAACACTGGGACAGCACTTCGACAGCTTCGCTGGGGTGTCTCGGGGTGGAAAAGTACAGCTGGGTATCATCAGCATACAGTTGGTATCTCACCCCAAAACCACTTTGTTCCCTTTGATTGTATCCAATTTTGTACAGTTATTACATACTTATGCTTATATATATGCTTATATATCGTATAGTTATTTCATGCTTATGCTTATATATACTGTTGTGACAAATAAATAAATAAATAAATAAATAAATAAATAAATAAAAGACTCCTGAGAGCTGCATCTCAGCAATTTCTCAAGGGCATGGGTGAACTTCCCTGCTCCTATGTTAAGAAAAAGGATGGGGAAGAGGAATTTATGGGAGAAGCTCTGTCTTGTAGTTTACATTAGTATCCCATCTTCTTTTAGCTACCCATGAGCCTCCAAAATTGTTTTCCTATCCAATCAGTAGCTGAATTCATTGGGTTTAAGCTATAAAACAATGTTTTCTCAACCCATCCTTTTCTTTCAATATAATGTTGCTATTCTCTTTAATTGAGTCGGGTGGCTATAGAAATTGAATAAATAAAATAAACAAATATATACCATAGCTCATAAAAGCTCTAAAGGTAGTATTTTATTAAAGGACAATTTGCACAAGACTACATCAAACTGCAGATGCTCTTCTATGGCCAATTGGAGCTAACAAAGACAATCTATCTTATCTCTCTGCAATAAAAATTAAATATAGTCACTCAAGTTATGTGGCAATGAGTCAGTTGCCAAACATCTGAATTTTGATCATGTGACTACGGAGATGTTGCAACAGACATAAGTGTAAAAAATGGTCATAAGTAATATTTTTCAGTGCCATTGTAACTTTGAACAGTCACTAAATGAGCTGTTGTAGAACTACCTGTAGTAGGTTGTTCAATGGCTATATGGAGTTCTTATTCTCTCTTAGATGATTTATCCCAATGCTCTGTTTAATTGGTGATTTCTGCATTGATTTACCATTAGTCCTCGAGTTACAGATGTAATGGAGCCTGCCCATTCCAGTTGTAACCCAAGGATTCATGGGAGTGAATCTCATACCTTGAACATGAACACTCTCCCTTTCGCCCACACATTTGCTAATCAAATGTGTGGTTCATTAAGTGCACATGAGGTATTTCAGGGTGAGGAAGGCCATGGGGGCCTAGTGATGGAACATATCACCTGCTTAAGACCATGCGGGGCAAATGTTGCAGAGCCTCTGTGGTTGTTCGTAAGGGCAAACAACTGCCATGGTGCTGCAAGATTCATAGTTTTGGGACTTGTTCGTAAACATTAGGGGGTGTTTATCACATAACTAAGGGAACATTCCTAATCTGGGGATTACCTGTACTTTGAAATGTGTTAAGTCAGGCTTTCCATTTTTAGAAATCTCCCAATTCATTTTCTTGGCTAAGATCTTAGACATCTGTTCCATAGTGCTGCTCTGATGGCATTATTGGTACAATTCTATTTCAGTAATAGAATCTGTCAAAGCTGCAGATAGAACACAAAAGTTGCTGCCCTACCATTCGGATGTATTAATGTTAGTCTAAATGAATTTATATTTTTCTAGGTCAAACACCAATGCCATCCAATGGGAGCTTCATAACCCTGAATGCAAGGGCACAACAAGATGCTCAACCATGGCATGCTCACATTTGTCAAACAAATGGGAAGGAGGTATAAAGTTTTGGAATGTTTTTCATTGAAATGTCAGCTTAGAGCTGTGTTTCTCAACTTCTTCTAGATATATTAGCCACAATTCCCACAGCAAGAGAAAAAACTATAAATTGTAAACTCCACCAGACATATAGTATATTGGCATGTTATACTTACAACATTAAACAAATCTGAAGATGAGTAGAGACCAGAGAAGAAGATCATGTTCCGATGGCTAATACCCACTGGTGGGATTCAATTTTTTAACAACCAGTTCTGTGGGCATGGCTTATTTTGGGGCGTGGATGGCTGGTCATGTGACCAGGTGGGCGTGGCTAGCTAGTCATGTGACCGGGTGGCCATGGCTATGGGCATAGAAACTACTCAGAGGGCTAAAAAAAATCATTTCTGACCAGTCCTCGCACTTTTGACCAGTCCTCACACTTTTGACCGGTCCTCGCACTTATGACCATCCTTAATACCCATTGCAGCATTTTTAGTAACCATGTCACTCATTTCACAACTGCTTCTCTTCACCACAGTTACAAGATAGGGCGCAAAATGTAAAATGTGAGGACAGTCGTAGGTGTAGAGGACCGGTCAAAAGTGTGAGGACAGGTCAAAAATAACTTTTTCAGCCCTCTGAGTAGTCCCTATGCATAAAATGCTGCAAACAGGCATAAATGATGACCAGTCATAAGTGTGAGGACTGGTCAAAAGTGCGAGAACCTGTCAGAAATCACTTTTTTCAGCCCTCTGGGTAGTCCTTATGTGCAAGGGACTACTCAGAGGGCTGAAAAAGTTATTTTTGACCTGTCCTTGCACTTTTGACCAGTCCTCGCACTTATGACTGTCCTCACATTTTACATTTTGCACCGTATCTTGTAACCGTAGTGAAGAGAAGCAGTTGTGAAATGAATGACACAGTTAAGAATGCTGCAACAGGCATAAATGTGAAGATGGTCATAAATACGATGTCTGTTCAAAGGTGTCAGAACCTATCAGAAACCACTTTTTTCAGCCCTCTCGGTAGTCCCTATGCACATAGGAACTACCCAGAGGACTGAAAAAAGTGATTTCTGACAGGTTCTCACACTTATGACCAGTCATTATTTATGCCTGTTGCATCATTTTTAATAGTCATGTCACTCATGTCACAACTGCGGTGCTTCATGTGACCGGGTGGGCGTGGCCAGGTGGTCATGTAACATAGCTTCTTTGCCCTAATGACAGTTTGCTGCAATGTTCGTAAGTGTGAAAAACGGTCATAAATCACTTTTTCAGTGCCATGTTTGTTAAACCAATTACCAGAACAAATCCATTCTCTCTCCCTCTTTCTCTCCTTCTTTCTCGCCCCCTTTCTCTCCTTCATCTTTCTCCCCCCCTCTTTCTCTCAATCTTTCTCTCCTTAATCTCTCCTTCTCCCTCCTTCTCTTTCTCTCCATCTTTCTCCCCCCTTTCTCTCCTTCATCTTTCTCCCCCTTCTATCCTTCATCTCTTTTTCTCTCCTTCATCATTTTCTGCCCCTCTCTTTCTCTCCATCACTCTTTCTCCAAATGGGGTAGGGTAGGCTGGCCCTGCCCTGGTATTCTAACATTTCTTGCCTGAAAATTTCCTGTATATGAATCCTGTTGTGGAGTCTCATAAAATGACACTGTTTTCCCAATCAAGCAGTTATGTACGATTTTTTATTTAAAATGCATCACAGTAATTGTCAATTACACCTGCCCAGAGAGTCATCTCAGTTCTTCCACAATTGGGATAGAGTTATCATACTGATTTGTGCTTTGTTGTCTTTACAGTAATTGGTAAATTAGCCATTAGCTCTTGGGTATAAAAACATATCTCAGAGTTATGGCTGCATTATAACCAAAAGAAATCTATGCTGCTCCTGAAAAAAATTCTCTTTAAAATTGGAGGGCGAGAGGTTGCATGTCCCATCTTACATTTGCTGGCAATATGGTAATTCTATTCTTTGTTTTGGGGGAAAAGATTGTCTTCAAGGTTTTTTTCTTTTCATTTAGCCATGGTATGAATGGGAATTGGAAAAGAGCAGTATATTTTTGATGCATACTTAAAACAGTTGAGCAAATGAACTCAAAATTAGGAGTGCACTATAGGCGTTTTGAGAATGAGCTGTGTCAACTTTGACACAGAAAGGATGGCACTATGAGCAATTTTATTCAGCTCAATATGATAGAAAAATAGAAAGATGGATGGATGGATGGATGGATGGATGGATGGATGGATAGATAGATAGATAGATAGATAGATAGATAGATAGATAGATAGATAGATAGATAGATATTATCAATATGATGCCCAGTGATATTTTGGATAAAGCTCAACAAGGTGTCCATTTATTTAGGATATATATCCCAGAGGCTGGTTTCATTTCTGTATCCAGGGGCTATATTAATAAACCAGGATCCAATGTCTGCAAGGTCTCTTGTCAGGCCTTCTGTCTTGCAGCCCCTTTGTTGCAACTTTAGATGCTAGTTTATTAGTACAG
Source organism: Ahaetulla prasina (assembly GCF_028640845.1). Lineage (NCBI taxonomy): Eukaryota > Metazoa > Chordata > Lepidosauria > Squamata > Colubridae > Ahaetulla > Ahaetulla prasina. Next base: position 83,512,661 of record NC_080542.1, on the reverse strand, counting down.
CCATTGTATTAAGTGACAGAGCCAGTGAGAACAAGGCTAAAACATTCAATCTTTTGCAGGGAGCTGGATTTTGGGCAGAAGGTAAAAAAATAACTGTAGGGAGTCAAGTGTTGGCTGAATAAAACTATCCAGCGAGGTGCTTCAATGGGCTGGCTAGAGAGACACTTGGATGCAGGCAGGCTTCGGCCAGCAGCTGCCTGGCGCTCGGATTGGGAGGGCAGAGCTGCATAGCTCGGGAGGGTGGGCAGTTGCCCCCCCCCCCGGTCTATGCAGGTCTGCCCTCCTGATCAGGCGCCAGGCGGCTGCTGCCTGCATCAAGCATCCTGACCAGCCCATTGAAGCACCTCCAAGACTGCTTGGATGCAGGCAGGCTTCGGCCAGCAGCCGCCTGGCGCTCCGATCGGGAGGGCAGAGCTGCATAGATTGGGGGAATGGGCAGCTGCCCCCCCTACCTATCCACCCCTCCCCCCCCAATCCGAGGGCCACGTGGCTGCCGGCCGAAGCCTGCCTGCATCCAAGTGTCTCTCTAGCCAGCGATTAAAATGCCTCACTGGCCACATGGCCAAGGAGGCGCTTTAATCACTGGCTAGAGAGATGCTTGGATAGAGGCCTGCTTCGGTCGGTGGCCTCGCTGCACACCGGATCCAAGCGCCACGTGGCCATGGACAGACACCGGTAAGTAATGGTGGGGAGGGGAGGGGCAAGGGGTGGGGCAAACCGGCAATTTAACAAACGGTTTGGCTGAACCATCTAGAACCGGCAGAATCTCACCACTGCTAATACCTGAAGGTATCTTATCTCCTGGCAGGAGAAAAAATTTAAGATAGATGATTTAGACAAGGCCCAGTAGTTTTTTGAGTACCACTTTGCCTTAGAGGAAGAAAAAAAGAGTAGGGAGGAAGTGGAGAGCAAAAGTCAGGAAGAATACCATCTGGAAGAAAATGAAGGGGAGCAAGAAGAAAAAAGAAAACTGGAAAAGGAACAATCGGGGGGGGGGCAAGTGGAAAAGTTCAAATAGAAACAAGAAACACAAGAAGATTAAGAACAATGAACAAATAAGAATGAATATGGAGGAAGAAATAAAAATGATTTCAATAAACATAAACAGTCTAAATTCACCAGCCAAAAGAATGCAAACACTCACAAAGTTACAAAATTAGATATGGACATTATAAATTTGCAGGAAGTACATATTAAGAAACACCATAGAAACTACTAGAATACCCGAGATTAGGTGAATTGTATACATCATTAGCAGAACAAAAAAAAAACAAATAGCTGTATACATCAAAAAACAATTAAAAACAAAACAAATATATACGGATGAGGAGGGGAGGATCTTAATAATTGAAATAAAAACAGAACAAAAACAGTTTATGCACCAAAAAATAATCAAAATGAATTTTATAGAAAGATACAAAACAAAGTAAAAGAATTAGAATATGAAAACATTTGCCTAATTGGTGACTTTAATGAGATTATGGATGTGAAAAAAGATTATCAAATCAACAAGAAAAACAAAACTAAGAAAAAGACATTACCAGACACATTTCATGAGATGATACATGAATTATGCCTTCAATAAGTTTTTTAATTTGTATTTTAAATTGTATATTGTATTGTTTGTTTTTTACTTTTGGCTGTACACCGCCCTGAGTCCTTCGGGAGAAGGGCGGTATAAAAATCGAATTAAATAAATAAATAAATAAAATAAGATACATGGAGGGGAGAAAAAAACCAATACACATTCTAGTCTAGTCCACATCAATCGTGGCTTAGGATAGATATGGTATGGGGCTTCTGGTATGGCTCCGCTTCGTGGAGAGCAGCTATGATTTAGCTGCTAACTCCCTAGTCAGTAAGAGCTGTCAGGACATCGTAAATCTGGGTCCGACAGCCTGGAATTCTTTCCTTCGGGCAAAGAAGGAAAGATGAGCATTCAGGTTCGAAGTTGAGATACCCTGATAAGCTTCAAAGGCTTACGGGGGAGATCTCCTTCCATAGCCTGATAAGCTCCTGGCTGGGTGAGGCTTCTGCCTTTATGGCGGACAAACGAAGCATCCAATTTCCACGGCTGGAGTTGATTTATGATGGACTGTAACGTGGACGGAGGAGAAACTGGAGTTTTAACATTTCTTTGTAAGAAGACTGCAAGCCCCTGAGGATATATTTGCTGCGAAGATAGGAGAGAAGAAAGCAAATGGCGGTTTTGTGGAATGTGTATATTGAAAACGAAAGTTAAAGAAATGCTTACTAACAGCTAGCGTCGAAATAGAAGATATATAGGAATGATTAAATGGAAGAAACGAGAATCTTATGATTTATATTTTTTCTTCTTTTTTGGGATTATAGTGATTTAGAAGAAAAGTTTTTTGAATTTTTCTTTTTGAAATTTTTTTCTTCTTCTTCTTGGTCCATTATCAAGCTATATATATATATATATATATATATAATGGCTTTTAAGCAAATAGTGCCAAAAGTCATTAAAAACTTTGAAATTTCTTCAGCTCAGATTCAAAAATTAAAATAAGAAATTAAAAAGGAATTAAGAAATTTTTACAGGAGTTTTTGGAGAGTCATTTTTTAGAAATAGATCAAAAATTTGATGAAATAGAGAAAGAGATGTTGGATTTTAAGGAAGTGGTGGAAGAGCAGAAGAGGGAAATGAAAATGGTAAAGGATGCAATTGCGCAAATATTGAGCTCTTGTATTCAGATGGAGGATGATTTTGCAGAAATTAATAAAGCTAATTTAGAGTTGCAAAGGAAAATAGAAGAAACTCAAAAAAATCAAAATAATTGGAACTTAGATAATAAGATGGAAGATATACAGGCAAAGGTAGATAGGGCAGATGAAGAAAGAGTAATATTACAATATAGATTAATGGAATATGCTATAAGGGTGAGGGGGTTGAAACAAAATAGGAAGGAAAATTTAAAGGAGATTTTACGCAAGCCTTTGCTCAGATAAAGGGTGTGGAGCCAGAAGATTTTGAGACTAATATTGAAAGAATTTATCGTGTTAATTCTTGGTGGGCAAGACAAAATAGAGTACCGAGGGATGTGGTTATTTATTTTACAACTAAAAAGGTTAGGTACGAAATTTTGCAAGCCTTTTATAAAAATAAATTCCAAATATTGGGACAAGATATAAAAATGATGAAGGAAATTCCTCCTAAAATGTTAAGAAAGAAGAGAATTTGCTTTTTTAGTGGATGAGTTTAAGAAACATCAGATATATTTTAGATGGGAAGTCCCAATGGGTTTGTCAGTGAATTTTAGAGGCAGAAAGTATTTTCTTAATTCAGTTATGAAAGCGAGACATTTTTATATTAATGTTTTAAAGAGTGGGAATCCTTTGTTGTTAGATGCTAAGTTAATTGGTTTGGAAATGATGGAAAATAGAATGGGAGAGGGGAGGAATGTTTAAGATGTGAATATGATGATTATGGTTAATTTTTGGAATTGATTTGTTTAGGATATAAATTATAGGATTTTTGTTATTTGCTATTCGTATGGTATAAATCTATGGGATGATATTATTCAATTGTGAAGGATGGAAAGTGAAATTTATGAATTTAGATAATGTGGATGTAATGATTTTAACTGTTTACTGTTATATTGTGGATGAATACTATATTTGAGAGATTTTATTTGAAATGATATTTGATTGATGGAGTAGTATTGGAAGATTGGATATTAAATCTTATGACAATTGAAGAAATATATAAGTGATGAAAATTTGAATTTGAGAAGCTGGATTGTAAATTAAGAAATGGACTTATGAAATTTGAAGGAATATACAAGTGGCTGGGGAAAAAAAGGATATATATGGTATGGATGGAGTCAGAACTTAGAAAAGATGTAGAAGAAATGGAAATAATGTCAAACATATTGGCGGATCATAATCCATTACGAGTAACATGGAAAGGCCAAAGGAAAAGAAAAAGGTGGCTGATGAATAAAGAAATATTAAAAGATAAAGAATATGTCCAAATGATTGAAAATGAAATAAATATATTTTTTAAGATAAACACAAAAGAAGAAACATCATTCCAAAACCTTTGGGACACTGCAAAAGCATACATAAGAGGTCTAACAATTGCTTACACAGTAAAGAAAAATAAAAACAAAAAACAAGAATGAGATAATTTGTTAAAAGAACTCAAAAAATGGGAGTCAGAGCTGCAGAATGAACCCCAAAACAAAAAGATTAAAGGAAAAATAGATTTGATAAAACATAAAATTAATCTGACCACACAAACAGAGATGGCACAGAAAATTAAATTTGCAAAGCAAAACCACTTTGAACATGCAAACAAAACAGCTGGCATACAAATTGAAAAAAGAAAAAGAGAAACAAAATGATAACAAAACCTATATGAACAAGAGAATATACCCGAAGAAGATATTAAACGATATTTAGACAAAATAGATATAATCAAATTAGAGGAGACACAGAGGGAGATACCTAATGGGACAATTAGCATGACAGAATTAATGGAGGCAAGGAGAAAACAGAAAAACAACAAAACACCAGGTCCAGACGGACTCCCGGCAGAATTTTATAAGACATGTCAACAACCATTAGACAAAATTTTACTAGAAATCTTTAACAAAGCACTTTTGAAGGCCAGAATATCCAATTCATGGACAGAAACTATTATTAGGCTTATTCCAAAAGAAGAGACAGATCAGCTCCAAATCAAAAACTATAGACCCATATCGCTATTAAATGTAGATTATAAATTATTTACATTGATAATTTCAGAATACTAAAAATAGTAATAAATTAATATATCCATCCTGACCAGAACGACTTCATGCCAAAAAGGCAAATAAAAAGCAACATGAGAATTATTATAGATGTATTAGAATATTATGAAGCAAACCCAGACAAACAAACGGCATTAATATTCTTGGACGCACAAAAAACTTTTGACAATTCAAATTGGAGATTCCTTACTTTACAACTAGAAAATATGATATTTAGAGATAAATTTACAAATATGATAAAGAAAATATACACAACCCAAATAGCAAAGATAGCAATAAATGGAGATATAACTGAACAATTCACAATTACAAAAGGAGTGAGACAGGTATGCCCTTTATCCCCTTTATTGTTTATTTTAACATTAGAGATACTGTTAAATAAAATTAGAAGCGATAATGAAGTAAAAGAATTGAAAGTAAAAAAAGAGGAATACAAACTGCAAGCTTTTGCTGATGACCTGGTCTTCATCTTAGAACAACCAATACTGACAGAACCCAAATTATTAATGCAAATAGAAGAATATGGGAAGGTAGCCGGACTTAAAATTTATAGGTTCAAAACAAAGGCATTAACGAAAAATCTTACAAAACAGCAGGAGAATGAATTAGAAGACAGAATGGGTATACAAACGACAAAAAAAAAAAAATATCTAGGAATATGGCTAACAAATAAAGGTTCGTCAATCAAAGAAGACAATTATAATAAATTAACACAACAGATAAAGAAAGATTTGGAAACTTGGAGCAAATTACAATTATCTTTTCTAGGGAAAATATAATCAGTTAAAATGAATGTGCTACCAAGAATACTATTTCTATTCCAAGTAATACCTATAAAATTTGGGGGGGGGGATTTAAAGACCTAAACAAACTTATAGTGAATTATATTTGGCAGGGGAAAAAAACAAGAATCAAAATACAATCATTACAAGATAGTAGAGGAAGAGAGGATTTGGACTTCCAAATTGGGAAACTTACTACAAAGCAACATCATTAATATGGATTAAGGGTTGGATGGAATTAAAAAATAGAAGAATCTTAACATTAGAGGGACATGATTTACAAAGAGGGTGGCACACATTTCTATGGGAGGGAAAAAGTAGACAACATAGATATTTTCAATGACATTTAATTAGAGAAGAACTTCTACAGACATGGCAAGGGGTAAAAAAGAATCATTATGATAAAATTCCGGAATGGTTATCCACAAGGGAGGCACAAATCTACCCAAAAGCATTAGACATTGACAAAATGAAAAGATACAAAGATGTGTTAAATAGTCAAGGGGAACTGAAAACAAGGCAGAAATTAAAAAAACAGGGTACAGACATTGATTGGTGGCCTTATATTTTATTTATTTATTTATTTATTTATTTTTATTTTATTTTGTCACAACAGTAAATATAAGCATAAGCATGAAACAACTATACAACATATAAGCATATATATAATGAAAGGAAACAATAGGACAGGAACAGGGGCCGGTTTAGCTCTGCCTGGTAAGGCCTGTTATTAAGAACACAAAGCCTGCAATTACTGCAGGTTCGAGCCAAGGTTCACTCAGCCTTCCATCCTTTATAAGGTAGGTAAAATGAGGACCCAGATTGTTGGGGGGGCAATAAGTTGACTTTGTAAATATATACAAATAGAATGAGACTATTGCCCTATACATTGTAAGCCGCCCTGAGTCTTCGGAGAAGGGCGGGGTATAAATGTAAACAAAAAAAAAAACAAAAAACAGTAGGCACTTTTGTGCTCTTATGCACGTCCCTTATAGTCCTCTTAGGAATGGGGTGAGATCAATGGTAGACAGTTTTTGGTTAAAGCTTTTGGGAGTTTGAGAAGAGACCACAGAGTCAGGTAGTGTGTTCCAAGTGTTAACAACTCTGTTACAAAAGTCATATTTTCTGCAATCAAGATTGAAGCAGTTAACATTAAGTTTGAATCTATTGTTTGCTCTTGTATTATTGCGATTGAAGCTGAAGTAGTCTTTAACAGGAAGGACATTGCAATAGATGATTCTGTGTGTTAAACACAGGTCTTGTCGGAGTCGGCGGAGTTCTAAGTTTTCTAATCCCAGGATTTCAAGTCTGGTGGTATAAGGTATTTTGTTGTTTACAGAGGAGCGGAGAACTCTTCTTGTAAAATACTTCTGGACTCGTTCAGTTGTATTAATGTCAGAGATATGGTATGGATTCCAGACAGGTGAGCTGTATTCAAGAATAGATCTAGCAAATGTTTTGTATGCTCTGGTTAGTAGTGTAGAGTTTTTGGAAAAGAAGCTACGCAAAATTAGGTTTACAACTCTTAGAGCCTTTTTTGCTATGTAGTTGCAGTGGGATTTGGCATTTAGATCATTTGATATGAAAACTCCAAGATCTTTAACAGGGTGGAGGTAACAGGGTAATGTCCAACAAGCTTGTACTTAGTGTTTGGGTTCTTTTTTCCAATATGTAAGTCTGAGCCTTTGCTGGTTGAGATTTGGAGTTGCCAAGTTTTAGACCAATCGGATACAAAGTCAAGGTCTTTTTGAAGGGTAGTAGTATTGTTGGTGGTGTTAAATAGTTTGACATCGTCAGCAAACAGAACACAATAACTTGAGATATGGTCACAGAGATCATTTATGTATAGTATGAAGAGCGTTGGTCCAAGAACGCTGCCTTGAGGAACGCCACTTTTGACAGGAACAGGATTTGATAGAGCATTGCCAATTTTGACCACTTGTTGTCTGTTTGACAGGAAAGCAATATCCAATTATGAAGAGGTCCTGAAATGCCATAGGATTTTAGTTTTAGGAGAAGTTTATCATGTACTACTGAGTCAAAAGCTTTGCAGAAGTCTATGTAGATTGCATCTATTGCTTTGCCTTGATCAAGATTAGTAGTCCATATGTTTTTGCAGTGGAGAAGTTGTAAGTTACATGATAATTTTTTTCTGAAACCAAATTGTTTAGTAGAGAGTAGGTTGTTTGTTTCTAGGTGGAGGGTAATGGATTGGTTGATGATAGATTCCATTACTTTGCAGGTGACGCAGCATAGAGAGATTGATCTGTAATTTTCAACTAGGCTGGGATCTCCTTTTCTGAAGATAAGGATGACTGTGGCTGGAGACCAAAGTTTGGTAAGGGACCCAGTCATGAAAGCTTTATCAAAGATTATGCTTAAGGGTTCTGCTATATTAGTGGAATAATATACTTCTTTTTTTAAGAAGTATGCACATAGTCCATTAGGCCCAATAGATAAAGATGGTTTCAGTTTGCGAAGAGCTTTTTCAATATTATCTTCTGTGAAGTCTATATGTGTTAAGTCGTTGTACTCATTGTTGGTACAATTAGGGAATTTTGGATATGTGCCATCACTGTTAACAAAGACTGAGCCAAAGAATGTGTTAAAGAGGTTTGCTCTAACTGTTTCATTGTTACATTCTTTGCCGTTAGATTCTATTTATTATATAAATAGAATCTTATGTAAGATAACAGGTAAAAATATAAACATAGTTTGGATACGTGAAAAGAGTAAGTAAAAAAGGAATATTAGGACAGGGATGGTAGATATGCAGGTGCACTTATGCAAGCCTCTTAGAGACCTCTTAGGAATGGGGTGAGGTCAACAGCAGACAGTTTAAGCTTAAAGTTTTGGGGATTTGGGGAAGAAACTACAGAGTCAGGTAGTGCATTCCAGACCTTGACTACTCTGTTACTGAAGTCATATTTTCTGCAATCGAGTTTGAAGCGGTTTACCTTGAGTTTGTATCTATTATTTTGTGTATTGTTGTGGTTGAAGCAGAAGTAGTAATTGACATGTAGGACATTGTGGTAGATAATTTTATGTACTATGCTTAGGTCAGACTGAAGTTGGCATAGTTCTAAATTGTCTAAGCCCAAAATTTGGAGTCTGGTGGCATAAAGTATTTTATTGCAGGTAGAGGAGTGGAGGACTCTTCTTGTAAAATATCTCTGGACTCTCTCGATTGTATTTATGTCTGATACGCAGTGCGGATTCCAGACAGATGAGCTGTATTCAGGAATTGGTCTAGCAAAAGTTTTGTATGCTCTAGTTAGTAGTACAATATTACCAGAGAAGAAGCTACGCAAGATTAGGTTAACAACTCTTAGTGCCTTTTTGGCAATGTTGTTACAGTGGGCTCTGGCACTTAGATCTTTAGAAATAAGTATTCCAAGGTCCTTGACAGAGTGAGGGTCATCTATAAGGTCATGTTCATCTAATTTGTATTTTATGTTTTGATTTTTTTTGCCAATGTGCAAGACAAAGCATTTGTTGGTTCAGATTTGAAGTTGCCACTTATTAGACCAATCTGACACATAGTCAAGGTCTTTTTGGGGTAGTTGCATTGTCTGTAGTGTTGAATAGTTTAACATTGTCAGCAAAGAGAACACAGTTGTTTTTAATATGATCGCAAAGGTCATTTATGTAAAGTATGAAGAGTGTTGGACCTAAAACACTACCTTGGAGAACACCACTATTAACAGGTACAGGATTTGATAGAGCGCTTCCTATTTTGATCACTTGTTGTCTGCTTGACAAGAAGGCAGCTATCCATTTATGTAGGAGTCCAGAAATGCCATAGGATTTTAGTTTTAGAAGTAATTTGTCAAGTACCACCAAATCAAAAGCTTTACAGAAGTCTATGTAAACTGCGTCTATTGCTTTGCCCTGATTGAGATGTGTTGTCCACATGTTTTTGCAATATAGTAGTTGTAGATTTCAGGAAATTTTTTTTGAAACCAAATGTTTGATGGGAAGTAGATTGTTTGTCTCTAGATGGAGGTAATAGCTTGGTTAATGATTGATTCCATGACTTTGCAGGTGACGCAACATAAAGAGATTGGTCTGTAATTTTCAACTAGGCTAGGGTCTCCTTTTCTGAAGATAGGTATGACCTTGGCTTGTGACCATTGCTAGGGCAAGCTGCTGGTACTGAAAGATTTTCAAAAATTATGCTTAGAGGTTCTGCAATTGAAGTGGAAAGCTTTTTTAAGAAGTATGCACATAGTCCATCAGGTCCAATAGACAGTTTTAGATTGCGTGGTATATTTTCAATGTTGTCTTCTGTAAAATCAATATGTATAAGATCACTGTAATAATTGTAATTGTCTGTACTATGGCTGGGAAATATTGGGTGTGTGTTGTTGCAGTTTACAAAGACTGAGCTAAAGAACGTGCTAAAGAGATTGGCTTTAATGGTTTTGTCAATACAGGATGGGATGGATCTCGAGTCTTTAAGTTTGTTGTTTAAAAAATTATAGAAGGCACGGGTGGATTTTGTATGTAGAAAGTTTTCTTCCCACTTGATGTGATAATTGGTGCATTCAGTCTTTATTTGTTGGCATAGATTTTTATAGCAGTTTAGGAAATTAGCTACATAGTGTTTTTTTTTCACCAAAGATTTTTTTTCTGGATTGTTTCCTTATTGTAATTGGTAGTTTATTTTTTCTGATTTTGTGGGATATTAGTGGTATATAAAGTTTAATGATTCTTTTGACTTCGCGCAAGAAAATGTTGTAATGGTCATCAGCAGTATTACAGCCAAAGAATAGAATTTGGCAATCAAGATATGAGAGTTCATTGTCTATGAGATCATAGTTAGCTTTTTAAAAGTTATAACAGGGAATCCCATCATTATGATGGTTTTTGAGAGGGCGTAAGTTGTGACAAAAGTCAATCATGCTGTGGTCGCTGTTGGAGAATGATTCTTTTACTTGTAGTCCACAAATTGAATTTAAACTGTTGCAGAAGATGAGATCAAGATGAGTCTAGTGTTGTTAGTTACTAGTTGAATAATATTAGTTACAGTATTGTACAGGGTTGCATATATAGGTTCAGTTGAACATTCATTTAGGGTCCAATTAATAAGTGGTAAGTTAATGTCACCAAGAAAGATTATTGTGTGTGGGCAGGAGGCTGTCTAGTTAGTAGTGAAGTTAATTTGTTTGCATGTTCGATGTCATAATCTTGGGCTTTGTAACAAAGTAAGAATCAAAATGTGGTATTTAAGGACAGGTTGCAGACGATGGACTCAGGAGGAGCAAGTTCCAGTGTAACTTGAATATTTTTAGATGTAGAGACTTTTTGTAGAATATAGCAACACCACCTCCTCTATGGATTTCATGATATTTTATTTTGTTTACAAGGCTTCTTGTACTAAATAGCTTGCATTTAAGGTCAACAGTAGTTGTTATAGATGAAGTTAGGGGCTTGCGTGCCTAGTTTTGGATGATGGGAGGTTGGATTATACATATATATATATATATAATTATTATTTTTATTTTATTTATTTACATTTATATCCCGCCCTTCTCCAAAGACTCAGAGCGGCTTACACTATGTTAGCAATAGTCTTCATTCTATTTGTATATTTATATACAAAGTCAACTTATTGCCCCCAACAATCTGGGTCCTCATTTTACCTACCTTATAAAGGATGGAAGGCTGAGTCAACCTTGGGCCTGGTGGGACTAGAACCTGCAGTAATTGCAGGCAGCTGCTGTTAATAACAGACTGCATTAACAGTCTAAGCCACAGAGGCCCATATATACACACATATATATACATACATATATATATACACATATATATACACGTATATACACATATATATACACACATATATACACACATATATATACACATATATATACACAGAGGTATATACACACACACACACACACACACACACAAACACACACACACATATATATATGTGTGTGAAGCACGAAGCTGAAGCCTGAAGATGACGAATGAGACTTCGTCGAAACGTCGCCAAGACACTTCCAATTTTACACGGGAGAAAACCCGAACAACCAAAGACCTATATACAAACACCCGTGAAAACCTCAGAAAACATATACATATATATATATATATGTATATGTATATTTGCATATACATATACATATATATATATATGTATATGCAAATAAAATCTAGATATAAGACGGATTTGATACAATATGAATTTCAAAAAGAAGTACATGAATTGGACAAAGTTCTTCAAGGCACAGAAGACAAATTGATCAAAAATTTATAATTATTTATTAAGATACAAATTGGAAGAGGAGGAAGTCAAAGAAAATATGATAATTTGGGCGAAAAATGGGAGAAATTATGGAACAAAAATTATAAATTAACAATATCTGTACCCTATAAAGAAAACATGTACAAAATGTTCTATAGGTGGCACTTGCCACCAGCTAATTGGCAAAGATGATCCCCAATACCTCGCCATTATGTTGGAAATGCAAACAGCAAAAAGGAACATATTACAACATGTGGTGGTCCTGTAACAAAGCAAAACAATATTGGAACAAAATTAAATCACAACTAGAAGAAATAATTAAACAAAATATAGAAATGAGGCCAGAAACATTTTTACTAGGAATACTTTCAGGGTCATATGAAAAAGAAATACAGTATTTAATTATTCATATAATTACAGCAGCACAAATAGTTTACGCACAGTATTGGAAAAACAATAATATACTAATTGAAGATAATGTAATTAGAAAAGTTTTGGAATATACGGAAATGTATGTACGAAGGAGATACAAGGAAAAGAGGAAACAGAATATTACCTAGTATGGGAGAAATGGTATAAATGGTTGGAGGAAAAAGAAAAAAGACAAGGAAAGATTAAATAATGGAGATTAAATAGGAGGAAACAAAAATTGTTGTAAGGGAATTGTGTACACATTTATGTCAGAATATATATATATATATATATATATATATATATATATATATATATATATATATATGTGTGTGTGTGTGTGTGTGTGTGTGTGTGTGTGTGTGTGTGTGTGTGTGTGTGTAGATCTTTGGTTATTCGGGTTTTCTCCCGCGTAAAATTGGAAGTGTCTTGGCGACGTTTCGACGAAGTCTCATTCGTCATCTTCAGGCTTCAGCTTCGTGCTTCTGGGAGCAATGTGTGATTGCAGCTGTTTCTTCCTTTTTAATTGCTAGTGGGGGTTTGAACTGTGCTCTGATTGGATGGGGTTTTTTTGTGCTCTGATTGGCTGGGGGTGTGTCCTGTTTGGGTGGGGGCTTGGTTGTGCTCAGATTAGTTTGAGTTGCAGGGGGATTTGAGCTGGTGAGCTGCATTGCTGTTGTTTGGCTTCGTGTTCGTGGTCGTATTACATCTTCATAGTGGGTGTCAGTCTGCTGCATGTATGGATTGGAGGGGTTTGAAATGGCTAATGTTGCAGCTGCGGTCTGGCTTCTGATCCTTGGTCGTGCTTCCTGATCAGTGTGGGTTTGGGTCTGCTTTCTGGGTAGATGTATGGTGGTGACATCCTGTGTGGACCTCGTGAGTGTGGGTCTGGTGTCATTCCTTGTGTTAGTGACTCGTTTGTCAATAAGGCGGGTTTCCAAATGGCTGGTAGGTGGGAGGTATCATCTCGTTTGTTCATGCTGTGTGGGCGTTTTTCTATCTCGATGGCTTCTCTGATTATTCTGTTGTTAAAGTGTTCAGTTTTGGTGATAGTTCTGGTCTTTTTAAAGTCAATATCGTGTCCTGTGGCTTTAAGGTGTTGGACCAGGGAAGAAGTTGGTTCCTCTTTTTTGACTGAGTTCTTGTGTTCTTCAATGCATGCACTTCTTCTTCTGTTGGTTTGTCCAATGTATGTGGTGGGGCAGGCGGTGCATGGGATTTCATATACTCCTTTATTTTCTAACTCAATTTTGTCTTTGGGGTTTCCTAGGATGGTGGATATTTTTCGGTTTGTGCAGAATGCTGTCTTGATGTTGTGTTTGTGGAGGATCTTGCTGATTCTGTCTGTGGTGCCTTTTATATATGGGAGGAGGGCTGTGCCATTTTCTTGTTGTCTGTCTTGGATTTTAGTGGGGGGTTCTTTTTGGATTAGTTTGGTAATCTTATTTCTCTGGAATCCATTGGATGTTAGTACGTTAGTGAGAGTGTGTAGTTCAGTTTTTAGGTGTTGTTCGTCAGCTAAGCTTTTTGTTCTGGAGATGAGTGTCTTGGCTACGGCGTTGATCTGTGCTGGGTGGTGGTGTGAGAGTGCGTGCAGATAGCGGTTTGTGTGTGTTTTCTTTTGGTAGATGGTGTGTCCTAGGGAGCCATTGGGTTTCCTGTAAACTAAGACATCTAGGAAGGGAAGTTGGTTGTTAACTTCTGTTTCCATGGTGAACTGTATTTTTGGGTGTAGGCTATTGATGTGTGTGAGGAAGTTGTCAAGTTTTTCTTTCCCGTGTGGCCAGATTATGAAGGTGTCTGAGCCAGAGTTTGGGTTTGTGATCAGATTTTTTTAGAGCTTGGGTTTCAAAGTGTTCCATGTAGAGGTTGGCAATGACAGGTGAGAGGGGTGATCCCATGGGTGCTCCTTCTATTTGTTTGTATTTTTGTCCTTTATAAATGAAGTATGTGTTGGATAGGCAGTGGTTGGTAAGATCTAGGATGTGCTTGGGGAGGCCAAGACACTCATCTCCAGAACAAAACGCTTAGCTGACGAACAACACCTAAAAACCGAACTACACACTCTCACTAACTACACACTCTCACCCCCAGCCAATCAGAGCACAAAAAAACCCCATCCAATCAGAGCACAGCCAAGCTCCCACCCAATCAGTTCAAACCCCCACTAGCAGTTAAAAAGGAAGAAACAGCTGCAATCACACATTGCTCCCAGAAGCACGAAGCTGAAGCCTGAAGATGACGAATGAGACTTCGTCGAAACGTCGCCAAGACACTTCCAATTTCTGTGGGAGAAAACCCGAACAACCAAAGACCTACATACAAACACCGTGAAAACCTCAGAAAACATATATATATATATATATATATATATATATATATATATATATATATATATATATATATATATATATTAGAAATATATGTATAAAAGATACATTAGGATTAGAGAGAAAAAATGTATAAGTATAGTTACCAATGTAAAACTGTTGAAAAGAAAAAAGTGTTAAAATTTCTTTTTGTTTTTTAAAAAACAATATTTTAATAAAAATATTTTTTTAAAAAAAGATGTATACTCTGTATAGAAAAGATAGAGAAAGATAGAAGTTCTTGGGCTGGTGCTAAAGTGCAACTCCCAGCAGTCCAAGTCAGCATGAATGATGTTCATATCCTTCATTCCTCAGATCTTAAGTTACATTTCTGAATAACATTTTTTTCCCATGGGAACCAAGTCACTTAGATCTGTTTTGCCGCATCTCCTATTGCACAATCCTTCTATAGTTTCACTTCACTATACCTGCTTATCTATAAAACTAAAGTTAATAGTACATTTCATTATATAAGTAAAATATGCACAATTTTATTATACATGCATGTGGCATAAAGTAAATGAATTGTGAGAGGACAAATTTAATAGATTTTAAATATAACCAAATACTAACTTTTCATTTGCTTGTGCGCATATCTGGCATCCTACCTTGGCTTCTTTCCTGAGGTGTGGCATCAATTGCCTGCCAGCCATCAAAGCCATTGGGCAAGTCCAGTCTTTTCATCCAGACCTCATTCCATACGTGAAAGTTCCTACATGCAGATAAGTATTAAGAGTTCCAAATAAAGATACAAAATTATAGCTGTTTCATTTATTTTGTAAACGTCAACAGTGTTTCACGCTTTCTTAGAACAGCTTTACCCCCAACTGATATCCTTCAGATGCATTGGAAGTTATATGAGGTTTATGGTCCACCTCGATGAAAATTATAAGGACACAGTAGATTATATTACGTCTTTCTCTAGTCTAATACCAAAATGGTTTTGAATTCTTTGAATGAACCTTTTGTGTAACAAAGTGTAGGGCTTAAGTAGGCAGCAAAGATTTATTCTCGCTGTTCATTCATCTTCTAGAACATAAGAAAATCTCCAGACCTTCATGAATAGCATTTTAGGAAACATAAAAAGAGTAATAGTTTTTTTTAAAGTAGCAATTTTGGATCTCAAATTAATTGCCATTTCGATTCAAATCTAAAGTTAATAGAATAACAGAGTTGGAAGGGACCTTGGAGGTCCTTATAGTCCAACCTCCTGCTCAAGCAGAAAACCTTATACCATTTCAGACAAACGGCTGTCCAATCTCTTCTAAAAAACCTCCAATGTTGGAACACCCACTATTTCTGGAGGCAACTCATTCCACTGATTATTTGTTTTGTCAGGAAATTTCTACTTAGTTCTAGGTTGGTTTTCTCCTTGATTAGTTTCCATCCATTGCTTCTTGTTCTGCCTCAGTCATTTTGGATAATAGGCTGACCCCTCTTCGTGGCAGCCCCTTAGAGATCAGAATACTGCTATTGTATTACTCCTTGTCCTTTTTAAAATTAGACATATCCAATTTCTGCAACTGTTATTTGTATGTTTTTAGTCATCAGTCCCCTAATCATCTTTGTTGCACTTTTCTGCACCCTTTCTAGAATCTCAACATCATTTTATATTGTGGCAACCAAAACTTAATGCAATATTCCAAGTGTGGTCTTGGGAAGGCATTATAAAGTGGTATTAATACTTCACATGATCTTTATTCTATCTTTCTGTTAATACAGCCTAAGACTGTATTCTGTTTTTTTGGCAGCTGCTGCACACTGCTGGCTCATATTTAAGTAATTGTCCACTAAGACTCCAAGATATCTCTCTCAGTTACGACTACCCATAGGAACTGAGAGAGATATCTGTGTTTTCCCGAAAATAAGACCTGGTCATATTTGCTTTTGAGCCCTAAAATAAGCATTAGGGCTGTTTTTCAGAAGGTATCTTATTTTTTTTCCATGGACGGGAGGCCCATTTCTGCTTGTTCGTGGCGGGGCAGGAAGCTACCTGGTGCAGTGAGGCAGGAGGTGAAGCTGCCCAATGCATCCTACACTAGCTTACTTTAGGACCCCCACAGCCAGACTATCCATGCCCGACACCTGCCTCGCCTTGCATAAGTCAATGCAGGGCACAAGGGACAGGTCCACCATGTCTGTGAGCAACCAGACAGAATGGGTGGCTAGCCGGCTGTGCAGGCTCTTAAGTAGGGCTTATTTTGGAGGTAGGGCTTATATTAGGTGCATGTGTAAAACATGCTATGGCTTATTTTTGGAATAGTTTTATTTTCGGGAAAACAGGATTATTGAGATAGGTACCACCTATTCTATACCTATGCATTTGGTTTTTCTTGACTAAATGTAGAACTTTCTATAGAGATATACTTATTTTTTATATATAGGGTAACTCCATCTCTTCTTTTATTAGATCTGCTTCTAAAATGAAATTTAAGTCCCTCTAATTATATATTCCATTCGTAGGTTTCAACCCAAATTTCTGTAATGGCAACAATATCATAGCTCCCTTCATGTACTTAGATTTCTAGTTCATCCTATTTATTCCTCATACTTTATGCATCGGGGTATAGGCATTTGAGTCCTTTTTGACTGACCCTGTGTTTGCTTTCTACATTACCTGTTTTGTGTCTGAGTTCCTCTTGAGCCTTACCACCTATTTGATTAGTGCACATGGTATTGTACATACTGCCACACTTGGTTTTTTTAAATATCAATCTTAATATTCTTAATTGCACAAACATCTATATTAGAAACACTGAGAACTCTATTGGTTTGGGTTGCTGGGGACAGAAATGTTCTGTATCAATTCTGTCCCCATTATTCAATTTAAATAATTCTCCAGAAAACGAATTTAGTACTAAATAACTCAGTCCCTTTCTGTGATGAATGTAAACCATCCCTTTTGTAAACTTTTCATCAGGTCAACATCAAACATCATGATTAACATAACAAAAACCTAATGTTTTACACCATTCCTTTAGTCATGCACTGAATTCCACTATACATGGCCTTTTTGCTTATATACAGATAAAAACTCTGAAAAAGTAAGATTACAGGCTATCCTGTTATGTTCCTCCCCATTCCCCCCCCCCTCGTTTTTCCATTTCTGTGCCTGGATTCTGCTTCTGCAAGAGAAGGCTCCAATGTTCACTTCGGTGGTGGAGGGAAATTCAAAGTGGTGGGGGCTTCAGAAGGGCATAATGTGCTTCAAAATGTGCAGCTCCTGGTTCTAACAATGAGTTGGTCATGCCCACCTGGTCACATGCCCATCAAGCCATGCCCATCAAGTCACGCCCACAGAACTGGTAGCAAACATTTTTACATTTTATCCCTGCTTTAGATAAGCAATAATATTTGGCCACATAAAATCACACTTGGGCAATAAAAATTCTATTCTATTCTATTCTATTCTATTCTATTCTATTCTATTCTATTCTATTCTATTCTATTCTATTCTATTCTAATACCACATAAATTGCTTACAAAGAAGATAGTATCCAAATCTGAAAAGAGCACCATGACAGACAGCTGCAAAAGAAGTGTAAACTAAGCTAGACATTCTAAAATAAAATTGTAATCACACAAGCACTTACCAAGGATGAATTGCTGCTGTTTTCAAACTAATGATATTTTCTGTTCAGAAGGTCAATTGCCCTCACGATGAATAATTTCACTGTCAGTGCAAATAGATATTCCCTTACAGCCTTCCTGTTTTAAATTTATAGTTGTATGATTTGTGTGCCATTAGACATGTGGCCTGGACCCAGTCTCAGTCCTGCTGAAATTGCTGTGAGCTAGGTAATCATTCGTAAGACTGTACTATATATGAAGCAGCAAACTAACTATGATGAATCCCTCATTCACTTTGTATCTGCATAATAAAAAATAATAGTTTTTCCTTTTCCATTAATTTCTTCATAAATTAGCATTTCAATAAAAACAATTTCTTAATAATATATATTGATAATTACCAAACTGAATCATTTGTTAATGAGTCTATTTTTCTTCCTTTTTCATCCAAATAAATGTCCACTTTCAGATTTTCCTCTGTATCATGAGCTGAAGCAAAATTTGATACACTTCTGCATGGAATCCCCAGACAGCGCATAACTGAGACAAAGAGAAAGTTGTTAGCTCTCACTTCATAAGCTGCTTTACTGTCTTTATTAACCACTACTGCTTATTATAATGTAGGATTTTAATTGTGTATGAATACTATTTAAAAGGCATGGTTCATTGTACAAAAGAAAGCATACTAAAAGTATGGGATCTAACTATAGTAAAATAGCTACAGTGCTGAATGGACCTTGATGATACTTTTACAAGATCTTTATATGTCAGAAGAATCTGCTAGTTTAGACCATATTAATTGTGTCTCTTAATGGAAGTTAAACCTGGAAAATATTCAACTGCTTTTCAAAGTAAGTACAGTTATATCCAGCACTATGGTTTCTCTTAGTTAATTTTCTTCCTTGACTTTATTTTTTGCCAACTCTGATTTAGGTACCATTGGAAATAACAAGATCTCTGGTGGACTGTGGACACTTCTGTCCTGCCCAAAGTTTATTCTCAATCTTATTCTGAAAACTTCAACTTGACTAAAATGTATGTGACCTCAACAGTAATTTTATGACCATTTTAAGAAAATGACAAAAGTCACTTCCGGTGGCGCCACCTCTTCGCTGAGCTCCTAATTAAGGGGCTCCGTACTGAACATCGTAAAGCCAAGAAAAGCCGGCTTTAATCTCTTTCCCTGGATGAAAGGGAAAAGATAAGAGCAGCAGGGAAGTGTTGGTAGACCTCCCCAGGGGCTTTGTTTTTAATTAAGCAGAGCCCTGAAGGGTCGACGGTCCCATAAATATTCCTGCCATGCTCCGACTTCAGTGCGTGCCTGCAAAAGCAGGAAAAGAAGAAAGTGTCCATCTCTGCTAATTGTCTTATCTTTATGGATCTCTTTAAGCAGACGGAATGAGTGCGAGCGAACAATTACTGGATTGCAAGTATTTTTGATTTCCTGACTTCTACCTTTTAAAAAAGAGAAACTTTTTTTTCTTTGTTTTAATTGACTCTTAAAGATGGCGCCTGAAAGGGAGTGAAAGTGACGAATGGAATTTCATACAGCCTGTGTAACTAAGAAGATAAGAAATGTTATGTGTGGATTTTAATGAAGTGAAGTGAGCTCTCCTATACTTAAAGGGGAAAAGAGAAGTTTCTAGACTTATATTTTGTGAATTTTAAAAACTGAAATGGCTACTAAACCACCTAAGACTGGGGGTAGAAGGGGTTCTGAACCAGCTTTAGAAGATCTGATTAAAGAGCAAGGGAAAGTGTCTGAAGAAAGGTTTAAGGAGATTATGGATAATAATGAGAAAATAAGAGAAGAAATAAAAGAGAATAATAAAAAAATAAGAGAAGATATCTTGATGGCTTTTCAAGGTTTGGCAAAAAGACTGGAGGTGGTGGAGGAGGAGGTGCAAGAAATTGTTCAGTCAAATCAACAAATAGAAAATAGAATGGGGGAAATGCAAATCAAATTGGACAAAAATGAAGATCAAGTGGTGGTGATGCAGTATAGAATGATGGAAGGAGCTCTGAGAATTAGGGGCTTGAATGAGGAGAAAGGGGAAGATTTAAAAAATTTTTTATCAGAAGCTCTGGCTGAATTTATTGAACTTGATCCACAAGAGGTTGCTTATCAAATTGACAAAATTTATAGAGTTAATTCTTGGATTGCTAGGCAAAAGAAACTTCCTAGAGACATTGTGGTTTATTTTTTGAAAAGAACAGTGAGGAATCAAATTTTGCAAGTTGCTTTTCAGAAAAACTTGAAAATAGGAGAACAGGAGTTGAAGGTTTTGAAAGAGATTCCTCCCAAGATGTTAAGGGATAGAAAGGACTTTACATTTTTTACACAAGAACTTAAGAAATACCAGATTCAATTTAGATGGGAGGTTCCAGTTGGTTTGACAGTGTATTATCAAGGAAGGAGATATCGTATTGACACAGTGCTTAAGGCCAAAGATTTTCTTTCTACAATGCTGAAACTTGAAATAGAAATAATAGAAAAAAGAATTCAAGAGACTCAAATGGGTGTGGAAGCTGAGGTGATTCCAGTGATGTTACCATCTGAGGAACAACCACAAGAACAAAGACTGACGAGGGGAGCCCTTAAGCGTAAAGAAAAGGAGCAACAAACTCAAAGTAAAGTTCAGGATTCTGCTACAGAAGCGGTGGGAGGAGCATGGCCGAAGATACGGGAGGATGATCTTCAGTTGATTGCTCAAAAGCTTCAGCAGCCCAGTAATGGCAAATAAAATCTTGACTTGGAATGTCAATGGTTTGAATTCAGCTCAGAAGAGAAGAAAAATATTTCATTATTTGAAACAATTTTAAAATGATGTTATTTGCTTACAAGAAACGCATATTAAACTATCAGATCAAAAGTACTTAATAAACTCAAAGTTAGGTAAACATTTTGTTGCTTCAGCTTTGGAGAAAAAACATGGCATAGTGGTTTATTTGAGAAAAGATATACCAGCCAAGTTAATAGAGGCAGATATTCACGGAAGATATATTGCTATTGAACTTACAATAGAAACAAAAAGGACTCTCTTGTTTGGTATATATGCACCCAATCAGCAACAAGAAAAATTTTATAGAATGTTATATGATAAGTTGATTCTATGGGATTATAAATCGTGCATTATATTGGGAGATTGGAATGGAGTAATAGATACACGAAAGGACAAGAGAATTTCTTCCAAGAAGATACCTGCACATGCAAAGCTGCCTAAATCCTTTTTTGATATGATAGAAGATTTCGAGTTAAGATATGTATGGAGACTGCGGAATTTGGAGGAAAGAGACTATACTTTTTTCTCTGATAGGCATCAATCCTTCTCACGTATTGATTTTATTTTAATTTCTAATGATTTGCTTTTTAGGGTGAAGAAAACTAAGATATTTCCAAGATGTTTGTCTGATCATAGTCCTGTTTGGATGGAATTGCAATATGGAAAAGAGGGTAGAAGAACTTGGAGATTAAATGAAAATTTGTTTAGATATCAGGATAATGTAAATCAATGTAAAAAGCAGATGAAAGAATTTTTTGATTATAATTTGAATAATGAAACATCGATAGAAATGGTTTGGGACGCCAGTAAAGCTTTTATGAGAGGTGTATTAATATATCTTAATAATAGACAGAGAAATAAGCAACAAAGACAGCGTAGGTATCTAGAAGAGGAAATTTATAAGAAACAACAATTATTAATACATAATCCACATGATCAAAAACTTAAAGATGCAATAAAGTTACTACAGAATCAATTTAATATGATAATGGCTGATCAGGTGGCAACAAATATACAATATGCCAAACATAATACTTTTTGTAATGCAAATAGACCTGGTAGGTGGTTAGCATACACCTTAAGGAAAAGACAAAAACAACGTACTATAGAAAAAATAGAATACAAAGGCAAAGAGAGATATCAACAGGATAAAATTAAAAAAGCTTTTTTAGAATATTATACAAATTTATATCTTAAAGATAATATATTGAATAGGGATATTGATAATTATTTGAAGGAATATAAGGTTAAAAATTTAACTTTAGAACAAACGGATGAACTGAATCGGCCTATAACCTCTGAAGAAATTATTTTGGTAATTAAACAATTAAAAATGGGGAAATCTCCTGGTACGGATGGGCTCACAGTTAGTTATTATAGGAATTTACAGGATGAGATGTTAGGTCCACTTAAGGAATTATTTAATCAGATACAACTAGGAGGGGGAATTCCCCCCTCATGGAGAACCTCTTTTATTTCATTGATACCAAAAGAGGAACAGGATTGTTCTAAACCTGGGAACTATAGGCCAATCTCACTTTTAAATAATGATTATAAGATTTTTGTTAAAATAATAGCTAATAGATTAATGTTGATTCTGCAGCGAAGAATTCATAATGATCAATCTGGATTTATAAAAGGGAGACAGATGAGGAATAATGTTAGGCAGATTGTTAATTTACTGGAGTACTTAGAAAAGAAAAATTTTATTTCAGCAGCATTTATTTTTCTCGATGCAGAGAAAGCTTTTGATCGATTGCATTGGGATTTTTTATTTAAATTAATAGAAAAGATGCAATTTGGAGATGGTTTTTTAAGAATAATTAGGGCAATTTATGGAGAGCAAACAGCACAGATTATAATCAATGGTAGCTTAACAGAACCTTTTAAGATTGCGAAAGGAACAAGACAGGGATGTCCTTTATCACCATTATTGTTTATTTTAACTCTAGAACCATTATTGGATAAAATACGAGAAGTAAAGGAGATAGAGGGAATTAGAGTTAGACAATATGAATATAAACTAAGAGCTTTTGCAGATGATTTGGTGATTACTTTAACAAACCCTATAAATTCTAGTAAATCTTTGTTGGAAATAATTGATCAATATGGGAATGTTTCAGGGTTTAAGGTAAATCAGAAAAGACAAAAAGTGATAATAAAAATATGGCCAGACAACAGAAAGAAAAACTAGAGGAAATAACAGGATTTGAAATTGTAAAGAAGGTTAAGTACTTAGGGTTTATATTACATCATCAAATGTGAAATTGTATAAGAATAACTATGAGGTTTTATGGCAAAAGTTCAGAAGGAGTTGATTGTTTGGAAAAATTGCAATTATCTTTGCTGGGAGAATTGCTGCTATTAAAATGAATGTTTTACCTAGATTTTTATTCCTCTTTCAGATGATACCAATAATTAAGATAGATAAGAATCTTGAGGAATGGCAGAAGGGAATTAACAAATTTATATGGGAAGGTAAAAAAGCTAGGGTTAAAATGAAAATAATTCAAGATTCTCGGAAAGGGAGGTTTAAAATGCCTAATTTTAAATTATATTATGAAGCAGCTGCTCTCTGCAATAAGTGATTGGTTAAATTTAACAGAGGACAGAATTTAGAATATAGAAGGTTATGATTTGCTATATGGATGGCATGCATATTTAATTTATCACAAAAAAGTGGATGCCTTTAAAAATCATGTGCTAAGAAATGCCCTTCTGCGTGTTTGGAAAAATACTCTTATAAACTAAATTATAAGGTTCCTATATGGGCAAGTCCTAGACATACAATAGAAAATATAAACATAGAACAGAATCAGGAAATGATTACATATAAAGATCTTTTGTATACTGAAAGAGGTAATTTGCAGTTAAAATCTCTGCAAGTATTAAGAGAGGAAGGGAAAAATTATACTTGGTTTCAATATGAGCAACTACGTGCTAGATGGAAGGGAGATCAGAAAATTGGTATAGAGCAGAACGAGGGAAATTTGGTAAAGCAAATTAGAAATCAGTCTCAGGAGCATATAAAGAGATTGTATAATGTGTTACTTGAAATAGATTCTGAAAGGGACTTGGTAAAGGATTGTATGATAAAGTGGGCACAAAATTTTCAGGAGCCAATATTATTGGAAACTTGGGAAAACTTGGGAAAAAATTTGGGTTAGAAATGTTAAATTCACGCAGGCACAGAATCTGAGGGAAAATTTTTATAAAATGTTTTATAGGTGGCATCTAGATCCTAAAAAATTATCGTGTATGTATCCAGATATGCAAGCAAAATGTTGGAGATGTAATTGTGATGACGCTACATATTTTCACATTTGGTGGACTTGTAAGGACATAAAGGCCTTTTGGATAAAAATTTGGTGGATTTTACAAAATGTTTTGAAAAAGAAGATAAAGTTCCTGCCGCAATTTTTCTTGTTGGGAATTATTACGGATTGTACAGTAATTGAGACTAAATTGATTTTAAATCTAATAACAGCAGCAAGATTACTAATAGGACAATACTGGAAGAAAAAAGAAGTACCTACAATAGAAGAATGGATATTGAAAGTTGCCAATTTGGCTGAGATGGCGAAGATATCAGCCTTTTTGAAAGACAATACGCAAGAAAGATACTTAAAGGAATGGAAAAAATGGATTGACTATATTCAACGTAGATATCAGACTAAGAGTTATCAGACTGTTTTTGAATGATTATGATGTATTATTTTTTATTGCTTTTGGGGGAAGTTAGGAATTGATGATTGTAGGGGTATAATTAAGTTGGGATGAAAAATTTTTAGCATATGTTTGTTTTATTTTTAACTATACCTTGTGCCCGTTCCGGGAAGTCGGGGGGGGAGGGGGGTTGTGAAGGGAGGGGAGAGGAGGGGGGGAAAGGGGGAAAAAATTTTGTAAAACTTTTTGAATAAAAAAAAAATGACAAAAGTAATAACCAAAAGCCAACATGGGTTTGTCAAAAACAGATCATGCTAGACTAATCTCATTGCATTCTTTGAAAAAATGACAAAATTAGTGGACCAGAGGAATGCTGTTGATATAATTTACTTGGACTTCAGTAAGGCATTTGATAAAGTAGACCATAACCTACTACTAGATAAAGTAGAAAAAAGTGGGTTAGACAGCAGCACCACCAGATGGATTCGTAACTGGCTAACCAACCACACACAATATGTAGTCCTCAATGGAACTACATCCACATGGAGGGAAGTATGCAGTGGAGCACCTCAAGGCTTTGTTTTAGGCCCAGTACTCTTCAACATCTTCGTCAATGACTTGGACAAGGGGATAGATGGGGAACTCATCAAATTTGCAGATGACACCAAGCTAGCAGGAATAGCCAACACTCCAGAAGAGAGGCTCAAGATACAGAAGGATCTTAACAGACTTGAACATTGGGCGGTAACTAACAAAATGAAATTCAACAGTGAAAAAAGTAAGGTTCTCCATTTCGGCAAAAAAAAAAAAGCACAGGTACCGTATAGGTGGTACCTTGCTCAATAGTAGTAACTGTGAGAGGGATCTTGGAGTCCTAGTGGACAACCATTTAGATATGAGCCAGCAGTGTGCAGCAGCTGCCAAAAAAAGCCAACACAGTTCTGGGCTGCATAAACAGAGGGATAGAATCAAGATCATGTGAAGTGTTAATACCACTTTATAATGCCTTGGTAAGGCCACACTTGGAATATTGCATTCCATTTTGGTCACCATGATGTAAAAAAGATGTTGAGACTCTAGAAAGAGTGCAGAGAAGAGCAACAAAGATGATTAGGGGACTGGAGGCTAAAATATATGAAGAATGGTTGCAGGAACTCGGTATGTCTAGTTTAATGAAAAGAAGGACTAGGGGAGACATGATAGCAGTGTTCCAATATCTCAGGTGTTGCCACAAAGAAGAGGGAGTCGGGCTGTTCTCCAAAGCACCTGAGGGTAGAGCAAGAAGCAATGAGTAGAAACTAATCAAGGAGAGAAGCAACTTAGAACTAAGGAGAAATATCCTGACAGTTAGAACAATCAATAAGTGGAACAACTTGCCTGCAGAAGTATGAATGTACCAACACTGGAAATTTTAAAGAAAATGTTGGATAGCCATTTGTCTGAAATGGTGTAGGGTTTCCTGCCTGGGCAGGGGGTTGGACTAGAAGACCTCCAAGGTCCTTTCCAACTCTGTTATTATGTTATGTTATGATTCCAGATTCCTGCTTTATTATTATTTATTTATCAAATCTGGTATTTGATCTAGAATTTCAAATTATCTCTTAAGGTGAAAATAATTGGGCTAACATTCAGAAAATTTTCTTTGCCCATAATAAATAGTAATTTCATTACTGGGGGCAGGTTTTTTCCCGTTAAATTCAAAAGCAAATATTCTGTGGTTTATAGCAAATTAACAAATAAACCATGATGATAGGTGTTGCAGTTTTAGCAGGTTATAATGTTTCACAGATCTCATCTGCCTTTGCAAGCTAAGCAGGGTTAGATCTGGGTCACTTCTTGGAAGTCTCTGAGAATGGCAAGGCAGAGAAATTTTTCAAAATATTGCAGAAGACAATGCAAGCTACACCTGTACTGTTTCCAAGAAAATTGCATGTTCTGAGGAATTTTACTGAAGGTTGTGTTTATTTTTTACAGATATTGTGAATGCTTTCTTTTATGAAATCATTTACTTTTTTCTAATTTATTATACATTTAAAAATGTTACAGTTGAAATCTACATGGAAATAATACAGTTTGCTGTCTGACTGATTAAGGATGAGAAAAATCTGCTGGATCAGACCACAGAATCAATCTGGCCCATCTTCCTAATTCTAAGAATGTGTTTTAAGAACCTACAATCAGATCATGAAGGCAGAACCCTGAATCCTGTTATCTTTCCTAGAATGTAGATCACTAAACTGGTTTATGAAAGTTTTGTTTATTTTCATACATAAAAAGCAATTAATAAATGCTTTCATAAAAACATGCAGGAAAAGCTTCTGCTTTGAGGGGTACATCTTACCTGTGGTAACCACTCCAGAGAAAACCCAACATTGACCATATAGGACACTTTTTTGTGTTCTGTAATATTGTTGCAAAATTGGGACACTTCCTGTCCAAGCCAAAGGAGCTGTACCACCAGTATAATGCCCTGTCCAGTTTGCATGCAGAATTCCACGATCATTTTCAGAATTAACCTAAGAAAGAGTTGATGAGAATAAAGCCTCCCATTCCTGGTTCTGTTAATAACATTATGAAATAACATCCTTCTTAAGGCTATGCATGCTGCATTTTCAACCTTAATATTACAAGATAGTCTTCATATAAATAAATATAGGATGTGCTGAAATTGTGATGTGTATTTTTGAAACTTAAAGGTAAAAAGCTCAAAGCTTGTGTTTCTAGTCATTTTTAGAATCTATAACCTCCATCCTTCCCCTGTCATATATAATACTGAAATGATGTGGACCTGTCTTCATATTTCAGAAAAAGCTTTTATTATAAGCATTCTTACAGACAATTTCCCCTCCATTTGAAGATCTTTTGCTTAGATTAACAAAGTACATTTCAGAACAGGGTCTTACTGGTAGCAAACAATTGACTGCATAATGAACTAGAAGACCATTATGTTGTGGTCATATTGCATGTACATAAGATACAGCCTTTTGTGTGGAGAGTATATAGGAGAAAGAATGCATGGAGAGAAGAAAAACACTAAAGGTAGAGTATAAGTTTGGAAGAAAATATTCTTCAGGCTGTTGCTTCTGTGAAAGAAAGTAAATACAACCATTATTTAGGGAATAGCATAGTGACAGGAAATCCAGAGTTACTTACATTCATTCAGAGCAAGGAGTCTTAATATGCTCTCCCCTACTTTAGAGAGAGAAAAAGGGCAGATCTGAACCCCCAGCTTTCTCCAGCACAACATAACCCACTCACCATTTCTGGAGGACAGGAATGCATGATGTCATTTTCAATCCACTTCCAGGAGGCAGGTAATATAAATTCCACTTGTGCTCTCTGGCCATATGTCAAAAGGATTATTTTATGCATTGTGTAAGCTCAAGCTAGAATGTCTAGTTTTCATGCTGTACTTTCGTCTTTGTAAGCAACCCTATAAATTCCTATTGACTACTAAAGTGGATGCTTGCTTTGTTTGGGTCACTATTTGCTATCCTCCACTATGACTTTATTAACAAGTTTTTAAAGAAACTTAACAAGAAAGGTGAAAAACTGGCTTTTTCTGATAGAACTATGCAGCGTGGACCTGTCTCCTCTTCCCCCTCCTATTTGAACCAGTGAGATTCATGAGAATTCTGCCACTTTCCCCTTCAAGCTCAGCTAATAGGAAAAAAATGTAAAACTATACTGTTTTCATTTCTTTATCTTTTTGAGTAAGTTTCTCTACTAGGAGAAGTAGAAGAGCAAAGGAATTCAAGAAAGAGAGGCATGGGCCAAAGAGTCCAGACCAAACATGAAGCTATCATGGTAGCCAAAACAAAGAAAATCTAGAATGAA
Organism: Ahaetulla prasina; assembly: GCF_028640845.1. Classification (NCBI taxonomy): domain Eukaryota; kingdom Metazoa; phylum Chordata; class Lepidosauria; order Squamata; family Colubridae; genus Ahaetulla; species Ahaetulla prasina. The sequence continues at coordinate 83,484,215 of NC_080542.1, read as the reverse complement.
TTTGTTAGGCTTTATTTTCAATCAATTTACATACTGAAGTGGACAAGACCCAGAAAATTGAAATAACACAGGTTGAAAACAAAAGACAGAGAGAGGTGACCTGTGAGAGGAAGTGATTAAAGTGCTTACAATAATCAAAGATGGCATATTATATAGAGGCAAGCATACTAAGTATTTTAGATAAGGAAAATGGGTAAAAATGCAAAAGCATTATCTCTAGTAATCAATAGGCATATGTATGTGTAGACAGCCAGTGTAGGCAAAATTAAAGTCCAAGAGTCTTGTGTGTGTGTGTGTGTGTGTGTGTGTGTGTGTGTGTGTGTAGTGACATATTTTATGTCTCCAGAACATGTATTATTTTGAAGATATTTTTCCCCAATGGATTTTTGGAAACCATAATGTTCTCTTACAGATTTTATATTTTCCCGCTTCAAGTAAACATGTCACCAATTTTTGGCAATTGTGAGCACCAGAGACCATAAAACTGGTATGTTGAGGGTTACATGCAGATTCTTTGGACTTCAATTATCTACCCCAGCTAATAGAACCATAGGGAAGTGAATCCAAGAGTTGTAGGCTAAAATACATGTCAGGCACTAGAGTTACACTTATAGGTTAAGGTTCAGGGTGATAGGAAGACTGATTTCTGCTTTGTGATTTTTAATATACAGATTAGCATAAAGCATTTTTAATGACATACCAAAGCTGACATGACCCTGGAGATGATCACTGGATCCTTTCTAGCACTCGACTTGAGCTGACTCTTGTCCAGAAGATAAATACAGCAATCCAAAATATCATCTTCAAACTATTTTGTAATATAAGGCAAAAAACATATTTAATGTTTTCTACTGCTGGAAAAATAATTCCTTTTTTAAAAACATATTTATTTTCATTTGTCAAAAAGAAAAAAATACAAAACAGAAAAACAAATATCCAACACTAACAACAACAAAAAGGGCAAAGAATGATTATTTAACGTTCTTCATTGCTGGAAAAATAGTTTCTTAATGCAATCAACAGCAACTTCATAAGTTTCAAATGTAAAGTCTGCTCTGTTACCACCAGTATAAAGTACTTTGATAATAATAATAACAACAACAACAACAACAATAATAATAATAGGAAGAAGAAGGAGGAGGAGGAGGAGGAGGAGGAGGAGGAGGAGGAGGAGAAAAAAAGGAGGAGGAGGAGGAGGAGGTGGTGGTGGTGAAGATCTTGTGGGAATTTCGAATACAGACGGATTATCACTTGGAACACAACACACCAGATATTACAGTTGTCAAAAACCAAAACGTACAATTTATTGACCTTGCGGTACCAGGAAATGCCAGAGTTGAAGAAAAACAACTGGGAAAAATCATGAAATATCACGACCTGGCCATCGAAACTACACGGCTATGGATGAAACATGTAACAGTGATACCCATTGTCATCGGGGCACTTGGTACCATGTCCAAGAATTTTATAATATACATCAACAAATTGCAACTTCCTGCAATAGCACCAGCAGAACTGCAAAAAAATGTGCTACTTGGAAGATCGTATATCTTAAGAAGGTACTTGGTTGATACCTAGGACGCTGGCACCAACTCGTATCAACCATTAGCACTAGTCAATGGTATTTGTGATGCCTTTTGAATGTTCAGTTGACTGAGTTTCATGTTTCATGAATAAAGATAATAATTTCACAATGAATAGTACTTAATGATAGAAACACTCATCACTGTAAAAATCATTTTATGCAGACATATTCACAGTATGTTAAAAAGAGTCTTTCTTAATGCATTAAGCATCTATTATAGAGGTAAAGTTTCCTGTAAATCATACTTGAGATTTCCTATAAATCATAAGGTAAGGTAAAGCTTCCCCTTGCATATATGTGCTAGTTGTTTCCGACTCTAAGGGGTGGTGCTCATCTCCATTTCAAAATCGAAGAGCCATCGCTGTCTGAAGTCATCTCTGTCATCATGTGGCCGGGATAACTAAACAGCAAAGGTGCACGGAACAGTTACCTTCCCACCAAAGGTGGTCCCTATTTTTCTACTTGCATTTTTTTCATGCTTTTGAACTTCTAGATTGACAGAAGCTGGGACAAGTAATGGGAGCTAACCCCATTATGCAGCACTAGGGATTAGAACCACTGAACTGCTGAACTTTTGATCGACAAGCTGTGTCTTAGCCATTGAGCCACATGTCCCAATTATAAATCATACTTGACATTTAAAGACACCATAAACACATAATTTGTAATTTTATTAGCATTTTAATAATTGTGTGCAGACCAAGTAGCTTTTGTGGGAAACACCTATGACAACAGAGATCTGCAATTGTATTTAAGAAATGTTTCATGAGAATGAGAAAGAAAACATCTTTTTTTTCTCCACTTCCTGTTGCCTATTCCACTTTAATGTATATTCTTGATCAGAATTTCAACATTCCTTGGTCATCATTTTTTTAGTCACTTAGATAGAAGGATTTTATGCCCTGAACTTTCTTCATCATGTTACTGAAAAAGTGAGAAAATAGAGTGATTTGGGAGAAACCCATACAGGTTTCAGCCTCTCAAAATAGGAACCAGGTGAGGAAATAGAAACCACAATGATTTCAGGTATACATATTATACTGTGTAAGTATAATACAAGAATCTTGAAAGGCTGCTGTAGTTTCCCTCTGCCCTCTCTTACAAGGTGAGGTTATTTTGAGTTTCTTTTTCAATATTTCTCCTTTTCCAGGACTGAATGTACTATTTTTTCTTCCTTAGTGCTTTTGCATTCCTTAAAAGTTATTTCACATTTTTCTACATAGGGAAACATAAATGGTTGAGGGGAATAAATAAAACATTATTTTTACCTGCCCAAAATTCCATGGTCTTCCACGGATATTTGCTACTGATCCTACATAAATGTAGCCAGTATCATTGAGGATGTACTCCACTCTTTCATCATCATCCGGCATAAAAACAGAATCCGCTAAAATAAACATGTAAGCAGATTTAGGAGGTCAAGATCTATGCAATGAAATATCAACACGACCATCAACAATGGGATGGAGGAGGAGGTTAATTTATTTTCTTCACAGTTTTGAATCCGTTTAGGGTAATGCCCTGAATCTCTTTGGTTGGGAAACTGCATGCTTAGGATTGGACACCAAAAACAGTGACTATTGGTCTCTAAAATAATGTGGTGAATATTTAGATAAGCAGACTGATAGATTTCAGTTCAGAGCCTTTCTTATTAATATGTTCTAGGTTTTCTTATTCCAGCTTATTCCACCCGAGAATTATCTCTCATTATAGAAGATTAAATATTCAATTAAGGTTTTTCTTGACTAAATCTCTACTTGTTTAATGGGTAAAATTTGTCTCTCTGGAGTTCATTGTATCCATATTGTATAAGAACAGCACTGCTGAATCAGACAAAGGTCCATCTGTTTCCCACAGTGGCCTCCCAACTCCTGTTTGAACAGCAGGAGGGCCTCAGCCCAATTTTGGTTGGTGCACTAGTACACTTCTACCTGGGACAGGAAAATCTTAACTGCAATGGCTCATGCCTGTAACACTATCTGTTTGTTATTACTAATGTATTAAACTTCCAACTAATAACAACCTGAAAGCTGCACAATGGTCCACAACATACTTCAGGGAATTCAGGGACAGGGATGAGGATGAGACAGGAGACCCTGGTTTTTTATTGCAGCTACCATCCTTTGGAACAGCCTCATGGTTAAAAGGAAATTGACTGGCTTTTGCAAAGTGTTTTTATTTTATTATTGCTTTTCTACTATTTTTTTAGTTGATTTTTTAATTGTATATGATTTTTTAATTGTCTATGACTGTGAACCACTGGGAATCCTTAACTGAGTTACAACTGGATATAATAAATAAATATAATTACATCCATACATCCATACATCCAGTACATACATACCAGTGATAGTTTTTAAGCCACTCTAGGTTGTCTTAATTACCTTGACTCCAAGGATTGAACAAAATATAGATAAAATTCTTAGGAGGACTGTAAATATTAGATCCTGTATCCACTTTCAGAAGATATTTTCCAATGATTGCATCAGCTGGGCTGGTTATAACTATTACACACTAAGAGAAGAACAAGGGTGTTTATAACAGTACAACATTGTATATGATAAATATCTAAATACTGCAGGAAGATGTACATTAAGAAAAGTGTGCTGGTGTGTATGTAGCTGTGTATGAATACACATTTGTGGGGAAGTGTGGCTATTGATTAGAATATGGGTGAGCCATTTTTTTCTCTTGCTCCATCTTTGGTATGTGTCTTTTTATAATGGTATGTGGGATTGACTATGAAAGAGAGGATAAAGACCCACAGCGTAGGTAAACTGTTTCAACTCCTATCCTCAAAACGACGCTATAGAGCACTGCACACCAGAACAGCTAGACAGAAGAACAGTTTTTTCCCAAAGGCCATCACTCTGCTAAACAAATAATTCCCTCAACACTGTCAAACTATTTACTAAATCTGCACTACTATTAATCTTATCGTTCCCATCACCAATCTCTTTCCACTTATGACTGTATGACTGTAACTTTGTTGCTGGCAATCCTTATTGATATATTGACCATCAATTGTGTTATAAATGTTGTACCTTGATAAATGTATCTTTTCTTTTATGTACACTGAGAGCATATGCACCAAGACAAATTCCTTGTGTGTCCAATCACACTTGGCCAATAAAAAATTCTATTCTATTCTATTCTAATGGTCTGCAAAGAGGCAGCTTTATTTATATGTTTGGGGAAAGCATAGGAAGCATTTGAGAAGATTAAGAAGAGCATGTGTTTCCCCTTCATCCTTTCTCCCAAGTTCATTCCTGCATACCATTACTCTTCTGCAAGAATGAATTACAATTAATATGATAGTTAGGTTATAAAAGATTCAGCATATCTGATCTAGTAGTTGCATAAAATAGAGGCAAACATATTTAACTCTCTCTGAGAAGAGACATTAGAATTATGCCACTATTAATATTCAGTGCTTTGGATGACCCAGAAGTTTGAATATACTTCACTATTTCATGCAAACTTCTGCATCAGTGTTGTAGTGATGCTAAATTCTTTATTTCAGAAAATGCAGTCTTCTCTTGTTAGAAGTTTACTTGCATTTTTAAAATGGAAGGTTGTTATAAATTGATTAGTCATATGATGACACTTCTCATAAGGTTTGAGTTCACCTAGGATCATTATCCTAATGAAACAGCTCTGGAGAATCAAATTCATCTTCAAGAAATTAAACAATAATCAATAAAACAATAGTTAACATATTACATTTGCTACCCAGCTATTCAATACAGAAATTTCAAAACACTGAATACTGATGATGTTACTTAGTTGAGTAATAAAATATCTGCAATCAAACAAGCAAGTAAGAGAGCACTGAGGACTCTACAGTTCAACCATTAGTAACAGATATTCTCTTCCATCAGTTTTGTATCTAAATTGTTTACATTTAGTTTCAAAAGTAGTTTTGTCTCCTATCATTCTTTTCATCATTCCTCCTTTTCTTTTTTTATCACTATAAGAGTTATTTATGCATAGTATTTCTTTTGTAGTATTCCTCTTAATGCCTTCAATGAAATGTATTTTGGTCTACAAACACTGCAAGTGTATTATTATTTAAGGAGCCACAAGACTTTCTGTTGTTTTGCTTCCTGCATAAAACACAACTTTACCTTCTGAGATTGTTAATGTTGTAGGTATAACATGCCAATATACTATATGTCTGGTGGATGTCCTGAGTTTACAATTTATAGTTTTTTCTCTTGCTGTGGGAATTGTGGCTAATATATCTAGAAGAAGTTGAGAAACACAGCTCTAAGCTGACATTTCAATGAAAAACATTCCAAAACTTTATACCTCCTTCCCATTTGTTTGACAAATGTGAGCATGCCATGGTTGAGCATCTTGTTGTGCCCTTGCATTCAGGGTTATGAAGGTCCCATTGGATGGCATTGGTGTTTGACCTAGAAAAATATAAATTCATTTAGACTAACATTAATACATCCGAATGGTAGGGCAGCAACTTTTGTGTTCTATCTGCAGCTTTGACAGATTCTATTACTGAAATAGAATTGTACCAATAATGCCATCAGAGCAGCACTATGGAACAGATGTCTAAGATCTTAGCCAAGAAAATGAATTGGGAGATTTCTAAAAATGGAAAGCCTGACTTAACACATTTCAAAGTACAGGTAATCCCCAGATTAGGAATGTTCCCTTAGTTATGTGATAAACACCCCCTAATGTTTACGAACAAGTCCCAAAACTATGAATCTTGCAGCACCATAGCAGTTGTTTGCCCTTACGAACAACCACAGAGGCTCTGCAACATTTGCCCCGCATGGTCTTAAGCAGGTGATATGTTCCATCACTAGGCCCCCATGGCCTACCTCACCCTGAAATACCTCATGTGCACTTAATGAACCACACATTTGATTAGCAAATGTGTGGGCGAAAGGGGGAGTGATCATGTTCAAGGTATGAGATTCACTCCCATGAATCCTTGGGTTACAACTGGAATGGGCAGGCTCCATTACATCCGTAACTCGAGGACTAATGGTAAATCAATGCAGAAATCACCAATTAAACAGAGCATTGGGATAAACCATCTAAGAGAGAATAAGAACTCCATATAGCCATTGAACAACCTACTACAGGTAGTTCTTGACTTACAACAGTTCATTTAGTGATTGTTCAGTTACAATGGCACTGAAAAATATTACTTATGACCATTTTTTTACGCTTATGTCTGTTGCAACATCTCCGTAGTCACATGATCAAAATTCAGATGCTTGGCAACTGACTCATTGCCACATAACTTGAGTGACTATATTTAATTTTTATTGCAGAGAGATAAGAAACTGTCTAGATTGTCTTTTTTGTGTGTGTGTGTACATTTATATCCCGCCCTTCTCCGAAGACTCAGGGCGGCTTACAGTGTGTAAGGCAATAGTCTCATTCTATTTGTATATTTACAAAGTCAACTTATTGCCCCCCCAACAATCTGGGTCCTCATTTTACCTACCTTATAAAGGATGGAAGGCTGAGTCAACCTTGGGCCTGGTGGGACTAGAACCTGCAGTAATTGCAGGCAGCTGTGTTTTAATAACAGGCTTCTTACAGCCTGAGCCACACTGCGGCCCCTTGTTAGCTCCAATTGGCCATAGAAGAGCATCTGCAGTTTGATGTAGTCTTGTGCAAATTGTCCTTTAATAAAATACTACCTTTAGAGCTTTTATGAGCTATGGTATATATTTGTTTATTTTATTTATTCAATTTCTATAGCCACCCGACTCAATTAAAGAGAATAGCAACATTATATTAAAAGAACAGAATGGGTTGAGAAAACATTGTTTTATAGCTTAAACCCAATGAATTCAGCTACTGACTGGATAGGAAAACAATTTTGGAGGCTCATGGGTAGCTAAAAGAAGATGGGATACTAATGTAAACTACAAGACAGAGCTTCTCCCATAAATTCCTCTTCCCCATCCTTTTTCTTAACATAGGAGCAGGGAAGTTCACCCATGCCCTTGAGAAATGGATAGCTGGAGAAATGGAGAGCTGATGCAGCTCTCAGGAGTCTTTTATTTATTTATTTATTTATTTATTTATTTATTTATTTATTTATTTTATTTATTTATTTGTCACAACAGTATATATAAGCATAAGCATGAAATAACTATACGATATATAAGCATATATATAAGCATAAGTATGTAATAACTGTACAAAATTGGATACAATCAAAGGGAACATTAAGACAGGAACGGTAGGAAAGGATTTTGAATATAGAAAGTTATGATTTACTATATGGATGGCATGCATATTTATTGTATGATAAAAAACTGGATAGAGCCTTTAAGAACCATGTGTTAAGAATTGCTCTTCTGCACGTCTGGAAGAAATACTATTACAAGCTGAATTATAAAATTCCTATTTGGGCAAACCCCAGGCATGCAATAGAGAATATAAATATAGAACAGAAGCAGGAAATGATTACTTATAAAGAACTTTTATATTTTGAGAGAGGTAATTTTACAATTAAAATCCTTGTAAAGAAGAAGGGAGAAATTATACTTGGTTCCAATATGGGCAATTACGAGCTAGGTGAAAAGAAGATCAGAAAATTGGTATCATGCAGAATGAAGAAAACTTGGTAAAACAAATTATAAATCAAACTCAGGCGCATATAAAGAGATTGTATAATGTGTTGATAGAAATAGACTCTGAAAGGGATTTAATAAAGGATTGTATGATAAAATGGGCACAAAATATTCAAGAACCAATATTTTTGGAAACTTGGGGGAAAAATTGGGTTAGAAATGTTAAATTTATGCAAGCACAGAACTTGAGGGAAAAATTTTATAAAATGTTTTATAGGTGGCACTTAGACCCTAAGAAATTATCATGTATGTATCCAGATATGCAAGCGAAATGTTGGAGATGTAATTGTGATGATGCTACATATTTTCATATTTGGTGGATTTGTAAGAAGATTAAGGCTTTTTGGATAAGGATCTGGTGGATTATACAAAATGTTTTGAAAAAGAAAATAAAGTTCCTACCACAATTTTTCTTATTGGGAATTATTACGGACTGTACAGTAATTGAGACTAAGTTGATTTTAAATTTAATAACAACGGCAAGACTACTGATAGGACAATACTGGAAGAAAAAAGAGTTACCTACAATAGAAGAATGGATATTGAAAGTTGCTAATTTGGCTGAGATGGCTAAAATCTCAGCCTTTTTGAAAGACACTACACAAGAAAAATATCTAACTGAATGGAAAAAATGGATTGAATACACGCAAAATAGAAATCAGATTAAGAGATATCAGATTGCTTTTGAATGATTAGGATGTATTTATCTTTGATTTGTATGGGGGAAGTTAGGATTTGAGAAGAAGGGGAGGATGATAATTGTCAGGCTGCCTCTGATTATAACTATTTATTTATTTATTTATTTATTTATTAAATTTTTATACCGCCCTTCTCCCGAAGGACTCAGGGCGGTGTACAGCCAAAATAAAACAAAAATGTATACAATTTAAAACAACAATTAAAAAGAGCAAATTTTAAAGGCTGATTATTAAAATTTAAATTAAGAAGTTAAAAAATATTAAAAAACCCAATTAAAATACATCACTAATTATGCCAGTCCCACTTTAATGAATAAATATGTTTTGAGCTCACGACGAAAGGAAAGAATACACCTTGATTTCATTTGCAATAAAGAAAAGTACTTTTACTAATTACAATCTGGATAGCAGAAGTGCAAAGTTGGATCTGAGACAAAATATGGCTAACATATCATATCCCCTCATTTGTCCCTCCTCCTTCAGGAGGTCAGGCTGGTCTGGTCCAATGCCAGCTCTTTCTCGGCCCCCCGTGGTAATCTTCCTCCGCCGGTCTCTAGCTTTCAATCATCGTAGGAATGCAGTATCTGTTGGAAAAGCCCGCGCTCTTAACATTCAGCCGTTAATCACCCCTCCCCCACTGTTATGTCAGCCGACACTCTTAATAGGCCCCTTTCCCTTACCCTGTATGGTGCAATGATACATCTCATTTCCTTAACTATTTTACATTACAGAAAGAAGCATTTTACATTCTATCTACTGAATATAAATTGTACAAAAATTATGCGAAGATTGGAGTGGAGGCTGACATCCGGCCCTCCTGCAACAAGGACGTCAGTCCTAGAAAGAAAAGAGAAAAGTTAGGATTTGTTAGGATATTTTTTATAGAATTGTGCTCTCTTTTCCGAAGCACGAACATCTTCTTTGTTTACCCATTCAGCTTGGGACAAAGGGAAGTGCTTCCAAGCAATGAGATATTGAATTTTATTTCTATGTTTTCTTGAATCTAATATCTCTTTTATTTCAAAATGTTGTTTGCCCTCTATGAGAATTGGTATAGGAGGGGGTGTATGGTTCGCACGGAAAGTAGACGTGTGTTCTGGTTTCAGCAAGCTTACATGGAAAACGGGGTGAATTTTCCTAAGTGTTTTTGGTAATTCTAGCTGTACAGTCACGGGGTTGATGATCTTCACTATGGGAAAAGGCCCCACATATTTAGGTCCCAGTTTCTTAGATTTCTGAGTAGTTTGTAAATATTTGGTGGAGAGATAAACTTTATCTCCCACTTGGTATTTGTTCTCAGGGGATCTTTTTTTATCCGCTTGTTTTTTATGTGCACGGTGACCGTCATCGATCGCCTTGCGAGTCATCTTCCATGTGCTTTGTATTTGATCTATCCATTCTAACAAAGAGGAAACAGTGGTTTCTTCCTTTGGAAGTTCAGAGATAGGAACAAAATCTTGGCCTGAAGCTATTTTAAAAGGAGTAAATCCCGTGCTACTATGAATTGAGTTGTTGTAGGCTACTTCAGCAAAAGGTAGTAGGTCTGTCCAATTGTCTTGTTGGTAGTTAATATAACAATGTAGATATTGTTCTAGTACAGAGTTTGAACATTCACAACTTCCATTAGTCTGGGGATGATGGGAGGAGCTTAATCCTTGGGCGGAGCCAAGCAGTCACAAAAGTTTTTTCCAAAATTGAGAAGTTAATTGAACTCCTCGATCTGAGATAATGCGTTCAGGAACTCACTGGAGTCTATAAATGTGTTGTACAAACAGCTTCGCTAGAGTCTTTGAGGAGGGTATTTTTTTTATTTTTTTTTTATTCAAAAAGTTTTACAAAAAATTTCCCCCCCCTCTTTCCCCCCAACCCCTCTCCCTTCACAAACCCCCTCCCCCCTCCCCCCTGGCTTCCCGGAACAAACACAAGGTATAGTTAAAAATAAAACAAACATATGCTAAGAAATTTTTTCCCCAAACTATTATACCAATTCTCCCTCTCTAGCTCTGACTTCCTCCTTACATAACCAAATCCTTCAAAAAATTAACAATAAACAATAATAAAATATATAAATCAGTAGAACAAATTAATCCTAAAATATTTAAAACCAGCTAAAGCATAAAAATCCAATCCAGTTCAGAGAATATCTCCCTTATAGCTTCTATAACCATATAACCATATAATTTCCCCCCCAAGTCTTTCTTACATAAGATCTTTCAAAAATATTCTATTTAAAATTCAATACAACAGATTATAAAATTTATAAAATTTCAATAGAGAAAATTACAATATTATTTAATTAATTACAATATCTATTCAACTTTAGTCCTTCCTCATCAAAATCCAGTATATCCAAATATCTAGTCTCTTATAATCACAAATCGTCTTTCGGGGACACTAATATTTTTGTCTATTAATATTTTAAAAAAACCTTGTTTCAAGAATAATACTTTCGTCTCTTGCCATTTTTTTTGGTGCATTAATCTCTGTCTTTCCTTCGTTGCTCCTTTTAAAAAGTCAATCACAATATTTCCTAGTAATTCCTTATGTCCAGAAATCCAAAAATTACTGCCGTATATTCCATCAGTCCAAAAAGAGAACTCTTGGGAAACATTAAGCTTGTGAGTCTTTTCCATTTGAGGGACACTCTCCTGTAGCACAAATTCAGGCAGCTCATCCAAACTATTTAAAGAAAACTTCTTTAGATCACCTTGTTTCTTCACGATCAAATCTTCATATTTATCCACTTTTATTTGTATGTCCTCCATTCCATTTTCCGAATAATTGCACTGGTTAATTTGCTCCAAACTCTCATCCAAAACGTCCCCATTTTTTATCAATTCGTATTTTTGAATAATTAAATACATACTTTCTGTGTATTCCTGTATAAAGTCACGAATCCATTCTTCTGAAAGAACCTCCATAACAAAATTCCTGCTGAGAATCCCCTTGTAAAGTACTTAAACAGCGTAATATAATCCAACAGTCCACAGTCAAACACAATAAAATAAAATCTCCATTCAGTTTCGATTCAACAGCAAAGCTCCCTTTGATGTATCGCTCTGCTTTCAGTTTCTCTAAAATGAAACTGAAGGGGGGGGTGGAAGTCAGAAAATCAAAAATACTTGCAAACCAATAATTGTTCCTCACACTCGTTCTGCCTGCTTTTCGTATCCACAAAAAGAAATCAATTGCTAGCAGAAGTGGACACCTTCCTCTTTTCCTGCTTTTTCAGGAGCGCAGAGAATACTGGAGGTGGGGGAGGGGTAAATAAGGGGATTCGACCGTTCAGGACTTTGTATTACAAAACAAAGCCCTAGGGAATCTACCCAATTCCTCCCCCTTGCTCTGTCTCTCTCTTTCAACCAGAGAGAGAAATGAAGCCGGGATCAGTTGTTAAATCCGGCTTTTACCATATTCAATGCGGAGTGCCATAAATTAGCACCCAGCGAGAAAGGTGGCGCCACCCAGAAGCCTGAGGAGGGTATTTTTGAACATGGAATAAAATGAACTTGTTTGGAGAAAAGGTCAGTGACCACCCATATCACAGTATTGCCTGAACTTTCAGGTAGTTCCACTATGAAATCCATGGATATTTCTTTCCATGGGGCTCCCGGCCTGGCTACTGTTTGAAGTAGGCCAGGAGGTTTACCTGGAGGCCTTTTAGATGATGCGCAAACAGGGCAACTTGCTATATATGATTGAGTGTCCTTTTTAAGACTTGGCCACCAAAATTGTCTTTTAAGAAGATGCAAGGTTTTCACAAATCCAAAATGTCCTGCCATTTTGGCATCATGGCATCATTGTAGGATGGTTTCTCTGAGTGACAGAGGAACATATAGTTTCGCTCCAATCCAAGCCAGTCCATCACGGAGCGTGCATTCATGGGAATGCGCCAAGTACCAGTCATCGGAGTTTAAAGCTTCTTTAAACAACTTGGTTAGTTCCTCTGGGAGCGATGTTTCGGTTTTGGTGTGGCTTCGAGTTATAGCCGGAGCTGTCAACTGCTGAACGGGAAGTATTGGGCGAACCACCTCGGAGCGAGTGCCATTGTATTGGGGCAAATATGAGAGAGCATCTGCTAAAAAAATTTTCCCTCCAGGAATATAATGTAAGGTGAAATTAAAGCGGTTAAAATATTGAGCCCAACGTGCTTGTTTAGGCGAAAGTTTTCTAGGAGTTTTTAGGGCTTCTAAATTTTTGTGATCAGTCCACACTTCAAAAGGATGATTCGAACCTTCCAAGAATTGTCTCCATGTGCGAAGAGCCCAATGAACTGCAAATGCTTCCTTTTCCCAAATAGCCCACCGTCTTTCAGTTTCAGTCAATTTCCGAGAAGTGAAAGCACAAGGTTGTAGTTTATCATCAGCATTGTTTTGGAGTAAAACGGCCCCGACTGCTACATCACTGGCATCCGCTTGTATCACAAAAGGAACATCCATGTCGGGGTGTTTTAAAATAGGTTCAGCGGCAAACAGTCGTTTCAACTTTTCAAACGCTGCTTGACATTCCATTGTCCATTCGAGAGATAACGATGGTTTGGGTTTTGTATCTCCTTTAGTTTTCAAGAGGTTGGTTATTGGCAAAGCAATTTGAGCAAAGGAGGGGATGAATTGACGATAAAAATTCGCAAATCCTAAAAAACTTTGCAGCTGTTTGCGTGTGCGTGGGGGCGCCCATTCCAAGGCAGCTTTCACTTTCTCTGGGTCCATTTCTAATCCATCCGCTGAAATGCAGTACTCTAAGTAGTCTATTTTTGTTTGATGGAAATCACATTTGGATAGCTTGCAATACAGTTCTGCAGATAATAACTTTTTGAGAACAGCTCTTACTAGTTTAATATGTTCTTCCATTGTTTCTGTGTAGATAAGTATGTCATCAAGGTAGACAAGAACTCCTTTAAACAAATGCTGATGGAGTATTTCATTTATCAGTTGCATGAAAACTGCGGGCGCCCCCTGCAGTCCAAAGGGCAGTACTCGAAACTGGAAACATCCTAGCGGACAGTTGAAAGTGGTTTTCCATTCATCCCCCTCCTTTATACGAACTCTGTAATAAGCCTCTCATAGGTCCAATTTGGTGAAAAACTTTCCTTTCGCTAGATGTGCTAACATATCTTTCATGAGCGACATGGGGTATACGTTTTCGGCGCACACCGCGTTAAGGTTTCTATAGTCAACTATCAGACGAAAAGAGCCATCTTTCTTTTCTCGGAACATCACTGGCACAGCCACATGAGGCCTAGCCGGTTGGATAAACCCCCGCTCTAAGTTTTTGTCTATGAATTTACGTAGCTCCCCCAATTCCTTTTGTGTCATGGGATAAGCTTTTGGTTTTGGAAGCTTTACCCTCGGAAGGATATCTATGGCACAGTCAATAGGCCTATGGGGAGGTAGAACGTCTGATGCTTTCTCACTAAAGACTTCTCACAAGTCCCAGTATTCCTTAGGTATCCTCTCCTCCCCGTCTATCCGTTCGATCATTGCCCCCATCGTATCTTGGAATATGGCCACGGTAGATCCCTCCTTGGTTTCTCTTTTTTTTCCCTTTAGTGTTCTAGAGCGGAAACGTAAGACTCCCGTCCTCCAGTTAATATGGGGGTTCCACTTCCGCAGCCATGACAACCCTAGCAACAGGGGTTGGTCCATCCCTGGGGCTACTATGAAGTTTAGGATCTCGCGATGGTCTCCTATTATCATTTCTATGGGTTCTGTTACGAAATGGGCGGGTCCTCCCCCTGCCACAGAGCCATCCAACTGGGCAAACGCTATGGGCCTACTTAGGGTTCTCAGTTTTAGTTCCATTTTCTCTACTAGTTCGGGACTGATCATGCATCTAGTACATCCAGAATCTAGTAGTGCTAACATTTCCCCCTTATTACCCGAAGAGGGTACATGCAGGTTGACTGGAATGTCCAAGGGACCCCGTGTCCAACTCACCAGAAGGTCTTCATCGGACTCTGAAGTGGTTTTGCTGTCATCAGTTTCGGTCAATGCTTCGCAATCCTCCCTGATGGGCGTGCCCTTCTTGGCGACGCCCTCTCCCACTTTTGCCGGCTTTCGCGCCTTAGCAGTTGTTTTCACTGGTTCCTTTTCACCACCAGAGGTCGTCCTTGGCACCAGCTTCACCCGACAGTCGGCTGCTCGGTGGCCTTCTTTCCCACATCTATAGCACGCAGTCAAACGTTGTCTCCCTCCCTCCGGTCTAGGAGCATCCCTAGAAGGGCCTCCAGGAGAATGGGCAGGGTACGGTCTTCCAGTGCGCTGTCTTCTGCCACGGTCTTTCACCAGTTCGATTTCCATCTCCGCTGCCAGGGTGTACCAGCCGTACAGCGTGGTTGGAGAGGCTCGTGCCCGGCACAGTTCATAGAGATCTCCATTCAGACCATCTTTGTAAATGTCGACCAGGGTCACCTCTGACCATCCTCTCATCAAGGGAACTAGATCACTGAACTCCTGGTTGTAATCCGCCACCGGCCTTCTCCCTTGCCTGATGGTTTTCATCCGGCATTTGGCCTTTTGCTCTGCTAGGGGGTCCTCGAACCTCCTCCTCAGCGCAGTAATAAAATGCTCGTAGTTTTGCAGTAAGGGGGAGTGGTTGGTATATAGTGACACAAATCATGCAGCTCCTCTTCCGGTCAAATTGTGGGTCACAGGTCTAACTTGTGCCGCCTGTGACCAATAATCTTCCCCCCAGTCTATCATGTGGTCATTCACTATCGCCAGGAACAATTCTTACTCCTTGGCATTCCCATCAAATTTCTCTGATATGGGGGGGATTTTTGGCTTTTTCCTTCCCCTGCGCAGCCTTGCTTGGTCAGCAGGTGGCGTGCGACCCCCATCCAATTCAGCTGCCTCTGGGAAGAGGGGTTCCGGCTCTGGGCCTTCAGAAATCTCTCCGCCCTGGGAATCTCCTCCAGCTGGCCCTTTTGTATTATCTTCCTCCTCTTCTTCCTCCCACCTGGAGGACTGAATAGGGGATTCATACCTTTGGCGAGCTGCTTGCCTTACTTTCACTTCACGGAAAAGACGCAATGCCTCCTCCAGCTGGAGCTTGTCCCTTATCTCTTCTTCCTCTTTCCAATCTGAAAGTCTCTCCTTCCCCTTTTTTTTCTTTTTGTCACCCCAGACGGAAGCTCTTTGGTGTTCGGTTTCCACCCTTTCTCTTCCAGTTTTAATTGCTCTATCCACCGAGCTCTGCAATCTTCCAGCTCAGGGTTAAAAGTGTCAGCAGAAATTCCTCCGGATGCCTCCCTCGGCTCAGCAGGCACCTGGCCTTCCATCAAATTTTTCCTGTCGGCCCCCTCGGTATTTTGGTTAAAATCCTGGTTGGTCGACATGCTGTGAGATCCAACTTAATGTCAGGCTGCCTCTGATTATAACTAGGAAAGAATACACCTTGATTTCATTTGCAATAAAGAAAAGTACTTTTACTAATTACAATCTGGATAGCAGCAGTGCAAAGTTGGATCTGAGACAAAATATGGCTAACATATCATATCCCCTCATTTGTCCCTCCTCCTTCAGGAGGTCAGGCTGGTCTGGTCCAATGCCAGCTCTTTCTCGGCCCCCCGTGGTAATCTTCCTCCGCCGGTCTCTAGCTTTCAATCATCGTAGGAATGCAGTATCTGTTGGAAAAGCCCGCGCTCTTAACATTCAGCCGTTAATCACCCCTCCCCCACTGTTATGTCAGCCGACACTCTTAATAGGCCCCTTTCCCTTACCCTGTATGGTGCAATGATACATCTCATTTCCTTAACTATTTTACATTACAGAAAGAAGCATTTTACATTCTATCTACTGAATATAAATTGTACAAAAATTATGCGAAGATTGGAGTGGAGGCTGACAATAATTTGTGTTAGGGAAAATTTAGCGAATGATTGTTTTTTCTTTTGAACTATACCTTGTGTTTGTTCTGGGAAGTCAGGGGGGGAGGAGGGTGGTTTTGGAGGGAGGGGGAGGGAATAGAGTGGAGGGGGAGGGTGAAAAAAAGGGGGGGTGAAAATTTTTGTAAAAACTTTTTCAAAAAAAAAAAGTCAGGAACGGTAAGCACGTTGGTACTCTTATCCACACCCCTTACAGACCTCTTAGGAATGGGGTGAGGTCAATAGTAGATAGTTTTTGGTTAAAGCTTTGGGGATTTCGGGAAGAGACCACAGAGTCTGGTAGTGCATTCCAGGCATTAACAACTCTGTAACTGAAGTCATATTTTCTGCAATCAAGATTGGAGCGGTTCACATTAAGCTTAAATCTATTGTGTGCTCATGTATTGTTGCAAATGAAGCTGAAGTAGTCTTCGACAGGAAGGACATTGTAACAGATGATTCTATGAATTAAACTCAGGTCACGTTGAAGGCGGCAGAGTTCTAAATTTTCTAAACCCAGGATTTCAAGTCTGGTGGCATAAGGTATCTTGTTGTAATCAGAGGAGTGGAGAACTCTTCTTGTAAAATATTTCTGGATACGCTCAATTATATTACTGTCTGAAATGAGGTATGGGTTCCAGACAGGTGAGCTGTATTCAAGAACTGGTCTAGCAGGGGGTGAATAACTTTGTATGGATGGGCAAAAAACCAAGAATAAAATTAAAAATAATGCAGGACACAAGGGAAAGGGGGGGGTGTCTTA
Source organism: Ahaetulla prasina (assembly GCF_028640845.1). Taxonomy (NCBI): domain Eukaryota; kingdom Metazoa; phylum Chordata; class Lepidosauria; order Squamata; family Colubridae; genus Ahaetulla; species Ahaetulla prasina. The sequence goes on along the minus strand of NC_080542.1, from coordinate 83,466,685 downwards.
AAATGCCTAATTTAAAATTGTATTATGAAGCAGTTGTCTTATCATTAATTACTGATTGGATTAATTTAACTGAGGAAAGAGTTTTGAATATAGAAGGTTATGGTTTGTTATATGGGTGGCATGCCTATTTATTACATGATAAGAAAGTAGATAAAATATTTAAAAATAATATAATTAGAAATGCATTATTGAGGGTCTGGAGGAAATATCAATATAAATTAGATGGAAAGATTCCAATATGGGCAATCCCAAGACACATGATAGAAAATATAAATATATATCAAAAGATGGAGGTAGTTACCTATAAAGAACTCCTTTGTATGGAAAAGGGGGAATTACAATTAAAATCCAGAGAAAAGATGGGGGAAGAAGGGAAAAATTATACATGGTTTCAATATGGACAATTACAAGCTAGATGGAAATTAGATCAAAAAATAGGTATTAAGCAAACTGAGGATAATTTGTTAAAACAAATGAGAGATCAAGGTCAACAGCATATTAAGAGGTTGTATAATGTATTAGTAGAAATAGACTCAGAGACTGAATTGGTTAAGGATTGTATGATTAAGTGGGCACAAAATTTTCAGCAACCAATAATGTTGGAAACTTGGGAAAGAATTTGGGTTGAGGAATGTTAAATTTACACAAGCGCAAAATATGAGAGAAAATTTTTATAAGATGTTTTATAGATGGCATTTAGACCCCAAAAGGTTGTCATGTATGTATCCTAATGTACAGGCTAAATGTTGGAGATGTGATTGTGAAGATGCCACTTATTACCATATATGGTGGACTTGTAAAAAAGTTAAAGCATTTTGGATTAAAATATGGTGGATCATGCAGAACATTCTGAAAAAGAAGATTAAGTTTACCCCACAGTTCTTTCTACTAGGAATAATTATGGATTGTACAGCTATAGAGACTAAATTGATTTTGAACTTAATAACAGCCACGAGACTTTTGATTGCTCAATATTGGAAGAAAGAAGAATTACCTACAATTGAAGAATGGACACTCAAAGTATCAAATTTGGCAGAAATGGCAACAATTTCTGCTTACTTGAAAAATATTTTCTTATACAAGAAAAATATATTTTAGAATGAAAAATGTGGATTGAATATATTCAAAATAAGTATCAGATAAAAAAATATCGAATAGCATATGAGTAAATTTAGGAAATATTTTGTATTAGATATATTTTTGAAGGAGAGGGGAATTGAGAGTGTGATTATGTGTGGAGTGACTAGAGATTATAATTTAGGATTTATTTTGGATTATGATTGTTAGTTTTGATACCCTGCATTTTGTTCTGGGAAGTTGGGGTGGGGGGTGGGGGGTAAGGGGGAGGGGAATTGGGGGGTTGAGGGTAGAGGATGGAGTGATGGTTAACGTACAGGGATTATTGAAGATGTATAAATATAATTAATGTAGGGTCGGGTCTGCCCAGTTACCATTTTAGAATGGTGAGGAGGGAGAAAAGAGGAGAGAGTAGGAGGTAGGAAAGAGGAGAAGAGGGAGAAGAGGAAGGAAGAGGGGTAGAAGAGGGAGAAGGAAGGTGGAGGGAGGAGAGGATGTAGATAAGAGAAGGAGAGGAAGGTCTGGAAAGTAGAAGAAGGTAGAAGAGGGAAGAGAGTTAAAAGGGGGGTGGTGACTGGGCAAGCCCGACTAATTGTATATAACTGTACATTGGATGAGCTGTTTGATATGATTGTAAAAATAAAACTTTTTTATGAAAAAAAAATTGGTCTAGCAAATGTTTTATATGCTCTGGTTAGTAGTGTAGTGTTTCTGGAGAAGAAGGTACGCAAGATTAAGTTTACAACTCTTAAAGCCTTTTTTGCGATGTAGTTGCAGTGGGCTTTGGCACTTAGATCATTTGATATGAAAACTCCAAGATCTTTAACAGGGTGGAGGTAACAGGGTAATGTCCATCAAGCTTGTACTTAGAGTTTGGGTTCTTTTTTCCAATATGTAAGACTGAGCCTTTGCTGGTTGAGATTTGGAGTTGCCAAGTTTTAGACCAATTGGATACAAAATCAAGGTCTTTTTGAAGAGTAGTAGTATTGTTGGTGGTGTTAAATAGTTTGACATCGTCAGCAAAGAGAACACAATAACCTGAGATATGGTCACAGAGATCATTTATGTATAGTATGAAGAGTGTTGGTCCAAGAACGCTGCCTTGAGGAACGCCACTTTTGACAGGAACAGGATTTGATAGGGCACTGCCTATTTTGACCACTTGTTGTCTGTTTGACAGGAAAACAGTTATCCAATTGTGGAGGGGTCCGGAAATGCCATAGGATTTTAGTTTTAGGAGAAGTTTGTCATGTACCACTGAGTCAAAAGCTTTACAAAAGTCTATGTAAATTGCATCTATTGCTTTTCCCTGATCAAGATTTGTAGTCCATGTTTTTGCAGTGGAGAAGTTGTAAATTACAGGATAATTTTTTTCTGAAACCAAATTGTTTATTATATAACATTATTATATTATATTATATTATTATTATATTATTATATAATCTTTGGGGTTTTGTAAATAGGTTTTTTAATAAGGGTTTTTTAAAGGGGGGGAGGAAAGAGACGGGGGGGGAAACCCGTCGGGGAGGGTAGGTCCAGTCCCGGGGTTTGTTCACGGCGTTTTATCTGGTCCGAGGGAGGGGGGTGAGGGGTTCGTTCCAGGCGTAGAGGTTGGCTCCATCTGTACGGTAAGTGGGAGGGGCAGATATGGCGGAAGCAAGGGGCCGTATCATTTTCTGGGAGCACGGGCTCGCTGTTTAAAAGCGATAATGTGCTTTGGCCCCTCAGTTCTTACCCCTTCCCCGGAAGGTCAGGATCCTCAGGGCCCGGGCCTCCGGTTGATGTTGTGCAATGCCCGGTCCGTGGTCAATAAGGCCCCCCCTGATCTGTGATCTTATTCAGGGGGAGTCCGCGGACTTTATGGGCATTACGGAGACCTGGTTTGGCACAGAAGGGGGTGTGCCCCTGGTTGAACTGTGCCCTCTGGGTTTCCGAGCATTCCATCAACCGAGGGCCCAGGGTAGGGGTGGAGGGGTGGCGGTTGTGATGAGAGAAAGTTTGGAGCTGAGAGAGTCCACTGTGCCTCAGATAGCTGGTTGTGAATCCCTTCTTGTGAAGTGGGGCCATAAGAATCAGATGGTCTGTTGATCGCGTACCTGGCTCCTTGCTACGTGACTACAGCCCTGCCTGAGCTGCTTGAGGTGCTTGCCGGGGTGGCGGTTGAGATCCCCAGACTTTTGGTCATAGGGGACTTCAACCTGCCATCGGCCGGCTTGTCGTCGACGGTGGTTCAGGAATTCCAGGCTTCCATGACGGCCTTGGACCTGATTCAAGTAACTGATGGCCCTGCACACACGGGGGGGTCCACACTGGACTTGATTTATATCTCTGGACAGTGGTTTAATGATCTGGTATTAGGGGATTTAGTGACGATACCGGTGTCATGGTCAGATCATGCCCTAAGCTAGACACAATTGAGTTAGTTTTAGTGTGTAGACAGGTGTGTCCAAATGGAATACTGTATCAACTTTGTGGAAAGTTTTCCACAAGGTTGAAACTCTCCTGAAAAATAAAACAAAGCAAATTCTTTGACTGCTAGTTAAGCTCTGATTAGTCCAATCAACCAAAGCAGAAATTATATAAAGGCACCAACCCCTTTAGTTTTATGGAGGGTGCAGTCTCATAGCAAGCAGTTGGTGTCCTGCCAACACCTAGTTTTCCTTAGACCAGTGATGGCGAACCTTTTCAACACCAAGTGCCCAAACTGGAACGTGCATGCACACAAGAGCACTGGAAACTTGAAGACCAGGTGGCCAATGCATGTTGGCCAGCTGGCCTTCACATGCACCAGAGTGCCAGAAACCTGAACACCATGTGGCCGGCACACGCATGTGCACTGACCAGCTGGTCTTTGGGTTTCTGGCGCTCTGATGTGCACAAAGTCCAAAAAAGCAGCTGGTGACGGCACATGTGCCCACAGAGAGGGCTCTGCATGCCACCTCTGGCACGCGTGCCGTAAGTTTGCCATCACAGCCTTAGACTCATCCTCCAAGTGACATACTATTCATATAGAGAGTTTGTTCCATATTTCAAAAGAAAACATTAGTTTCATGCTGGATTCTACCTGCACTTTATTTAGCAGCAGTCAGCCCCAAGTTGAAAACTGAGTTGTGAATGCACATCCTAAAAAAATTGTAAGTAGACCATCTTGATACCATGGCAAGGAATGTTGTGTGTGTGGATTAAATCATTCAGCTAGTCTGAAAAGCTAATGTTCCATAATCCATTTCATTTTGCTATTTATTATACTTTACATCAATACATCACACTCTTTACATCTTTTGAGGATAGTAGTTGCCAATGCTTACCAATGCTCAGCTGTAGAGTGACTTTGTCATTGTCTTGCAGCTCCCTACTAAATGTCACTTTTAGTTGAAATTCCTGTCCACGTCTCACAATTAAGCTACTATGGGAAAACTCATTGGTATGATGAAGACGAGTGTTGTCATCCCTGAGAAAATCAACTCCAACAGCTCTCAGTGGATCTCCTGTAAATAACAAAGAATGATTAACTTTTTAAAAACTGATTTTATTGCTTTTTCTCTCCTTACAGCAACACATAGCATAAACATGCCCTGACAAATACATTTTCTGCTATTTGCTTCCATTTATAAACAGCCCTTAAATGAGATAGGCAATAATAATCCTTAGCTAAACTGTGATATATTAGCAATATAAGTAATATTTTCCTATTAATTCCATGATTTGATTCACATTAACTGAATGAGAATATGATTGTTCCCTATATGTTTAATATTTTTTGCCATACTCCAATTACACATTCAGGCACAAACAAGACCCACACCTGCAAAGTTTAAGCTGACTACTTTATTCTGTTCCACCTATAACAGAAGAATCTCCTTAATCTGGAAGTTCTCCCTTGGGAACAATTAGGTAAGGCTCTGAAGAATTCAGGGAGAGCGCTTTTATGGTTGCCCAGTGACTCTACTGTAGATTAGCTCTGTGCTTTATCCTCCTCTCTGCCATTCTGAGTACTTCCCAAAATATTATTTATATTGCTAATATAATATTCCCAACAGCAAATTGTAGAAGCGCTTTGGGAAGCATAGCCAGTTTGGGTGACTCTTAGTATGACCCTTTCCAGGGATTTGGAGCTGGCATTTTTCCTTCCTAGTTGCTTTTTGTTTTTTACAAAATGCAGCACTTTCTCATTGCTCCCTTTAAGAAATATGCCTAATGTGGCCTCTAGCTGCATGAAGAATATATGAAAGAATCTGAAATCTAACAATATGATGAGGCATGTGGATGAAAATTACCATTCTCAGTCAGTTAAATAGAGGTAAGGGAACTCTATTCAATTTTTGAGGAAATCCTTCTTCTCTGAAAGTCAAGGTTTATAACAGATTTTTCTGGATCTAACCTCATCATTAGAAATGCATGTTGCCTCATGATAATAATCGGACAATGGCAACTTCTTGAAGAACCCTCTCACCCCATTGGGATTTGCCTGCACCATTTATTCTGGCAGAGAAGGCATACTGTGGTTGCCATGAGTCTGATTATTCCGGTTCGCAGAATCCAGGAGGACAGCTCCCTCTGCTTTTGCTTCTGCCCTCTGGAACAACTTGCCCTTCAATGTAAGATTGGCCCCAATCCTCCTGTTTTCATAAGGGCCTAAAAAGTGGCTCTGCCAGTGGGCTTGAGGCCCCAGTGGGGAAATAGCACAATGGAGATGGTTGATTGACAGATCCCACCTCTCCCAACTCCACCCCTGCCCTCCCCATGTGTCCTTGGTTTTAATGTGTGATTTTAACTTTTTGTGATTTAACTGTATACGTAACTGTAGGTCGCCAAGAGTTACCCTATGGTAAGATGGGTAGCCAATAAATTATATAAATAAATAAACTTCTGGCTGAGATAATTTAGTTCTTCCAACTGAATTATCACTACTTTTTCCAAACTCTACTTAAATTTAACCAATATAGCCAAATTGGACCAAAAAGTAAAATGACATTATAAGTAAAAATCAAGAAAAATATTTTTCTTAGCCAATTGTAAATCTTCTTTGTAACTCTAAAGAAATGAGTTGGAAGCCTATCTCATTAATAAGTAGCATTCTTTTATTCTTCTTCTCTAGCACTTAAAGTTATTTCTGCAAGATTTTTGGCCCCAGAGTAATTTTCCATGGCACTTTTTCCTGATGAAGCTTTCTTTTGAATATTTATGCCAAATAATTTTTTTTCTAGCATATAAGATTACATGAGTTTCCAACTTCCTATTGCAGAAATGTTATGCAAATTAGACAACCACCTGAACATATATGAGCAGACTAGTCAAGCAGAGGATGATAAGGCTGGTAAGACATGTTTAGAGATGGTTTCTCTAAGTGAATCTCTAAGGGTATCTCCACTGGTGGGTTTCAAATTTTTTACTACCAGTTCTGTGAGTGTGGCTTGGTGGGTGGCATGGCTTGGTGGGTGTGGCAGGGGAAGGATCCTGCAAAATTCCCATTTCCTCCCGATCAGCTGGGACTTGGGAGGCAAAGAATAGATGGGGGCAGGGCCAGTCAGAATTTTTACTACCGGTTCTCCAGAGATCAGAACCTGCTGAAACACACCTCTGGTCATCCCTCCCCTCATTCAGCTCTTTGTGCATAGTCTTTAGCATATCTTAGCTGACATCACCAGTTGCCTTTAAACATGCTGCACTGTGAGTCCTTTGCACCTCTAAGCACACTGCCTTCTACTTCCAGCCAAAGTTGAGCAAAAAGGCATCTTGTTCTTTGCAGGCAGACAGTGTAGGCAATGTTCATTTCCCACAGCAAGAAATAATAAAAAAAGATGCTGGTTTCCTCTGTGTACAAAGAAAATTAACAACTTAGTTGGCTTGATAACATCTTTGCCCTACTGCTATAATTCCTTCAAATTTTACAAATGCTTCTGCATGTCAGCATGTTGATTGCCGCTGCTTTTCTCTCTCTCTCAAGTGTAGTAGGGAATTATCAGCTACCTCTGAAAGTGTAAGTTACTGCAGTCCTAAAATATATTAGTTTTCATGGCATTGTTTAGGGTTAGGCCTGCCGTAGGTTCTGCAGATTTGATTACAGCTCCTTCCTTGATATGAAGAAAGAAGCTGTCATTTTAAAGCACGTATTTATTGTATTGTATAATGACAGTGAGGGCTATGTTGCCTTTCAGAATGGGAAAGAACAATGTTCTCTAAAGCTCATTGAACCACAGTTCTTAGAAACCCAAGAACATGATGTATTTAAATTTGAGCTCAAGTTGAGTTTCTTTCTCAAGGAAATGAAAGGGAATGAATAATGTGCTATTCTGTATTAAATAAACAAAGGCAAGAATCAGAAATATGGGTTATTAAAATAATAATAATCTCATAATAACATATAATAGAAATTTCTTCTAATTAGTCATACATTCCTTGCAGTTCAAATCCTATATATATTGTCAGAGCTAATGCATCTTATGTCAATTGTAACAGTTCACATGCTTCTTAAAGATTATATATGCTACTATGGCAGCAATTCCATTGCTATTCTATCTAGTTATGTTGGAGTGAATTCTATTAATCACAATGGGACTTATCAGGGTAGAAGTAGAGCCCCAAGGTAAACCTCTTAGATGAGGACCTTCATGATAGGAATGCCCATATGCCAAATCTCCTGCAGTTGTGGCAATTGAGGGTAGGCAGGAGAAAGGAAGAGGAGAATCACCTGTTAATTTTTTCCATAACCACCTTAGCAGGCTTCAGCCAATAAGGGTCTCACTTTACATTATTCTCACTAATCCCTCCTCTTCTTCTTGGCCACTAAACTTCCATCATTTGCTTAGCAATAGCTCATTCAAGAGCGGCAGCAGACATCAAACCAACAAGTTGGTGACACTTCCAAACACTTATATTAAAACAAAAAGATTGTCAGCCTAAATTGTGGTGCCCGCATTACTGATCCCTAATCTGCAATAATAATAAGTCTGGCAAAGGGTATGGCACTCCACCATTAAGAAAATGGGGTTGAAAATTCCCAGGCTTAACCCAAAGGTGCTTTTTTTCAGAGCGCCTGAAAAAAAAAAGCTGGGTTTTCTTGAAGACGTTTCACTTCTCATCCAAGAAGCTTCTTCAGCTTTGACTGGATGGTGGGAAATGGAAGGATTTATACTCTTTGCAGACAATAAATAAACAAATAAATAAACAAACAAACATAAATCCTTCCATTTCCTAGCATCCAGTCAGAGCTGAAGAAGCTTCTTGGATGAGAAGTGAAACATCTTCAAAGAAAAGCCAGAAAGTCCAGTTGCCTCTTTAAAAAAAACACCTTTGGGACAGCCATGACCTGAATGATTGAGAATCTCATAGACATTTTCCAGGCTTAATTTCCCGTCCTTTTTTGTTAGTGTTGGGAAAACAATTATATTCATTCTTGCTAAAGCAGGTAAAATGGGGATGAGTGAATGGGCAAGACCAGGGGTGAAATGCTCCCGGTTTGGACCGGATTGCACAATCCAATAGCGATCGTGGCCGTTGATTTGCCAATCCGGTAGCGATGGCGGAGCAAAGCTTTGTCCACCTGCCTGGGTATCATTACTTCCTGGTTTTAACCAAGAAGTAATGTTTTTTACCTTCTGCGCATGCGCAGGTTTTGTGCATGCACGGAAGGTATGTTGCATGCATGTGATGCGCGTGCTCGCTTCACTCGCTTAACACATGCACTTCCAAACCAGTAAGGAAGGTGAATAGATTTCACTCCTGGGCAAGACTGTTTAGAATAGTGGTAGAACATGTTAAGCTGCCTGACTAGCAGGTTGCACTCACAGAGGGGTGCATGAGGAGCATGCTAAATGCTAAAGTGTCAGGCTCCAAGTAATGCACCTATTACAAATCAAACTCTGAGGCATTGCTTTTCCTCAAAGAACAAATTTATTTAGATACACCATCTTGGCACTACTGGTGAAAAGCCAGTACTAAAGTTCCCGGGCTTTTCACCCCAATATAAGTTTCAGTTTATCAAGTTTCCAAAACAAGCTGTCACATTGTCCCAACTAAGATGAGAGCTGGTTGCTTGGTGATTTCTCTCCTTCTCTAGTCAGTGAGCCATTGGAATGTTCATGACTCATCAGCTAGTTATGCTGTGGTGACTGAAGGCTCCATCCTCCTCCAGCTCAAAACTGTGTCGAATTGAATTAAAGTTAGAACAACCCAGGATAAAACAATCCCACACCCAAATAAAATTCAGGCTTGACATAAAGATCCTATGATGTGATCCCGAGATATGAGCCGCTCGGATGGACTGCAGATGAGATTCAGCCCACTGGCCCAGCAGTGCTACTTCCTGCATGAGGGCCCTGGATTGGGTTCCCCCCAGATGATTTATGTGAGCCTTAGTGGCCATATTGTCTATTAGAACCAAGATGTTGCGTCCCAAAACAGTGTCCTCCAAACTCCTGAGCACAAGATGAATCACTCAGAGCTTCAACCAATTGATGTTGTGAGTCAAGTCCTATGACCAATTACCCTGAACCATACAGTGGCCTAGATGAGCTTCCCAGCTGAAAAGGCTAGCATCTGTTGTCAATACTAGCCTGGGAGGTTCCCGGAACTGGCAACCCTTGGAAATGGCCTCCAATGTCCACCACTTGAGGGAAGAAAGAACCTCCAGTGGAACCATGACTCTCGTGGATGACATACTTTGATGTGCCCACTGAAATGGCAATGGAAAGCACTGTTACGGAGGTGCACCCATGGGATGATGCTGAAATAGGACACCATTCTTCCTAGAATTTGAGAAAGAAGTAGAAGAGGAATGTTCCAACCGGACTCGACCTGCTAGGTCCCTAAGGCTCATTTGTCGTTCATGAGAAATATACATTTTTGACTCTATCGTATCAAATGGAGCAAACGAGTAGAGGGCACTAAATGGCTTTTTGCCAGATTATGGAAAAGGTGTATAGTTGAACGAAAGTGATGGTGGCAGACAAGCCCTGTTGCGCCAGTTGATGAAAACTGGACTGAATAAGAATATTGTCCAGATAGAATTGAATTCTGATAGGAAGCATGTGGATATGGCCCATCAGGATGGCCATCAGCTTGGTAAACACCTTGGGAGCAGAGGACAGTCCAAATGGCAAAGCCTGGTATTGATAATGCCTTCCTCCATAATGGAATCTGAGAAATTGTCTATGAGCCATGGATGGGGACATGGAGGTAAGCCTCCGTCACTCTTCTGCTTCATCTTCTATTTCGTCTATGTCTTGTCTTTATTTTTGTGTCCTCTGGGACAAGCTGAATGGCCTGAATGTCCAAAAGATGTTTTATGACCATTTCCATGAGGCGCCTCTGCATCCAATCTTGTGACATAGGGCAGTGGATAAACAGCTTTAGGGGACTGGAGAGGAACTCTCTGGAGAGGCCCAACCTAACCATCTCCCTGACCCAAGCGTCCAATATGATGTCATCCCACCTGTTGGCAAATAATGCCAACTGGTCTCCTATGGGAGGGTCGGATGGGGAGTTACTTTGAGCGTTGAAAGGGATGACCCCTCCCACTTTGAAAGGACCGTCTGGCTGGATACCTTTGCCCGTGTCTGCTCTGTTTGTTCTGTCTGTATCTTGGATGGGACAGAAATGGCCGTTGGCCCCGAAAAGCTTCAAATCTGCTGTCCAACCTCTAAAGGCAGATGGACAAAAATAAGGGGAAGGACGTGACTCAGCTCACAGAAACATGCTAGGAAAAACCTTCCATTTGTCTTTGGTCTCTAACACTATGGGATTCAGAGAACTGCCAAACAACTGCTTCAGCATAAGATAAAGCCAAGTGCCACTTGGCCCTGGCATCCGCTTGCCATGGGTGCAACCACAAGAGCCATCTAGCCACCACCGACGAGCCAATGGCTCTGGCTGCAAATCTGGAAGCATTCAACATAGCATCAGCCAAAAACTCAACAGAGACAATAATCTTATTGATGTCCTGGTTGGATCTGGTGTCAGATATGGGGAGCCGATCCTGCAATTGCCTTAACCAGAGCAGAGTAGCTCTGTTAAAAAATGATGCCGCTGATGCTGCCTTAACTGCCCAAGCCGAAGCCTTATGAGCCTTCACCAGAGATTGCTCAAATCTCTTATCCTCTGGTCGGAGATTTTCCTCCAGGGGCCCTGGCAAATTGGAAGTGGAGGACAAAGCCACCACTGGAGCATCAACAAAAGGTACCTGAAGAACCTTGAAAAGGTCCATACCCATATTGTATAGGCATCTGTCCAACCCACTGGGGTTAGGGCCTAAACCAGTTGAAAACCACTGCCACTGGATAATGTCCAAGAAGAGTCGAGGACCTGGAACCTCTTCTGATTCAATGGTAGGTTCAGCAAACAAAGGATCTGCTGGGTCACTAGAATCCAAAGGCAGATACAGAACATTCCGGACAGAGCCCTGTTTGGTAGTAGTTTTAGCCTTATGTAGTAATGACTTGAACAAATGAGGATGAAACAGTCCCACAAAGGCTGGTTGATCAGGCAAAAGACCATCATCAGAGAAATCAATATCTCTTCTCAGCTCCTCCCACAACAAAGATTCCTGGCTGGACAAAGCCCCAGAACCACGTGGCTCACCAAAAGGCTGGTTTTCCTCCTTTAAGAGGGGCCCTTGTTGATATGGATGGGCTCTGGAAACTTCTGAGGCTACAGAGACAGCCCTCTGTTGAAGCCCAGCCGCAATGTGTTTGATAGCCTCAGAAATCAAATTAGACATTCTGGGAGACATTTGCTCCAAGGAACCTGGATCAGGCCTGAGGCCCACTGCAGTAGGCGTGAAGGTTGCCTCAACCATGGACCTCTGTCTAGGTGATGCTGCCCAGAAGGACCAAGCAGATCCAGGACTGGCATAGATCCAAAAAGCAACTCAGAGTTGCTGGACAAAACAGGGCCCTGCTCCCCGATTTCCTCTGGAGACCAAGAAGCTGGAGGTAATACCTTGGGAATAATAGGCAGCCCATGTTGACTTAGAGGGGAAAGTTGTGAACCAGAAGGTTCTTCGCTTTGGAGGTGCACTATTGCTGTGGTCACCTTCTTTTTTTTTTTTTATGTAAATAATTTTTATTCCATTTTTCAACATCATATTTATGTACAATCTATTATCCATCATTAATCATTAATTTTTATTTATTACTAATTCAGGCCTGCCCAACTGCCACTTCCTTGCTACACAACTTCCCTCTCTACCCTCTATAACTTTCCCTTATCCTTCATCCCCTTCACTTTACTACTTCCTCTCCTCCTTCTCCACTCCTCCCTTCTTCCACCCTATCTCACCCTCTTATTCCCCTCCTCCTTCTCAGCACTTTCCTATCTACTTTCTTCCCTCCTTCTACTCATCTCTCCTTTTCTTGAAATGGCAGTCGAGCATCCCCAATATCATTTTAAATTTTTTAAATTCATATCTTCTAAGAATACTGTACATTAATAATCAGTCCATGCATCACTTGTTAATTCATTTCTCCTCCCCCCCTCACCCCCTTCCTCCCCCCCCCGGACTTCCCAGAGCAAATACCGGGTATTATAACCACCAATCACAAGCTAGAGTATACAAAATAAACATACCTTCCCACCTTAGAGAAAATTTAAAACTATGAATCCCCACACAATAAAAATAAGAAGATAGGAAAGAATAATAAAAAAAAGAAAAGAAACAATACCAACTTCACGTATTACTTCTTCTTACAGTCCATTTAAAAAAAAAAATTAATCCATCTTCTCGAATTCAATTTTTTTCCCCCCTTTCCCCACTTGTATATTCCTTCAAATTTCATAAGTCTGTTTCTCAAATTACAGTCCATCTTCTTGAACTCAAATTTTTGTCACTTATATATTTCTTCAATTGCCATAACATTTAATGTCCATTCTTCTTACGGTCCATCATGTCCATTTCTTAAATTACAATCCAGCTTCTCAAATTCAGGTTTTTCATCACTTATATATTTCTTCAATTGTCATAAAATTTAATATTCAATCTTCCAATACTACTCCATCAATCAAATATCAAGCAAATAATCATTTAAACTACATCCACAATATAACAGTGAACAGTTAAAATCATTACATCCACATTATCTAAATTCATAAATTTCACTTTCCAACCTTCACAATTGAGTAATATCATCCGATAGATTTATACCATACAAATAACAAATAACACAAGTCCTATAATTTATATCCTAAACAAATCAATTCCAAAAATTAACCATAATCATCCTATTCACATCTTAAACATTCCTCCCCTCTCCCATTCTATTTTCCATCATTTCCAAACCAGTTAACTTAGCATCTAACAACAAAGGATTCCCACTCTTTAAAACATTAATATAAAAATGTCTCGCTTTCATAACTGAATTAAGAAAATACTTTCTACCTCTAAAATTCAGTGACAAACCCATTGGGACTTCCCATCTAAAATGTATCTGATATTTCTTAAGCTCATCCACCAAAAAAACAAATTCTCTTCTGCTTCTTAACATTTTAGGAGGAATTTCCTTCATCATTTTTATATCTTGTCCCAATATCTGAAATTTATTTTTATAAAAGGCTTGCAAAATTTCATATCTAACCTTTCTAGTTGTAAAATAAATAACCACATCCCTAGGTACTCTATTTTGTCTTGCCCACCAAGAATTAACACGATAAATTCTTTCAATATTAATCTCAAAATCTTCTGGCTCCACACCCTTTATCTGTGCAAAGGCTTGCGTAAAAATCTCCTTTAAATTTTCCTTCCTATTTTTACATGTTTTTTGGCTACCCATTTGTTCTGAGAGGATGGTAGGTGTTTCCATGCTACTAAATATTGTGTGGAGCCATGGTGAATGCGGGAGTCAAGGATGTCTTTAATTTCAAAATGTTGTTCTCCTTCCACCATAATGCGGGTTGGAGGCGTGGGCAAAGTGGGTCTGACTTTTGAAGTGATTTCTGGCTTGAGTAGGCTACAGTGAAACACTGAATGAACCTGCCTAAGTGTCTTAGGAAGGAGGACTTCTATCATGATAGAGTTTATGATTCTGGTGATGGGGAATGGGCCAGTGAATTTTGGTCCCAGTTTCTTAAAGATGGTTTTAAGGATTTCAGAAACTTTGTGGATAGATATACGTGGTCCCCAGCCTTGAATGGTTTGGGTTCACAGCGTTTCTTGTCAGCTTGAATTTTAAAAGCTGCTCTAGCCTCTTGTAGCACTAGTCTGACCACTGGTCAAGTGGTTTGTAGGTTGTATATCCACTTCCCCCCACATTTGTTTGGGGGTGGTGTGAAGAGGATAGCCCTGGGTGGATCCTTAGATTTTAAAATGCCCGCCAAAATTTGGAGGTGAATTGGATGCCCGTCTGAGATAATCTGTTGGGGAGCTCCATGGAGGCGGTAAATGTGGACTAAAAACATTTTAATTTTTGCTGATGCCTTGGCTGTTGGGATCTTCTGGCAGGGTATGAAATGGATCTGTTTTGAAAAGAGGTCTGTTACAACCCAAATAACTGTGTTTCCCGAGCTGTCAGGCAGCTCCACTATAAAAATCCATAAAAATCTCTTTCCAAGGTGCTGAAGGATCTGCTATAGTTTGTAAGAGCCCTGGGGACTTTCCTTGTCATCTTTTTGCAGCTGCGCAGGTGGGGCAGCTAACCACATAGCTCTCAATGTCTTTTTTAAGGGATGGCAACCTGAATTGCCTTTTGATTAGGTGTAGCATTTTCACAAATCCAAAATGTCCAGCTATCTTGGAGTCATGGCATCATTTAATAAGCTCCAATCTTTGGCTAGCAGGTATGTAAAATTTGTTTTCAACATAGGCTAAATTGTCTTTAACCAAACAAATGTGTTTGTGTGCCTGGAATGAGTCGTCCTTAAGTAGTGCTTCTTTACATTTTGAGACCATTGCATTATTGGCAAGCAGTTCTTTTTTGGCTTATGCATGGATAACAACTTTGGCAGCTAGCTGGGGTGTTTGGAGCATAGGTTTAACAATTTCAGTCTTTTCACTGTTGTATTGCGGCTCCTTGGACAAGGCATCCGCTAAGAAGTTTTTCCCTCCTTGGAGATATTTGAGGGTAAAATTAAAACATCTAAAGTATTGTGCCCAACATACTTGTTTGGGGGAGAGTTTTCATGGGGTCTTCAGAGCTTCTAAGTTTTATGATCAGTCCAGACTTCAAAGGGTATTTTGTTCCCTTCTACAAATTTTCTCCATGTGAGGAGGGCCCATCGTACTGCATAAGCTTCTTTCTCCAATATGGCCAATCTTTGCTTGTTTTCTGTCAATTTCTTGTGTATGCACATGGTTGCAATTGTCCCTGTTCATTTGCTTTGAAGTAGGACTGCTCTTATTGCCACGTCACTGGCGTCTGTTTGGATGACAAAAGGGTATTCTGGGTCTGGGTGTTTTAGGATTGGTTCAGCTGAAAATAGCTATTTAAGTTTTTCAAATGCTGCTTGGCATTTCATTGTCCAATTAAGGGGTTGCCTTGGTTTTGGTTTCCACCCCCTTTCGTCTTTAGCAAGTTCGCAATGGGGATGGTGATTTTGGCAAATGCTGAAATGAATTGACAGTAAAAGTTAGCAAAACCAAGGAAACTTTGTAGTTGTTCACGGGTTTGGGGTGCCTTCCAATCGATGACGGCTTTTACTTTAAGTGGATCCATCTCTATCCCCTCATGGTATATTCTATACCCCAGGTAGTCAATCCTTTCTTTGGTGGAATTCGCATTTAGAGAGTTTTGCATAGTTTGGCGGCAGGGAGTTTAGCAAGAACTGCTCACACTGTTTTTGTTTTAGTTTAAATAAGAATGTCATCAAGATAAATCCTTTTTATAAATATTCATGGAGCACCTCATTAATTAATTGCATAAACACGGCAGGGGCTCCTTGTTATCAGAAAGGGAGTACCTTAAATTGGTAGCACCCCAGCAGGATGTTAAAAGCAGTCTTCCACTCATCCCTGTCCCTAATTCTGATGCGGTAGTACGCCTCTCGTAAATCCATCTTAGAAAAGATTTTTCCTTTAGAGAGGTGAGCCAGCACGTCCTTCATGAGGGGGAGTGGGTACATATTTTCTATGCTGATTGTGTTTAGATTATGGTAGTCAATGCAGAGGCATAGAGAGCCATCTTTCTTTTCGCAGAATAACACTGGAGCTGCTATTTTTGGTCGGGTGAGTTCGATGAAGCCCATTTGTAGGTTTTTGTTGATAAACGCTCTGAGTTCATCTAGTTCTCTGGGCTGTACATTTTTGGTTTTGGAAATTTAGCCCCTGGTAGGATTTCAATGGCACAGTCCATGGCACGATGGGGTGGAAGTTCATTGTACGCCTCCTCGCTAAATATCTCAGCCAAGTCCTGGTATTCTTTGGGGATGCTAGTGGGTGCAGCAAGGTGGCTGGTCATTGCTGTTTCCCTGCTTTCCTTTCCTTCCTCTTTCATGTTTATGAAAGTTACATGCCCTTGAAATTTTACGGTTCCTCTCTTCCAGTTTATTTTAGGATTCCACTTCTGCAGCCAGGTTAGTCCTAGGATTAGAGGCCATTCCATTCCTGGGGCTACTATGAATGTGAGAGTCTTGCTATGCCCCCAGCTTAATTTGAAATAGGTCATGGCAAAATTGGCTGGCTCCCCACCCTCCCCGCTACAGTTCCATCTAGCTGGCAAAAACCGATGGGGGTTTTCATTTTCTTTAGGTGAATTTCCAATCTCCCTGCCAGGGTTGGGCTAATTAGGAATCGAGTGCACCCTGAGTCCAGCAATGCTCCTACTTCCTCCCCTTTCCTCGGCTGGAGATAAAAAGTCTTAGGGGTATTTGGTTAGGTTGCTTACCACCAGGTTATCTTCCGGATTGCTTTTAGAGTGGCTCAGGTCCTCTTGGGGCATCAGAGGTCCTTCTTCTGATTTTGGAGGGGAACTGAGTTTTGTAGCCTCTCGGCTTCTCAGCGCAGTTTCTTTTTCTTGGGGGTTGGATTTTGCAGGATTCCCCTGACAGGTGATCAGGTTTTCTGGTGCGGGTTTTTGACCAGCATTCTGCTGCACTGTGCCCCTTTCCCACACTTAAAACAGTCTGATGGCCTTGGTGCCATGGCGGTTTGGGATTTGAATGGCTCCCCTTCCCCTGGAGTGGGGACCTTCTCCAGGCCCTGCCAGTGCAGTACTGGTTTCAGGTCATGTCAATCTCTGCCTCCTCTGCCATCAGGTACCATTCATGCAGGCAGTTAGGGGCGCCACAGGCCAGGCAGGCAGTGTACAGGTTATTACTGAGTCCATCTTTGAACCAGCAGACTAGAATATCTTCTGGCTAGTCGTCTTGGCTGGCCAGGTCCCAGAATTCTTTGGTGTATTCTGCTACAGGAAGGTGGCTTTGCTTAACGACCCTGATGCAGTTGCGCACTTTGCGATCGGTTTAGGGATCTTCGAAATGGTGGTGCAGGGCTGTCATGAATTGATCGAAGTTTCACAGCTCTGGAGCATCGGAGTTGTAGAGGTTCAGCATCCAGAGGGGCCTCCAGCTCCCTTTTCCACCCAGGCTTACAGCTGTTGTGGGTAAGGTTCACACCCTTGGCTCTTCCATTCCAGCTGTCTTTTTTTCCTACGCTGATCGACCATTGGGGTTTTATGGGACTTCCCAGGACAGCTTTGTTGCCCTTGATGGGACATATGCAGCTGGTGTCTGGCTGGGTGGTTGTTGCGGTTTCTCCCCAGCACTCAGCTTCTCCTTGCTCACTGCTTCATTTGGACATTGTTGCAGGGTCCCCTCAGTAGAATGGAAATTAAAGGGTGGGGAATTTCTCTCTGGGTTGACCACTATTGCAGAGCCTGCTTTATATAAGGACCAGCTTTCCCCCACCCTTCCAAGAAAGTACGAACTCTTGAGAACTTTGCATTTCAAAAAGAATATTTTATTG
The DNA here is from genome assembly GCF_028640845.1 of Ahaetulla prasina. Taxonomy (NCBI): domain Eukaryota; kingdom Metazoa; phylum Chordata; class Lepidosauria; order Squamata; family Colubridae; genus Ahaetulla; species Ahaetulla prasina. The sequence continues at coordinate 83,448,720 of NC_080542.1, read as the reverse complement.
AAAGGGATGAAAGCAAGACAAAAACCTCAAAGCAGGCTCTAGGATCCCTCAGGGCATGCAGTTCAGAATAAATGAAATTAGGAATGCTGCCCACCTTCCAATGTGGATTCCAGCCAATCCACAGGTGTGAATACAAATTGCATCAGCCTCTCTGAGAAACAGATACTAAGAGTTTCTCAGGGTTCTTTTTACAATCCACTCGTTCCCCCTTTTTCCCAAAGTGTGAGATTTCTTCAAGGATTTCTGGCACCAGGCAATGGTTATAAATCAGGATAAAGTTTATACAAAGAGGATCAGGCAAGAATTTGGATACTCAGTAAAAGAACTAAATGTGACACTCCAAATCCCCCCCCTTCTTCCACGAAGAATGGCAAATACATGGATCTGGCAATTCTTCAATTTTGACTAAAAGGTGGGAATGGGAGGATTTCCAGGTAGTCTTCAATTTACAACAGTTCATTTAGTGACTGTTCAAAGTTACAACAGTACTGAAAAAAGTGATGCATCTGTTTCTTACACTTACAATTTTTACAGTATCCCCATTGAAAATCAAAATTCAGATGCTTGGCAACTGACTCATATTTATAATGAGTGCAGTTTCCTGGGGCCATGTGATAACCTATTGAGAATTTCTGACAAGCGAAGTTAATGGAGAAGTGAGATTCCATTAATAACTGTGTTACTAACTTAACTGCAGTTATTCACTTAACTGTTTCAAGAAAGGTTGTAAAATGGGGTAACATTCACAGCAGCAGAATTCATGGGTATAACTATCTCAGCAGCAGAAATTTTGGGCTCAATTATGATTGTAAGTCGAGGACTACTTGTATATTCCTTGCAGTCATCTGGTTGTTAGTACTCTTTCTGATTGTCATTGAGGCCATTTGGAGGTTTATCTGTGCCCTTAGGGTCACCTGAATAGTGCAAATGGCTGTAGTGTTGACCCTCTCTTAACAAATGGGAAGAGATACATCATCATCTATCTCCTATTTACAACATAGTCCTTTCAGCAGTTTCAAAACAGTTTGACACCAACTTGCACTATTCAGGTGACCCTGAAGGCACAGATAAATCTTCAAGTAGTCTCAATAACTCTCAGAAAGCGTGCTAATGACCAGATGATGCAAGAGTTATAAATGCTTCCATTCCCACCATTTAGTCAGAACTGAAGTGTCTTCTTGGATGTAAAGTGAAAAGCCTAAAAAGAAAAACAAAGAAAAACCAGTTGCCCCTTGAAAAAGCCCCTTTGTATTAACCATGAACTGGATGATCGAGAATCTTCATAGATTTCCAGATTTTAATCTCTTCCTCACTTTAGCCCTCCAGTGCTGGGCAAATGTTTTGCCCAGGCTACGATTAACATGGCCTCTGACTTGTAGACTCCCCTGCTTCTTTTCCCCTCTCACCCATGCCAGAAAAGTATGTTTCAATTCCTTCCCTTTTGGTGGGGTGGTCTTTGAGAACTAGTAAAGGAGGGGAAAGAAAGCAGTTTAAGTACTTCTTGACATTTGGCCTAGAAGGGATAATTTAGCATAACTTTTGTCAATTTCACCCAGTTGGAAAAACTACCAAGGAATGGCAACAGTTTTTCACTGTTGGGCCAATGAAAAAGGTCCATTAAAAAAAAATCTAGCCTTTCTTGGCAGCCCAATACAAAATGAATGGAAGGAGAAAAATGACAAGACAAGAAAAGCTGGTGGGGTCCTTCCCTAGAGATACTGTCCATTACTGCCCTATGAAAATGGTACCTGACCCATTCTTCCACAGTGGCAAAGAGGAATGTATATTAGTATTCTATGCTGCCTGGTGAATTCTGGGAGTTGAAATCTACATATCTTAGAATTGACAAAACTGAGAATACTGATCATTTTCAATTTTAGAAAGCAAAGGATTGCTAAGGATTGCAATTTTAATAGCCCCAGCAAACAAAGGATTCTTAGGATCTATAGCACAAAACATTTGAGGAGCATCAGTGTTCCTGTATTCGGTGCTCAATCAAATAATCAAGTTCTTTTTTTTCAATCCAGAGACTATAATGTCATTATGCTTAATTATCCATACAAATAGTTTGCTGTTTATTTTTGGGGTACAGTACTTAACATACTTAACTTTGATTTAACTACTGTTTATATTTGCACAGTTTCCCAGGCTAAAATGCAATCAGCTGATTTATGGCTATATATACTATGCCAACCCAACCAGGGATGGAAGGAATTTAAGACAGGAATGACGGGAAGTGAATCTTCATAATGATTCTGGTTCTTTTGTTGAAGACTTGACATGGCAATTGAAGATACTCAAGACCATATGTGGGACTTTGTCTATGTTGGCTTACTGGCCAAGAAGGAGAGCAATATAAAGTGTGAAGTAGTAGCAATGGCAGTGGTTCCTCAGACTATCTATCACACCATGGGAGTGAAAGGTCCTTGGATTTCATAAAATCAATGTCACAGAGCCTATCCCTCTTAAGCATTGTGAAACTATATTACAATTTATTTGTCACTAAGACTTAAACTATCTGCATTGAGAAATGCATAAACATTTTTCTACAAGATTGTAAATCTTTAAATCCCAAGATTTAGTTTTAAAGCTTAAGTGCCGTTGAATAAAGTGCTATTTCTAAAATAGCATTCTGCAAGTTTTATTCTTTTGGAAATTTCCTTTACGAATTCCTGAATAGAATAGAATTTTTTATTGGCCAAGTGTGATTGGACACACAAGGAATTTGTCTTGGTGCATATGCTCTCAGTGTACATAAAAGAAAAGAATGAACCAGATTCATTCGCTATATCTCCCAATCTGTTATTAATTACTGGTGTATGATATCTTCCTTTTATAATTATGGCATTCGTCTATTATTGTATAGAAAATACTTTTTGAAAAATATCCGTTATGGATTTATATCAATCCATGAAATCATTATTAAATATATAAACAAGCATATGACTCTTTGGTGTAGTACAATTGCATTTGTTAAGTGTGTGCAAGTCATGCATCAAGTTGAATCCTCAAAAGCTTCTGAAATAAAACATGTTATCTCTAAAAAGCCACAAATCTTTGAGCCTTCTTTTATAGCTAAGTTAATGTGCTATTCTTGAATTGGCACTGAAGGGACATAATAATAATAATATAATAGGTAAAATTACTGGAACATAATAATAATATGCTGTTTTGTTTCTGTAAGAATTGCTTTGCTAAGAATTGGAATTGTGTTTCTACCAGTGAACCCACCTCGGTGTTATCTTGTTTTTCTGTACCACTCCGCACCTGGTGGATATCTCAAGAAGCGGGGTTGCTAGGCACTCAACCCCCCTGTTCCTTGCTGCATTGCCAAAGGAAGGCATGGGCCAGGGGACCAGAATTGGGTATTCTGAAGGTATAAAAGGACGCCATACCTTCCCCAAGGTGTGGCTATTCCTCACATGCATTGTATCTGAATGTTCTGGATATAGTCCCACCCAGTATTTTGTGTTTGGCCATAGATAACATCTGCTTCTTTTTGCAAGCCTCATCTTGAGTGTCTCTCTTTGGCATTCTGGTGACACAAGTACATTTTGGGACCTTACAGCACAAAACTATTCTGGCATGAAATTTGTGGTCTCCAATGTCACTTCTACTCCTGACTCTATTGCTTTTTCCCCCAGACACCACAGTCACTCCAGGATATTGGGTTATAGCCTAATAGAGCTTATAACCATGAGACTGATCTTGGGAGGCATCGGAAATAAAGAAGAAAATATTATTTGGCACCAATCAAATAATGAATGACTTAAGTCTGTTTCACACATGGGCTGATTATTAGATGAAGGTCATATCATAGGAACATGAGAAAAAAAATCATATTACCAGGGCACATTCATGCTACGCATAGCCACAAATAGGGAAAGATGGTTGTTGTGTTGGCTGCAAAGCACCATTACAGCTACTTCCAGAAATCTACTTTTTATGATTTATTAAACATTACAATTAAGAAGAAAAAAACTAATACAAACTAAAAAAATATAAAAGAATAAAAGCGTAGAAAAGAAAGAAAAATAGTGAAGAAAATATATAAGGAAATGACTTCCTCCATCATGTATAAACAATTTTAGTAACTTATTACCTTCTTTTAAAATGCAACAAATGATCTTCCGTATCTCATCTATCTATAAACAAATCTTTGAAACCTCACTGTTCAATCGTAGTCAAGAAAAGTTCATTAGACATACCAATAATAGCAACATATCTACTTTAACCTTGATCAAATAAACCAACTTAATCAATTAATTAATTTAATTTCTATAGCTACCCAATTCAATCAAATGACTCCAGGCAGCTTACAATTCTAAAACTATAAAAGCAATGAAAAAATAAACAAAACAGTAAAAACAATCTAGATCTTGTTTTTGATCATTAGGGCCTCTGGTGGCGCAACAGGCTAATACAGCCTATTATTAACAGCAACTGCTTGCAATATTGCAGGTTCAAGTCCCACCAGGCCCAAGGTTGACTCAGCCTTCCATCCTTTATAAGGTAGGTAAAATGAGGACCCAGATTGTTGGGGGGCAATAAGTTGACTTTGTATATAGTATACAAATGGATGAAGACTATTGCTTGACATAGTGTAAGCCGCCCTGAGTCTTCGGAGAAAGGCGGGATATAAATGAAAATAAATAAATAAATAAATAAATAAATAAATCATGATCACGATAATGATGAAACTCAGTATCTTTTAACTTATTCTTTGTCCCACAAATATCCTTCAATATATCCAATGTTGAAGTGTTTTATTCCATTCTGGAATGGAATAAAACACTTAAATTTAGTAAGATAAATTTAAATTATAATCTTTAGTTCCTTCCAGTTTCCTTTAGGCTCCAACCTTCAAAGTCCCATCCACTATTGTGGTTGTTTTTTTTAATAAGCATTCACAACAGCAGCATTTTCTACAGGATTCTTATAATTCATTTCTTGAAATCTTATTTTATATTTATATGGACCCTAACTTTCCAAAACCAGCGTTCTAATTACTCTTGTGATTAAGAAAGCTCACCAAACTTTATGTCCATGTAGACTACATTATAAGTGTAAATTTGGTTGAAACCACTTGACTCTCAGCCTCTTGACTCTCAAGCTGACCACAGAAAATCTGCAGTCTATTCATGAAAAGCAAGTGTCCAGAATACAAGTGGGCAATCTCACAATCTCTTTCTGGAGATACTTTGCTGGTCAGAATTCATTGTCTGGCCACCAATCTCCACCACAATGTCATCCCTGCTCTTTCAGGGACATCTAATCCCTGAAGTCATAAATTTACTTTTGACTGTTTAGACTCTAGGAGTTTTGCAAATAGAATGCAATACCATTAATTATTTCACCAAAGTCAGTTGATAATTGGTAACAGGCTCGTTCCAAAAGGAGTGGGCTAGGATGGCTCAAAGTGGCATAAATAATAGCACAAATATGACTACTATTTCTTTTTTACTCCTCAAAGGAAGTTTTGACTGTAGTAGAATTTGTTCCAAAGGGAAGTAGAAAACTTAAGTCAACTCAGAAAGCTCAAACTGTCCAAGGAGCTGCTGATACAGTTCTACAGAGGAATTATTGAGTCTGTCATCTCTATAACTGTCTGGTTTGGTTCTGCAATCCAACAAGACAGACACAGACTTCAGAGGCTAATTAGAACTGCAGAAAAAATAATTGCTACCAACTTGCCTTCCATTGAGGACCTGTATACTGCACAAGTCAAAAAGAGAGCTGTGAAAATATTTACAGACCCCTCACATCCTGGATATAAACTGTTTCAACTCCTACCCTCAAAACGACGCTATAGAGCACTGCACACCAGAACAACTAGACACAAGAACAGTTTTTTCCCGAACGCCATTACTCTTCTAAATAAATAATTCCCTCAACTATTTACTAAATCTGCACTACTATTAATCTTCTCATCGTTCCCATCACCCATCTCCTTCCACTTATGACTGTAACTTTGTTGCTTGTATCCTTATGATTTATATTGATTGTTTCCTGATTGCTTATTTATACCCTATGACTATCATTAAATGTTGTATCATTAAGTGTTAAATTTGTACCCTATGACTATCATTAAGTGTTGTAAGTGTTGTTCCTTGATGAAGGAATCTTTTCTTTTATGTACACTAAGAGCATATGCACTGACAAATTCCTTGTATGTCCAATCACACTTAGCCACTATTCTATTCTATTCTATTCTATTCTATTCTATTCTATTCTATTCTATTCTATTCTATTCTATTCTATTCTATTCTATTCTACTCTACTCTACTCTACTCTACTCTATTCTATTCTAATATTATTTATTTATTTAATTAATTTATATTGCCACCTATTCACCCATGGTGGCTCAAGGTGGCTTACAGAATATAAAACCACATTTAAAAAAATAAAAACTAATAAAAAGAATCAAATAAATTAATATAGTACAATATAACAAAATCACCCCCACCTCCCCCCCACCTGGCGACAACAGATCACATGAGCCATTTAATGGGCTCCATCTCGCTCTGGGTTCCCCACGCCCGCTGGCAGAACCAGGTCTTCAGTGCCTTCCAGAATACTATTAGAGTGGGGGCCATTCTAATCTCTGGGGGAATGCTGTTCCAGAGAGGAAGCCACCACGGAGAAGGCTTTTCTTCTGGGTCCCATCAGGTGTATCTTGCTCGGGGACGGGACCCACAACATTCCCTGCCTCCCTGCTCTGATGGGTTGGGTAGACATGACCAGCAAGAGACGGTCCCTCAGATAACCTGGTTCCAAGCCATGAAGGCCTTTAAAGGTGACTACCAGCACCTTGAATTGCACCTGGAAGTAAATTGGAAACCAATGCAGCTCCCACAGGAGGTGATACACTGGGAATTGCACAAAACCATGTGGGCCGCTGCATTTTGCACCAACTGGTGCTTCCAGATGCTCTTCAAAGAAAGCCCCAAGTAGAACAATAGTTATAGCATTACAATAGTCAAGATGGGAAATGACTAGGTCATGAGTGACTGTGAGTAGGGACTATTGGTCCAGGAAAGGGCAGGAATGTGCACAACCCACATTTGTGCAAAGGCCCTCCTGGCCCCAACTGCATATTAGCCTATGTATATATACAAATGAATCTTATATTATGAAATATTGCAAGGCTTTTTAGATTTATACTTCCAGACAAGGCAACTGAGGTATGGCAAAAACTTTGGACTCAAAACTACAAAATGGCAATGTCTACCGCAAACAAAGAGAATTTGTATAAGATGTTTTATAGATGGCATTTATCCCCGACAAGAATAGCTAAAATATTTAAGAACAAATCTGGAAAATGTTGGAAGTGTCATCAGATTCCTGGTTCATATTACCATATGTGGTGGACATGTGTAGAGACTAAAAGATATTGGTCTAAAATCCACACATGGTTGGAAAAGATGATAAAGAAACATATTGATCTTAAACCAGAGGGTTTTTTATTGGGAATCATAGCCGAAACATATAGTAGAGAATTGAGATACTTGATTGTAAATGTTTTGACAGCAGCAAGGATCGTGTTTGCTAAAAATTGGAAAAATGAAAAATTACTATTGCAAGATGAAATTATTAGGAAAATGATGGAGTGCGCAGAAATGAGTAAATTGACTTTAGAAATTAGAGATCAAGAGGATAAACAATTCTATAAGATATGGGATCTCGTTTATCAATGGTTAGAAGGGGAATTATGTTAAAAGGAATTAAGAAAGGTTAGAATATAGGGAAATGTTTAAATGTTTAAATTATATAATTGTTTTTAGGGAATGGACTTGAAGATGTGTAATATTAATTTGGAAAGTTGATTTTAAGGGAGAAATTGAAATGTTATAATTAATTAGAAATTATTTGATTATAGCTGAGATACATATCATACTGATATAATGTAAGTTTAGATAAATTAATAGGAATGTATATGGGCACACAGGATTGGGGATCAACCCATTGACACAATGTATTTAGATTGATGATGATTTTATGTCTGTCTGTCTGTTAAAAATAAAAAAAAATATCCTTAAAAAATTTAGTGTGATGCATGATATTTGAAAATCATTCAGTGTGCAAATAAAATAATAAAATGAAAACAAAATGAAATGCAATCTGATATAGCAGAAATGTCTGTATAAATAGTATTAAACCAGAGTAACAGCAGTTCAAATTGCTAATCCAATCTCCACCACAATGTGAATAAAGAAGTGGCAGTTGCTGAAAATGACTATTTAAAATCAGAAGTCCTAGTTTTTAGTTGACTATACCTGCTGAACAAAGAGCTGTGAATTGTTTTACAGGGCTAATGTCCTTTACAAATGATTAATAATAATATTTGGTGCCTGTTATCATTCAGGCAAATGCATATCTTAAAAGAAAAATCCCACTGAATTTTGTGGGATAGAAAAATTAACAATTTTAATCAGATTATCATTTATTTTAGCAGTTACATTAATAAACTATTGATCCTACTGATAGGGAAAATAACTCTATAGAACAAATGTAAAACAAATTACAATGCATATTGAGCACGTACATATTAAATCAATGTCATCCTTATTTGAAGTTCCTGTAGTTCAATCTGTCATTTTAAGACTGAATTTCAGATTTTAAAATCTCAGAGACTGAGTACTTGTAAAATTCCTAATATCATCAGCATACTGCTCAAAGTTTTGTTATTAGAATTATCAAATAATAGCGAGGAAAAGGAAAGGAATTTGATTTGATTTAAAATATTTTCCTTTACTTACCAGTTGTCTTACTCATTGTATTTTTCAGTTTTATTCCAGCAAGTTTTGCAAGAGGCAGCCAGGAATTGTAACAGGTTTGGTGTTGTTTTTGAATGGGCCAAATGAATCTTTCTCCTTTTATCAGGTTTGCTGTGATGTCAGTGTACACTGCTGATGGGTGGAGATGGAATGAGGCAATTGAAACATAAGATTGACTTTAAAAGTTTGCAGAATACATTAAACATATTAAGATTACACAAAGATCATTTAGATAAAAGGCTTTTCTGAAATAAAAGAAAACCAATTTTCATTTATAAGAGGAAGCTATTACATGAAAAATATGTAGAATGCAATGTTAATCCCTAACAAATGATTGTCAGAAATCATTTATTCCTTATAGAAACATAGTTTCTCCCATAGGCCGAAGGTTTAATAGCAGAGCCATAACACATTTCAGCTTTTGGAAAACCATGTCTCACTTTGTAGGCTACATTTGTAGCATGTTTCTGCAACTTTTTAAAGCAGTCACATTTTCCCCCCAGGTAATACAGATATTCTTGACTTACAATTGTATTTAAACCCAGAATTAGTGATAAGTCATTGCAATTGTAAGTGCCCAGTCACTTTGTGTAAGATGAATTAACATATAAATTTGATAGATAAATAATGTGTTCAAACAGAACTTAGACCGCCATCTGTCGTGGATACTTCTTGTACTTAACTGGAGGTTGAACCCAATGCCTAAATTCTGATTCCAGTACATTTGTCAATTGTCAAAACATTTCCAGAAGGGAAGTCACATATATGTGTTAATGAAAGAAAAAACTTTTCACCCTTAACATAAATATTGTGTCTTGTTTGATTTTTGGTCTGGAATGATGAGCAAATAGGATTTGCAACCCATAACTGTCTTCTCTACCTGTTTGACTTGAAGTTCAGAAATGTTTGGAGGCCATATCAAAGAAGAAAGGATTAATGTGTTATGCAGTCCCAGGCAATTTTGATACCACATAACAATTTATAAATTCTAAGATTTAAACTTTAATATAATTCCACACCAATATGCAATCTTATCCTCTTTAGACTAGAGCCGTGATGGCAAACCTATGGCACACATGCCAGAGGTGGCATGCACAGCCCTCTCTGTGGGTATGCACGGCGTTGCCAGCTGCTCTTCTGGTTTCCAATGTGCATCTTTGCGGGTGCCAGAGCACCAAAAAATAGGCTGCTTTTTTGCGGAGCTGTTTTCAAGTCAAAAAACAGCCTAAAAATACACACACACACCCTAAAAAAACAGCCAAAAAACATTCCCAAAAAACAATCTGAAAAACGCCACAGATGGTTTTGGGTTTCTGCCGCTCCGGCGCACATACTTGTGCTTGCATTCCAGTTTGGGCACTCGGTGCTGAAAAGGTTCGCCATCACTGGACTAGAGCATAGCAGTAGGGAAAGAGGTTGAAGAAGGTTATACAGTATATTCTACTCGTGGACTCTCTTCCTGTTTAGTGTCTTGAGTATTTAAGAAATATGTTTGATAAAATCAAGAAATGGGTGAAAAAACAAATGGCACTTTAAGAAAACAAATTAAAAAATAAAAGTGAATGACCAGTGGGAGACAAAAGCAATAGATGGTATGGTCAAATATAATGAAGATGGAATCACACATATACCCATATATCAAGAGGAATGAGAAATTTGTGATTGAGAGTTGAAAAGGCTCTCGAAGAATAGTCAGATGTTTCAAGAACAAAAGGAAATATACAAAGCAATGTTTGAATGCGACTGAAGAAAAAATAGTTTGGAAGGATAACAGGATATGGAGAGACATAGTGAGTTGTTTTCAGGTAAACTAGATTAGTTCTATTTGTTTTATTCTTCTGGTGAGGCTTTAATGTCTTTTCTTTTTACTTCTTACCTCTTGTATATGTCTTTTATATTTCTCACTATATATGTGTAGAGACAGTTTTGTGTAGTAGTTAAGGCACCAGGCTGGCAACCATGATGCCTTAACTACTACATCAGTTTTAGTCCTGCCCTAGGTATGAAGTCAGCTGGGTGACTTTGGTCTAGTCACATTCTTACAGCCTTAGGTAGGAGGCAATAGCAAATCACTTTGAAAATACTTGCTAAGAAAATTTCAAGGACTTGTTCCGCAACCTCTGGGAACTGGATATGATTGAACAGGAAAAAACACTGTGTATGTGCAGTTCATATATTTATATTTGCTTTTCTTGGGAACTACTATAATAGATGCGGAAGTTTGCATTTATTTTAGATAAATATTGAGACTTTCCTGACCAACTTTACATGATTTCCCACCCTGGATAAGCAATACTATCATTAGGAAGAAAAAGAAACACACCCTCCAAATAAATGTTGTTGAAGTATGTGTTTGGTACATCAAATTTACTTCTTTTAATATAGAGAATCTTGACCTCAGAGGGCATTCTGAGAAGTGAAGACTTTTTAAAAGGCCTCAGTGTAGAACAGAAAAAGGTGATCTGCATCACTCCAGAGCTTTGGCATATTTTTCACAGCCCATCAAAGTATCACATATTTCATTACACTGAAAGAAAAATTATTAAATAATCTAACTGTATCTAATTCAAACCATTAAAATGCATTATCCTGACTGTAACTACTAGGAGCACAGCATAAAACCCAGCTTTTAAAAACTTATGGATGTATCTTAAAGGTAAAGGTAAAGGTTCCCCTTCCACATACGTGCTAGTCGTTGCCAACTCTAGGGGGCGGTGCTCATCTCCATTTCAAAGCCAAAGAGCCAGCGCTGTCGGAAGACGTCTCCGTGGTTGTGGCTGGCATGACTCAACGCCAAAGGCGCACAGAACGCTATTACCTTCCCACCAAAGGTGGTCCCTATTTTTTCTACTTGTATTTTTACATGCTTTCAAAACTGCTAGGTTGGCAGTAGCTGGGACAAGTAACGGGAGCTCACCCCGTAACAAGGCAGCACTAGGGATTCAAACCGCTAAGCTGCTGACCTTTTGATCAACAAGCTCAACTTCCTAGCCCCTGAGCCTCGGATGTATCTTAGGATGTAGTAAATTAGAAAATTCTCAAAAATTTAAAGCCATGGAAACCTTACCAGACTGATGCTGAACAGATGTCTGTACAAAGATTTATAGGTGTTGTCAACAGTATTGTATTTACAGGTAGGATGTAAATACACATTTCCTATTACTAATGATTTTTAGACCAGTGGACCATAAAGGATTTTGAGAGTTGAGTCCAACAGTCAGAAGTAGAGATATACAACTAGTTAACCCCATATCTATAGATAACTCAATCTAGCAGCTTCATGTAGAATGGACAAAGCAGACCTCAGGGAATCCCATAAAGAAGAGGCAGATTTCTCTTGCCCATATTTGAATCTACCCTAGAAGAAGAAAGTTCTTGTTTGCAAACATTAACAATAAAACAAACCAAAATCAGATCCTATTAAGTTGGACTCACTGAGGATGGAGAAATATCCAACAGCTGGAGATATTATTAGTTATAGGACTAACAAAAAAAACTCACAAATATTTGTTGAGATATTAAAAAGATCAATCATAGATGAATTATTAAACAAACGGGGTAAGTGAGGCTCTTTGGAAGAATGGGGAATGAGCAGCAGTTTTGAGCTTTGGTCTCCTTTTTACTCTCTATTTTTATCCTTTAAAAAAATATTCTTTCTACTTTTAAATCAATTTTTAACTTTTAACTTTGTTCTCCTTTTTTCTTTATTTTTATTTTTATTTTTTTTAAAAAACACACTTTATTTTTAAATCAATTTTTAACTTTCAAATTTAAAAAAAAATTCAATTTTGCTACTTGAGAGGCTCATCTTTTACTCCAACTTTTACCCCTGTTTTTTACTTTAGCTACTAAAGCATTTAGTGAATGAGAGGAAAGTTTTCTCTACTAAGCTAACCAGCTATCCATGGCTGTGACAACACCCAGACAATCTAAGATAAAAGACTTTTTTCAGATAACGGACACTGCAAGTAAGTCTTCTTTTCTCTTTTCTTCCCCCCTTGCGATCCTGGCAAACAAACATAGTCCCTTTCTGGATTGGGAAAAGGATGACATTCAGGTAAGTTCAGTGTTCTTTCTCCTGTGTGCTGCTTAGAGAGTGCAAGCAATGAGATATACCCAAGCTAAATATCCCTAGGGCAGGAAATAGAAGAGTCCAGTGTCCCCTCAACAGGAAGAACCTGCTGGAGCACTCTGCAGCAAAAGGCTGTCTTGGCTGAAGCAAGCTTGTCCAATTTATAGTTGTGGATGAAAGGTGAAGAAGAGGCCCAGGCGGCTGCTCTGCAGATTTCTAGAATAGAAGCCTGAGTGACCGCACATCACATAGAATGGGCTGTAATTTGGCCAGGCTGCTGTCGGTTCTGAGGATTGTAGGCCATGGAAATACAGGCCTTGAGCCATCTGTTGATGGTGGATGGAGTCACCTTTGCACCCAAGGATCTGGGCTGAAAAGAAATGAATAACGAGTCTGTCTTCCTCATCAGTGCCATTCTGTTGATGTATTTATGCAGAGCCCTGTGAATATCTACAGAGTGCCAGAGATGGGCTCTAGGATTCCTGGGTTTAGGACAAAAATCAGGTAAAATAATCTCCTGGGCTCTATGGAACCAGGATGTTGATTTTTGGGAGAAACATCACATCTAGACAAAGAATGACTCGATCAGGATGAAAAATGTATAAATCCTTTCGCACTGAAAGGGCCCCTAGCTCCAAAATTCTGTGAGTGGATGTTATCGTTACTAGAAAAGTGACTTTGAAGGTCAGGAGCTTGAGACTGGCGGATCCCGAAGGGCGAAGAGGTGAGTGTTAGATTCGGGCAATAACGAGGCAGGAGACCAGGATAGTGACAACAGCTCTTTACTATATGGTGAACCCAGCAACCCGGGCTGGGAAAACCCTCTCTTTATATACAGTTTAGCCAGAGGCTTCGTCCAATCAGCAACGTGCTTTTTCCCGCTCAGTTTTCCCTCCAAACTCTTAAAGATACATTACACTCCTTCCCTCCCAGAGAACACTTTACCAACATTTACATAGAATTAACATCTTATTTTTCTACGTAATCACGCAAGTAGACTGGGCGTCTCCTGACTCTTTCGGACCTGCGCAATTCATTTTCTGGGAGTGAGTCGAGCTGACCAGAGGGACTGTTTGTTCCTCTCAGCTCCTCCTCTAGGCCATCCGGCCCTGGATTATTGGCAGAGTCGTCCCTGCTGTTTTCAGGAGGAACCGGTTGGCGTCGCTGGACCTCCTGGAACTCAGATAAGTCCCGCGTTTGCCCCGGGTTTGAGTCAGCTGTGGATTCAAACATTGAATAGTCAGGGCCTGTTTCGTCTGATTCTGATTTACCGGTTATGCGTTTCCTTATTTGGTCTATGTGGCGCTTCCATACCCGGCCATCCTCTATCTCTACTAGATATGATTTTGGTCCTGTTATCTCTAGGATTTTTCCTGCTAACCAGGTCGGGCCCTCGCTGTAGTTGTGTGCCCACATTAAGTCGCCTACTGCCATCCCTCTTGTTTTACCGTGTGCCCCTTTGTAACCGTCTGGTGTGTAGTTTGGGTTTAAACGGTCTATTGGGCACCTAAGCTTCCGACCCATTAATAGCTCGGCCGGGCTGCGGCCAGTTGTGACACAGGGGGTTCTGTGTTGGACTGCTAGAAATGTATCGATTTTTGTTTGCCAATCGCCTGGCCTGATTCTGGACAATGCTTCCTTTGCGCTCCGAACGAAACGTTCTGCAAGGCCGTTCGTCGCAGGGTGGAAAGGTGCCGAGAGGACATGTCGGATGCCCTCCTCTGCCAAGTACCCCTCAAACTGGGTTGCCGTGAATTGCGGGCCGTTATCGGAGACTAAAGTGTCGGGCAACCCGTGGGTTACAAATAGGTGCCGTAGGACTGAAATCACGGCATCGGCTGTCATGGATCTCATGCGAATGATTTCCAGCCATTTGGAGTAGGCATCGACTACTACCAGAAAGGTTTGGCCGTGGAAGGGGCCGGCAAAATCGATATGGATCCTAGACCAAGGGCTCTGGGGTCTCTCCCATTCCCGAATCGGGGCCGTTGGGGGTATCGGTCTGGACTCCTGGCAGGCCTGGCATTTCCCTACCCTTTCAGCAATTTCCGTGTCCATTAAGGGCCACCACACATAGCTTCTCGCTAGACCCTTCATTCTCACGATCCCTGGGTGGCCTTCGTGAAGGAGCCCCAATACCTTTTCCCTCAATTTCTCCGGGATCACCACCGATCCCCCATAGCAGGCACCCCTTGAGCTGAGAGTTCCCACGTTTTTACAAACTCTTTAAAATGCCCGGCGAGCGGCCAACCTCTTTGTACCCAACCAATTACAGTCCTTATTGTAATGTCCTTGTCTGAAGCCGAGCCACCTCTTTGGATGTGACTGGGCCAGAGTCCAAAGAGTCAATTAGCAGAACTGGTGTCCCCGGAGTGGGGTCTTGATAGTCTCTGGTAGCGGGCATCTGCTCAGGGCGTCTGCATGCCTAATTCCTTCCTGGCCGGTGTAGTAGTTTGTAAGAATACGCTGCCAGGAAGATAGTCCATCGGGTCAGTCTGGGCGAAAGTGCCACGGGCGTTGGGCGGTCGCCTGCCAACAGTCCTAGCAAAGGTCTATGGTCCGTGATGATTTCGAAATCACGACCAAATACATATTCATGGAATTTCTTTACTCCGGAGACTATAGCCAAGGCTTCCTTATCAAGCTGGCTATAATTCCTTTCAGTTGATGACATGGTTCGGGAGTAATATGCAATAGGGGCTTCTGTGCCATTTGGCAACCTGTGGCTGAGCACAGCCCCCACCCCATAGGGAGATGCATCGCAGCTTAACACTAATGGCAGCGTGCCATTGTATTGGATAAGGAGGCTATCACTCGATAGGAGATTCTTTACCCCTTCGAATGCCCTAGCTTCCGCCTTTCCCCAAGACCATGCAGCCGTCTTTGCTAGTAATTTATGCAGCGGCTCGGCTACTGTTGCCTTATTTCTTAAGAATACCGCGTAGAAGTTGACCAGACCTAAGAATGCCTGTAACTCCGTTTTGTTCTTTGGAACCGGGGCCTTCCTGATGGCCCGTACCTTGCTTTCAGTGGGGTGAATCCCTTCCCTGTCTATCCAGTAGCCCAGGAATTCCACAGATTCAACCCCGATCTGGCATTTGTTCAGTTTAACTTTGAGACCGGCAGACCGGAAAATGCCCAAAACTTTTCGCAGCCTTACCCCTAATTCCTCTAGATTCTCAGCGGATACCAGTACATCGTCAAAGTATGGTACCACCCCTGGTAGTCCCTGCAATAGCCGCTCCATTAGGTTCTGAAATAACCCTGGAGCCACACTAACCCCAAACTGTAACCGGGTACACTTAAAAGCCCCTCTGTGAGTCACAATTGTCTGCGCTTCGGCTGTGCTGTTATCTACAGGCAGCTGTTGATAGGCTTGGGTCAAGTCTAGCTTGGCAAAAACCTGCCCTTGCCCCATTGAGTGCAGTAAGTGCTGTACCACCGGGACGGGGTAAGCACTCTTTTGCAACGCTTTGTTAAGCGTTGCCTTATAGTCAGCGCAAATCCGGACCGACCCGTCCGGTTTGACTGGGGTGACTATAGGGGTCTCCCACTTAGCATGGTCAACTGGCACTAGAATTCCCTGGTTTACTAGCTTGTCCAGTTCCCGGTCAATCCTGGGCTTTAGGGCGAACGGGACCCTCCTAGCCTTTAGACGAATAGGGGCAACTTGTGGGTCTAAGTTAAACGAAATAGGGGTCCCCGTGTACTTGCCCAGGCAGTCTCTGAAAACGTCCTCAAATTCCTTCATGAGTGCGTCTTTGAGGTTGACTTCGTTTCTGAAGATTCCAGTCACTCCCATGCCCAATGCTCGGAACCAGTCCAGTCCCAACAAGCTTGGCAGGGTCCCATCGACTATGGTGATGGGCAGAGTTTTCTTGTATTGTCCATACTCGACGTGGACGGACGTTACCCCTCGAACAGGGATGCGATTCCCTTGGTAGTCTTGTACCTTTAATTTCTGTGTTTTCAGCTTGCGCTTTGCGATGGCGGGTAAGGCTTTCACGAGAGTGTCCCAGGACATGATCGTGATCGCTGAGCCTGTGTCCACCTCCAATCGGCACGGCACCCCCTCAATCTTTGGCTTCGTAAAGATTTTTTTTTCTAGGCGTGTTGCTGCGTGACCCACTCTCACGACAGTCTGATTCAACTTCGCGCCTTTTTTGAATTGACCAATCACGGGCCTCTTCGCCGTTCCCGCGCTCTGGTTGGTCAGTTTGAATTTTTGGCGGGAAGGTTGGGGTGCTCGACAGGCCTGTGCTATGTGCCCCTTCCTTTCGCACCGCCGACAAGTCGCATCCTTAAATTTGCATTGTTGTCGTTGGTGTTGCCCTCCACAACTCGCGCAGTCACCCCGGTCTTCTTTCTCTGGCCTCCCGGTGTGGAAGACGCCTTCCTCCTCCTCACCGTCCGACTCGGCCTGGACCTCTTCATTGTGGACCAGGGTTGATTTCGCACCAGCCGTTGGTGCGACCTGCTTTTGTAGGGTTTCCGCCGCTTGGGTAGACATCTCATTAGCCCTGGCTTCGTCCAAGGCATTTGCCAGCATCAAGTTGCTTTTGGACAGCAGCCGCCGTCGCAAACGGATGTCCCTGACCCCACGAATGAGTTGCTCCAACAATTCCTCTTCCAAGTCTCGGAACTCGCAATGGTTCGTGGCTTTCTTCAGGGCTGCCATGTATACGCTGATGGACTCGCCCTCTTGTTGCCTACGCTCCCTGAATTCGTACCGTCGCACATACTTGGACGGCGTTGGTGCATAATGGGCTTTCAATACGATCTGTAGAGTCTGCCACGGCACCGATTGTACCGGCGTTGGTTCCGCCAACGATTCTGCGGTATTGAAAACCTCTGGACCGCAGTGGCTCAGGAAATACGCTCGCTTCCTGTTGTCTGAGACTCCTTGAAGTTCATTCGCCTCGAGGAAGCACTCGAAACGAGCCATGTATGACCCCCATTTTTCCTTAGCTGGGTCGAATGGCGCTGGCGGTGTGTAGCTGGACATCACTGCTTTCCGCCCCTTGTTTGCTGGGTTCGCGTCTTCCTGGTGACTTCAGCTTTTTTCCTGGCGCTCTTAGCCTCGAGATCCCATCCTCGTCGCCAGTGTTAGATTCGGGCAATAACGAGGCAGGAGACCAGGATAGTGACAACAGCTCTTTACTATATGGTGAACCCAGCAACCCGGGCTGGGAAAACCCTCTCTTTATATACAGTTTAGCCAGAGGCTTCGTCCAATCAGCGTGCTTTTTCCCGCTCAGTTTTCCCTCCAAACTCTTAAAGATACATTACAGTGAGCACTTGGAGAATCAGGCTCAGAACCCAAGATGGATATCTGTGGACTGGAGTGGGGTTTAAGTTGGAAGCCCATTTGAGGAAACTATGAACCTGTGGATGTTGAGAAAGGGTTGTGGCACCTTTGCCTGGTAGGATGGTTGCTATTGCAGCAACCTGTCAGTGGAGCATATTTGTGGCAAGTCCCGAATCTAAATCTTCCTGGAGGAAGTCTAAAATTTGTGGAATGGATGCTGATATAGGTACTATATTTTTCTTGGAACCCCAGTGGCAAAAAGACCATGTGGCATCGTATATTATTATTATTATTATTATTTATTATATTTGTATACCGCCCATCTCCCGAAAGACTCAGGGTGGTTCACAGACAAAAAACAACAGAAAACATATAATAGATAAAAAACAGCTAAAGAATAGATAGTTAAATTCAATTGATGCTCTAACTTTTAAATACAAATTTAAAACCTCATTTAAACCCCCTTTTTTTAAAAATCCAATTTAAAACTACATTCAGGCTAGTCCTGCTCTTCGAAACAGCAACGTCTTCAGCTCGCGGCGGAAGGACTTGAGATCGGGGAGTTGACGAAGCCCCAGAGGGAGCTCATTCCAGAGGGTAGGGGGCCCCACAGAGAAGGCCCTCCCCCTAGAGGTCGACAGCCGACATTGTTTAGCTGACGGTATCCGGAGGAGGCCCTCTCTGTGAGAGCGCACTGGTCGGTGAGAGGCTAATGGTGGCAGTAGGCGGTCCCGTAAATATCCCGGCCCTAGGCCATGGAGCGTTTTAAAGGTGATGACAAGTACCTTAAAGTGAACCCGGAAGACCACTGGGAGCCAGTGCAGATTACGCAGGAGGGGTGTTACATGGGAGCCAAAAGGTGCTCCTTCTATCACCCGCGCAGCCGCATTCTGGACCAGTTGGAGTCTCCGGGCACACTTCAAGGGGAGCCCCATGTAGAGAGCATTACAGTAGTCCAGGCGGGATGTAACAAGGGCATGAGCGACTGTGCATAAGGAAGCCCGATCCAGAAAGGCGTAACTGGCGTATCAGGCGAACCTGATGAAAGGCTCCCTGGTGACGGCTATCATATGATCTTCTAAAGACAGCCGTGCATCCAGGAGGCGCCCAGATTACGAGCCCTTTCCGTGGGGGCCAATAGTTCGCCCCCAATGGTCAGTGATGGAATTAGCTGACTGTACCGGGCCGCCGGCATCCACAGCCACTCGGTCTTGGTGGGATTGAGTCTGAGTCTGTTCCTCCCCATCCAGACCCGTACGGCCTCCAGGCACTGGGACATCACTTCAACAGCCTCGTTGGGGTGGTTAGGGGTGGAAATATAGAGCTGAGTATCATCAGCGTATAGATGACAACTCACCCCAAGACCACGGATGATCTCACCCAGCGGCTTCATATAGATGTTGAACAGAAGAGGCGAGAGAACCGACCCTTGCGGCACCCCACATAAGAGGCGCCTTGGGGTCGATCTCTGTCCCCCCGTCAACACCGTCTGCGACCGGTCGGAGAGGTAGGAGGAGAACCACCGATGAACAGTGCCCCTCACTCCAAGTCCCTCGAGTCGGCGCAGTAGGATACCATGATCGATGGTATCAAAAGCCGCTGAGAGATCTAATAGGACCAAGACAGAGGAACAACCTCTGTCCCGAGCCCTCAAGAGATCATCAACCAGCGCGACCAAGGCTGTTTCAGTGCTGTGACCAGGCCGGAAACCGGACTGGAATGGATCAAGATAGACAGTTTCATCCAGGTACTGGGGCAACTGTCGTGCAACCACACTCTCGACAACCTTTGCCAAAAAGCGAAGGTTGGAGACCGGACGATAATTTGCTAAACTAGCTGGGTCAAGGGAAGGCTTCTTGAGGAGGGGCCTCACCACCGCCTCTTTCAAGGCGGCAGGGAAAACACCCTCCATCAAAGAAGCGTTCACGATTTTCTGGAGCCAGCCTCATGTCACCTCCCGGGTGGCCAATACCAACCAGGAGGGACATGGGTCCAATAAACATGTGGTCGCATTCAATCTCCCCATTAACCTGTCCATGTCCTCAGGGATCACAGGATCAAACTCATCCCAGATAATAACATCAAGACCTGCCTCCCCCACCCCGTCCGGATCCACCCAGTCTGTGTCCAACCCTTCCCGAATCTGAGCGATTTTATCAAACAGATATTGCCCAAATTCCTCAGCTCGACCCTTTAAGGGATCCTCTACCGCTCCCTGATGGAGGAGCGAGCGGGTCACCCTGAACAGGGCGGCTGGGCGGTTATCTGCTGATGCAATGAGGTTGGAAAAATACTCCCGTTTCCCATATGCGGGTTGTTGACTGACTTCGTGAAGCCAGGATGGTAGAACTCACTTTTCTAGAGAATTGGCTCTTCCTCAGGATCCCCTTTCAAGTGCCAGATGGCCAATTGGAACCACTGGGGTTCTGGATGGAAGATGGCCCCCTGGTGAAGAGAGATCTGGTCTGGAAGAATCCTCCAGAGATGAGCGATTGATAGACTCACAAGGTCCGTGAACCAGGTTCGTCTGGGCCAATAAGGAGCTACAAGAAGAACTTCCACTCTCTCCTCCAGGATCTTCCGGATGACCCTCAGTATCAAGGGAGTTAGAGGAAATGCATATAGAAGGCCCTGGGGCTACTGACAAAGTAGCGCATTAGTCCCTTCGGCTCCTGGTGTCTGGAATCTGGTGTAGAACCGTGGGAGCTGCGTATTTGTTGGACTGGCCAACAGGTCAATCTGAGGATGACCGAAGCTGGATGTTATTTGCAGAAACAGATCAGGATGCAGCTGCCATTCTGATTGATTGATGGTTGTCCTGCTCAGCCAGTCTGCTTGTGTGCTGGAAACTCCAGAGATATGTTCTGCCTGTAGGGAGAGTAGATGTTTCTCTGCCCACAGACCAATCTCCACTGCTTTGGCATCAGAATCCTGCAGCAAATGCCCACTTGTTGGCTAACGTGTGCCTTTGTTGTGACATTGCCCATCAGCAATAACATATGGTGATCAGATAATTGATCCTGGAAGTGTCAGAATGCCAGGTGGGCAGCCCTCAGTTCCAACCAATTGACGTTGTTTAGTAGGTTCTCTGGTGACCATCGATCCTGGATCACTTGGGGTTGCAGATGGGCACCCCAGCTGAAGAGACTGGTATCCATGGTGAGAACTAGTCAATGGGTTTCCTGAAGAAGAAGCCTTTTTCCAGGGCTGTTGATGTCTACCACTGTAGACATCGGAGTACCCTTGGAGAACTTTTATCCAAATGTTGGTATTGCTGTGCCTGCTCTTTAGTTTGGCAAGAGAAGCCATTGGAGAGGCTGTAAGTGTAATTTTGCCCAAGGTATGATTGCAAGGCAGGATATCATCTTGCCTAATAATTGGGAAAGCAACCAGGGGAACCCTTCTGAGGTATTTCACCTGTTTCACCGTAACCTGAATGCTGGAAAGCCGTTCCTGGGAAAGGAAGACTTGACAGGTCAGAATATTGATCCTTCCGCCCAGATGAACCAGGCTGGTAGATGGTGTAATGTGACTCTTCTCCACGTTCACAGAGAATCAATGTTCCTGTAGGTTTTGTATTGTTACCTGGAGATCTCACCTCACCTGCTGCAGGGAGGATGACTGAATTAATATATCACCCAAGTAACATTGGATTCTGACAGGTGTCGCCCGTAAATGAGTTGCTACCATGTCTAGAAGTTTGGTGAATGTGCGGGGAGCAGAGGAAAGTCCGAAGGCCAAGGCTCTGTATTGGAAGTGGTTCCCTGTGTAGCAGAATCTGAGGAACCTCCTGTGAGTTCTGATGGGAACATAGAGATACGCTTCTCGAAGATCTACCAATGTTAAGAAATCCCCTTGTCTGATGCAGCCTAGGATGGTATTCAGGGATTGCATCTTGAAGCATCTGTATTTTATGTGCACATTCAGGCACTTTATATCTAATATGGCTCTGTTGTCGCTCAATTTTTTCTGCACCAAGAAGAGAATTGAATAGAAGACGGAACCTTGATGTGGGGGGGTAGAACAGGTTCTATGGCCTGGATGGCCAATAAATGCCGAATGTCGGCTTCCATCAGAGCTCTCTTGGAGAAATCTTGGGATACTGAACATGCTATTAACATCCTTGGGGGTTCAGAGTTGAATTCTAGGGTGAGCCCTAGTGTAACTGTTTGAAGGGCCCAGGTGTAGGTGGTTGTGCACTGTCACCTGCTGGCAAACCTGGCGAGACGACCACCAATGGGACCCTAAGTGGAGTAGTCACTTGTTTCGGTGATAGGTTTGGAAACCAGATCCCTGAAATGGCCGTCTAGCTTGAGATTGTCTGGTGCGATCATGAAATGGCTGTCTGTCCTGTGACCTGTCTGTAGATTGCTGGAAGGATCTCTGATAGACCAAGGATTAGAACCTGGCTTTCCAAGACTGAAAGGGCTGCCTGCAGTAAGGGAAGGCAGGTCTTCTATCCAACCTTCTAGAGACATAGGGGAGAACCTTCCTCTTGTCTCTGCCCTCTTCTAAAATCAGATCTAATGCCTCCCCAAAAAGAGAGCCACCCTTGAAGGGGGCTGTGGCCAACCGCCATTTAGTCTTCATGTCCACTTGCTAATGTCACAGCCATAAAAAGCACCTGGAAGTGACATTGGAAGCCAAGGCCCAAGAAGCGAACTGACAAATTAAGGGTTGCATCAGCAGAAAACTCGACTTTGGCAATTAATTTATTTATATCTTGATGTAATCGGATATCATCCGGGGATGCCCGAGCCTGCATTTGTCTAAGCCAGATTAAAGACGTCCTGGAGAAGGATGCCGCCATGGCGGATATAATGGCTCAAGCAGCTGCCTGGTGGGTCTTACGGGCAGACAGCTCCACCCTTCTGTCCTCAGTCTAGAGACCATCGGCTGCATTGGAGGGAAGAATGTTAGAAGAGGCCAGGTTTGCCATTGGGGCATCAACGGATGGAAGCTTGAGGAGTTCTTCGAGCTCATGTACTTTTTTTTCTATCCGGGCCACTGGGATTAGAAATGGACCTGGGCTGGTACCATTGTCTCTGGTACCTTTGTAGAATGACATGTACAAAGAGCTTGGGTGATGGAATGGCCTCCTGTTCTGTGACCAGTTTGGTAAACAAGAATTTTGTGGGATTATGAGGGTCCGATGATCCCTCTGAGTGCCCCATAATAGCCCCGATGTTAGCCGTAGTTTTTGCCTTATGTAATAAGGTGTTGTGATCCGTCAGCAGCCTGGGGAGCTGTTAGCAGAATTGGACTGCGATGAGCCTGTTCCTAATGCCCGCATGAGATGAGCTGCCAGAAGGAAGGAGCAGCTCAAGCAGAGAGGTCACCTCGGGAGTAGGGCCAAGAGATGATTGGCCCCTCCCATAAGGTTTAAAAGGAGACCAGCACCGGTGTCTCAGTTTGCCAGAAAGCAACGTTGCAGCTGCGCTTTTTGCGCTGTTCTTTGTTCTCTGCTCTGGATGTTTATCAGAAAAGACCTTGGCAGTTATCCAGATTGAACCAGGTTTGAGATAACTAAAGACTGTTTGTTTGTGAAGCCTTTGTTTCGTTTTGAGTTACCCGGCGCTGGGAATGAATTAATTCCCAGCTGTTTGAATAAAGTGCATTTTTACTAAGGACTGCGTTTGTTGCTACCTGCTCAAGTCTGGGTCACAACAGATTGCTTTCCGGCCCACGAGAAGAAGTAGTCAACAAACCTCTAAGAATGGAGTAGTTCCATCCTGTGACTACACAGCTTCAGCAGCAAGTAGCTTTGTTATCTGCACAGATGGCTCAGCTCCAAGCTCCAGCTCCTCTCCCTCCTCGTAGAAGAGCTCATCTTGCCGTGCCAGACAAGTTTGATGGCACTCAAGCCATGTTTCCTGCTTTTATGGGACAATGCCAGCTTTTTATCAGCCTGAAGAGAGAGCACTGACCAAGATAAAGTGGGGTTTGTACTAAGCCTGCTTTCAGGCTCTGCAGCTCGTTGGGCCATGCCCCTGATGGTGCAGGATAGTCCTCTATTGGATGATTACAGGGGGTTTTGTGCTCATCTCCGACTAATGTACGAGGACCCCATCCACATGCAGACTCCCACCAAACGACTGAAGACCCTGAAGCAGGGCCGGAACCCACTGCAGGAGTATATCAATGAGTTCCGGCTGCTTAGCCAGGATTCAGCCTGGAATGAGGCAGCCCTTATGGATGCATTCCAGGATGGCTTATCGGAGGAGTTGCAGGACAAGCTGGCTCAGATAGATATCTCTCCAACCTTCAACGTGCTGGTACATTTGTGCCTCCGGATCAACGCCCGATTGCAGAGATGGACCAGTTGACGTGCCCACCACGAGACCCATGTGGTTCCAGTCAGGCAGGAGTCCCCGGCTCCATGGGTGAAGCCATTGAATTAGGCACAGCCAGACACCTTCTGTCGGTGGCTGAGAAAACTAGGCGATGTTCGGGAGGGTTGTGCTTGTATTGTGGGGAACCTGGGCACATGGTCGCCTATTGTCCACAGAAGTGACGAGGGGAGCCAGTTCCGGTGCCTGCCCCAAAACCACAGAAAACCTTGTCGAGAAAATGCCCTAAGCCCGATCTAGGGGAGACTCTGGACCGGGTGCACACCAAGACCAAGGAATGCCCAGCAGACGTGGAGCCCGGACTGCCCCCCCCCGACACCTGATTTTGGCGGCAAAGGTGTTCTTGCCTAATAATCAGCAGGGGATTCCGGCTCACGCCTTGGTGGATTCCAGAGTATACAACTAACTTGTATACCCGGCAATTGCAGCCACGTATTTAATCCCTCAGTGTCCAGTGGACCCTCCCATCCTCGTGGAGACCATTGATGGCTGTGCGCTTCTGTCTGGGCCTATTACGGCCACCATGCAACCCTTGCGCATGACCATCGGATCTCTATGAGGACACCATTCAGTTTTACATTACCTCCAGCCTGCATTTTCCAGTGGTTTTGGGCTTGGCTTGGCTCCAGACACATGACCCACAGATCTATTAGACCCAGAACTTCATTGCTTTTCCGAGCCTGCAATGTGTAGACCACATCCGTCAAGTCTGCGTCAGCTAGCTGCAGAATCCAGCTGGGGTGTCCTTGCCTTCTGACCTCGAGGACTGTGCGGATGTTTCCTGTGAGAAGGAAGCAGACCAATTGCCCCTGCACCGGCCATACAACTGCCCCAGGGGTTGCAATCAAAGGGCGGATGCACTCTTGAGTAAGCTGGAGTACCCCCACATTGAAGACCTGCTTCTGCTCCGGACAGTGTTGCCCATAGAACCTGTCTCCGTGGGTCAGGAACCAGTGGATGTACGCGCTCCGACACGGAAAGCGCAGTGGCCCGTCCACTCTGCCAACCTGACCATCCCCAACTGGCACCACATGATGGAGTTGAACCACCCGTGTAGGAGGTTGCTAGCCTTCAGGACTTCCATAGGCTCAAAGGACAGTTCCAGCATCTCGTGGCATGGAAGGGATTTGGGCATGAGGACATCACCTGGGTGGATGCAATGACCGTGCATGCACCTGCCGTAGTGACCACCTTCCATGACCAATTCCCGTCCTGGTCGCATCTGAATCGTCAGTTCCAGGGAAAGGGCCCTGCGGTGGGGGATAGTGTTGTGATCCATCAGCAGCCTGGAGAGCTGTTGGCAGAATCGGACTGTGATGAGCCTGTTCCTAATACCCGCATGAGACGAGCTACCAGAAGGCAGGAGCAGCTCAAGCAGAGAGGTCACCTCGGGAGTAGGGCCAAGAGATGATTGGTCCCTCCCATAAGGTTTAAAAGGAGACCAGCACCGGTGTCTCAGTTTGCCGGAAAGCAACATTGCAGCTGCGCTCTTTTGCTCTGTTCTCTGTTCTGGATGTTTATCAGAAAAGACCTTGGCAGTTATCCAGATTGAACCAGGTTTGAGATAACTAAAGACTGTTTGTGAAGCCTTTGTTTCATTTTGAGTTACCCGGCAGTGGGAAGGAATTAATTCCCAGCTGTTTGAATAAAGTGTATTTTTACTAAGGACTGCGTTTGTTGCTACCTGCTCAAGTTGGGTCACAACATAAGGTCTTAAATAAGTCATGATGGAATAACCCTGAAGTAGCAGGTTTGCCCAGGGTGACACCTTCATCCTCGAAGAGGTTACAATCTGCAATATCTTCTTCGCCCATAAACGACAAGTCGCTGTGGTGCGCAGGGGAGGTAGAATGAGTTTCCTGTAAACTATCACTCTCCAAATGGCTCAGAGGATGAGGGGGTCATTGTTCTGGCTCTGTTGATGGTAATGGAGCCAGAATGCCTCTTTGTATGAGAGCTGCATCAATGCCCTTTGAAACAGTTTGTATAATTATGTCACATAATTCCTGTGAAAGGCCAGAACGGCTATCTTCCTCCGGGTGGAAACCCGCTGTGGTGGAAGTGAAGGTAGCAGATGGATGAGAGGACCGGGAATGGTGGCAGAGCCTCGAGTTCTGAGTCGATACCTGGAGAGGCACATTTCTGATCATCTCCTGCCTTTCAATAGAAATATTGGGAGACCAGCCAAACTGATCCTGTAAGTTGGACTGGGTCAGATCCTCTGACTGCATCACTGTACTGGACCCTCGATCTCCCTCTGGTATAACAGGATCCTTGCAGGCCTCTGCTCTTTTCTTGGCCTTATCAAATTGTTTCTCTAAGGCACAATGCCTTCTCTTGGCATCCTTTTCCACTGCAGAGGAAGAGGATGCTGAGGCAGATGATTTGAACCTGGTGGAAAGGCCTTTAGTACTTGATCTGCCTCTCTTGGAGCCTGGGGCCACTCATGAGGAGGCGCAGGAAGAAGACCAGCTATGATCAGCTATTTTGAAAATGAGGCCTGGCCCTTTAAAATTGAATAGTCTCTGCCAAAGGCCTCCAATTGCTCCTTAGATGCCCAGACACAATCACCCAGTAATTGATGGCTCAGTATAAGACCAGTGCCAAACCGACAACATGGCTTTTTAGCACAAAGAGACTGTGGGGGGTGGGAATCAAAATGGTGTGAAGTGGATAACACAGCTTCTAGTGTCAGAACACTGCAATTAAGTCTGGGGAGAATTCGCATTTGGCACCACAGATCGTACTTTCAATCCCCGATAGCATGAAACCAACACCACAGCTCCTACTGCACTCTGCTGGCTGCAACTCACAGTTTGTTGTTTGTTGCAGCAATTCTGCAGCTCCACGTGGCACGCAGGCCAGCTGGAGTGTAATTCAACGTTGCTGCACTAGTGGCTCAGATGAGCGGTGCTTGGCTGTGCTCAGAGCTACAAGCCTCTGCTGCTGCAACAAGATCCTCTCTCTGCAATTGGCTTTTAAATATAAATTATTCTCCTGAATAGCGATGATTAGATAGTTCAAGCAATGGAGCAAGGAAGTATAAGTCTCTCTAGACCGACTGAGTTAATAAACTGGAGTCTTACAGGAAGAGGATTAAACAAATTTCAACTCAGTCTCTGGCCAATCCGATGAAGTTAACACCCATTGCTTGGACTCTCTAAGCAGCGCATAGGAGAAGTTTCAGTTTACTGATGATGAGGAGGAACTGGTCCACCAGTTTTCTACCCTCTGCCCAGGAGACCAAGAGATGGTACTGGAGAAGATTGAGGTAGTTGGTCAAAGGGCCTCTGGTGGCTCAGCAGACTAAGTCTGTCTGTTATTAACACAGCTGCTTGCAATTACTGCAAGTTCAAGTCCCACCAGGCCCAAGGTTGACTCAGCCTTCCATCCTTTATAAGGTAGGTAAAATGAGGACCCAGATTGTTGGGGGCAATAAAAGTTGACTTTGTATATAATATACAAATGGATGAAGACTATTGCTTAACACAGTGTAAGCCGCCCTGAGTCTTTGGAGAAGGGCGGGATATAAATTCAAATAAATAAAAAAAATGTTGAGGTCAGCAGCTGGTGCAAGAGAAAGTTTGAATGTTTTGCTTCCTTCTGGCAGCTATCAAATACGCCTTCTGAAAGCACTCAAGCCTCATAAATAAAAAGAGAAGGCATACTAGTCCAAAAGAAAAAGAGGAGAAAAGGGAAATTCATCAGGACTTGGTAATACATCGAAATTGATCATCCAGTATAACAACTAGACAAGGAGAGGGAAAGCCGGAGTACCTGCCCATCTGAAAAAAATTCATTCTTGGAGCAACAGCAGAGGCACACTGTTGTGTCTTGCCCGCCCTCAGAGCAGCCGGGGCCTTCTTACCTGCTCCCCAACACTGAGGAATGTATGCCTTCCGGCCCAAGTCCTGGCTCCATGCCCCCACAAACTGCAGAAGAAGGAGCATCTCCCTGCCCCAGCCCTGACTCCATGCCCAGGCAAACGGAGCAGCTAGACCCCTCCCCCTCCTCCACAGCAGGTGAGCCTGAGGAGGGTTTACTCCCAAGAACAGCTGATTGGAGTGACCCTCGCATCAGAAGATTGGAGAGGCGGAGGCAACAGAGGGAAGGGAGGGGCAGGCCTTAATGAGTGCTGAGTCATGGAGCCACACCCCATGGCCTATATAAAGGAGCTACTTTCTGGCAGTCTCTGAGTCAGGCAAAAGTCAAACTTATCTTGCTGAAGTCACTTACTGGTCTCCTGCCTGCTCTGAGGACTTTGCTAGGACTTTGGGCAGAGCTGCAGAGGCAAGCCTGATTCCGATGTTCCGGACCCAGCCGTCAGCGGAGGAGTGGGCCACGACATCTTGCCTGACTCCTGACACACCTACAAGATGGATCAGCAACAGCTGGCGCTGATTGTGCAGCAGCTACAAACAGACAACCAGCAACTGCAACAGCAAGTCGCCCAGCTGACTGCTCAACTGGCTGCTGGGAATGTCCCAGCAGTCCAACCTCCTCCTCCTCCTCCTCCTCAGCGCCACAGCCCGGTACGGTGCGGAGAAGTTCTCAGGGCGGATGGAGATGTTCCCGGCCTTCATGGCCCAGTGCCAGACCTACATGGCAATGCGGCCGGGGACTTTCCAGATGACCGGGCCAGGGTGGCCGTGATGAACCTGTTGTCTGGCCAGGCTGCGCGGTGGGCCACGCCTTGGTGCTCAGGGACAGCCCCTTGCTGGCGGACTACCAGGGTTCTGGGGCAACTCGCCTGATGTATGAAGACCCTGTGCGGCCCAGGCGGCTGCCTGGCACCTCGGAGAGATCCAACAGGGCCCGCCCGGGAGTACATCGCGAATTCGGTTGCTGTGCCATGATTCGGACTGGAACGACACGGCACTAGCGGACGCGTTCAAGAGGGCCTTCGAAGAGCTCCAGGGAGCTGGCTCGGGTGGGCGCGCGGACCCTCGTTGACCTGGTGCCCTCTGCCTGCGCCTCGACACCCGTCTCCAGCAACGCCCGTCCTGTCGCCGCCGCAACCGTCAAGACCGTCGCCCTCCCTCGACCCGTGCCGACCCTGTCCCGGGCCACCCCGCGCTTCGTGGCTGCCGCCGAGGAGCCCATGGAATTAGGAGCGGCCAGGCCTCGCCTGACGGCCCAGGAGCGGAGCCGGAGGCGCCAAGGGGGGCTGTGCTTGTACTGTGGGGAGCCCGGCCATTTCCCCACCGCATGCCCCAGGAAGCGCGGCGGAACACGTACGCCCGTCCCCGAATCCCGGCCTGGCCAGTCGGGAAACGGGGCAGGCCCGGCCCAGGGGAAACCCTAGGCCGGGCACGGACCAAGCCCCCGCCAGACATGGCGGCGTGGACCCGGGCCCCTCGGCACCTGATTTTGGACACCCGGTGTGGTGGGTGACCGCCGGAAGGATCCCGGCACACGCGCTGGTGGATTCAGGGGCCACCACGAACTTTATGGACCGGGCCTTCGTGGACCATTTTGGTGTCCCTTGGTTCCGGTAGACCTCCGATGGCGTCGAGACCATCGGACGGAGGAGCTGGTGGCGGACCCATTAACCGCCACGCAGCCCTTGCGCCTCGCCGCCGGGGACCACGAGGAGGCGATTCGCTTCTACGTGACAGCGGACCTCCACTTCCCAGTGATCCTCGGACTGGCCTGGCTGCGGACGCACGACCTCAGGTGGCCTGGTCGCGAACGCCATCTCGCTTCCCAGCCTGCAGTGTGTCGACCACATCCGCCACACCTGCGCCCGGCCAGGACGTCTTCACCCGCCGCCGCCGTGCCCCGGAGATGCAGGACTTGGCTGACGTCTTCAGCGAAAAGGAGGCGGACCGCTACCCCCGCACCGCCCCACGACTGCCCTGGACCTGCAACCCGCGCCCGCTGCCCACGGACGCCTGTATTCCATGTCCAAGCCCGAGTTGGCCACCTCAGGGACTTTCTGGACAAAATCTGGCCCGAGGTTCATCCGGCCTTCAAGTCCCTCTGTCGGCCCCGGTCCTCTTCGTAAAAAGAAGACGGGATTTGCGCCTGTGTTGCGACTACCGCCGGCTGAACGCCATCACGGTGCGGAATCGCTACCTCCGCCGCTCATCCCGGAGCTGATGGACCGGCTGGAGGCCTCCATCTTTACCAAGCTCGACCTCCGGGGCCTACAACCTGGTGCGGATGCGTGAAGGGACGAGTGGAAGACGGCGTTCGCACCGTGCACGGACACTACGAGTACACGGTCATGCCGTTGGCTGACCAACGCCCCCGCGTCTTCCAACATTTTATGAGCGATGTGTTCCGGGACATGTTGGATCGGTTCGTGGTGATCTACCTGCGACATCCTGGTCTACTCGGTCCAGGAAAGTCACCTCCAGCACCTCCGCCTGGTCCTGCAGCGCCTGCGGAGCACCAGCTCACGCCAAGCTGGAGAAGTGTTTTTCCTCCGGTCGTCCATTTAGTTCCTCGGCACATCCTCTCACCCAAGGGGATTGCCATGGACCCGCGCAGGTGGAGGCCCTGAGCAGCTGGGAAGCCCGCGTCGGGTGAAGGATGTCCAGCGGCTGCTGGGCCGCCAGTACTATCGGACCTTCATCCCGGCTTCGCCACGCTGACGGCTCCGCTCACCCAGCTCCTTCAGAAGAAGGTCCCGTTCCGGTGGGGTCCCCCGCAGGAGGAAGCCTTCATGGCTCTCAGGAAGGCTTTCATCACGGAGCCCATCCTGCGACATCCCGACCCGAACCGGCCTTTCGTGGTGGAGGCGGGCGCCTCCAGCGTCGCCTCGGGCGGTGCTGCTACAGGCCCGGCGGATGGCGGCACTCTTTTCCCTGCGCGTACTACGGAAGCTCAACCCTTCCGGCGCAACTATGCCATCTGGGAAAAGGTTGCTGGCTATCAAGGCGCGTTCGGCGTGGCGGCACCACCTGGAGGAGCCCGGCATCAGGTGGAGGTCCGAACGGACCATCGGAACCTCGAACATCTCACCACGGCTCGGAAGTTGAACCAGCGGCAGATCCGGTGGTCGCTGTCCTTTGCCCAGTTCAACTCCCGCGTCACCTATATCCCCAGTGGCCACAACCGGAGGGCGGACGCCTGTCCCGTAAGCCGGAGTACCTGGCGCCCAAGACCCTCTTCCTCCACGGACTGTACTGCGGCGGAAGCCTTGGCCGCCGCCGGAACCGGTGGACTTACGGGCCCGGTGCGAGGCGCAGCGCCAAGACGCCTGGTCTCAGCAGCGGCGGCGGGCGGGCCCACGTCTCCGTGGACATTGGAAGACGACGTACTCAAGTTCCGGGGCGGTTGTATGTGCCCACGGGCGCTCCGGTCCTCGTCCTGACCCAGTGCCACGACAACCCTGCCGCGGGCCATTTCGGGTTTTTCAAGACTCTCAACCTGGTAGCGGACCTTCTGGTGGCCCGGTGCGGCATGATGTCCATGCCTATGTGGCGTCCTGCGTGCCGTGCCGGCAAGCCAAGGCCGCCACGGGGCCCCTCGGTCTCCTCCAGCCCTTGCCGACTCCTGACAGACCCTGGGGGCAATTTCCATGGACTTCCTGACGGACCTGCCGCCGTCCTCGGGTTCACCACGGTGCTGGTGGTGGTGGACATGCTCACCAAGATGGCACACTTCATCCCGTGCCGCGGGCTGCCCACCGCCACCAAGACAGCCCGTCTCTTCTTGCAGCACGTCTTCCGCCTCCACGGCCTGCCGGACAGGGTGGTGTCGGACCGTGGGGTGCAGTTCACGGCCCGCTTTTGGAAGAGCCTGATGGCCGCATTGGAGGTGCAGGTGTGCCTGTCATCGGCGCACCATCCGGAGACCGACGGCGGGACGGAAAAGGTCATCGGCGTCCTGGAACAGTACCTCCGGTGCTTCGTGAACCAACAGCAGGACAACTGGGCCGATTACCTGTCCCTGGCGGAGTTCGCATTCAACAACTCCCAACACACCTCCACCCAGACCACCCCGTTCCTGAACAACTTGGGGTACCATCCGCAGCTCTTCCCTCTGGCGCCCCCGGACTCCCCGGTTCCCGAGACACAGTCCTTTCTCTCCGAGTTGCACGCGGTCCAGCAGATGGTACGTCGGCAGCTGAATCGGGCGAAGGAGGACTACAAGCGGGTCGCCGATCGTTCCCGACGGGCAACACCCCCACTGGTGGTCGGAGACCGCGTGTGGCTCTCCACAAAGCATCTCCCGTCCGACCGGCCGGCGAAGAAACTGGACCACCGGTTCATCGGTCCGTTCCCGCCGAGGCGGTCATCAATCGGTGGCCTACCGATTGACCCTGCCGCGTTCCATGCGGATCCATCCCGTCTTCCATCGGTCCTTGCTGGTCCCTGAGGCCCCGCTGCCTCCCTTCGGCGCCGGAGCCACCCGTCGCTGTCGGACGAGGACGGGCGGAGGAGTACGAGGTGCACAGCATACGCGACTCCCGCTGGCTGAAGGGGCGCTTCCAATACCTGGTTGCGTGGCAAGGGTACGGGACCGAGTTCACCTGGGTCAACGCCTCCGACGTCCACGCCCCGGACCTGGTGAAGGCCTTCCACGAGCAGAACCCGGCCCGACCGCATCCCGATCGTCAGCCCCGGGGGAAGGGCCCTGCGGTGAGGGATAGTGTTGTGTCTTGCCCGCCCTCAGAGCAGCCGGGGCCTTCTTACCTGCTCCCCAACACTGGGGAATGTATGCCTTCCGGCCCAAGTCCTGGCTCCCTGCCCACAAACTGCAGAAGAAGGAGCATCTCCTGCCCCAGCCCTGACTCCATGCCCAGGCAAACGGAGAGCTAGACCCTCCCTCCTCCACAGCAGGTGAGCCTGAGGAGGGTTTACTCCCAAGAACAGCTGATTGGAGTGACCCTCGCATCAGAAGATTGAGAGGCGGAGGCAACAGAGGAAGGAGGGCAGGCCTTAATGAGTGCTGAGTCATGGAGCCACACCCCATGGCCTATATAAAGGAGCTACTTTCTGGCAGTCTCTGAGTCAGGCAAAAGTCAAACTTATCTTGCTGAAGTCACTTACTGGTCTCCTGCCTGCTCTGAGGACTTTGCTAGGACTTTGGGCAGAGCTGCAGAGGCAAGCCTGATTCGGATTTCCCTGACCCAGCTGTCAGCGGAGGAGTGGGACACGACATCTTGCCTGACTCCCACACATCTACAAGATGGACCAGCAACAGCTGGCGCTGATTGTGCAGCAGCTACAAACAGATAACCAGCAACTGCAACAGCAAGTCGCCCAGCTGACTGCTCAACTGGCTGCTGGGAATGCCCCAGCAGTCCAACCTCCTCCTCCTCCTCAGCGCCACAGCCCGGTACCGGTGCCGGAGAAGTTCTCAGGACGGATGGAGATGTTCCCGGCCTTCATGGCCCAGTGCCAGACTTACATGGCAATGCGGCCGGGGGACTTTCCAGATGACCGGGCCAGGGTGGCCTTCGTGATGAACCTGTTGTCTGGCCAGGCTGCGCAGTGGGCCACGCCCTTGGTGCTCAGGAACAGCCCCTTGCTGGCGGACTACCAGGGGTTCTGGGGCACCACGCCTGATGTATGAAGACCTGTGCGGGCCCAGACGGCTGCCTGGCGCCTCGGAGAGATCCAACAAGGGCCCCGCCCGGGAGTACATCGCGAATTCCGTTGCTGTGCCATGATTCGGACTGGAACGACACGGCACTAGTGGACGCGTTCAAGAGGGGCCTTCGAAGAGCTCCAGGACGAGCTGGCTCGGTGGAGGCGCCGCGACCTCGTTGACCTGGTGCCCTCTGCCTGCGCCTCGACACCCTCTCCAGCAACGCCGTCCTGTCGCCACCCGCAACCGTCAAAGACCGTCGCCCTCCTCGACCCTGCCGACCCGTCCCGGGCCACAGGCCCGTGGCTGCCGCCGAGAGCCCATGGAATTAGGAGCGGCCAGGCCTCGCCTGACGGCCCAGGAGCGGAGCCGGAGGCACCAAGGGGCTGTGCTTGTACTGTGGGAGCCCGGCCATTTCGCCGCCGCATGCCCCAGGAAGCGCGGGCGAACACGTCGCCGTCCCGAATCCCGGCCTGGCCAGTCGGGAACGGGCAGGCCCGGCCCAGGGAAACCCTAGGCCGGGCACGGACCAAGCCCCGCCAGACATGGCCGACGTGGACCCTGGGCCCCTCGGCACCTGATTTTGGACACCCGGTGTGGTGGGTGACCGCCGGAAGGGATCGGCACACGCGCTGGTGGATTCAGGGGCCACCACGAACTTTATGGACCGGGCCTCGTGGACCATTTTGGTGTCCCTTGGTTCCGTAGACCCTCCGATGAGCGCCGAGACCATCGACGGGAGGGAGCTGGTGGCGGACCCATTAACCGCCACGCAGCCCCTTGCGCCGCCATCGGGGACCACAAGGAGGCGATTCGCTTCTACGTGACAGCGGACCTCCACTTCCCAGTGATCCTCGGACTGGCCTGGCTGCGGACGACGACCCTCAGGTGGCCTGGTCGCGAACGCCATCTCGCTTCCCAGCCTGCAGTGTGTCGACCACATCCGCCACACCTGCGCCCGCCAGGACGTCTTCACCCGGCCGTCGCCGTGCCCCGGAGATGCAGGACTTCGCTGGCGTCTTCAGCGAAAGGAGGCGGACCGCTTACCCCGCACCGGCCCTCGACTGCCCGTGGACCTGCAACCCGCGCCCGCTGCCCACGGACGCCTGTATTCCATGTCCAAGCCCGAGTTGGCGCCTCAGGGACTTTCTGGACAAAAATCTGGCCCGAGGTTCATCCGCCTTCAAGTCCCTCTGTCGGCCCCGGTCCTCTTCGTAAAAAAGAAGACGGGGGATTTGCGCCTGTGTTGCGACTACCGCCGGCTGAACGCCATCACGGTGCGGAATCGCTACCTCCTGCCGCTCATCCCGGAGCTGATGGACCGGCTGCGGGAGGCCTCCATCTTTACCAAGCTCGACCTCCGGGGGGCCTACAACCTGGTGCGGATGCGTGAAGGGGACGAGTGGAAGACGGCGTTCGGCACCCGGTACGGACACTACGAGTACACGGTCATGCCGTTCGGGCTGACCAACGCCCCCACCGTCTTCCAACATTTTATGAACGATGTGTTCCGGGACATGTTGGATCGGTTCGTGGTGATCTACCTGGACGACATCCTGGTCTACTCCCGGTCCAGGGAAAGTCACCTCCAGCACCTCCGCCTGGTCCTGCAGCGCCTGCGGGAGCACCAGCTCTACGCCAAGCTGGAGAAGTGTTTTTTCCTCCGGTCGTCCATTTAGTTCCTCGGGCACATCCTCTCACCCGAGGGGATTGCCATGGACCCGCGCAAGGTGGAGGCCCTGAGCAGCTGGGAAGCCCCGCGTCGGGTGAAGGATGTCCAGCGGCTGCTGGGCTTCGGCAATTACTATCGGACCTTCATCCCGGGCTTCGCCACGCTGACGGCTCCGCTCACCCAGCTCCTTCAGAAGAAGGTCCCGTTCCGGTGGGGTCCCCCGCAGGAGGAAGCCTTCACGGCTCTCAGGAAGGCCTTCGTCACGGAGCCCATCCTGCGACATCCCGACCCGACCCGGCCTTTCGTGGTGGAGACGGACGCCTCCAACGTCGCCCTCGGAGCGGTGCTGCTACAGGCCCCGGCGGATGGCGGCACTCTTTTTCCCTGCGCGTACTACTCGCGGAAGCTCAACCCTTCCGAGCGCAACTATACCATCTGGGAAAAGGAGTTGCTGGCTATCAAGGCCGCGTTCGAGGCGTGGCGGCACCACCTGGAGGGAGCCCGGCATCAGGTGGAGGTCCGAACGGACCATCGGAACCTCGAACATCTCACCACGGCTCGGAAGTTGAACCAGCGGCAGATCCGTGGTCGCTGTTCTTTGCCGGTTCAACTTCCGCGTCACCTATATCCCCAGTGGCCACAACCGAGGGCGGACGCCTGTCCGTAAGCCGGAGTACCTGGCGCCCAAGACCCTCTTCCTCCACGGACCGTACTGCGGCGGAAGCCTTGGCGCCGCCCGGGAACCGGTGGACTTACGGGCCCGGTGCGAGGCGCAGCGCCAAGACGCCTGGTCTCAGCAGCGGCGGAGGCGGGCCCCACGTCTCCGTGGACATTGGAAGACGACGTACTCAAGTTCCGGGGCGGTTGTATGTGCCCACGGGCGCTCGTCCCTCGTCCTGACCCAGTGCCACGACAACCCTGCCGCGGGCCATTTCGGGTTTTTCAAGACTCTCAACCTGGTAACGCGGACCTTCTGGTGGCCCCGGGTGCGGCATGATGTCCATGCCTATGTGACGTCCTGCGTGCCGTGCCGGCAAGCCAAGGCCGCCACGGGGGCCCCTCCCGGTCTCCTCCAGCCCTTGCCGACTCCTGACAGACCCTGGGGGGCAATTTCCATGGACTTCCTGACGGACCTGCCGCCGTCCTCGGGGTTCACCACGGTGCTGGTGGTGGTGGACATGCTCACCAAGATGGCACACTTCATCCCGTGCCGCGGGCTGCCCACCGCCACCAAGACTTATCTTGCTGAAGTCACTTACTGGTCTCCTGCCTGCTCTGAGGACTTTGCTAGGACTTTGGGCAGAGCTGCAGAGGCAAGCCTGATTCGGATTTCCCGGACCCAGCCGTCAGGCGAGGAGTGGGACACGACACACACTGGCAATCAAGATAAAGAGGAGTAACAAGTTCTGCAACCCACAAGGAGAAATATTGAACCTCATAATAACTGTGTTTATATGGGAAGCATAGTTGATATCGACCCAGCTCCAACATCAAGTTGACATCCAGCATTTTTATCATCTAGCCAACCAATCAAGCCAGACCATATTGCCTCCAGGAACCCCATACAGATGCTGATCTGAAACGTAGCTGACTGGAAAGGGATGGTTGATAGTGGACTAATGAGCTTTCTCCCTAGATTTGATGTAATAGCCATTCAAGAAACCTGGTTAACCGAAGTGGATGAACCGTAACAACTGCCAGGCTTTCAGGGATGGGTTTCCCCAGTCCAAAAAACAAAAAAAAAAACAAAGGGAGACCCTCTAGTGGGCTATGCATTCTTATAAAGCAAGAGTTGCAATGGCAGGGGGAGAAACTATACAACAAAGACAAGTATTCGTACTTCCCAGCTGTTAAATTTGGATATGAAGAGTTCGAGTTAATACTGGTAAACGTGTATATCCCCCCAAACACATCCCAGTATTATAACTCTAAATACTGGATAGGCTTGGAAGTTATCCTAGATTATATATCTGTATTGTACCCTCAGTCCATAGTGGTATTACTAGGAGATTTGTACGCTAGGTTGGGTCCCTCTTCGTATGAGCTCGACCAGAAGAAGGGAGTTCAGGGAGTTTTTGATAACCATCCTCAGTGGCTCTTGAGAGACTGCAAAAGTAATGCTGCTGGCCCATTCCTAGTCTCCTTAATTTTTAAGGGTAAACTCTAAATTCTGGGAGGTAAGGATAAGAATTACACGTATACTTACACATATCACTTGGCCAATTCAAGCAGTATATATTGGATCTCTTTTGTGTGTCGAGAGATAAAGTTGACCTCTTTTCAGAGGTCACAGTACACCTTAGCAACAATAGCGATCATCAGCCTGTAAGTGTGATATTGCAAGGCCGCTCAGATTTAAGACCATATAACATGGCTGACAGATGGCTCACCAAAAAGGTAGTGACCCAAAATAAAATTAATTTGGGCCAAAGTTGATCCTAAGGCAATATCAGACTGCCTTAAAAAAGAATGCTACCAAGTGGTAAAACAATCCAGTCATCTACTACTGACTGGCTGTCACCCTTCAATGCATTCTCTAATCTCTGTAATATTCTGAAGAAACACCTAACAACTAAAACTGCTACAAAAAGAGCCCGAGTCAATAGATCCTAATTTCTTCCTGAATGCCAGCAACTGAAAAATAAATGGAAGGCAGTCATGAGGCTCACCCAGAGGAATCCTACTGCTCATATACAAGCTGAGATGTTGCACACAAGAAGGGAATATAAAAAAATCATAACATTAAAGAAAAAAAGTTTTGCCATTTCCATCTGGTCAGAAATCGAGCTGGCTGCCAGAAGTTATAACTCAGTAATATTTTGGCACTCTGTAGCAGGTGTCCTGAAGGAATGGAGAGTTCCATTTGACATATCAATCTCTGCTGAGGACTGGGATAATTATTATCAGTGTTTGTTTGCTTCTATGGAAATTGCAGAGAAATTGTCTTTAAGCAGTGATCTAGTAAACCCTAGAACTCCCCACCACCACCACCTGTCTCGGAAAAGGAATAATCCATCATTAAAAGTTTAAAGAGCAATAAAGCCCCAGGTAAGGATTTTTTATCAACAGAATTATTCAAGGAATTTCCCAATTGTTGGGGTCCAGTATTGACAGGTCTTTTTACACATATAAATAACACCTGCCATATACCAGGTGGGTGAAAGATGGCAATAGTTTTCCCTATATATAAAAAAGGGGAAAAAAGGATCCTAGTAATTATAGGCCTATTAGCCTGATTGACATTGCAGCAAAAATATATGCTAGGTTCCTTTTGAACAGAATTTAAATCTGGGTGGAGGAAAACAATATCCTTACAGAAGAGCAAGATGGTTTTAGATAAAGCCGATCCACTATTGATAACTGCTTTGCCTTGAACCATCTAATTGCCAAATATGCCTATAAGAGGAAACCCCTGTTTACTGCTTTTATAGACCTTACAGCAGCATTTGATATCGTAAACAGAGAAGTACTATGGAATAAACTGACATCTCTTAAAATAGAACCTAGACTGCTGGCTTTGATTAAAGCCTTTTACACAAGTACCTGTTTGAGGGTACAGTATGAGGTTAATGGGGCTCTGATTAACATGATTCACACAAATAAAGGAGTAAGGCAAGGGTTTATCCTGGCCCCATTATTATCTAGTTTATATATCAATGACTTGCCAGGGTTAATGAAGGATCCCATTGGACACATGCCAATAATCTTAAATATTTACTGTAACAGCTTGCTTTATGCTGATATGATTTTATTATCATATGCACCAGTGGGATTACGTAGGCTATTAAGAAGTTTCAGTTTATTGCCAGAATAACTCCCTAATCATTAGTAATTCTAAATAGAAAATAATGGTGTTTGGAAAACATCATCAGAGACATAGGTGGCAATTAGACTGTGAACCAATTGAACAGGTTAACACCTTTGTTTATTTAGGCGTAACCTTTTCCAAGACTGGATCTTGGGCTTGCCAACATCAACAGAGTACACTTAGAGCAAAAGCCTATTTGAATTTACTGCTTAAACTAAAGAATCATAGTTACCCAAGTCCCTAGCCCCATTAATTAAATTATATAAAGCTAAAGTTACCCCTATGCTCTTGTATGGAGCAGAGGTTTGGGGTCCATACTCAACCACAGGCATTTGAGATGTATTTTGGGTGTAGATCCAAGAACATTTGCTGCAGCAGTTGGAGCTGAATTGGGAATTAAAATACAATTCATCCACTATCCAAAATTAGAGCATATAACTACTGGTGCAAAGTCAATGAAATGGAAACTACTAGAGCAAATAAAATTACACTCATAAATTTCCTGGATCACCAAGCCAACAGATTTTGTAAGAAGCTGTGGCCTTCCTGTCTCTTGCATAACAGGAGAACAATTCAAAAAAAGAGCTGCCCAAAGAGTTAAGGATATAGAAGCACAAAATGATATAGCTATCCTTAGTAAGATGGGTAACTTGAAATGGCTGAGCAAATACAAACATACTTTTCAAGTAGACAGCTATTTGAAGTTACAACTGCCAAAACATCTTAGGGAGATATTCAAACAGCTTGACACAACGGTCAGATATGGGAGATTTCATTCTATATCCTATAATTAGCATCTTTGCATTTGCAGAGCAGCAGAGGTAGAAGAGATGTTGGACTTACCTGAATGTTCTTTCTATGTGCGCTGCAGGAGAGTCCAAGCTATGGGTATTCAAAGCATCTGATTAGCCAGAGACTGAGTTGCAAAATCTTTGCCCAAGCCTTTTCTTCCCAGCCGAGCCTCAGTTTTTTCAATGAAGAAGAGGAACTGGAGAGGGCATAGTCCACCAATGAAAAGGCCGCTCCTGGACCCCAGACCGTTGCAGCCAGGGTGGGATTGGACTCTCCTGCAGCGCACATAGAAAGAACGTTCAGGTAAGTCCAACATCTCTTCTCATGTGCACTGCTTGGAGAGTCCAAGCTATGGGATTTACCCAAGCTAAATTGTAGTAGGGCAGGAAACATGTCCAACTTGAAATTTCTCATGAATGGCGAAGGTGATGCCCAGGTAGCAGCCCAACAGATCTCCAGGATTGAAGCTTGCGTGGCCCAAGCAGCTGTGGTAGCTGTGCTCCTGGTCAAGTGCGCCGTAATTCGCCCCAGAAGCGGTTTGGCTTGATACTCATACGCCAACGCAATGCATACCTTCAGCCAGTGACCAATCGAAGATGGTGAGACCTTCGTGCCCATGGACCTGGGTTGGAAAGAAACAAACAGGGACTCCACCGGAACCCAGCCATATGTTTAATGTACTTACTGAGAGCCCTGCAAATGTCCAACTTATGCCAGCGGCGTTCTTCTGGATGTCTCGGATGGAGACAGAAGTCTGGCAAAACCACTTCTTGCGCCTTATGGAACCAAGTGTTAACTGTTATGTATCTTTAAATATTTTGGCGGGAAACAAGCACGTTGCTGATTGGTTGAAGCCGCCGGTTAAACAGTATATAAAGGGTTGTTTTTCCCCAGCCAGGTTGCTGGGTTCACCATATATTAAAGAGCTGTTGTCACTACCCTGGTCTCCAGCCTCGTTACTTCCCGAACTTAACACTGGCGACGAGGATGGGATCTCGAGGCTAAGGAGCACCAGAACCGAGCTGAAGCACGAAAGAACCGAACCCAGCAAACACAGGGCAGAAAAGCGGAGATGGCCAGTTACACTCCGCCCGCACCGTTTGACCCGGCTAGAGAGAAATGGGGAATGTATATGACCCGTTTCGAAAGCTTTCTAGAAGCCAACGAACTGCAAGGAGTTCAGACAACCGCAAAGGGCATACTTCTTGAGCCACTGCGGTCCGAGGTCATCGACATCGCGGAAGCCCTGGCAGAGCCAACGCCGATACAATCGGTATCGTGGCAAACTCTGCAAACCCTGCTAAAAAACCATTTCGCGCCAACGCCGTCCAAATACGTGCGGCGTTTTGAATTTGGAGAGCACCGACAGCAGAGGCGAATCCATCGGCGACTACATGGCCGCCTGCGGAAAGCCTCAAAGACTGTGGGTACCGAGACCTGGACGAGGTGCTGCTGGAGCAACTCATCAGGGGTCCGAGACATGCGTTTGGAGGCGGCTGCTATCGAAAAGCAATCTGACGCTGGCAAACGCCCTGGACGGCCAGAGCGCATGAAATGTCCACCCAAGCGGCGGAGACATTG
Source organism: Ahaetulla prasina (assembly GCF_028640845.1). Taxonomy (NCBI): domain Eukaryota; kingdom Metazoa; phylum Chordata; class Lepidosauria; order Squamata; family Colubridae; genus Ahaetulla; species Ahaetulla prasina. The sequence goes on along the minus strand of NC_080542.1, from coordinate 83,406,817 downwards.
CAAAAGCCTCTCACACCAAAGGCGAGCACAAAGTCAACCCCGTGCACCAAGAAGAGATCCAGACCGAATCCGACGGAGAGGATGAGGAAGGGTCTGCCGAACCGAGAAACGCGAAAGAGGACCGGGACGAATGCGGAAGTTGCGGAGGTCAACACCAGCGCCAACGCTGCAAGTTTAAGGACGCAACATGTCGGCGGTGCAAGAAGAAAGGGCACCTAGCTCAAGTCTGTCGAGCAACCTTCCCGAAAATTCAAATCGGCTAATCAGAGCGGGATCGGCAAGGCGACCCGCGATTGGCTCAAACAAAAAAGGCGCGGATTCGAACCAAACGACTGTGGTCATAGGCCGCGCCTCAACCCGAGTGGAGAAGAAGATCTTCACCAAACCCAAAATAGAAGGAGTACGGTGCCGACTCGAAGTGGACACCGGGTCAGCAATCACCATCATGTCCTGGGACACTTTGGCGAAGTCACTGCCATCAGTCGCGAAGCGCCACCTGCAAACACAACGGCTACGAGTCCACAACTACCAAGGGAATCGAATCCCTGTTCGAGGGACCACCTCTGTCCGAGTTGAGTACGGACCACACAAGAAGACCCTGCCCATCACGATCGTCGAAGGGACCCTACCTAGCTTGTTGGGACTAGACTGGTTTCGCGCACTGGGCATGGGCGTGACTGGCATCTACAGAAGTGACTGTAACCTGAAAGACATACTCATGAATGAGTTCGAAGATGTCTTCAAGGACTGCCTGGGCAAGTACAAGGGGACCCCTATTTCCTTCAATTTAGACCCCCAGGTAGCCCCCATTAGGTTAAAGGCAAGGAGAGTCCCTTTTGCCCTCAAACCTAAAATTGACAAGGAGCTAGATAAGCTCATAAATCAGGGGATTTTGGTGCCAGTCGATCACGCAAAGTGGGAGACGCCAATCGTCACCCCAGTAAAACCAGATGGGTCAATTAGAATCTGCGCTGACTACAAGGCGACGCTAAACAAAGCCTTACAGAAAAGCGCTTACCCGGTTCCCGTGGTGCAACATTTGCTGCACTCTTTGGGGCAAGGGCAAGTCTTTGCAAAGTTAGACTTGGCCCAAGCCTACCAGCAACTGCCCATAGACGCCAACACAGCCGAAGCCCAAACGATTGTAACTCACAGGGGTGCATTCAAGTGTACCCGATTACAATTTGGGGTGAGTGTGGCACTGGGGCTGTTCCAAAACTTAATGGAACGACTTCTGCAAGGGCTCCCAGGGGTAGTTCCATACTTCGATGATGTATTGATATCAGCCGAAAACGTAGAGGAATTGGGGGAGCGTTTGAGAAAGGTTCTGGGCATTTTCCGGTCAGCCGGACTAAAGGTTAAAGTGAACAAATGCCAGATAGGGGTAGAATCCGTCGAATTCTTGGGCTACCGAATAGACAAGAAAGGAATTCACCCCACTGAGAGCAAGGTCAAGGCAATCAGAAAGGCTCCAGCGCCCAAAAACAAAACAGAGCTACAGGCATTCCTGGGGCTAGTGAATTTTTACGCGGTTTTTTTAAAAAACAAAGCGACCGTTGCTGAACCGCTGCATAAGCTTCTAGGGAAAAATACTGTTTGGTCTTGGGGAAAGTCGGAAAGTAGGGCTTTCGAAGCAGTAAAAAACCTGCTCTCGAGCGATAGCCTGCTCATCCAATATCATAGCTCATTGCCCTTAGTGCTGGTTTGCGATGCCTCCCCTTACGGGGTGGGGGCTGTGCTCAGCCACAGACTTCCAAACGGCACAGAAGCCCCTATAGCCTTCTACTCCAGAACGATGTCCTCCACAGAGAGGAACTATAGCCAGTTAGATAAGGAAGCGCTAGCAATTGTGTCAGGGGTAAAAAAATTTCACGAATATGTTTTTGGGCGAGACTTTGAAATTGTGACTGACCACAGACCGCTGTTAGGAATACTGGCAGGCGACCGCCCAACGCCTGTGGCACTTTCGCCACGATTGACCCGATGGACTATTTTCTTAGCCGCTTATTCCTACAAGCTGCAGCATCGACCGGGAAAAGAGGTGGGGCATGCGGACGCGTTAAGCAGATGCCCACTGCCAGGGGCGATCGAAGACCCCACTCCGGGGACGCCCATCCTGCTGATTGACTCTTTGGACTCTGGCCCAGTCACATCTAAGGAAGTGGCTCGGGCATCATACCGGGACATTATGCTAAGGACTGTACTCGGTTGGGTACAAAGAGGGTGGCCCGCTGCGCCGGGCGAACGGTTTAAGGAATTTGTAAAAAAACGTGATGAGCTCTCGGCTCAAGGGGGGTGCCTGTTATGGGGTGATCGAGTGGTAATCCCGGATAAATTGAGGGGAAGGGTATTGGACCTCCTCCACGAGGGTCACCCAGGGATCGTAAGGATGAAGGGGCTAGCAAGAAGCTATGTGTGGTGGCCACTCATGGACTCAGAGATTGCTGAGAGGGTAGGGAAATGCCAGGCTTGCCAAGAGTCCAGACCTCTACCCCCAACGGCCCCAGTCAGGGAATGGGAAAAACCCCAAGGGCCCTGGTCAAGAATCCACATTGATTTTGCTGGCCCTTTCCACGGCCAAACCTTCCTAGTGGTTGTCGACGCTTTCTCTAAATGGTTGGAGATCATACTCATGAAATCCACGACAGCCGAGGCAGTAATCGCAGCCCTGCGCCACCTATTCGCAACCCACGGGTTGCCTGACACTCTGGTGTCCGGACAACGCCCGCAATTCACGGCAGCCCAGTTTGAGAATACTTGGCAGAGGAGGGCATCCGACATGCCCTCTCGCCTTTCCACCCTGCGTCGAATGGCCTTGCAGGCGTTCCGTCCGGGCGCTAAGGAGGCATTGTCCAGGCTCAAGCCAGGTGACTGGCAAACAAAGATAGATTTCTTTCTGGCCGTTCAGCACAGAACCCCAAGCACTGCTACAGGCAGAAGCCCAGCCGAATTATTGATGGGACGGAAGCTCCGGTGCCCACTTGACCGTTTGAATCCCCATTACACACCAGAGGGTTACAAGGGGGAACTAGAAAAAATGAGAGAAATGGGCATAGGCGACCGAGTGTGGGCCCGCAACTATGGGGACGGCCCAAGTTGGCTCGCAGGGCAAATCATAAAAGCAACCGGTCCAAAGTCATACTTGGTCGAGTTACAAGACAACCGAGTATGGAGGCGCCACATAGATCAGATAAGGAAAGCGAATAGCTGAACAACCCGAGCTAAATGAGACAGATCATGACCACTCCTTATTTGAACCACAGCTGACCATAACCGGAGGCGCAAGACTTAGCTGAGGTCCCGGAGGTCCAGCGACGCCATCAGGTTCCGATGGAAACAGCAGGAAAACTCTAAAAAGTAATCCAAGGCCGGAGGGCCAAGAAAAGAGACTGCAGTAATCCAGGGCCCGATGGCCTAGAGAAAGAGCTGGGAGGAGAAAGCCCTCCGACCAGCTCAAAACACCACCCAGGACTGAACCGCGCAGGTCCGAAAGAATTAGGAGACGCCCAGGTTATTTGCGTGACTACGTCGAAAAATAACATGTAAATAATATGTAAATAGTGGTAAAGTGTTTTCTGGGAGGGGAGGAGTGTTATGTATCTTTAAATATTTTGGCGGGAAACAAGCACGTTGCTGATTGGTTGAAGCCGCCGGTTAAACAGTATATAAAGGGTTGTTTTTCCCCAGCCAGGTTGCTGGGTTCACCATATATTAAAGAGCTGTTGTCACTACCCTGGTCTCCAGCCTCGTTACTTCCCGAACATAACATTAACCTTCGGCACAAAAGACGGGTCCAAGCAAAGAATGACCCAGTCATGGTGAAAAATACACAAGTCAGGACCGACAGCTGCCAGTTCCAAAATTAAGCGCGCTGACGTGATCACCACCAAAAACCTTGAGGGTCAGGGGCCTGAGGCTTGTGGATCTCAGGGGCTCAAATGGGGAAGCCGTAAGAGCCTGCAAAACCACTGTAAGGTCCCAAGATGGATATCGATGGGGAGGTGGCAGGCGGAGGTTGGACACCCCTTTCAAAAAAACATTGCACATAAGGGTGTCTTGCAAGAGAACTGGTCTATTGTATGACTGGTCTATGGTCATATGGCTTAACCAGTCTGCCTGGGCATTGGCAACCCCGGAAATGTGCTCCGCTCGCAAAGAGAGAAAGTGTTTCTTCACCCACATGCATAACTTCATTGCTTCACGCATGAGTGCCTTGGAGTGAGTTTCTCCCTGATAATTGACGTGTGCCTTGGTAGTGACGTTGTCCATCAGCAGAAGCACATGCTGACCTGTTAACATAGGTTGAAAATGCTGGAGCACTAAACACGCTGCCCTCAACTCCAGTCAACTGATATCATTGAACAGCTCCACTGGTGACCACTATCCTTGAGCCACTTGATCTTCCAGGTGACCCCCCTAGCCGAACAGGCTGGCGTCTGTAGTCATGACTTGCTCGACTGGTTCTCTGAAAAAGCACTCTTCTCCAAGGCCCCTGACGTCCACCAGTTCAGGGACTTAAGACCTGTGGTGGGAACTCTGATCTTGTCGTTCATGTTGCAGCAGCCTGATCTTTGGCTGGGCAAAGCCATTGAAGGGCTCTGGTATGGAATTAGGCCCACAGAATGATAGACAGGCAAGAAATCATCTTCCCCAACAATTGGGAAAGAACCAACACTGGCACCCTTCTCAAGGTCCTGACCTGGAACACCAAGGCCCTTATGTTGTCTCTGCATTCCTGAGAAAGGAAAACCTGAGAAGTCAGCATATTGATGCTCCTAAATGAGTGATACTGGTAACTTGTGCTACTTGGTTTTTGTCCTAGTTAATGGAAAACAAACCCACAAGACTGGAGGGTCTGGACCGTGATTTGCAGGTCAACCTGTGCCTGTGCCAAGGATGATGATTGAATTAAAATATTGCCCACATAGCATTGAAGCCGCATAGGCTCTGCCTGCAGATGGGCAGCTCTAACATCAAGGAGCTTAGTAAAGGTCCGTGGGGCCTAAGACAGGCTGAAGGGAAGCACCCTGTTTTTCCAATGGTGGCCCGCATAAGCGAATCGGAATAAACACCTGTGGGACAACCTAATCAGCACATGTAGGTATGCTTTTTTAAGGTCAATTAAGGTTAACAAATCTCCCCGCCTGATGCCAGCTTAGACTGCAGGGATTGCATCTTAAATTTTCTGTACCTGACATGCAAATTGAGATCCTTCAAATTTAAAATGGCCCTGTCCCCCTGAACTCTTGGGAACTAGAAAGAGGATGGAATAATAACCGCAACCCCTCTGGTCTACTGGCACCTGTTCTATAGCCTTGATATCCAGCAACTGCTGGATTTTGGCCTCTATAAGACCTCTTTTAACTGAATCCCAGCTTGGTGGAGTAGAATAAAACTCTAAAGTGAGCCCGAGCCTGTCTCCAAGGCCCAAGCATCAGAAGTGGTAGCCCTTCATTGGTCGACAAAGCTGTTTAAATGGCCACCAATGGGAATTTCCGAAGGAAAATTATTGGAATGGTGGTAAGGCCAGTTACTGGCTTCCCGAAAGGGATGCCTAGATTATGGTCGCCTGGCTCTGTCTCGAAAGGATTACTTATCTTGGGATCTATCCAGGCCTCTGATAGGGAGAGGGGTTACACCCTGCCTCCTGAGGCTGAAAGGACTCATCCTGTAAAAGAGAGCAGCTCTCTCTTCAGCCCTATATGGGAGAACTTTCTGCTTATCCTTACTTTCCACCAAGATAGGGTCAAGGACCTCGCCCAAAAAGGCTACCCCTTTTAAACAGGGCTGAAGCCAACCACCATTTAGACCTCATATTGGATTGCCACTGGCAAAGCAACAATAGACGTCAAGAAATTTGCCAGTGAGGCAAATTTAGATGCATTTAAGGTGGCACCTGCCATGAATTCGGCTGCTGCCATAAGTTTGCTAATATCCTGTTGCAACCTGGTGTCCTCCGAGGATGCCCTGGTTTGCATTTGACTAGGCCCCAGTAGGGATGTTCTTCAAAAAAAAGATGAAGTGGTGGCAGATCTAATAACCCAAGCAGCTGCCTGACGAGTCTTACAAGCCGAAAGCTCTGCTTTCCTGTCCTCAGCTTTAAGGCCCTCAGCTGTATCTGAAGGAAGAACAGCCGCTGATGCCAAGGAGCATCCTTTTGGAATCTGCAAAAAGCTCTTCAAGCTCCTGCTCAGCAGTGTATAACTTCCTGTCCATCCCACTGGGGGCAGGAACTGAACCAGGCTGGGCTCACTGGGAGGCTGGGCTCACCTGGGAGGGGGAAGGTGCGGGAGAAAGAGGCCTTGTCATCTCCTCCACCTGCCTGCCTCTGGGACCTGGAGCGGAGCCAGAGAGGAAGGTCCTGCAGAGGAAAGCCCTGTCGGCTCTTCTCCCTCATTCTCTGAGTCACACTCTGCCAGGAGTCCAGGCTCGGGGGCTGAAGACACAACAGGGGGTAAGAGACAGGTACCTTGGTCTATATACCAAATGAATGACCCATTGGGATCCCCATATCAAAACAACTTACTTTATGTGTGGCCAGAACAGGGAAATAACATTTAACACAGCACAGTACTTAAACAAAATGGTTCAGTTGAGATCTGCATACGTGGGACTAATTGGGATAGATTGTATGGGTGACACCGAAATGTAATTTTATTCTATTTTACTTACTTATGTATTAAATTATATTGTATCTTATCCTATAACTATTGTATTTTACCCTACTCTTATTTTAAATTGTTTGTATAGGATTTTATTGGTGATATAGATTTGAACCTTGTGCTTTGATATGGCCAATGTCAGGTTGCCTCTGATTATATTTAGGAAAGAATACACCTTGACTTCATTTGAAAATAAAGAAAAGTACTTTTACTAAATACATCCAGACAATAGCAGTGTAAAGTTGGATCTGAGACAGAATATGGCTAACATCCCATATCCCCTCGTTAGTCCCTCCTCCCCACAAAAGGTCAGGCAGGCCCGGTCCAATGCCAGCTCCTTCTCGCCCCCCAGTGGTAATCTTCTTCCGAAGGTCTCCGGCAGTTTCTTATCTCAGGAATGCAGGGTACGTTGGAAACCCCATGCATCTGCTGTTTATGCTGATTCAAATATTTGCTGCCCCTCCCCTCCTTTTATGTCAGACGACACTCTTAAAGGGCCCTCTTCTGTTAATCTGAATAAGATAGTATACATCTTAGGTTCATGGCTATTTTACATTAATATACGACACTGCAATCTAACTACTGAATACAAATTGCACACATATAAATAGAGTGAAGCTTGGAGTGGAGGCTGACATTCGGCCCTCCTGCAACAAGGACGTTAGTCCTGGAAAAGAAAAAAGAAAAGTTAGGGTTTGTTAGGATATTTTCTATAGAATTGTGCTATTTTGTCTGGAGCGTGAATATCTTCTTTGTTCACCCATTCAGCTTGGGACAAAGGAAAATGCTTCCAAGCAATAAGATATTGGATCTTATTTCTATTTTTTCTGGAATCTAAGATTTCTTTTACTTCAAAATGTTGTTTGCCTTCTATGAGAATTGGTGAAGGAGGGGGTGTGTGGTTAGCACGGAATGGAGACGCGTGTTCTGGTTTCAGTAGGCTAACATGAAAAATGGGGTGAATTCTTCTCAAGGTTTTCGGTAATTCTAGTTGTACAGTCACAGGGTTTATGATTTTTACTATTGGGAAAGGTCCCACACATTTAGGTCCCAGCTTTTTAGAGTGGTTTTCAAATATTTGGTGGAGAGATAAACCTTATCTCCAACTTTGTACTTGTTCTCTGGAGATCTTTTCTTATCAGCTTGTTTTTTGTGTGCTCAGTGGGCGTCATCAATCGCTTTGCAAGTCATCTTCCATGTACTTTGTATTTGATCTATCCATTCTGATGATGAAATTGTGGTTTTTTTCCTTTGGAAGTTCTGAGATGGGAACAAAGTCTTGACCAGAGGCTATTTTAAAAGGAGTGAATCCTGTGCTACTATGAATTGAGTTATTGTAGGCTACTTCCACAAAAGGTAGTAAGTCCGCCCAATTGTCTTGACGATTTATGTAATATCGTAGATATTGTTCTAGTACCGCGTTCGAGCGTTCACAACTTCCATTAGTCTGGGGATGATGGGAGGAGCTTAATCCTTGGGTGGAGCCTATGAACCGCAAAAACTCTTTCCAAAACTGAGAAGTGAATTGAACTCCTCGATCTGAGATTATCCGTTCTGGAACTCCGTGGAGTCTGTAAATGTGTTGTACAAACAATTTTGCCAAAGTTTTTGAAGAAGGTATTTTGGAACATGGGATGAAGTGGACTTGTTTGGAGAACAGGTCTGTAACTACCCAGATAACTGTATTGCCCGCACTTTTTATTATTATTTATTATTATTTATTAAATTTTTATACCGCCCTTCTCCCAAAGGACTCAGGGCGGTGTACAGCCAAAGATAAAACACAATACATATACAATTAAAATCAACAATTAAAACCTAGCAGATTACAAAAGGCTGATAATTAAAAGTTTAAATTTAAAATTTAAATTTTTTTTAAAAACCCAGAACAATAAAAACCCCAGTTTAAAATTAAAACTATTATGCCAGTCCCGCTTGAATAAATAAATGTGTTTTTAGCTCACGACGGAAGGTCCGAAGATCAGGCACTTGACGTAGGCCAGGGGGAAGTTCATTCCAGAGCGTCGATGCTCCAACAGAGAAGGCCCTACTCCTGGGGGGCCGCCAGCCGACACTGTTTAGCGGATGGCACGCTGAGACCTTCTCTGTGAGAGCGTACGGGTCAGTGGGAGGCATAGGGTAACAGCAGGCGGTCTCGTAAGTACCCGGGTCCTAAGCCATGGAGCGCTTTAAAGGTGGTAACCAAAATCTTGAAGCGCACCCGAAAGACCACAGGAAGCCAGTGCAGACTACACAGCAGTGATGTTACATGGGAGCCACAAGCGGCTCCCGTTACTACTCGCGCAGCCGCATTCTGGACTAACTGTAGCCTCCGGGTGCACCTCAAGGGCAGCCCCATGTAGAGAGCATTGCAGTAATCCAAATGAGACGTGACCAGAGCGTGAGTGACTGTGCATAAGGCATCCCGGTCAAGGAAGGGACGCAACTGGTGGACCAAGCGAACTTGGTAAAAAGCCCTCCTGGAGACGGCCGCCAGATGTTCATCAAAGGACAGCCGTCCATCCAGGAGGACACCCAAGTTGCGAACCACCTCCTTTGGGGCCACTAACTCGCCCCAAACAATCAGCTGCGGATGCAGCTGACTGTACCGGGGTGCCGGCATCCACAGCCACTCCGTCTTGGAGGGATTGAGCCTGAGTCTGTTTCTCCCCATCCAGACCCGTACGGCTTCCAGGCATCGGGACAGCACTTCGACCGCTTCGTTGGGGTGGTCCGGGATGGAAAAGTACAGCTGAGTATCGTCAGTGTACAGATGATAACTCACCCCGAAACCACTGATGACCTCGCCCAGCAGCTTCATATAGATGTTGAACAGGGTAGGCGAGAGAATCAACCCCTGAGGTACCCCACAAGTGAGGCGCCTCGCGGACGACCTCTGCCCCCTGTCAACACCGTCTGCGACCGGTCAGAGAGATAGGAGAACCACCGATAAATGGTGCCTCCCACTCCCAATCCCTCCAACCGGCGCAGCAGGATACCATGGTCGATGGTATCAAAAGCCGCTGAGAGATCTAATAGGACCAGGGCAGAGGAGCAACCCCTATCCCTGGCCCTCCAGAGGTCATCCACCAATGCGACCAAAGCCGTCTCCGTGCTATAACCGGGTCGGAAGCCGGACTGGAACGGGTCTAGATAGACAGCTTCATTCAGGTGCCAGGGAAGCTGCCATGCCACCACACTCTCTACAACCTTCGCCACAAAGCGAAGGTTGGAGACTGGACGGTAATTCCCCAAAATAGCTGGGTCCAGGGAAGGCTTCTTAAGGAGAGGTCTCACCACCGCCTCTTTCAAGGTGGCGGGGAAAACCCCTTCCACCAAAGAAGCATTTATAATCCCCTGGAGCCAGCCTCGTGTCACTTCCTGAGCAGCCAGCACTAACCAGGAAGGACACGGGTCCAGTAAACATGTAGTTGCATGTAACCTCCCCAGCAACCTGTCCACGTCCTCGAGAGCCACAAATCAAACTCATCCCAAATAACCTCAACAAGACGTGTCTCCGTCATCTCGGTCGGATCATCACAATCTTGGTCCAAACTATCCCGGAGCTGAACGATTTTATCATATAGATAACCGTTAAACTCCTCAGCTCGTCCCTGTAAAGGGTCATCCCGTCCCTCCTGATGAAGGAGGGAACGGGTCACCTGAAACAAGGTGGCCGGACGGTTATCTGCCGATGCAATGAGGGTGGAAATGTAAGAACGTTTCGCCTCCCTCATTGCCACTAGGTAGGTCTTAGTAAAAGACCTCACTAGTGTCCGATCAACCTCGGAACGGCTGGACCTCCAAGAGCTCTCTAGGCGTCTTCTCCGGTGTTTCATCTCTCTCAGCTCCTCGGAAAACCAGGGAGCCAATTGAGATCTACGCCGGGTCAGAGGCCGCAAAGGCACGACACAGTCCAAAGCGCAGCCGCGGCCTGTTACTTTTGGGTAACTCCACTATGAAATCCATGGATATTTCTTTCCAGGGGGCTCCTGGCCGGGCTACTGTTTGAAGCAATCCAGGAGTCTTTCCTGGTGGTCTTTTAGATGATGCGCAAATAGGGCAACTTGCTATATAAGATTGAATGTCCTTTTTAAGTCCTGGCCACCAAAGTTGTCTTTTATGAAGGTGTAAGGTTTTCACGAAACCAAAATGTCCTGCCATTTTAGCATCATGGCATCGTTGTAGTATGATTTCTCTGAGTGATGCAGGAACATACAGTTTTGCTCCAATCCAAGCTAATCCATCACGGAGCGTGCATTCGTGAGAATGAGCCACGAACCAGTCATCTGTGTTCAGAGCCTCTTTGAACGATTTAGTTAATTCATCTGGTAGTGATGTTTCGGTTTTGGTATGGCTTCGGGTTATAGCCGGAGCTGCTAGTTGCTGAATGGGGAGTACTGGCCGTATCACCTCGGAACGCGTCCCATTGTATTGCAGTACCTGTGAAAGAGAAGTTCTTTCCTCCGGGAATGTAATGTAAGGTAAAGTTAAAGCGGTTAAAATATTGAGCCCAGCGGGCTTGTTTAGGCGAAAGTCTTCTAGGAGTTTTTAGGGCTTCTAAATTTTTGTGGTCAGTCCAAACTTCAAAAGGATGGTTAGATCCCTCCAAGAAGTGTCTCCATGTACGAAGAGCCCAGTGAATCACAAAAGCTTCCTTTTCCCAAATAGCCCACCTCTTTTCAGTTTCAGTTAATTTTCGGGAAGTGAAAGCACAAGGTTGTAGTTTACCATCAGCGTTGTTTGGAGCAAAACTGCTCCAACTGCTACATCACTAGTGTCCGCTTGTACTACAAAAGGAACATCCATGTTGGGGTGTTTTAAGATAGGTTCAGCAGCAAACAGTCGTTTTAATTTTTCAAACGCTGCTTGACATTCCATTGTTCATTCAAGGGGTAATGAAGGTTTGGGTTTTGCATTTCATTTAGTTTTTAGGAGGTTGGTGATAGGAAGAGCAATTTGAGCAAAGGAGGGGATGAACTGACGATAAGAGTTCACAAATCCCAAAAAGCTCTGCAACTGTTTGTGCGTGCGTGGGGGTGCCCATTCCAAGACCGCTTTTACTTTCTCTGGGTCCATTTCTAATCCATCCACTGAAATGCGGTATCCTAGATAATCTATTTTTGTTTGATGAAATTCACACTTTGATAGCTTGGCATAGAGTTCTGCTGCAAGTAATTTTTTGAGCACCGTTCTTACTAGCTTTACGTGTTCATCCATGGTTTCTGTTAAATTATATTTATTATATAATAATTATTATATAATAAATAATATATTTATAATTTATATATAATATAAATATATTATATATATATATTATTTATATATAAATAATATATATATAATAATAATAATTATATCATCAAGATAAACGAGGACCCCTTTAAACAAATGTTGATGGAGTATTTCATTTATCAGTTGCATGAAAACTGTGGGAGCCCCCTGCAGGCCAAATGGAAGCACTGAAAACATCCCAAGGGGCAGTTGAAAGTGGTTTTCCACTCATCCCCTTCCTTTATACAAACTCTGTAGTATGCCTCTCGTAGGTCTAACTTGGTAAAAAACTTCCCTTTCGCTAGATGGGCCAACATGTCTTTTATGAGCGGCATGGGGTACACGTTTTTTGCGCAAATGGCATTCAAGTTCCTATAGTCAACTATAAGACGAAAGGAGCCACCTTTCTTTTCTCAGAACATCACTGGTGCCGCCACCCGAGGTCTAGCCGGTTGAATGAAACCCCATTCTAAATTTTTGTCTATAAATTTACGTAGCTCCCCCAATTCCTTTTGGGTCATGGGGTAAGCTTTTGGCTTTGGGAGCTTTACCCCTGGGAGTATGTCTATTTGCACAGTCAGTAGGCCAATGGGGGGGGGGGTAGAGCATTGGAAGCTTTTTCACTAAATACTTCTCGTAAGTCCCAGTATTTTGGGGGGATTTTTTCTCCTCGCCTTCTATCTGTTCCGTCATTGCCCCCATCACATCATGGGGCATGGCAGGCTCGTCCCTGGTGTCTCTTTCTTTCACTTTTGGCGCTTTAGAGCAAAAACGTAGAACCCCCGTCTTCCAGTTAATATGTGGGTTCCATTTTCGGAGCCATGAGAGGCCTAGCAGCAGAGGTTGGTCCATTCCCGGGGCTACTATAAAATTTAGGACTGCCCGATGGTCTCCCATCATCATTTCTATGGTTCCGTAACGAAGTGGGCGGGTCCTCCCCCTGCCACAGAGCCATCTAGCTGGCAAAAAGCTATAGGCCGACTCAAGGTTTTTAGTTTTAGTTCCATTTTCTCAACTACTTCGAGGCTGATGATGGACCTGGTACACCCGGAATCTAGGAGCGCTAACATTTCACCTTTATTCCCCAAGGAAGGGACATGCAGTTTGACTGGGATTGTCAAGGGGCCCCCTTTCCAACTCACCAAAAGGTCATCATCGGAATCGGATGTGGTTTCGCTGTCATTGGACTCGGTTGGCGTCCCACGCTCCTCCTCGATGGGAGTGGCCTTCTTGGCGATGCCTACTCCCGCCTTTGCCGGCTCTCGCACCTTCTTAGTTGGCTTACCTGGTTCCTTTCCATCACTAGGGGTTGTCTTCGACACCAGCTTCACTCGGCAGTCAGCTGCTCGGTGGCCTTCTTTTCCACATCAGAAGCAAGCAGTGGAACATTGCCTCCCACTCTCCGTAGTAAGGGTGTCCTTTGGAGGGCCTCTAGGGAAATGGGTGGGGGTTTGCCTTCCTGTGCGCTCTGTTCGACTGCGATCCTTTGCCAGATCAATTTCCATCTAAACTGCCAGGGTATACCAGCCGTACAATGTGGTTGGAGCGGCCCGTGCCCAGCACAGTGCATACAGATCTCCATTCAGGCCATCTTTGTAAATGTCCACAAGGGTCACTTCCGACCATCCTCTCATCAAGGGAACCAGATCACTAAACTCCTGGTTGTAGTCAGCCACTGGTCTCCTCCCTTGCCTGATGGTTTTCATCCGGCCTTTGGCCTTCTGCTCTGCCAGGGGGTCCTCGAACCTCCTCCTCAGTGCAGTCATAAAATGCTCGTAGTTTTGCAGTAAGGGAGAGTGCCCGCTGTATAACGACACAAACCACACAACTGCTCTTCCAGTTAGGTTTTGGGTCACAGCTCTAACCTGCGCCGCCTGCGACCAATATTCTTCCGCCCAGTCCATCATATGGTTATTCACTAACGCCAGGAACAGTCCTAGCTCCTTGGCATTTCCATCGAATTTCCCAGATATGGGGGGAATTTTTGGCTTTTTCCTTCCTCTGCGCAGCCTCACTTGGCCAGCAGGTGGCGTACGCCCTCCATCTGACTCAGCTGCCTCTGGGAAGCGGATTTCTGGTTCTTCCAAAATCACTACGCATTGGGAAACTCCCCCAGTTGCTCCCCTGGCAATTTCTTCATCCTCTTCTCCCTCTCCCCTGGAGGACCGAACAGGGGATTCATGTCTTTGGCGATCTGCTTGCCTTACTTTCACCTCATGGTAAAGACGCAATGCCTCGTCCAACTGGAGCCTGTCCCTGATTTCCTGCTCTTGTTTCCAATCTGAAAGTCTGGCCTTCCCCTTTTTCCTTTTAGTCACTCCAGAAGGAAGCACTTCAGGATCTGGCTGCCACATTTTTTCTTCCAGCTGCAATTGCTCCATCCACCGGGCTCTGCAATCCTCCAGCTCAGGATTAAAACTAACAGAAGAAATACTCCGGGCGGCTCCTCCAGTTCAGCAGCTGGCTGGCTTCCCATCAAAGTTTTCATTTTGATCCCCACGGTATTTAGGTTTAAATCCTGGTTGGTCGACATGGTGGGAGATCCAACTTAATGTCAGGCTGCCTCTGATTATATTTAGGAAAGAATACACCTTGACTTCATTTGAAAATAAAGAAAAGTACTTTTACTAAATACATCTGGACAATAGCTGTGTAAAGTTAGATCTGAGACAGAATATGACTAACATCCCATATCCCCTCGTTAGTCCCTCCTCCCTACAAAAGGTCAGGCAGGCCTGGTCCAATGCCAGCTCCTTCTCGCCCCCCGTGGTAATCTTCTTCCGAAGGTCTCCGGCAGTTTCTTATCTCAGGAATGCAGGGTACATTGGAAAGTCTGCATGTCTGCTGTTTATGCTGATTCAAATATTTGCTGCCCCCTCCCCTCCTTTTATGTCAGACGACACTCTTAAAGGGCCCTCTTCTGTTAATCTGAATAAGATAGTATACATCTTAGGTTCATGGCTATTTTACATTAATATACTGATACTGCAATCTAACTACTGAATATAAATTGCACACATATAACACAAATAGAGTGAAGCTTGGAGTGGAGGCCGACAGCCTATAGACTAATTAATAAAGCTATCTATCAAAGAAACATTTATTTTTATATTGAAATTAATCTTCTGCACTTAATTTTTTTTGAAGTGTGTGTATTTTAGTATTGTACATTGGGAACAACATTTAAATTCTTACAGTTGACTTTGTATATTGTTCTAATTGAATGTGTAGCTTTGACTTTGAATAAAAGCAGCCCATTTTTCTGTTAGGAATTTTTCTGTTAAGTATTGCCATGTTGCATTAATCCATAGTTGGTTGATTATATTAAAGTGGTAGCATTCACAAAGCATGTCTAATCATGTTGATGTCATCATATTTATATTTTTATTGATATATTTTTAAATTTTGTATTTGATATGTATTTTGGTAATTTGCATTATTTGCATTATCATGGATACCACACTGCCAACACCATCAGGATACAATGTACAATTTTGTAATGTGAAAAAAATAAATCAATTTATTTCTTACTCTCTTTTTGTGATTAGTCAGCTTAACATAGAAAAGGGGGAAACCTATTGCATTTAGTACCATATCTTTCTTAAGAATTGTGAAATCTCTTTTATTCCAATTGGTCATGGTAAATTGTGTGATAATTATTCACCAAATATCCTCAAATGTCACTGATATGATGGGTGTCCTTTTTTTCCAAAATTCTGTTTATGGTCCTTTTTGCAGGAGTTCCGTGTGATCAAAGTATTTTAAGTATCCAGCACAACAATATCTATTATGACATCATGGCAATTCTGTATGTCCATCAAACCTGGACTCCTGTTTTATTTGTTTATTCCTTTCCTGTGTTATGAATTAAAAGCCTATTGCGTTCTATTTCTTTTTCTTCTTCAGAAAGATTTGCTGTTCTAGTAGAGATGGTGCGGTGTGAAGTAATAGAAGTCCAAGGAGAGAAATGGATATTCCAATCCACCATAACAGGTCATCTATTTCTCCAAACAACAACCTTCCTAAAAAGGCCTGTAAGACATGAGAAAGAATAATCAATAGTAAAATTGTATTCTGATTAATACATAAATTTCTCAGCTGCAGTAAACTGAAAATGCATAGATTATCTTTAAGACATATGCAGAATAGTATTTTAAATATATTCAAAAGTTCTTTGTGTATAACAAAGGCTATACAATAGTTTAGGATTTAAATATACTGTTTGGAAAATAGCTAGGGACTAACAAAAGAAATTACCCAATACTATCAACTCACACATGCTTGCTAAAACCTCCTTATTTGTACATTCAGAGTACTGAGTGTGTTAAATGTTCCAGTTCCAGGAAGTTCTGACACCAAAATGGATTTTCTAAGTCTGGACAAACTATTTGATTTTGGACTACTTGCAGATCATTTAGAACACTCATGAGTGGCAGAGCAATACAAGGCTACTATGATATTCTGCCTTAAAGAAAAGAGAGGGTCCCCTTTTAGGGTTTTCATCAATCATATAATCTCACTATACTTACTGAAAAGATGAAGTTGGATGTTGTTGATGTTACAGTTACTGCAGCTGAGGAGGACGAATATCTTAAAGCTTTAGCAAAGAAAGTCCACATTATGGCATTGCACACAAACACTAGACCACCACAAACTATTCGAAGTATTATGGATACCTACAGAACAATTGGGAGCAAAAATTAATGATCTTTTCTAGATATTTTACAAACATTCAATTCAAAGTAGAAACAACAGATATGCAGAACTCAGGTAGAACTCAGCTCTGAATATTACATTATTAAATATATTTTTTTAAAGAGAGAAGGATGTTGTTGCAGTGGGAAATTTTATGAAAGACACTGGTCATGATTCAGATTTGCTTTGCAAATGGCATATCAATGTTTCATGCATCATCTTGTACAGGTAGTCCTCAACTTACAACCAACCACAATTAACCCCAAAATTTCAATGCTAAGAGAGACATTTGTTAAGTAATTAACATTTGTTAATCACTTTTTTCCGTTCTGTTGTAACTTTGAACAGTCACTAAATGAACTATTCTAAACTGAGGATTACTAGTATTTGGTTCTGAAGTTAAATGAAATAATCACTTAAATTGTGCAAAATTGTGCCAAAATTCCTCATTGAAATGGAAACAGTATTTCACTTGCCATATTTCGATAAATATCACTATAATAGCACTAATGCCAAAGCTATAGAAATAGAAATACACTTTTAGAGTACATCAATTTTACTTAAAGTCATGTAAACACCAAATTGAGGAAAGCTAATTTAGGTATCCAAATCCATGAGCCAGCTAGAGAGATAAGAATTAAAAATTACGCATCAGGTGATGAGGGCAGAAATTAGTAAATTAATCTGAATAAGCATACTATAAAGAAAATTAATTTATGTATTTCCATATTTCTGACAACAGCACAATGGAACAAAATGCATAAAATGCACATGCAAGTGTGTGGTGTGTTCTCACTCAGACCCCAGATGCTCCAAAACTGTGTTTGTTTTACTTATAGTTCATTTTTGTAATTATTTGATGTTTCTTTATACAACACATAGCACCACACATAATTGAACTGTATTTTTATATAAATAAATGAGTGTGTAAAAATTATTTCTCTTTTTTTTAGAACATTTCCTGCCAAAACTTTGGAGGACTAAAATCATCTGTTCAGGTTAGGAAACAATTTGCTTTCCCCCAGAGCCAGTTTAGCATTTCTTAACTACCTTGTTTTCCCCAACTTAATATTTCTCAGTTGTTTGTAGGGAACTATTCTTTAAATAAATTGGTTTACAAATTCTATTATTTAATTAGATACCAACTGCATTTAGCAAGTACTGTTTTCCCTATTAGCATGCTATTTCCTAATTTTATATTACACACAGACACATACAGTCATGGCCGAAATTGTTGGACCCTCAGAAATTTTTCCAGAAAATCAAGTATTTCTCACAGAAAAGTATTGCAGTAACACATGTTTTGCTATACACATGTTTATTCCCTTTGTGTGTATTGGAATAAAACAAAAAAGGCAGGAAAAAAAGCAAACTGGACATAATGTCACACAAAAGTGCAAAAATGTAATAGAAGCGAGGTAAAGTGTTATAAAATTATTCATTCAGGGGCTACTACATGCATACAAAGCCTTCAAACCTGTTCTGTAAGGCAGTGATCTTTCATGCAATTATTTGTCATCAGAACTGAATTTTTAATATAGAACCTGGGAGATAATGGGGGGGGGGGAATTCTCTGGTCAAGACTCTGTAAATCTCACTGCCCAACCAGGTCATGTGCTAGGACAGTGATGGTTAACCTTTTTGCCATCGTGTTCCAAAAGCAGGGGTAACCCGGGGGGGGGGTGTTCGTGTGCGCATGTGCCCACACCCATAATTCTATGCGACACTCCTCCCACACATGTGCGAATGCCCCCCTGCTCCCCCTGCTTTTGGCACTGATGGCATGTTGGGCCCAGTAGACCCGTTTTTTGCTCTCCCCAGGCTCCACAGCCTCTCTAGGAGCCTGGGGAGGGCAAAAACGGCCTTTCCCATCCCCCCAGGAGGCCCTCCGAAGGCAGGAAACAACCTGTTTCCCTACTTCCGGGTGGCCCAGAAGGCCCGAAAATAAGCTGGCCATTTCATCATATCTACAGCTAGAGCAAAGCTTATTAATTTCATTAAGTGCTTTCACCAAACATATACATATTTTGCTCAACATCTTTACAGAACTGCTTAAGTTAATCTGAGCAACAGAATAACAGGGCATTATATTCACCTAGAAAAAAGACAACAATATGCAAAGAGCAGTTTTATTGGAGAAAAAGGTGGTAATAAATAGCTGATTTCTCCAAGTAAAATCTGCAGTGCTTCATATTTCCTGGTTTTTTAAAAAAAGACAGGATTTGTATGCCACATTAAATCACCAGGTGCTCAACTCTGATTTAGAATATTATGTGAACTCACTATTATGGTTTCTAAATCATTGTTCATAACTTGTTCAACACAAGTTTAAAAGTAATACAGATAGTCCTCCTCTACATACAATCATAATGATGCTCATAAGTCATTACGTCTTAAATCGAGATTCAATTTTATGACAGTTTTTACTATGGACATAAAATGAATCATTGCAATTGGCAAGCACCTGAAAAATGATCAGGTGACTGCAGGAGGGCAGCAGCAATTGTAACTTTGTAGAAGAATCATAAATACTATGAGAAGATTTATATCAAAATGTATTTTATTCTTTATACTGTTTCTATCTTTCATTATACATTAACAGAATCCACAATGGACTGAGAATCAGTGTCTCTACTAGATAATTGACAGTCAAACTGAAATTAAGTTAATCAAGTAAAAATAGCAAACAAGGCAAAGTCTTTTATTCAAACTTCCTCAAGCCCCCAATAGGTTTCCCAGTCCTAATCCACTTATGAAAGGATAAGGTCTGTAAACACAAATAGAGTTAATATAATTAGGTTTCCCAGTGGAACTATATGTTCACAAGAATAAACATCATAGGATATCCAGATATGCAAGCAAAATGTTGGAGATGTAATTGTGAGGACGCTACATATTTTCATATTTGGTGGACTTGTAAGAATATTAAGGCTTTCTGAACAAAAATTTGGTGGATTCTACAAAATGTTCTGAAAAAGAAGATAAAGTTCCTGCCGCCATTTTTTCTGCTGGGAATTATTACGGACTGTACAGTAATTGAGACTAAACTGATTTTAAATCTAATAACAGCAGCAAGATTACTGATAGGACAGTATTGGAAGAAAAAAGAAGTACCTACAATAGGAGAATGGATATTGAAAGTTGCCAATTTGGCTGAGATGGCAAAAATCTCAGCCTTTTTGAAAGACAATATGCAAGAAAGATATTTAAATGAATAGAAAAAATGGATTGACTATATTCAAAACAGATATCAGACTAAGAGTTATCAGACTGCCTTTAAATGATTAGGATGTATTATTTTTGATTGTTTTGGGGGAGGTTAGGAATTGATGAGAATTGTAGGAGTATAATTGAGTTAGGAGGGAAAAATTTATAGCATATGTTTGTTTTATTTTTAACTACACCTTGTGTTTGTTCTGGGAAGTCGGGAGAGGGAGGGGGTTTGTGAAGGGAGGGGGGAGGGGGGTTAGGAGGAAACGGGGGGGAAAGTTTTGTAAAACTTTTTCAATTAAAAAAAAGAATAACATCATAGGCATAATGATCTGGTATTAGGGGATTTAGTGACGATACCGGTGTCATGGACAGATCATTTTCTCCTCCGCCTGGACTTTCAGACCGCCGCTCACCACCGCAGGGAGACGGAACCAATGCGTTGGTTCCGTCCCAGGCGCCTGATGGACCCCAAGAGGTTCCTGACGGAGCTTGGGCCGTTTCCTAAAGATCTTGCCCACGGCACGACCGAAGAACTAGTTGTGGCCTGGGAACAGGCCGCGGCTGGGGCTTTGGACCATGTCGTGCCTTTGCGGCCTCTGACCCGGCGTAGATCTCAATTGGCTCCTTGGTTCTCTGAGGAGCTGAGAGAGATGAAACGCCGGAGAAGACCCCTAGAGAGTACCTGGAGGTCCAGCCATTCCGAGGCTGATCGGACACTAGTTAGGTCTTTTTCGAAAGCCTACCTAGTGGCACTGAGGGTGGTGAAGCGTTCCTACGTTTCCACCCTCATTGCGTCGGCAGATAACCGCCCGGCCGCCCTGTTTCGGGTGACCCATTCCCTCCTACACCAGGGGGGACGGGTTGACCCCTTGCAGGGACACGCCGAGGAGTTTAGTGGTTATCTATATGATAAAATCGCTCAGCTTCGGGATAGTTTGGACCAACATTGTGATGATCCGGGTGAGATGACTGAGACACGTCTTGTTGATGTTGTTTGGGATGAGTTTGATTCTGTGGCTCCCGAGGACATGGACAGGTTGCTGGGGAGGTTACATGCCACTACATGTTTACTGGACCCGTGTCCCTCCTGGCTGGTGCTGGCCACTCAGGAGGTGACACGAGGCTGGCTCTGGGGAATTATAAATGCTTCTTTGTTGGAAGGGGTCTTTCCCGCCGCCTTGAAAGAGGCGGTGGTGAGACCCCTCCTGAAGAAGCCTTCCCTGGACCCAGCTATTTTGGGTAATTACCGTCCAGTCTCCAACCTTCGCTTTGTGGCGAAGTAGAGTGTGGTGGCATGGCAGCTTCCCCAGGACCTGGATGAAGCTGTCTATCTAGACCCGTTCCAGTCCGGCTTCCGACCCGGTTATAGCACGGAGACAGCTTTGGTCGTGTTGGTGGATGACCTCTGGAGGGCCAGGGTTGTTCCTCTGCCCTGGTCCTGTTAGATTTTTCATCGGCTTTTGATACCATCGACCATGGTATCCTGCTGCGCCGGTTGGGGAGTTTGGGAGTGGGAGGCACCGTTTATCGGTGGTTCTCCTCCTATCTCTCTGACCGGTCGCAGACGGTGTTGACAGGAGGGCAGAGATCGACTGCGAGGCGCCTCACTTGTGGGGTGCCTCAGGGGTCGATTCTCTCGCCTCTCCTGTTCAACATCTATATGAAGCCGTTGTGCGAGGTCATCAGTGGATTTGGGGTGAGTTATCAGCTGTATGCTGATGACACTCAGCTGTACTTTTCCACCCCGGGCCACCCCAACGAAACTGTTGAAGTGTTGTCCCGTTGCCTGGAGGCCGTACGGGTCTCGATGGGGAGAAACAGACTCAGACTCAATCCATCCAAGACGGAGTGGCTGTGGATGCCGGCACCCCGGTACAGTCAGCTGCAACCATGGCTGTCTGTTAGGGGCAAGTCACTGGCTCCAACAGAGAGGGTACGCAACTTGGGCGTTCTCCTGGATGGACGGCTGTCGTTTGAAGATCACTTGGCAGCCGTCTCCAGGAGAGCCTTTTACCAGGTTCGCCTGGTTCGCCAGTTGCGCCCCTTTCTGGACCGGGATGCCTTATGCACGGTCACTCATGCTCTCATCACTTCTCGTCTGTATTATTGCAATGCTCTCTACATGGGGCTACTCCTGAAGTGCACTCGGAGACTCCAGTTAATCCAGAATGCAGCTGCGCGGGTGATTGAGGGAGCTCCACGTTGCTCCTGGGTAACACCACTCCTGCGCAGTCTGCACTGGCTACCTGTGGTCTTTCGGGTGCGCTTCAAGGTTTTGGTTACCACCTTTAAAGCGCTCCATGGCTTAGGGCCCGGGTACTTATGGGACCGCCTGCTGTTACCTTATGCCTCCCACCGACCCGTACACTCTCATAGAGAGGGTCTTCTCAGGGTGCCGTCCGCCAAGCAATGTTGGCTGCCGGCCCCCAGGGGAAGGGCCTTCTCTGTTGGAGCACCTACTCTCTGGAACGAACTTCCCCCCAGTTTGTGCCAACTATCTGACCTTCGGACCTTTCGCCGTGAATTAAAAACTTATCTATTTATCCAAGCGGGACTGGCTTGATTTTTAAATTTTCAAATTTTTAATTTTTAGTAATTTTATACAGGGTATTTTAGTCTGGGTCAATTTGATGGTTTTAATTCGGCCATTATTGAATATGTATTTTAATTGAGATTTTAATTTTGTATATTTAATTGTTTTTAATCTTGGCTGTACACCGCCCTGAGTCCTTCAGGAGAAGGGCAGTATAAAAATTTAAATAAATAAATAAATAAATAAATAATGTACAAATACATAGACACCCTAAAATCAACACATACACACCCAGGACAAGCACCCCTATATAAACTGTGTTACTGTATCCCATTTCTCTACAGCTACCCCTAAAGGCAAACTTTTTGCTTCTAGCAATAAATATTTCTTCTTTCCTCACAGCTGTCTGGATCTCATTTTTATTTATTCTTGCACAAGCCCAGCTTAAGTTGGAACCCCAAATTATTCTTCTGAAAATATGGTGATCCAGGTAGGGACTTGAACCTAACTTGAACTAAAATAGACCTAGCTTGGGTAAGTTCACCTGGCTAGAAGAGCATTTTTATCTCTGGGTGCTGCTCCTGGATTCTGTCCATTTGGCACTGAGGCCTTGAGTTTTGAACCACACAGCTGTTTGAAAAGGAAAATCTTGAAAGTACCTCCAAATTTGTTTTTTGTGCCCAGGGAGTGAATGAGTGAATTGTGTGTCTGTGTGTGTGGATCTTTTTCCTTTTTTCCATTTATACGACTGTTTGATTTTATGCTCTGCGCCTTTCCTAGCTATTCCCCAAGTTCTTGCGAGCCTCACTGGCTATGAGACAGCAAGGAGATTGGCACATTTCATATCAAAACCATATTATATTATATTATATTATATTATATTATATTATATTATATTATATTATTTTATATTATATTATATTATTTTATATTATATTATATTATTATATTAATTATATTATATTATATTATATTATATTATATTATATTATTATATTATTATATTATATTATATTATATTATATTATATTATATTATATTATGTATTGTATTGTATTGTATTGTATTATATATTATATTATATTATATTTAAATAAAATACACACACATATATATACACACACATACACAGACACACAGACATAGAGGCAGGGAGGGAAAGGGAGAGACCAGTACCTTTTTAATACTTTAACACTCATTAAAACTGCTAGGTGGGAGGAGGTGCCCATATTGCTCCAAATATAGCAGTCCTCCCAAATGGGTAAAAATAGAGACACTACATATCTCACTTAGGTCATCTCCTTGGATATATGTGTACATCCCTAGTTGATAAGAGACATGGGTGTCAGGTAGAGAAAAGGGGCCGTAATAGCTCAGGCTGTTAGAGCCTGTTATTAGAACACAGTAGCCTGCAATTACTGCAGGTTCAAGCCCGGCCCAAGGTTGACTCAGCCTTCCATCCTTTATAAGTTAGGTAAAATGAGGACCCAGATTGTTGGGGGGGCAATAAGTTGACTTTGTAAAAATATACAAATAGAATGAGACTATTGCCTTATACACTGTAAGCCGCCCTGAGTCTTCGGAGAAGGGCGGGATATAAATGTAAAAAAAAAAAAAAAGGAAACAGGAACTTCAGATTTGCATGTTTCCCCAACCTCTCCAATGAGAAGGTTGCTGGATGCCTGGGTTTATGCAGGAATAAAAAAGCGAAAGTATAGAATTATGTAAATAAATGGCCTAAGGTATGGGAACAGACAAGTAATTTAATTTAAAGGTACTTTCATTTTTAATAAAAAAAAATCTTAAAAGAACTATTTTCTTGAAAAGTTACATTGTTATTGAGCATGCAAACATTTCTACAAGTTTAAAATGAAAGTAAGACTATTTTAGTATCACAGTTTATGTATGCATATTGTAATTTTGTTTTAAAATAAGAAAAATTTAAAAAGAAGGCTTCCAGTGACGTCACCGCTCCTGTTGGGCGCTCTAACAGGGCGCTCCGCGTTAGAAGATCGTAAAAGTCAGTGAAACAGCATAAATCAGCTGTTCACTGACCTTAGCATACCCCTTGGGCAAGGGGTGTGCAGAGCTGCGGGGGAGTGGTAGATCTCCCGAGGGGGTTTGCTCTTAAGAGCGAATTCCTGGATCTGAGATCCCGCCGAGCCTCACTGTACTCTGGCTTCAAACGCGCTCCTGTTTTATCAGGAAAAGGGAGTAGGGGTCACTTCTGCTCAAAAGGACTTGTCAAATGGATTGATTTTCTAAGCAGACGGGGAATTTCACAAGTGCTCAATCTTTGAAGTAGAAACAACACGCAAGTATCCTGACTTCCCCTTTTGAAATTGGAAACTCTTGTCTCTGCTTAATTGACTTTTAAAATGGCATCTATTTTTTGGGAGTTTGTTTCTTCTCGCATAACTCGTGCTGACCCTATAAACGTTGTCCATCTCCTTTAACATTTCCTCCTTGTCTCTATCTAATACTTCAGCTAAGATTTCTGCCATCACTAATTCCAAATCTTCATCTTTTTCTTGCACTACATTTTGAAATCTTAAATATGATGCAGCCTTATCCATCTCTATGAAAGTCAGGGAGTTTCCAATTTCTTTGCTCACCATATTTATTTGTTGGTCCATCTTTTCTAGTTCCTTCTCTGTTTGTTCCGTTCTTTTCTCTACTTCCTTTATTGTGTGTTCATTCTTTTCTAATGCTTGTTGGATTGATCCTATTTTTTCATCGAGTTTCGATATGTCTGATCTCATTTCCAGTTTTAATTTCCTCATTTCCTCTTTCAGTTCGTTAATATCCGCTCTTGTCTCTAAATGATTCTTTACCATTATTTCCTGGAGTTTTGCCATTGATTCTTGTAACAAAGATAGCGAGATTTGAATATTAATATTGGAGGGAGTATTTTGTTCCTCGGCTTTCAGCATTCCCTCTGTTGTTTTTTGTGTTATTACTGAAGGTATTGTTGTTGAGGGTGTTAGAGGTAATATAGCTTTCTTTCCTGCCTTAGTTAATGTGATGTTTGTGGAAGTCATCTCTTCTAGTATCTCTTTCTGCTTTTTAAGAATATTATACACGTTGTCCCAAATTGGCATTAAACACCTTCAAATTCTATACTTTGAAAGTTCGTTATTAGTATAATTTAGTTCTTACTATTAACTTTTGTGTTATTATATTATTTGTATAGATCTCGATGTTCACATCAATATTCAGAAATCATAGAATGCATAATTAATTAGAGGGTTGAGGTACCTAATTATAAATATCTATATGAAACTCTTTTTTCCTCCCCCCCCAAATCTGACTATAACTAAATATAACAGTAACTTATAGTTTGAGTTATAAATATAAATCTTAACAAGTATATATAAATAACAAGTATATATAAATATTGATATATTAATCAAAATATCTACTAATCTATAAATCTGAGTTATAAATCAGTATATATATAATTATATATATAGGTTGAAAAAATATAAAAAAGAAAGCGCAAAAACAAACATGAAAGGAGTATCAATGTATAAGATAACTTACGTAGCACTTTCAGTTACTTAATATATAATGTATAAATTAGAATATTTAGCTATAATCAATTTTTTGGCTGGGATAGTTAGCCTTCTAACAAGTAAGTTAATGGTTTAAGTGGATTAAATAGTGATAGTGATTTCCAAAAAGCATTCAAATCGTTATATCCAGTAGAAAAAAAGAAAAAAAAATCAGTTGGCAGATTCAGTAAACAAAAGTAGGCAAAAAGTAAAAGAGTCACCAATTCCTCAATTTCTTATTAATGTGTTGGTCTCTCAAAAGTTCCCATCAACTCAGTCTTCCTTATTATGCTGATAAGTTGCTGAGTAATGCTCTTTTCTATGGTCGCTCTTCACTTCCGTTACTTCAGCTGCTTCTAATGAAAAAAAAAACAAAGCTCACAGCCTCGTAACTAGTGCTCAATTCTCAGTTTTTCAAAGTTCAAAGTTTAAAGTCTGAAATTCAATGTGCAAATGTTCAAAGGATATTCCAAAGTACTGTCTTCTGTTTTGTTCGTTAAACTGTCCTGCCTTTTTCAGGCTATCAATCGCACCCAGTCACTCTCCGTTCTTTCTCACCAGCTTCTTAGCTGCCTTCTCGGGTAACGATCAATCAATCTTCACAATGAAATATGAACCTCTTTTTTTTGTTGATCTTCTGTTACACAAATTCTTTAGCACTGACCTCTCCTTGCTTCTCACCACAAGCTGTCAGTAATCTTGCTTCCCACTTTGTTGGCTGTCAGACTACGGAGCCGGCATTAAGAAATGCCGGCTTTTTGCTTGCTGGGCTCCACGGGGTTTTTCTCCGTCACGTTGATGATTGCCTGTCACCAAACTGCTCCTCGAATCTCCCCACTTCAACACGCTTCCCTGCAGGCTTCGTGTACCCTTTTGGGTTTTGCTCCAGCACCAAAAAAGAGGGATGAAGAGCAGAGCTAGCTCCTCATAGCCTCTCTTTGTCCGAGCCTCACCAACGGAAGCCCCAAAAGAGGTCCACATTCGATTTACAAGAAGGAAAGTGCGAGATATTATATATAAAATATCCAGAGAAGAAATAATAACACATAAAGGTAAAGAAATTCAGATTCTTAAGCAAATCCCAAGAAGAGTAAGAGAGCAGAGAAAGGATTATAAATTTCTGGCGACTGAGTTGAATAAACGAAACATTTTATTTCGATGGCTGATTCCAGAAGGGATGTTGGTTACTTGGGAGGAAAGGACAATTAAAATAGATACGCTTGAAAAAGCTCAGGATTTTTTTGAACAACTGGTGGGGTCAGAAGACCAAAATAGCAAAGAAGATTTAGAGCTAAATCCCCAAAGAAGGCAAGACCAACTAAAAAATAAACACAAAGAACAAGAAGAAATAGATACTAATCAACAACAAACAGAAAGGGATAGAAGAGCAATCAGAAGACAAAAAGCGAAAGATAACTAGGGCTATGGAAAAGGAGGTGAAACTCTTATCCATCAACATAAATGGACTAAATTCAATGACAAAAAGGAAAAGGATTTTTGCAAATTTAATAAAACAAAATGTAGATATTATATGCTTACAGCAGACCTGGGCAAATTAAGGCCCGCGGGCCACATCCGGCCCTTCGTACGTCTCTGTCCGGCCCGCGTGAGGCCAATCATAAACACCATAAATTAAAGGTTTTTTTTAACTTTTATTTTGAAAAATAAATTGCACTGGTTCAATAATTGTTTTTCTTATTTAACCAATAGACCACAGTTTCACATAACCTAATATACATATTTACAGAGTGCTTTATTCTTCTGATTATCAGTACCAGCTATTCAAAATATTTAATTTAAGTATTTTACAATGAAAGAAAGTTGGTGGCCCTCTGACACAATTCAGGCTTCTCATGCGGCCCCTGATAAAAATTAATTGCCCACCCCTGGCTTACAGGAAACACATATTCTAAAAACTGATGAAAAATATTTAAATTGCCCCAAATTAGGGAGGCTGTTTACAGCTTCTGCAGATCAGGAGAAAAAGAAAGGAATAGCGGTGTACATTAAGGAAGAGATAGAGGCAAATTTAATATTTGAAGACCCTAAAGGAAGAATTTTGGCAATAGAAATACAGATAAATTTTAAAAAAATCCTATTAGTGGTAATTTATGCCCCCAATGACAATCAAAGTGAATTTTATAAAGCCCTATATGACAAAATTATTGAATTAGAAAAGGAAAACATTTGTATCATAGGCGATTTCAATGCGATATCAAATTATCAAAAAGACTACAATGGGGGGAATAAGAAAGTGGAAAAAAAAAGAGAGCTACCAAAAATATTTGTAGAAATGACTAAAGAATTAAATTTAATAGATATATGGAGAATACTAAACTCAGAAAAAAGACAATTTACCTTTTATTCAAACCCCCATAAATCTTGGTCACGCATTGATATGGCATGGATGAGTGGAGATCTAGTAGAAGAAGTGGCAGAAGTAGAAATCTTATTGAATTCATGGGCAGACCACAACCCACTTAAAATTAGCTGGAAGGGGGGAAAAAAACCAAGGAGAAGATGGACACTAAATACTCAATTATTGAAAGATAAGGAATTTACCAAGAAAATTAAGGAAGAACTAAATTTTTATTTTAAAGAAAATAATAATCAATATACATCGACCCAAAACCTATGGGATACTATGAAAGCTGTGATTCGGGGAGTTATAATATCCTTTACTGCAAAAAAGAACAAAGAAAAATATGCCCAACAAAATAATCTACTTCAAACAATTAAAAAACTAGAGACTAACCTACAGAATAACCCATTAAACTCTCAACTACAAGAACAACTGATTCTCTATAAACACAAACTCAATTTAGTTGAGCAAGAAGAACTGGTCAGAAATCTGAAAGCAACCAAACAAATACATTTTGAACAAGCAAATAAACCAGGAAGATGGCTCTCTTATAAACTCAAAAAAGAGAGAGAGAAAAGAACCATATACCAATTACAAGATGAAAACGGAGAAAACCAATATAAAATAGAAAAGAAAAAAGAGATTGCACATAAATATTTTGAAGATTTCTATAAGAAAGAAAAAATAGATGAGGAGCAGATTAGGAACTATCTAAGGGAAAAAAGAACTCGAGAAATAAAAGATGAACTGAAAGAAATGCTGACTAAGGATATAACTATGATGGAATTAAATCAAGCAATTAGATCCCAGAAAAGTAGTAAAACACCAGGCCCTGATGGCTTTCCAGCAGAATTCTATAAGACAATAGAAGAACAAATAGGACCAATAATGGTTGATTTATTTAATGAGGTATTAACATCAGCTAAAATGCCGGATACATGGAGGGAAACACTAATTTCGCTAATCCCAAAGGAGGATATGGATCCTAGGCTGATACAAAATTATAGACCAATCTCTCTGTTAAATGTAGATTATAAAATATTTGCTACTATTATCGCCAATAGATTAAAGAAAATTTTGAATGATTATATACACTCAGACCAAAATGGATTCCTTCCAGACAGACAAATTAGAAACAATTTAAGAATAATTATGGATAGTTTGGAATACTATGAAGCTCACCCAGAGAAACAGGTAGCCCTTGTTTTCTTGGACGCCCAAAAAGCATTTGACAATCTCAATTGGCAATTTATGATTCAACAAGTATATGATATGAATTTTGGCACCAAATTTGAGAATATTATAACAGCAATATATTCGATACAAAAAGCAAAAATTATAATCAATGGAGAAAATACCCAAACTTTAAATATAGAAAAAGGAGTTCGACAAGGCTGCCCCCTATCCCCTCTGCTCTTCATACTTTCATTAGAAGTATTACTAGAACGAATTAGACAAAATCCAGAAATAAAAGGATTGAAAATCAGAAGTGCAAGCATTTGCAGATGATTTGGCTTTTATCATTGAAGAACCACTAGAGAAGCACAAATTAAGGAATTAGGAATTAGAAAGGTATGGAACTGTAGCAGGGCTGAAAATTAATAGACAGAAAACAAAACTTCTACCAAAAAATTTAACAGAACCACAAACAATAGAACTGGAAAGATCACTTGGACTTCAAACAACAAGAAAAATCAAATACTTAGGGATATGGTTGTCAGCACATTGCAAAGCAATAAAGGAGAATAATTACAACAAATTATTACAAGAAACAAAAAAAGATTTAGAATTGTGGAAGAAGATGCAGCTGTCACTATTAGGAAGAATAGCAGCTGTAAAGATGTCTATACTACCAAAATTCCTATATTTGTTTCAGACTGTTCCAGTCAAATTAGAAAAGACCTTTTTTAATGACCTTAATAAAACAATTGGAAAATTTATTTGGCAGGGGGAAAAACCTAGAATAAAAATGAAATATTTACATGATATGAAGAGCAGAGGAGGATTCGGATTACCAAATTGGGAATTATATTATAGTGCAGCAACATTAGTTTGGTTAAAAGACTGGATCAATTTAAAGAATAAAAGAATACTAACTATAGAAGGCCATGACCTACAGAGAGGGTGGCATGCCTTTCTGTGGGAAACAGGCCATACGAAACAAAAGTATTTCCACAGACATTTGATTAGAGATTCCCTAATAAACAATTGGATTAAAGTTAAAAAGAAACACTATATAAAAATCCCAATCTGGCTATCCACAATGGAAGCAATGATTCACCCAAATAATTTAGATTTGAATAAAATGCTAAATATAAAGATCTATTAGATATTCATGGAAAATTAAAAACACTACAGGACCTCCAAGAACAAGGACTACTGGTGGGCCTATCTTCAGTTACAAAATCGATACAAACAAGATGTAAAAGAATATGGAATATATCTTAAACCACAGCAATTAGATAAAATTTTACTAGGGCCAGACAAAAAAAATATTACCCAAATTTATAAATATTTGCTAGAAGTAGAATTGGAAGAAGAAGTAGTGAAAGGATGTATGATCGCATGGGGTCAAAATATTGGACATAATATAAATTTATCAGATTGGGAGAAAATATGGAACAGAAATTATAAACTAACCAAATCAGCAGCATACAAAGAAAATGCATATAAAATGTTCTATAGGTGGCACCTGCCCCCTTCGAGATTAGCGAAAATGTATCCCAAAATGTCTCCCATATGCTGGAAATGTAAAATAAAGAGGAACATATTACCATATGTGGTGGTCTTGCCCCGAAGCACGTAAATATTGGTTAAAAATTAAAAAGTGGCTACAAGAAATCACGAATGAACAATTGGATCTAGAACCCAAACTTTTTTTATTGGGGATCTTTAAAAAAAAATACGTGAAGAGTGTAAAATATTTAATACTACATATATTAACTGCTGCTAGGATGGCCTTCGCTCAATGTTGGAAACAGCCATGTGTGCCCACAGAGAGACTTATTGTACAAAAGATTATGAATTGCGCAGAAATGGACAAACTAACTTTGAGTCTGAAGGATAAGGAGACATCAGTATTCTATGGTATATGGGAACGGTGGTATGGATGGATGGAAAGGAGATAGGAATATTTAGTTACTAAGCATAATCAATAGATAAAATAAGAACACAAATATGTATAATTTAATGTTTGTCATTATTGCATGGATTATTATTAGATGAAAAACACCACAAATAAGCTGTTAAATGATATAAGCCTTTTTTCCCCTTTTTTTAATGCTTTTAATGTAAAAAAGTTTAATAAAGTATATATACGTAAAATGGCATCTAAAAGTGAAAGTGTGAATTTTTCAGTACAACAAAGTAGCGTTATTTGTGGATTGTTATAAACGGAGCTCTCCTATACTGAAAGGAGCAAAGGAAAGTTTTTAAGTTTAAATTCTTGACTCTTTTGAAGATAGAAATGATTGCTAAACCATTAAAGCCCTCTGGAAGAAGGGGATCTGAAGCAAATCTTGAGGATATACTTAAAGAATAATTAAAACTCTCTGAAGAGAGGCAAAAGGAGATGATGGAAAAATTTAATAGAGAAATAAGGGAACAGATGAAGAAGAATAATGAAAAAATAAGAGAAGATATGCTGGCTTTTCAATGTTTGTCTAACAAATTTGAGGGACTGGAAGAAGAGGTGCAACAGATTTCTCAGTCAAATAAGCACTTAGAAGATAAAATGGAAGGTATTCAGACAAAAGCGGATGAAAATAAAGACCAGGTTGTGATATTGCAGTACAAGCTTATGGAAGGAGCTCTTAGAATCAGCGGTTTGCAGGAACAGAGACGAGAGGACCTAAGAAAAATCATATCAGAAGCATTGGCTGAATTTATTGAAGTGGAACCCCAAGAGGTAGCTTATCAAATTGATAAAATATATAGAGTTAATTATTGGATTGCAAGACAGAGAAAGCTACCTCGGAACATTGTGGTTTATTTTGTGAAAAGAACTATGAGAAATCAGATTTTGCAAATTGCATATCAGACAGCTTTGAAAATTGGAGAACAGGAGTTGAAGGTCCTGAAAGAGATTCCTTCCAAGATATTAAGAGACAGGAAGGAGTTTGTTTTTTTTACACAAGAACTTAAAAAACACCAGATTCAATTTAGATGGGAGGTGCCAGTTGGTCTGACAGTATTTTATCAAGGAAGGAGATACAGAATTGACACTGTCTTAAAGGCAAAGGATTTTCTTTCTACAGTCTTGAAAGTTGAAATAGAAGTGATAGAAAAACTTCAAGAGATCCAAAAAGGCATGGTGACCCAAGAGGCTTAATTGCTGCCAGCACCAGAGGAGCCACAAGAGCAAAGGGTGACAAGAGGAGCTCTTAAGCATAAAGAAAAGCAACAGCTTCAAAGTAAAAGTCAGGACCCCAGAATGGAAGCTGTGGGAGGAGCTAGACGGAAGATACCGGAGGAGGATCTTCTGTTGTCTGCTTCAAAGCTTCAGGAGGCCAGTAATGGCAAATAGAATTTTGTCATGGAATGTTAATGGCTTGAATTCAGCTCAGAAAAGAAGGAAAATATTTCACTATTTGAAACAATTTAAAAATGATGTGATTTGTCTGCAAGAGACACATATCAAATTATCAGACCAAAAATACTTAATAAACTCAAAATTACGTAAACATTTTGTTGCATCATCTTTGGATAAGAAGCAAAATGGTATCGTTGTATATATCAGGAAGGATATACCAGCTAAGTTAATTGAGGCAGATATTCAAGGAAGATTTATTGCTATTGAACTGGTGATAGATGCAAAAAAGATTTTACTGATAGGTATTTATGCACCTAATCAGCAACAAGAAAAGTTTTATAAAACGTTACACAAGAGGTTGACCCTCTGGGATTACAGTTCGTTTATTTTATTAGGAGACTGGAATGGAGTAATTGATACAAGAAATGATAACAGAACCTCTTCTAAGAAGATACCTATACATGCAAAATTTACCAAAATCCTTTTTTGAAATGATGGAAGACTTTGAGTTTAGAGATATATGGAGGTTATGGAATCCAGATGAGAGAGATTTTACTTTTTTTCCCAATAGGCATCAACCTTTTTCACGTATTGACTTTATCTTAATTTCTAATGACTTGCTTTCTAGGGTGAAGAAAATGAAGATATTTCCGAGGTGTTTAACTGACCATAGCCCAGTATGGATGGAATTATTACAAGAGAAAAAAGGTGGTAGAACATGGAGGCTAAATGAAAATTTGTTTAGATATGAGGATAATGTAAATCAATGTAAGAAACAGATGAAAGAATTTTTTGATTTTAATATGCACAAGGGGACACCTATAGGAACTGTGTGGGAGGCGAGTAAAGCTTTTATTAGAGGAATATTGATATATTTGGACAATAGGCAGAGGAATAATAAACAAAGGCAGCGTAGGTACTTGGAAGAAGAAATTCAAAAGAAACAACAATTATTAATACAAAACCCACAAGACCACAAACTTAAAGAGGCTATAAGGATATTACAGAGTCAATTTAATATGTTAATGGCAGACCAGGTGGCAACGAATATACAATATGCTAAACATAATATCTTTGGTAATGCAAATAAACCTGGGAGGTGGCTGGCATATAACTTTTTTTTTTTTTCATATAACTTAAGGAAAAAACAGAAAGCACGTGTCATAGAAAAAATAGAATATAAAGGTAAAGAGATATATCAACAGGATAAAATTAAAAAGGCCTTCCCAGAATTTATTCCCAGACTATTTATTTATTATTTATTTATTAAATTTGTATATCGCCCTTCTCCCGAAGGACTCAGGGCAGTTTACAGCCAGTACAAACAAAATACATATAATACAAATTAAAAACTATATATAAAAAACTGATTCGATTAATGGCCTAAAAATGTTTAAATACAATTAAAACCCTGTTTAAAACCCCTAATATCAAAACCCTAGTTTAAAACTATATTCAAGCTAGTCACATACTTTATATGCGAAAGATAAAATACCGAATAGGGACATTTATGATTATTTGAAAGATTATAAGGTTAATATTCTAAAATTAGAACAAAGGGAGGAGTTGAATCGGCCGATAGCTACTGGAGAAATAGTGAAGGCGATTAAACAATTAAAAATGGGGAAAACCCCCGGTACAGATGGACTTACAGCAAGTTATTATAAAAAATTACAGGATGAAATACTAGGCCCACTTAAAGAATTATTTAATCAGATACAACTAGGAGTGGGAATACCCCCATCATGGAAAACATCTTTTATTTCATTGATACCAAAAGAGGAACAAGATTGCTCTAAACCTGGGAATTATAGGCCGATCTCACTTTTAAATAATGATTATAAGATTTTTGTTAAAATAATAGCAAATAGATTAATGTTAGTTTTACAACAAAGAATTCATACTGATCAATCTGGTTTTATAAAAGGGAGGCAGATGAGGAATAATGTTAGACAGATTATTAATATATTGGAAAATTTGGAAAAGAAGAATACTTCAGCAGCACTTATTTTTTTGGATGCGGAGAAGGCCTTTGATCGATTGAATTGGGATTTTTTATTTAAATTAATAGAGAAAATGCAATTTGGAGATTGCTTTGTTAGAATAATTAAAGCGATTTATGGAGAGCAAACAGCTCAGATTATAATAAATGGTAGTTTGACAGAAGTTATTAAGATTGCGAAAGGAACGAGACAGGGATGTCCTTTATCACCACTATTGTTTTTTTTGACTCTGGAACCATTATTGGATAAAATACGAGAGTTAACGAAAATAGAGGGAATTAAAATTAGACAATATGAGTACAAAGTTAGAGCTTTTGCAGATGACTTAGTGGTTACTTTAACAAATCCTATAAATTCAAGTAGATCTTTGTTGGAAACAATTGATAAATATGGAAAGGTATCAGGATTTAAAATAAATCAGAATAAAACAAAAGTGATAATCAAAAATATGTCTAAACAACAGAAACAAAAACTAGAGGAAATAACAGGATTTGAGGTGGTAAAAAAGGTTAAATACTTAGGGGTTTATATTAGCTCATCGAACAAGAAACTTTATAAGAATAATTATGACTTGCTATGGCAAAAAGTTCAGAATGACATGAGTGTCTGGAAAAAATTGCAGCTATCGCTATTGGGGAGGATAGCGGTTATCAAAATGAATGTGTTACCTAGATTTTTGTTTCTGTTCCAGATGATAGAAATAATTAAGAAAGATAAAAATTTGGAGGATTGGCAGATAGGGATTAATAAATTTATATGGCAAGGTAAAAAGGCGAGGGTTAAAATGAAAATAATTCAGGACTCACGGGAAAGAGGAGGCCTAAAAATGCCTAATTTTAAACTATATTTTGAAGCAGTAGCCCTTTCAGTAATAAGTGACTGGTTTAATTTAACGGAGGAAGTATTTTGAATATAGAAGGTTATGACATTATATGGATGGCATGCGTATTTATTTTATGAAAAAAAAGTGGATAGGGCTTTTAAGAGTCATGTGTTGAGAAGTGCTCTTTTGCGGGTCTGGAAAAAATATTCCTACAAACTAGGCTATAAGATTCCTATATGGGCAAGCCCCAGACACGCAATAGAGAATATAAATATAGAACAGAAACAGGAAATGATTACTTATAAAGAACTCTTGTATGCTGAAAGAGGTAGCTTGCAATTAAAATCTTTAAAGGTATTAAATGAAGAAGGGAGGAAATATACTTGGTTTCAATATGGGCAACTAAGCGCTAGATGGAAAGAAGATAAAAAAATTGATATAATGCAAAGGGAGGAAGATTTAATAAAGCAAATTAGAAATCAGACCCAGGAGCATATAAAGAGATTGTACAATGTGTTGCTTGAAATAGATTCGGAAAAGGATTTGGTAAAGGACTGTGTGATAAAATGGGCACAGAATTTTCAGGAACCAATAATGTTGGTAACATGGGAGAAAATCTGGGTTAGAAATGTTAAGTTTACACAAGCACAGAATCTAAGGGAAAATTTTTATAAGATGTTTTATAGATGGCACTTAGATCCCAAAAAATTACCATGTATGTACCCTGTTATCCAAGTGAAATGTTGGAGATGTGACTGTGATGATGCTACATATTTTCATATTTGGTGGACTTGCAAGAAAATCAAGGCCTTTTGGATAAGAATTTGGTGGATTATTCAAAATGTCCTGAAGAAGAAGGTAAAGTTCCTGCCGCAATTTTTCCTTTTGGGAATTATAATGGATTGTACAGTGACTGAGATTAAATTGATTTTGAATTTAATAACAGCAGCAAGGCTGTTGATTGGACAATATTGGAAGAAAAGAGTTACCTACAATAGAAGAATGGATATTGAAAGTTACTAACTTGGCTGAGATGGCTAAAATCTCAGCCTTTTTGAAAGACAATACGCAGGAAAGATATTTAATTGAATGGGAAAAATGGACTGATTATTTACAAAACAGTATCAGATTAAGAGATATCAGATTGCCTTTGAATAATTAGGATGTATTATTTTATATAATGGGGGGGTTAGGAAATGAAAAGACTTGGATGAGGTTAATTGGATTAGAAGGGAAAATTTTATTTTATGTTTGGTTTATGTATAACAATACCTTGTGATTGACTCGGGAAGTGGGGGGGGTGAAGAGAGGGGGGAAGGGGGTTTTGCGGGGGGTGAGGGGGGAAAAGGGGAAAAATGTTTTTGTTTGTTAAAACTTTTTCAATTAAAAAAAAAAAGAAAAAGTTAAAAAAATGACTTAATTATGCTGTTTTGATGATCTATGAAAATAACCTATGCAAATCAATATTTTTTTCAGTTCCTCCATTTCACCTAGGTTTAGAAGCCTCCAAGTAAAATCTGGATGCTAAGAAAAAGAAGGGGTGGAGAGACTCTTTAACCCCTCTCCACTCTTTAGCCTATTCTAACCTTTTGCAACTATGAAGATTTCTTCCCTCTAAATTTCTTTAAGAAAACCAAGCTATGAGGAATAATCTTTTTAGCTTGACTTGTCCGGCCAGCAAGGCAATATGGAGAGAAATCCCTCTTCTCCTTCTTATTCCTTTTCTTAACCCTCCCCCCACCAAAAATGGAACAGGAGTTCTGTTTTAAAAATCTTGTGTGAGTGTCTTGGTAAAATATGTTTATCAATGCTGTAAGTCCGTTAGATAATATATTCAGTCCTAATTTTAGTCAGCTGGTTTCCTCATTTAATTCCTGGTTAACTTACTGTTTACTTATCAAATAGTGCTAATTAAGAGGAAGAAATTGCAAATCCACAACTCAACAAAAGCTTGTTTCCCAACTCCAGTGCAGAGTATATTAAAAGCAATGCTAGCCCCATTCTGCCTTTGTAATTATAATTGCATTATGAGAGAGTAGAATGTATGGATAAGCACAACTGTCATGTTTATAACTTTCATTTTCATAAATATATATACTATAAGAAAGTTAATATTTTTTAACTGTGTGTAGAAAGGGGAATTTGACTCTGGCTCGGTATATCTTTGTGACTGAGTGAATTGGTGACTATACATCTATTTCTTTATAGTTAATAGTATTGTGAAACTTATACTATTATAAATACTATTCTTAATAGTATTGTGAAACTTATAACTTATAGAAAATGTTAAGGATTGAAAGGTTTGGATATAGTTAACTGTAGAAGTTGAGTGGCAATCCGGGACATGGTGGATTTAATGGCGGTTTAAAAGGAAAAGAAGCTGAAAACAACAGGATTAGTGATTAAAAATTAAGACTGTCAAATTTGGATATTTTGGACATTTTTGGAGATTGATAAAAACTTTACAGTTGAAGAGAATTTAAGAGGATAAAAACTTTACAACTGGAGGAATCGGAAGGGGGAAAAAAGGGGGGGACCATAGAGAATGATGCAAGACTGAGTGAAGATTATACAGATTTATTAAAAAAAAGGAAAAAAGAAAAAGAAAAAATACAAGGGACTTCACTGTGTGGAATATAAAAATTCTAAGAAATAAATTTAATTGTGAGAGATGAAATAAATGTTTAACTGAAAGTAATCAAGATAAACTTGTGGAATATATAAATGAATAAGTCTATAAAATTTTGTATGGTTAAGTAATTATTGGTATATACTTGAATGTTGATATTTGAGAATTGACTCTGAGTAATTTAGATTTTAGCTATAAGTAATAAAAGATAAGAAATATAAATTTGTGTGTGTGTGTGTGTGTGTGTATGTATGTATGTATGTAGGTAGGTAGGTCTTTCGTTATTCAGGTTTTCTCCCACGTAAAATTGGAAGTGTCTTGGCGACATTTCGATGAAGTCTCATTCGTCATCTTCAGGCTTCAGCTTCGTGCTTCTGGGAGCAATGTGTGACCTGCGAAAACTTCAGAAAACAAATATATGTGTGTGTGTGTGTGTGTGTGTGTGTGTGTTGTGACTCGTCCTCCCTCCTCTCCTCAGTTGGGCCCCTCCCGTCTCCAACTGGGCCTTTTATCAGACTCCAAGTCTGTTAATGAAGATGAATGGCCTGTCATGATTCCAGCCCCCGGCCCTGGCCCCATGCCCGGAGAGGATTCAAGGAGTGAAAGGAGAAGTCCGATAAACCTCACTCATACAGCATGTGTTCCTTTGACTCAGCCTTCAGAGCAGGAAGCCAGCCAGGTGGTAGAATTACTCGGGCCTATTCCCTCTGACCCCTCCCTTTCCTAGACACTGACAGCAGATCCAGCTGAAGACAATTCAGAATGGGTGGACCCTTGCTTCCGGAGATCTGAGAGGCGACGCCAGCTGAAGGACGGGTGGGGCAGGCCTGGATAAATGCTGAGTCATGGAGCCACACCCCACAGCCTATATAAAGGACCTGCTTTTGGCATTCCAACCTTTAGTCAAGCAAAGTCTTATCTAGTTTGCTGATATCGGACCCTATCGCTGAAGTCACAACTTGGACTCCTGCCTGCCCTGATAAACCTCGAAGGAACTTGGCAAGCTGCAGAGGCTTCATTGCCAAGTTTGTTACGGACTTCCTTGACTCGTTCATCAGAGTGGGGGTGGGACACGATAATATGTTTGTTTTCTGAGGTTTTCGCGGGTGTTTGTATGTAGGTCTTTGGTTATTCGGGTTTTCTCCCACGTAAAATTGGAAATGTCTTGGTGACGTTTCGACGAAGTCTCATTCATCATCTTCAGGCTGGTGTCTTCAGCTTCGTGCTTCTAGGAGCAATGTGTGATCGCAGCTGTTTCTTCCTTTTAACTGCTAGTGGGGGTTTGAACTGATTGGTTGGGAGCTTGGCTGTGTTCTGATTGGGTGGAGGTGTGTTCTGATTGGGTTGGGGCTTGGCTGTGCTCTGATTGGATGGTGGGGTTGGCTGTGCTCTGATTGGATGGGGTGTGTTTGGGTGGGGGCTTGGTTGTGCTCAGGTTAGTCTGAGTTGCAGGGGGATTTGATTTGGTGATCTGCATTGCTGTTGTTTGGCTTCGCGTTGGTGGTCGTGCCACATCTTCATGGTGGGTGTCAGTCTGCTGCACGTATAGATTGGAGGGGTTTGAAATGGCTAATGATGCAGCTGCCATCTGGCTTCTGGTCTATGGTTGTGGTTCATCATCGGTGTGGGTTTAGTCTGCTTTCTGCATGGATGTGAGGTGGTGACATCCTGTGTGGCCCTCGTGAGTGTGGGTCTGGCGTCATTCCTCATGTTAGGGACTTGTTTGTCGATGAGGGCGGGTTTCCAAATGGCTGGTAGGTGGGAGATATCATCTCGTTTATTCATGCTGTGTGGGAGTTTTTCTCGATGGCTTCTCTGATTATTCTGTTGTTAAAATGTATAAGGAGTATATGAAATCCCATGCGCCACCTGCAGCACCACATACATCGGACAAACCAACAGAAGGCACGCATTGAAGAACATAAGAACTCAGTCAGAAAAGAGGAACCAACTTCTTCCCTGGTCCAACACCTTAAAGCCACATGACATAAAATTGACTTTAAAAAGACCAGAACTATCGCCAAAACACATCAAAACAAATATACACAGATGAGGAGAGAAGAATGTTAATGATTCAAATACAAACAGAACATAAGAACATTGGACCGACCTGAATGTTCATTCTTGATGCGCTGCGTGCGAGTCCATGTAATGGGTTGTCCTCATATGATTGGCCAAAGACTGAGTTGGTATTTCTTTAAAAACACCTCCTCTTCCTGTATAGCTCGTTTATTGACGAGGGTCTGGATCTGAAGAAGACAAAACTTGAACAGAATACAATTAGTGTAAAACCAGGACTCCCACAAAATTAGGGAGGGTATGGACTCTCACACAGTATATTGAGAACAAATGTTCAGGTAGGTCCAATGTTCCTTTTCCACTGTGCTGCTTAGAGAATCCATTTAAGCTAAATATCCCTAGGCTGGGCAGAAGAAGAATCAGGAGTCATTTCCACAGAAAGGACCTGTTGGAGTACTCTGCGATCAAATGCCGCCTCAGCCAAGGTGAACTTGTCTAGTTTGTAGTTTCAAATGAACGGTATTGGAGAAGCCCAAGTGGCCACCCAACAGATCTCAAGAAGAGAAGTTTGTGTGGCCCAAGCCGCCTTGGTGGCCACACTGTGCATTGAATGGGCTATAATGTGGCTGGGACAAAGTTTGTTCTGTTGATCATATGCCATGGCAATGCAAGCTTTAAGCCATCAAGCTATTGTGGAAGGTGACACCCTTGTGGCCAAGGAGCCAGGTTGAAAAAGATAAACAACAATTCCGACTTCCAGAATGAAGACGTTCTGTCGATGTACTTGTGCAGGGCTCTGTAGATATTCAAGTAGTGCCAGCGACGTTCACTGGGGTGCCTAGGCCTGGGGCAAAAGTTGAGTAAAATAACTTCCTGGGCCCTATGGAACCAGGTGTTGACTTTTGGGAGAAAGGTGGGATCGAGTCATAGGACGACCCGATTGGAATGAAAAATGCACAGATCTTTCCGTATTGACAGTGCAGATAGCTCCAATATCCGACAAGCGGAAGTTATTGCTACTAAAAAGGCAACTTTTAATGTCAAAAGGCAACTTTTAAGGCTGGCAGAGCTAAGGGTTCAAAGAGTGACGCCGGTAGTACCTGTAGCACTAGGCTGAGATCCAGGAGGGATACCTGCGGACTGGTGGTCTAATGTTGGATACCCCTTTTAGAAAATCATGAACCCGGGGATGTTGAGAAAGGGTTGCAGCACCCTCAAACAAGAGTACAGTCCTAATGCGGTAACCTGTCATTGCAAGATATTAGCGGCTAAGCTCGCGTCTAATCCTTCCTGTAGGAAGTCTAAAACCTGGGGAAGGGATGCTGATGTAGGGACTGTGCCAGTCCTGCGACACCAGCGACAGAAAGCACCTTTGGAGGAACCATGATACAAATGTTGGTGTGGCTGGTGCCTGCCTTCTGGCTCGGTAGAAGGAGCCATTGAAGCAGTTGGGAGTATAATCTCGCTCAGGAACTGATTGCTATGCTGGAGATCATTTGGCCCAATAATTGGGAAAGCAATGCCAAGGGAACCCATCTGAGAGCTTTCACCTGTCTCACCGTGGCCTGGATGTTGATTAGACATTCCTGCGAAAGGAAGACCTGGCAGGATAGACTGTTGATGCACGCCCTGAGATGGACCAGAATGGTAGAAGGAGTGAGGTGGCTCTTCTCCCAATTCATGGAGAAACCATGAGCTTGGAGTGTTTGAATCATTACCTGGATGTCCTGCTTCGTCTCTTGAAGGGAGAAGATTGAATCAAAATATCATCCAGGTAACATTGCAATCTGATGGGGTCTGCTCGTAAATGAGCTGCCACCACA
Source organism: Ahaetulla prasina (assembly GCF_028640845.1). Lineage (NCBI taxonomy): Eukaryota > Metazoa > Chordata > Lepidosauria > Squamata > Colubridae > Ahaetulla > Ahaetulla prasina. Next base: position 83,364,696 of record NC_080542.1, on the reverse strand, counting down.
TCCAGAAGTTTGGTGAATGTGGGCGGGGGGGGGGGCCAGAGGAAAATCCAAAGGGCAAGGCACTATATTGAAATGTGCCCCTGCACAGAAGAACCTGAGGAACCTCCTATGGGATGGTCTGATGGGAACATGGAGGTAGGCCTTTCAAAGATCTATGCATGTTAAGAGATCTCCTTTTCTGATGCAGCCCAGGATGGTATGTATGTATTTATTGATTGATTGATTGATTGTATTTGTATACCGATTGATTGATTGATTGATTGATTGTATTTGTATACCGCCCTATCTCCCTAGGGACTCAGGGCGGTTCACAGGCAAATAAAAAGATACATATAAATACAGAATAAAATATCAATTAAAAAACTTATTCTACACAGCCAAATAGTTAAAAAAGAACAATATAAATAATAAAACCCATTAAAACCCGTATAAATTTAAAATCTAATCCAGTCCTGTGCAGATGAATAGATATGTTTTAAGCTCGCGGCGGAAGTTCGGAGGTCCGGAAGTTGACGAAGTCCTGGGGGGAGTTCGTTCCAGAGGGTGGGAGCCCCCACAGAGAAGGCCCTTCCCCTGGGTGTCGCCAAACGACACTGTCTAGCAGACGGCACCCTGAGGAGTCCCTCTCTGTGAGAGCGCACGGGTCGGTGAGAGGTATTCGGTAGCAGCAGGCGGTCCCGTATGTATGTAGGGACTGCATCTTGAAATGCCTGTACTGCATGTGTACATTTAAGTTCTTTAGATCCAATATGGCTCTGCTTCCCCCTGACTTCTTTTGCACCAAGAAGAGAATCGAATAGAAGCCGGAACCCCAATGGTTCAGTGATATAGGTTCTATGGCCCGAATGGCCAAAAGATGCTGAATTTTGACTTTCATCAGAGCTCTCTTAGATGAGTCCCAGGACACCAAGCACTGAATGAACTTCCATGAGGATTCAGAGCAGAACTCAACGGTGAGGCCAAAGGTAATAGTCTGAAGTGCCCAGGCCCCGGTGGGTGTTCCGCCAGGTGTTGACAAAATTGGTGAGACAACCCCCAATGGGATCCAGAGCAGAGTAGTTACTTGTTCCTGTGATAGGAGTGAAAGTTGGAACCCCGAAAGGGTTGCCTAGACTGGAGCTGTCAAACACGGTCTGTCATGAACCCTGTCTGCGGGCTGTTGGAATGACCTCTGCTAGGCTGGGGCTTGAAACCTGGGATTCAATGACGAAAAGGACTGTCTGCGATATGGAAATGCAGATTGCCTATCAGTTCACCTGGAGACATAGGAGAGGACTTTCCTCTTGCCTTTACCTTTGACTAGGATGGGGTTGAAAGCCTCCCCGAAGAGGAAACCACCTTTAAATGGCGCCATGGCCAGTTGCCATTTGGTTTTCATGTCTGCCTGCCAATTCCACAGCCATAGGAGTCACCTGGATGTGATGCTGGATGCCATGGCTCGTGAGGCAAACTTCACAGAATTGAGCATAGCATCTGCTGAAAATTTGGTGGTGGCAATCAATTTATTGATGTCCTAATGCAGACAAGAATCTTCAGGAGATAATCTAGACTGCATCTAGTGGAGCCATATGAGCGATGTTCTGGCAAAAAAGGACACTGCTGTGGCTGATCTAATGGCCCACGCGGCAGCTTGGGAGTTTTGTGGGCTGAAATCTCAGCTCTCCTGTCCTCGGTTTTGAGTCCTTCAGTCGTATCAGATGGAAAGATGCTAGGCAATGCCAGAGTGGCCAGAGGAATATCGACCGCAGGAAGATTAAGCAGTTCTTCGAGCTCCTGTTCCATTGTGTATAACTTCCTGTCTATACCACTTGGAGTCAGGACAGCACCTGGCTGTGACCATTGATGGTGGACAACATCAACAAAGACTTGGGTGATGGAATGGCCTTGTGCTCCGTGACGGCTTCAGTAAACAGGTGCTTTGCAGAATCTTGAGGTCCAAAGATCCCTCAGAGTGCCCCATTACAACTCCCATGTTGGCCGTGGTCTTGGCCTTATGTAATAAGGTCTTAAACAGATCATGGTGGAATAGACCTGTAGTACGGGGTCTATCCAGTGTGACCTCTTCACCCTCAGAAAGATGATAATTGAAAAGCTCCTCCTTGTCCACGAGTGACAGTCCGTCCTGATGCGAGGGGGAAGAAAAACGGGCAGCCTGTAAGGAATCCCTGTCTCTGTGAGCCTAAGAATGATGGGCCTGGAGGTCCTGTGTGGTTGCAGATAATGGGAACAAGAGGCCTCTTTGAGCCAAACTGCGTCGATACCCCTGACAACAATTTGTGTGATGAATTCGCACATTTCCTGTGGCATGCCGGAGCTGTGTTCTTCCTCCAGGCGGAGTCCTGCCGCGGTAGGAGTGAAGGTGGCAGAAGGTATAGTGGCCCATGGAAGATGAGATGGTCCTGCTTGGAGATCGGGTCCCTCTGAAAAAACCTCTCTGACCACTGTGTGGTTGTTGTGACTTGTGGGTGACCAGGCTGATAGATCCTGATGGATATGAGGGAAGGTAGCCTCCTTTGAAATGAATCAGGCTGCACCTTTGGTTCAGAAGTGTTAGGGGCCCTGCCACTATCTGCTTTCTTCTTAGCTTTATCAAATTGTTTGTTGAGGGCTAAGTGTCTCCTTCTAGTGTCTCTCTCAGCTGTCAAAGAAGAGGAAGGCATGGCTGAGAATCTGGCCTTGGTGGAGTGGCCCTTGGCGCTAGACCTGCCTGTCTGCCTAGGGGGTGGAGGCGGGAGTGTGAGGAGCAGGAAGGAGAGCAGCTGCGATCCACCATGTTGGAGATAGATCTGGCTTAGACCAAAATAGTACAATTTTTAGTTTATCCCTAGGAGGCCAAAGAGTTTGATAATTGGTGTTTCAGAGTTATAATGGCCTCTAACTAACGGAACGGTTAGATAAAGGTCAAGCTACTGCAGCAGGGGCTTTTCAGGTTGCACAGAGCTGACAATACAGCTCCTAAGACCTCTCAAGTAATGGTCAATTTAGCCCAGAGCTGGCAGCACAGCCCATCTCAAATAATGGCCCAATAGAAAGGAACTGACCATAATAGCTCCTGAAAGCCTCCAAATATTGCTTGAAGTTGGCACAGGCCTGGCAAAACGGCACCACAATTACTCTAAATGTGCAAGTAAAAATGGTGCACAGCTGACAACACAGCTCCTCAGCGCCAAGCCGATGCCCCAAAATGGCGGAGAGCCGACAGCACAGTTCTCTATGCAACAAACACAAGATGCAATCAGGGGAGATCTCACCTCTGACATCACAGAGCCTATTTTGATCCCCTGAAAGCACAAAGCCAACACCATGGCTTCCTCCGCGCTTCTCGGTTGACTCACTGTTGTGTATTTGGCCCAATCAGATAAAGCTGTCAAACTCCACTTGTCCAATCTTTCCTGTAAGAGAAAGTGAATCCTCGCCGCTGACAAAGAGGCTCAGCTGAACAGTGCTCAGCCGAGCGCAGAGCTGAAAGCCCTCTTGCCTGTTCAGCCACTTTTTTTAACAAGAACAGAGACGAAATCCTCAAAATTCTCCAGCTACAATATTAGAGAGAACACGCAATGGAGCTACTAAAAATAGGTCTCACAAGGCCAGACTGAGTTAATAAAATGGAGCTAAATTAGAGGAGACACAAAGGGAGATATTAAATGGGACAATTAGCATGATGGAATTAGTGGAGGCAAGGAAAAAACAGAAAAATAACAAAACACCAGGTCCAGATGGACTTCCGGCAGAATTATATAAGACATTTCAAGAATCACTAGATGAAACTCTGTTAGAAATTTTTAATGAAGCACTTATGAAGGTAAGAATACCTAATTCCTGGACAGAAGCCAATATCATCCTTATCCCAAAAGAGGACATAGACCAACAGCAAATCAAAAACTATAGACCCATTTCACTGTTAAATGCAGATTACAAATTATTCATATTGATAATCTCAAAAAGACTAAAAAAGATAATAAATGAATACATCCATCCTGACCAGAACAGCTTTTTGCCAAAAAGGCAGATAAAAATAATATGAGAATTGTAATAGATGTATTAGAATATTATAAGGCAAATCCAGACAAAGAAGCGGCATTAATATTCTTGGATGCCCAAAAAGCCTTCGATAACTTAAATAAGGAATTCATTATTTTGCAATTAGAAAATATGAAATTCGGAGATAAATTTATAAACATGGTAGAAAAAATATTCTCAACTCAAACGGCAAAGATAATAATAAATGAACTGAACGATAAACTACTGAACAATTCACAACAAAAGGAATGAGACCAGGATGCCCCCTACCCCTCTTCCTATTTATCCTAACATTGGAAACACTGTTAATTGAAATTAGAAGTGAAAGTGAAATAAAAGGATTGAAAATAAAAAAAGAAGAATATAAACTCCAAGCCTTTGCTGATGATTTGGTTTTTATTTTAGAACAACCAATACAAACTGGACCCAAATCAATAACACAAACAGGAGAATATGGAAAAGTAGCGGGACTCAAAATTAAGAAACTCAAAACAAAGGCATTAACGAAGAACCTTACCAAAAATCAGGAGAAAGAATTAGAAGAAAAAAATGGGCATCCAAACAATCCAAAAAATAAAATATTTAGGAATATGGTTAACAAATAAAGGCTCATCAATTAAAGAAGATAACTATGATTAATTAATACTATAGATAAAGAAGGATTTGGAAATTTGGAAAAAATTACAATTATCGCTCTTAGGAAAAATAGCATCAATTAAAAGGGGTGTTAGTTCTTACCTGACATGTAAGAACCTTCTCGTTGAGTGGAGACAGCAGTCAGGAATGGGTTGCACTCTTCCTTCAGATTGGTGGACTGAATCTGACAAAGTTGATAGGTCCTGCCTCTGTTGCTAGGGGATCCAGCTTTTGGCAAAGACGAAGAAGCAGACTCAACACATCAAGAAAAAAGAAGGTAAGTAGACAGACCAGACAAACAAGGGTGGGGCTGGCTGCTGTCTCCACTCAACGAGAAAGTATGTGTCAGGTAAGAACCAACGTCTCTTCTCTGTATTGGTGGAGACAGCAGCCAGGAATGGGATAAGCTCCATGTCCCAACTATGGACAGGCCCAGGCTGGTCTGATGACCCCCCTTCGGTAAGTACTTGCTGTAAGACCCTGAGACCAAAGGCCACCTCAGAAGAAGCAAATTTGTCTAGCTTGTAGTGTCTCACAAGGATGAAGGGGTAGCCCATGTAGCCGCCCTGCAAATCTCTTGCAATGATGCCTGTGTCGCCCATGCCGCCGAAGTCGCCGCATTGCGGGTGAGTGAGCGGTCACCAGGGCAGGCCTCAGGAGGGACTGCAAATCATAGGCCTTGGCGATTGTCTGATGCAGCCACTTGCCAATGGTAGAGGACATCACCTTGGCACCTAAAGCAAGTGGGATAAAGGAGACAAACAAGGACTCCGTCCTGCGTATGCCAGCTGTCCTATTTAGGTACATACGTAGAGCCTGGCGGACATCCAAGGAATGCCAACGACGTTCCAAATGTGTGCACTGGATTCGGAAAGAAGTTAGGTAACATGACCTCTTGCATCCTGTGAAAGGACGTATTCAATTTAGGCACAAAGGATGGATCTAGCTATAGGACAACACGGTCCCCATGAAACAAAGATCCTTCCAAATAGAAAAGGTTGCAAGTTTCAATATCTGTCGCACAGAAGTAATCACTACCAAGAAGGCCACCTTGCATGACAATAAACATAAACTGGCGTCTCGTAACAGCTCGTAAGGAGCTCCTGTGAGTGAGTTTTAAACAATGGAAAGGTCCCAAGTGGAATACCGCACCACAGGAGGACACAAATTAGTGGCCCCTGTCAAAAAACGCCGAATCATCGGATCCTGCAATAAAAAAGGAGAGTGTTTTGTTTTTAACACTGTAGCCAGAGCTGCCACTTGCCCCTGGAGAGTATTGGGAGGAAGTCCCTTCTCTAAACCGTCCTGTAAGAATTCCAGAACCTGAGATACCGAGGCTTGAAGGGATAGGATTCCAAATTGGTCTGACCAAGAGCAAAAGGCCTGCCAAGTGGCAGAATAAATGCATTGCATAGAGGGCCTATGGGAGACCTGAATGGTCTGGATGACCCTGGAGGAGAGGTTGCCCTGTCTCAGGGCGCACCACTCAATCACCAGGCAGTCAGTTGAATCCATTGTGGATCCAGATGGACCACAGCCCCTGGCTGAGGGAATCGATGGCCAGAGGTATCCGCCAGGGTGGAGCCACCAAGAGGGACACAAGGTCAGCGAACCAAGATCTCCTTGGCCAAGGAGGCACCAGGAGGATGACTTCCGCTTGCTCTTCGAGAATGTTGCGCACCACCTTTGCCAGAAGAGGTAGAGGTGGAAAGGCGTAGAGAAAGCCCCTCAGCCACAGGCTGCGGAGAGCATCCACCTCCTCCGCCTGGGAAGTTGGAAACCTTGTGAAGATGCAAGACTGCACAGACGTGACCGGCACGTGCAGCAGAGGAAGCGTTGGGACAAAGCCAAAAGAATGATGAGTCATGCAGTGACATCTACAGAGGATATAAAGGAGGTGGAACTTCCTGGCTTTTTGTCTTGAACAAAGCAGTGAATTTACGTGGGCAAACTGTATAAATGGAGGGAAGAATATATTCGTGAGTAATTCTGGCCTTATCTATAATTTCCTAGTTATCTCCAGATACTTGGCAGGCCCGTGGGTAGACGTGGCCAGAACATTTATCTATGTAAATAAATTAGAAAAGGAGGCCTTTGATTGACTCTTTGTTGGGAGTATTGGGGGAGGGAAACAGAACAGATAGTTTGTAGATTGTCAGGGAGATTATAATTGGAGACTCCTACAGCCTGGACAGCCTCCAATGGCCCAGGGAAAGACTCTAACTGAGGATTGACCTGAGTCATAGGTGCAGAAGACAATCCTGGATCACATTTTGTCCAAGACCCCGACTAAACCATCTTCCACCAAAGATGGACCAGCAGCAGGTACAGCAGCAGTTACAGCAGCTACAAGCGGCTAATCAAAATCTATAGCAGCAAGTGGCTCACTAGGCAGGCCAACTTGCTGCCGGGAATGTGCCTGCAGCCACCACCCCCCGTCCTCCCATTCCTCCTCCTCGTCGCAAGTGCCCGATAACCATGCCGGATAAGTTTTCTGGGCAGCCTGAGATGTTCCCGATCTCCTTGGGACAGTGCCAGCTCTACATGGCTATGCGGCCAGAGGATTTCCCAGACGACCGGGCTAAAGTGGCCTTTGTGATTAACCTTCTTTCCGGCTCGGCTGCCCGATGGGTCACGCCCCTCTTGCTCCAGGACAGCCCCCTGCTGGCGGACCAACAGCATTTTTGGCAGCACCTTCGCATCATGTACGAGGACCCCATTCGGAGGCAACCAGGCGCCTTAAGGAACTCCATCAAGGGAAGCGCCCCCTGCAGGAGTACATCGCCAAATTTCGTCTTTTGTGCCAGGACTCTGACTGGAATGATGTAGCGCTGGTGGACGCGTTCCAGGAGGGACTCTCAGAGGAACTGCAAGACGAGCTGGCCCGGGTGGAGGCGCCGCAGACCCTCGACAACTTGGTACCCCTTTGTGTCTGCCTCGACGCCCGTCTGCAACGACGTCCCCCGGGACCCACCATCAACATCTGCACCCCCGCTTCCTGTGCCACCAGCACCCCGAGTCGCCCCACGTTTTGTAACCGCTGCGGAGGAGCCCATGGAGTTGGGAGCGGCCAGACCTCGCCTGACAGCCCAGGAGCGGAACCAGAGGCACCAAGGGGTATTGTGCCTGTGCTGTGGGGAGCCTGGCCACTTCTTGCCCCAGAAAGCGAAGTGGGGCACGCATGCCGGTCCCCGTATCACAGTGTGACCTATCGGGAAACGGAGCAGGCCTGACCTCGGGGAAACCGTAGGTCGGGCACGTACTAAGCCCCCACTGGACGTTGCAGAAGTAGACTCTGGGCCCCCTCGGCATCTGATTCTGGACACACGGATATGGTTGGGGAACCAGTCGGACGGGCTCCAGGCGCATGCTCTGGTGAACTCAGGGGCCACAACAAACTTTATGGACCAGGCCTTTGTGACCAAGTTTGCGGTCCCCGTGGTTCCGGTGGACCCTCCGATGCAGGAAGAGACAATTGATGGACAAGAACTGGTGTCCGGCCCCAGCCATCCAGCCTTTGTGCCTGGCTATTGGAGACCATGAGGAGGCGATCCAGTTTTATGTCACGGCGGACCTTCATTTTCCCTTGGTCCTTGGGTTGGCCTGGCTTCGGACCCATGATCTTCAGGTGGCCTGGTCGCGGAACGCCATCTCTTTCCCGAGTCTGCAGTGCGTCGACCACATCTGCCACACCTGTGCCGGCCAGAACGTCCCCACCACTGTCATCTCCTTGCCTCCTGAGCTGACGGACTTCGCTTACGTGTTCAGCGAGAAGGAGGCGGACCAACTACCCCCCGCATCGGCCCTACGATTGCCCCGTGGACTTTCTGCCCAATGCACCACTGCCTGTGGGACACCTGTATTCCATGTCGGAGCCCGAGTTGGCCACCCTCAGGGACTTCCTGGACAAAAATCTGGCCCAAGGGTTCATCCAGCCTTCAAAGTCCCCTCTCTCGGCCCCGGTCCTCTTCGTGAAGAAAAAGACAGTGGACTTGCGCCTGTGCTGTGATTACCGCCGGCTAAACGCCATTATGGTGCGGAATCGCTACCCCCGCCGCTCATCCCGGAGCTGCTGGAGAGGTTGCGGGAGGCCACGATCTTCACCAAGCTCGATCCCCGGGGAGCCTACAACCTGGTGCGGATGCGAGAGGGAGACGAATGGAAGACGGCATTCGGCACCCGATACGGACACTACGAATACACTGTCATGCCGTTTGGGTTGACCAACCCCCGCTGTTTTCCAGCACTTCATGAACGACGTGTTCCGAGACATGTTGGATCGGTTCGTGGTGATCTACCTGTATGACATTCTGATTTACTTCCGGTCCAGGGAAACCACCTTTGACACGTCGGTCTGGTTCTGCAACGTTTGCAGGAGCAACAACTCAATGCGAAGCTGGAGAAATGCATCTTCTTCTGGACTTCCATAAAATTCCTCAGGAATATCATCTTGCCCGAGGGCATAGCCAAGGACCCATGCAAAGTAGAAGCTTTGTGTACCTGGGAAGCCCCTTGTCGGGTGAAGGATGTTCAGTGCCTGCTGGGTTTAGCCAACTACTACCGGACCTTCATCCCAGGCTTCGCCACACTGATGGCTCCACTTACCCAGCTCCTCAGGAAGAAGATCGCGTTCTGGTGGGGTCCCCCGCAGCAAGAAGCATTCACAGCCCTCAAGAAAGCCTTCGTCACGGAATCCGTCCTGATGCATCCCGACCCGCTCCGGCCTTTTGTGGTGGAGACGGACGCGTCCAATGTGGCTCTTGAAGCGATGCTGCTACAGGCTCCGACGAATGGCGGCACACTTTTTCCCTGCGCTTACTACTCCCGGAAACTCAATGTCAAGGTTCCAGAAAAACCTCTTCTGCATAAAAAAAACTCAGAAGCCATTGTTTTCCAGAGTTCTTTACTAGCATGAGGAAACTGGCACACGATGAGTGAAATTCCAAAACTGAATTTCCGGATTCTTTTCCCAGTTATACAAACCCCAAGAGTCCCACCCCCGACCCCTTTGATGGTCACATGGTCCCACGTTCTTCCAGTTCATTCAAATATCTTCTTGCCACTCTTCCTGCAGATGTGAGCACCATCCGACCTTGACCGCTTGAAGAATGTTACCATACCCCTCAGTCCCCCTTCCTCCCCTCAGGGGAAAAATGTGGCAGCGTCTGGAACCCTAAAGTCTAATATGGTTTCCAGGCCTGACACTCAATCCTTCCGAGCGCAACTACACCATCTCGGAAAAAAAGTTGCTGGCTATCAAGGTTGCATTTGAGGCTTGGCGACACCATCTGGAGGGGGCCCAACATCAGGTGGAGGTCCGAACGGACCATCGGAATCTCAAGCACCTCACCACAGCTCGGAAGTTGAACCAGCGGCAGATCCAGTGGTCATTGTTTTTTGCCCGGTTCAACTTCCGCGTGACCTACATTCCCAGCGGTCACAACCGGAGGACGGATGCCCTGTCCCGCAAGCCAGAGTACCTCTGCGCCAAGGACCCCCTTCCTCCACAGACGGTGCTGCCGGCAGAAGCCTTGGCCGCAGCATGGGAACCAGTGGACTTGCAGGCCCAGGTGCGAGAGGTGCAGCGCCAGGATGCCTGGTCGCAGCAAAGGAGAGCGGAGGTGGGCCCTGCATCTCCTTGGACCTTGGAAGAGGACTTAATCAAGTTTTGGGGGCGATTATATGTGCCCACAGGACCACTCCGAGCCCTCGTCATGACCCAGTGCCACGACAACCCTGTAGCAGGACACTTTGGGTTCTTCAAGACCCTCCACCTGGTGACACGGACCTTTTGGTGGCCCGGAGTGCGGCATGATGTACATGCCTATGTGACATCCTGCGTACCGTGCCGGCAAGCCAAGGCTGCCACGGGAGCCCCTCCCGGGCTCCTCCAGCCCTTGCCGACACCCGACAGACCCGGGGGGGGGGCGATCTCCATGGACTTCCTGACAGACCTGCCACCATCCTCTAGGTTCACCACGGTACTGGTGGTGGTAGACATACTCACCAAGATGGCACACTTCATCCCATGCCGCGGACTGCCCACACCCACCAAAACGGCCTGTCTCTTCCTGCAGCACATCTTCCGCCTCCACGGTCTACCGGACAGGGTGGTTTCGGACCGCGGAGTTCAGTTCACAGCTCGCTTCTGGAAGAGCCTGATGGCCTCGTTGGAGGTGCAGGAGTGTCTGTCGTCATCGCACCATCCGGAGACCAATGGGGGTACAGAGAAGGACATCGGTATCCTGGAACAGTACCTCCGTTGCTTCATCAACCAGCAGCAGGACAACTGGGCTGATTATCTCTCCTGGTGGAGTTTGCTTTTAACAACTCTCAGCACACCTCTACTCAAATGACCCCGTTCTTTGCCAATGTGGGGTACCATCCGTGGCTCTTCCCTCTGGCACCACCGGACTCTCCTGTTCCTGAAACGCAGATCTTCCTGATGGAATTGCATGCGGTCCAACAGTCGGTACGTCAGCAGCTGGATCGGGCGAAGGAGGACTACAAACAGTCCGACCGCTCCCGACGGGCAACGCCCCCGCTGGCGGTCGGAGACCGGGTGTGGCTCTCCACCAAACACCTCCCATCCGACCGCCCGGTGAAAAAGTTGGACCACCGATTCATCGGCCCATTCCCTGTCGAGGCAGTCATCAACCCGGTAGCCTACCGACTGACTCTGCCACGATCCATGCGGATCCACCCCATCTTTCACCGGTCCCTTCTGGTTCCTGAGGCCACACCGAGTCCCCTTCGGTGCCCAACAGCACCCGTCACTGTCGCTGAGGACGGGTCGGAGGAATATGAAGTCCACAGCGTACAAGACTCCGGTTGGCTGAAGGGTCATTTCCAATATTTGATCGCGTGGAAGGGATACAGGACTGATTTCTCCTGGGTAGATGCCTCCGATGTTCATGCCCCTGACCTGGTACAGGCCTTCCATGAACAGAACCCGATCGTCCTGACCGCATCCCGATCATCAGCCCTGGAGGAAGGGCCCTGCGGTGAGGGGTAGTGTTGTGACCCAGGTTCCTGGACTCGGACTCCTGGACTCAGATGATTCAGAAAGTTAGGGAGAAGAACTGGCAAGGCCTGCTTCTCCTGGGCCCTCTCCCTCCCTGGCATCCACCCAAAGGGAGGAGGAGGGGCCGGTAAGGCCTGATTCTCCCGGGCCTTCTTCTGATTTGGCAACGCCCCAAGAACAGTTTTGGAGTGATGCAAGACTGCACAGATGTGACCGACGCGCGCAGCAGAGGAAGCGTTGGGACAAAGCCAAAGGAATGATGAGTCATGCAGTGACATCTACAGAGGATATAAAGGAGGCGGAACTTCCTGGATTTTTGTCTTGGACAAAGCAGTGAATTTGCATGGGCAAACTGTATCAATGGAGGGAAGAATATATTTGTGAGTAATTCTGGCCTTATCTATAATTTCCTAGTTATCTCCAGAGACTTGGCAGGCCCGTGGGTAGACGTGGCCAGAACATTTACTATGTAAATAAATTAGAAAAGGAGGCCTTTGACTGACTCTTTGTTGGGAGTATTGGGGGAGGGAAACAGAACAGATAGTTTGTAGATTGTCAGGGAGATTATAATTGGAGACTCCTACAGCCTGGACAGCCTCCAATGGCCCAGGGACAGACTCTAACTGAGGATCGACCTGAGTCATAGATGCAGAAGACAATCCTGGATCGCCTCATAAATTAGACGTAGGAATCAGTAAGGGATCGCCCTGTAACGAAACCTGGTCAGCAGAAATTGAACTTGAAGAATGTGCCACTACCTGATCCTGCGTAGTCGAAGACGCAAGATGGGTAGGTGTGGCAATTGCCTTACTGCATATCTTACTCAGGGCGAGGTCCTGCCTTTCCTCATCCCTCGTAGTCGCCCTGGAGGCAGATTTATCCGGGCGTGATTTAGCGGGGTAGACTCCCGTGAGCTTTCCACTGGCACATGGGATTGGCCACAATCCTGCTCTGATTCCCCCCGTCTCCTGAGGGAATTGGAATTCTCAGCCCTCCACAACTTAGCTAAAGCCTTGGGCATGGTGACAAAGGCGTTGCCCCGAACAGGAAAAAGGTTAAAGTAGGAGCTAGTAGAGCCACCCAAAGGTTAAATGTCTGTGTCCTTTTCTTTCTTTTTTTAAATTTAATTTTGTAGACAATCCTCTCAGCAATTGCAATAGGAAGAACTGAGCAAGGTGTCAGGGAAAGCCGTTAAGCTGTTATCACTTTCTAAGGAGAAAAAAAACCCAGCCATGGGATGGAGCACAGCGCTCCATCGGAAGCTCCTGATGAAGATTAGATTGCAGCTGACGAGGATCAGGTTGGAGCTCAGTGCTCCATCAGAAATCAAGCAGCAGCAGCGCACAGGCGGGAAATTCAACTGGTTGCAGCACTGATTGCTTCGGCAACAATTCAGAATAGGCTGGAGCTCAGCAGTCTGTCAGCATAGAGAAGCCGCAGTAACAAAATGGCAGGCATTTAAATTGGTGGCTGCCCCGATCGCCCGCAGGTGTCAAACTGCCGATCGGCGGGAGATAAGGTAGCGTGAAGCTCCAGAATGATAGTTGTAGCCGCGTACCAATCCGGGCTTGTAGCGGCGATTCTGGGCTATGGCCGAAGGGTGGGAGACCAATAAGAGCAGAAGCCTCATTGGAAAAAATAAATCAGGCAGGAAGTGAGCTCTCCCTTCAGAAATGGCCGCCCAGCCAGCCCTGTCACTCTCGCAAGTGGAATGCTGACAAACGGCTTCCAGTTGGTCTTGGGAGCGTGAAACTCCACTATCTGACACACAGCTGCGACTGGGAGTACTGGACTCCACAGCAGTCCTGGAGTGCCTTGCTACTCAATGGAACAATGATAAGAGCTCAGAAACACCTTCAGGAGGAAATTATAAAGGAAGCTCTCCAGGCAGCCGTGAGTCCCCAGGCAAGAGTCAGAGCTGAAGCTCCGCTTGCGAGGACTTTCCTCAGCACAAGAGAAGTTGAAAACTCACAACTTCAAAGAAAGGAAGTCCAGAAAAACTGTCCAAAGATCAAAAACCAGAAAAAGGTAGATAAACTGGCAATCAGGAATAGGAGCACTCTCGACGTGTCTGTCCAGTCTGATAGACTGAGTCAAAAGCTGGATCCCCCAGCAACAGAGGCGGGACCTATCAACTTCATAAGACAGTCCACCAAACTGAAGGAAGAGTGCAACCCATTCCTGGCTGCCGGCTGCACCAATATGGAGAATGAACATTTTACCTCATTTTTGAAATTTGTTACAAAGCTACAACACTTATTTGTATTAAAGACTGGATGGAATTAAGAAATAAAAAAATTCTTAGAGGGGCACGATTTACAGAAAGGTTGGCACACTTTTGTATGGGAAGGGAAAAATAGATAACACAGTTACTTTCAGAGACACCTAATTAAAGACCCATTACTACAAACACGGCAAGGGATAAAAAAGAATCATTATGATAAAATCCAAGAATGATTATCTACAATGGAGGTGCAAATTGCTTGTCATCTTCTTGCCACTTTCTCCCAGCAATGGGCCAATTGTTTCCTTGACTTTTTTCTTGTTTTTAACATGTTGGAAGAAGCTTTTTTTGTTATTTTTTACTTTTGTCACCAGCCTTTGTTCATTGTGAGCCTTAGCTTTCCTCACTTCATCTTTACAGGCTCGGGCTATTTGCTGATATTCTGCCTTAGTTATTTGCCCCTCTTTCCATTTTTTATACTTTTCCTTTTTGTCTTTCAATTTGTCCGGTAGTTCTTTATGCATCCATGCTGGTTTCTTTTGAGGGCGGTATAAAAATCAAATAAATAAAAATCAAATAAATAAATAAAAATAATTATTTGTCTTCTTCATTGGTATTGTGCTAGACTGTGCTTTTATAATCTCATTTTTCAAAATTTCCCAAGCTTCTTGAGTTGTTTTCCCTTCGTTAGATTGTTGTAGTCATTATTGATACGACTAGGGAACGTTGGGCATGAGCCATTGCTGTTAACAAAGACTGATTCAAAGAATGGGTTAAAGAGGTTTGCTTTAACTACTTCATCATTGCATTCTTTACCATTAGATCCTTTTAGGGGTGGGATGGATCTCAAGTCTTTTAAGTTTGTTGTTTACAAAATTATAGAAAGTGCGATTGGATTTTGTGCGCAGAAGGTATTCTTGTTTGATGTGATAATTGGTGCATTCAATCTTTATTTGGTGGCATATATTTTTGTAGCAGTTTTTGAAGTTAGCTACATAGCCACTTTTGTTTTTTCGCCAGTGGGATTTTTTTTTAATTGGAGCTTTCTTATTGATATGGGTAATTTGTTTTTCCTGGATTTGGTGGTGATTTGTGGTACATATAGTTTGATAACTCTATTGACTTCAAGCAAGAAAATATTATAGTAGTCTTCGGAAGTGATACAGTTAGAGAATAGAATTTGCCAGTCAAGAGATGAGAGGTCAGTGTCTATGAGATCATAGTTGGCTTTTTGAAGTTGTAGTTTGGTATCCCGTAATTATGGAGATTTTTATAAGGGCATATATTGAGACAAAAGTCTATCATGCTGTGGTCACTGTTGGAAAAAGGTTCATTTGTAGTCCATAAACTGAATTTAAGTTGTTGCAGAAGATGAGGTTGAGGCAGTTTTGAGTCTAGTGTTGTTAATTGGAGGAGTCCCAGCCACCCAGAATACAGAACTGATTAGATTAGAAATTAGAAGACATCATGAACTATTTATGGTAACCCCAAAGATGTCAGAATCTATCATACTGGGCCTGGCTTGGCTGGACAAATGGGCCCCTTCCATTATGTGGGAAGATGGATACTGGAAAATAATAATGGATATCAGGCCCCTACCCCTGTCCCTCCTCCCAAGGAACGGCCAACCCATAAAGGCCAGCTGGGTCAGACAGGCCTCCAGGTGAACCCCAGATTCCTAAGGCATATATAGACTTGGCTGAAGCATTTAGCAAGGAGGAATGTAACATCCTTCCCCCTCATTGGCCCACAGATTGTGCTATTGAATTACAACTGGGAGACAAGCTACCAAAACCCAGGATGTTCTCCATGACGCCTGCTGAAATGACCAAGCTGAGGAAGTACATTGATACCAACCTAGCCAGATGGTTCATCGAGCCTGCGAAATCTAGGGTGGCCGCGCCCGTATTGTTTAAAAAGAAGAAAGATGGGGGCTGAAATTATGTGTTGATTTTCGTAGTATCAATGCAGTTTGCATACAAAACACCTACTCCCTACCACTAATGAAAGACTTGCTGAACCACCTGTCAAAAGGCAAGATTTTCACCAAGCTACATCTAAGGGAAGCCTACTGCCGGGTCCGCATAAGGGAGGGAAATGAATGGAAAACTGCTCTTAACTGCCCCCTGGGCAGTTTCCAATTCTGGGTCATGCCGTTTGCACTTCAAGGGGTCCCCTCAGTCTTCATGCAACTGATCAATGAAGTTCTGCATGAGCACCTATATAAGGGGGTTCTGGTCTACTTGATCGATATTCTTATATTCAGCAAAAATATGGAAGAGCATATCAAATTAGTCAGGCAAGTACTGAAAAAACTCCTAGCGGCCAAACTTTATGCAAAGCTGTCAAAATGCAAGTTTCATAAGGAGTCCTTGGACTACGTGGGCTACAGGGTATCGAACCAAGGAATCAAAAAGGACCTGGGGAAGGTGAAGGTGGTGCTAGACTGGCAACTCCCATGAACTAAGGGGCGTGCATAAGTGCACAAAAGTGCCTACCGTTGGGACTTCCGGTTTGGCACCGTAGGTGATGGCGGTGATTTTTACGATCACCAACCTCTGGATTATGTGGAATCGCTAGGACAGCTTAAATCTGCTGCCCAGCGGTTCGGAAAACCCCCTCTTCGGGAGAAGGAGAAGGGGTGAGCTGAGGGCAGAGGTTGAATTTCCCTAAAGCCCCTGAGAAAAAAGGGGTTTGAAGGGTTAAGTTCCCTCCAGTAACCCGAAGTGCTCCAGATCCGAGGATTCTTCTGCTTTGGCGGAACCAATCACCACGACCAAACGCCGAGATTTATTTTGGACAATAAAGGATTATACCGGACAGAACGAAAGTGGGAGAACTTTAAGCAAGTAGCCAAGCCGATTCCCGATACTTTGTAACAAGCTTGAAAACAGCAAGAAAATGGAGGCGAATTGTTAACAAGCTAGCAGTGGAAAGCGAAAGTGATACTTTCAGCGTGTGCCTCTGCAGTTGGTAATTTGCATGTTACTTGCTGCTTTAACTCTTTGCTGCCTGCTGATAGAATCTAGGGAGATTTTTAAATACTGCTTTAAAAGACTGTGTTTCTCAGAAGTTAAGAAGATTTAAAGTGAATATTAAGTTGGAAATAAATAAATAAATAATTTTATAGAAGATGGCAGCCAAACAATTAAAGTCTACTGTAACAAAGAGCTTTGGAACTTTATCAGCTGGTGCCTCTCCAGCTCATACAGCAGAGACTAGAACATTGAATTTAGAGGCGTTACAAGAGAACTTAAAAGGCTTTATAGAAGAAAAATTTAAAGTTATAACTGATGAGATGTCTGAAATGAAAGAGCAGATATCAGAAATTCAAGTGGGAAATAAAGAAGTTAAAGAAGGATTTGTAATGGCAGTACAAAGTTTGGCAACGAATGTGATTTTATTGGAAGAGGAGGTTGAAGTAATTAAGCAAAATAATTCAAAATTAGAAAATAAAATGGATGAATTTCAAAGTAAAATGGAAAAGACAGAGGATGAAATAGTTTTGATACAATACAGAAATATGGAATTTGCTCTTAGAATCCGAGGTTTGAAAGAAAATAAGGAAGAGAATTTAAGGGAAATTTTTTCTGAAGTATTTGCTGAGATATTAGCAGCTCGTCCAGCAGATGTGGCTTATCAAATTGAAAAAATATATCGTGTGAATTCTTGGATAGCAAGGCAAAAAAAGTTGCCAAGGGATGTTGTTATTTATTTTACAAACAGAATAGTGAGAAATCAGATTTTGCAAGCTTCATATAAGGGGGAGAAGATTCAGATTGCTGGTCAAGATATCTTGATATTAAAGGAAATTCCACCAAAATGTTAAGGGCTAGGAAGGAATTTGCCTTCCTGGTGAATGAACTTAAAAAACATCAGATTGAATATAGATGGGATATTCCAACTGGTATAATAGTATATTATGCAGGGAAAGTACATCGTTTCAATACGGTTGGAAAAGCAAGAGAATTTTATGTTGAGGTATTAAAAGTTGGAAGTCTTCCTCCATTGGAAGCTAGAAGAAGGGAGGCTGAAGTGAAGGAAAGAGAAGTGAAGCAGGTACAAGAACAGATTGTGATGGAAGAAGATTTATTACAAGTGTTGGAAATACCTACGACGGGTTTAGATTCAAAAGAACAAAGGCTGACTAGAGCTGCTGCTAAACGCAAGGAACAAGAGATGAAGGCACAACAACAACTGGCAACTACTACAATGGAAACAGTGGGAGGAGCAAGGCCTAAAGTAAAATGTGATCTGCGGCTGGTGTTCCAAAAGTTTCCTTTGGCCGATAATGGTAATTAAACTATTATCTTGGAATGTTAATGGCCTGAATTCACATGAAGAGAAGGAAAGTATTTCATTATTTGAAATAATTTAAAATGACATTACCTGTTTACAAAACACATATTAGATCTTGCTAAATGTTGGAGATGCGATTGTGAAGATGCTACTTATTACCATATATGGTGGACTTGTAAAAAGTTAAAGTATTTTGGATTAAAGGCTGGTGGATCATGCAGAATATTTTGAAAAGAAGATTAAGTTTACTCGTAGTTCTTTCTACTAGGAATAATTATGGACTATACAGCTATAGAGACTAAATTGATTTTGAACTTAATAACAGTCGCAAGACTTTTGATTGCTCAGTATTGGAAGAAAGAAGAATTACCTACAATCAAGAATGGACAAAACAAAACAACAAATGGACACTCAAAGTATCAAATCTGGCAGAGATGACAAAATCTCCGCTTACTTGAAAGACTATATACTAGAAAAATATATTTTAGAATGGAAAATGTGGATTGATTATATTTAAAATAAGTATCAGATAAAAAAATATCGAATAGCATATGAGTAAATTTAGGAAATATTTTGTATTAGATATATTTTTGAAGGAGAGGGAATTGAGAGTGTGACTAAGTGTGGTGTGACTAAAGATTATAATTTAGGAATTATTTTGGATTATGATTGTTAGTTTTGATATCCTGCATTTTGTTCTGGGAAGTCGGGGTGGGGGTGGGGGTAAGGGGAGGGAATTGGGGGTTTGGTAGAGATGGAGTGATGGTTAATGTACAGGGATTATTGAAGAAATATAATTAATGTAGGGTCGGGTCTGCATAGTTACCATTTTAGAACGGTGGGGAGGGAGAAAAGAGAGAGTAGGAGGTAGGAAAGAGGAGAAGAGGAAGGAAGAGGGATAGTAGAGGGAGAAGGAAGGTGTAGGGTGGAGGGAGGAGTGGATGTAGATAAGAGAAGGAGAGGAAGGTTTGGAAAGTAAAAGAAGGTAGAAGAGGGAAGAGTGTTAAAAAGGGTGGTGGTGACTGGGCAAGCCCGACTAATTGTATATAACTGTACATTGGATGAATTATTTGATATGATTGTAAAAATAAAACTTTTTATAAAAAAAAAAAAAAGTGCCTACCGTTCCTGTCTTATTGTTTTCTTTCATTATATGTGTTTATATATAATGTTGTGACAAAATAAATAAATAAAAATAAAAGAACACGTAAGCAGCTTCAAAGCTTCCTGGGGTTTGCAAATTTTTACAGGCAATTCATCCCCTCCTTCGCCGATGTTGACAGAATTACTAGAAACTAGTCCGTCTCCCACCAAGCCAAAACCTAGCCAACCCCTAGCTTGGACAATGGACTGTCAAAAATCCTTTGAGCAACTAAAACGCCTATTTGCAATGAAGCCGATCCTCCAGCACCCTGACCCAAATAAACCATTTCTAGTCCAGGCTGACGATAGTGATGTGACGGCTATTCTAATGCAAAGGAATGCCCAAAACGAACTAATGCTATGTGCTTATGTAGCGAAAAAATTAACGGACACAGAGCACAGATGGGCAATATGGAAGGAGGCTTTTGCGGTGCGATGGGCTCTCCTATCCTGGAGACACTTTCTAGAGGGAGTTAAGGAGACTTTTGAAATGTGGATGGACCGCAAAAACCTCGAGGCCCTGAAGTTCCCTCAGAAACTTTCTTCCAAAAAGTATTTCAAACATTTTAACTTCAACCTGAAATACATTGCAGGGGGGGAAACCTATTAGCTGATGCCCTATCGAGAAAGCCCCAGTTTGACAGCTGACGGGAAGAGGTGGTTTACGCCATGATCTCTGAAACCCAATCAGTGGCCCATGTTTGCACTACAGTGCAACAGTGCCATGGTTCCGACCTCCACGAAGACAAGTTGACAGCACAGCTGAAATTGGCATTCTCTGCCAATGCCTGGTTCAAGGAGAACCTAAAGGACCTGACCCTAAGAGAGGGATTAGCTTGGAAGGGGAGTAAGATTTAAGCACCCAGTAGTATGCGACTCAGAGTGCTACTGCGGGGTCATGATTCTGGACTAGGGGGCCACTTTGGATTTTTAAAAACTATCCATTTGCCTAAAAGACA
The DNA here is from genome assembly GCF_028640845.1 of Ahaetulla prasina. Lineage (NCBI taxonomy): Eukaryota > Metazoa > Chordata > Lepidosauria > Squamata > Colubridae > Ahaetulla > Ahaetulla prasina. Next base: position 83,344,391 of record NC_080542.1, on the reverse strand, counting down.
ATTCTGATGGCCAAGGATGAAGGCTGACGTAGAGGACTATGTTAAAAGCTGCGCCACCTGCACCACCATCAAGTCCAGACTAGGGAAACCCCCTGGGCTTCTCCAGACTTTGGCCGAACCCACAAAGCCCTGGAGGAGATTGCAATGGACTTCATAGTCAAGCAACCTGACAGCGGAGGGAACAGGGTGATTTGGACTGTCACTGATTTATTTTGAAAAAACAAGCACACTTCACTGCCTGCAACGGGCTACTCTTGGCCAAGAAGATGGATAAACTGTTCGTGAAGCATATCTACAGACTACAAGGAGTTCCACAGAGAATAATATCAGATCACAAGGTCCAGTTTACTGCTAAGTTCTGGAAGGAGTTCCTGTGGGCCATTGGGTCATCCCAGGGGCTTAGCTCAGCTTTCCACCCGTTGACTAACGGAGCCACTGAAAAATTGAACACCATGGTGGAACAATACATTAGATGTTACATAAATTATTAACAAGAAAACTGGACAGAGTTACTATTTGCAGAAGTGGCTTATAATAATGCAGTACACAGTAGTACTGGGTTGACTACTTTTCAAATAACTATGGGCATGGATTTTGTACCAATACCTGAGTTGCCTAGAGAGCCACCCACTTCCATGTCCCTGACAGAATGAATGAACTCATTAAAAAGGGGTTGGGAGAATACTAAGAAAGCTTTGGCTGAATTGGTGGAAAAATATAAGGCCCAGGTCAACACCGGTCTCTCCAACCACCTTTCCAAATAGGAGATAAAGTGTATTTGTCAACTAAATACCTAAGATTGAGGTTACCTAGCAAGAAGTTTGGACCCAAATTCATAGGTGCCTTCCGTATAGTAAAAGTGATTAACCCAGTGACTGTCCAACTTAGCCTCCCTCGAATATTAAGGAAAGTTCACCCAGTTGTTCACAGTAGCTTATTGAAACCAGCAAAAGGATCTAACTTAAGGCCCTTACCAGCTGCTCCCCTTCCTCCTTTGATAGTACAAGGGGAGACTCATTATGAAGTTAAGAAGATCCTTGACTCTAAACTATACAGGGGTCATTTACATATTCGGTCCACTGGAAAGGGTACTTGTTGTCTGAAGCTACGTGGGTGAAAAGTTGGGATGTGAATGCTGATATTCTAGTAAAGCAATTTCATGATAAATTCCCTGAGAAACCAAAGGGTCCTCCTGGAGGGGGGAGAGGGGCTTAAGAGCTTATGTACAAGGCGTTAACCCTATCTTTTGTGTTTTATCTGTTTTATTTTCCAGGGTGTGTTTTCTTCTGCAGGGTGGGGACATGCCTGTCAGCTTTGGAAGACATATTAGGCCGGAAGCTTCCATGCTGCCACTTTTTTTCTCATGTATGGGAAAGTAGGAGGGGGGATTTAGTAGGGGTTGTCATTAGACATAATAACATTCTTCCTGTCTATCAAGGTCAGGCTGATCTTGCATCTGGTGAAGGAATGGTTGTAGTGCTGTCTCAAGATGGGATGGCTGGCGATTGGAGCATGTGATCAATTGAGGAGTCAGGGGATGGTCTTGAGGGTTTTGATTTACTGACGGAAAACCCATCTCTCAGATTCGGATTTTCCCAGATGTGCCAGTTTATCTATCCTAGTAAAAGAACTTTGAAAGATGGGTGCTTCGGAGTTTTACTTTTTCTGGAACGGAGTTTTTCTGGAACGCTGACAGTCGATGTTTCCCTCCCTGCAGATGTCCTCAATGGATGCTTGCATCACCCATGCGGGCACTGTGGCTGCACTTTGTGTGGAATGGGCAGTCACCCCTCTGGGAGCCAGTAAGGCCTGGACCTGGTAGGCCATAGCTATACAAGCCTTCAACCAACGGCCTATGGTTGAAAGAGTCACCTTGGCACCCCTTTAGGAAGGGTGGAATGACACGAAGAGTGCCTCAGTTTTCCTAGTAGAGGTTGTAGGAGGGCCCTCCTTACATCCAAGGTATGCCATTTCTTCTTCAGGGCTTGAGTTGGCCCTAGGCAGAAGACTGGCAAAATGACTTTCTGGGCCCTTTGGAACCAGGAGTTCACCTTGGGGATGAAGGAGGGATCCATCCAGAGGACTACCCTGTTCTGATGAAAGATGCATAAAGTCTTTTCTGACTGAAAGAGCTGCCAGCTCCTATATGCGCCTGGCTGAGGTGATAGCCACCAGGAACATGTTCTTAAAGGTCAGAAAGCGTAAGCTCACAGTTCATAAAGGCTTGAAAGGTACAGATGTCAGGGCCTGCAGGAGGTTCTAAGTGGGGTGCCTGTGAATCATAAGTGGTTTGAAGTTTGCTGCCCCCTTGAGAAATATCTGAATGACTGGGTAGTGAGCCAGAGATATCTGTTTCCCATGCACCAAAACCATTGGCAGGGCTGCTACTTGTGGTGTTGTGCGACAAGCCCTTGTCTAGTCCATCCTGGAGAAAGTCCAGGACCTGGGGGACAGATGCTGAGGTGGGCGTAATGTTCCCTTCAAGGCACCAGCTAGTAAAGGCTGTCCAAGTAGAATTGTAAATTCTGTTCGTAGATGGCCTTCATGAGTCCTAAATTGTCTGTATTACCCTGGAAGAGTAATTGTCCTTCCTTAGGAGGCTCCTCTCAAATGCCAAATGGTCAGGTGGATCTACTGTGGCTCCAGATGGATCAAGACCCCGACTGAGGGAGATTCTCTCCTGAGGAATCCTCCAAGGTCAAGAAATTGAAAGGCCTACCAGGTCCATGAACCATGAGTGTCTGGGCCAGTGGGGGGGGGGGAAGCAGGACCTCCGCCCTATCCATCAATACCTTCCAAATGATGCCCAGAATAAGGGGAAGAGGTGGGAAGGCATACAACAGTCCCCTGGGCCATAGGCTGCAGAGCGTGTAGGTCCCTTCCACTCCCTGCATTGGAAACCTGGTGAAATATTATGGTAATTGAACGTTCATGGGGGAGGCAAACAGGTCCACAACTGGCTGACCAAACCTCTTGAACAGTTCCCGGAAGAGGTCAGAATGTAATTTCCATTTGAAATGGTCTATTGTGGACCTACTGAGACAGTCTGCCTGTACATTTGCTGTTCCTGCGATGTGCTCCGCTCTGAGGGAGAGCAAATGCATCTCTGCCCAAATCCCCAACTGCTCTGCTTCCGTCATGAGGACCAGAGAATGGGTGCCCCCCTGATGGTTTATGTGAGCTTTGGCCATCACGTTGTTGGTGCGAACCAGAATGTGTTGTCCCTGAATCATGTGTCTGAAGTGCCAAAGAGCCAGATGTTCCACCTGGAGCTCCAGCCAATTTATATTGTGACTCAGGTCCACCCGAGTCCAACGGCCCTAGGCCGTGTGAGACTGAAGATAGGCCACCCAATCAAACAGGCTGGTATCCAATGTAATCATGATGTGGTTGGGCTCCTTGAAGATACAGCTTTTGTCCAGGGCTGGAGATGTCCATCATTAGAGGGACCGCAATACTCTTGGGGCGACTCGCACCCTGTTGTGGAAGTTGTTGTTGCCTGCCCACTGATATGGAAGCCCAAACCAGTGAAGGGTCCTGCCGTGCAGCCTCACCCAGGGCACTATTGAAATGCACAACAACATATTTCCTAATAGTCGAGATAAGAGGGCTTTGGGGACTGTGCATTCCTACCTTACCTGATGTATCAGGGCAACCAAGCTGTCCCTGTGGTCCTGTGACAAGAAGACATGTCCCAATATGGTGTCAATCTCCGCTACCAGTATTGGCTGGAGATATGTTGTCTCCTCCCTTTCTGAAAGGACTTGTCTTTGAGCCGTCTACCAGCCTCAAAGCCTTTCTGTACTGCTGCATCAATCCATTGCTGCACCATCTGAGGCATCTCTACATTTATCTCTGATGCCTCTCTGACCTCAGTCATGCTCTCCTCCCTTTCTGGTTGAGGAAGAGACTCAACCAATCCTGATTGCTCCCCTTCCCCAAGGTTAGGTGCCAAGCTAGCCATCTGGTGTTCTACTGCCATAGGTGTAGGTGACAATGATCTGGTGTCTGAGGCCATTTTGTGGTGTACCACTGCCTGGACAGATATGTGTTTAGTCTTTTTTGCTGCCTTGAGGCTCCTCTGGACTTCTTTCTCTCAGGCGCTATGAAGCCTCTTCTCTGCCTTCTCCTGTGCCTTGGAAGGATACTTGCTCCCCCATCTGGTCTTGTAGTGGAAACCTCTGGAACTCCTGCCAGATAAAGAAGGCTTGCTGAACTCCATAGGAACAGCATGTGACCTGCTGAGAATGATCTGTGACCGCGAAACCACCAGTCAGCTTACAGCAAAGATATGCTTCCACTGTCCACCTTCTACACCCGCAAGCCGTGACCAGCTGCTTTTGGAGGTAATAATGGGGCAAACTCCCAATCAGGTTCAGGCACCAGCAAGTTGGTCTGAACTTATTGTAGAAAAAAATATTAATACTTGCTGTTAAAATCCAGGCCGCAACAGCCTGAATCCAGCAGCTTATTGGCCTTAAGAGTGGCTCACTGCTCAAATACTCGACACGTGGCTGCAAGGCCGAAACTGGATCCCCCAAAAAACCAGCTGAATCACACGGCCCAATTGTTCAAAATGGCCACCAAGCCCGGTTGCCTGGAAAAAACAGCTCCTTTTTTGGCACGTAATACCATGAGCCTGCTATAGAATGATCTTGCCCTCTCTCCTTCACTTTCAATTTTCATAGGAGAGAAGGCAATTTGCTGCAGCCTGGGCTATTCCAGGGCTCCTGCAGCTTGTCTCCGCCTCTGCCTATCTCCGTGGCAAGCCAAAAATGCTGCCAGAGCTGCCAATTTTTTCTGCTGCGTTTTGGGGTCTCCTGGCCACCTCCCGGTGGCGCACGGTCCCTTGGGAGTCCCCACGATCTACCTGGGCTCCCCTGCCTTCCCAAACACTTACAATCACGATGCGGATCAAACCGCTACTAAAGCCCCCCCCCCCCCCCGCAGTGAGGCACACTCTATTTTAGTGGCCGCTATCCCCGCAGCCCCTCTGCAGCCTCCCATGGCTGAATAGAAACCTTAAAGTGAAACCTAATGAAAGAAAAAAAAAAAAAAAAAAGCAAACCTCAAACCTCAGCCAAGTTGCTGAGGAGCAACCCAAAATGTGTCCTCTAAGCTTGCGAACTGAGTTGAAACTGGGAAACCAGCAGAAGGGGCATGGCATCTCTTCAACCTCAACTTGGTCCATAGAGCTACAGGAGAGAGTACTACCCATGGCTAGAGTCACGGGTCCCCAGCAGGAAAATGCTTATGCTTCCCCTGGGCCCCAGATTGGGGTGTGGCCTCCTGGAGGGTTGTAACATTTGTATCCAGAGTTGAATTACTGGAACATTGTTTCTTGGATCTATGCCCAGCCATTTTGCAATTTTAAAAAATGCAACCTACAGAAACTATTTGCAACCTCCTGTAGCCCAAAGGCCTCCTGCAATCAATATACCTAGCCACGACTAGGCAGGGACTTAAAGCCTACCAGGCTAGCAGGGGGAATTTGAGTATGCCTAGCCTAAACTAGGCAGGGACTCCAATGGCCTCCACTGAGGCTGTGGCTCCTGGGTATGCCCAGAAGCCGCTAGGCAGGAACTCCACACCTCTCCTGAGGACTCTGCCAATGCGTATACCTAGCTGAAACTAGGCAGGGACTCCTTCTCGTTCCAGCGAGGAAAATAGGTCTGCAACAACTCACTCAGCTCCGTTGTTCGATCTGTGGGCTGGGAAAGCAATCCCCTCAAATTCAGGCTCCTGGGGCCTTCAGTACAAGTCTGCCTAGCCAAAGCTAGGTAGGGTCTCTGATAGCACTGCTGCGATAAAATATGGGGCCTGCGACGGTTAATCCAGCTGATTAACCAAGGGAGCCGGTTTCTGACAGGGCAACAAATTAAAATTAATATGAGGATACTGATGAATGTGCTTGAATATTGTGAGTGTCACCCGGAAAAACAAACAGTGCTGGTTTTCCTTGATAAATAAAAGGTGTTTGATAATCTGAATTGAAAGTTTACCACAACACAATTAAACTATATGGAATTGGGGAAAGATTTGAAAAAATGGTGGGGAAATTATATTCTAAACAAAAAGCTAGGGTAGTTATAAATAAATGGTTAACAGGGAAAATCAATAAGTAAGGGAAATGTGTCCTCTTTCTCCTCTTCTATTTATTTTATCACTGGAGATTCTTCTAACAAAAATTAGAGATCAGAAAATAAGGGGCTTAAAAATTAGAAAGTAAGAATACAAGACTCAAGCATTTGCTGATGATATGTTATTTATTTTGGAAGACCCAGTGGAAACGGGTCCTAAAATCATACAAAGGATAGAAGAATTTGGAGAGGTAGCAGGACTCAAAATTAATAAGGATAAAAAGAAAACATAGACTATGTACGGAAGCAAAAAATTATTGAATTAGAATACAGGCATGGTTAGAGGAAATGTTGCACCAACGTATAGAGTTAAAACCAGAGACATTTTTATATTACTGGAGAAATATAGCAAAGAAGATACATATTTGATTATTCATATAATAACAGTGGCGAGAATTGTATTTGCACAAAAATGGAAGATAGAAAAAATCCCATCAGAAGAAGTAATAAAGAAGATTTTAGAATGTGAAGAAATGAATAGGTTAACATTGAGAATAAAAGATAAAGAGGAATTGGTGTACTTCAAGACATGGGAAGAATTTTATGTATGGTTAGAAAAGAAATATGAATAAAACATTATAGAAAAATAAATTAGATAAGGTATAAATAAATGGCAAGACAAAAAAGAAATAAAAACCCAGAAAACACCTGTGTAAATGGAAAGGGGGAAAGGGAGGAGAAAATGTTATTATATAAATGTACATTTATGATAAGATGTGTGAATTTAGTAAAATGAAAAAGTAATTGAAAAGAAAGTAAAAATCAGGATTGCTTGAATACCAATTTGGAAAATACTAAATTAAAAATGACAATACAACAATAGAGAGAGAATGTAGAAGGACAGAGGAGAGAAGAGAGGAAGGAGAGAGAGGGAAAGAAGAAAGGGAAAAGGAGAGGAAGGAAGAGAGGGTTAGGAGAGAAGGTTAGAAGGCAGGAAGACAGGAGATGTGGTGGGGAAGGAACAGGAAGTAGAGAAGGAGTACGAGAGGAGGAAAGAAGGAAGTAGAAGAGTAGATGGAAGAAGGGAGGGAAAGGAAAGAGAGGAGGGAGCAGGATTGTTGTAAAAAAAGGGAGATAAAATGGTAGAAGAGCAACCCCGACTATATTAAATTGTTTAGGATGAAGATTGTATTAGTATGAAAGTTAAAAGAACACATGTATATTAGATAAGAAACTATACATTTAAGATATGGTTATGAGAAAAAAAGTAAAAAACTTTTTTAAAAAAACTAAACAAGAGGTTCAAGGGGAAATAGATGAAATTTAGAATTCATACAAACTACGCAAGAAGACAACAACTCCCAAGAGAGGTACGTGTGAGATTTACTAAAAAGACACTGAGAGTTAAAATGCTTAAAAGATCAAGAGATGAGCCTTTGAAATATAAACGTAAAGAAATTGTGACTTTGAACAGATCCTTAGGAGGGTAAGAGGGTAAGAGGGTAATAAAAATTTCTGACAGCACAACTGATTAAATATAATGTGATTTTCAGATGGTTGATACCAGAGGGAATCCTGGTTATTTGGCAAGAAAAAAAGATTTAGGCTGGATTCACAAGATAAAGCATATGAATTTTTTGATCATTTTACTGCAAGTGAACAACAGGTAAGCTGAGAAGAGATAGAAAGTAAAATACAAGAAAAAATACAAGCAAACTCAATTTATGGACTACAAATAAAAGAACCCTTTTCCAACAGTGACCACAGCATGATAGATTTTGTCTCAATATACGCCCTTACAATAATCTCCATAATAATGGTATTCCAAACTACAATTTCAAAAAAACCAACTATGATCTTATAAACACCGACCTCTCATCTCTTGAGTGGCAAAATCTATTCTCTAACTGTATCACTACTGAAGACCACTATAGAGTTTTCCTATTTGAAGTCAATAGTCATTAAACTATACGTACCACAAACCACCACCAAAATTAGGAAAAACAAATTACCCATATCAATAAAAAAGCTCTAATCCAAAAAAAAAATCCCTCTGGCGAAAAAACAAAACGGGCTATGTAGCCAACTATAGAAACTGCTACAAAAATATACGCAACCAAATAAAGATGGAATGCACCAATTACCACATCAAACAAGAAGAAGACCTTCTGCGCACAAAATCCAATCGGGCTTTCTATAATTTTGTGAACAACAAACTTAAAGACTCGAGATCCAACCCACCCCTAAAAGGATCTAACGGTAAAGAATGTAATGATGAAAGAGTTAAAGCAAACCTCTTTAACACATTCTTTGGCTCAGTCTTTGTTAACAGCAATGGCTCACACCCAACATTCCCCAGTTGTACCAACAATGATTACAATGACCTAACACAAATAGATTTCAGAAAAGATAATGTTGAAAAGACCTTTCGCAAACTGAAACCATCTCTATCTATTGGACCTGATGGTCTATGTGCATACTTCTTAAAAAAGCTTTCCACTATTATAGCAGAACCCCTAAGCATAATCTTTGAAAAATCTTTCATGACCAGCTCCCTTCCCAAACTATGGTCATTAGCCACGGTCATCCCTGTCTTCAAAAAAGGAGACCCCAGCCTAGTTGAAAATTACAGACCAATTTCTTTATGCTGCGTCACCTGCAAAGTAATGGAATCAATCATCAACCAATCCATCACCCTCCACCTAGAAACAAACAACTTACTCTCTAATAAACAATTTGGTTTCAGAAAAAAATTATCCTGTAATTTACAACTTCTTCACTGCAAAAACATATGTACTACAAATCTTGATCAGGGTAATAAATAATAATAATAATAATAATAATAATAATAATAATAATAATAATAATAATAATAATAATAATAATAATAATATTTAATTTGTATACCGCCCTTCTCCCGAAGGATTCAGGGCGGTGAACAACCAAATAAAATACAAACTCAATTTGTATTGAATATTAAAAACAACCCTTAAAAAACTTATTCAATTGGCCAAAACATTTAAAATACAAATTACACCCAATCAAATTACAGAAATTTAAAACCCATTAAATTAAATTAAAATTTTAACAATCAAGCCAGTCCAGGCATGCGAAATAAATAGGTTTTAAGTTTGCAGCGAAAGGTCCTAAGGTCAGGTAATTGTCGAAGTCCAGGGGAAAGCTCATTCCACAGGGTAGGAGCCCCCACAGAGAAAGCCCTCCCCCTGGGGGCCGCCAGCCGACATTGATTGGCTGACGGCACCCTAAGGAGTCCCTCTCTGTGGGAACGCACCGGTCGCTGGGAGGTAGAAGACGGCAGTAGACGGTCCCTTAAGTATCCCGGTCCTAAGCCATGGAGCGCTTTGAAGGTGGTAACCAATACCTTGAAGCGCACCCGGAAAACAACTGTTGTGACCCAGGTTCCTGGACCCGGACTCTTGGACTCGGATGATTCAGAAAGTGAGGGAGAAGACCTGGCAAGCCCTGCTTCTCATGAGCCCTCTCCCTCCCTGGCACCCACTCAAAGGGAGGAGGAGGGGCCGGCAAGGCCTGATTCTCTGGAGCCTTCTTCTGATTTGGCAACGCCCCAAGAACAGTTTTGGAGTGATGCAAGACTGCGCAGACGTGACCGGCGCGCACAGCAGAAGCAGCGTTGGGATAAAGCCAAGTAATCATTGTCATGCAGTGACATCTGCAGAGACTATAAATAGGAGGCGGGAGTTCCTGGTTTTTTGTCTTGGACAAAGCAGTGAATTTGCGCGGGCAAACTGTATCAATGGAGGGAAGAATATATTCGTGAGTAATTCTGGCCTTATCTATAATTTCCTCGTTATCTCCAGAAACCTGGCAGGCCCGTGGGTAGACGTGGCCAGGACATCTATCTATGTAAATAAAAGAGAAAAGGAGGCCTCTGACTGACTCTTTGCTGGGAGTATTGGGGGGAGGGAAACAGAACAACAACAGGTAGCCAGTGCAGTCTGCACAGGATAGGTGTTACATGGGAGCTCCGAACCGCTCCCTCAATAACCCGTGCAGCCGCATTCTAGACTAGCTGGAGTCTCCAAGTGCTCTTCAAGGGGAGCCCCATGTAGAGAGCATTGCAGTAGTCCAAGCGAGAGGTAACGAGAGAATGAGTGACCGTGCATAGGGCATCCCGGTCCAGGAAGGGACGCAACTGGCGGATCAGGCGAACCTGATAGAAAGCTCTCCTGGAGACGGTCGTCAAATGTTCTTCAAAAGACAACCGCCCATCCAGGAGCACGCCCAAGTTGCGCACCCTCTCCACTGGGGCCAACAACTCACCCCCAACAGACAGCCGCTTCTGCAGCTGACTGTACCGGGGTGCCGGCATCCACAGCCACTCCGTCTTGGGGGGATTAAGTTTGAGCCTGTTCCTCCCCATCCAGACCCGTATGGCTTCCAGACACTGGGACAGTACTTCGATAGCTTCGCTGGGGTGGCCTGGGGTGGAAAAGTACAGCTGCGTGTCATCAGCGTACAGTTGGTATCTCACCCCAAAACCACTGATGATCTCACCCAGCGGCTTCATATAGATGTTGAACAGGAGGGGCGAGAGAATTGATCTCTGCGGCACCCCACACATGAGGCACCTTGGAGTCGATCTCTGCCCCCCTGTCAACACCTCTGCATCCGGTCAGAGAGGTAGGAGGAGAACCATCGATAAATGGTGCCTCCCACTCCCAATCCCTCCAACCTGCGTAGCAGGATACCATGGTCGATGGTATCAAAAGCTGCTGAGAGGTCTAATAGGACCAGGGCAGAGGAATAACCCTTATCCCTGGCCCTCCAGAGATCATCCACCAACGTGACCAAAGCCGTCTCCGTACTGTATCCGGGCCGAAAGCCGGACTGGAACGGGTCTAGATAGACAGTTTCATCCAGGTACTGGGGTAGCTGACGTGCCACCACACTCTCTACAACCTTCGCCATAAAGCGAAGATTGGAGACTGGGCGGTAATTTCCTAAAACAGCTGGGTCCAGGGAAGGCTTCTTGAGGAGAGGTCTCACCACCGCCTCTTTCAAGGCAGCGGGAAAGACCCCCTCCTGCAAAGAAGCATTTGTAATCCCCCCGAGCCAGCCTCGTGTCACCTCCTGCGTGGCCAGCACCAGCCAGGAGGGGCACGGATCCAATAAACATGTAGTGGCATTCAACCTACCCAGCAACCCATCCATGTCCTCAGGAGTCACAGGGTCAAAGTTATCCCAAACCACCTCAACAAGACAGGTCTCAGAACTCTCACCTGGATCTACCCAATTTTGATCCAATCCATCCCGAAGCTGAACAATTTTATCGTATAGATAACCGTTAAACTCCTCGGCACACCCTTGTAAGGGGTCCTCCTGCCCCTCCTGTTGAAGGAGAGAGCGGGTCACCCGAAACAGGGCGGCCGGGCGGTTATCTGCCAACGCAATGAGGGAGGAAACGTAAAAATGCTTTGCATCCCTCAATGCCACTAGATAGGTCCTGCTATAGGACCTAATTAGTGTCCGGTCAGCCTCAGAACGGCTGGATCTCCAGACACTCTCTAGGCGTCTTCTCCAGCGTTTCATCTCCCTCACTCCTCGGAAAACCAAGGAGCTGATTGAGACCGACACCGGGTCAGAGGCCGCAAAGGCACGACACGGTCCAAAGCTCCAGTCGCGGCCTGTTCCCAGGCCGCAATTAGTTCTTCAGTCGTGTTGTGGGCCAGATTCTCGGGAAACGGCCCAAGCTCCATCAGGAACCTCTCAGGGTCCATCAGGCGCCTGGGACGGAACCAACGCATTGGCTCCGTCTCCCTGTGGTGGTGGGTAGCGGTCAGAAAGTCCAGACGAAGGAGATAATGATCTGACCATGACAAAGGTTTAACAACTAAATCATTTAAAATCAGATCATTCAACCACTGGCCAGAGATAAAAATCAGGTCTAGGGTGCCTCCGCCAATGTGAGTAGGGCCATCAACTAATTGAGTCAGATGCATGGCCGTCATGGAAGCCATGAACTCCCGAGCAGTCGAGGATGCCACGCCAGTTGATGGCAGATTGAAATCCCCCATGACCAACAATCTAGGGGTTTCAACTGCCAACCCAGCCAGCAACTCCGGCAGGGCTGTTGTCACGCAGCAGGGAGCCAAGTACGTGATCAACAAGCCCACCTGAGTCCTACAACCCCACTTCACATAGAGGGATTCACAACCAGCTATCTGAGGCACAGTGGTCTCCCTCGGGTCCAGACTCTCCTTAATAATAACCGCCACCCCGCCACCCCTACCTTGGGCCCTCGGCTGATGGAATGCTCGGAAACCTGGTGGGCACATCTCTATTAGGGGCACCCCCCGCAGTGCCCAACCAGGTTTCCGTAATGCCCATAACGTCCGTGGTCCCCTCCTGAATTAGATCTGAAATCAGGGGGGCTTTGTTAACCAAGGACCTTGCATTACATAACATCAGCCGGAGGCCCAAGTCCCGAGTACTCTGGCCACTCGGGGAAAAGGAAAATTCTGGGGGGCTGGAGCACGCGATCACTCTTAAATAGCGCGGGCGTACCTCCGAAACCTGGTGTGCCCCCCCTTCCACCATATCTGCCTCTCCCACTTATCGTATTGATAACACAACCCTGGTAAACCGGAACGAAACCCTCCCCCGCCACCTTCGGACCTGTTAAATTACCGCCATGAACACTTGCTGGACTTGGCTCCCTATCCGACGGGTTCCCCCACCCACCCATCCTCCCCCCCAAACCCGACCCGTCAATTCCCATCCTCCCCCTAAAATTCCCATTAAAACTCCCCTTTAAAAAACGATTAAAACAATTTGTTAAAAATCCCCTAAGCCTCCTAGATTTAGCATGCCAACTCTCGGGGTTCCAAAACCCGTCCTCAAGATGGGCCCTCGATAATGTGGAGGGCCAAACCTGAGAGAGAGGGGAATCTCGCAGGGCAAGAAGGTCCGCGGTTGAGAATATCCGCATGACAAAAGTAAGAGAATGGCAAAGTCCAGTCCTAGTCAGATTCAGAACAAAGATGGTATCTCCTCCGCCGGGCCTAAGGGTTAGATGATCAGGATGTTAACGGTCAACAGATGGAAAATGACCGAGGACAGCCAACATTTCTGTGGCCATCCTTAAGTTCGGTCATCTAAGTCTCCAAGGGCTCCTAACGGGGAACCTTCGCTGTCTGATGGAAATAACAGCTATGGCCTCCCAAGGTCTCAAAAAAGTGTCTCTTGGAGAAGTCTCACTATAGCAACAAGTCTTCCCAGCTGGCAAGATGGGTGTGGACTTCCAGGGCTCCATGGGGCCGCTACTCCTCCAACCAACACCAAATCGGCCACCACTTGCCACACGTCCTAAATGAAGCCAGCCGTTCTCCTCTGAGCTGACCTGATAAAACTTGATGGTAAGTCTTGAGGGTAAGTCCGGTCTGAGTTGATTTGGGCCAGGCACCAAACACCAAGCACCGCAGAACCAACGGTGGGGCATTCCGACCCAATCCAGCCACAGAGAGGCCCACGATGACGCCAACGCTGCCAGCGAAAATCTATCGCCACCGCCGTCAACGCTGCTGCCAACATCATCCGAGGACGGAGCCGGGAAGAGGGCCAGCACTTGCCACCACCCCTCTCTCTGGCAAGCGGCACCCTCCAGATTGACTTCTCCAAACCCCTGGTTCCTCCAGAGCTGCCCGGTGAAAAAAGGGAACATCGGAAACTTCGGAAACTTCGGTGGCCCCGGTCCAGGCCAACCAGGAAAAAGGCCCCAGTCCAGGCCCACCAGGAAGAGGGCCGCCGTGCCGGCACCGCCACCGGAAGTCCGCGCCACTGCCGCCGCCGCCGTCCTGGACCAAGGGGCAATAAGAGGGCCAGCCTTAAACCTCCAACCCACTCCCTAACAGGCTGAACCCTCCTAATGACTCGCCCAACCCCTGGCTCCAGCGACGTCAAGATGAAAAGTCTCGGCAGCCACAATCCAGGCCTGCCAGGAGAGGCCTCCGCGCCACCGGAAGTCCGCGCCGCAGCGGCGGGGAATCCTGGGCCGAAAACCGCCATCCTGGGCCGGAGGACCATGCTGTGAGTGCCGGGACCGCCGCTCAGCCCGAGCCACAATTCAGGGCCAGCCCACCTCTCTCGCCAGGTGAGACGTTCCTCCGACAGGACCTAGGACCGGGGGGTTAAAAAGTGCACCCCCCTCGGTCCTAGCCGACTAGGAAGGGGTGCCATCCCCGTCGCTGACATTCTCACCGCGCCATCTTGGATCATGCGCGTAACAGCAATAGATGCAATTTACATAGATTTCTGTAAAGCTTTTGACTCAGTGGTACACAACAAACTTCTCCTAAAACTAAAATCCTATGGCATTTCCTGACCCCTCCATAATTGGAAAACAGCGTTCCTGTCAAACAGACAACAAGTGGTCAAAATAGGCAGCACCCTATCAAATCCTGCTCCTGTGAATTGCGGTGTCCCCCAAGGCAGCGTTCTAGGACCAACACTCTTCATATTATACATTAACGACCTCTGGGACCATATTATAAGTAATTGTGTTCTTTTTGCCGATGATGTTAAACTATTTAACACTACCAACAATATGGCTACCCTTCAAAAACACCTTGACTTTGTGTCAGAATGGTCAAAAATTTGGCAACTCCAAATCTCAACCAGCAAATGCTCCGTCTTACACATTGGAAAAAAGAATCAGAACACTAAATACAAGCTCGATGGACATTACCTTGTAGATGACCCTCTTCCTGTTAAAGACCTTGGAGTTTTCATATCAAATGATCTAAGTGCCAAAACCCACTGCAACTACATCGAAAAAAGGCTTTAAGAGTTGTAAACTTAATCTTGCGTAGCTTGTCCAGAAAGATTACAATACTAACAAGAGCATACAAAACATTTGCTAGACCAATTCTCGAATATAGCTCGCCTGTCTGGAACCCACACCTCATTTCGGACATTAATACAACTGAGCGTGTCCAGAAATATTTTACAAGAAGAGTTCTCCACTCCTCTGGTGGCATAAATACATTATGCCACCAGACTTGAAATCCTGGGTTTAGAAAATTTAGAACTCTGCCACCTTCAGCATGACCTGAGTCATGCCGAATCATCATAGAATCACACTCATAGAATTACACTCATAGAATCATCTGTTACAATGTCCTTCCTCTTGAAGACTACTTCAGCTTCAATCACAACAATACATGAGCACACAATAGATTTAAGCTTAATGTGAACCACTCCAATCTTGATTGCAAAAAATATGACTTTTGTAACAGAGTTGTTAATACCTGGAATGCACTACCTGACTCTGTGGTCTCTTCCCCAAATCTCCAAATCTTTAACCAAAGACTATCTACTACTGACCTCACCCCATTCCTAAGAGGTCTGTAAGGGGCGTGCATAAGAGCACCAGCGTATCTACCGTTCCTGTCCTAATGTTCACTTTGATTGTATCCAATTCATATAGTTATTTCATGCTTATGCATATGCTTATATATTGTATAGTTATTTCTTGCTTATGCTTATATATACTGTTATGACAAATAAATAAATTAAATAAATAAATAAATAAAAGCAGAAGAAAAGACTTTGCAACAAGAGAGTGAAAATAAAAAGAGAATGAGAGGAACAAGAAGGTGCAAGAGCAAAAAATAGAGAGAGATAAGAACTAGGAGTGTAAAAGCTATATATAAATGAAAAAATGGAAGAAGAAATAAAGATGTCATCAATTAACATAAATTGATTGAACTCCCCTATGAAAAGGGAAAAAACATTTACGAAACTACAAAAATTAAAATTGGACCTAATTTGCGTTCAAGAAGTGCATATTAAAAAACAACATGGCAACTTACTGGAATAACCCTAAATTGGGAAATTATGTTCTGCATTAGCACAACAAAAGAAAAGAGAGGTAGCATTACATATTAAAGAAACGTTAAAAGCTGAACAACTATATTCAGATGAAGAATATTGATGGTTGAGGTTGTAATAAAAATCAGAAACAGATTCTCTTGATCACAATATATGCACCAAATAACAAACAAAAATTTTATAAAACGCTCCATAAGAAGATAATTGAAACGGACTATGAAAACGTATGTGGAATAGAATAGAATAGAATAGAATAGAATAGAATAGAATAGAATAGAATAGAATAGAATAGAATAGAATAGAATAGAATAAAAAATTTTATTGGCCAAGTGTGATTGGACACACAAGGATGTCTTGGTGCATATGTTCTCAGTGTTCATAAAAGAAGATACCTTCATCAAGTTACAACACTTAACAACACTTAATGATAGTCATAGGGTACAAATTTAGCACTTAATGATACAACACTTAATGATCGTCATAGGCTACAATTAAGCAATCAGGAAACAATCAATATCAGTATAAATTGTAAGGATACAAGCAACAAAGTTACAGTCATAAGTAGAAGGAGGTGGGTGATGGGAAAGATGAGAAGATTAATAGTACTGCAGATTTAGTAAATAGTTTGACAGTGTTCAGGGAATTATTTGTTTAGCAGAGTGATGGCATTCAGGAAAAAACTGTTCTTGTGTCTAGTTGTTCTGGTGTAAAGTACTCTATACCAGTGATGGCTAACTTTTTTGCTGTTGCATGCCAGAAGTGGGGGAGTGTGTGGGGGTCGTGTGCATGCCCACACCCATAATTCAATGCGCCCCCCTGTGCATGTGCATGCAACCTCCCCTGCTTCCCCCGCTTTTTGCACACGGCCTCCCAGAGACTTTCTAGGAGCCGGGGGGGGGCTAAGACGGCCCCATCCTCCCCGGAGGCCGAAAATGGCCCATTTCCTAACTTCTGGTGGGCCCAGAAGGCCAAAAATCAGCTGGCCAGTATGCTGGAGCTGAGCTAGGGAAATGCTCACGTGCCCACAGATATGGCTCCATGTGCCACCTGTGGCACGCGTGCCATAGGTATGCCATCACAGCTCTATAGCGTCGTTTTGAGGGTAGGAGTTGAAACAGTTTATGTCCAGGATGTGAGGATGTCTGTAAATATTTTCACAGCCCTCTTTTTGATTCATGCAGTATACAGGTCCTCAATGGAAGGCAGGTTGGTAACAATTGTTTTTTCTGCAGTTCTCATTATCCTCTGAAGTCTGTGTCTGTCTTGTTGGGTTGCAGAACCAAACCAGACAGTTATAGAGGTGCAGTTGACAGACTCAATAATTCCTCTGTAGAAATGGATCAGCAGGTTCTTGGCCAGTTTGAGCTTTCTGAGTTGGCTCAGAAAGAACATTCTTTGTTGTGCTTTTTTGATGACATTTTTGATGTTAGCTGTCCATTTTAGATCTTGCAATATGATAGAACCTAGAAATTTGAAGGTTTCTACTGTTGATACTGTGTTGTCTAGTATTCTGAGAGGTGGAAGTAGGGAAGGGTTTCTCTTAAAGTCTATCACTATTTCTACGGTTTTGAGTGTGTTCAGTTCCAGATTGTTCCAGTTGCACCATGAGGCTAATCATTCAACCTCCCTCTGTGGATTCATCATTGTCTCGAATGAGACTGATCACTGTTGTGTCATCTGCGACCTTCAGTAGTTTAACAGATGGATCATTAGAGATGCAGTCATTAGTATACAGAGAAATGTGGGGAGAGCACACAGCCTTGGGGGCGCCCTGTGCTAATTGTACAGATATCTGATGTGATTCTGCTTAGCTTCACCTGCTACTTCCTGTTTGTTAGGAAACTTGTGATGCACTTACAAGTCTGTTCAGGTACTTGTAGCTGGTTTAGCTCAGTTAGAAGAGTGTCTGGAATGATGGTGTTGAATGCCAAACTAAATTCTACAAAGAGGACCCTTGCATAGGTCTTTGGAGATTCAAGATGTTGGAGGATGTAGTGCAGAGCCATATTAACAGCATCATCTGTTGATCTATTTGCTCGGTATGCAAATTGCAAGGGGTCTAACAGCGGATCCATGATGGTTTTCAAGTGGGACAGCACTAGTCTTTCAAAGGTTTTCATGACTACAGATGTTAGAGCAATTGGTCTGTAATCATTCAGTTCCTTGATGGTGGGCTTCTTTGGCACTGGGATAATAGTAGAGTGTTTGAAGCAAGAAGGGGATGGGGGTTGTGGAGATAGGTGGCTATAGTTTCCTTTCAAACCAGCAGTAAAACATGTTCAGGTCATTTGCCAGTTATTGATTTCCTTCAGCCTGAGAAGGAGGTTTGCCACAGCTGGTGATATTTTTAAGAGTTTTCCACGTTTGCTAGTTCATTTGTTGAGACCTGATTCTTTAGCTTTTCAGAGTAGCCTTTTTTTGCTGTTCTGATCTCCCTTGTTAATACGTTTCTGGCCTGATTGTACAGTATTTTATCACCTTGGACTTTGAGCTTGTCGATCGAAAGGTCGGCAGCTCAGCGGTTCGAATCCCTAATGCTGCCATGTAATGGGGTGAGCTCCCGTTACTTGTCCCAGCTTCTGCCAACCTAGCAGTTTCAAAAGCAAGTAAAAATGCAAGTAGAAAAATAGGGACCACCTTTGGTGGGAAGGTAACAGCGTTCCGTGCACCTTTGGTGTTGAGTCATGCTGACCACATGACCACGGCTTTGAAACAGAGATGAGCACCACCCTTAGAGTCGGCAATGACTAGCACGTATGTGCGAGGGGAACCTTTACCTTTATCTTAGCTGTTTAAGCTTAGCTTTGAACCAAGGTTTGTTGTTACTGTATATTTGCAAGTTCCTTGTCGGTAAACATAGGTCTTCACAGAAGCTGACATATGATGTTCAGTATCTGTGAGTTCATCCAGGTCTGCAGAGGTATCTTCAAAAACATTCCAATCAGTGCAACCCTGTAGTTTTAATTTTGCCTCCTCAGTCCAGGTCTTCATTGATTTAATTGTTGGTTTTGTGGTTTTGCCTGTAAGCAGGTACAAGGTGAATTATGCAATGATCAGAGTGTCCACAGCTGCTCGTGGTAAAGACCGATAAGCATCTTTTAGTGTTGTGTAGCAATGGTATAAAGTATTCTTGCCTCTAGTGTACAGTAGAGACAATTGACAGGCTGAAAGTATTTTGGTAGCTCTTTTCTTAAGTTTGCCTTGTTTAGATTTCCCAAAATAATGGCCAGTGAATTGGGGTATTTGGCTTCAGCCTCCATAATTTGGTCAGCTAGAGTTCGTAATGCCTTGTTTACATGGGACATAAACAGCAATTAGAAGAAATGAGGAAAATAGGAGACTTCAGTGCAATTGTAGATGGCAAACTAGACTACAGATGCAGTAAAAAAAGTAAAAAAATAAGGACACTCCCCAAAACTTTTTTCAAAATGACACAAGAAATAGGCATACAGGATATATGGAGAGTTAAACCCAAAGAAAAACCAATATACATTCTATTAAAACAGACACCAAAAATGGTCTAGAATAGATATGATATGAATGTTGACAGAAATGAGAACAGATGTCCAAGAGGTTGATATAGAAATGAGCATATGGAAAGATCATAACCCAATAAAAATCAGGTGGAAGGGACAAAGGAAGAAACTGATATGGACACTGAACCAAACTATATTAAAGGACAAGGAGTTTATACAAATAATGGAAGAAATGGACTTCTTTTTTTAAAGAAAACAGAAAAGTTCACAACAAAATGTTTGGGACAAGGCTAAGGCATACATGTGAGGATCAACCATAACAAATATAGCAAGAAGAAACAAGAAAAAGAAACAAGGGCAAAAAACACTACAAGAAAAACTCAAAAATCTGGAGATAGAATTGCACAAAGATTGGCAAAAAAGTAATGTAAAAGAGAAAATGGAATTAATAAAACATAAATTAAACTTAATAGAAAAAGAAATGGCACAAAAAATTAAAATGGCAATACAAAACTTTTTTGAAAATGCAAATAAGCCAGGTAGATGATTAGCATACAAGCTGAAAAAAGAGAAAGAGAAGAAAAGGATACATAGATGAGAAGAGGATCCTTCACCATCAAAATGAAGAGAAAAAGAAAAGCTAGGCAGTGCCGTCTGGCGACACCCAGGGGAAGGGCCTTCTCTGTGGGGGCTCCCACCCTCTGGAACGAACTCCCTCCAGGACTTCGCCAACTTCCGGACCTCCGAACCTTTCGTCGCGAGCTTAAAACACACTTATTTATCTGCGCGGGACTGGATTAGATTTTAAAGTTATGGGTTTTAAGGGGTTTTTATTATTTATACTATTTTAAATTTGGGGCAATAGAATAAGTTTTTTAATTGTTTTTTAATCTGTATTTATATGTATTTTAACTGCCTGTGAACCGCCCTGAGTCCTTAGGGAGATAGGGCGGTATATAAATTTGAAAAATAAATAAATAAATAAATAAATAATCCAGGAATTCTATGGGAAACTTTATCCTCAAGAAAGAGTGTCAGAAGATATAATGAAACAATACTTAGAAAAGGCTGCATTATCCAAAATACCAGAAAAAGTGAAAGCGATGTTAAACGAAAGAATAACAATGATGGAGTTAACAGAAGCAATTAAAAGGCAAAAAAAACAATAAAACACCTGGACCAGATGGGTTTCCGGCAGAACTTTATAAACATCTACAAGATCTCTTAGGCTGGTCAATGTCAGAGATCTATAATGATATGTTGTTAAGGGCCAATCTTTCCAAAACATGGGCAGATGCAAATATTACTTTAATACCAAAAGACTGAGATTTACAGCAGATAAAAAACTATAGACCAATATCATTATTAAATATAGACTACAAAATATATGCCTCAATAGTAGCAGAGAGACTAAAAAGGTTCCTGAATGAATTTATACACCCGAACCAGAATGGTTTCTTAGCCAAAAGACAAATTAAAAATAATATGAGTATCATCTTGAATACATTGAATATTACGAAGTAAACTCTGAAAAACAGCTAGCGCTGATCTTAGATGCACAAAAAGCCTTTGATAATCTGCATTGGCAATTCGTGATACTACAACTGAAATGTATGGACTTTGGCGAAAAATTTATAAATATGATTCAGGCAATATATTCTAAACAAATGGCGAAAGTGACAGTAAATGGGGAAAGGACAGATAATTTCAACATAAGTAAGGGTGCAAGACAAGGATGTTCTCTGACCCCTCTATTATCTATACTAACTTTGGAAGCCTTAATTAGAAATATCAGACAAGACCCAGAAATAAAAAGTATGGAAATAAAAGAAGAAAATCACAAATTACAGGTGTTTGTGGATGATCTAGTAGTTATACTAGAACCACTAGAAATGGGATCTAAATTAATAAAAAAATTAGAAGATTTTGGTGAAGTAGCAGTATTAAAATAAAGAAAGAAAAGACTAAGATGCTGGTAAAGAATCTTACAAATACAGAGAAAAATGAATTGATGGAAAAGATGGGCATTCAGGTAACTAAAAAAGTAAAATATTTAGGAATTTGGTTAACGGCAAGATGTGCAACCATTAAAGAAGATAATTGTTTTAAATTAGTACAACAAATAAAGATGGACCTAGAAAAATGGAAAAACTTAGAGCTGTCGATGGTTGGAAGAATAGCTACAATAAAAATGAACATTCTCCAGTGTAGCTGCGGAATAGGCCAGGAATAGGAATGGGTATTGCTACAGTCGGATCTGCCCAGAGACTGAGCCATAGAATTCAAAGGCATGCCCCTTTGCCTCTCTCTCTTTCTTCAGTTTTTTGGCTCATCTGGCCAGATAGAGATGCTTTTTTGTTTTTTTGCAACTGTAGTGATTAATTCCTGGCTTATTCAAGCCTAAAAAACCTATTCTTCTTCCCTTTTTCTTCCAATTGAATCTACAAAAAAAATAATTCCCTTCTCTTCTATTCTGGTGTGTTTTTCAGGCGGTTTTCGTTGCAAGCTGGTCATTTGTCCTTGGTACTGCTGTCACTATCCAGGCCCCTAGACATCAGGTAGGGACCTGATTCTGGCTGCTGCGCCTTTCGCGGGAGAAGCCTTGCCACCCGTACACTTAGGCAGCACTTTACTGTGCTCTGGAGCACATTTTCAGCACTTAGGCACCAGTGCTGCATCATCAGCTTCAGCAGGCAGCATTCGGCTGGATCAAATTCTCAGCGCCGCCGCCCTTTGTAGCCTCCATTTTGGGGAGCCCTCAGCACTGCCGCCGCCTTCTTGCCACTGCCAGTTTGAATCAGGAGCCATTTCTTGCGCTGCCACCACCATTTCCAAGCTGCACCTGTCAGCTACGTGTCTGGAGCTGCCTCAGGCTACTTTCCTGCAGCCTTTTGCAGGGCAGCGACAAATGTTCCAGATCAGGAGCGCCTCATGGGCGGCCTCTCCACATCATTACAACACATCAAGCAAGGCGGCTCCCTCCTTCTAGAATGTCTGGGAGACTTCTGATCGCTGCTGGTCCTGGATCAGGTTTGAAACGGTGCAGTGCAGTGATGTATTAGTCCACCAGTCCCTGGTTTCCCTGGGTGAAGATTCAACCTTTGAGAGCTGGCTACCCATAAGTTCACCCTAGAATGCCACCCCTGCAGAGCAGGCCTATATTCCTGCTGCGTGTGTGCTGGCTAACTAGTCTCCTAGCATTGTCGCCACCGCTTCCCTCCTCCTACCCTGGTGACTGCCCTCTTATCAGCAGGGTCCCTGCCCTTCTTCAAGCAGGGCACTACCCGTATTTGGAGGAAGGGATTGGATCTTAGTCAGATTTGTGCCATCATCACTATGGCAGACAGCTCCAGAAGAGTAGCGAGATAACTCACTCAGGCTCCTGATTTAACTGCTGAGGCCTCAATGGGCAAAAAGGCAAACTGTAAGTCTGCTAGAAGCAGCAAGGCAAAGCAGGCATCAAAAGCGGAATTAAGGGACAGAGAGCGGAGGCACAAAGCTCTGGATAAGCAGGCTGAGAAACTTCAGGCCGAATTACAGAAGTGTTCACACCACTCTGAACCTTCTATCTCCAATGCCCTTATGCCAGGGCTACCAACTCTCTCCCCTGGGCCCTCCCAAGGCTGTTCTCAAGGTGGTGTGGGTGGCCTGTCCCCTAATTTAGCATCCCATGACAGCAGGGATAAGGCTGCAGGGATTGACCCATTTTCCTGTCAGATGACACATACAGACTTTCATCACCCTCAAGCCAGGGATTTTGCTCCTAGGGCATCCCCTCTGCCACCCCCTACTGGCTTGCCAACTCAGAATTCAGCCTAGAAGACTTGTCCCTTAATTTACAGCAATTGATTACTCAGGCAATCACCCAGGGCATAGCTGTCGGCCAGCAGCGCCTGGCCTCCTTGGTGTCGGAATCACCTGCTCACTATCAACAGCTTCCTCTCCCTGATGAGACTCAGGACATTCAGTGTCCTTGCCCTGGCCATTCCTGAGTCAGTGCCAACTCCTTTTTGAAGAATGACTCCTAGAGAGATATCAACTTCTCTGCTGATGAAGGGTTACCACCTGATGCCCATGCCTTTACTGGCTTAATCCCTCAGGGTCTATTTAAGTCCTTGTTGCATAAGGCAAAGGCAAAGGTCCATTTAACGGAGGACTTACCAACAGAGGCCTTGGTGACACCTGACCCCGACTATAGTCCGGGTCTTTTCTCACAGCCTGTAGCAGAACAACATTTCATTTCTGCTCCACAGTTGTTTCTGGACCATGTCCAGAATGGTCTAATCCAGCTTCCCTTCTCACTCCCAACGGGAACGATAAGAGATTTTACAAGATGGCGCCCAACCTGGCACAGTCACTGCAACTTCCATTGATAGACCTCCAATTCTGGCCTTCTCCATATCTGACAGAGGATGTAGCCGACAGATTGAGGGCAGAGGATGAAAAAATCGGATTTTTTTATCCTGAGGGAAAAAACTGAGAAAGACCCACCAGGCCTCTGCCTGGACAATCAAGGCATCCACGGCGGCCTCATTCTTTGTCTGTACTTCCCTCATTTGGCTACGCCAACTCCAATCTAGGCTGGCTCCCCAGGAGACTCACTTCCACCAAGACCTTAATAAGGTCATTGCAGCAGTCCAATTTTCCACAGATGCAACCCTGCACTCTGCCAAATACAGTTCCAGAGCCCTAGCCTCCTCTATAACATCCCAGAGGCTTTTATGGCTCCATCAGTGGCCAGCTGATATTAGGTTAAAATTAGGTTAAAAGAAACAACAATTATTAATACATAATCCACATGATCAAAAACTAAAAGATGCAATAAAGATACTACAGAGTCAATTTAATATGATAATGGCAGACCAGGTGGCAATAAACATACAGTATGCTAAACATAATACTTTTTGTAATGCAAATAGACCTGGTTAGCATATATCTTAAGGAAAAAACAAAAAGCACGTATTATAGAAAAAATAGAATATAATGATAAAGAGAGATATCAACAGGATAAAATTGAAAAAGCTTTTTTAGAATATTATACAAATTTATATGCTAAAGATACAATCTTGAACATGGATATTGATAAATATTTGAAAGAGTACAAGGCTAAAGGTTTAACCTTAGAACAAAGGGAAGAACTGAATCGGCCTATAACTTCTGAAGAAATTATTTTGACAAAACAATTAAAAATGGGAAAAACCCCCGGTACGGATGGACTTACAGCAATTTATTATAAAAATTTACAGAATGAGATAGTAGGTCCACTTAAGGAATTATTTAATCAGATACAATTAGGAGGGGGAATTCCCCCATCATGGAGAACTACTTTCATTTCACTGATACCAAAAGAAGAACAGGATTGATCTAAACCTGGGAATTATAGGCCGATTTCACTTTTGAATAATGATAAAGATTTCTGCTAAAATAATAGCGAATAGATTAATGTTAGTTCTGCAACAAAGAATTCATACTGATCAATCTGGATTTATAAAGGGGAGGCAGATGAGGAATAATGTTAGACAGATTGTAAATTTATTGGAATATTTAGAAAAGAACAATCAGATTTCTGCAGCATTTATTTTTTTGGATGCAAAGAAAGCCTTTGATTGCCTGCATTGGGAATTTTTATTTAAATTAATAGATAAAATGCAATTTGGAGATTGTTTTATAAGAATAATTAGAACGATTCATGGAGAGCAAACAGCACAGATAATAGTTAATGGTAGTTTGACAGAAGTTTTTAAGATTGCGAAAGGAACAAAACAGGGGTGCCCCCTATCACCATTATTGTTTATTTTAACTCTGGAGCCATTACTGGATAAAATAAGAGAGGTAAAGGAGATAGAGGGAATTAAAATTAGACAACATGAGTATAAAGTGAGAGCATTTACTGATGATTTGGTGATTATTTTGTCAAATCCTATAAATTCAAGTGTATGTTTGTTGGAAATAATTGATAAATATGGAAAAGTTTCAGGGTTTAAAGTAAATCAGAATAAAACAAAAGTGATAACAAAAAATATGACTAGACAACAGGAAGAAAAATTAGAGGAAACAACAGGATTTGAAATTGTAAAGAAGGTCAAATACCTAGGGGTTTATATTACTTCTTCAAATGTGAAATTGTATAGGAATAACTTTGAGGTATTATGGCAAAAAGTTCAGAAGAAAATGCTCCGTTGGAAAAAATTACAATTATCATTATTGGGGAGAATAGCAGCCATTAAAATGAATGTTTTACCTTGATTTTTATTTTTGTTTCAGATGAAACCAATAATTAAGAAAGATAAAAATTTAGAAGAATGGCAGATTGGAATTTATATGGGAAGGTAAAAAAGCGAGAGTTAAAATGAAAATAATTCAAGACATACGGGAAAGGGGAGGTTTAAAAATGCCCAATTTTAAATTATATTATGAAGCAGCTGCTCTTTCAGTAATAAGTAATTGGTTTAACCTAACAGAGGAAAGGATTTTGAATATAGAAGGTTATGATTTACTATATGGATGGCATGCATATTTATTGTATGATAAAAAACTGGATAGAGCCTTTAAGAATCATGTGTTAAGAATTGCTCTTCTGCGTGTCTTGAAGAAATACTATTACAAGCTGAATTATAAAATTCCTATTTGGGCAAACCCCAGGCATGCAATAGAGAATATAAATATAGAACATAAACAGGAAATGATTACTTATAAAGAACTTTTATATTTTGAGAGAGGTAATTTACAATTAAAATCCTTGCAACAATTAAAAGAAGAAGGGAGAAACTATACTTGGTTCCAATATGGGCAATTACGAGCTAGGTGGAAAGAAGACCAGAAAATTGGTATCATGCAGAATGAAGAAAACTTGGTAAAACAAATTATAACTCAAACTCAGGCGCATATAAAGAGATTGTATAATGTGTTGTAAATGTTGTACCTTGATGAAGGTATCTTTTCTTTTATGTACACTGAGAGCATATGCACCAAGATAAATTCCTTGTGTGTCCAATCACACTTGGCCAATAAAAAATTCTATTCTATTCTATTCTATTCTATAAATAGACTCTGAAAGGGATTTAATAAAGGATTGTATGGTAAAATAGGCACAAAATATTCAAGAACCAATGTTTTTGGAAACTTGGGAAAAAAATTGGGTTAAAAATGTTAAATTTACGCAAGCACAGAACTTGAGGGAAAATTTTTATAAAATGTTTTATAGGTGGCACTTAGACCCTAAGAAATTATCATGTATATATCCAGATATGCAAGCTAAATGTTAGAGATGTAATTGTGATGATGCTACATATTTTCATATTTGGTGGACTTGTAAGAAGATTAAGGCTTTTTGGATAAGGATCTGGTGGATTATACAAAATGTTTTTTCTTTTGAACTATACCTTGTGTTTGTTCTGGGAAGTCGGGGAGGGAGAAGGGTGGTTTTGGAGGGAGGGGGGAGGGGATGGAGTGGGGGGAGGGGGGAAAAGGGGGGAGTTTTTGTAAAAACTTTTGCGGGTGGCATGCTTTTTGGCGATTCTCTGGACCCAATCCTGGTCAAAGGGCAGGATAAAAGGAAAGTGCTGCCCTCAACGGCCAGGCGTGCTGATCGCCACTCTACTCCCTTCTACTGATGGCAGTCCTTTCGGGCTCCAGTTCAGGGTTCTTCCCACCAAAGATTTTCCCCCCAATGACAGGAGCAACAGCAAGATAGACAGGGGTTCAGGGACAGGCCTAGGCAAAATTTCTCTACTAGGCAGCCATTTTGAGGTGCTGGCTCCCACCAGTTCCATAGACAGAAGTGACTTGGCTGGTGCTCCGCCCCTTGGCGGCCACTTGAACCTCTTTGTAGACCAGTGGATGCAGACAACGACAGACAAGCGGGTCTTAAACACCATCAAATTAGGTCTCTCATTGGAGTTCCTCTCCACCCCTCCGAACCATTTTGTGCAGTGCCCTGTCTCATGCAACATCAAGCGGGTCCTCATGGAGGAGGTCATTGCTCATCTTCTGGAGATATAGGTTCCAGAACCAGTGCCCAACCTCCAGCGGAGACAGGGGTTTTATTCAATCCTGTTCATTGTACCGAAGTCCTTGTATGTGGGGGGGGGGGCTGAAGAGCGATCTTAGACTTAAAAAATCTAAATTCCCACTTGGTCTACAGGAGGTTCAAGATGAGTTCCCTCTAGTCCATCTTGGAAGGAATTCGGACAGGGGACTTCTTGGCATCAATAGATTTACCTCCACATTCCAATTCTGCCAGCACATCACAGATTCCTCAGGTTCTGTTATGCAGGAAGGCATCTGCAATACAGGGCCACACCCTTCAGCCTGGCCTCAGCCCTCGGGGCATTCTTGACGGTCTTGCCCACCCTCACAGCTTACTTGAGGCTAATCCCAGTGCATTTGCAAACTTACTTAGAAAATATTCTGGTCCCGGTGTCCTCCCTTCCCAGGGCCAAGGCCGATCTGGACATGACAATCCAGACCTTGTAGGAACACGGCTTCCTGATCAATTACAAAAAAGTCAATTGGAACCTGTCATAGTTATTACTCACGGGAGCGATCATCGACCCCTGCAAAGGGAAGGTTTTCTTATCTTCAGATATACGGGAGAGCATAAGGGCCCTGATAGTCTTGATTCAATAGAACCCCAGGGTCCCCAAAAGCCATCTTATCCACCCTTTTGGGCAAGATGATCTCATGCATTGCCATTGTTCCCTGGCCTCACTTACATGCTCGCAGCCTCCAATAGCTCATGCTTCCTCACCAGAAGGGAAGGTGATCCAACTCATTGGCCAGGATCAAACTGTTCCTACCTGTCCTAAAGTTGTTCCATTGGTGGCTATCTTCAGCCCTCGACAGGGGCACTGTCTTCAGGGAGCCCTCACAGCTAACAATCACATCAGATGCAAGCTTTTACAGTTGGGGGCCCACCTTCATTCCAAGGTAGTACAAGGTCGCTGGTCCCCTCAGGACCTAGTCAACAACATCAATTGGCTAGAGCTGAGGGTGATCCACCTGGCCCTCTGTCACTTTCAGGACTACGTCAAAGGGAGGCACATACTTGTCCTGACCGACAACATCATGGCAAAAGCTCATGTCAATCGACAGGGAGGCACTTACTCTTGTCACCTCATGGAGGAATCCTTCAAACTCGGTCAATGGGCAGAGAGAAACATCCTCTCCCTGAAGGCGAAGTGCATCGCAGGAACATCAAATGCCCAGGTGGACTACCTGAGCAGGACAACAGTGGACAATGTCGAGTGGCGTCTTCAACCGGCGATCTTTCAGGACATGTGACAGGTTCGGTCAGCCAACAGACCTGTTCGCGACACCAGAAAAGACACAGCTCCCTCGATCTTGTATGAGTTTTCCAACTCCGGAGGCCGAGGGGTCCAATGCTCTCTGCTGCGATTGGCTGCCAGGCTTCCAATATGCATTTCCACCACTCCCCCTGATTCCTGGGGTTAATTCGGCGGATGATAGTGGACAAGGCAGAGGTTCTCCTGGTCACTCCTTATTGGCCGAGACGGCCATGGTTTGAGGACTTAGTCAGCCTCTCTTCAACCAGGTCCTGGAGAATACCTCCAGAGAGGATCTCTCTCAGCCAGGGGGTCTTGGAGCACCTGGAGTATGGTGGCTCCAACTGACCACCTGGTACTTGAAGAGATCCTCTTAAGGAGAGCCAAGTACTCTCACAGGGTAATCGCAATGATCCAGGTGGCCAGGAGACCATCAACCACCAGAATTTATGACACTACCTAGGCAGGATTCATCAGATGGTGTACAGGGCACTCTGTTTCCCCTACTTCTGCTTCTGTTACTCGCATTCTGTACTCGCGTTCCTGCAAGATGGACTGCACAAGGGGCTCTCGCGCAGTACTGTTCGAAGGCAAGTGGCAGCCTTGGCCACTGCGCTATCCAGCGATGACTACATTCCTCTTACACGCCACCCTGTAATCTGCAAATTCCTTAAGGAGGCAACAAATTTGAGGCCTCCCACTGTCCACAGATATCCAACTTGGGAGCTGCCAAAGGTCCTACATGCCCTTATGGTGCCACCTTTTGAGCCCATGTGGACAACAAGCCTCAGATATCTTACCCTTAAGATGGCTTTCCTGGTGGCTGTAATATTGACTAGGCACATATCCGAGATGGCAGCCCTCTCCATTAGAGCAGACGTCTGTATCTTTCATCCGGATGTCATTCTTCGCCTTGACCCCTCCTTCATTTCCAATATAAACTCCTGGCTCCACAGGTCCCAGGAGGCTATCTTGCCCAACTATTGTCTAAGGCCATTCCATGCCCTTGAGAGATGTTGGCATACCTTGGATGTCTGGAGGGCTTTCAAGGTTTATACAAACGGACCATACCCACCAGGAGATCTGAGGCTATGTTTGTCTCCTTCCAGCCCACTTCTGTTGTGTCTTGCCCGCTCTCACCTCAGCCGGGGTCTGCTTATCTGCTTCCGAACGCTGAAGAATGTCCTAGTATGCCTCCCGGCCCCAGCCCTGGCTCCATGCCCAGACAGGCTGAAGAGGAAGAAATACCTCCAGCCCCCAGCTCTGGCTCCATGCCCAGGCAAACGGAGCAACTAGACCCCTCCCCCTCCTCCACAGCATGTGAGCCTGAGGAAGGTCAATTACCAACAGCTGCCGATTGGAGTGACCCTCGCGTCAGAAGACTTGATAGGCGGAGGCAACAGAAGGAAGGGAGGGGCAAGCCTGGATAAGTGCTGAGTCATGGAGCCACACCCCATGATAGCCAGGATGGCAGTTGATACCCCTAGGCTTATGGTCATGGGGGATTTCAATTTGCCATCAACCGGTGTGTCGTCGACGGCGGCTCGGGAGTTCATGGCCTCCATGACGGCCATGGACCTGACCCAATTAATTGACGGCCCCACCCACGTCGGGGGAAGCACACTGGACCTGATTTTTGTCTCTAGACAGTGGTTGAGTGATCTGAAAGTACGAGAATTAGTCATTGAACCTTTGTCATGGTCAGACCACTCTCTCTTCATCTGGACTTTCGGACCGTTGCTCCACACCACAGGGAGACGGGACCAATACGTTGGTTTCGTCCCAGGCGACTGATGGACCCGGAGAGGTTCCTGATGGAGCTTGGGCCGCTCCCTGGCGAGCTGGCCCACGGCTCGGCCGAGGAGCTTGTTGCGGCCTGGGAACAGGCCACGGTGGGCGCTTTGGACCGTGTCGTGCCTTTGCGGCTTCTGACCCGGCGTAGGACTCAACCAGCTCCTTGGTTTTCTGAGGAGCTGAGGGAGATGAAATGCCGGAGAAGATGCCTAGAGAGCGCGTGGAGGTCCAGCCGTTCTGAAGCTGACCGAACACTAGTTAGGTCTTTTACTCAGACCTATCTAGTGGCATTGAGGGAGGCAAAGCAGGCCTATGTCTCTACCCTCATTGCGTCAGCAGAGAACCGCCTAGCCGCCCTGTTTAGGATGACTCGCTCCCTCCTTCACCAGGAGGGTTGCGATGACCCCTTACAGGGTTGTGCTGAGGATTTCAGCAGGTATCTGTTTGACAAAATCGCTCAGCTTCGGGACGATCTGGACCAAAATTGGGTAGTTTCGGGCGAGGTGACACAGGCTAGTCTTGTTGAGACCATCTGGGAGGAGTTTGACCCTGTGGCTCCCGAGGACATGGACAGGTTGCTGGGGCGGCTGAATGCCACCACATGTTTATTGGACCCGTGTCCCTCCTGGTTGGTGCTGGCCACCCGGGAGGTCACACGAGGCTGGCTCCAGGGGATTGTTAACGCTTCTCTGAGGGAGGGTGTTGTTCCCACCGCCTTGAAAGAGGCGGTGGTGAGACCCCTCCTCAAGAAACCTTCCCTCGATCCAGCTGTTTTGAGTAACTATCGTCCAGTCTCCAACCTTCACTTTGTGGCGAAGGTTGTTGAGAGTGTGGTGGCACACCAGTTACCCCAGTACCTGGATGAATCTGTCTATCTAGACCCGTTCCAGTCCGGTTTCCGACCCGGGTACAGCACGAAGATAGCTTTGGTCGCATTGGTGGATGACCTCTGGAGGGCCCGGGATAGGGGTTATTCCTCTGCCCTGGTTCTCCTTGATCTCTCAGCGGCTTTTGATACCATCGACCATGGTATCCTGCTGCGGCGGTTGGGGGGATTGGGTGTGGGAGGCACCGTGTTTCGGTGGTTCTCATCCTATCTCTCCGACCGATCGCAGACGGTGTTGGCAGAGGGGCAGAGGTCGACCTCGAGGCGCCTCCTTTGTGGGGTGCCACAGGGGTCGGTTCTCTCGCCTCTCCTGTTCAACATCTACATGAAGCCGCTGGGCGAGGTCATCAGTGGTTTTGGGGTGAGTTATCAACTGTACGCGGATGACACCCAGCTGTACATTTCCACCCCTGACCACCCCAATGTAGCTGTTGAAGTGTTGTCTCGGTGTGTGGAGGCCGTACGGGTCTGGATGGGGAGAAACAGGCTCAAGCTCAACCCCTCCAAGACTGAGTGGCTGTGGATGCCGGCATCCCGGTACAGTCAGCTGCAACCGCGGCTGACTGTTGGAGGCGAATCATTGGCCCCAATGGAGAGGGTGTGCAATCTGGGGGTTCTCCTGGATGGATGGTTGTCTTTTGAAGATCACTTGGCGACCGTCTCCAGGAGAACTTTTTACCAGGTCTGCCTGGTCCACCAGTTGCGCCCCTTTCTAGACCGGGATGCCTTATGCACGGTCACTCACGCCCTCGTCACTTCTCGCCTGGACTACTGTAACGCTCTCTACATGGGGCTCCCCTTGAGGTCCACCCGGAGACTTCAGTTAGTTCAGAATGCAGCCGCGCGGGTGATAGAGGGATATAACACCGATCCTGCGCAGGCTGCACTGGCTACCTGTGGTTTTCCGAGTGCACTTCAAGGTGTTGGTTACCACCTTTAAAGCGCTCCATGGCATAGGACCGGGATATCTTCAGGACCGCCTTCTGTTACCACATACCTCCCACCGGCCGGTACGCTCCCATAGAGAGGGCCTCCTCAGAGTGCCGTCAGCCAAACAGTGTAGGCTGGCGACCCCCAGGGGGAGAGCCTTCTCTGTGGGAGCACCTACCCTCTGGAATGAGCTTCCCCCAGGACTTCGACAACTTCCTGACCGCCGGACCTTTCGCCGCGAGCTTAAAACATATTTATTCTTCCAAGCAGGACTGGCTTAATAGGGTTTTTAAACATGGATTTTATTGGGGTTTATTTTATATTTTGTATTGTATTTTAAATTTAGGCTTTATGGAATAAGTTTTTTAAATAGTGTTTTTATTGAAATGTATTGTATTATTTTATCTGCCTGTTCACTGCCCTGAGTCCTTCGGGAGAAGGGCGGTATAAAATTAAATTATTATTATTATTATTATTATTATTATTATTATTATTATTATTATTATTATTATTATTATTATTATTATTATTATTATTATTATTATTATTATTTAAAGGATCTGCTTTCTGGCATTCTCTGAGTCAGGCAAAGTCTAAACATATCTTGCTAAAGTCACTTTCTGATCTCCTGCCTGCCCTGAGGACTTTGCTAGGACTTTGGCAGAGCTGCAGAGGCACGCCTGATTCGGACTTCCCTGACCCGGCCATCAGCGGAGGAGTGGGACACGACATCTTGCCTGACTCCCACACATCTACACCACAAGATGGATCAGCAACAGCTGGTGCTGATTGTGCAGCAGCTACAAGCAGATAACCAGCAACTGCAACAGCAAGTCGCCCAGCTGACTGCTCAACTGGCTGCTGGGAATGCCCCAGCAGTCCAACCTCCTCCTCCTCAGCGCCACAGCCCGGTACCAGTGCCGGAGAAGTTCTCAGGACGGATGGAGATGTTCCCGGCCTTCATGGCCCAGTGCCAGACCTACATGGCAATGCGGCCGGGGGACTTTCGAGATGACCGGGCCAGGGTAGCCTTCGTGATGAACCTGTTGTCTGGCCAGGCTGCTCAGTGGGCCACGCCTTTGGTGCTCAGGGACAGCCTCTTGCTGGCGGACTACCAGGGGTTCTGGGGGCAACTGCGCCTAATGTATGAGGACCCCGTGCAGGTCCAGATGGCCACTTGGTGCCTAGGAGAGATTCAACAAGGGCCCCGCCCCCTCTGGGAGTACATCGCTGAATTCCGGTTGCTGTGCCACGATTCGGACCGGAACGACATGGCACTGGCGGACGTGTTCAAGAGGGGCCTTTCGGAAGAGCTCCAGGACGAGCTGGCTCAGGTGGAGGCGCCACGGACCCTCGTTGACCTGGTGCCCCTCTGCCTGCGCCTCGACACCCGTCTCCAGCAACGCCCGTCCCGTCACCGCCAGCAACCGTCAAAGACCGTCGCATTCCCTCGACCCGTGCCGACCCCGTCCCGGGCCGCCCCGCGCTTCATGGCCGCCGAGGAGCCCATGGAGTTAGGAGTGGCTAGGCCTCGCCTGACGGCCCAGGAGCGGAGCCGGAGGCGCCAAGGGGGACTGTGTTTGTACTGTGGGGAGCCCGGCCATTTCGCCGCCGCATGCCCCAGGAAGCGCGGCAGAGCACGTGCACCCATCCCCGAATCCCAGCCTGGCCAGTCGGGAAACGGGGCAGGCCCAGCCTCGGGGAAACCTTAGGCCGGGCACAGATCAAGCCCCCGCCAGACATGGTCGACGTGAACCCCGGGCCCCCTCGGCACCTGATTTTGGACACCCAGGTGTGGGTGGGTGACTGGCCGGAGGGGATTCTGGCGCACACTCTGGTGGATTCGGGGGCCACCACGAACTTTATGGACCGGGCCTTCGTGGACCATTTTGGGGTCCCCCTTGGTACCGGCGGATTCTCCGATGAGCGTCGAGACCATCGGCGGGAGGGAGCTGGTGACCGGACCCATTAACTTCGCCACACAGCCCTTGCGCCTCGCCATCAGGGACCACGAGGAGGCGATTCGCTTCTACGTGACGGCAGACCTCCACTTCCCGGTGATCCTCGGACTGGCCTGGCTGCGGACTCACGACCCTCAGGTGGCTTGGTCGCGGAACGCCATCTTGTTTCCCAGTCTGCAGTGTGTCGATCACATCCGCCACACCTGCGCCGGCCAGGACGTCTTCACCCCGGCCGTCGCCGTGCCCCCTGAGCTGCAGGACTTCGCTGACGTCTTCAGCGAAAAGGAGGCGGACCGCTTGCCCCTGCACCGGCCCTACGACTGCCCCGTGGACCTGCAGCCCGGCGCCCCGCTGCCAACGGGACGCCTGTATTCCATGTCTGAGCCCGAGTTGGCCGCCCTCAGGGACTTTCTGGACAAAAATCTGGCCCGAGGGTTCATCCGGCCTTCCAAGTCCCCTCTGTCGGCCCCGGTCCTCTCCGTGAAAAAGAAGACGGGGGATTTGCGCCTGTGTTGCGACTACCGCCGGCTGAACGGCATCACGGTGCGGAATCGCTACCCCTTGCCGCTCATCCCGGAGCTGATGGACTGGCTGCGAGAGGCCTCCATCTTTACCAAGCTCGACCTCTGGGGGGCCTACAACCTGGTGCGGATGCGTAAAGGGGATGAGTGGAAGATGGCGTTCGGCACCCGGTATGGACACTACAAGTACACGGTCATGCCGTTCGGGCTGACCAAAGCCCCCGCCGTCTTCCAACATTTTATGAATGATGTGTTCCGGGACATGTTGGATCGGTTCGTGGTGATCGACATCCTGGTCTACTCCCGGTCCAGGGAAAGTCACCTCCAGCACCTCCGCCTGGTCCTGCAGCGCCTGCGGGAGCACCAGCTCTACGCCAAGCTGGAGAAGTGCTTTTTCCTCCGGCCGTCCATCGAGTTCCTCAGGCACATCCTCTCACCCGAGGGGATCGCCATGGACCCGCGCAAGGTGGAGGCCCTGAGCAGTTGGGAAGCCCCGCGTCGGGTGAAGGATGTTCAGCGGCTGCTGGGCTTCGCCAATTACTATCGGACCTTCATCCCGGGCTTCGCCACGCTGACGGCTCCGCTCACCCAGCTCCTCCAGAAGAAGGTCCCGTTACGGTGGGGCAGGAGGAAGCCTTCACGGCTCTCAAGAAGGTTTTCGTCACGGAGCCCATCCTGCGACATCCCGACCCGCACCGGCCTTTCGTGGTGGAGACAGACGCCTCCAACGTCGCCCTCGGAGCGGTGCTGCTACAGGCCCCAGCGGATGGCGGCACTCTTTTTCCCTGCGTGTACTACTCGCGGAAGCTCAACCCTACCGAGCGCAACTATACCATCTGGGAAAAGGAGTTGCTGGCTATCAAGGCCGCGTTCGAGGCATAGCGGCACCACCTGGAGGGGGCCCGGCATCAGGTGGAGGTCCGAACGGACCATAGGAACCTCGAACATCTCACCACGGCACGGAAGTTGAACCAGCGGCAGATCCGGTGGTCGCTGTTCTTTGCCCAGTTCAACTTCCGCGTCACCTATATCCCCAGCGGCCACAACCGGAGGGCGGAAGCCCTGTCCCGTAAGCCGGAGTACCTGAGCGCCCAAGACCCTCTTCCTCCACGGACCGTACTGCCGGCGGAAGCCTTGGCCGCCGCCCGGGAACCGGTGGACTTACGGGCCCGGGTGCGAGAGGCGCAGCGCCAAGACGCCTGGTCTCAGCAGCGGCGAGCGGAGGCGGGCCCCACGTCTCCGTGGACATTGGAAGACGACGTACTCAAGTTCCGGGGGCGGTTGTATGTGCCCACGGGGCCGCTCCGGTCCCTCGTCCTGACCCAGTGCCACGACAACCCTGCCGCGGGCCATTTCGGGTTTTTCAAGACTCTCAACCTGGTGACGCGGACCTTCTGGTGGCCCCGGGTGCGGCATGATGTCCATGCCTATGTGACGTCCTGCGTGCCGTGCCGGCAAGCCAAGGCCGCCACGGGGGCCCCTCCCGGTCTCCTCCAGCCCTTGCCGACTCCTGACAGACCCTGGGGGGCGATTTCCATGGACTTCCTGACGGACCTGCCGCCGTCCTCGGGGTTCACCACGGTGCTGGTGGTGGTGGACATGCTCACCAAGATGGCACACTTCATCCCGTGCCGCGGGCTGCCCACCGCCGCCAAGACGGCCCGTCTCTTCTTGCAGCACGTCTTCTGCCTCCACGGTCTGCCGGACAGGGTGATGTCAGACTGTGGGGCGCAGTTCACGGCTCGCTTTTGGAAGAGCCTGATGGCCGCATTGGAGGTACAGGTGTGCCTGTCGTCGGCGCACCATCCGGAGACCGACGGCAGGACGGAGAAGGTCATCGGCATCCTAGAGCAGTACCTCCAGTGCTTTGTGAACCAGCAGCAGGACAACTGGGCCGATTACCTGTCCCTGGCGGAGTTCGCATTCAACAACTCCCAACACACCTCCACCCAGACCACCCCATTCCTGGCCAACTTGGGGTACCATCCGCGGCTCTTCCCTCTGGCGCCCCCGGACTCCCCGGTTCCCGAGACACAGTCCTTTCTCTCCGAGTTGCACGCGGTCCAGCAGATGGTACGTCGGCAGCTGAATTGGGCGAAGGAGGACTACAAGCAGGTCGCCGATCGTTCCCGACGGGCAACACCCCCGCTGGTGGTCGGAGACCGCGTGCGGCTCTCCACAAAGCATCTCCCGTCCGACCGGCCGGCGAGGAAACTGGACCACCGGTTCATCGGTCCGTTCCCCGTCGAGGCGGTCATCAATCCGGTGGTCTACCGGCTGACCCTGCCGCGTTCCATGCGGATCCATCCCGTCTTCCACCGGTCCTTGCTGGTCCCTGAGGCCCCGCGGTGCCCCCTCCGGCGCCCGGTGCCGCCCGTCACTGTCAACGAGGACGGGGCGGAGGAGTACGAGGTGCACAGCATATGCGACTCCTGCTGGCTGAAGGGGCGTTTCCAATACCTGGTTGCGTGGCAAGGGTATGGGACCGAGTTCACCTGGGTCAATGCCTCCGACGTCCACGCCCCGGACCTGGTGCGGGCCTTCCACGAGCAGAACCCGGCCCGACCGCATCCCGATCGTCAGCCACGGGGAAAGGGCCCTGCGGTGAGGGATAGTGTTGTGTCTTGCCCGCTCTC
Organism: Ahaetulla prasina; assembly: GCF_028640845.1. NCBI lineage: Eukaryota > Metazoa > Chordata > Lepidosauria > Squamata > Colubridae > Ahaetulla > Ahaetulla prasina. The sequence goes on along the minus strand of NC_080542.1, from coordinate 83,306,953 downwards.
ACCTCAGCCGGGGTCTGCTTATCTGCTTCTGAATGCTGAAGAATGTCCTAGTATGCCTCCCGGCCCCAACCCTGGCTCCATGCCCAGACAGGCTGAAGAGGAAGAAATACCTCCAGCCCCCAGCTCTGGCTCCATGCCCAGGCAAACGGAGCAACTAGACCCCTCCCCCTCCTCCACAGCATGTGAGCCTGAGGAAGGTCAATTACCAACAGCTGCCGATTGGAGTGACCCTCGTGTCAGAAGACTTGATAGGCGGAGGCAACAGAAGGAAGGGAGGGGCAGGCCTGGATAAGTGCTGAGTCATGGAGCCACACCCCATGGCCTATATAAAGGATCTGCTTTCTGGCATTCTCTGAGTCAGGCAAAGTCTAAACATATCTTGCTGAAGTCACTTTCTGATCTCCTGCCTGCCCTGAGGACTTTGCTAGGACTTTGGCAGAGCTGCAGAGGCACGCCTGATTCGGATTTCCCTGACCCGGCCATCAGCGGAGGAGTGAGACACGACAACTTCATTGGGATCCAAGGTGTCCTCTGTGACTATCAGTCACTGGATAAAAGTTTGTATAGCCAAAGTTTATCAAATGAGGTCCATTCCTGCGCCCAGGAGGATAACTGCACACTTGACTAAAAACGCAGCTACCACCACTGCCTGGTCGACACAGGCTTCCCTACCGGATATCTGCAGAGCAGCCACCTGGTCAACTCCCTCCTCTTTCATACGCCATTATAAATTGGACATCTCTGCATCAGTGGAGGCATCCTTTGGCCGGAGGGATTTACAGCAGGTGCACTTGGCCTTGGGGGCTCTGGACCTAATGGCTACCTGCCCTTAGGACACCAGGCTTTGGTACATCCCATTCCTGGACTATTCCACAGCTACACTGGAGAAAGAGCGTTGTCTTATCTGAACTGCTCTTCTCAGTGGCTATGGAATAGGCCAGCCCCACCCTTTTACCCTGGGCAGAACTAATGTGTACTAACTTTCTTTCAAACTCAACATCACCGAAAAACTGGAGGGGGTGGCAAAGGGGCATGCCTTTGAATTCTATGACTCAGTCTCTGGGCACATCCGACTGTAGCAACACCCATTCCTATTCCTAGACTATTCCGCAGCCACTGAGAAGAGCAATTCAGATAAGACAACGCTCTTTTTGCCGAAGTTATTATTTCTGTTTCAAACAATTCCAATAAACTAGAAAAAAAGTTTTTTGAGGATTTAAACAAATTGATTTTAAAGTTTATTTGGCAAGGGAAAAAAACAAGAATAAAATTGAAAACGCTATAGGAAGGCAAAAATAAGGAGGGATTAGGGTTACCTGATTGGGAGTTGTACTACCAGGCCTCAGTGCTTACATGGGTGAAAGAATGGGTTAATTTGAGGAACAAAAGAATATTGACTTTTGGACTTCCGGTGGCTCCGCGCATGTTGGAGACGGCCCTTTCGGACCGCCAGCCCCGAGATTCTGTTAAAGCCGTTCAGACAGCATAAATCAGCTGTCTGATGGCTTGAAAACTCTTCCCTCGGGAGAAGACGGAAAGGTGAGCAGCCGGGTGGGGGTAGAGCTCCCTAAGAGCTCCAGGAATAACTCCTGGGGCTCGAAAGGTGAGAGCTCCCTGTTTAAACCTGGCAAATGCTCCAGATCCGGGAAGCTTCTGCATTTTTGCAGAACAAAGCGCTCGCAACCATCTCTGCTATCAAGATGAAGATATTCTAATTACTTTAAGCAGATGGAGTGGAGGCAAGAGGCAGGGTGGATGTTTGTTTTAGACCTCATCTCGATCTTTGAAAGATATTTCAGAAGAAGGAAAATGGCAGATTTGGTTAATGAGGTGTGAAAACGAAACTTAAGGAAGTCTTTGTTAACATCGTTAATGCCTTATTAACTTTGCTTAAATTTGATGGATTTTATATCTAAGTAAAGAAATCCTAAAGAGAAAAGCCGAAGGTCTATAGAACTGTTTTACCCATTTCAAATAAATGGCTTGAAAAGATTTGACTTTGTTGCAATTTATAAAGTTAAAGTAAAATAGCTTTTAAACAAATACAGCCTGCTGATTCTAAGGGAGCTGCCTCGCTAGTTCAAATACACAAACTTCAAGAGGAGTTGAAAGCATTTCTGAAGGCTCAAATTTCTGCTCGAGACAAAAAACTTAAGGAAATTGAGGAGAAATTATTGGAAATTAAAAATTCTGCTACAGCTGAGAATGAAAATTTACAAGAAGTGAGGTCAAGCCTTTATGACTATGATTGAATTTATACAAAAGCTGGATGGAAAAGTGCATGAGGTTGATCAAATTAATTTGAATTTAAAAAGTCAAATAGAGGAGCTTCGGAACAAGGTGGCAAAAGCAGATGAAGAATGGGTTTTATTACAATATAAAACAATGGAATCTGCATTGAGGGTGAGAGGTCTAAAAGAAAATAAACAAGAGAATCTAAAAAAGATATTTGCAGAAGCCTTTTCACAGGTGATTGGATTGACATCAGTGGATCTTGAAAATCAAATTGAGAAAATTTACCGTGTCAACTCATGCGTGGCAAGGCAGAGACAGCTGCCAAGGTATATAGTGATTTATTTTACATCTAGGAAGATTAGGAGTGAAATCTCGCAAGCCTCCTATAAGGGACGTTGGTCTTACCGTGATACGTCCTTTCTCATAGGGGCGATGGGAGGCGCCATTTGGGTTATTCCAGTCTCTAGCTCTATGGTCTTCTGAGTTGAAAGAAAACTTGCTGAGGCTCCGCCTCCCTGGTGACGTTCCCCAGCATTTGACAACGAAGCCGAAGCGATCCAGCTGAAATTAGAAAAACAGGAAACACCCCCACACCCCCACGGGAGTCGGACCTGACCGAAACAGGGTGGGACTGGCGCCTCCCATCGCCCCTATGAGAAAGGACGTATCACGGTAAGACCAACGTCCCTTCTCCATAGTGTGGCGATGGGAGGCGCCATTTGGGGATATACCAAAGACTGATGAGCATTACGGGCGGGAACTGGTCTGGGCCAACGACCCTGACTCTTCGTGGATCTTCTGCAAGACCCTCCGTCCAAAGGCAGCCTCAGCCGAGGCATACGCATCCAGTCTATAGTGACGTATGAAGGGAGATGGAGAAGTCCATGTAGCTGCCCTACAAATCTCCTCAACCGAAGTCTGGGTAGCCCACGCTGCCGTCGTAGCTGCACTGCGAGTAGAATGGGCCGTTATCCCCTGAGGCACCGGAAGAGCTTGAAGTTCGTAAGCACGTGCTATACATGCCCTAAGCCAATGCCCCACTGTGGACGATGTCACCCTGTGGCCAAGAGTTGACGGTTGATAGGAAATAAACAGGGATTCAGTCTTCCGAAAAGAAAAGGTCCGTGAGATGTAAATACGGAGGGCCCGCCTAACATCCAACATATGCCAGGTCTGTTCCAAGGCATGGCGAGGCCTTGAACAGAAGTCTGGCAGGACCAACTCCTGTGCTCGGTGAAACGGGGAGTTGACTTTAGGTAGAAAGGCAGGGTCCAGCCGTAGGACCACCCTGTTGGAGTGAAAGATAAAGCCAACTCTGATATCCGTCGGGCAGACGTGATGGCCCCAAGGAAAACAACCTTACATGATAGAAGTCGGAGACTGGCTTCCTTCAATGGTTCAAACGGGGCCTTGGTCAATGCCTGCAAAACCTTGGCAAGGTCCCAAGTTGGATAACGGTGCAGCGTAGGAGGGCGAAGGTTAGAAGCCCCACGCAGAAAGGTACGCACCCTTGGATGATGAGCGAGGGAGCCCCAGTCCCCCAATGGCAAAATGGAACCCAGTGCAGCCACCTGCCTCCTCAAGGTATTAGGAGAAAGCCCCCGCTCAAGGCCATCCTGTAAAAACTCTATCACCTCCGCCACCGAGGCCGACATAGGATCCCAATTTCTCGCACTACACCATTCTGCAAAGGTGGACCATGTGGCGTTGTAAATGCGCGTGGTCGAAGGCCGCCTGGCCGCCTGCATCGTAGGGATGGCCCTAGAAGAAAACCCCTCTCGCTTCAAGAGCCTCCACTCAATCGCCAAACGGTCAACTGGAGCCGCTGGGGCTCGGGATGAAGCACCGGTCCTTGACTGAGGGAGACAATGTCCGGGGGAATCCTCCAGGGCTTGGCCCCTGACAGGCCAACCAGGTCAGCGAACCACGGCCTCCTGGGCCAATGGGGAGCTACCAATAGTATCTCCGCCCTCTCCAACAGCACCTTCCTGATGACAGCCGGGATCAATGGAAGAGGAGGAAAAGCATACAAGAGGCCCCTGGGCCATGGGGTCCTCAGAGCGTTCACTCCCTCTGCTCCCGGGACTGGGAATCGTGACAGGAACCGGGGAAGGTGAGTGTTCGTTGGGGATGCGAAAAGATCGATTACCGGTTGGCTGAACTGGTCGACGAGAGCTGCGAAAAGGCTGGGATGGAGTCTCCACTCTGATGGATCCACTGAGGCCCGACTCAGCCAGTCTGCCCTGATGTTGTCCGTCCCGGCAATATAGTCCGCTGTCAGGGACAACAGATGAGTCTCTGCCCATTGGCAAAGTGCTTCTGCCTCCAGCATCAGTGAACGTGATCGAGTCCCGCCTTGCCTGTTGACATGGGCCTTCGTTGTTGTATTGTCTGTGAGAAGAAGAACATGTCTCCCCCTCACCAGTGGCAGAAAAGCCTGAAGAGACAGACGCGCAGCCCGCAGCTCCAGCCAGTTGATCTGTTGATCGAGCTCCAGCCGAGTCCAACGTCCCTGGGCCACCTGGGACCCGCAATGTCCTCCCCAGTCGAAGAGGCTGGCGTCCGATGTCACCGTTACTCTGCAAGGCTCCCTGAAAAAACATCCCCTCCTGATGGCTTCCGACTCCCACCAAGAGAGAGAGAGCAGCACTCGTGGGGGCACCCTGACCTGAGCTTTCGAGGAACTGGTGCCCGCCCTCTGAAAGGGAAGCAAGAACCACTGGAGTGGTCGAGCATGGACCCTTGCCCAAGGAACTATGTTCAAGCAGGAGATCATTTTCCCTAACAGTTGTGACAATCGGGCCACTGGTACCGTCTGGTTCTGCCGAATCACTGAATTAAAGTCTGTATGCTCTCCTGCCGCTCCTGGGATAGGAACACCTGACCCGCCCGTCTATCAGGGCCCCCAGGTGCACTAACCTCGTAGAAGGTATGACCTGACATTTTTTCAAATTCACGGAGAATCCATGATCCCTCAGAGCACCTAAGGTTGTCGCTAAGTCTTGTTTTGCTAGCTGCAGGGACGATGCCTGGATGAGGAGGTCGTCCAGGTGACACTGGATCCTGATAGGGATGGACTTGAGGTATGCCGCCAGGACAGATAAAATCTTGGTAAACGTCCGGGGGGCCGAGGCCAATCCGAACGGAAGGGCCCTGTATTGGAAATGCCGGCCAGCATAACAAAACCTCAGGTACTGCCGATGGTCTGGACTGATAGGTACATGGAGGTACGCTTCTGTGAGATCTATGGAAGCTAGGAAGTCTCCCTCCCTGATCCCTGCTAAGATAGAATGCAGGGAGTGCATTTTGAACCTCCTGTACCTGATGTAATAGTTCAGTCCCTTCAAATTGAGAATTGGTCTCCACCCCCCCGAGGCCTTTGGAACGATGAACAATATTGAATAAAAACCCCGCCCCCGTTGCTCCAACGGAACCGGCTGAATGGCCCGAATATCCAGCCAATGCTGAATAGCCGACTCCATGAGTCCCCGTTTGACTGGGTCTCGAGAAATTGGGCAACGGAGGAAAAGCCTCGGAGGAGGGAAGAGAAATTCGAGGGAGAGCCCTGCTCGCACTGTCTCCCTGACCCAGGTATCTGTTGTTAGGTCGTCCCAACGGTCCGCAAACAGACCCAGCCTGCCCCCCGATAGGAGCCTGGAGCCAGTCGTCACTTGGAACGACGAGCTCCTCTCCCCCTGTTGCCCCTGAAGGGCTGGTTTGATGGCAGTTGTCTTCCTCTGGCAAAGGAAGATCTCTCGGTCTGGTAACCTGACTGTGACTGAAAGGGCCGTTGTTGTCGGGGAAAGCTAGGCCCAGCCCCCCCCCCCGACGGAAGGAGGGCCGCCTATAGTAGGGTGACTGACGGAAATCGCCCCGTCTACTCTGAGATGGAAGCACCTTCCTTTTGTCTCTGGTTTCAATTAATAAAGGATCCAGAGACTGGCCAAAGAAATGTTCCCCTTCAAATGGGGCAGAAGCCAGTTTCCATTTATGCTTAGCATCCATGCGCCAGTGTCGTAGCCAAAGCAGACGTCTAGCCGTGACAGATGCCGCCATGGCCCTGGCCGAAAATTTGGCAGAGGCCAAAGTCGCGTCCGCGGTGTACTCTGCAGCAGCTAAAATCTTGGAGAGATCCTGATGAGCACGTATATCATCCGGCGCTGAGACTGAAGTTGTCGCAACCATCGAACTGACACTCTAGTAAGGAAGGAAGCCGCTGTAGAGGCTCTAATAGCCCAGGAATCTGCCAGGTGAGCCCTGCGCAGGGCCGTCTCCTCTCTCTTTTCCTCTGCCCTCAAGGCGTCCTCGGCATCAGGTGGCAAAACAGAAGAAGAGGTCAGAGCAGCCACTGGAGCATCCACCTTGGGAATGTCCAGTAACTTCAGTAAGGCTGCCTCCACTCCAAAAAGTTGATTCTCCAACCCAGTGGGCCTGGAAGCTGTAGCCGGTGAAGTCCACTGCCTTTGTATTAAGTCCAAAAACATCTTAGGGATAGGAATGGTATCTGCTTCCACCGTCTGCTCAGTGAACAGGAAATCATCCTGTTCCCCGCTATCTAAAGTGGACCCAGCAGCAGCAGGTGCCTGATCCATACGTGCTGTAGCCCTAGCCTTTGCTAACAAAGGTTTTAGCAAGGCAGGATTGAATAGACCCTTGAAGGGAGGTTTGGGTCGGGCATCTTGCTCTGGTACAGAAAAATCCTCTTCACCTTGCCACTCCCCATCGTAATAACTAATTTCAGAGGGAGCAGGAGACACAGGTTCCTGGTACTCCATCACTGGAGCCAAAAGTCTCCGAGAGGCCTCTCCCTGCCCCAAAGAATACAAGTGGGCAGTTGGTTGAGACTGCTGGCGCCTTTCCTCTGCAATGCCACGCTTAATGGCCTGCTCAAGCCACCTCTTCATAAACTGTGGCATGTCTTGTTCTCCCACTTCCCCTTGGTGGAGTCCCGCAGTGGTGGGAGTCCACGTTGCCTCAGGGGCCCTAAGTGGTGCCCCAGAAGGCCCAGGTCGAGGGTCAGTGAGGGTATTAGGTGACCAGGGCCTGGTAGCTGCAGGTTGAAATGGTATGTTCAGATCCTGCTGCGGAGGCAAATCTGGGGTTGGAGAAACCATCTGATGATCAGAAATGGCAGAGTCTGAGGGGGCCTGAGGTAAAAGCTCTGCTGAAGCCTTGGCAAACTCCCTATCTATGGCTTTCTGTCGTGCCCGGTCAGTCTTTTCTTCAGCCTTGGATGTGCCAGCACGGACATTGGTCCTGGTACAAATCTTAGCAGTTGCAGCAAGGCTGGCTGTTCTAGGCTTGGCTGGTGCTCTGCCCCCTCTATCTGGCTGGGGTGACCAAGAACCCTCTGCAGAAAATGCAGCCTGCCTATCAGGGTCTCCCATGGTAAGTTAGTTATTAGGCCAGAAGTCTCTGTAATCTACAAAGGCAGGATAAACTATTTGCCAAATGACCAGCTCCCAAGTCCAGTTTCTCTTTCTATTTGCAAACAGACAGGATAGAAAGGAAAAAAATACAAGCCTGATTTCCACGATGCTGGGATTAAACTGGAATCTTGCAGATCACTTGTAGATATGAGGCTCTTTCTGCAAAGATAGCCCGCAGGCACAAAAAACAAAGGATTGGGAGATTAGCAGGTCTCCCATCCCCCAATGCAAATAGCCCTGCCAGCCCTGTGGCCACAAAACAATGCCGGGGAAACAAAGCCGCCCGGACAGAATGCTGCATTTGGAAAGCGCGGGAGAAAAGTAGGCGCTCAATTAACTCCTTCCTTCCCAGGGCTGCCTAGGCTAAGAAAGGCTAGGACAGCCCAACAGCTTTGTTCCTTTCTGAACAAAAATGCAGGAGACCGTCATGGCTCTGCCTAGGCTGCAAGAGGCTGGCGTGGCCGAGAAACTTGAAACCGCCCCCAGCTGCGAGCAACAAACCTGCTCCACAGTTGATTGGCGCCGAAAAACTCCTGAGTAAAATGCAGCCGCACCAGGCTCTTAGAGGCTAGCGCGGCTCCAGCAGCTTTTAACAGGACGCTCCAAGGTAATGGGAGCCAGCTGCAACCTTTGGGGTGAAGGCAAACCCCTGCAGCACTCCCCAGAGTTACCAGCCCGGTACTTGAGGGGAAAAGGGAGGGTGGGAGGCATCGGAAAGGACAACCCCCCAGCTCCAATCCATATCAATGGAGAGCCCTCCCTAGCTGCAAGCAACAATCATAGATCCAAGAAAATTAAGATAAAAGAAACAATCTTTACCTGAAAGGAACGGAAAGAGAACCAAAATCCAAAAAAGAAAAAGAAAAAAGGAAAAAGGATATCCAGGGAATAATATAATTCAACTCTAAAGCTCTGGAGATAAAAATCTATCGACCATAGCTGAGGCTGAGTTGAAAATAGCTGGGGAACGTCACCAGGGAGGCGGAGCCTCAGCAAGTTTTCTTTCAACTCAGAAGACCATAGAGCTAGAGACTGGAATAACCCAAATGGCGCCTCCCATCGCCACACTATGGAGAAAAGCAAAATTCAAATATTGGGTCAAGAGGTTTTGATGTTGAAAGAAATTCCTTCCAAAATATTGAGGGACAGAAAAAAATATACTTTTTTGGTAAAGGAGTTTAGAAACCGCCAGGTATGGTATAGATGGAATGTGCCAGCTGGACTAACAGTAAACTATATGGGAGGGAAGTATTGTCTTAATGTAGTTACCAAAGCAAGAGCTTTTTATGTTGAGGTATTGAAGGCTGGAAGTTTACCAGATTTAGAAGTTAAGGTGGGAGGAGAAGTGGAAATGGTTAAAAAAAGGGAGAAGGAAGTAAAGCAAACACAATTTGAAATTGGGGGTGTAACTTTGGGAGAAGAAATACAGAAAATAGCAGGGGAGGAGCAAAGAATGGTAATCTTTAAAAAAGAACAAGGAGTAAAGAAGCAACATTGTCAAATGAAAAGTGTTTCCTTTTATGGGAAAGGGTAAACTGTAAGTAAAAGTTTCTGAATATAAAAGAAATAGAAAGAATAATGTGCATTTGTTTGCGTCTGTAAGTCAAATGTGGGTGTATTACATTTATGTTGTTATTATTATATATGGTGGATTTATCTATCTTGGATAAAAATTGAATGTAAGGAAGTATAATTTAAATTCTTTTTTTATATATAAAATGTTTTATAGATGGTATTTGGAAATTAAGTTGGGGTGTATTTGTTTTAATTTTCAAGTAAAATGAGGGAGATATATTTTATTGAGGTTATTTTATTAATGGTGGATTTAGTTACTTCGGATAAAAATTGATGTTGGGTCTAAAGTGTTGGGGGGGAAATTAAAATAAAAATTAAAACAGAAAGGGAGTTGTTTAAGGTTAAAATGTTAAAATGGTTATAAAATATTTGTAACTTATTGTGATGATGCTAGTGTAACATTGGATTATATGCTTGTTATCAAAGACTAGAGGTTGGAAATATTGAACTTGTTGGAAACTTCAATGTATCAGACTGAAAACCCACAAGAAAATATACCGGAATGAGGAAGATGGACTGACTATATTTAGAATAATTATTGGATGAAGAAACATCAAATATTTTATGAACGAACATTTCCTTCTTCTTTGTTTTTCTTTATGGAGAAGGGGAGTTGAAGTTCTAGGGTAGGGATGGGAATATATGGTTAATTAGGGTATTCTAGCTTATGATTGTTAGATCGTATACCTTGTATTCTGCTCTGGGAAGTCAGGGGGGAGGGGGGAGGGGGTTGATGGGGGGTGGGATGTAATGGGGAAAAAAATTTTATTGTAAAACTTTTTCAATTAAAAAAAAGAATATTGACTTTAGAAGGACATGATTTACAGTTGGGGTGGTATGCATTTATGTGGTATGGGAAGAATAAAATATATAGTTTCAAGATGGAGACTTCCGGTTGACATCACGGCAAGAACGGCTGGAAAACAGCGAAGCTCTGCCGGGCTCCGTGAAATGCAACTGGCAACTACTTGCTGGGAAACCCTATGGGGTTAAGCCACCCTGGAGGGTGGTGAAGAAAGGAGAAACGCTTCATCGATAGCAAGGAAACCACAATTTCCTCGTTGATCTGAAGAAAGCTCTCCTGAAAGGCAGCAGGGATGACGGCCATTTTTGGTCAGTCACAAGCTGGGACAACCAGGGCACTAAGATCTTGTGCTGAAGCAGTGTGTGGACAAAGCAGTAAAACTGGGTGAGAAAATTGACAACTGTTACCGTAGAGATTTAACCTAAGTTAAAAGTTCCAAAAAATTATCTCCAAACATTAAAAAAACGGCAATTGGATTTATGGAGAAAGATTAAAGATTAAAAACTAAAGAGGAAGATTAAAGATTAACAATTTAAAAGTAAAAAAAAATATCTAAAGGATGATTTAAAACATAGAAAGCCTGGAAAAGCCAAGCAGCATTGTGAAAAATGACTATTGGGAGAAATTGCTTTTGTAAACCCCCCTGACTGGATGATAATCAGCTGTTTTTGACTTTTACACTCTGTTGGAACACTGGAATTGGGAGCAGGGGAGCCATCTACTAGAGGACGATTACTGCAACATGTAAAATTCAAAGGAAAGTAATGAAAGTAAACAACATCTGGAAAACTACCTGACCTTGACTTTATCTTAGTAGACGATTTAGATGCTGGGAAATATTTACTGAGCTTTTTGAAGATTCACAAGGCAAACTAAATTAAACACTAAAACTTTATTGTAACTGTACACTGAAAAGCAGATTTGAAAGATTTGAAGAAACTTGGGGGCTTTGGATTTCGGTTATCAACATCACAAGAAAAAAAGAAAAAGAAAAGATAAATAAGACTTTAAAATCTGGACAATTGGGAAGGTGTAAATTGGAAATTATAAAGACTGAAAAGCACAAATTTATAGCATCTAAAGATTAGAAATTTAGGGGACTTGGAGGAATAACTTGGGGATTGACCAATTGCTTATTAACAATTGATTTTTTTGTGGAGTTTTCAGATATTGGGATATGGGGATATTAGAGGTATATTAACATGTTACAAAATGACCCAGTAGGAGACAATAACGTTTTATGAAGAAACGACAGAAATAGCAACAAAGAATTATAAGAAGTTGATGGGAATATTTAAAGATAAAGATGTGAAAGTAGAATGCTCTCAATAAATGATGGGGAAAGATGAATATAATACACAGAAGACAGCTGAGAAATTAGAAGTAGTGGAGGGGACAAAGCAAAATAAATTACAAAAAGATAAAAATAAGTTAAAAGCAGATAAAAATACTAAAAAGACAGCAATAATAAATACTAAAAATCAAATAGACAATCCTTTAAGAGCTTATAATAGAGGGGGGAAAGGAAGACATTTCAAAAATAATGAAAGGGTTATGGATTCAAAAGATGCAGCAAAGGTAAGGCAGAGGGAACAATCAGTCTGTGTAAAAATGCTAGAAAGACATATAGGATTCCAAGAAAGAAACATAAAAGAATCACCAAAAAATCAATAAATGATGAAATTCTAAAAAGGAAATTTATTATAAACATAAATATATTAAAATTAGGAAGTGAAAGACTAGAACTAGGTATATTTAAAAGTATTATGATTAACAGGATGTAAAAAATGGAAAATATACCATATATACTCGAGTATAAGCCGAGTTTTTCAGCACGTTTTTTGTGCTGAAAAGCGCCCCCTCGGCTTATACTCGAGTCTACCCTTGCAGCTGGGCCGGCAGGACGAGCCCAAATGCTGCCGGCATGCTTTGCCAGCTCGGCCGGCTCGTTTTGGGGCGGCGGCTGGCCTCCGGCGTTTTCTTCCGCCGCTTTTTGATGGCGGCGGTGGGGGGCGGGGGGGGGGGGGGGCGGAGGGGGCGTTCGACATTTTCGCCCCCCTCTCACTCGTCCTCCTCTCGCCCTCGGAGGGGGCGGAGGGGGCGTTTGTCACCCTCGCCCTCCTCTTACTCGTCCTCCTCTCGCCCTCGGAATGTGAAAGAAACGTGGAAAACTCCAACTACAGTATAAAAAAAAAACATTTGCACTCAGTACTTTTTATTTTATTTTATTTTTTGCCAAGTTTTCCCCAGGGTTTTTTTTTTCCCCTATGGAAATTGGGGAGGTGGGGAGAAAGAGGTGAAAAAGAAAAGCCTCTTCGAAAGGGGAGAACACGGCAAGAACACACGATTTCTCCCCCCGCCCCTCCCGGCGCCGTCCTTCTCTCCCGCCAGTCACACGGTTCAGTTTTTTTTCAGGCTAACTATACTTTGCGTTTCACTCCCCCGAGTGAGGAAGAAGAAGGGAGGCAAAAGAAACCGACCCTCGCGCAGATCAGCAAATTAGCTTTCCTTCTCCAAACCAATTGGAGGCGGGGGGCGACGCTGCCGAGAAGCCGCTGCTTACAGAGAGCGAAAAAGCCAGGGAGACCTTGGCATAGGTGGGCGGCTGGTGTAAGGAAGGAAAAGAAAAGAAAAGGGGGAGTGAAAATAAGAGCAGTCCGAGCTCTGAACTGGGGAACAAGAAGGAAAGAAAGAGGGAGAGAGAGAGTAAGGACTGCCACTGGGGTCAGGGAGCAGAGCACCAGGAAACAGGGCGGCCAACGCGCGCATACTACACACACACAAACACAGAGCCAGCTCCTCCCTGCCGCTGTTGAATCTTACTTCACCGCACTGAGTCCTTCGGGAGAAGGGCGGTATAATAATAATAATAATAAAATAATAATAATAATAATAATAATAATAATAATAATAATAATGATGATGATGATGATGATAATGATAATGATAATAATAATAATGATGATGATGATGATGATGATAATGATGATAATGATAATGATAATGATAATAATAATAATAATAATAATAATAATAATAATAATAATAATAATAATAATAATATTCAGCCGTGCTTCGCTTTGATGGCAGCCTGACGTAAAATGGGGGCAGGGGGATACATACACGGTTAGGGAAAAATAACAAAACAACGTTTTGGGCTCAATTGCAGTCTTAAATTGAGGACTACTTGCAATTTGAACCTTATTGGACACTTCATTCCTGGAGGGTTTTTAAAGAACAGACTGGACAATCCTTTGTCTGAAACAGTATAGGATCTCTTGCTTGAGGAGTGGGGACTGGACTAGAAGATCACTGTTAGTTTGGGATATGTTCAGAGCCCACACATCTGATGACATAAAAAAATTGGCAAAGTCATCTCAAGTCACTTTGGCCGTTATTCCAGGTGGGCTTACATCTGTATTGCAGCCCCTAGATGTCAGTTTAAATAAACCTTTCAAGGACCGTGTGCAAAGGATGTGGCATGAATGGATGACATCTGGTCAAGCTCGTCTGACAAAAGTTGGAAATCTGAGAAAGCCAGACATAGAACTAATAGCACAGTGGGTTCGTGATGCATGGGAAGATATTCCAGAGGACATGGTGCAACGTGCCTTCAAGAAATGTGGCATTAGTAATGCTATGGATGGCAGTGAAGACAGCGCATTGTATGAGAGTGACAGCAGTGATGATGACGACTGTGAACTCAGTGATGACGACAATGTATATGCGGATAACATCACAGAAGCTGAAGTAGCTGAAGCTCTGTTTGGACAAACAGATGATGAGGAGGAGAACTCCAGTTTTGAGGGATTTTAGCTCTCGTTAGCTTGGTTGCTGTTACTTTTAAAGATACTGTATTTTTGATACCATATTCTTTTTGGGGACCCCCTTTTGCACTTTTATTGTTTTTCGTTCAAATAAATATTCATGTTATTTTACTTGGCTCTATCTTTATTTTTTACATTGACCAGTAGCTGCCTCATTTCCCACCCTAGGCTTATACTCGAGTCAATAGTTTTCCCCAGTTTTTTGTGGTAAAATTAGGTACCTCGGCTTATATTCGGGTCGGCTTATACTCGAGTATATACGGTAATTTTCAAGGACTATAAATTCAGGGGACTTAAGTGATATAAATAAGCTTGGCACTGTTTAAATCTTATTGATAACTGGTTTTATTGGTGTTTATAGAAAATTGAGATATTGAAAATGTGGAGTACTGAGTGATATTTATAATAAAATATTAGGGATTAATAAATATATTATACAAAGAAATGTTATTAATGTTTACATATTAACTTTTGGAGAAAGTGATAAAAAATCATAAAGAGAGAATAGTATTGTTTAAAGATAATGAGGTAAGAACCCCAACAAATGGGAAAAATAAAGAAATAAATATAAATTAGGAAAATAGTATAATATAGATGGATACATAGAAGAATATATTGAAGTTGGAAGATAAAAATTCTATATATGTAATTGTATTATTACCACAAAAAGTGATGGCTGTTAAAGACCAACATTTGGTCTTTATTTGTATATGCAAATAAAACATATACAAAAAAGTTGGACTTAACTGAACATTCTTTCTCTGTGCGCTGCAGCAGAGTCCAAGCATGGGTTCAATTCGTCTCATTGGCCAGAAACTGAGTTGGAAATTATTTGGCCACGCCTCCTCCTCCCAGCCTAACCTCGGTTTTTTCAACAAAAACCAGGAACTGGAGAAGATGTAGTCCATCTGAATAAATTGACCACTCCTGGACCCCAGTCCATAAACAAATCAGGGTAGGATTGGCCTTCAGGGAAATCCAATGTTCCTTCTCCTGTGCGCTGCTTGGAGAGTCCAAGCATGGGATATACCCAAGATAAATTGTCATTGGGCGGGAAATAGATTGGTCCAGGGTCCCCTCAGCCAGGACACGCTGTAACATTCATCTCCCGAATGCTGCCTCTGCAGAAGTGAAGTGGTCCAACTTGTAATTCCTCACAAATGGAGAGGGGGAAGCCCAAGTGGCCACCCTGCAAATTTCCAGAATTGAGGCCTGTGTGGCCCAAGCCATTGTGGTGGCTGTGCTTCTAGTTGAGTGTGCTATGATTTATTTATTTATTTATTTATTTGATTTTTATACCGCCCTTCTCCCGAAGGACTCAGGGCGGTGTACAGGCAAGATAAAACAATACAATATACAGATTAAAATACCATTTAAAAAACTTATTTAAATTAGCCTAACATTAAAAAATTTCCATACTAAAAACCCCGTTTAAAAATTGATAAAAGATAAAATTCAAGACAGCACATGGTGTGGGTTGGGCCTGCTGTTCATAGGCTAATGCAATACAAGCTTTGAGCCAACGTCCAGTGGTGGTT
The DNA here is from genome assembly GCF_028640845.1 of Ahaetulla prasina. Classification (NCBI taxonomy): domain Eukaryota; kingdom Metazoa; phylum Chordata; class Lepidosauria; order Squamata; family Colubridae; genus Ahaetulla; species Ahaetulla prasina. Next base: position 83,291,544 of record NC_080542.1, on the reverse strand, counting down.
GGTGACACCTTCTTTCCGATAGACCTGGGCTGAAACAAACAAATAACGGGCCTCTGTGGCTCAGGCTGCTAATGCAGTCTGTTATTAATAGCAGCTGCCTGCAAGTACTGCAGGTTCTAGCCCCACCAGGCCCAAGGTTGATTCAGCCTTCCATCCTTTATAAGGTAGGTAAAATGAGGACCCAGATTGTTGGGGGCAATAAGTTGACTTTGTATATAAATATACAAATAGAATGAAGACTATTGCTAACATAGTGTAAGCTGTCCTGAGTCTTTGGAGAAGGGCGGGATATAAATGCAAATTAAAAAAAATAAAGATTCTGTTCGTCAGAAGAAGCCGTTCGTTTAATGTATTTCCTTAGAGCTCTGCATACATCTAAAGTATACTAGCGATTTTCACGCGATGTCTCCGTTTCGGCCAGAAGTCTGGTAGAATAACTTCCTGTGCTCTGTGGAACCAGATGTTTATTTTTGGCACAAATGTCGGGTCTAAACGAAGAATGACTGTCTGGGTGAAAGATCGACAAATTCTGATGCACCAAAAGTGCTGCCAGCTCCAAAATCCTATGTGCAGATGTGATTGCTACTAGAGAGGCAACCTTGAATGTGAATAGTCTAATGCTGGCTGGCCCCAAGGGCTCAAATGGAGGTAATGTGAGCACTTGTAAGACAACAGACAAATCCCAAGTTGGGTACCTGTGGACCGTTGGGGGTAACAGATTGGCTGCTCCTTTCAAAAAGCTAAGTACCCTCAGATGCTGAGAAAGAGGAGCTGTTCCCTCACCTGGCAGAATGGTAGCCAAGGCTGCGACCTGCCTGCAGAGTGTTTTTATGGTCAACCCTTTTTCAAGACCGAGTTGCAAAACGTCCAAGACTCCTGGAACTGTCACCATTGTAGGTACTATTTTCTCCTTAGTGCATCAGCGACAGAATGAAGCTCAAGTGGCATTATATATCCTGATCATTGATGCCTGCCAGGAAGCAAACTTAGTGGAAATTACTTTTCCAGAGAAGTGTCCCTTCCTGAGCATCTCCCTTTCAAGTGCCAAATGGCCAACTGCAGCCATTGAGGTTCTGGGTGTTGTAGGGCCCCATGGCTGAGGGAGATCCTGTATTGTGGTATTTTCCAGGGGCGGGAGATGGACAGTGACATCAGATCCACAAACCACGGACGCCTTGGCCAGCGAAGTGCCAACAACAACACCCCCGCTGCTTCCTCCAAGATCTTCCTGATAACCCTCATTATTAGAGGGAAGGCAGACAACAGGTCAGCTAGCCACGGACAATGAAGGGTATTGACCTACTCTGCCGCTGGAGTCTGGAACCTGAAGAAAAATCTCGGACGTTGAGTGTTCTGTGGACTGGCAAATAAGTCTAGGACCGGAGTCCTGAATCAACCTGCCATTAGGTGAAATAGGTCTGGATGGAGCCGCCATTTGGACTGCTCGACAGTTGTTCAGCTCAACCAGTTCACTTGGGAGTTGAACATCCCAGCAATCTGTTCTGCTCACAATGACTGCAGATGTCTCTCCACTCAGAGACATAAGTCCTTTGCCTCACGCATGAGGACCCAGGAGCAAGTGCCTCCCTGCCTTTTGGCATGCGCTTTGGCAGTTACATTGTCCATCAAAAGAAGCACGTATTGATCCAACAAGTCATTTTGAAAGTGGTGTAGCAACAGATTAGCAGCTCTCAGCTCCAGCCAATTGATGTCATTGAGCGAATCCTGCTGAAACCACCAACCTTGAGTCACTTTAGAATTTAGGAGTGCATCCCAACTGAATAGGCTGGTGTCCGATGTTAACACCAGTCTGGAAAGTTCTCGGAATAGACATCCCTCCTCCATGGCAGCTGACATCCACCAGTCCAAGGATTGGGGACCCTGATCTTAGACATTGAATTGCTGCGCCCTGACCTCTGACTGGGCAGGAGTAGCCATTTTAAGGCCCTTGTATGCAATCAAACCCAAGGGACTATAGCTAGGCAGGATATCATTTTCCCTAATAGCTGGGAAAGGAGCAGTAAGGGAACTAGCTCTAAGGACTTCTCTTGTCCCACCATCTCCCTTATGCTGTCTCGATGGTCCTAAGACAGGAATATCTATGATAAACAAGTATCGATCACTGCACCAGGATGGGTTAGGCTGGTAGATGGTGTCAATTAGCTCTTTTCCCAGTTCATGGAAAACCCGTGATCTTGGAGAGTCTGGACTGTGATTTGAAGGTCCTGTTCTGCCTGCCTGAGGGAGACAATTGAATTAATACATCGTTCAGGTAATACTGCAGGCGGAGGGACCTGACCCTCAGATTGGCCACTACTACATTTGGCAGCTTGATGAAAGTTTGTGGGGCCAAGGAAAGGCCGAAGGGGAGCGCCTTGTATTGCCAATGGTGGCCTGCATATGCAAATCTGAGGAACCTCCTGTGGGATAGTCTCATGGGAACATGGAGATATGCTTCTTTTAAGCCTATCGATGTTAAAAGATCTCCCTGTCTGATGCAACCCAGGATAGTATGAAGGGATTGCATCTTGAACCTTTTGTACTTTATATGTACATTGAGTTCCTTCAGATTCAAAATGGCTCTCTGGCCACCCAAACTCTTGGGAACCAAAAAAAAGAATGGAATAAAAGCTGAAACCTCTCTGCCCAACTGGTCTCGGCTCTATGGCCTTGATGTCCAGAAAATGCTGAATCTCTGCCTCCATCATGGCCCGTTTGGTAGCATCCCTGGGAATGGGACATTTAATAAATAGTTGGGGGAACTGGAACAAAGTTCTAGGGTTGGTCCTAGCCTTACTGTTTGCAATGCTCAAACATCGGTGGTGATATCCCTCCACTAGCTGCCAAACATCCTTAACCTGCCACCAAAGGGGATATGTGACTGCAAGTCACTTGGAATGGCAGTACGGCCGGCTACTGGCGCCCTATAGGGTCATCTGGATTGTGGTTGATGAGCCCTGTCTCGAAAGGCTAACTTATTCTATGTCCTGTCCATAGTTTGGGAATACTGTCTGTGGTATTTTGAGGTGGGAAATCCCACCTTGGAGCCACCAAAAGGCTGCCTGCGGTAGAAGGGAGTAAGTCTCCTGTCTGTTCTTTTGTAAACATGAAGGACCTTCCGTTTATCTTTCCCCTCTACCAGGATTGGATCTAACACCTCCCCAAAGAGCTGACATCCTTTAAATGGAGCAGCTGCCAATCTCCATTTGGACTTCATGTCCGCTTGCCTCTGGCACAGCCATAACAAGCTTCTGGAGGTGACATTAGACGCCAGGACCCTTGAAGCAAACTTGGCCGCATTGAGAGTTGCATCAGCTGAATATTCAGTTGCAGTGATTAATTTGCTGATATCTTGTTGCAGGCAGGTATCTTCTGGAGAGGCCTTGGCCTGCATCTATCTCAACCATAAGAGCAATGTTCTGGAGGAAAAATTAGATCAGCTGTGGCTAATCTAATAGCCCAAGCAGCTGCCTGGTGAGTTTTACGGGCAGATAACTCAGCCTTCCTATCCTCAGCCCTCAACCCTTCTACAGTATCGGAAAGGAGAATGGCAGCTGAAGCCAAAGTGGCCAGAGGGGTATCCGCAGCTGGAAGTTGGAGGAGCTCCTCTAGCTCCTGTTCCGCTGTATACATTTTCTTATCCATGCCACTAGGGGCAGGAACTGATGCAGGCTGATCCCAACAGCCTTTTAATAATATCTACAAAAAACCTAGGTGAGGGAATAGCCTCTTGTGCTGTGACCTGCTCTGTAAATAGATTGGCACAGGGATCCTGAGATAACAAGGGATCCTCAGTAGTGCTTCCCATCTGACCCATGTTGGCTGTCGTTTTGGCCTTAAGTAATAAGGTCTTAAACAGGTAGGGATGGAAAAGCCCTGAATACATGGTCTTGTCTGGGAATACTCCTTCATCCTCAAAAACTCCCAATTCTTCCTCCCCTTCCAGCAAGGCCTCACTCCAGCGAGGGGGGGAATGAGGATCTTCCAGATAATCTTTATCTCTATGTAAATGATGATGCAGAGCTCCAGATCATGCAGGTCCTGGATTTAAAGGCCCCATCACACCTCTCTGGGTCAGTGCATCATCAGTACCCTGGGAAATAGTCTGTGCTATGGCCTGATGTAAATCTGCAGATAAGCCCTGCTCAAAATTCTCCTGAGGGAGGAACTCTGCCGCTGTAGGTGTAAATGTGGCAGATGAAGCTGAAGGTCTGTTGCCAGATACAGGTTGTAATCCTGACACAGACAGGATAGAAGTCTGATCACTTCTTTCCTGAAAAGGGATAGCATGAAATTCTTGCAAATCAGGTATCACATTAGGAGACTAGTTTAGCTGATCATCCTGCATTGGTGATGGCATAACTGATGTTAAAATCATATCAGGCACAGAAATGCTCCCAGAAACCTCTGGGACTGTTGTTGCCTCTGCTTGCTTTTAGGCCTTCGCAAAGTATTTCTCCAAGGCATTTTGCCTTCTCTTAGCATCTTTTTCAGATGCTGAAGAAATTGATTTGGAATGCTTGGCCTTAGATCTGGTAATAGGCCTCTTGGATCCATATGTAGCCATCTTTGGCTCAGAACACCCAGCCTGCTGCTGACTGGGAGAAGCAGCAGAATTACAGCTATTAGAGGCTCTGTGGTCGGCCATTAATGCTGTAACCGCAGGTAATTAGCCTGGAATAAGCCTTCAAGGTAACCTGATATCACTGTTCCATAGTCCTCACTGTGCAGACCTCAGAAATAGCGCTAAAGCGGCAACAGCTGCAAAACAGCAACAACAGCAGCAACAGAAACAAAGAGACGCGAGACCAGCAATATAGTCATAAATGCCACAATCAGCGCGTGGAAACTGGCAACATGGTTTACTGGCACGTAAGGCTGCTTCTCTCTGATTCCTGACCAAAGCTCTCTTCTGATGGCATTTTTAATGGTGCCTGATCTGTTCCACTGCTCGCAGCAGGTCCATCAAAATGGCCACTGTCCACAAAATGGCGGCTATCAGCCTCCTGATCAGTACCACGGCTGCACTGCGTTGCAGCCAGCAAAGCCTTGGACCGAAGCCTCGGTCCTTCTGACACCGGCACTGGCTGCCTGAGGGCTCTGCCATCTCCCAGGAGCTAATCAGCCTCCATGTGGCAAGGAAAGCGCCATCGGCAATCCAAACGCCACTCACAGCGCTGCTGACAGCCTTGTTAACTCTACGTGCTCCACAGCCACCATAAGCCAAATTCAAAAGAGTTTTTTTTTAAATATCCAGTTGTCCTAATTATAATTATTAAATTGAAGAACCAACTCAAGGTAAGTCTCTCTAGGCTGACTGAATTGAAAAAACTGAGGCTCGGCTGGGAGGAGGAGGCGTGGCCAAAGAATTTCCAACTCAGTCTCTGGCCAATCAGATGAATTGAACCCATGCTTGGACTCTCCAAGCAGCGCACAGGAGAAAGAGATATTTTCAAAGACATTATATTAGAAATGCTCTGCTTTTAGCATGGGAAAGAATCAAAGAGAAACACTACATAAAAATACTGGTCTGGCTATCCACAGTGAAAGCACTAATACATCCAAATGCATTCCACTTCTTGAACTGGAAAAAAAATCACAAGATATAAAGATATCCTAAATGAACAAGGGGAATTAAAATTCGAAACAAGAACTGAAAAATCAAGGAATTGATTTGGCTTGGTGGCCACTTATGCAAATACAATCAAGATGCAAGAAAAGTGCAGAAATGTACGGATTTTACAAAGAACCTTCAGAATTAGATCAGATATTTTTAGGGACAGATGATAAACTAATAAAAAAAATATAGCTATCTATTGAATTTTTAAATAGAAGAACAACAAATAAAAGAAACTATTTTAGTATAGTCCAAAATTTTTGGATATACTATAGAATTAGACAAATAAGAGTGTTTAATTAAATAATGGGAAATGTTTAATAAGAATATGTGAAAAATATGGTGAATAGATTTTGAGAATAATAGGTAAAGCTATTGTGTGTATAGGATTTATTATTTGTATTTAAAAGAGATTATATCCAGTAAATACACTGCCATTCTGGATATGGAAATTTTATATATAACGAAGAAAATTGTATAATAAAAATAATATTTACAAAATAAATAAATATATGGTATCTGACACTAGATTTAACAATTTTATTACTAACTTAACAAATGTAGTGATTCACTTAACAATTATGGCAAGGAAAAATAAATTGAGTCAAAATTCACTTAACAACTGTCTCTCTTAGCAACATTAATTTTGGGTTCAATTGTGGTCATAAATTGAGAACTACCTGTGTATTCAATTTGATTCACTACTTTTGGAGAGCCTCTGCTTAATTAATCAAAAATATTTCAATCTAGCTACCACAACCAAAATAGTATTCAATAACCTCTCTTCAGAATTGGACAATCATAAAATTAAGAGAATTTTTTACATTTTCAATATTATTTTAATTTGGAGCTGTCTGTATCCTATAAGATGATGCAAAAGATTTCTGGGACATTGCAAACATCAATTAGTCATCCCTGACTTAGAGAATCAGTTTAATCACCAACTGACTATTGGCTGGTCCCTGCAAGTCTTTTCTTAGCAAGATTTCAAAAGTTGTTCCCTCTTTCCTAGGGGTGGAAAGCAGGGATTGGCTCAAGGTCACCAAACTGACTTTCATGCCTAAAGTTGGGCTAGAACGCAGTTATCTGATTTCTAATCTGATTCTTTAACCACTACATCAAACTGCCTTACATTATTCTTAATTGGGAGAATATTTTAACAATCAATTCCAATGAAAAACACATGAATAGTTTAATAAATATATCAGACTGGATTCTCATGCCAGTGATTGCCACAGTATGTTAACCCTGTGCACAAAAATGACATCATTCACACAAACACACTCAGGCATATTTAAAAAATTAAGTTCTGTATCACAATCATTGTCAAGAAAGGGTCAGAGAATTTCCAGAATGCAAAACACAGCATGAGTTTAGCACAGCAAGGCTTCCTTCTGATGAGAAAGGCAGAGAACTGTACAGTTGTTTAGAAGTCACCTGAAAATATTTTTACCTGCTTTATAGTGTCTTTATTTATATTTGTTTTCTGTAAGAGGCATGGAAAACAGGTGGTCCTCCTGTTGTTCCTGGCCTACAACTTCCAGATGCCCCACGCAATCAAGTCAGGGCCAAAGTAGTAATAGAATTTTTGGAAGAAATGTTCTCTGGGTTCAGTTCCAAGTGAGAGGGAAGCCCTGGAAACATGGAGGCTGTTTGGAAAGATGGTTTAATGGTGGACAGGACCACATGGGTTTTTAGGATCCTGGGCAAATGAGCACATGGAAGAGAGATGGATATATATTTATACCCTCTTGAGCCCCATCTTAGAGCTTCCTGTTCCTGTGTAAGGGCAGGTATCCTGATTGGTTGTCAGACTCCCATGGGCCCATACAGGAATAACTTTTTAGGTTGTCTTGAGTCCCAGGCTTGGATGAATCTTGCTGGATGATGATGTAAAGAGGAGTGTTGTGTTCTGATAGCATGTTGGACAATTCCTGTTATGGTTGAATGGCTTTGTCCTGGTTTGGATCTTGAGTGAGGGTTAATCCTATCATGTCCTGAGGATGAAGGTATTTTGTTTTGTAGATAGACTGGTCCAGTCTTTTGTCTTGTAGGTAGGTTGGCACTGGTCTTTCTGGGGCTATTAACAAAGGTGGGGGCTGCTTTCCCAGAGTATGTTTCTCCTTTTTTCATCCAGGGAGGTATAATATTCTGCCTTTTTAATATTTCCTAGAATATTTCATTCTTCTAGAGAAGGGTGGGTGCTAACTTTCTACAGAATGCAACAGATTCTCCTATCATAAATATAAAATTTCTGTACTCTTGCATAAATTTTGAAGGTGTTTTACAACATAATTATAAGCATCATATTATTATTATTATTATTATTATTATTATTATTAATATTATTATTATTATTATTAGCAATGGCTAATTCTGCTTATTCTTCTGAAGCCAGTAATTGCATGCTTGCTGGTTACAAGTACAAGAATGTTACTTAATGTCATCTTTAAGTCAAACTAAGATCAGATCTCAACTTTGTATGCTGAATAACAAGGGTTTTTTGAATGGGTCCTTGGTACTCTCTGATAAGGGCATCTTCACTAGCTAATGTTAGTTATTTGGGCAATGAAATGTCTGCAGGAAGGAAACAAGCTGACAAGACACCAAGGATCTCTCATTTCAACTGTAAGCAAAAAATATTTTCCTTCATTTTTGAAGGATTACATGAACAATAGCCAGTTCAAACTGAATCCTCAACCAGAGATGTTCATTGGATAATTTTGAAATAGGCTTTCTCTCTCAGCCCAACCTTCCCCACAAGGTTATTGCTGTGAGGAAAATTGAAGGAAGAAGGTGTGTTGGATATATCTGCTGCTTTGAGTTAGTTGTGAAAATAATAAAAATGGGAAAAGAGAGAGAAATATAAACCACACGAAGGAGCCTTGCTGCAGCAACAAAAGCTTTTGTAAATCAGCCCCCAAAACTTCTTCCAAAGCAGAAGTATGGGCTATTTCCCCTCCTACAAAAGAATTTGAGGGGAGGGGGAAATCTGCTGCCCAATCTTGCTTCGGATCCCTTGAAATATCCTACATTTATTAGACCCACGAGTTTATCTGATGCGGCCCTGCATTTCTTCCTCGTAGGCCACTCGGCCTTCCAAGCTGCTGCCGGGCTAGAGGGCTCGCAGACAAAGAATCATAGCGCCAACCGCTTCTTCCGCAGCAAAGGCGGCTTCTTACCCAGATACAAGCTTCCCCGGTGATCTCTTCTTCCCCGAGGACGGCTTGGCAAGTAGCCCTCAAGTAATCATCGCCCAAAGCCAGCTTGGCTGAGGAAGCAGCCAGCGTCCCCAGCAGGCCAGCGCCTATGGCGCATGTAACCCCCAACGCCAACAACATGAGCCCAGCGACTCGCTTTCGAGAGACGGAGCTCGCGCGCTTGACTGAGGAATTGTTACGTGACAATGTGACTCCGCCTTGCTGTAGTTAATCTCCAAAGGAGGTAATCTGCTAACGCCTTACTATAATCTATGGATATGCATTGTAAGACCTGTTGATATGTCTGCAGATCTTATCTATTTTATTTTAAATATCAGAAATCTTATAAAATTGTAAACTTGTGCTGTAACAATGCTCTCTAGTAGAGATGCTGAGGATTGGAATAAACGGGAGATACATCTCTCTTCCATTGTTTTAAAACTACAGAGAAAAGTTGAGTTTCAATGCACAAATAATACTGCAACCAAGAATTATGTATGCATTTAAGGAAGCCCTCCCTATCCAAAGATAAAAGCCAGAATGAGGATTGTTGTAAATTTCTTACAATATTCAGCATCTTATTACACTTTTGTCTGAAGACAAAATGATAGTGGCCTAATTGATTATATATGAAATAATTTTAAAACCATTACACTAGAAATCATGGAAAGTAAAGATTTTTCTCAAATGTTACAAATCTGAAGTGAAACTGCATCGTAGTATGGAAAAGATCTGTGCTCCATCATGACATCTTCAAAGTCACAAAACTCAGAAAACCTTTGATTTCATGAAACATCATATGCACACATGCCGAAGATCGTTGAAGATGTACAAAGTAATTTGTAGAGCTCAGCAACTCTGCTCTGGGACACCACTTCAACGTTTCATCAGATGTATGGTTTGTTGAAATCTTGACTGAGCAAAAAGTCTCATTGTAAGGGCTTTCCCTCACTGCTGAGTTAATATGCCATCCACAGGCTTTTGGGGGGCAGAACTATCCCAAGATGAAATTGGATTCTCCAGTATGCTTGTCCTTTCTGTGTTGCCAAATAGATTGGTTGAAAAAGCTTAATAGATGCTATATACCTGGAGAATGCCTTTGGATAGTGTAATGTATTTAAACTTTAGGAGGGAAGCTTGGGCGGGAACAAGCACGTTGCTGATTGGTTGAAGCCTCAGCCAAAATAGTATTTAAAGAGGGGTTTCTGACTGTTGTCTTTCGCTGGGATCACAATAAACTAAAGAGCTGTTGTCACTCACTGGTCTCCTGCCTCTTCATTGCCCGAACTTAACAGATAGTTTCAGAATACTGATACAGCTAAGGATGATTTAGGATTATCCTGTGCCTGTGGGCGAGACAAGATGAAATCAAATGTATGAGGGGGAAAAAAAGCAGTTTACAACTTTTCTTCATCACAAAAAAGGAATGTCTAAAGACTCGGGATGCATTTTTAAAGCAGGACTATATCTGCTTTGCTAATGAGGCCTGAAAATGGACTAGAAACTTAACACAGATGGTGAAGAACTGACTTGATTGTCCAAGTTTAATTAATATATGCTTGGCCAATTCTTAAAATTATTGATTCTGGAGACTTTTTAAAGACAGGCTCATCTACACTACATCAGAGTACCGTATATACTCGAGTATAAGCCGAGTTTTTCAGCACGTTTTTTGTGCTGAAAAGCGGCCCCCCTCGGCTTATACTCGAGTCTACGTCTCGATGTACTTTTAAAAGATACTGTATTTTTTTTTTTAATTCAAAAAGTTTTACAAAAAATTTTTCCCCCTTTCCCCCCCTCCTCCCCCCTCCCTTCGCAACCCCCCTCCGCCCCCCGACTTCCCGGAACGAGCACAAGGTATAGTTAAAAATAAAACAAACATATGCTAAAAAATTTCGTCCCAACTTAATTATACCCCTACAATCATCAATTCCTAACTTCCCCAAAAGCAATCAAAATAATACATCATAATCATTCAAAACAGTCTGATAACTCTTAGTCTGATATCTCGTTGAATATAGTCAATCCATTTTTTCCATTCCTTTAAGTATCTTTCTTGCGTATTGTCTTTCAAAAAGGCTGATATCTTCGCCATCTCAGCCAAATTGGCAACTTTCAATATCCATTCTTCTATTGTTGGTACTTCTTTTTTCTTCCAATATTGTCCTATTAGTAATCTTGCTGCAGTTATTAGATTTAAAATCAATTTAGTCTCAATTACTGTACAATCCGTAATAATTCCCAACAAGAAAAATTGCGGCAGGAACTTTATCTTCTTTTTCAGAACATTTTGTAAAATCCACCAAATTTTTATCCAAAAGGCCTTTATGTCCTTACAAGTCCACCAAATGTGAAAATATGTAGCGTCATCACAATTACATCTCCAACATTTTGCTTGCATATCTGGATACATACACGATAATTTTTTAGGATCTAGATGCCATCTATAAAACATTTTATAAAAATTTTCCCTCAGATTCTGTGCCTGCGTGAATTTAACATTTCTAACCCAATTTTTTCCCACATTTCCAATAATATTGGCTCCTGAAAATTTTGTGCCCACTTTATCATACAGTCCTTTACCAAGTCCCTTTCAGAATCTATTTCAAGTAACACATTATACAATCTCTTTATATGCTCCTGAGACTGATTTCTAATTTGCTTTACCAAATTTCCCTCGTTCTGCTCTATACCAATTTTCTGATCTCCCTTCCATCTAGCACGTAGTTGCTCATATTGAAACCAAGTATAATTTTTCCCTTCCTCTCTTAATACTTGCAGAGATTTTAACTGCAAATTACCTCTTTCAGTATACAAAAGATCTTTATATGTAATCATTTCCTGATTCTGTTCTATGTTTATATTTTCTACTGTATGTCTAGGACTTGCCCATATAGGAACCTTATAATTTAGTTTATAAGAGTATTTTTCCAAACACGCAGAAGGGCATTTCTTAGCACATGATTTTTAAAGGCCTTATCCACTTTTTTGTCATAAATTAAATATGCATGCCATCCATATAACAAATCATAACCTTCTATATTCAAAATTCTGTCCTCTGTTAAATTAAACCAATCACTTATTGCAGAGAGAGCAGCTGCTTCATAATATAATTTAAAATTAGGCATTTTAAACCTCCCTTTCCGAGAATCTTGAATTATTTTCATTTTAACCCTAGCTTTTTTACCTTCCCATATAAATTTATTAATTCCCTTCTGCCATTCCTCAAGATTCTTATCTTTCTTAATTATTGGTATCATCTGAAAGAGGAATAAAAATCTAGGTAAAACATTCATTTTAATAGCAGCAATTCTCCCAGCAAAGATAATTGCAATTTTTCCAAACAATCAACTCCTTCTGAACTTTTGCCATAAAACCTCATAGTTATTCTTATACAATTTCACATTTGATGACGTAATATAAACCCTAAGTACTTAACCTTCTTTACAATTTCAAATCCTGTTACTTCCTCTAGTTTTTCTTTCTGTTGTCTGGCCATATTTTTATTATCACTTTTGTCTTTTCTGATTTACCTTAAACCCTGAGACATTCCCATATTGATCAATTATTTCCAACAAAGATTTACTAGAATTTATAGGGTTTGTTAAAGTAATCACCAAATCATCCGCAAAAGCTCTTAACTTATATTCATATTGTCTAACTCTAATTCCTCTATCTCCTTTACTTCTCGTATTTTATCCAATAATGGTTCTAGAGTTAAAATAAACAATAATGGTGATAAAGGACATCCCTGTCTTGTTCCTTTCGCAATCTTAAAAGGTTCTGTTAAGCTACCATTGATTATAATCTGTGCTGTTTGCTCTCCATAAATTGCCCTAATTATTCTTAAAAAACCATCTCCAAATTGCATCTTTTCTATTAATTTAAATAAAAAATCCCAATGCAATCGATCAAAAGCTTTCTCTGCATCGAGAAAAATAAATGCTGCTGGAATAAAATTTTTCTTTTCTAAGTACTCCAGTAAATTAACAATCTGCCTAACATTATTCCTCATCTGTCTCCCTTTTATAAATCCAGATTGATCATTATGAATTCTTCGCTGCAGAATCAACATTAATCTATTAGCTATTATTTTAACAAAAATCTTATAATCATTATTTAAAAGTGAGATTGGCCTATAATTCCCAGGTTTAGAACAATCCTGTTCCTCTTTTGGTATCAATGAAATAAAAGAGGTTCTCCATGAGGGGGGAATTCCCCCTCCTAGCTGTATCTGATTAAATAATTTCTTAAGTGGACCTAACATCTCATCCTGTAAATTCCTATAATAACTAACTGTGAGCCCATCCGTACCAGGAGTTTTCCCCATTTTTAACTGTTTAATTACCAAAATAATTTCTTCCGAGGTTATAGGCCGATTCAGTTCATCCATTTGTTCTAAAGTTATATTTTTAACCTTATATTCCTTCAAATAATTATCAATATCCCTATTCAATATATTATCTTTAAGATATAAATTTGTATAATATTCTAAAAAAGCTTTTTTAATTTTATCCTGTTGATATCTCTTTGCCTTTATATTCTATTTTTCTATAGTACGTTGTTTTGTCTTTTCCTTAAAGTGTATGCTAACCACCTACCAGGTCTATTTGCATTACAAAAGTATTATGTTTGGCATATTGTATATTTGTTGCCACCTGATCAGCCATTATCATATTAAATTGATTCTGTAGTAACTTTATTGCATCTTTAAGTTTTTGATCATGTGGATTATGTATTAATAATTGTTGTTTCTTATAAATTTCCTCTTCTAAATACCTACGCTGTCTTTGTTGCTTATTTCTCTGTCTATTATTAAGATATATTAATACACCTCTCATAAAAGCTTTACTGGAGTCCCAAACCATTTCTATCGATGTTTCATTATTCAAATTATAATCAAAAAATTCTTTCATCTGCTTTTTACATTGATTTACATTATCCTGATATCTAAACAAATTTTCATTTAATCTCCAAGTTCTTCTACCCTCTTTTCCATATTGCAATTCCATCCAAACAGGACTATGATCAGACAAACATCTTGGAAATATCTTAGTTTTCTTCACCCTAAAAAGCAAATCATTAGAAATTAAAATAAAATCAATACGTGAGAAGGATTGATGCCTATCAGAGAAAAAGTATAGTCTCTTTCCTCCAAATTCCAGTCTCCATACATCTCTTAACTCAAAATCTTCTATCATATCAAAAAAGGATTTAGGCAGCTTTGCATGTGCAGGTATCTTCTTGGAAGAAATTCTCTTGTCCTTTCGTGTATCTATTACTCCATTCCAATCTCCCAATATAATGCACGATTTATAATCCCATAGAATCAACTTATCATATAACATTCTATAAAATTTTTCTTGTTGCTGATTGGGTGCATATATACCAAGCAAGAGAGTCCTTTTGTTTCTATTGTAAGTTCAATAGCAATATATCTTCCGTGAATATCTGCCTCTATTAACTTGGCTGGTATATCTTTTCTCAAATAAACCACTATGCCATGTTTTTCTCCAAAGCTGAAGCAACAAAATGTTTACCTAACTTTGAGTTTATTAGGTACTTTTGATCTGATAATTTAATATCGTTTCTTGTAAGCAAATAACATCATTTTAAATTGTTTCAAATAATGAAATATTTTTCTTCTCTTCTGAGCTGAGTTCAAACCATTGACATTCCAAGTCAAGATTTTATTTGCCATTACTGGGCTGCTGAAGCTTTTGAGCAATCAACTGAAGATCGTCCTCCCGTATCTTGACGTGCTCCTCCACCGCTTCTGTAGCAGAATCCTGAACTTTACTTTGAGTTTGTTGCTCCTTTCTTTACGCTTAAGGGCTCCCTCGTCAGTCTTTGTTCTTGTGGTTGTTCCTCTGATGGTAACATCACTGGAATCACCTCAGCTTCCACACCCATTTGAGTCTCTTGAATTCTTTTTCTATTATTTCTATTTCAAATTTCAGCACTGTAGAAAGAAAATCTTTGGCCTTAAGCACTGTGTCAATACGATATCTCCTTCCTTGATAATACACTGTCAAGCCAACTGGAACCTCCCATCTAAATTGAATCTGGTATTTCTTAAGTTCTTGTGTGTAAATGTAAAGTCCTTTCTATCCCTTAACATCTTGGGAGGAATCTCTTTCAAAACCTTCAACTCCTGTTCCCTATTTTCACGTTTTTCTGAAAAGCAACTTGCAAAATTTGATTCCTCACTGTTCTTTTCAAAAAATAAACCACAATGTCTCTAGGAAGTTTCTTTTGCCTAGCAATCCAAGAATTAACTCTATAAATTTTGTCAATTTGATAAGCAACCTCTTGTGGATCAAGTTCAATAAATTCAGCCAGAGCTTCTGATAAAATTTTTTAAATCTTCCCTTTCTCCTCATTCAAACCCCTAATTCTCAGAGCTCCTTCCATCATTCTATACTGCATCACCACCACTTGATCTTCATTTTTATCCAATTTGATTTGCATTCCCCATTCTATTTTCTATTTGTTGATTTGACTGAACAATTTCTTGCACCTCCTCCTCCACCACCTCCAGTCTTTTGCCAAACCTTGAAAAGCCATCAAGATATCTTCTCTTATTTTTTTATTATTCTCTTTTATTTCTTCTCTTATTTTCTCATTATTATCCATAATCTCCTTAAACCTTTCTTCAGACACTTTCCCTTGCTCTTTAATCAGATCTTCTAAAGCTGGTTCAGAACCCCTTCTGCCCCCAGTCTTAGGTGGTTTAGTAGCCATTTCAGTTTTTAAAATTCACAAAATATAAGTCTAGAAACTTCTCTTTTCCCTTTAAGTATAGGAGAGCTCAGTTCACTTCATTAAAATCCACACATAACATTTCTTATCTTCTTAGTTGCACAGACTGTTTGAAATTCCATTCGTCACTTTCACTCCCGTTCAGGCGCCATCTTTAAGAGTCAATTAAAACAAAGGGAAAAAAATTTCTCTTTTTTAAAAGGTAGAAGTCAGGAAATCAAAAATACTTGCAATCCAATAATTGTCCGCTGGCACTCATTCCGTCTGCTTAAAGAGATCCATAAAGATAAGACAATTAGCAGAGATGGACACTTTCTTCTTTTCCTGCTTTTGCAGGCACGCACTGAAGTCGGAGTATGGCAGGAATATTTATGGGACCCGTCGACCCTTCGGGGCTCTGCTTAATTAAAACAAAGCCTCTGGGGAGGTCTACCAACATTTCCCTGCTGCTCTTATCTTTCGCCTTTCATCCAGGGAAAAAGATTAAAGCCGGCTTTTCCTGGCTTTTACGATGTTCAGTGCGGAGCCCCTTTAATTAGGGGCTCAGCGAAGAGGTGGAGCCACCGGAAGTCTCAAGATACTGTATTTTTGATAGATGTCCAGCAGGGGGCGCTGCATAATAAAAATGAGCGCCGAACATTTTGCACTTTTGCACTTTTATTGTTTTTCATTCAAATAAATATTCATGTTATTTTACTTGGCTCTATCTTTATTTTTTACATTGACCAGTAGCTGCCTCATTTCCCACCCTAGGCTTATACTCGAGTCAATAGTTTTTCCCAGTTTTTTGTGGTAAAATTAGGTACCTCGGCTTATATTCGGGTTGGCTTATACTCGAGTATATACGGGTAATCCAAAAGGAGATTACTAATCTGTATCTGAATTTACTATACTGGAAATAAAAGCAAAGTATTTTTGTGTGGATAGGATTGTGGGTGTTTTATCCTAAACTAATAAAAGTATTCTGAACTAGAGAAGCTACATTTAGCGTTGCTAAATGGACAAGATGTATTTTATAAACCTCTTACATATAAACTTTTGCAACAATTCTCTTGAATGTTCTGAGTACTACAGACTAATTCAATTTGAAGGAAGGCCAGGATCCATGTGGATATTTCCTTAGGTATGTATCACTTTTGTATTCCACCAGCATTCTTATATTAAAGAAGGTAACCTACCTTATTATTTTTTAAAGAAAGCAATGCAAACAAAGAGTATTCATCTTTTTTAATTGTTTTTAGATTGTATTTATTTGCTTTTAAATGCCTGTAAACCGCCCTGAGTCCTTTGGGAGATAGGGCGGTATATAAATATAAACAATAAATAAAATAAATAAATAAAAAATCTTTGTAAAAAAAAAGAGAATATAACCAGTGAAGTGCTGGGAACATCCTGCAAATTGGACGTAAGTTTGCATAGCATTCTGATTAATTAGGACTTTCTAACTGGTGATACTGCTCAGATGTTTCACAATTTGTGAATGGCTAACCATCTCTATAGCCATTACACTATCCCTATCATAATTTCAACATTCTAAATGTGCTAGGCAGCCAAAGAATTAGGAATCCTTGACTCCAAGATAATGTAATGCTGACATTTTAAAGATAACATAACTTGAGCCTAATGAGTCATGCATTTCTTGATCTTTTCAATTTCATATTTAATCTAGATATTGACTTTCGTTGTTAGTCATCATTTCAAATTCCTCCTGTTTCTTAAATCACATTATTCCTTAGAAAATGGAGGATTAATCCCTTTCCATTTATTTAGTTCAGCAGATAATAAAACTTGCCCCGAAGGTGCTTTTTCAGGATGCAATGGGACTTTCTTGTTTTTCTTTTGAAGACTTTTTGCTTCTCATCCAAGAAGCTTCTTTAGCTCTGATAGGATAGTGGGGAATGGAAGGATTTATATTCCTTGCAGACAGCTGGTCATTTGCATCCTTTTGTGAAGCACTTGGAGGTTTATCTGTGTCCTCAAGGTCACCTGAGTCTCTGTAGTCTGCAATTTTTTCCTCTGGAAATCCATTCCTACTCCCACACCATTCAAAGGATGTTCATCCCAAATTGTATAGCTAAAGGTTTATAGAGATTCTCAATCATCCAGGTCATAGTTGTCCCAAAGGTGCTTTTTCAACAGGCAACTGGATTTTCTTGTTTTTTCTTTTTCTTTTCTTTTTTTTTAAATTTTTTTATTTATTTTTAAACATAGAATAAAAAAACCTCATCAAATCAATTCCATTACAACGTGCTGTAAGGGTGTTAATATATCTTCTTGTGCATTCACAAAATAATAATTTCTTCCATACATATATCTTATACTCATTTTTCCTAAGATATCTTTCCATTTAACCAGTTATAGAATAAATCCCATATTTTATAATATTGCTTATCTTCTTGTTCTCTAATTTCAAATCTTAATTTACTCATCTCTGCACATTCCAGCTTTTTTCTAATTATTTCATCTTGCAAAGGTAACTTTTCATTTTTCCAATTTTTTGCTGTAGGAATTTAGCACCCACCCCCTCCTAGAAGAATGAAATATTTTAGAAAATATTTAAAAGGCAGAATATATTTCCCTGGATGAGAAATGGAGAAACATGTTTTAAAGACAAGCAACTCCCCCCCCCACCTTTGTCAATGGGCCATTAAGGCCTGAGCCAGTCCATTGTCTACATGACAAAGATAGGATTAGCCCCTACCCATCTAGCAACAGAATCTTACCACATGGCAAGGCTCAAGCAAGCTTGAGAGACAACCTACAACATTAGCTAAGACTCCCACCCCCTGGGAGTCTGACAACCAATCAGGATACTCTTCCTGTGCCCCAGAAAGTTCAAAGCTCAGAAAAAGCATAAAACCAGGGAGCGCACAGGATCTCACCCCCTTTTCTGTTCAGGATCTCAAGCCATGTGATCCTGACCACCATTAAACCATCTTTCCAAGCAGCCTCCATGTTTCCAGTGTCTTTGTCCCCACTTGGAACTGAACCCAGATGGATATTTCTTCCAACATTGCAATAACAATCCTAGCTGCTGTAATAATATTCACAATCAAATATTTTATATCTCTAGTATATATCTCCAGTATAATTCCCAACAGAAAGATTTCTGGCTTAAAGTCAATATGCTTTTTGATCATTTTTTCCAACCACGTGTGTATTTTAGTCCAATATCTTTTAGCTTCAATGCATGTCCACCACATGTGGTAATATGATCCAGGTATTTGATGACATTTCCAACATTTTTCAACATTTTTCAGATTTGTCCTTAGACATTCTAGATGCCTGTAAAACATCTTATACAAATTCTCTTTAAATGCTGTAGATATCATCATTTTATAATTATACATCCACAATTTCTGCCAATCATCTGGGTGTATCCCATGACCAAAATTCCTCCCCCAAGCAATCATTGTCTCTTTAACTTGTTCTTCCTCTAATTTCACCTCTAATAAGTATCCATACAATTTCTTTATCAGGTTATCATCTGAACCTGTTAAAAATCTCATCAAAATTCGTTAGGTTATTATAAAAGCCTTCTGTTTTAACATCATTATCATATCTGGATTGTATTTGCAAATATGCAAACCAGTTCATTGTTATACTCTCTGCCTCTAATTCTAATTTAGATTTTAACTCACCCTTTTCATTCAGCAATTCATTATATCTAACAATACGTTCCTTTTTAAATGTTATTGAGTAAGAGAATGCCTCAATGGGTGAAACCCACATTGGAAATTTTAAGAAGTGACTTTTCTTAATCTTTTCTCAATTTAACAACAACGTTTCTCTGACTATATGTTTTCTAAAATATCCCTGTGATTTAGCTTTTGCATACCATAAAAAGGCGTGCCATCCCAACAACAAATCATGGCCTTCCAGAGTCAATATTCTATTATTTTTTAGATTATCCATTCTTTAATCCACATGAAATTCGCTGCTTGATAATATAGTTCCCAATTGGGTAGCCCAAACCACCTCTAACTCTCTTGTCTTGTAATAGTTTTATTTTTATCCTTGCTTTTTTCCCTTGCCAAATATACTTCAGCATCGCTTTATTCAGCTCCTCAAAGTACCCTCTGATCAATTTAATAGGTATAGTCTGAAACAAATACAGAACTCTAGGTAATATATTCATCTTAATTGTTGATATTTTTCCCAACAAAGACAATTGTAGATGTTCCCACTTAATCAAATCTGCCAAAATCTGCTGTTTGAGTTTGCCATAGTTATTTTCTTTTAAGTGTTACACCTTGGGGTAAGATATATCCCCAAATATTTAACTTTATTTGCAATCTGCATCCCAGAATATTCTACCAACTCATTTTTTTGCTTCATCAACATATTTTTGTCAAAATTTTCGTTTTCTCTCTATTAATTTTCAAGCCTGCCACTTTCCCATATTCATCAATTTTTTCTAACAAACAAATTATAGATATTAAAGGATCCTCAATAATAAAAACCAGATCGTTAGCAAAAGCTTGAAGTTTATATTCTTCCTTCTGAATTTTCATGCCTTTTATTCCCTTTTCCTTTCTAATATTTCTATTCAATACTTCCAAGGTCAACACAGACAGCAGTGGTGACAGTGGGCAACCTTGTCTTGTACCTTTTCCAATTCGAATCGCATCCGTCAATTCACCGTTTATCATTATCTTGGCTGACTGTTTATAGTATGATGTTATGTCTCCTTCCCCACTTCAGACCCACGAACTGGCCTTCAGACAGTGGATTCACGGCTCTTATCAGTCCTGGCAGAGAAATCGCAGCTGCCTGCCAAAGTTCAAACAAATGACTCAGGTAGCAAGACTTTCAGCTCTTTTTGAAACGGTTCAGCTAAACTTTTGCTTCCCATGGAGTGAGAGCAGTCCCAAAGCTCCTTATATATCCTGTGGGGTGGGGCTCCTGCCCCACCCTTCCTTTTGATGACGCCGCCTCTCTAATCTTCTGAAGCGCGGGTCAAGCCAAGCTTGATTATTATTATCAGCTGGTCTGAAGGCATAGCTTGGGGAAGGGAGGAATCGGGATCATTACGTCCTCCGACTGGTCTGGTTCTGGCTCCTGGAGCCGAGCCAAAGGAATCGTTGCTCCTGAGGTAAGCCTTACCGGCCCTTCCCCCTCACTTTCGGAATCCATTTCAGGCATGGGGCCAGGTTCGGGGGCTGGAGTCACAACACTATCCCCAGTGGTGAAATCCAAATATTTTTACTACCGGTTCTGTGGGCATGGCTTGGTGGGCATGGTGTGGCTTGGTGGGGCATGGCAGGGGAAGGATAATGCAAAATTGGGACCATGTCCTTTGGGAGATGTATATTTGCACACCTGTGTCTTCTGAAGCCCCTTTATCAGTGGTGAAATCCAAATATTTTTACTACCGGTTCTGTGGGCATGGCTTGGTGGGCATGGTTTTGGCTTGGTGGGGCATGGCAGGGGAAGGATATTGCAAAATCTCCACTCTGGGGCTAGCCAGAGGTGGTATTTGCTGGTTCTCCGAACTGCTCAAAATTTCTGCTACCAGTTCTCCAGAACCTGTCAGAACCTGCTGGATTTCACCCCTGACTATCCCTCACCGCATGGCCCTTCCCCCGGGGCTGATGGTCGGGATTCGGTCGGGTCGGGTTCTGCTCATGGAAGGCCCGCACCAGGTCTGGGGCATTGATGTCAGAGGCATCCACCCAGGAGAAGTCAGTCCCGTAGCCCTTCCAGGCGATCTGATACTGTAAATGCCCCTTCAGCCAGTGGGAGTCTCAAATGCTGTGGACTTCATATTCCTCAGTCCTGTCCTCGGCGACGGTGATGGGTGGCACCAGGCGCCAGAGGGGACATGGCAGGGCCTTAGGGACCAGGAGGGACCGATGAAAGAGGGGGTGGATCCGCATGGATCATGGCAGGGTCAGCCCGTAGGTGAGGTCCCCCGCAGCAAGAGGCATTCGCGGCCCTCAAGAAAGCCTTCATCACGGAACCCGTCCTGTGGCACCCCGACCTGCACCGGCCATTCGTGGCGGAGACGGACACGTCCAACGTCGCTCTCGGAGCGGTGCTGCTGCAGGCCCCGGCAGATGGCGGCACTCTTTTCCCTTGCACTTACTATTCGCAGAAACTCAATCCTTCCGAGTGCAATTACACCATCTGGGAGAAAGAGTTGCTGACTATCAAGGCTATCAAGGTTCGAGGCTTGGCGGCAGCATCTAGAGGGGGCCTGCCATCAGGTGGAGGTCCGGACAGACCATCGGAACCTCGAGCACCCAACCACGGCTTGGAAGTTGAACCAGTGGCAGATCCGGTGGTCGTTGTTCTTTGCCCAGTTCAACTTTCACGTGACCTACATCCCCAGAGGTCACAACCGGAAGGCGGATGCCCTGTCCCACAAGTTGGCCCCAAGGACCCTCTTCCTCCATGGACGGTGCTCCCCGCTGAAGCCTTGGCCGCCCCATGGGAGCCGGTGAACTTATGTGCCAAGGTGCTAGAGGCGCAGCGCCAGGACGCCTGGTCGCAGCAGCAGAGGGCGGAGGTGGGCCCCAATTTCCTGACATACTCCCCTTTGGACAGGTCAATATATAATGGCTTACAATCTCAGCCCATAACTCTCACAACATGTTTTATGTCTGATCGCACCCTGCAGTTTTGTAAAATTATTGGCGATATTATTTTCTGACATACAATACTTCAGTTGTATCATATTATCCTGTATACATTGCCGTACATTTAGGTATCTAATGTCAGTATATTTAGATCTCGTTTTAACAGCTAAAGTAGTAGCCATTTTAATAGCCGCTTGATTATCTTCAAAAACAACAGTTGGATTATGTACACTTAAACCAACATCTAACATCAATTGTCTATAATAGATTAATTCTGTGCACAATAAAGACAAACAGGAAATTCAGCCTCCATTGTCGACAAACTTATGTGCTTTTGCCTGATAGATTTCCATCCGATTAATGTATTTCCTAACATTATTGCAATACCTGATGTCGATTTTCTCGTAGCTAAATCAGTAGCAAAACTAGCATCAGCATATGCAGTCAGTATAAGATCACAATTAGGTTCTAGATATAATACATAATGCATTGTTAGCTTCAAATATCTTAGTATCCGTTTTGCAGTTTGCCAATGCCTCTCAGTTGGTTCTGCATTATATCTAGCTAATTGGTTAACACAATAGGAAATATCAGGTCTAGACCAATTACTAATGTAAGATAAACTACCTATCAAGGATTGATAAATCTCCCTGCTGAATACAGGACTTTGTATATCACCTTGTTTAAAATCTTGACTCATAGGTGTTTTTGCTGGTTTACACAGTTCCATATTGTAAGGTTTCAGTAATTGGCTAATTTTACTAGATTGGGACAGTTTGTATCCTCTAGTTTTCTCAATATTGAGACCTAAATAGTGTTTAATATTGCCAAGATTTTGTATTTTGAATTTCTTCTGCAACAAAACAACAAGTTCTCTTGCTTCTTTTTCAGTTTTAGTTATAATGGCAAAATCGTCTGTAAACAAGAGTAAAAATGAAACCAAACCATCTTTCTCTCATTTAAAGAGACATTTGTCCGCTATACTTGCTTTAAAACCTATGGCATTTAATTCTTTCACAATACATCTATTCCATTCAAACCCTGATTGCTTCAAACCATAAAGACTCTTTTTTAATTTCCAGCAATCAGTTCGCCCATCCGTTCTAATACCTAATGGTTTTTCCTATAGATATTATGATGCAAAGGTGCATGTAAATATGCTGTCTCAACATCTATATGAATTATCTGATATTCATTTTTCGCTGCCCACACTAACATTGCTCTCAATGTGGTTGCTCTCAAACTGGGAGCAAAAACTTCATCATAATCTTTATCAGACTGAGCAAAACCTTGAGCAACTGATTTATGGGTGCTTTATGGGTTACAGTTCCATCAGTACCTGTCTTTAATGTATAAATCCATCGGCAACCAATTAACCGTTCTCCTGGTGGTAACTTAACATTTTCATACACACCTAACTCGGTTAATGAATTCAGTTCTTTATCCATAGCTTCCTTCCAAGCTAATTGGTCCTTTTCAGGATACACCCTAATATCATTATAGCTAGAAGGTTCTATGTTTATTTGACAAACAATATTCGCTTGATATCTATCTGGTGGACGCCTTACCCTTGTAGATCTTCTAGGTAATACAGGACTATAACTGGTCTTTCATCTAATGCCTCCCCTAAACTTTCTTCTTCTTTTAGAATAGATTCTACTTCATCTATTTCATTTTCAGGGGTATTATTGAATATTTGATTATCAATAATAACATTATCCTCCTTTCTGTAATTAGCTTGCTTAAGCTTATCCCAATCTTCATGCTCCAGGAACTGTGCACTAGCACTACGATAAATACTAGTGGTACCTGGGGCCCAAAATCTAAATGATCTGTGATTAGATTCATACCCAACAAAAAACATTTTCTTTGCTCTTGGTTGTCCTTTTTGCCTTAATTGCAATGGTATATAAATCCAAGGAGGAGCACCAAATGTATGCAGGTAGCTTAGATTAGGGTTTCTTCCAGGCCAAAGGGTAAACGGTAATTCATCAGTAGATGAATTCACTACATTGTTTAACACATGGTTAGCACACATTATGGCTTCACCCTAAAGTGATTCTAGTAGACTAGAATCTGCTAACATAGATCTAGCCATGGCTTGCAATGTTTGACCTCTGCATTCTACATAAGAGTTATGTTGTGGTCTATAAGGGGCAGACATTTATGTTCAATACCTGCCTCCTGCAACATGTTCTCTAATCTAAGATTAGTAAACTCAGTACCATTGTCTGTTACCAAGCAAACTACCTTATGTTTCTGCTTCCTCTCAACAAATTCCAGCCAGTTTGCCATACGCTGAAAAGTTTCAAATTTTGTTTTCATCAAGTAACAGAAACCATACCTAGAGAAATGATCAGCTAAACTCAGTATATAGCAGGCTCCCCCTAAACTGGGTTTTTTTGGTCCAATTAGGTCTGCAAATACTACTTCTAGTGGTCGTTTAGTTTTGAATCCGTTCATTCGGTTTGTTGGGGTTACTTTGCTTTTTTCTTGATTGCAAACATTACAAGTGAGGTACTTAGTACATGGTTTCAACCTTATTCCCTCAGATAATGCGACTGTTTTTTTCAATGCTTTGAAATTAGTATGGCCTAAGCGTCGATGAAGTAGATGAATACATTCATCATGTGGCTTCTTATTATCATAAACTGCATTAGCCACTATAGCTGGATTCTCCTTCAGTATGAATAAATCCTTTTCTAATTTTGCGGTAACGCATTTACCTTCCTTTTCTATTAAGCATTTTATCTCCCCTAAAGGTTATTACAAATCCAGCTTGTGCTAAGGCTCTAACAGATAATAGGTTGTATTTAGTTTCGGTATATATAACATTGGCAACTGCTCATTGATAAATGGACAATGTGCAATACCTTCACCAGCCACTTTCATTTTCCACCAATTTGCTAATGTTATGTATTGTTTGCTATTATTCAGTTTCACAAACTTTTCTTTACTCCTAGTAATTGATTGGGATGCTCCACTATCAACTACTCATAAATCATTGTTTCCAGGAGCAGACCCTGATATAGCTAGAGTAACATCATTTTTAGACCTTCTTTGGGTATGAGTAGGCATTTTCTTACCTCTATTGCAGTATTTGGCTATATGACCCTTAGCCCCACAAGAAAAACATTTTCTAACAATATAAACAGATGAAGACAGTTTTTCTTCTTGTGGTTATTTCTCTCTTAATTGTTCTCTTTCCTGCCTTCTCCTGGACTCTTCCAGCAATCTTCTGGTTATACAAATATACAGTTGCAACATGTCTTCAGTTTACAATGCTGTAGCATCTCTATAAATTCCCCAAACAAGCTATAATTTAGTAGTCCTTTTATACATTGGCTACAGAGCTCAACCAATCAGGAAGCTTGCATGATGCAGCACAGCCTTAAAACAATATCATGCCTTTCTACAAACATACATAGTTAGTTTATATATTGCCTGGCCAACTAGTTAGGCAAATAACAATTTCCTGACATAACCAATTTAATTTACCACAGGTGGTCTCCAATCAGGTGTAGGAACATGTTAGCAATGATCAAGAGAAATGGGGGGCACCAGAGCTAAATTTCAGGAGTTGTTGTGAAGGTCCTGAATACTGAATAAATGGCCACTCTTTTGAAGATAGCAAAGTCCACATTTTGGACAGAGAGGACCACTGGTTTGAAAGAGGGATCGAAGAGGCAATCTATGTCAAAATTGAGCAACCCTTTCTCTTTTTTTTTTTTTTTTAATAAAAAGTTTTATTTTTACAATCATATCAAATAATTCATCCAATGTACAGTTATATACAATTAGTCGGGCTTGCCCAGTCACCACCCCCCTTTTTAACACTCTTCCCTCTTCTACCTTCTTCTACTTTCCAGACCTTCCTCTCCTTCTCTTATCTACATCCTCTCCTCCCTCCACCCTACACCTTCCTTCTCCCTCTTCTACCCCTCTTCCTTCCTCTTCTCCTCTTTCCTACCTCCTACTCTCTCTTTTCTCCCTCCCCACCGTTCTAAAATGGTAACTGGGCAGACCCGACCCTGCATTAATTATATTTATACATCTTCAATAATCCCTGTACATTAACCATCACTCCATCTCTACCAAACCCCCAATTCCCTCCCCTTACCCCCACCCCCACCCCGACTTCCCAGAACAAAATGCAGGGTATCAAAACTAACAATCATAATCCAAAATAATTCCTAAATTATAATCTCTAGTCACACCACACTTAGTCACACTCTCAATTCCCCTCTCCTTCAAAAATATATCTAATACAAAATATTTCCTAAATTTACTCATATGCTATTCGATATTTTTTTATCTGATACTTATTTTGAATATAATCAATCCACATTTTCCATTCTAAAATATATTTTTCTAGTGTATAGTCTTTCAAGTAAGCGGAGATTTTTGCCATCTCTGCCAGATTTGATACTTTGAGTGTCCATTCTTCAATTGTAGGTAATTCTTCTTTCTTCCAATACTGAGCAATCAAAAGTCTTGCGGCTGTTATTAAGTTCAAAATCAATTTAGTCTCTATAGCTGTACAATCCATAATTATTCCTAGTAGAAAGAACTGCGGAGTAAACTTAATCTTCTTTTTCAAAATATTCTGCATGATCCACCATACTTTAATCCAAAATGCTTTAACTTTTTTACAAGTCCACCATATATGGTAATAAGTGGCATCTTCACAATCGCATCTCCAACATTTAGCCTGTACATTAGGATACATACATGACAACTTTTTGGGGTCTAAATGCCATCTATAAAACATCTTATAAAAATTTTCTCTCATATTTTGCGCTTGTGTAAATTTAACATTCCTCACCCAAATTCTTTCCCAAGTTTCCAACATTATTGGTTGCTGAAAATTTTGTGCCCACTTAATCATACAATCCTTAACTAGTTCGGACTCTGAGTCTATTTCTACTAATACATTATACAACCTCTTAATATGCTGTTGGCCTTGATCTCTCATTTGTTTTAACAAATTATCCTCAGTTTGCTTAACACCTATTTTTTGATCTAATTTCCATCTAGCTTGTAATTGTCCATATTGGAACCATGTATAATTTTTCCCTTCTTCCCCCATCTTTTCTCTAGATTTTAATTGTAATTCCCTTTTCCATACAAAGAAGTTCTTTATAGGTAACTACCTCCATCTTTTGATATATATTTATATTTTCTATCATGTGTCTCGGGATTGCCCATATTGGAATCTTTCCATCTAATTATATTGATATTTCCTCCAAACCCTCAATAATGCATTTCTAATTATATTATTTTTAAATATTTTATCTACTTTCTTATCATATAATAAATAGGCATGCCATCCATATAACAAACCATAACCTTCTATATTCAAAACTCTTTCCTCAGTTAAATTAATCCAATCAGTAATTAATGATAAGACAACTGCTTCATAATACAATTTTAAATTAGGCATTTTAAGACCCCCCCTTTCCCTTGTATCCTGCATTATTTTTAATTTTATTCTTGGTTTTTTGCCCATCCATACAAAGTTATTAACCCCCTTTTTCCATTCCTGTAATTTGATATCATTCTTAAGCACCGGTATCATTTGAAACAAAAATAGAAACCTGGGCAAAACATTCATTTTTATAGCCGCTATTCTTCCCAACAAGGATAGTTGTAACTTCTTCCAACTCTCCATTTCTTTCCATACCTTCTGCCACAATACCTCATAATTATTTTTGTATAATTTGACATTTGAAGCTGTAATATATATTCCTAAATATTTAACCTTTTTAACGATTTCAAAACCTGTAGTTCTTTCTAACTCTTCTTTTTGTTGTATATTCATATTTTTAGTTATCATCTTTGTCTTTTGCTGATTCACCTTAAATCCAGATACTTTACCATACTGACCAATTATATCTTTTAAACCAGTTACTGAGTATATTGGTTGAGATACAGTAACAACCAAGTCATCTGCAAAGCTCTTAATCTATAATCTTGATGTTTAACTCTAATTCCCTTTATTTGATCGGAACCACGTATTTTATTCAGAAGAATTTCTAAAGTTAAAATAAAAGTAATGGGGACAAGGGACATCCCTGTCTCGTCCCTTTCCCAATTTTAAAAGTTTCTGTTAACCCACCATTTACTATTATTTGTGCTGTTTGCTTCTGATATATTGCTTTAATTGCATGGATAAAATAATCCCCAAATTGCATTTTTCTATTACTTTAAACAAAACTGCCAATCCAATCTATCAAAAGCTTTTCAGCATCCAAAAAAAATGCCGCTGAGATTTGGTTGTTTCTTTCCAAATATTCAAGTAAATTTACAATTTGCCTCACATTATATCTCATCTGCCTACCCTTAATAAATCCTGACTGATCATTATGAATTATTTGATTCATCACTGGCATTAATCTATTAGCAAGTATCTTGGCAAATATCTTGTAATCAGTATTTAAAAGTGATATAGGCCTATAATTCTCTGCTTTAATACCATCTCGATCTTCCTTCGGTATTAGCGAAATAAAGGCTGTCCTCCATGAAGGGGGAACATCTCCTCCCATTTGAATTTTATTAAATAACTCTTTAAGTGGTTCAACCATCTCATTTTGTAAATTTTTATAATAAACAGCTGTTAAACCATCTGTACCTGGTGCTTTACCGATTTTAAGTTGTTTAATTGCTAACAAAATTTCCTCTGAAGTAATTAATTGATTCAGTTCTTCTCTTTGGTTTTCTGTAAGCTCACAAATATTTTGTTGTTGTAAATATCTTTCTATCTCTGTATCATCAATCATATCCCTAGAATATAACTTACTATAATACTCTAAAAATGCTTTTTTAATCAAGTTCTTTTGATAAACTTCCTTACCCCTATATTCTATTTTATCAATCATTCGTGATTTCTGTTTTTTCCTTATTAAATAGGCAAGCCATCTTCCTGGCTTATTGGCATTATTAAACGTATTATGTTTTACATATTGTAAATTAATTGCTACTTGATCTGCCATCAACATATTAAACTGACCTCTTAATATATTTATTGATTCTTTTATTTTACTATTTCCTGGGCTATTTATCAATAACTGTTCTTTCTTTTTAATTTCCTCTTCCAATTCCTTTTTCTTTTTCTGCAATTTATTTTTGTATTTAATATTCATTTGTATAAGATTTCCTCTCATATAGGCCTTGCTAGCGTCCCAAATCATCTCTATAGATGTTTCTTTTTTCATATTCATAATAAAAAATTCCTTCATTTGCTTTTTACATTCATTTACATTTTGTTCATATTTAAACAAATTCTCATTCAACCTCCATGATCTCCTAGCCTCCTTTTCCGTTCAAATTCAATCCAAACCGGACTATGATCAGATAGTGTTCTTGAACAAATCTTAGTCTTCTTCACTCTAGAATACAAATCATTAGAAATCAAAATAAAATCAATCCTCAAAAATGATTGTTACCTGTCAGAAAAGAAGCTAAAATCCTCTCTTCTGTATTATGTTCTCTCCAAATATCTCTTAATTCCAAGTCCTCCATCATTTCAAAAAGCCTTTGGTAATTTTTGCTTGATATCTTCCTTAAACTTTTTGTCTTTTGAGTATCCAACACACCATTCCAATCACCCATTAATATATATGATTTATAATCCCAAAATACTATTCTTTTATGTAAAACTTGAAAAAATTTTCTTGTTGTTGATTCGAGCATAAACTCCTATTAATAATGTCTTCTTTCCCTCCAACAGCTTGTTCAATAGCAATGTATCTTCCTTGCTTATCCACCTCAATTAATTTTGCTGATATATCCTTTTTTATATATATAACTAAACCGTTTTTTTTTTTCCAAAGAGGAGGCAACAAAATGTACCCCCAGTTTTGAGTTTATCAAATATTTCTGGTCTAAAGATCTAATATGTGTTTCTTGTAAACAAGTAATGTCATTTTTAAATTGTTTCAAATAATGAAATACTTTCCTTCTCTTCTGGTGAATTCAAACCATTAACATTCCAAGATAATAGTTTAATTGCCATTATCGGCCAAAGGAAACTTTTGGAACACCAGCCGCAGATCACATTTTGCTTTAGGCCTTGCTCCTCCACTGTTTCCGTTGTAATAGTTGCCAGTTGTTGTTGTGCCTTCATCTCTTGTTCCTTGCGTTAGCAGCAGCTCTTGTCAGCCTTTGTTCTTTTGAATCTAAACCCATCGTAGGTATTTCCAACACTTGTAATAAATCTTCTTCCATCACAATCTGTTCTTGTACCTGCTTCACTTCTCTTTCCTTCACTTCAGCCTCCCTTCTTCTAGCTTCCAATGGGGGAAGACTTCCAACTTTTAATACCTCAACATAAAATTCTCTTGCTTTTCCAACTGTATTGAGACGATGTACTTTCCCTGCATAATATACTATTATACCAGTTGGAATATCCCATCTATATTCAATCTGACGTTTTTTAAGTTCATTCACCAGGAAGGCAAATTCCTTCCTAGCCCTTAACATTTTTGGTGGAATTTCCTTTAATATCAAAATATCTTGACCAGCAATCTGAATCTTCTCCCCCTTATATGAGGCTTGCAAAATCTGATTTCTCACTGTTCTATTTGTAAAATAAATAACAACATCCCTTGGCAACTTTTTTTGCCTTGCTATCCAAGAATTCACACGATATATTTTATCAATTTGATAAGCCACATCTGCTGGACGAGCTGCTAATATCTCGGCAAATACTTCAGAAAAATTTCCTTAAATTCTCTTCTTTATTTTCTTTCAAACCTCGGATTCTAGAGCAAATTCCATATTTCTATATTGTATCAAAACTATTTCATCATCTGTTTTTCCATTTTACTTTGAAATTCATCCATTTTATTTTCTAATTTTAAATTATGTTGCTTAATTTCTTCAACCTCCTCTTCTAATAAAATCACATTCGTTGCCAAACTTTGTACTGCCATTACAAATCCTTCTTTAACTTCTTTATTTCCACTTGAATTTCTGATATCTGCTCTTTCATTTCAGACATCTCATCAGTTATTACTTTAAATTTTTCTTCTATAAAGCCTTTTAAGTTCTCTTGTAACGCCTCTAAATTCAATGTTCTAGTCTCTGCTGTATGAGCTGGAGAGGCACCAGCTGATAAAGTTCCAGAGCACTTGGTTACTGGAGGAACTTAACCCTTCAAACCCCTTTTTTCTCAGGGGCTTTAGGGAAATTCAACCTCTGCCCTCAGCTCACCACCTTCTCCTTCTCCTGAAGAGGGGGTTTTCCGAACCGCTGGACAGCAGATTTAAGCTGTCCTAGCGATTCCACATAATCCAGAGGTTGGTGATCGTAAAGATCACCGCCATCACCTACGGTGCCAAACCGGAAGTCCGAGCAACCCTTTCTCAATAGAAGGGAGGGATATGACATCATCTATCTCCAGTCTATGACACAATCCTTTCAACAGTTCCAAGAAGGTTCCACCCCCATTTGTACCATTCAGTGACCCTGATGACACAGATAAACCCCCAGGTGTTTTTAACAACTCACCAAAAGAATGCAAATGACCAGCTGTGTGCAAGGAGTATAAATCATTACATTCCCTACCCTCCAGTCAGAGCTGAAGAAGCTTCATGGATGAAAAGCAAAATATCTTCAAATAATAACCAGAAAGTCCAGTTGTTTCTTGAAAAAATGCACCTTTGGAATAACCATGACCTGGGTGATTGAGAATCTCCATAAATATAACTTTACATTTTGTTTATTTCATTTCACAGGTTCAGCTGTCTTTTTCTTTTAAATGTTATTTTGTCTGAGAATGTTAATACTGTGGACCTTGTTTCCTGTGAATGTGATAACTGATCTGTAATGGTTTCTAAAAAAAGAACAAGACTGGGAACATTCATTCATATGAACAACCTAATTGGGACTGGCAGAGACTTGCTGCCGTCTAAACACCCAACACTGTGAGACATTCTCAGATATGGTCTACTGTTAAGAGAACAAAGTAATGATGATGCTAGAAACTACCCAGAAGCCATTCTGGGTAGACATATATCCAAAAGTGCTTGAAAAGTGGGAATGAGTGAATGGTTCTTTAGTGACCCCTGTTGTAAATTCATGAGTGACAATCTTGAACAAGATCCAACAGAACTGGGATCAAGCCAAAAATATATCTCTAGGAAAACTGGATGTCAAATAGACTTTCATTGTGAAACTTGACAAACTGACATCCTCTGCTGCAAATGTCAAATTTTCTGTGTGCCAAATTTGGCTGCCCTGCTGGCCATAAAAAAGAAACTCACATTAACTGTACCTGCCATAAAGAGATGAAGATATCATTGAAGGAACTTGCTTTTGTTAAAGGTCAGAAACAAGATTAGTTCTTTTGGATTGCACCAGATTGGTTTGTCAGATATGCCAGAGCAGAAATAATTAGGCAAAAGGCAAAAGTGGCAAGACAATGAGAGACAAAGTCTTGCTAAATATAAGCAGAGAAGTATTCCAAACAATCTGATACTGACAAATGAAGTAATTATCTGTTATGATGAAAATGAAGGACAGACGAATGATGATGAAGAGGAATGTGACAAAAGTTATGAAGAGGCCTTAGCCTAAGTACACGTGCCCTCTACTTCAAAAGAAAAGACAGAATACAATAGATTAGAAATAACAAATGTTGCAGGGCATAATAACTTAATTTTTGGATTATAAAACCCTCTGGACTATAAGACACGTATATATATATATATATAGGTCTTTGGTTGTTCGGGTTTTCTCCCGTGTAAAATTGGAAATGTCTTGGCGACGTTTCGACGAAGTCTCATTCGTCATCTTCAGGCTTCAGCTTCGTGCTTCTGGGAGCAATATATATATTCGATTCCGGTTCCGGTGAGCACGAGAGCAACAGAAAAATAGAGGGGCTCCTCTGAGACCTAAGATCAAATCACAATTATTGATTAAATATCCCCCACTACCAGGACTGACAGGTGTCCCCACTTTGACGAAGTCCTGAGGATCCCATTGATATATTCCGAGAGCGTTAATCCCAGCATATCGCTCCTCCATAACCACTGGCAACTGCCCAACTGCTGTTATTACTGCCATCTTGTAATGGCCATTCTTAGAAACCTGACCCAGAACCGAGTGATCAAATTGCCTCTTTAAACCCAAACACCGGCTCCACTGACTCAACGGCCCAGTAAATTCAAGAGATCCATATTTGGTGACTGCCGCCACCACCGCCCACACACCGCTAACAGGATACAGGCGACCTACACAACCCTCTGCTGATCTATGCCGCTGCCGCGATTTGACATCCGCCGCTACTTGGCTGGAGTTTGGAAGTGACTGTCACCGCCAGGGTGAGCGACGCCGCCGGAGCTACAACCAAGGGACTAAATTTTGGATTTCCCGCCATTGTGGCCATGCTGGGGAGGGCTTCCCCTGCTGCCACTGCTTGCTGTTGGGGATTCCCACTGCCTGACCAATGCCGGGCTTTCCCCACCGCCGAGGCTCACTGCCAGGGGTTCCCGACGCAAAGGAGGGCTTCCCCCACTGCCGGGACTTGCTGCTGGGGAGTCCCACTGCTGTGACGGACACCGAGCTTTCCCCACCGCCAAAACTTGCTGCCAGAAATCCCCAGCGCTGAGGAGGGCTTCCCCCACCACCGGGACTTACTGCTGGGGATTCCTGAGACTGACATCAGGCGTCCCCCTCTGCTGAAGCTTGCAAACGAGGATTCCTCAATATCACTGAGAGATAGAAGTTAAGAAAGATCGATTTAAGAGAACATACTTCTTCAATTGTTGAAACTGGTAAGAGTGAATTAAATTAAAAGAAATAAGAATAATACTGCTTGAATACTAATTACATAATAATTAAAAAATTTTTAAAAAAAATTACCATGCCAGCCAAAAAATCCAAAAGATCAACCATTGACGCTGATAAAAACTTAGAAACAAGAATAATAGCAGTTATTGAACAAAACTTAGAAAAAAAATTCCTAACAGTTATTGAACAAAGTTTCACCAATCTGATAAAACAAATTACAACACAAAAAAAATGAATACTCGACTGATCTAAATCTCTTCCCAACTCATCTAACATTACATAATACTTATCCTTCAACTCAACCTAAACAACAAATAACTACCAGCTAATTAGAGATGCCATGGAGAGAGGACAAAAAATAAATAATGCAATATTATTTGGACTAGAAAAAACAAACGAACCCGATATCACCAAAATTCACAACATAATTGGAAATTATAATTCATCATCCATCTCCCCAAATGAAATAATTGCAGTCTCCAGAGATGGACCAGAATATAAAAACAGTGACGGATCAATAGCACCAAGATTCTGCAGAATCATCTGCATAAACGAGAACAGCAAACGTAAGTTCATATATACCATCAACTCAATTGCTAAAACAAACCCTGCCTAGAGTAAACTTAGATCATGCCCTGATCTATCTTTCTTGCAACGGATACGTTCTCGTGAACTCCACACTGAACTTAAACGAAGACAAGACAATCCTAACAGCTTTAACCAAAAACTTTCTACTATTGACCTCACCCCATTCCTAAGAGGACCATAAGGGGCGTGCATAAGCGCACAAACGTGCCTACCGTTCCTGTCCTATTGTTTTTCTTTTCTTCTTCCTATATATGTTTATATGTGTATATACTATATAATCTTTTTGTATGATGTTGTGACAAATAAAAATAAATAAATAAAATAAATAAAACAATGGTGAATCAAACCTATATATTGATTACCATGCCACTTGCATAAAAAATAAATCCTACAAACAAAAACTCACCACCAAACCCCCATCACCCAAAACATCCAACCAGCCATCCCAATGTTCAATCAAGTACCCATCACCCAACCATCCATCAAAACTGCCATCCAATCAGCCATCCAACAAACCATTCAACCAGCCATCCGAACAGCTATCCAACAAACTATCCAGCCAGCCATCCGAATATCCATCCAACCAACCTTCCAAACAACCATCCAACCAGCCTTTCAACCATCCATCCAAGCAACCATATCAACAAACAGTCAAGTACCCAACATCCAAACACTCACCACCCAAAACATCCATCCACCCATCCAACCTCCTATACAACCACCAGTTATACATATCCCTCAACCAACTAACATTCAAAACTAGGTATGCACATCCATTACCTCTTTAACACCACTCTCTACAGATTTTAAATGTAAATTGATGAATGCAAGAAGTATTGTTAACAAATTACCTGAATTTATCCTCCTGCTAAACAGTGGTACATTTGATATTATATTTATTTGTGAAACATGGCTAATCTCATCCCTCCCTGACTCCATCATTTCAAACAACGAATATCAAGTTCACCGATCAGATCGTGAAAACCGAAGAGGTGTGTCAGGCCTGGAAACCATAATAGACTTTAGGGTTCCAGACGCTGCCACATTTTTCCCCTGAGGGGAAGAAGGGGGGTTGAGGGGTATGGTAACATTCTTCAAGCGGTCAAGGTCGGATGGTGTTCACATCTGCAGGAAGAGTGGCAAGAAGATATTCGAATGAACTGGGAGAACGTGGGACCATGTGACCAGCAAAGGGTTCAGGGGGTGGGACTCTTGGGGTTTGTATAACTGGGAAAAGAATCCAGAAGTTCAGTTTTGGAATTTCACTCATCGTGTGCCAGTTTCCTCATGCTAGTAAAGAACTCTGAAAGACAATGGCTTCTGAGTTTTTTTTATGCAGAAGAGGTTTTTCTGGAACCCTCACATTATTCCAAAACTCATAACTTTCTTTTGCTTAACGGTACCCTCTCCTCCGCTCAGGGGGCTCGTTAGGGGGGTGCTGGGCCCCAGCCTCCGCAACCTCCACAGCGGTGCAAAGATCCAGCAAAAATGGAAGGGCAGCAAGCTGAAAGTGTGGAAGTAGCACAGAAGTTGGAATCTGAGGATTTAGTTGAAATCACCTACTTCCCATCGGAAGATATGACTCAAAAACCCGAAGTGGTAGAGCCTGCTTGTCAGCTTGGTGCATGGCCCAAAGACTCCGATTCATGGGTAAGCTATCGTTCGGGAGAAAACATTTCCCCGTGGCGGAATGGAGAGCCCCCTCCCTCTTCTCAACCTCGATGGCAGACAGTAAAACCCGGAGAATCGGGAGAGTCACTGGATTGGGACCTGAGAAACCCCCTGAAATCCCAGTCCCTATTAGACCTCCCTGAAACTTTTGAGCGTTTGGAAGTGAGGCCTCGTATAAGCTCAGCTCACCCATGTCGAGAGCCTTTAGCTCAGCCTAAATTCACCTTCCCTCCCACCAGAGAGAATTACTGAAGCTCAAAGCCGTTCCGATGAACGCAGGAGGACCTCCCTTCCCTCCTTCAGATGGCAGGGAGTTCAGGCAGCACCAGGGACTTGGGGGGAATCGCAACTCCCCCCTCCAATTGACTTTTCCCGCCAACAGAGGCCTACGCTGCCTCCTGCTGCTTCTATTCCTCCTGGTTGGGCATTTTATCCTGGACAAGGATGGATCCAATACCAATGGCAACCAGCCAGTTCAGCACCTTTCTTTCCTGGGGGCTCCAGGCCGATTTTTGCCTCATCAACTGAAGCATTTCAAGGACTTCCTTCTCAGAAGCCAGGGGGAATTCCACCCCCCTTCACAACCCAGCAACCAGCCACAGTAGCAACGGCCGTCCCACAAATCCCTTTTCAACCGCAAGCAGGCCAGCTAAACCCACCTGCACCCCCTCACCCAGCCCCTCCCCCTTTCAAACCAACCTTTGATGGGAATCCACACCACCTGGCTTACTTTCTCAGCAGAATTGAGGCTTACGTTGAACAATATAGACATCAATACCCATCAGAAAGAAGCCTAATCAACGCCATCTCGGATGGTATGAACGTGGGGCTAGCCTCAGAATGGATAGCTCAACTACACAATGAACGTGCACCAGAACTAAACGATGTTCACAGATTCATGGCACTGCTTCGCAACCGGTTTCAAGATGATGACCTAATTGCAGAATGTGAAACCACCTTAAAAACGATGAAGCAAGTTAACAAGCCTCTAAAACAATTTGTATGGGATTTCAGAAGGGTTGCTGGTAATCTTAGACATTGGCCAGATCACATCCTCCTCCACTACTTCAAAGAGGCCATCGATCAAAACATCAGAAAAGCCTGCTCCACCAGAGGAATCCCAGAACAACTAAATGACTGGTACAACGTGTCCATAGCTCTGGACAGAGAATTCAACCCCCTCCAAAGCCAATCACCAACTACAACTCCACAAGACCACCTACAAGACCCTCCCTCTTAAGACCAACCACACCCTCCACCTTTCAGCCTTCAACAATAATCAAATGCTACCACTGTGGAAAACTAGGACATCGGGCGTCAGTTTGCCTAGCCCCAACACCCCTCCCACAGTATCGCCCACCAACTGCTACCCGACCACGCAAACCCCCTCAAAAGAATCCGAATACCAGTCGCTTTGCGAGACAAGCCATAGACCTCCCTACTGACCTTCCGTCATCTGATTCACCTCCTGACGACCCAAACCAAGCAGAAAATGACCCAATGGTGAGTGCACCCATTCCTCCTTTTGCTATCAAAGTAAACTTAATAATTCCAGGGGGAGGTGCCAAAAAAGATTTAGAAGCTATTGTGGACACAGGATGCACCAGATGCCTAATTTCAACCTCTACGATCGCCCAACTCCGTATAAAAACATTTCCCTTGAAACACCCAATTAAATTCCACCAAGTAGATGGAACCTTGATTGGTGGCATTCCAGCGACCCAAATCACACAACTGGTTCGCTTAGAAATTGGAGCCCATCATGAACTTATAAGATTCATAGTAATTCCAAAGATGTCAGAATCCATCATCCTGGGTTTAGCTTGGTTGGACAAATGGGAACTCACAATCAAATGGGAGGATGGATTCAGGAAAATTATGTGGACTTTCAGACCCTTAGACCCAATTCCCCCTGCCGAAAAAAACCTTATCCAAAATGACCACCAGAGAGAACCAACAACCACCATATCCAATCCATCTCCTAATGAACCACGCATCCCTAAAGCATACATGGATTTATCAGACATTTTTAGCGAGGATGAATGTAACCTCTTACCCCCCCACCGACAAACTGATTGCGCAATTGAATTGCACCCGGGGGCAAAATTACCGAAACCCAAAATGTACTCAATGACGCCAGCTGAAATGTCTGAACTAAGAAAATACATTGACACTAACCTAGCCAGAGGGTTCATTGAACCAGCAAAATCACCTGTAGCTGCGCCCGTGCTATTTAAACAAAAGAAAGATGGTTCACTTAGATTGTGTATTGACTTCAAAAATATCAATGCAATTTGCATACAAAACACATACCCTTTACCACTTATGCACGATATGTTGAACCACTTATCAAAAGGCAAAATTTTCACAGATGGATTTAAGGGAAGCCTATTACCGGGTCCGCATCAAGGAAGGTGATGAATGGAAAACGGCTTTCAACTGCCCCTTGGGCAGTTTCCAATACTGTGTCATGCCTTTTGGCCTCCAAGGGGCTCCAGCTATTTTTATGCAACTAATTAATGAAACCCTGCACCCCCATCTCTACAATGGGGTTCTTGTCTACTTAGATGATATTCTTATCTACACAAACAATATCGAACAACACATCAAATTGGTCAGACAAGTCCTTAAAAAGCTCCTAGCGGCCAAGCTATATATCAAACTTTCCAAATGTGAATTCCATAAGGAATCCCTAGACTACCTAGGTTACCGGATATCAAACAAAGGTATCGAAATGGACCCAGGAAAAGTAAAAGCGGTGTTGGATTGGCAACCGCCACGCACACGTAAGCAACTTCAAAGTTTCTTGGGATTCGCAAACTTTTACCGCAAATTCATTCCTTCTTTCGCAGAAGTAGCTCTACTATTAACAGAATTGCTAAAAACTGGGCCATTACCCGCCAAACCCAAACCTAACCAATCCCTACCTTGGACAATGGACTGCCAACATTCCTTTGAACACCTGAAACGCCTAGTCTCAATGGAACCAATTCTTCAACACCCGGATCCAAATAAACCTTTTGTGGTCCAAGCTGATGCAAGTGATGTAGCAGTAGCCGCTGTCTTATTACAACGGAATATCGACAACAATCTTATGCCCTGCGCGTACGTGTCTAAAAAACTGACGGACACTGAACGCAGGGAAAAGGAAAAGGAAGGTTTGGGAAAGGGAAGCCTTTGCGGTGCGCTGGGCACTCCTCTCCTGGAGACACTTCCTTGAAGGGGGAAAAGAACCATTCGAGGTGTGGACAGACCACAAAAACCTCGAATACTTAAAAACCCCTCAAAAGCTTTCTCCCAAACAAGTTCGATGGGCTCAGTTTTTCAAACAGTTCCATTTCACCCTCAAATACATCCCCAGCGACCAAAATCTACTGGCTGACACCCTATCTAGGAAACCACAATTTGACAGCCAACACGAAGAGGTAATACATGCGATGATTCCCGATAGCGAACCGGCCAGCCAAGCACTTACTCGACCGTGATCACGCCGTAGTACTAACATCCCACCAAATAAACTACTAGCGGAATTAAAATCAGCACTCACTGACGATGCTTGGTTTAAAGAAAACTTGCCAGACCTCACCTTAAGGGATGGGATACCCTGGAAGGGAACCAAGATTTATGTACCCATCGCTATGCGACTGCCTATACTACAGAGAAGCCACGACTCTCGCCTAGGAGGTCACTTTGGATTTTTAAAGACTCTCCACTTGGCTAGAAGACAATTCTGGTGGCCAAAAATGAAATCAGATGTCGAAGACTATGTCTGGAGCTGTGCTACCTGCGCCACTATGAAGTCCAGACCAGGGAAACCCCCTGGACTCCTACAACCCATAGCCGAACCCACCAGACCCTGGAAAGAGATTGCCATGGATTTTATTGTTGAACTCCCACC
Source organism: Ahaetulla prasina (assembly GCF_028640845.1). Classification (NCBI taxonomy): domain Eukaryota; kingdom Metazoa; phylum Chordata; class Lepidosauria; order Squamata; family Colubridae; genus Ahaetulla; species Ahaetulla prasina. The sequence goes on along the minus strand of NC_080542.1, from coordinate 83,251,434 downwards.
TAGTGGGGGAAATACAGTGATATGGACCATAGTGGACTTGTTCTCTAAACAGGCCCACTTCACTGCGTGCAGCGGATTACCATCAGCGAAAAAATTAGCAAAGCTCTTCGTCAAACACATCTACAGACTGCATGGAGTTCCTAAAAGGATAATATCCGACAGGGGTGTTCAATTCACAGCCAAGTTCTGGAGGGAGTTCCTACAGTCCATTGGGTCGTCTCAAGGACTTAGTTCTGGGTTCCATCCGGAGACCAATGGAGTGGCTGAAAAATTGAACTCGATGGTGGAACAATACATACGGTGTTATGTAAATTACCAACAAGAAAACTGGTCAGATTTGTTACCATTTGCAGAGGTCGCATATAATAATGCTGTACACAGCAGCACGGGGTTAACCCCTTTTCAAGTAACCACCGGCATGGACTTCGTTCCAATGCCTGAACTCCCCGTGCAACCCCCCACTTCCATTTCCCTAACGGACTGGATGAATTCGTTGAAAAAAGGTTGGGAAAATACAAAAAAGGCCTTAGCTGTGACAGCTCAGAATTACAAAGCCCAAGCTGACAAACACCGTTCCCTTCAACCCCCTTTTCGCATTGGAGATAAAGTCTTTTTATCTACTAAGTACCTGAGATTGAGAATACCCAGCAGAAAATTTGGTCTAAAATTTTTGGGTCCTTTCCCCATTGTAAAAATTATTAATCCCGTTACCGTCCAACTCAAGCTCCCTCGAATGTTGGGGGAAATACACCGGGTATTCCATACCAGCTTATTAAAACCTGTAGACAGTCTGGTCTGAGACCTCAACCTGCCGCTCCCCCACCACCCTTGATAATCCAAGGTGAAACCCACTATGAAATCAAGAAAATCTTTGACTCTAGACTATACAGAGGTCAGTTACAATATTTAGTCCACTGGAAGGGATATCCATTATCTGAATCTACTTGGGTCAAAAGTTGGAAAGTAAATGCGGACAATTTGATTAAACAATTTTACGACACTTTCCCTGACAAGCCTAAAAAACCTCTTGGAGAGGGGAGAGCGGGGTAGAAGGTAAGTGTGAACCACTGACACTCTTCTTTATTAACTCTTTGTTTTCTTTCCTAGGATACAGCTTCTTTTCCAAGGAGGGATGCCTGTCAGGCCTGGAAACCATACTAGACTTTAGGATTCCAGACGCTGCCACATTTTTCCCCTGAGGGGAAGAAGGGGGGTTGAGGGGTATGGTAACATTCTTCAAGTGGTCAAGGTCGGATGGTGTTCACATCTGCAGGATGAGTGGCAAGAAGATATTTGAATGAACTGGGAGAACGTGGGACCATGTGACCAGCAAAGGGGTCAGGGGGGTGGGACTCTTGGGGTTTGTATAACTGGGAAAAGTATCCGGAAGTTCAGTTTTGGAATTTCACTCATCGTGTGCCAGTTTCCTCATGCTAGTAAAGAACTCTGAAAGACAATGGCTTCTGAGTGTTTTTTTATGCAGAAGAGGTTTTTCTGGAACCCTCACAAGGTGGTGGAGTGGCTATTTTTTACAAAAAGTCACTGAATCTAAAAAACATTTAAGTTGCTCACAAACTTTCTCTTCCTGAAACTATTGTATGCGACCTATCATCTAACACCACACTTTGATTCATACTATGCTACAGAGCCCCTGACTACGACATTACTCATGGTAATATTTTAACCTCACTACTAACATGGGCTACCTCTTGCCCATATCCCCTCATCTTCATGGGTGACCTAAATTTACCTCTCATTAACTGGATAACAAATGAATGTACAACTGATCCAATCCATACTACAATATATAATGCTGTTACAAACCTAGGTCTTGAACAACTTGTAGCTAACAGTACAACACTCAACAACTGCCTTGACCTCATCTTCTGCAACAACACCAATACCATTTATGGACTACAAATAAAAGAACCCTTTTCCAACAGTGATCACTGCATGATTGACTTTCGTCTTAATATATGTCATTACTTAAATCGTCATATCAATAGCATTCTTAACTACAACTTCAAAAAAGCCAACTATGACCTTATAAACAATGATCTTTCATCTCTGGACTGGCAAAATCTGTTCTCAACCTGTATAACTGCTGAAGACCACTATAGAGTTTTCCTACTTGAAATCAATAGAGTCATCAAACTATACGTACCACAAACTACCACCAAGATCAGGAAAAGCAAACTACCCATATCAATCTTAAAAAAATCCCTCTGGAAAAGAAACAAAAAGGGCTATGTAGCAAATTTTAAAAATCGCTAGAGAACTATATGCAACCAAATAAAAACCGAATGCTCAAATTACCACACCAAGCAAGAAGAGGATCTTCTGTGCACAAATTCCAGTCGTGCCTTCTATAATTTTGTGAACAATAAGCTTAAAGACTCTAGATACATCCCACCACTAAAAGATTCTAACGGCAAAGAATACAATAACAAAACAACTAAAGCAAAGCTCTTTAACAAATTCTTTGGCTCAGTTTTTGTCAACACTGATGACACATATCTGACATTCCCAAATCGTACAAGCAATGAGTATAACGACTTAACAAATATAGATTTTACAGAAGATAATGTTGGAAAAGCTCTTCGCAACTTGAAACCATCTCTATCCATTGGACTTGATAGACTTTGTGCTTATTTCTTAAAAAAAAATTTCTAGTAATTTATCAGAACCCCTAAGTATAATCTTTAATAAAACTTTCACAACTAGTTCCCTTCCCAATCTCTGGTCACTAGCCACAGTCATTCCAATTTTCAAAAAAGGCAACCCCAGCTTAGTTGAAAATTATAGACCAATCTCCCTATGCTGCGTCGCCTGCAAAGTAATGGAATCCATCATCAACCAATCCATTACCTTGCACTTAGAAATACACAACGTACTCTCAAATAAACAATTTGGCTTCAGAAAAAAAATATCATTCTATTTACAACTTCTCCACTTTAAAAACCTATGGACTACAAATCTTGATCTAGGTAAAACAATAGATGCAATATACATAGACTTCTGTAAAGCTTTTGACTCAGTAAGTACATGATAAACTTCTCCTAAAATTAAAATCCTATGGCATTTCAGGACCCTTACACAACTGGATATCTGCTTTTCTGTCAAACAGACAAGTAGTTAAAATTGGTAATACTCTATCAAATCCTGTTCCTGTCAAGAGTGGTGTTCCTCAAGGTAGCGTTCTTGGACGAACTCTCTTTATAATATACATAAATGATCTTTGTGATTATATCTCAAGTAACTGTGTTCTCTTTGCTGACGATGTCAAACTTTTTAACACCACCGACAATACATCTACCATTCAAAAAGACCTTGATCATCTAACCGCTTGGTCTAAAATTTGGCAACTACAAATCTCAACCAGCAAATGCTCAGTCTTACATATTGGAAGAAAGAACCCAATCACTAAGTACATGCTTGATGGACATTACCTCACAGATGAACCCCCACCCTGTCAAAGACCTTGGAGTTTTTATATCTAACGATCTAAATGCCAAACCCCACTGCAACTATATAGCAAAAAAGGCTCTAAGAGTTGTTAACTTAATACTACGTAGCTTATTTTCCAAAAACACCACGCTACTGACCAGAGCATATAAAACATTTGCTAGGCCAATTCTTGATTACTGCTCACCTGTCTGGAACCCATACCATATATCTGATATCAATACAGTTGAGCGTGTGCAGAGGTATTTTACGAGAAGAGTTCTCCACTCCTCCGTAACCAATAAAATACCTTATTCCACCAGACTTGATATCCTGGGTCTAAAAAACTTGGAACTTCGTCGCCTTCGACAGGACCTGGGTTTAGCTCATAGAATCATCTGTTGTAATGTCCTTCCTGCCAATGACTACTTCAGTTTCAACTACAATAACACAAGAGCTACCAACCGATTTAAACTTAATGTCAACCGCTCCAGTTTAGATTGTAGAAAACACGATTTCTGTAACAGAATTATCTATGCTTGGAATGCATTACCTGACTTTGTGGTCTCTTCTCATAACCCCAAAAGCTTTATTCAAAATCTATCCACTGTTGACCTCACCACATTCCTAAGAGGACTCTAAGGGGCGTGCATAAAAGCACAAATGTGTCTACCGTTCCTGTCCTATTGTTTCTTCCCCTATATATATATATATATATATATATATATATATATATATATATATATATATATATATATATATATATATATATATATATATATATATATATATATATATATATATATATATATATATATATGCTTATACTACCTTGTTTCTCTTCATATATATGTTTATATATTATATAATCTTTTGTGTTATGCTTGTGTATATTGTTATGACAAAATTAAATAAATAAATAAATATATATATTATTAAATTTTAACAAACAGTTTACATTCAACTCTTGCACATGACTGTAACCATTTACATATCATCCCATTAGTGTTCTCCTATACTCTATATAATTTTACTAAACTATATTACTAATTTGAATTTCTAATTTTTACTAATTCTACTATCTGTTATTTTCCTTTTTTCCTATTTTAGAATAGAATAGAATAGAATTTTATTGCCCAAGTGTGATTGGACACACAAGGAATTTGTCTTGGTGCGTATGCTTTCAGTGTACATAAAAGAAAAGATACGTTCATCAAGGTACAACATTTACAACACAAATGATGGTCAATATATCAATATAAATCATAAGGATTGCCAGCAACAAAGTTACAGTCATACAGTCATAAGTGGAAAGAGATTGGTGACAGGAACGATGAGAAGATTAATAGTAGTAGTAAATAGTTTGACAGTGTTGAGGGAATTAATTGTTTAGCAGAGTGATGGCCTTTGGGAAAAAACTGTTCTTGTGTCTAGTTGTTCTGGTGCGCAGTGCTATATAGCATCGTTTTGAGGGTAGGAGTTGAAACAGTTTATGTCCTGGATGTGAGGGATCTGTAAATATTTTCATGGCCCTCTTCTTGAGTCATGCAGTATACAGGTCCTCAATGGAAGGCAGTGTCAGCCTCCACTCCAATCCTCACATCCTTTTGTACACTTTATATTCAGTAGTTAGATTGCAATGGGGTTTTATGTGTAATGTAAATAGTTCATGGATTCAGGTTAAGTAGAGAGGGCCCTTTAAGAGTGTCGTCTGACATGAGATCAAGGGGAGGGGAGATTGATGGTTTGAATTCAGCAGGAATGTTAGAGCGTGGGCTTTCAATGGACATTGCATTCCTGAGATGATTTACAGCCAGAGACCTGCAGGAGAAGATTACCACGGGGGGCCGAGAAGGAACTGGCATTGGACCAGACTTGCCTGACCTCTAGGGGGAGGAGGGACTAACGATGGGATATGGAATGTTAGCCATATTTTGTCTCAGATCCAACTTTACCTGGCTGTAGTCAAGATGTATTTAGTAAAAGTACTTTTCTTCATTACCAAATGAGGTCAAGGTGTTTTCTTTCCTAAATATAATCAGAGACAGCCTGACAGGCAGGTTGGTAGTAGCCTGACATTAAGTTGGATCTCACATCATGTCGACCAACCAGGATTTACAATCAAATACTGCAGGGGTCGAAGATAAAGCTGCTGAGCTGGAGGAGCTACCAAGAGATATTTCAACTGCTAGATTAAATGTTGAGCTGGAGCAATTGCAGCTGGAAGAAGAGAGGAGGCTACCAGACTTCAAAGAACCTCCCTCTGGAGTGACTACAAGGAGAAAAACTACGAGCATTTTATGACTGCACTGAGGAGGAGGTTCGAGGACCCCCTGGCAGAGCAGAAGGCCAAAGGCTGGATGAAAACCATCAGGCAAGGGAGGAGACCAGTGGCTGACTACAACCAGGAGTTCAGTGATCTGGTTCCCTTGATGAGAGGATGGTCGGAGGTGACCCTTGTGGACATTTACAACGATGGCCTGGATGGAGATCTGTATGAATTGTGCCGGGCACGGGCCTCTCCAACCACATTGTACGGCTGGTACACCCTTGCAGTGGAGATGGAAATCGAGCTAGTGAAGGATCGTAGCCGAGGCTCCAGTGACGTCACCCTCCTGCTGGGTGCTCAAACAGAGCACTCCGTGTTAGAAGATTGTAAAAGTCAGTGAAACAGAAAATAAATCACTGTTCACTGAGCTTAGCATAATCTCTGGGTGAAAGAGATTATCAGAATTGTGGAAGAGTGGCAGGTCTGACAGGGGGTTTGCTCTCAAGAGCGAATTTTCCTGGATTTATGACCCCACCGAATTCCACTCCTTCCAACTTCAGCACGCCCCTGTTTTTATCAGGGAAAAGGAGAGGAATGTCGCTTCTGCTCTAGAGAACTTATTAAATTGATTGATATTCCAAGCAGACGGGAATTTCACAAGCGTTCAGTCTTTGATGCAGAATCAGCATGGCAAGTACCGACTCCCTTTTTGAAATTTGAAACCTTTCTTTGTCTTTGATTAATTGACTTTTAAAATGGCGTCTGAAAGTGAAAGTAAAATTTTTTTAGTACGATGAAGCAGCGTTACTTGTGGATTGTTACAAACGGAGTTTTTTTATACTGAAAGGAGGGAAGGAGATTTATTAACTTTGAATTCCTGATTCTTTTGAAGACAGAATGGCAGCTAAACCTTTAAAGCCTTCTGGAAGAAGGGGATCTGAACCAAGTCTTGAGGAAATATTGAAAGAACAATTAAAACTTTCTGAAGATAGGCAAAAAGAGATGATGGAGAATTTTAATGCAAAAATAAGAGAAGATATTCTTATGGCAGTCCAAGGACTGAGTAAAAAAATTGAAGGATTGGAAGTGGAAATGCAACAGATCTCTCAGTCAAATAAGTATTTAGAAGACGAAATGAAAGGTGTTCAGAAAAAAGTGGATCAAAATGAAGATCAGGTTGTGATATTACAATATAAACTTATGGAAGGAGCTCTTAGAATTCGTGGTATGCGAGAAGAGCGTGAGAAGACTTAAGAAAAATTATATCAGAAGCATTGGCTGAATTTATTGAAGCGGACCCCAAGAGGTAGCTTACCAAATTGATAAAATATATAGAGTTAATTCTTGGATTGCAAGACAGAGAAAGCTTCCTCGGGACATTGTGGTTTATTTTGTGAAAAGGACTATGAGAAATCAAATTCTGCAAGTTTCATATCAGACAACTTTAAAAATTGGAGAACAGGAGTTGAAGGTGTTGAAAGAGATTCCTTCAAAGATGTTAAGAGACAGGAAGGAATTTGCTTTTTACACAAGAACTTAAAAAACATCAGATTCAATTCAGATGGGAGGTGCCAGTTGGACTGACACTATTCTATCAAGGAAGGAGATATAGAATTGACACTGTTTTAAAGGCAAAGGATTTTCTTTCTACAGTTTTGAATGTCGAAATAGAAGTGATAGAAAACTTCAAGAGACTCAAGAAGGCGTGGTGACCCAAGAGCCTTTATTGCTGCCAGTATTAGAGGAACCACAAGAGCAAAGGGTGACAAGAGGAGCCCTTAAGCGTAAAGAAGAGCAACAGTCTCAAAGTAAAAGTCAGGATCCCATTATGGAAGCTGTGGGAGGAGCTAGACGGAAGATACCGGAGGAGGAGCTTCCTGTCTGCTTCAAAGCTTCAGGAGGCCAGTAATGGCAAATAGAATCTTGTCATGGAATGTTAATGGCTTGAATTCAGCTCAGAAAAGAAGGAAAATATTTCACTACTTGAAACAATTTAAAAATGATGTGATTTGTTTGCAAGAGACACATATAAAATTATCAGACCAAAAATATTTAATTAATTCAAAATTGGGTAACCATTTTGTTGCATCAGCTTTGGAAAAGAAGCATGGAATTGTTGTATATATCAGGAAGGATTTACCAGCTAAGCTAATTGAGGCAGATATTCAAGGAAGATTTATTGCTATTGAACTGGTGATAGATGCAAAAAAGACTTTGTTGATAGGTATTTATGCACCTAATCAGCAACAAGAAAAGTTTTACAAAATGTTACATGAGAGGTTGACCCTCTGGGATTATAGTTCGTTTATTTTATTAGGAGACTGGAATGGAGTAATTGATACAAGAAGGGATAAGAGAACCTCCTCCAAGAAGATACCTATACATGCAAAATTACCAAAATCCTTTTTTGAAATGATGGAAGACTTTGAGTTTGGAGATATATGGAGGTTATGGAATCCAGATGAGAGAGATTTTACTTTTTTTTCTGATAGGCATCAATCTTTTTCACGCATTGATTTTATTTTAATTTCTAATGACTTGCTTTCTAGGGTGAAGAAAACGAAGATATTTCGAGGTGTTTAACTGACCATAGCCCAGTATGGATGGAATTATTACAAGGGAAAAAGGTGGTAGAACATGGAGGTTGAATGAAAATCTGTTTAGATATGAGGATAATGTAACTTATTGTAAGAAACAGTTAAAAGAATTTTTGATTTTAATATGTACAAAGGACACCTATAGGAACTGTGTGGAAGCGAGCAAAGCGTTTATTAGAGGATATTGATTTTATTTGGACAACAGGCAAAGGAATAATAAACAAAGGCAGCGTAGATATTTGGAAGAAGAAATTCAAAGGAAGCAACAGTTATTAATTCAAAACCCACAAGATCATAAACTTAAAGAGGCTATAAAAATATTACAGAGTCAATTTAATATGTTAATGGCAGACCAGGTGGCAACGAATATACAATATGCTAAACATAATACCTTTTGTAATGCAAATAAACCTGGGAGATGGTTGGCATATAATTTAAGGAAGAAACAGAAAGCACGTGTCATACAAAAAATAGAATATAAAGGTAAAGAGATATACCAACAGGATAAAATTAAAAGGCATTCTCAGAATTTTATACTGCACTATATGCAAAAGACAAAATATTGGATAGGGACATTTATGATTATTTGAAAGATTATAAGGTGAATATTTTAACATTAGAACAGAGGAGGAGCTGAACCGCCGATAGCTACTGGAGAAATAGTGGAGGCAATTAAACAATTAAAATGGGAAAACCCTGGTACAGATGGTCTTACAGCAACTTATTATAAAAACACAGGATGAAATATTAGGCCCACTTAAAGAATTATTTAATCAGATACAATTAGGAGTGGAATACCCCGTCATGGAAAACATCTTTTATTTCACTGATACGAAGAGGAGCAAGACTGCTCTAAACCTGGTAACTATAGGCCGATTTCACTTTTAAATAATGATTATAAGATTTTTGTAAAAATAATAGCAAATAGATTAATGTTAGTTTTACAACAAAGAATTCATACTGATCAATCTGGTTTTATAAAAGGGAGGCAGATGAGGAATAATGTTAGACAGATTATTAATATATTGGAATATTTGGAAAAGAAGAATACTTCAGCGGCACTTATTTTTTTGGATGCAGAGAAAGCCTTTGATCGATTGCATTGGGATTTTTTATTTAAATTAATAGAGAAAATGCAATTTGGAGACTGTTTTATTAGAATAATTAAAGCGATTTATGGAGAGCAAACAGCACAGATTATAGTAAATGGTAGTTTGACAGAAGTTATTAAGATTATGAAGGAACAAGACAGGGATGTCCCTTATCACCATTATTGTTTGTTTTGACTCTGGAACCATTATTAGATAAAATACGAGAATTAATGAAAATAGAGGAATTAAGATTAGACAATATGAGTACAAAGTTAGAGCTTTTGCAGATGATGTAGTGGTTACGTTAATCTAATCCTATAAATTCAAGTAGATTTTTGTTGGAAGTAATTGATAAATATGGAAAGGTATCAGGATTTAAAATAAATCAGAATAAAACAAAAGTGATAATTAAAAATATGTCTATACAACAGAAACAAAAACTAGAGGAAATGACAGGATTTGAGGTAGTAAAAAAGGTTAAATATTTAGGGGTCTATATTAGCTCATCGAACAAGAAACTTTATAAGAATAATTATGACTTGCTATGGCAAAAAGTTCAGAATGATATGAGTGGCTGGAAGAAATTGCAGTTATCCCTATTGGGAAGGATTAAAATGAATGTGTTACCTAGATTTTTGTTTCTGTTCCAGATGATACCAATAATTAAAAGGATAAAAATTTGGAAGATTGGCAGAGGGATTAATAAATTTATATGGCAGGGTAAAAAGGCGAGGGTTAAAATGAAAATAATACAGGACTCACGGGAAAGAGGTGGTTTAAGAATGCCTAACTTTAAACTATATTATGAAGCAGTAACCCTTTCAGTAATAAGTGACTGGTTTAACTTAACAGAGGAAAGAATTTTGAATATAGAAGGTTATGACTTGTTATATGAATGGCATGCGATTTATTTTATGGAAAAAGTGGATAGGGCTTTTAAGAATCATGTGTTGAGAAGTGCTCTTTATGGGTCTGGAAAAATATTCCTATAAATTAGATTACAAGATTCCTATATGGGCGAGCCCTAGACATGCAATAGAGAATATAAATATAGAACAGAAACAGGAAATGATTACATATAAAGAACTTTTGTATGCTGAAGGAGGTAGATTGCAATTAAAATCATTACAGGTATTAAATGAAGAAGGGAGGAATTATACTTGGTTTCAATATGGGCAAATAAGTGCTAGATGGAAAGAAGATCAAAAATTTGGTATAATGCAAAGGGAGGAAAATTTAATAAAGCAAATTAGAAATCAGACCCAGGAGCATATAAAGAGATTGTATAATGTGTTGCTTGAAATAGATTCAGAAAAGGATTTGGTAAAGGATTGTATGATAAAATGGGCACAGAATATTCAGGAACCAATAATGTTGGAAACATGGGAGAAAATTTGGGTTAGAAATGTTAAGTTTACACAAGCACAGAATTTAAGGGAAAATTTTTATAAGATGTTTTATAGATGGCACTTAGATCCCAAAAAATTATCATGTATGTATCCTAATATCCAAGCGAAATGTTGGAGGTGTGATTGTGATGATGCTACATATTTTCATATTTGGTGGACTTGCAAGAAAATTAAGGTCTTTTGGATAAGAATTTGGTGGATTATTCAAAATGTACTGAAGAAGAAGATAAAGTTCCTGCCACAATTTTTCCTTTTGGGAATTATAACGGATTGTACAGGGATTGAGACTAAATTGATTCTGAACTTAATAACAGCAGCAAGATTGTTGATTGGACAATACTGGAAGAAAGAAGAGATACCTACAATAGAAGAATGGATATTGAAAGTTATTAATTTGGCTGAGATGGCTAAAATCTCAGCATTTTTAAAAGACAATACGCAGGAAAGATATTTAATTGAATGGAAAAAATGGATTGATTATCTACAAAACAGATATCAGATTAAGAAATATCAGATTGCCTTTGAATAATTAGAAAGTTATTTTATGTAATGGGGAGGGGGTTGAGAGACGAAAAGCTTTGGATGTGGTTATTTGGATTGGACTTTACCTTGTGATTGACCCGGGAAGCCGGGGGGTGGGGGAGGGAGGGGGGTGTTTTGTTTTGTTCTTTGGGAGGGAGGGGGAAAAAAGGGGGAAAAATGTTTTTGTTTTTTTAAAACTCTTTCAATAAAATAAAAATAAAAAAAGGATCGTAGCCGAGCAGAGCGCGTTAGAAGACTAAACCCTGCCCATTTTCCTAGAGGCCCTCCAAAGGACGCCCTTACATCGGAGAGTGGGAGGCAACACTCGATTGCGTGCTACAGATGTGGAAAAGAAGGCCACTGAGCAGCTGACTGTTGGGTGAAGCTGGTGCCTAAGATGACCCCTAGTGGTGGAAAGGAACCGGTGAAACCAGCTGCTAAGGCGCGAAAGCTGGCAAAAGTGGGAGAAGGCGTCACCAAGAAGGCCACTCCCATCAGGGAGAAGTGTGGAACACTGACTGAGTCCGATGATAGTGAAACCATGTCAGAATCTGATGAAGATCTTCTGGTGAGTTGGACACGGGGTCCTTTGAACATCCCAGTCAAACTGCATATCCCTTCTTCGGGAAATAAGGGGGAAATGCTAGCGCTCCTAGACTCTGGGTGTACTAGGTGCATCATCAGCCCCGAGGTAGTAGAGAAAATGGAATTAAAACTGAGAACCCTAACTAGGCCCATAGCCTTTGCCCAGTTGGATGGCTCTGTGGCAGGGGGAGGGCTTGCCCATTTTGTAACAGAACCCATAGAAATGATGAAGGGAGACCATCGTGAGGTCCTAAACTTCATAGTAGCTCCGGGGATGGACCAACCTCGTTGCTAGGCTTGTCATGGCTGTGGAAGTGGAATCCCCATATTAACTGGAAGAGGGGAGTCTTATGTTTTCGCTCTAAGACACCAAGAGGGGAGAAAAGAGACACCAAGGAGGAATCTACCGTGGCCGTGCCCTGTGATGTGATGGGGGCAATGATGGAATGGATAGAAGGGGAGGAGAGGATACCTAAGGAATACTGGGACTTGCGAGAAGTCTTTAGCGAGAAAGCATCAGATGTTCTACCTCCCCATAGGCCTACTGACTGTGCAATAGACATACTTCCAGGGGTAAAGCTTCCAAAACCAAAAGCGTATCCCATGACCCAAAAAGAATTGGGGGAGCTACGTAAATTTATAGACAAAAACTTAGAGCAGGGATTTATCCAACCAGCTAGGCCTCGTGTGGTCGCACCAGTGATGTTCTGAGAAAAGAAAGATGGCTCCTTTCATCTTATAGTTGACTATAGAAACCTAAACACAATATGCGCCGAAAACGTATACCCCATGCCGCTCATGAAAGACATGTTAGCACATCTAGCGAAAGGAAAGTTTTTCACCAAATTAGACCTACGGGAGGCTTACTACAGAGTTCGTATAAAGGAGGGGGATGAATGGAAAACCGCTTTCAAATGCCCCCTAGGGTGCTTTCAGTTTCGAGTACTGCCATTTGGACTGCAGGGGGCGCCCGCAGTTTTCATGCAGTTAATAAATGAAATATTTCATCAACACTTGTTTAAAGGGGTTCTTGTTTACCTCGACAATATACTTATCTATACAGAAACAATGGAAGAGCATATAAAGCTAGTAAGAGCTGTACTCAAGAAATTGTTAGCCGCAGAACTTTATTGCAAGCTATCCGAATGTGATTTTCATCAAACAAAAATAGACTATTTAGGGTACTGTATATCGGCAGATGGATTGGAAATGGACACTGAGAAAGTAAAAGCTGCCTTGGAATGGGCCCCCCCACGCACACGCAAACAGCTGCAAAGTTTCTTGGGATTTGCAAACTTTTATTGTCAATTCATCCCCTCCTTTGCTCAAATTGCTTTGCCAATCACCAACCTCTTAAAAACTAAAGGAGATACCAAACCCAAACCATCATTACCTCTCGAATGGTCAATGGAATATCAAGCAGCGTTTGAAAAGTTGAAACGACTGTTTGCTGCTGAACCTATTTTAAAACATCTCGACATGGATGTTCCTTTTGTGATACAAGCAGATACTAGTGATGTAGCTGTTGGAGCCGTTTTGCTCCAAAACAATGCCGATGGTAAACTACAACCTTGTGCTTTCACTTCTCGAAAATTGACTGAAACTGAAAGAAGGTGGGCTATTTGGGAGAAAGAAGCATTTGCAGTTCATTGGTCTCTTCGCACATGGAGACAATTCTTAGAAGGTTCTAACCATCCTTTTGAAGTTTGGACTGATCACAAAAATCTGGAAGCGCTAAAAACTCCTAGAAAACTTTCGCCTAAACAAGCCCGCTGGGCTCAATATTTTAACCGTTTTAATTTCACCTTACATTACATTCCCAGAGGAAAGAACTTTCTGGCAGATGCTCTTTCACGTCTGCCCCAATACAATGGTACACGCTCCGAGGTGGTACAGCCAATACTTCCCATTCAGCAATTAGCCCCGGCTATAACCCGAAGCCATACCAAAACCGAGACATCACTACCAGATGAAATTAACTAAGTTATTTAAGGAAGCTTTGAACTCAGATGACTGGTTCTTGGCTCATTCGCACGAATGCACGCTCCATGATGGACTAGCTTGGATTGGAGCAAAACTATATGTTCCTCTATCACTCAGAGAAACCATCCTGCAACGATGCCATGATGCTAAAATGGCTGGATGTTTTGGGTTTGTGAAAACCTTGCACCTTCTTAAAAGACAATTTTGGTGGTCAAGTCTTAAAAAGGACACTCAATCGTATATAGCAAGTTGCCCTGTTTGCACATCATCTAAAAGGCCTCCAGGAAAGCCTCCTGGATTACTTCAAACAGTAGCCCGGCCAGGAGCTCCATGGAAAGAAATATCCATGGATTTCATAGTGGAACTACCCGAAAGTGCAGGCAATACTGTAATCTGGGTAGTCACAGACCTGTTCTCCAAACAAGTCCATTTTATTCCATGTTCCAAAATACCTTCTTCAAAGACTCTGGCAAAGTTGTTTGTACAACACATTTATAGACTTCATGGGGTTCCTGAACGCAGCATCTCAGATCGTGGAGTTCAATTCACTTCTCAGTTTTGGAAACAGTTTTTGCGACTGATTGGCTCCACCCAAGGATTAAGCTCCTCCCATCATCCCCAGACTAATGAAAGTTGTGAACGCTCGAACTCGGTACTAGAACAATATTTACGTTGTTACATTAACTATCAACAAGACAATTGGGCGGACATGCTACCTTTTGCAGAAGTAGCCTACAATAACTCAATTCATAGTAGCACAGGATTTACTCCTTTTAAAATAGCTTCAGGCCAAGACTTTGTTCCCATTTTGGAACTTCCAGAGGAAAAAACCATGGTTTCATCATTGTCAGAGTGGATAGATCAAATACAAAGCACATGGAAAATGACTCGCAAGGCGATTGATGACGCCCACCATGCACATAAAAAAGAAGCGGATAAAAAAAGATCCCCTGAGAACAAGTACCAAGTTGGAGATAGAGTTTATCTCTCCACCAAATATTTACACTCAAAAATCTAAAAAACGGAGACCTAAATATGTGGGACCTTTCTCCATAGTGAAAATCATCAACCCTGTGACTGTACAACAAGAATTACCAAAAACACTTAGAAGAATTCACCCCGTTTTTCATGTGAGCTTACTGAAACCAGAACACATGTCTACTTTCCGTCCTAACCATACACCCCCTCCTATACCAATTCTCATAGAGGGCAAACAACATTTTGAAGTAAAAGAAATCTTAGATTCAATAAAACATAGAAATAAAATTTTGTACACTTTATATTCAGTAGTTAGATTGCAATGGGGTTTTATGTGTAATGTTCATGGATTCAGGTTAAGTAGAGAGGGCCCTTTAAGAGTGTCGTCTGACATGAGATCAAGGGGAGGGGAGATTGATGGTTTGAATTCAGCAGGAATGTTAGAGCGTGGGCTTTCAACGGACATTGCATTCCTGAGATGATTTACAGCCAGAGACCTGCAGGAGAAGATTACCACAGGGGGCTGAGAAGGAGCTGGCATTGGACCAGACCTGCCTGACCTCTAGGGGGAGGAGGGACTAACAATGGGATATGGAATGTTAGCCATATTTTGTCTCAGATCCAACTTTACCCGGCTGTAGTCAAGATGTATTTAGTAAAAGTACTTTTCTTCATTACCAAATGAGGTCAAGGTGTTTTCTTTCCTAAATATAATCAGAGACAGCCTGACAGGCAGGTTGGTAGTAGTTATTTTTTCTGCAGTTCT
Organism: Ahaetulla prasina; assembly: GCF_028640845.1. NCBI lineage: Eukaryota > Metazoa > Chordata > Lepidosauria > Squamata > Colubridae > Ahaetulla > Ahaetulla prasina. The sequence continues at coordinate 83,235,790 of NC_080542.1, read as the reverse complement.
AATTATCCTCTGAAGTCTGTGTCTTTCTTGTTGGGTTGCAGAACCGAACCAGACAGTTATAGAGGTGCAAATGACAGACTCAATAATTCCTCTGTAGAACTGAATCAGCAGCTCCTTGGGCAGTTTAAGCTTACTGAGTTGGAGCATAAAGAACATTCTTTGTTGTCCTTTTTTGATGATGTTTTTGATGTTAGCTGTCCATTTTAGATCTTGCGATATGATAGAACCTAGAAATTTAAAGGTTTCTACTGTTGATACTGTGTTGTCTAGTATTGTGAGAGGTGGAAGTATGGAAGGGTTTCTCCTAAAGTCTACCACCATTTCTATGAGCGTGTTCAGATCCAGATTGTTTTGGTTATACCACAAGGCTAGTCGTTCGACCTCTCGTCTATATGCAGATTCGTCATTGTCTCGAATGAGACCAATCACTGTTGTGTCATCTGCGAACTTCAGTAGCTTGACAGATGGATCATTGGAGATGCAGTCATTGATATACAGAGAGAAGTGGGGAGAGCACACAGCCTTGGGGGGGGCCTGTGCTAATTGTACAGGTATTTGATGTGATCTTGCTTAGCTTCACCTGCTGCTTCCTGTTTGTTAGGAAGCTTGTGGTCCACTTACAAGTCTGTTCCAGTATCTGTAGCTGGTTTAGCTTAGTTAGAAGAATGCTGGAATGATGGTATTGAATGCTGAACTAAAGTCTACAAAGAGGAGCCTTGCATAGGTCTTTGGAGACTCAAGATGTATATACCATTTCTCCCATATTACATTATTTATTTGATTTTTTTTATTTATTTGATTTTTATACCGCCCTTCTCCCGAAGGACTCAGGGCAGTGTACAGGCAAGATAAAACCAACAATACAATATACAGGTTAAAATACAATTTAAAAAACTTATTTAAATTAGACTGGAGATTAAAATTTACCATACACTAAAAATAAAAGTTCGAATCTATCCGTCCTTTCAGTTCAAGTGTCATTTTGTCCATCTTGGCACAATCCAATATTTTGCTAATTTTTAACTCTTCAGAGGGTGTATTTGAGCTTCTCCAACATTGCACAAATGCCAATCTTGCCGCCGTTGTCATATGTAAAATGATATGTGATGTTGTTTTTTCATATTTTGTTTTCATCATTCCTAAAAGAAACAGCTCTGGTGTGCATTCTATCTGGAGCCACTTACTTCCTGTATCCAACTATGTATTTTCATCCAGTATTTTTTTGTTTTGAAGCATGACTGCTATGTATGAAAGAAGGTCCCTTGCTTTTGTCCACATTTCCAACAATTGGGGTTTAAATTTGGACATATTTTTGCCAATCTAGAAGGTGCCAAATACCAACGGTAAAACATTTTATACTGATTTTCTTTGTATTTTGCCGGTCTGGTTAATTTATAATTTTTGTTCCAAATTGTTTCCCAATCGTTTAATTTGATATTATGCCGAGGCTATCATAGTTCCTTTTACTATATTTTCTGCTCCTTCAAATTCTAATAAATAATTATAAATTTTGGTTATTAATTTTTCATCCAGACCAGTCAATATTTTGTCTAATTGTTTTGGTAGAATTTCAATACCATATTCATTTTTATATTTTATATATCTTGATTTTAATTGTAAGTAAGGTCACCAATCTATATTTATTCCCTGTTCTTCCAATTCTTGCCTATTTTTTAGATTCCCCTGGTTATCTAGAATTTCGCTGTATTTTGCCATTTTACTTAGATTCAGAATATTGGGATGGATCATTGCTTCCATCGTTGAAACCCAATTAGGGATTTTCATATAATGCTTTTTCTTAATTTCTGGCCATGTTTGCATTAGGGCTTCTCATATTTTATGTTGTAAGAAATATGTACTGTATGAGATTTGTTCTCTCTGTCCCATAGGAAGGCATGCCATCCTTTTTTTAAATCATGTCCTTCCAAATGTGAGTAATCTTTTATTTCTCAAATTGATCCATTCTTTAATCCAAACTAGGGTTGCTGCTTGATAATAAAGTCGCCAGTTTGGGAGCCCTAAGCCACTTCTGCTTCTGCTGTCCTGAAGGTCTGATAGTTTTATTCTTGCTTTTTTCTTTGCCCATATAAATTTTGTTGTAACTTGATTCAATTCTGTGAAAAATTTCTTATCTAATTTTATGGGAATGGTTTAAAAAAAATATAGCAATTTTGGAAGAATTTTCATTTTAATCATTGCAATCTGATCCAGTATGGATAGATTTAATGTCCCCCATCTTTCCAAATCAATTTTAATTTGTTGCATAAGCTTTACATAATTATTATCTTTAATTGAAGAACATCTCGCTGTTAGCCAAATTCCTAGGTATTTAATTTTTCTCACATTCTGTAATCCCAATTTTTCTTCTAACTCCCTTTCCTGATGTGTTGTTACATTTTTAGCTATCGTTTTTGTTTTTTTCTTATTAATTTTAAGACCTGCTACCTCCCCATATTTTTTTTTTTTTTTTTGCATTTATATCCCGCCCTTCTCCGAAGACTCAGGGCGGCTTACACTATGTCAAGCAATAGTCTTCATCCTATTTGTATACTATATACAAAGTCAACTTATTGCCCCCCAACAATCTGGGTCCTCATTTTACCTACCTTATAAAGGATGGAAGACTGAGTCAACCTTGGGCCTGGTGGGGCTTGAACCTGCAATATTGCAAGCAGTTGCTGTTAATAATAAACTGCATTAGCCTGTTGCGCCACCAGAGGCCCTTTATATATTTTAAATATTTTATTTTTTTTTTATTTTTTTTTATTACTTTTTTGCAACAAACAAACAAAAAGAAAATACATTATTACACCCTTGTGCTATACATAAAAAAAAAGGAAGATTTGGGTCTTCGGATATATCCTCACGATCGCCAAAATCCACGTTCTCGAGGTACAGGTACCGAAGCGTCCAATGTTGCAAGCGCAAAGTCCACAAATGGTTTCCAAGTCTTCCAGAAAATATCTTCTTTATACACACCACTTCTAATTTTAATATCACATGTCATTTTATCATTTAAAGCTAATTTCCACATTTCAGAATTCCACTCTTCTATTCTAAAAATCACATCTAGTTTCCAATATCTAGCTATTATAATTCTATCTATTATAATCATAATTCTAATCAATTCTTTTTCATATTTTGTTAATTCTATTTCCTTAATTACCAACAATAATATAGTTTCCACTCTCAATGTTATTACTTTCCCCATCATTTCAAATATCATTTTCTCCAATTGTTGCCAAAACTTTTTAACCTTATCACATTTATACCACATATGTTCATAAGTCCCCAATTCCATCTCACATCTCCAACATTTTTACTAATTTTTTATCCATTTGTGACAATCTTACTGAGTCAAATACCATTTCAAACAACTTTATAATTGTGCTCTTTAATCCTTATAGATAAAGTTCTCATAATTCTACTCTTCCAATTCACATTCCAATCTGACTCTGGTATTTCAATATTAAGATCTTTTTCCCAATTTGTCCTCATCACTCTTTGTAATTTTTCATCAGAATTTATAATCTTATAAACCCTACTAACGAGTCCCTTTAGCCCAATTTCATCTTTCATAATCCGAGATACTAAATATTCAAATTCAGTTTCACATCTATTTATCCAATAATTTTCCTTAGTTTTTGTCCATTTTCTATCTGTATTTTTCAAACCAACTTAACCCTAATTTTTCAATAATTTCTTTATTCCTCCTTTCATTTTCCATAACTTTTATCCAATCTCTAATAATTTCTATATTTTCCTCTTTAATCACTTCATTACGTTTTATATTATTTTTAATCGGCCAAATTCCAATTGTCTCCCCCAAAAAGATTATATCCGGAATTAAAATTTTAACAAATTTATTCCACATTTTACTTAATCTCTTTAACCAATAACTTCTACTTACACATTTTGAATTTGCTTTATCTAAAAACCACCTTGATCCAAATTTCTCTATATCCCTTAACTCTAAGTCTCTCCAATAGTTATCTTCACCTTTAAATATTTTTACCACTATCCGGATACCATACGCACAATAATAATTAAATAATTTGGGGATTCCTAATCCACCTTTCTTTTGATTTTGATACCACATTTTCTTCACTAATCTAGGTCTTTTGCCACCATTACAAAATTTATCCAGTTTTTTCTGATATCCTTCAATATCTTTCTCTGTCAAATTTAGTGGTAGCATCTCGAATAAAAAGTTGAACTTGGGCAGCAACATCATCTTACACATTGCAATTCTACCAAACCAAGACAACTTTAACATTTTATATTTATCTATCTTCTTCTCAATTTCATTAATCACCACATCATAATTAAGTTTTTTCAATTCTTTAACCTTGAGTGAAAGCACTATACCCAAATATTTCAATGTGTTTTTAATCCTTATCCCAAATTGCTCTTGCATATTCTCAGACTCATTACCATTACTATCCATCAATAATTCTGACTTTGACCAATTTACTTTCAATCCTGTCATTTCCTCAAATTCTATCAAATGCTTATATATCTTTTTCAGGTCTTTCTCTACATTTTCAAAATAATTAAAGTATCATCCATACAAATTTATCTTATACCCTTATATCCTTCTAATTCTTCATCTTTTCTATCATTTTGTCAATATTTCCATAGCCAATAAAAATAATGTTGGGGACAAGGGACATCCTTGTCTCGTACCAGCTTCTAATTTTATCTCTTCAGTTAATATTCCATTCACCTTCACTCTTGCACTGCTTTTTTGATACAATTTTGAAATAACATGTACAAACTTATTACCAAAGCCTAAAGCCTCCACAATTACTTTAATAGTTTCCCATTGTACAGAATCAAAAGCTTTAAAAATATCCAATGATACTATACCAATTTTATCACCATTATATTCAGCTACATCTATAATATTTAATACTCTTCTAACAATATCACTCATGTATCTACCCTTCACAAAACCTACTTGATTATAACTTATATATCTATCTATAAATCTATTTAATCTATTACTTATAATAGCAGTAAATATCTTTGCATCCTGATTAATTAAAGAAATGGGCCGATAGGACTCAATCCTTTCTAAATCTTTATCTGGTTTAGGAATTAGGGATATCACCGTTCTATACCATGACGAAGGTACTTCTCCACCATGTAATATTCCATTGAATAATTTTTGCAATCTTGGTATTATTAATTCTTTAAATTCTTTATAAAACTCAACAGGTAATCCATCTTCACCTGGAGCTTTCCCTAATTTTAATTTTTGTATTATTCCATTAATCTCATCTTGTGTTATATCTTCTTCCATCAATTCCTTATATGTTTGATCAATTTTCACCAATACTTTTCTAAATAGCTTTGCAATTTTCCCGATTAATTGGTTTCTTTGAATATAGATTCTGAACAAAATTTCTAACCACTTCACATTTCTCTAATTTTTTATAACATCTTATACCTCTATCATCTATCAAAGCTCCAATTTCTCTCTTCTCTCTTTTATTTTTCGCCATCTTTGCCAATAATTTAGAATTTCTATTACTAAATTCAAAAAAATTCCTATTTAAATATCTCAAATTTAACTCTGTATCTTCTTCTATCATTTTATTTCTTAACATATTAAGCTCCTGAAGAATTTTTTTTTCTTTAGTAAGCAAAAATTGATTTTCCAATTCTTTAATCTGATTTTTATCTCTTTCCATTTTAATTTTATAATTTTTATATTTCCTACTTGATAATTTAATGCTCTCCCCTCTAAACACCGCTTTCATCGCATCCCAAACAATTTCAAATTTAACCTCCCCATTATCATTTAATCTCCAACTTTCCTCCAGTTTTTTAAGTATCCATTTTTTATCCTTTTCATTTTTATACAGTTTCTCGTCATATCTCCAATAGCTTCTTTTTTTCTCAAAATTAAAATCTAAATCCACCATAACTTCTGCATGATCAGAATCTTTAAAATTCCCACATCTACCTTATCCACATTATTCAACAAATCTTTAGAAAGAAAAATATAATCAATTCTAGAATATGTATTATATATCTTAGAGAAAAAAGTGTATACTCTCTCAATTCCTTTAACCTCTCTCCACACATCCACCACGCCGTTTCGAAGCATCCACATATTTAAAATCCCCATTTTATTTGCTCCTCCACAGCGGGTGGGATTAGTACTGTCTATTTTATCTCTGATTAAATTAAAATCCCCAGCCACAATTACTTTCCCTACACTTTCATTCTCCAAAAATTTGTTATTTTTCAAGAAATTCTCTTTGTGTTTCATTCGGTAAATATAAATTAACAAGTGTCACTTTTTCCTCATTAAGATTTCCAACAATTATTACATATCTTCCATCTTCATCCAAAATTACCTTATGTTTTTCAAAGTACACCCTATCTGATATCAGTGTTGCAACTCCTCTAGCTTTTGAAGTTCCAAATGCTTTTTCATATATTTGCATACCTTTTATATACATTCTATTTGAATCTTCAGATTTCTGATGGGTTTCTTGTAAAAATAAAATGTCTGGTAAATCCCTTTTAATCTTAAATTCCAATCTTCTTCTTTTAATCTGATTCCCTGTACCCTTCACATTCCATGACATTATTTTTATAACTCCCATTTAAAATATAAATTTTTTAATCCTATCCCCGCATCTTCCTTTCTGTGCCCACAACCCACATTAAACTACCATATAACCTATATTTAACATATAAACAACAATAAGAAAACAGAAAAAAAACAAAAAACAAGACAAACAATAAAGTACAATCAATCTTCTTCCCCCACATCCTCATCGGTTTCGCCTCTATAAAGAGAATGGGGGAGAGGGGACGTGCCAATGCCCGGGCCACTTCTTTCGGGCTATCTATTTAAATTCATCACTCAAAAAAAAGATAGTGATGATTCTTTCCCGCATTCAGCTTCGTATTTTCCAAGACTCTTATCTGCTTCTTCTCCTGCTGTATCCTCACGACTTTTCTTCTGTTCAACCAACACAGGTGATATTTCTTTCCTCTTTAACCCTTTAGAGTCTTGCCCTCCAATAGCCCCTTTTTCTTCTTCTGGGATTGATGTTTCCGCGTATGTTCCACCCATCTTAAGCATTTGATCTTTTATCTCCATTAAATCCTCCATCTCAATCAGTCCAAGCTCCCGTAAATATAATAATGCATCTATATCTGGGGTGATTGTACGCATCCTTCCTTTATAAAAAAATTTCAATTGTTGTGGTGGCCTCCAATTATATTTAATTCCATTATCTCTCAAAACTTTTGTAATTGGTTTAAAAAAAAATCTCCATGCCCTTTCTTCTCTTGATATATCCGGGAAGACTTGAATAGTTCAAAGCATCTCCCAACTCTCTCACCTTGGCCATAACTTCCAGCTTATCACCAAGATTTGCGAACCTGACAAGCACATTCCTGTTAGAGCCATTTTGCCTTCTATATCCAATTCTAAAAACACTTGCCAGGTCTGCTATTGTGAACGTAAGTTGCGTATCCAAATCATTAATCCATTTCAAAACCCGCTGTTTCAATTTATCCTCCTTTTCTTCCGAGATTCCTCTGATAATCAAATTATATTTCCTCATCTCTTCTTCCAAAAGACAAATTCTCTTATCTTGCTGCTCATTTTTATAAAATATTTTGCCAATTTGCCGATCTACTTTTGCCTCATGTACATGCATCTGCTCCATTTCATCTTTAATCATTATCATTTCCTCTCTACACTTCGCAGTTTTCATTCATCTCTTGCTTTAACTTTTTCATTTCAGATGTCAGTTCCAATGTCATATTATCCATACGCTCTGAAAGTCCTGCTATTTTTTCCCCAATTTTATTTAAAGCTGCAGCAAGTTGCTGCTTTTCTGAGAGTTGTTGAGTCATTTTGAAAAAAACCAAAAATTTTTTTTTTCCCAAACTAGGATTCCAAACCAATTTTACAGAGGGTCTTAGTGAAGATCAAAGGACGGCAGTCTTTTAATTGAAGCGAAGCGGCTTATTTGCACTGTTATCTCTCAAGTTTTCAAGGATAATTTCTCAGTAACTTTTGACTCATAGTCACTCCCCAAAGAAACACAGAACCTCACAGCTAACATTAATCAGCGCCATTTTTCCTCCACGTCAGCAAAGCAGAAAGGAAGAGAAACCAACTTAAACTTCGAAACGGAATCCTTTTTTTTCTTTTTTTTTTCTGTAATATAGCAAGCTATCAATTTGCTCTCAAGAGAGAAAAAAAAATAAAGAAAAAATTATCCGCCCAGTAAAATCTTCTTGCTGCCAAACAATCCAACAAAAGGTCAGTTTCTCTTCAATTAAATTCTTCTCATTAACAGATTCAGTCCTTAATATTCACTCCTTAGCCTCAGCAATAGAAAAAAAAATTTCTGGCGTGGCCATGACCGTGGTGGGGTAAGGACCTTTCCTTCACTTCACAGGGCTTATTAATGAAGATTTGTGAGAATTTATGCCGTTTGGAATGCACTGTTATGGATGAAAGTTAATAAATCATGAAGTGAAAGTGTTAACAGCCCAGCAGATTGAATTTAAAACTGGTAGGTCATCTGAAACGGCTTGAATTAAGGAGTTTCTACAGCGTGGGATGACCGAGCCGGCCGGCAGACATGATAAGTTGGAATAAATTGCTGTGTTTTGTTTTTCCAATTATAACTATCGTGTTCTGTGTTAAAAAAATTTTTTTTTCTATTTTAAATATTTTAAATATTTAAATATATATACTATAAATATTTTTCTATTTCCTGTATTAATATGGGTCCTATTTCCTTTGGGTCTTCCAAAAAGAATACCAGATCATCTGCAAATGCCATTAATTTATATTCTTCCGTTCTAATTTTAGTTCCCCTAATCTTTGAATTTGCTCTAATCTTCGTCAATAGTGACTCTAGGGTCAAAATGAAAAGCAAAGGTGACAGTGGGCATCCCTGGCGGACTTTCGTTATTTCAAATGAAATAACGTCTCGCCTGGATTACTGCAATGCTCTCTACATGGGGCTCCCCTTGAAGGGCATCCGGAGGCTACAGTTAGTCCAGAATGCGGCTGCGCGGGTGATAGATGGAGCCCCTCGTGGCTCCCGTATAACACCCATCCTGCGCAGGCTGCACTGGCTACCTGTGGCTTTCCGGGTGCGCTTCAAGGTTTTGGTAACCACCTTTAAAGCGCTCCATGGCATTGGGCCGGGCTACTTACGGGACCGCCTACTGCTACCGAATATCTCTCACCGACCCGTGCGCTCTCACAGAGAGGGTCTCCTCAGGGTGCCGTCGGCGCGGCAATGTCGTCTGGCGACGCCCAGGGGAAGGGCCTTCTCTGTGGGGGCCCCCACCCTCTGGAATGAACTACCCCCCGGACTTCGTCAGCTTTCCGACCTCCGGACCTTCCGCCGCGGGCTTAAAACGTATTTATTTAATTGTGCAGGGCTGAGCTAGATTTTAAATTATTGGTTTTAAATTGGGTTTTATTTGATATTTTAATTCTAAATTTACGGGCTTGTTAGAATCAGTTTTTTAATTGTTTTATATTGTATTTATATGTCTTTTAAATGCCTGTACACCGCCCTGAGTCCTTCGGGAGATAGGGCGGTATATAAATTTGAATAAATAAATAAAATAAATAAATGTTTTTGGGGTTTATCCATTTATTATTATACTTGCTTTTTGAGACGAATAAATTGCTTCAATCATTTGTTCAAATTTGTCACTGAATTTCATTTCTCGAATTTGTCTAATCATATATTTCCAATTTAAATTGTCAAATGCTTTCTGTGCATCCAAAAAAACAAGGCCAAGTTGTTTTTCTAGATGTGCCTCATAATACTCTAATATATTCAGTACTATTCTTGTATTATCTCTAATTTGTCTAGAAGGGAGAAAGCCATTTTGGTCAGAGTGAATAATCTCATTCAGTATTTCTTTCATCCTTCCTGCTAAAATAGCCATAAAGATCTTGTAATCTGTATTTAAGAGTGAAATTGGTCTGTAATTTTGGATTTGACTTGGATCGGTACCTTCTATCATAATCACTGTGACATATGCTTCTCTCCATGAAACAGGCATTTTTACTTCCAGTAGGACCTCATTGTACAGTTCTAATAGAATAGGTTCTAATAGTGGCCCCATGCTTTTGTAAAATTCTCCTGGTAAACCATCTGGTCCTGGGATCTTATTATTTTTTTGTCTTTGAATCACTTCTTTTAACTCTGTCAATGTTATTTCCTTATTTAGCAGTATTCTTTTATCTTCCTCTAAAATGGGCATCTTTTTCTCTTTTAAATAGTTGTTAATTTTTTCTATCTCAGATTCCTCCTGATCATATACATTCTCAAATTATTTTAATATCCATATCTTTTGGGGGAAGAAAAACAAGAAAAAAAATCTGCCTTTGCCCATTTGCCACCACCCTTTTGCCACTGTCAATTTACCGCTGCCATGGCCCATTCAATGTGGCCCATTCACTGCTGCCATGGCCTGTTCCCTGTTCCCTGTGCCCCATTTGCCGTGGCCTGTTCACCACCAATGCGGCCTGTTCGCTACGGCCCGTTTGCTGCCACGGCCCATTTGCTGCTGCGTCCCATTTTCCGTCATGGCCTGTTTGCCATTGTGCCCCATTTGCCACTACCGCGGCCCGTGTAGCATGGCCCGTTTCGCATCACCCATTTGCCGTGGCCTGTTCAGTGCTGCCATGGCCCGTTTGGTGTGGCCTGTTTGCTGGCACAGCCCGTTTGCCGTAGCCCATTTGCCACCTCTGTAGCCCATTTGGCACATCACGTTTCTGCTGCCCATTTTCTGTGGCCCTTTTGCCACCAACACCTGTTCGCCACTGCCACCGGTTCAGCACAGCCCATTCACCGCCATGAATCCCCACCACCTGGAAATGACCTAAAATGTGACACATGGAGTCCAAAAAGAGCCAAAGGGTGGGGGTGGCTGGGCTTTGGCAACATTTGGTATATAAGCTGCACCACAATTATCACCCACTTTAAGGGGGGGAAGTGCATCTTATACTCTGAAAAGTACAGTATATGGTTTTGATCTAGGTGCCACTGCTGCCATTATCACACCACCTTCATAGATGCTGGCTTGATCACTGAAGAAGACAAGAGACTTGTAGTTGACTGTAATAAAGTAAAGAGAGCCCAGGAAAAAATTATGAAGTGGTTAGTTCAAGAATTTGATGAGCTCTGTAAGAAGGATGAAGTATAATGTATCTTCTTCAACCGCCATATTGATGCAACTAATGTTGTGTTGAAAACAAACAATTCAGACTAGAAATGCCCCAGTATCATCAAAGAAGAACGTTATTCTATGTGCTGTGAGCTGGGTGGAAGATATCTTTATCATTTCATTCCAGAGAAAGGCTCAAAAACAAGACAACCTGCTCAAGTGATTGCAGATAATCTGGTGTATTTCATGAAGAAAGAAGGTATTGACAAAAGCTTGAAGGCCATTGGAAGAGATTCTACAAATGTTAATACTGGCTGTGAAGGTGGTGCTATGCACAGGATAGAGATCAAGCTTGACCAGAAGTTGATCTGGTTGGTGTGTGCACTCCACACAAATCACAAATTGAATGGGAAGACCTTAAAAAGGTAAAGGTAAAGGTTCCCCTTGCACATACGTGCTAGTTGTTGCAGTGCGTTGCGTTGTAGGGGGCAGTGCTCATCTCCATTTTAAAGCCGAAGAGCCAGCGCTGTCTGAAGACATCTCCGTGGTCATGTGGCTGGCATAACTCAACACCAAAGGTGCACGGAACGCTGTTACCTTCCCACCAAGGTGGTCCCTATTTTTTCTACTTGCATTTTTATGTGCTTTTGAAACTGCTAGGTTGGCAGAAGCTGGGACAAGTAATGGGAGCTCATCCCATTACATGGCAGCACTAGGGATTCGAACCGCCGAGCTGCCAACCTTTCAATTGACAAGCTCAATGTCCTAGCCCCTGAGCCACTGTGTCCCCTTGCCTAACAACAAATGGGCAACATGCTAGACACTGCAACAGAACTTGACATTGATCCTTCATTCACCAGAGTTTCAGTTTGTGAGCCTCTCATTTCACTGAGTGACAGCATTGTAAAGGATCTCTCTACTAATCAAGTGTATGGATATAGGATTACACGGCCAATAAGGACAGGAAAACTTCCCACAGATCTGGCTCTTCTTGAAAGCCATTCATGCTGAGTGACAATTGCAAATAGGTTTTGTTGAGTATGGGTTTCAAAACATGGTTTTAAAGGCAAAACTCTCCAAAACTTAAGAATGATAGTGGAATACATAGTTGGTGTATACTACCCTTGCTGGATCAATATCAAAACAGAACATTCATGGATTGAAGGCCCGCATCATGTGTTGTTCCAGCTGCAGCAAGTCAGACTGCAAAAGAAGGCTGTAGCAGATACTGTTTTGCCAACCATTCACACTCAGGATGGTAGCCTTTCAGTGTGTTCAGATGACTTTCAAGGGAGGAGTGCAAGAAAAACGCCTTTAATCAAACATTAGAGCATCCATTCTGCTGGAGGTGATTGAATGGTCTAAAGGTATATGTGAGCCATCTTTGACGTGCAAACTGACTACAGCAGAAATAAAACAGTTCATTGATGAACCAATGCAAGTACCACAGTGGCCCTGTGATGCCAAATCAATAGAAGATGTGTGAAACAGGTCACAGAGGCAGAAAGCCAGTGTATCCACATGACACATGACAAATGTGAGGGTTATATCAGAGACCAAGAAGCAAGTTGGCGGCTGATGTCAAAGAACAAGGAACAAAACAAGATTTGATGAAGGAAGGTTCCAAGATGGGGGCAATGGAGGAAGCATTGTTACATTGTGGGGAGAACAGTTGCTATTAAACTAAGATAAAATGGTAGGAGGATAGGTGGACAGGGAAAGATAAGTCATAGAAAAAGAAAAAAGACTAGAGAGGAAGACTGGAGAAATTAAGAGAGAGAAAGAGAAGCCCAGCTGCACTGAAGAGGCCTGAGAGAAGCCCAGCTGCACCCGAGTGGCCTACCGAAGAGAATGGAGGCCAATTGAAGTGAAGTGAGCCGAGAAGCAAACAACTGTGAGCAGCAAAACAAACCAGTGGAGAATAAAAAGGCGAGCCATGAGTGAGCGGGACCTGCTGAGGAGCAGGGAGGAAAACCAGCTGTGGATCTGAGAGTAGCAGACCGAGGGCAGCACAACAATTGGCAGATTATTATTTATTTATTTATTTATTCATATTTTTATACCGCCCTATCTCCCTAGGGACTCAGGGCGGTGTACAGCCATATAAAAACACATAAATATACAAAGTAAAACATTCATCTAAAAAACTTATTATATCGGCCAAATAATTAAAATAGACATATAAATAATAAAACCCAGTTTAAAACCAAATCTAAAATTTAAGCATTTAAAAATTTAAAAACTTAAAAATCTAGTCCAGCCCTGCACAAATGAATAAGTGTGTCTTAAGCTCGCGGCGGAAGGTCCGAAGGTCGGGAAGTTGACGAAGTCCTGGGGGGAGCTCGTTCCAGAGGGTGGGAGCCCCCACAGAAAAGGCCCTTCCCCTGGGTGTCGCCAGTCAGCACTGCCTGGCCGACGGCACCCTGAGGAGTCCCTCCCTGTGAGAGCGCACGGGCCGGTGGGAGGCATTCGGTGGCAGTAGACGGTCCCATAAGTAACCCGGCCCTATGCCATGGAGCGCTTTGAAGATCATTACCAAAACCTTGAAGCGCACCCGGAAAACCACAGGCAGCCAGTGCAGTCTGCGCAGGAGAGGTGTTACATGGGAGCCACGAGGGGCTCCCTCTATCACCCGCGCAGCTGCATTCTGAACTACCTGGAGTCTCCGGGTGCTCCTCAAAGGGAGCCCCATGTAGAGAGCATTGCAGTAGTCCAGGCGAGATGTCACGAGAGCATGAGTGACCGTGCATAAGGCGTCCCGGTCTAGAAAGGGGCGCAACTGGCGAACCAGGCGAACCTGGTAAAAAGCTCTCCTGGAGACGGCCGTCAAGTGGTCTTCAAAAGACAGCTGTCCATCCAGGAGAACGCCCAAGTTGCGTACCCTCTCCATTGGGGCCAATAACTCGCCCCCAACAGTCAGCCGAGGCTGCAGCTGACTGTACCAGGATGCCGGCATCCACAGCCACTCCGTCTTGGAGGGATTGAGCTTGAGCCTGTTTCTCCCCATCCAGACCCGTATGGCTTCCAGACACTGGGACAACACCTCGATAGCTTCGTTGGGGTGGTCCGGTGTGGAAAAGTACAGCTGAGTGTCGTCAGCGTACAGCTGGTATCTCACCCCAAAGCCACTGATGATCTCACCCAGCGGCTTCATATAGATGTTGAACAAGAAGGGCGAGAGAATCGACCCCTGAGGCACCCCACAAGTGAGGCGTCTCGGGGCCGATCTCTGCCCCCCCGTCAACACCGTCTGCGACCGATCGGAGAGATAGGAGGAGAACCACCGATAAACGGTGCCTCCCACTCCCAATCCCTCCAACCGGCGCAGCAGGATACCATGGTCGATGGTATCAAAAGCCGCTGAGAGGTCTAATAGGACCAAGGCAGAGGAATAACCCCTATCCCTGGCCCTCCAGAGATCATCCACCAGCGCGACCAAAGCCGTCTCAGTGCTGTAACCGGGCCGGAAACCGGACTGGAACGGGTCTAGATAGACGGTTTCCTCCAGGTACCGGGGAAGCTGACATGCCACCACACTCTCTACAACCTTCGCCGCGAAGCGAAGGTTGGAGACCGGACGATAATTACCTAACACAGCTGGGTCCAGGGAAGGCTTCTTGAGAAGAGGCCTCACCACCGCCTCTTTCAAGGCGGCCGGAAAGACCCCCTCCAACAAAGAAGCATTTGTAAGACCCTGGAGCCAGCCTCGTGTCACATCCTGTGCGGCCAGCACCAACCAAGAGGGACACGGGTCCAGTAAACATGTGGTGGCATTCAACCTACCCAGCAACCTGTCCATGTCCTCGGGAGCCACAGGGTCAAATTCATCCCAAATAATCTCAACAAGACGGCTCTCAGACATCCCACCCGGATCTACCCAATTTTGGTCCAGACCATCCCGAACCTGAACAATTTTGTCGTATAGATAACCACTAAACTCCTCAGCACGTCCCTGCAGCGGGTCATCCCGCTCTCCCTGATGAAGGAGAGAGCGAGTTACCCGAAACAGGGCGGCCGGGCGGTTATCTGCCGACGCAATGAGGGAGGAGACGTAGCAACGTCTCGCTTCCCCCATTGCCACTAGGTAGGTCCTAGTATAGGACCTAACTAGTGTCCGATCAGCCTCCGAACGACTGGACCTCCAGGAACTCTCTAGGCATCTTCTCCGGCGTTTCATCTCCCTCAGCTCCTCTGAATACCAGGGAGCTGGTTGAGACCTACGCTGGGTCAGAGGCCGCAAAGGCACGACACGATCCAAGGCCCCCGCCGCGGCTCGTTCCCAAGCCGCAACAAGTTCCTCGGCCGTGCCGTGAGCCAGACCCTCAGGAAACGGCCCAAGCTCCGTCTGGAACCTCTCCGGGTCCATCAGGCGCCTGGGACGGAACCAACGTATTGGTTCTGTCTCCCTGTGGTGTTGAGTGGCGGTCAGAAAGTCTAGGCGAAGGAGAAAGTGATCTTACCATGACAAAGGTTCAATGACTAAATCCCTCAAGTCCAGATCCTTCAACCACTGACCAGAGACGAAAATCAAATCCAGAGTGCCACCCCCACTGTGGGAAGTACAAAGAGTGAGAGAGAGCTGGTAAAAGAGCAGAGCAGGGAGGAGGAAGAGAGAGGAGAGGTGAGCTTACTGACCATCCTGACAGTCCTGTTTGCTGGTGGACACTGCATCCCAGTGTGATGGACCAGCAAGCAGGAGCCATGTGGCTACAGAGCAAAAAGCAGCAGCAGGGCAGCAGGGAAGAAAGTCAACACCAAGGGCCAGAGCAGCAAGCTAGAGCCTGAGACCATAGCAGAGAGCAATGGAGAGAGCAACAGTGGAGCTGAGTAGAAGACTGAGAGGAGCAGACCGGACAGCGAAGTTGAGCCAACTGGAAAGCTGAATGGCAGGCAGAGAGAACTGCCCAGAACAGGGACGAGGCTGAAAAGACCTGAGCAACGAAAGACAGAATGGAGGTGGCAGAGAAAACAAGAGGCTGGAGCAGCAAATGATAGAAATGAAGGCAACAAATTAAGCTTGAGATTCCAATGGGCAGGGAGGGAAGACCCTGGTAGAGAATAAAAATAATTGCAGGATAGAAAATAAAAAATAAATAAATAGGCAAATAATAAGGACAAGAGTAGAAAATTAGAAATCAAGGAAGAATAAGATTAATAAAGATCAATCAAATAAATAAGGCAATTGTTAAATAATAAGATAGGGAGGAACGGAAGCTCAAAACTTTAAAAAAATATAGGGAAGAAAAGGATAAATAAAACTAACATAAGAGAAAGCAAGCTAAATAAATAACAAGGTATAAAATCAAGCACAAAAAGGCAGAAAAAAGACTAGAAAAAAAAAGAAAGATACAATTTTTTTACCCTTAGGGAGAACCAGCAAAAAAACCAAACTCATGGAGCAGGTGACTGATACTATTGTGGTATGCAATATATGTTCTATGTATGTGCTTATGCCCAAAGAACACCCATATTATACATGTATTAAATGTAAACTATGTGAACTACTAGAGGAAAAAGTAAGGGATCTAGAGGCAACTCTAGCCAAATTCCAACCTATACAAACAAGCTACACCTAAATTGAACCATATAATGAACAAATAACTCCCAGAGGATTTGACCCTGCTGATAAATCCTCGGAGGAAGACAAATGGAGTTATGTCACACAAAGAAAGAAACACAATAATTAAAGAAAGAAGCAACACACATCTAACAAAACCCTACTGCCCAATCTATTCCAATCAGAAGCAACCCCATTAAAACTGAGCAACCAATTTCTCCCCCTAGATCAGGGTGTCAAACTCATTTCCTCACAGCGGCATCATGTGATGTATTGGGACTTTTTTCCCTTCACTAAACCAGGTGTGGGTGTGGCCAGCACGTGAGGCATCCGGCGCACCAGCTGCAAGTTTGACAGTCCTGCCCTAGATGATACACAGACCCACAAATACACAGACCCACAATGTCCCCCCTCAAAGAAACATGCAAACACCTAGATAAAAAACATCATCAAATATCCCTACAAAAGTCACATCAACAAACTCACCTGAGATAAACAGAAAAGCTCCCTAGACTGCACCCCCTAAAAAAAGGAAGGTGAGTGTTGGTGATAGGAGATTCTATTCTAAAAGGAACAGGAACAGCCATCTGCAGACCAGACATAAAAACTAACTTTCTCCCTGGAGCAAAAATCAAAGATATGGCTGAGAACCTAACCAAAATAAATAGGCCCACAGATTACTACCCTTTTCTATTACTATATGTAGAGATGAATGACACAAAAAGGACTTGAAAACAATATTGAGTGTTACAAGCAGCTAGGCAAGAAAGTTAAGGAGTTAGGTCCACAAGATTTTTTTCATCTGTACTGCCAATGAAAGGTCAACATCTGGAAAGAGAACAAAGGATTCTAGAAGTGAACCACTGGCTAAAGGGTTGGTGTCACCAAAAAACCTTTGGTTTCCTGCACTACCTCCATAATGGGCTTTTGGCAAGGGATGAGCTGCACTTCACAAAGCCTGAGAAGAATGTTTTCAAAAATGACTAGCTGAGGGCAGAGCTGATGTCACAACAGTACGATGGGCAATCTTGAAGCTCCAAGACTGCCGTCGATATCTTTGTCTCTGGACAGTCCTTTTTGGGCCTCACCGTCCTGTAGAGATGGTGATAGAGGAGGACACATCCTGTTGATCCCAGGGACATCACAACGTCCCTGGTTGATCCAGGAGAAGCCCCTTTTTCCAGCGGAGAAGAGACAGCCATTAAAGCTGCTGAAGTTGGGACAGCTCCGGAATGGCAGAGATCGAGAGCAAATGTGTTGGCTTGGTGAGAGAATTTTTAAATAGATTATCAGAGGTTTAAAAGAAAGTTACCTGAGATTAAAAGAAAGTTACAATTGAAGGCAGAAGATGTTAAGCAGTGGAATTAAGCCTGAGCCCAAAGTAGTTTTCCCTATTTTTTAACCTATTTTTATATGTGGATGTCTATGGATGATTTTACTTTTTAACCTGGACTGGATTGAAGATTTCCGTTTTATTTTATTTTTTTACTCTCAGTGCCTTTTTAGAACAATTTCTCTTTGGTTCTGTTTTTTGTCTACTTTTTTATTTTTTCTTTCTTCTCTATTGTTATTTTTTTGTGTATTGTGTATTGGATATGAGAAGGAGGGAAAGTGGAGAAAATAAGTAACACTGCCATCTAGTGGATTGGAAATATTGTTTCTCTTTTTCTCTTTGGTTTAAGAAAGTAACAATTGTGCACATTTCAAGGACTCTAAGCCTATTCTAGATAAGTAGTGGGGAAAGCATCAAAGACTGTTTGCAGGATTCAGGTGCTCTTCTGGGAAACTATCAGTGGCAGGAGTCTGAAATTGAAAAATAGAAGATTGCAGTGAGTCTGGAATGAGAGCTGTAAATATTATTTGAGAATTAACAAAAGAAATATTCTCCTTTTCCCTTCAGGTTTTCTTTTTCTTTCCTTGATTGGAGATTGTGAATGTAGTCAACACTCCTTTGGTTAATTGGATTAAGGCATACAAGAGTCTGAAGATTTTTTCTGCTCTCTTTTCTCTCTCTCTCTCTCTCTCTTTTGGTCTTTCCCTTTTTTACTGTTACTTGGGAGAATATTTGTCCTACACATAAGTGGATTAAGGTATAAAAGAATCTGAAGACTACATCACAGAAACTAGTAGAAAGGCAACAGCTATTGGTTCTTCCACATCGATTCCTTCCTCCTCACCATCTGGAGGACAACGATCAGTACAGATGATGCTACAATAGGAAAAGGAAAAGCAATGAGAGAAGGAAAAGGAAGTGATATTACAGATGATTTGGCAAGGAATCCAAAAAAATAAAAACGAGTGGAGAATACTGAACAGAGAACAGAAAAAACAGATGAAAAGGTGGGGAACATACATCAAATGATGAAAAAATATGACGATAGACTCCAAAAAATTGAGGAAAAGGAAGAACAAAGAGGCAAAAAAAATCAGAAACAGTAGATTAGATGAGGTTGAATGAGATAAGAGTGGAATATTGGGATGGTAATGGACAGATCAGAATTTTATTTCAGATTTCAAAATATAGAAGAAGAGAAGGGAGGAAATTTGGCAGAAAAAATGATAGAAATTCTAGCAGAAGCATTAGAAATTACCAAAGAAAAGATGATGGAAGGCATAGATGAGATATTTCAAGTCTATACAAGATATGCAATGAGAAATAAACCACCAAGAGAAGTCCACATAAGATTCACTAAAAAATCGATTAAAACGCAAATACTGCAGATTACAGGAGAGAAAACACTGAAATGTAAGGATAAGGAAGTTGTGGTGCTGAAGCAAATACTGAGAAGAGTGAGGGAGATGAGAAGAGAATATTATTTCTTGACTAAAATACTACTTCAGAAAGGAATGAATACAGATAGCTGATACCAGAAGGTCTGGTGTTTACATGGTAACAACAAAAATATAGAATAGATTCAGTTGATAAAGCCAAAGCATTTTGGGCAGAATACCTCAGAGAGAAAGAAGTGGAGACAAGAAGAGAAGACCCACTGATTGAACTACGAGAAGAATTCTAAGTAATGACTGAAAAAGAAGAACGTGCAGTGGATGGTAATGTGGAATATAAAAAACAACATGAACTGAGATTGACTAGAGCAATAAACCCATCTTACAAAATTTGAACATGGAAGAGAAAGAATTGATTACAATAAACATAAATGGACTTAATTTAGCTACCAAAAGAAGAAAAATATTTCATAAATTAGAAAAATTAAAATTTGATATAATCTGTTTACAAGAAGTACACATCAAAAAGCAACATGAACAATTATTGGTACAACCAAAATTAGGGAAAATATTTACTTCACTGCTACAATGTAAGAAAAGATGAGTAGTTCTATATATAAGAGATACAATTTCGGCAGAGCAAGTCTATACAGATGAAGATGGCAGAATTTTGATGGTGGAAATAATAGATAATAACACAAAAATACTCTTAACAGCAATATATGCTCCAAATGACAATCAAGAAGATTTTTATAGAAAACTACATATGAAAATAATAGATTTGGACTATGAAAATATTTGCATGATGGGAGACTTCAATGGTATAGTGGACAAGAAATTAGATTACAATACACAGAAGACAACAAAGCAAAGTAGAAAGATTCTTCCGAAATCTTTTTTTTAAATGATAGAGGAAATAAATTTAAAAGATGCATGGAGAGAAAATAGGAAATATACTTTTTATTCAAATAGACATTTAACATGGTCTAGAATAGACATGATATGGATGACAATGGAATTGACTTCTAATATAGAATAAATTGATATAAAAGCCAATACCTGGGCAGACCATAACCCAATGACAATGAAATGGAAAGGACAAAGAAGAAGATCTAGATGGACACAGTATTAAAAGAAAAGGAATTTGTACAGAAAATGGAGAAATAATTGGCTTTCATTTTTAAAGAAAATAGAAAAGAGGACACAAGAATACAAAACTTATGGGATACAATGAAGGGCTATGTTTAGGACCGGGGTACTTACGGGACTGCCTGCTGCCACCAGTAGCCTCCCATTGACCTGTGTGCTCCCACAGGGAGGGTCTCCTCACAGTGCCGTCAGCCAAACAATGTCAGCTGGCAACCCCCAGGGGGAGAGCTTTCTCTGTGGGGGCTCCTACCCTCTGGAACGAGCTTCCTCTGGGGTTATGATCACTCCCCGACCTCCAGACCTTCCGACGCGAGCTCAAGACCCTATTGTTTCATCGCGCAGGGCTGGCCTAATGTGTAATGTTGTTTTTTTAATTGGGGTTTTATTATTTGATTTTAAAGATTCTTAATTGTTAGCCAAAATTTAATTAGATTTTATATTGTTTTTAATTTATTTATGACTATTGTGAATTCTGTTTTTATGTTGGCTGTGAACCGCCCTGAGTCCTTCAGGAGAAGGAAGGTATAGAAATCTAATAAACCTAAACCACACCAGCTTGGTGTGATCTGCAAATTTGATGAGTTCCCCATCTATCCCCTTGTCCAAGTCATTGATGAAGATGTTGAAGAGTACTGGGCCTAAAACAGAGCCTTGGGGTACTCCACTGCATACTTTCTCCATGTGGATGTAGTTCCATTGAGGACTACACGTTGAGTGTGGTTGGTCAGCCAGTTACGAATCCATTTGGTGGTGATGCTGTCTAACCCACATTTTTTTTTTTTTATTGAAAGAGTTTTAAAAGAAACAAAAACATTTTTCCCCCTTTTTCCCCCTCCCACCCAAAAAAACAAAACAAAACACCCCCCTCCCTCCCCCACCCCCCGGCTTCCCGGGTCAATCACAAGGTAAAGTCCAATCCAAATAATCTAACCCACATTTTTCTACTTTATCTAGTAGTAAGTTATGGTCTACTTTATCAAATGCTTTATTGAAGTCCAAATAAGTTATATCGACAGCATTCTTCTGTTCCACTAATTTTGTCATTTTGTCAAAGAATGCAATGAGATTAGTCTGGCATGATCTGTTTTTGACAAACCCATGTTGGCTTTTGGTTATTACTTTGTTTGCTTCTCAGTGTTCAATGATTCGTTGCTTGATTATGTTTTCCAGAATCTTCCCTGGTATTGAGGTCGGGCTGATAGGTCTGTAGTTTCCTGGATCTGTTTTTTTCCTCTTTTTTGAAGATGGGAACTACATCAGCTCTTTTCCAGTCCTCTGGCAGTTCCCCTGTGCTCCGGGATCTTTGAAAGATATAGTTCAGTGATTCTGAGATCGCATCTGCCAGTTCCTTCAGGACCTTGAGGTGTAATCCATCTGGTCCTGGTGATTTGAACTCGTCTAGGGTAGACAGGTGTTCACTTACCATTTCCCCCCCTATTTTAACTTGTGTTCCTAATCTGTTTTCTGTGGTGCTGTTTTTGATAGATTGGATTGTTTTTTCTTTTTGTGTAAAGACAGATGCAAAAAATAAGTTAAGTAGATCTGCTTTCTCCCTGTTGCTTGTCACCTTCTTGCCACTTTCTCCCAGCAATGGGCCAATTGTTTCCTTTACTTTTTTCTTGTTTTTAACATGTTGGAAGAAGCTTTTTTTGTTATTTTTTACTTTTGTCGCTAGCCTTTGTTCATTGTGAGCCTTAGCTTTCCTCACTTCATCTTTTCAGGCTCGGGCTATTTGCTGATATTCTGCCTTAGTTATTTGCTCCTCTTTCCACTTTTTATACTTGTCCTTTTTGTCTTTCAATTTGTCAGATTGCTGATGACCTGGCTTTTATTCTTGAAGATCCATTAGAGTCAATAACTAAATTGATACAAAAGATAGGAGAATATGGAAAAGTAGCAGGTTTGAAAATAAATAAAGATAAAATGAAGATTTTGACAAAAAATATGTTAATAAAACAAAAAGAAGAACTGGCAGAACTATCAAAGAGGCAGGTCACAAATAAGGTTAAGTATTTGGGAGCAAGATGTAGTACACTTAAAGAGAATAACTGTAGTAAACTCAAACAACAAATAGTGACAGATTTGGCAAAGTGGGAGAATTTACAACTATCACTGATAGGGAGAATATCAACGATTAAGATGAATATATTGCCTAGAATTTTATATTATATTGCCTGGAATTTTATATTCCAATTAGGTTGGGGAAATAATATTTTGAAGAGTTGAATAAAATAGTGATGAAATACATTTGGCAAATCAAAAAAGCAAAGATAAAACTAAAATTGTTGCAAGATGCCAGAATACGAGGAGGTTTTGGATTGCCTAATTGGGAATTATATTATCAAGCAACAAATTTGACGTGGATCAAGGAATGGATAATATTAAGAAATACGAGAATATTGACTTTAGAAGGATATGATTTGTTGTTGGGATGGCATGACTTCTTATGGTACAAGGAAGTAAAAACACAGGGGAACTTTAGAAGACATTTTATACGAGAGTCCTTGCTATTAAACAATGGTCTTGATGTTCCCATCTGGGATGAGTTCGATACTGTGGCTCCTGAGGACGTGGACAGGTTACTGGGGAGGCTGAATGCGACCACATGTTTACTAGACCCGTGTCCCTCCTAGCTGGTGCTGGCCACCCGGGAGGTTACACGAGGCTGGCTTCAGGGAATTGTTAATGCTTCTTTGACGGAGGGTGTCTTCCCTGCTGCCCTGAAAGAGGCGGTGGTGAGGCCCCTCCTCAAGAAGCCTTCCCTGGACCCAGCCATTTTAGCAAATTACTGTCCTGTCTCCAACCTTCATTTTGTGGTGAAGGTTGTTGAGAGTGTGGTCGCACAACAGTTCCCCCAGTACCTGGATGAAACCATCTATCTAGACCCGTTCCAGTCCAGTTTCTGGCCCGGTTACAGCACAGAGACGGCCTTGGTCGTGTTGGTTGATGATCTCTGGAGGGCTCGGGACAGAGGTTGTTCCTCTGTTTTAGTCCTATTAGATCTCTCAGCGGCTTTTGATACCATCGACCATGGTATCTTGCTGCGGTGGCTCGGGGTGCTGGGAGTGAGGGGCACCGTTTATCGGTGGTTCTCCTCTTATCTCTCCGACCGGTTGCAGACGGTGTTGGCAGGGGGGCAGAGGTCGACTCCGAGGTGCCTTTTATGTGGGGTGCCACAGGGCTCGGTCCTTTCGCCTCTTCTGTTCAACATCTATATGAAGCCGCTGGGTGAGATCATCCGTGGTTTTGGGGTGCGTTATCACCTGTAGGCTGACGACACCCAGCTTTACATTTCCGCCCTAGACCACCCCAACGAGGCCGTCGAAGTGATGTCCCGGTGCCTGGAAGCCGTACGAGTCTGGATGGGGAGAAACAGGCTTCGGCTCAAACCCTCCAAGACCAAGTGGCTGTGGATGCCGGCTTCCCGGTACAGTCAGCTTACTCCATTGCTGACTGTTGGGGGTGAGTCATTGGCCCCCACAGAGAGGGTTCGCAATCTTGGCGTCCTCCTGGATGCACGGCTGTCTCTAAAAGATCACTTGACAGCCGTCGCCAGGGGGGCTTTTTATCAGGTCTGCCTGATTCACCAATTGCATCCCTTTCTAGACCGAGTTTCCCTTTGCACAGTCACCCATGCCCATGGTTACATCCCGCCTGGACTACTGCAATGCTCTCTACATGGGGCTCCCCTTGAAGAGCACCCGGAAGCTCCAACTGGTCCAGAATGTGGCCGCACGGGTGATAGAGGGAGCACCTCATGGCTCCCATGTGACACCTCTCCTGTGCGGCCTGCACTGGCTCCCGGTGGTCTTTCGGGGCAATTCAAGGTGCTGGTTGCCATCTTTAAAGCGCTCCATGGATTAGGACCAGGCTACTTGCGGGACCGCCTACTGCCACCCACAGCCTCCCGTCGACTTGTGCGCTCTCACAGGGAGGGCCACCTCGGGGTACCATCGGTTAGGCAATGCCAACTGGTGGTCCCCAGGGGGAGGGCCTTCTCTGTGGGGGCTCCTGCCCTCTGGAATGAGTTGCCTCCAGGACTTCATCAACTCCCCGACCTCCAGACCTTAGACAAAAAATATGGTAATGAAATTTGGTAGAGGTATTTATAATACAAGAATTGTAGAAATATATAAAATACAACATAAAGATATATTATTATGAGATTGATTCAGGATGAATGAAATGAATGATACAATATAAATTAACCTACATTTTAGAACATTTTATATGAAGTGAGGAAAGAAATAGCCATAGTTAATGATCAAGGAGGAAAAAAAAATATACTAGATTGATAAAATGTGAAATTAGGTTAACTACAAACTATGAATATGGTGAAAATGCACAAATGCACAAAAGACTTGTAATCAACCGACATACTATTTGTATTTGTAATTGAACATGGTGTTATGTTTTTATGTATGTTTGTTTAAAAATATAAAAAAAATGTCTAGCTCAACTTTAGAATAGAATAGAATTGAATTGAATTGAATTTTGTATTGGCCAAGTGTAATTGGACACACAAGGAATTTGTCTTGGTGCATATGCTCTCAGCATACATAAAAGAAAAGATACGTTCATCAACAATTATACTTAATGATAGTCATATGGTTATCAAAAGGGCTCTAAACTAAAATTGAGAGGGGAGAGGGACCAATCTTCAGAATCTAATTCCAAGCAAAAATCCCTAGAAAACAAATCAAATAATGAGATAAGGAGGGATGTCAAAGAAGACAAACTCAAATACCAAATAGGAGACATAGGAAGCATATCCAGAGTTAGACATAAAGACCTCATGTGCCTATATGCAAATGCACAAAGTTTGGGAAACAAACAGGGTGAACTTGAACTATTAATACATGAAGGTAGATTTGATATAGTTGGAATTACAGAAATTTATTTATTTTATTTTTATTTTATTTATTTTGTCACAACAATATATGTAGGAATCATACAAAAGATTATATAGTATATAAACATATATGGGTAAATATAAGGAGGTATAAGCATATATATAGAAAGAAGAAAAGAAAAACAATAGGACAGGAATGATAGGCACGTTTGTGCGCTTATGCACGCCCCTTATGGTCCTCTTAGGAATGGGGTGAGGTCAATAGTAGAAAGTTTTTGGTTAAAGCTTTTAGGATTATGGGAAGAGACCACAGAGTCAGGTAAAGTATTCCAAGCACTGATGATTCGGTTACAGAAGTCATATTTTCTGCAATCTAGATTAAAGCGGTTGACATTAAGTTTAAATCTATTAGTTGCTCTAGTATTATTGCAATTAAAGCTGAAGTAGTCTTTAACCGGAAGGACATTACAATAGATGATTCTGTGAGTTAAGCTTAGGTCTTGTCGAAGGCAACGGAGTTCCACGTTTTCTAAGCCTAGGATTTCAAGTCTGGTGGGATAGGGTAGTCTATTGTTTTCAGAGGAATGGAGAACTCTTCTTGTAAAATATTTCTGGACACGTTCAATTGTATTGATGTCAGAGATGTGGTGAGGGTTCCAAACAGGCGAGCTGTATTCTAGAATTGGTCTAGCAAATGTTTTATATGCTCTGTGTGGTGTTTTTGGAAAAGAAACTACGCAAGATTAGGTTTACAACTCTTAGGACTTTTTTTGCTATGTAATTGCAGTGGGCTTTGGCACTTAGATCATTTGACATGAAAACTCCAAGGTCTTTAACGGGATGGGGGTCATCTGTAAGGTAATGTCCATCTAGTATGTACTTAGTGTTTGGGTTCTTTTTTCCTATATGTAAGACTGAGCATTTGCTGGTTGAAATTTGGAGCTGCCAATTTTTAGACCAAGCGGTTAGATGATCAAGGTCGTTTTGAATGATAGAAGTATTGTCTGTGATGTTAAATAGTTTGACATCATCAGCAAAGAGAACACAATTACTTGAGATATGGTCACAAAGATCATTAATGTATAGTATAAAGAGTGTTGGTCCAAGGACGCTGCCTTGAGGAACGCCACTCTTGACAGGAACAGGATTTGATAGAGCATTGCCAATTTTGACCACTTGTTGTCTGTTAGACAGAAAAGCAGATATCCATTTGTGGAGGGGTCCTGAGATGCCATAGGATATTAGTTTTAGGAGAAGTTTATCGTGTACTACTGAGTCAAAAGCTTTGCAGAAGTCTATGTAGATTGCATCTATTGATTTGCCTTGATCAAGATTTGAAGTCCATATGTTTTTGCAGTGCAGAAGTTGTAAGTTACATGATAATTTTTTTCTGAAACCAAATTGTTCGTTGGAGAGTAGGTTGTTTGTTTCTAAGTATGAGGTAATGGATTGGTTGATGATAGATTCCATGACTTTGCAGGTGACACAGCAAAGGGAGATCGGTCTGTAGTTTTCGACTAAGCTGGGGTCTCCTTTTTTGAAGATAGGGATGACTGTGGCTAGTGACCAAAGTTTGGGAAGAGAACTGGTAGTGAAAGCTTTTTCAAAGATAATACTTAGGGGTTCTGCTATATTAATGGAAAGTTTTTTTAAGAAGTATGCGCACAGTCCATCGGGTCCAATAGATAGCGATGGTTTTAAGTTGTGAAGAGCTTTTCCAACGTTGTCTTCTGTGAAATCTATATGAGTTAAATCATCATAATCATTGCTGGTACGTTTGTGGAACATCAGATATGTGTTATCGGAGTTAACAAAAACTGAGCCAAAGAAAATGTTGAAGAGGTTTGCTTTAACTGTTTCGTCATTGCATTCTTTGTTGTTAGAATCTTTTAGTGGTGGGATGGATCTAGAGTCATTAAGTTTATTGTTAACAAAATTATAAAAGGCACGAATTGGAATTTGTGCTCAGAAGATTCTCTTCTTGCTTGGTGTGGTAATTTGTGCATTCAGTTTTTATTTGGTTGCATATGTTTCTGTAGCAGTTTTTGAAATTTGTAACATAGCCTTTTTTGTTTCTTTTCCAGAGGGATTTTTTTTTTGATTGAAGCTTTTTTATTGATATGGGTAGTTTGTTTTTCTTGATCATGGTAGTCCTTTGTGGTACATATAGTTTAATGACTCTATTGATTTCAAGTAGGAAGACTCTATAGTGGTCTTCAGCGGATATGCAGGTTGCAAACAAATTTTGTCAGTCCAGAAATGAAAGATCGTTGTTTATAAGGTCGTAATTGGCTTTTTTGAAGTTGTAGTTGGGAGTACTGTTGTTATGATAATTTAAGTATGGACGTATATTGAGACGAAAATCAATCATGCAGTGGTCACTGTTGGAAAAAGGTTCTTTAATTTGTAGCCCATAAATTGAGTTTGAATTGTTGCAGAAGATGAGATCAAGGCAGTTGTTGAGTCTTGTATTGTTAGCTACAAGTTGTTCAAGACCTAGGTTTGTAACAGCGTTGTATAGTGTAGTATGGATTGGGTCAGTTGAACATTCATTAGTTGTCCAGTTAATGAGAGGTTAATTTGGTGGAATGAAACCCATCACTGGAACATACTGATAGAAGGATACAAACTGTTCAAAAATGTATATAAAGGACCATTATGTTGCTACAGCAATGCATGAAACCAAAGATGAAAACCTCCTAAAGAACACCTGTCTGATCTTGATGAATACCAATCACTGGAACCTGATGGATTACATCCCAGATTTCTAAAGGACCTGGCAGATGTTATCTCAGAACCACTGTACCACATTTTTCAAAAATCCTGGAGCACTGGGGATTTACCAGAGAACTGAAAAAGAGCTGACGTGCTTCCCATCTTAAAAAAAAAAAAAAAAAGGGAGGAGGGGAGAGAAACAGACCTAGGAAATTACAGACCAATCAGTCTAACGTCAATACCTGGGAAGATACTGGAAAAAATAAAAAAACAGACCTGCCAACATCTAGAAATAAGTAAAGTTTCTTTATTTTGCCTTCAGAAGTTGTGGGAGTTTCATCACTGGAAGCTTTCAAGAAGAGACTGGATGGTCATTTATCAGAAATGGTCAGTGGTGGGATTCAAATAATTTAACAACCAGTTCTCTGCCCTAATAATTTTTCCCAACAGCCAGAGTGCCAAACTGCTCAGAAAATTAACAACCGGTTCTCCCGAAATGGTGCGAACTGGCTGAATCCCACCATTGGAAATGGTGTAGGGTCTCCTGCTTGGGCAGGGGGTTGAACTAGATGACCTACATGGTCCCTTCCAACTCTGTTAATTTGTTAAATTTAAGGCTAAAGGGATGCGGATTAAGAAGTTTATTCCCAAGAATAAATGGTGTTGGCAACACTCTATTTTGTTTAATGATATGAAACTAGAAAAATTCAATGGGTCCATTAACAATCCTGTTAAGAACAGAAAGTGCATGGACTGAGCAGGTGGTTTATGTAATTGTATGTGGGAATCACCTTGAGAGACATAGTAAAGAGAAACAGCCAAATGAATGGTCCAAAAAAAGCTAACTTAGCATGCAGTAGGAATTGGATGGAGCAAATGGTTCAGAAAGGAAACCACTTCTCCCCAACTTTTTTTTATTTATTGAAAAAGTTTTACAACAACAATTAAATTTCTTCCCTCCCATCCCCCCTCCTTCCCCCTCCCTCCAAAACCCCCGTCCCCCCCAATTTCCCAGAGCAAACACAAGGTATAGTTCAATGAACAAACAGTCATACATTAAATTTTTAAAATCTAACACAATTATAATCCTTCCTTTCACATAACCTGACTTCTTCCTTTAAAATCAAAAACAACATCCTTCATTCAAAGGCAATCTGAAATTTATTAATCTATCTATTTTGAATATAATCAATCCAATTCTTCCATTCGTTTAGATATTTTTCTTGGGTACTGTCTTTCAAGAAGGCTGAGATTTTAGCCATCTCAGCCAAATTGGAAACTTTCAATATCCATTTTTCTATTGTGGGTAATTCTTTTTTCTTCCAATATTGTCCAATCAACAGTCTTGCTGCTGTTATTAAGTTCAAAATCAATTTAGTCTCAAACACTGTACAGTCTGTTGTTATTCCCAAAAGGAAAAATTGCGGTAGGAGCTTTATTTTCTTCTTCAAAACATTCTGCATAATCCACCAAATTCTTATCCAGAAAGACTTTATTTTCTTACAAGTCCACCATACATGAAAATATGTAGCATCACCACAATTACATCTCCAACATTTCGCTTGCATATCTGGATACATACATGATAATTTCTTAGGATCTAAATGCCATCTACAAAACATCTTATAAAAATTTTCCCTTAAATTCTGCGCTTGCGTAAATTTAACATTTCTAACCCAAATTTTTCCCATGTTTCCAACATTATTGGTTCCTGAATATTCTGTGCCCATTTTATCATACAATCCTTTATTAAATCTCTTTCAGAATCTATTTCTATCAACACATTATACAATCTCTTTATATACCCCTGGGTTTGATTTCTAATTTGTTTAACCAAATTTTCTTCATTTTGAATAATACCAATTTTCTGATCTTCTTTCCATCTAGCCTTTAACTGTCCATATTGAAACCAAGTATAATTCCTCCCTTCTTCTTCTAATGTATCCAAAGATTTTAGTTGTAGATTTCCCCACTCATTATATAAAATATCTTTATAAGTAATAATTTCTTGTTCCTGTTCTATATTTATATTCTCTACTGCGTGCCGAGGACTTGCCCATATAGGAATTTTATAATTTATTTATTTATTTATTATTTTAATTTTTATATGGCCCTTCTCCCAAAGGACTCAGGGCGGTTTACAGCCAGAATAAAACAACTGATACAAAAATTAAAACCAATTTAAAACACAAATTCAAATTTGGCTGGAAACTATAAAAATCCAATAAAAAACCCATTTAAAAAACCATTATGCCAGTCCTGCGCGATGGAACAGAAATGTTTTCAGCTCGCGTCGAAAGGTCCAGAGATCAGGGAGTTGGTGGATACCTGGTGGTAGATCGTTCCAGAGGGTTGGAGCCCCCACAGAGAAGGCCCTCCCCCTGGGGGTCGCCAGCCGACATTGTCTGGCCAACGGCACCCTGAGGAGACCCTCCCTATGGGAGCGCACTGGTCGATGGGAGGCCACCAGTAGCAGCACGCGGTCCCATAAATAACCCGGTCCTATGCCATGGAGCGCTTTAAAGGTGGTAACCAATACCTTGAATTGCACCTGGAAGACCACTGGAAGCCAGTGCAGCCTGTGCAGGAGAGGTGTTATAAGGGAGCCACGAGTCGCTCCCTCTAT
This sequence comes from Ahaetulla prasina, assembly GCF_028640845.1. Classification (NCBI taxonomy): domain Eukaryota; kingdom Metazoa; phylum Chordata; class Lepidosauria; order Squamata; family Colubridae; genus Ahaetulla; species Ahaetulla prasina. Next base: position 83,204,983 of record NC_080542.1, on the reverse strand, counting down.
CACCCGCGCGGCCGTATTCTGAACCAGTTGGAGCCTCTGGGTGCTCTTCAAGGGGAGCCCCATGTAGAGAGCATTGCAGTAGTCCAGGTGGGAAGTGATGAGGGCATGAGTGACTGTGCATAGGGAATCCCAGTCTAAGAAGGGACGCAACTGGCGTATCAGGCAAACCTGATAAAAAGCTCCTCTGGCGATGGCCGTCATATGCTCTTCCAACGACAGCCGTGCATCCAGAAGGACGCCCAGATTGCGGATTCTCTCTGTGGGAGCCAATGACTCGCCCCCCCACAGTCAGCGATGGCATCAGCTGATTATATCGGGATGCCGGCATCCACAGCCACTCGGTCTTGGCAGGGTTGAGTCGGAGCCTGTTTTTCCCATCCAGACCTGCACGGCCTCCAAACACCGGGACATCACTTCAATGGCTTCATTGGGGTGGTTAGGGGTGGAAATGTACAGCTGTGTATCATCAGTGTACAGGTGACACCGCACCCCAAAACAACGGATGATCTCGCCCAGCAGCTTCATATAGATGTTGAACAGGAGAGGCGAGAGAACCGACCCCTGTGGCACCCCACATAAGAGGCACCTCGCGGTCGATCTCTGCCCCCCTGCCAACACTGTCTGCGACCGGTCAGAGAGGAAGGAGGAGAACCACCGAAAAACGGTGCCCCCCACCCCTAACCCCTCCAGCCGTCGCAGCAAGATACCATGGTCGATGGTATTGAAAGCCACTGAGAGATCTAATAGGACCAGGGCAGAGGAACAACCCCTGCCCCGAGCCCTCCAGAGATCATCGACCAACGCGACCAACGCCGTCTCTGTGCTGTATCCAGGCGGGAAACCGGACTGGAATGGGTCCAAATAGACAGTTTCATCCAGGTACCGAGGGAGCTGATGCGCTACCACACTCTCGACAACCTTCACCACAAAACGAAGGTTGGAGACCGGACGATAATTCGATAAAACAGCTGGATCCAGGGAGGGCTTCTTGAGGAGGGGTCTCACCACAGCCTCTTTAAAGGCGGTAGGGAAGACACCCTCCCTCAAAGAAGCGTTAACAATTCCCTGAAGCCAGCCTCATGTAACCTCCTGTGTGGCCAGTACCAACCAGGAAGGACACGGGTCCAATAAACATGTGGTTGCATTCAGCCTCCTCAGTATCCTGTCCATGTCCTCGGGAGCCACAGTGTCAAACTCCTCCCAGATGACAGCCTCAAGATCCACCTCTGTCATCCCGTCCGAATCTACCCAATCTGTGTCCAGCCCATCCTGAATCTGAGCGATTTTATCGTGCAGATAATGTCCAAAATCCTCAGCAAGACCTTGCAAGGGGTCCTTTCTAGCTCCCTGGGTAAGAAGGGAGTGGGTCACCCTAAACAAGGCTGCTGGGCGATTACCTGCCGACGCAATAAGAGCGGAGAAATACTCACGTTTCACTGCTCCTATCGCCACTAGGTAGGTCTGAATATGAGGCGGCCCCCAGGGGGAGGGCTTTCTCTGTGGGGGCTCCTACCCTGTGGAACGAGCTTCCCCCTGGACTTCGACAATTACCTGACCTTAGGACCTTTCGCCGTGAACTTAAAACCTATTTATTTCGTATGGCTGGACTGGCTTGATTTTTAAAATTTTAATTTAATTTAATGGGTTTTAAATTTCTGTAATTTTATAGGGTGTAATTTGTATTTTAAATTTTTTGGCCAATTGAATAAGTTTTTTAAGGGTTGTTTTTAATATTGTATGTGTTTGAGTTGTATTTTATTTGGTTGTTCACCGCCCTGAGTCCTTCGGGAGAAGGGCGGTATACAAATTAAAATATTATTATTATTATTATTATTATTATTATTATTATTATTATTATTATTATTATTATTATTATTATTATTATTATTATTATTATTATTATTATTATTATTATTCGATCAGATTCAGAACAGCTGGCCCTCCAACAACTCTCTAGGCATCTTTTCCGGCGCTTCATCTCTCTCAGCTCCTCAGTATACCAATTTTTTCTAGACACGCGGAAGAGAAATTTTCAACCCATGATTCTTAAAAGCTTTATCTACTTTCTTATCATACAATAAATATGCATGCCAACCATATAATAAATCATAACCTTCTATATTCAAAATCCTTTCCTCCATCAAATTAAACCAATCACTTATTACTGAAAGAACAACTACTTCATAGTACAATTTTAAATTAGGCATTTTTAATCCTCCTCTTTCCCATGTATCTTGCATTATTTTCATTTTAACTCTCGCTTTTTTCCCTTCCTATATAAATGTATTAATTCCAATCTGCCATTCTTCCAAATTTTTATCTTTCTTAATTATTGGTATCATCTGAAACAAGAACAAGAATTTAGGCAAAACATTCATTTTTATAGCTGCTATTCTCCCCAACAAAGATAATTGTAATTTTTTCCAAGTATTCATTTCCTTCTGAATTTTTTGCCATAACACATCATAATTATTCTTATACAATTTTACATTTGATGAAGTAAGAAAGACTCCTAAATATTTAACCTTTTTTACAATTTCAAATCCTGTTATTTCCTCTAGTTTTTCTTTCTGGTTCTTAATCATATGTTTGGTTAACACTTTTGTTTTATTTTGATTCACTTTAAACCATGAGACCTTTCCATATTGATTAATTACTTCCAACAAATATACACTTGAATTTATAGGCTGAGTCAACAAATCGTCTGCAAATGCTCTGACTTTGTATTCATGTCTTCTAATTCTAATACCCTCTATCTCCCTTAACTCTCTTATCTTATCCAATAAAGGTTCCAAGACAAAATAAACAATAAAGGTAATAAAGGACACCCCTGCCTCGTTCCTTTGACAATTCTAAAACTATCTGTCAAACTACCATTAATTATTACCTGAGCTATTTGCTCTTCATAAATTGCCCTAAGTATTCTTATAAAACCATTTCCAAATTGCATTTTGTCTGTTAATTTAAATAAAAATTCCCAGTGCAAACAATCAAAAGCTTTCTCTGGATCCAAAAATATAAACGCTGCCGGAATCTGATTTTTCCTTTCCAAATATTCCAATAAGTTCACTATCTGCCTAACATTATTCCTAATTTGTCTCCCTTTTATAAAACCAGATTGGTCAGTATGAATCCTTTGTTGTACAATTTCCATTAACCTATTTGCCATTATTTTCGCAAAAATCTTATAATCATTATTCAAGAGTGAAATCGGTCTATAATTCCCAGGCTTTGTACAATCCTGATCCTCTTTTGGTATCAGTGAAATAAAAGTAGTCCTCCATGATGGTGGCACTCCCCCTCCCATCTCTATCTGATTAAATAACTCCGTAAGTGGACCAACTATCTCATCCTGTAAATTTTTATAATATATTGCTGTAAGTCCATCTGTGCCCGGGGATTTCCCTATTTTTAATTGCTTTATTACCAAAATAATTTCCTCAGAAGTTATAGGCCGATTCAACTCTTCCCTTTGTTCATTAGTTAAACCTTTGACCTTATATTCTTTCAAATATTTATCAATATCGATATTCAATATTGTATCTCTAGCATATAAATTTGTATAATATTCCAGGAAAGCTTTTTTAATTTTATCCTGTTGAAATCTCACTTTACCCTTGTATTCAATTCTTTCAAAAGTACGTGCTTTCTGTTTTTTCCTTAACATATAAGCCAGCCACCTCCCTGATTTATTAGCATTACAAAAAGTATTATGTTTAGCATATTGTATATTTGTTGCCACCTGGTCTGCCATTAATATATTAAATTGACTCTATAATATCCTTATCGCATCCCTAATTTTTGAATCATGTGGATTATATACCAATAATTGTTGTTTCCTCTGAATTTCCTCTTCTAAATACCTACGCTGTTTTTGTAATTTTCTCCTCTGTCTATTGTTCATATATATTAAAACACCTCTCATAAAGGCCTTGCTGGCATCCCATACCATTTCTATCGAAGTTCCCTTATTCAAATTATAATCAAAAAATTCTTTCATTTGTTTTTTACATTGATTTACATTATACTCATATTTAAACAAATTCTCATTTATTCTCCATGATCTTCTGCCTCTTTCTTGTTGCAATTCCATCCATACTGGACTATGATCAGTTAAACACCTTGGAAATATCTTCGTTTTCTTAGAAGAAGAAAGAAGAACCCTAGAAAGCAAGTCATTAGTAATTAATATAAAATCAATACGTGAAAAAGATTGTTGTCTATCCAAAAAATAAGTGTAATCTCTGTCTTCAAAATTCTGTATTCTCCAAATATCTCTCAACTCAAGATCTTCCATCATCTGAAAACAAGATTTGGGCAATCTTGCATGCGTAGGAATTTTCTTAGAAAGAGGTTTTTTTTGTCTTTTTTAATATCCATTACACCATTCAAATCTCGTAATATAATAAAAGTTTTAAAATCCCAAGAAGTCAATTTTTCATGTAACAATTTATACAATTTTTCTTCTTGTTGATTAGGTGCGTAAATACCTAACAAAAGAGTCTTTTTTCCTTTTAATACCAATTCAAAAGCTATATATCTTCCTTGAGTATCTGCTTCGATTAATTTAGCTGGTATATTTAATTTCAAATATATCACTATACCACTTTTCTTATTCGGAGATGAAGAAACAAAATGTTTACCTAATTTTGAGTTAATCAAATATTTCTGATCTGATAATTTTATATGTGTCTCTTGCAAACAAATCACATCATTTTTAAATTGTTTCAAATAATGAAATATTTTTCTTCTTTTCTGTGCTGAGTTCAAACCATTAACATTCCATGTCAGAAATTTATTTGCCATCACTGGCTTCTCGAAGCCTTTGAGCAATCAGCTGAAAGCTCTCACTCTTCGGCCTAGCTCCTCTCATGGCTTCAGAAGTAATATCCCATTCCTTTCTTTGTAGTTGTTCCTCTTTCTCCTTACGCCTAATAGCTCTCCTTGTCATTCTTTGTTCTTGAGGTTGTTCTTGAGATAATGACATCACAGGTGCCATTTCAACCTCCTCTCTCATTTGTCCCTCTTGAAGGCTTTTATCCACTGCTTCTACATCCACTTTCAACACATTAAAAATAAAATCTTTTGCTTTAAGCTCTGTATAAATTCGGTATCTCCTACCCTGAAAAAACACTGTTAAACCGATTGGCACCTCCCATCTGTATTGAATCTGATGTTTCTTGAGCTCTTGTGTAAAAAATATAAAATCCCTCCTATCCTTTAACATTTTAGCAGGAATCTCTTTCAGGACCAACACCTCCTGTTCTCCTATTTGTAATTTCTTTTGGTATGTAACTTGCAAAATCTGATTTTTCATTGTGGTGGTCAAAAAGTAAATTACAATGTCTCTTGGGAGCTTTTTCTGCCTCGCTACCCATGAATTAACTCTATATGCCTTATCAATTTGAAAAGCAACATCTCGAGGGTCCAGTCCTAACATTTCAGCTAAAGCTTCTGAAATAACTTTTTAAAGATCTTCTTCCTTCTGTTCTTGAAGGCCCCTAATTCTCAAAGCCTTCTCCCTCGCCTTATATTGTAACACCACCACATGATCTTCATTTTTATCCAATTTATTTTGCAGTTCTCCCACTTTATTTTCCAAATACTGATTTGTTTGACTAATTTCTTCAACTTTATCTTCTATTACTTCCAAATTCTTTGCCAAAGCTTGAAATGCCATCAATAAATCTTCTCTAATTTGTTTATTATTCTCTTTAATTTCCTCTCTAAGCTGGTCCTTCACCTCATAAATATTATTCATAAGTTCCTTAAATCTTTCTTCAGAAACTCTGTTCTGTTCCTTTAACATATCTTCCAGGTTAGATTCAGACCCCTCCTCGATATGGGGACTTTAGGTGGCTTAGAAGCCATTCTAATTTAAATGAAGTCTCAAATTAAAGTTGTAAAATAAAAACTTTCACCTTGCTTCCTATGGAGAGCTTCAATTCAGCTAGAATCCACAAAGACGAACTTCGCTTTCTCTCACAAGCAGCCTCCAATCCACTTCTTTTCAGACGCCATTTTTCCTTCACTAATTTAAAGTGAGAAAAAGTTTTTTCCTTTTTTTGAAAGAAGTAGAAGTCAGCTCTCTTCTTTCTTCCCCAGTGATCGATCGCTTGTATTTGTCCCGTCTGCATCCAGTATTCAAAACGGAATCAATTGAGCAGAGGTGGACATCTTCCTCTTGTCCTGCCTAATTAGCAGGATCGAGCCAAGTCTGGAGCAGGGCTGGGTTAGGCAGGCTCCCCTCCAAGGCTCCGCATAACAAAGCAGAGCCCCTGGGGCAATCTTCTGCTCTCCAGCCGCTCTTCGCTAAACTCTTTCACCCAGAGAAAGCATTGAAGCTGGCTAACGGCTGTTCTTCGCTGTTTCACCAGCTTTTACAGGATCTCTGTTCGGGGCGCCTTTCCAGGCATCCTCCGGGGAAGACGGAAGCCACCGGAAGCCCCCAACTTTTTTATTTTTATTTATTTATTATTTATTTGTCATAACAGCATACATAAACATAAGCATGAAGTATCTATACAACATATAAGTATATATATGAGTATAAGCATAACTATATAAATTGTATATAATGAAAGGAAACAGTAGGATAGGAACGGTAGGCACATTTGTATTCTTATGCATGCCCCTTATAGACCTCTTAGGAAAGGGGTGAGGTCAATAGTAGACAGTTTTTGGTTAAAACTTTGGGGACTTTGAGAAGAAACCACAGTCGGGTAGTGTATTCCAAGCATTAACAGCTCTGTTACTGAAGTCATATTTTCTGCAATCAAGATTTATTTATTTATTTATTTATTTATTAGATTTTTATACCGCCCTTCTCCCGAAGGACTCAGGGTAGTTTACAGCCAAGTAAAAAACATAGACATAGACAAAAATTACAAACATATTAAAAAAACTGATTATAAAATAGCCAAATAGAATTAAAACTAAGATAAAACCATCCTAAAACCTCACTTAAAAATTTCATCAGGCTAGCCCTGCACAGTGGAATAAAAAGGTCTTGAGCTCGCATTTAAAAGACCGGAGGTTGGGGAGTTGGCGCAACCCCGGAGGCAACTCATTCCATAGGGCTGGAGCCCCCACAGAGAAGACCTTCCCTCTGGGGGCCACCAGTCGAAATTGTTTGACTGACGGCACCCTGAGGAGGCCCTCCCTATGGGAGCGCACAGGCTGATGGGAGGCTATAGGTGGCAGTAGACAGTCCCGTAAGTAACCCGGTCCTGTGCCATGGAGTGCTTTAAAGGTGATAACCAACACCTTGAATTGCACCCGGAAGACCACCAGCAACCAGTGCAGGCTGCGCAGGAGAGGTGTTATATGGGAGCATCGTGATGCCCCTTCTATTACCTGTGCAGCCACATTCTGGACCAGTTGGAGCCTCCTGGTGCTCTTCAAGGGGAGCCCCATGTAGAGAGCATTGCAGTAGTCCAGGTGGGAAGTGACAAGGGCATGAGTGACCGTGTGTAGGGAATCCCGGTCAAGAAAGAGACGCAACTGGCGAATCAGGCGCACCTAATAAAAAGCTCCCATGGAGATGGCCGTCATGTGTTCTTCTAAGGACAGCTGATCATCCAGGAGAACGCCTAAGTTGTGAACCCTCCCCCGGGGGGCCAATGATTCGCCCCCAACAGTCAGCGATGGAGTAAGCTGGCTGTACCAGGATGCCAGCATCCACAGCCACTCTGTCTTGGATGGGTTGAGCTGAAGCTTGTTTTTCCCCCATCCAGACCCGTATGGCCTCCAGACACCGGGACATCACGTCGACGGCTTCATTGGGGTGGTTAGGGGTGGAAATGTACAGCTGAGTGTCGTCAGTGTACAGATGGTATTCCACCCCAAAACCACAGATAATCTCACCCAGCGGCTTCATATAGATGTTGAACAGGAGAGGCGAGAGAACTGACCCCTGCTTGCGATTGCCTTGAGGACGGAGGCATTAAAGCGGAGACTCCTCCCCTATTAAGTTTATCGCGCCTGAAGCCAGATTAAGCTAGCAATTGGAAGTGATTGCAGCTGGCTTGAGAGGGAGACATCAGAGCAAAGATTTCTCTCTTTTTTAATTCATTGCGCCTCAAGCCGAATTCGGCTAGCAATTTGAAGAGCCTGCAGCTGGCTTGTGGAGTCAACCATTGGAGCGCAATTCTTCGACTCGCAAGTATACTTCCCATATATCCGATGGTCTTAGGCAACCCCTGGCAAATCGTCATTCGACCCCCAACGGGGTCCCGATCCACAGGTTGAGAACCACTGCTCTAGGTGGCTTTTCCAGCGCTTCATCTCTCTCAGCTCCTCAGAATACCAGGGAGCTGATCAAGATTGGCGCTGGGTCAGAGGCCGCAAAGGCACGACGCGGTCTAAAGCCCCCATCGCCACCCTTTCCCAGGCAGCAACTAGTTCTTCAGCCGAGCCGCGGGCTAGGTCCTCAGGAAATGGCCCAAGCTCCGTCAGAAACCTTTCTGGGTCCATCAGGCGCCTGGGACGGAATCAGCGAACCGGTTCTGTCTCCCTGCGGTGTGGGTTGGTGGTTCGAAAGTCAAGTTGAAGGAGTGAATGATCTGACCATGACAGGGGTTCAATAACTAAATCCCCCAATTCCAGATCATTCAGCCACTGTCCTGAGACAAAAATCAAGTCCAGAGTGTTTCCCCCGATGTGAGTGGGACCATTCACTAACTGGGTCAGGTCCAAGGCTGTCATGGAGGCCATGAACTCCCAAGCCATCATCGAGGTTTCGCTTACCGACGGCAGGTTGAAATCCCGCATAATCATTAGTCTGGGGGTATCCTCCACCGTCCCGGCTATCACCTCAAGCAGCAGGGTTGCTGTCATGTAGCAAGGAGCCAGGTACGTAATCAGCAGACCCACCTGCATCCCCAGACCCCACTTCACAAGGAGAGATTCACATCCGGCGATCTGCGGCACAGTGACCTCCCTTGGTTCAAGACATTTGTTAATAATAACCGCCACCCCCCCACCCCTACCCTAGGCCCTCGGTTGATGAAATGCACGGAAGCCTGGCGGGCACATCTCAATAAGGGGAACCCCCCCTCCGTGCCCAACCAGGTCTCCGAAATGCCCATCAGGTCTGCACCCCCCTCCTGTATAAGGTCAAGTATGAGCAGGGCTTTATTTATCACGGACCTGGCATTACACAACATCAGCTGAAGGTCCAGGTGCTAGGGATTCCAGCCACTCGGGGAACGGGTAAAGCCAGGGGGACCGGAGTGCGCGATTGCTCGTAAACAGTGAGCGCGCATTCCCCGAACTTGATGTGGACCCCCACTTCCGCCATATCCGCCCCTCCTGTGTACCGTGCCGATGGAAAAGCCCATATACGGTTGAGATCCAGCCTCCTCCTTCCTCTCCAGACTTATAACCTCCAAGCTGCGAGCTCTGGCAGGGTCCAACTTTACCCCTGATGGGTTACCCCCCCAACCCATCCTAACCCTCCCACCCTTTAAAAACCCCTTAAAAGATGACTTAAAAAAATTCCTAAGCCTCTTTTTGGCCGCAAGATTGGAGCAGTTAATATTAAGTTTAAATCTATTGTTTGCTCTTGTATTGTTGTGATTGAAGCTGAAGTAGTCTTCAACAGGAAGGACATTGCAATAGATGATTCTATGAGTTAAACACAGGTCCTATCGGAGGTGGTGGAGTTCTAAGTTTTCTAAACCCAAGATTTCAAGTCTGGTGGCATAAGGTATTTTGTTGTATTCAGAGGAGTGGAGAACTTTTCTTGTAAAATATTTCTGGACACGTTCAATTGTGTTGATGTCTGAAATGTGGTATGGGTTCCAGACAGGTGAGTATATTCAAGAATTGGTCTAGCAAATGTTTTGTAAGCTCTGGTTAGTAGTGTAGTGTTTCTGGAGAAGAAGCTACGTAAGATTAGGTTTACAACTCTTAATGCCTTTTTTGCGATGTAGTTGCAGTAGGCTTTGGCACTTAGGTCATTGGATATGAAGACTCCAAGGTCTTTGACAGGGTGGGGGTCATCAGTAAGATAATGTTCGTCAAGTTTGTATTTAGTGTTTAGATTCTTTTTTCCAATGTGTAAGACAGAGCATTTGCTGGTTGAGATTTGGAGTTGCCAGGTTTTAGACCATTCTGACACAAAGTCAAGATCTTTTTGAAGGGTAGCTGTATTGTTTGTAGTGTTAAACAGTTTGACATCATCAGCAAAGAGAACACAATTACTTGTGATATGGCCACAGAGATCATTAATGTATAATATGAAGACTGTTGGTCCAAGAACTCTGCCTTGGGGAATGCCACTATTGACAGGAACAGGATTTGATAGGGCACTGCCTATTTTGACCCCTTGTTGTCTGTTTGATATGAACGCTATTATCCAATTGTGGAGGGGTCCAGAGATGCCATAGGATTTTAGTTTGAGAAGTTTGTCGTGTACCACTGAGTCAAAAGCTTTACAGAAATCTATGTAAATTGCATCTATTGTTTTGCCTTGATCAAGATTAATAGTCCATATATTTTTGCAGTGAAGAAGTTGTAAATTACATGATAATTTTTTTCTGAAACCAAATTGTTTATTAGAGAGTAGGTTGTTTGTTTCTAGGTGGAGGGTAATGTATTCGTTGAAGATGGATTCCATAACTTTGCAGGTAACGCAGCATAGAGAGATTGGTCTGTAATTTTCAACTAAGTTCTTAGTTCTTAACTTCTTGAGCTGTAAAGGAGAAGAGAAAAAATATACTTTCAGGCTTGCAAGATTCCGTTAATCCCTCCTTACAATGAAGCAGAATTAGCTTATCTGGCCATGTTTCCTGTCTGGTTTATCTCAAGAGGCTGACAAGTGGGGATGAGAGGAAAGAGCTATCTGTTCTGTTATCAAATTCTAGAAATTATTTGAAAGGGATCACATAAAATCGAATCACTTATTATGATCCTAACAATTGCTTTTGACCAGCCAGAATTAATTTGATGGGAGATTCCATTTTGTCCATCAGTTATATACTGATTATATTTTGTTAGATCCCAAAATATAATTTTGGGAAAGCTTCACTCAGCAATTTAACACTGGTAAAAATTTGATGCCCCATAATGGTGATGGACTTATTGTTACCTGCCCTCTAGAACAGCATTTACTATGGAGATTTGATGACATATTATCACTCTTTGAAAAAAATATCAAAATATGTCTCTTTCCCCAGGCCTGGGCTTAAAGTGTTCAGCATGGAAGGGTATTGTTTTTTCGCTCTGAAGGGGGAGAGAATTGACTATTATTCCTTCCAAATGATTTTATTTGGGATTGTTTTTGATACGTTATAGGTTATACATTTAATCAATCAAAATTTATTTATGCTACAATAAAAGATCAGAACACAATATATAAACTATAAAAATGAAATTATAAATTATGAGAGAATCCTACAACAAATAGCATGAGAGAGAAACCACATGGTTTCTAACAGATATAGGCATTGACAAAATGTTTAAAACCTTCTAAGAGGTTTCTTACCCAAGAGTAGGATCACAGACTGTTGGTCACACATGGCTATTAGAGATATTAAAAGATTCAGTTATTGAACTTGACCATTATTGGATATACAACTGGATATTTTAATAGCATACATGATAAATTATCCATCCGAAAATGAACAGAAACAAGTATGGCTTTCATAGGGGAGGCTTACACTGTCTACTAATTGTTACTTAATAGGTATGCCCCAATTTGGCTTGTGTTTGCAGTTAAATTTGTTAACAACTTTGTTTAGATCAGCAGCATTTTTAGCTTGAGACACTTGAGATACTAAAACAACTTACATTTTTAAAATTAAAAAAAAATGATTACTTTTTATAGATATTTGTATTCAATAAATCAATTTGAAATGCAAATGTTAAGAAATGAATGAAATAATTAGATATCTATACTATCCCAGAGGTGGGGAACTAAGGCCCCTTTATGACTTGTGGATTTCAACTCCCAGAATTCCTGAAAATCCCTGAGCCAGCAAATCATAAAAGGGCCATAGTTCCCAATCTAGACAACGGGATATTTTTCACTTGCTATAGCAAGAGTGTCAATGGATTTCAAACTAAGAGTTATAGAACAAAAAAAATACTATCTAGATCTTATTGAACTCTACCACATTTATATAGAAATGGACCGTCAAAATAGCATTTGCTAGATATATTTCTTTAAAACATGTTTCTGCAATATCCTATACCCATGATGGCGAACCTATGGCATGTGTGCCCAAATTGGCACACGAAGCCATGTCGCCCAGCATGCATGGCCTTGCCTGTTTATTTTCTGGGTTTTTGGTGTGCATGCATGTGCAAGGATCAGCTGTCCTTCATGCATTCAGAAGTGCGGAAAACAGGTGCACACATGCACACCAGCCAGCTGATTGTCGGGTGTGCCTGTATGCCAGAATCTGGAAGTTTCTGGAGTGCAATCCCCTCTGCATGCGGCAATGCCAAAAACTGGCATGCACACCCATGCTGGCCAGCTGATTGTTGGGTATGCATGCGTGCTAGAACCCAGAAGTTCGGCTTTTTCAGAGCATGGCCCTGATGAGGGCATGCGCATGCGATGTTTCTGCACGTGCCGAAAAGGTTCATCATCACTGTCCTTTACTTACAAGCATTGGTAAAAGTAGTGGATTACAGAAGTATAATTGAATGACAAATTTTCAATTTTCAGAGGATAATATTCTTTTGAACTATATCCTTGTATATGGAATTCAGAATCAGAAAGCATAAATGGGTTCTCTGTGCCCTTACTATGGTCAAAAGACTAATATTATAGCATTGGAAAGATGTGTGTATGGCCCATTTATTCATTGGACTGATTGTTCTTTTTTTTTTTAATTGAAAAAGTTTTTACAAAAATTTTCACCACCCCCTTTTCCCCCCTCCCCCCTCCATCCCCTCCTCCCCTCCAAAACCACCCTTCTCCCCCCCCCCCGACTTCCCAGAACAAACGCAAGGTATAGTTCAAAAGAAAAAACAATCATTCGCTAAATTTTCCCTAACACAAATTATAATCCTCCCCTTAATCTCAAATCCTAACTTCCCCCATACAAATCAAAGATAAATACATCCTAATCATTCAAAAGCAATCTGAAATCTCTTAATCTGATATCTATTTTGCGCATATTCAATCCATTTTTTCCATTCAGTTAGATATTTTTCTTGTGTAGTGTCTTTCAAAAAGGCTGAGATTTTAGCCATCTCAGCCGGAATGATTGTTCTTGTTACTTAAAAGTGGACTGACTTTAGATGTGGAGTTCAACCCCTCTTTGGTTGAAAGCCGGCTGAATAACTTTGAGCCAATTGCTAATCCTTAGCCCAACTCAGTTGTTTGTGGTGGGAAAAATAGCAGGAGAAAGGACTGTTATGTATGTTCACCACCTTGAATTTTTTGTAAAGCAATAAAAGTCAGATAAAAAAACTAAAACAATAAATACAGAGTACAATTGGTTAAAACAAAGATAGCCATACAAATGTTTTAGAACAGGGATGTCAAACTCAGTTTCAATGAGGGCCACATCAGGGTTGTGATTGACTTCGAGGGTCCGGGGGAGCATGGACAGGATGGACATGACCAGCTCGAAGTCACTCAGGTCTGGGGGCACCTGTGGTGGCCCGGATGGGGCTGGGGGATCCATTGTCTCCAGCAGAGGAAGGTGAGACCAGGGCGAGCGCCAAACCCTCGTCTACCAAAGGAGCCTTGCTGTCCCTCTCAGGCCATGCGGAGGACCTCTGGACTACAGTGCAGGCTGCCCGGAGCCCTGAGCAATGGAGCACAAGTGCCCAGCCCAGCCTTCCCCAAGGGGCTGCCCAGCTGTGCTTAACTCCTCCTCGAGGCTGCTTCTTCTATGTACACTCTCCTACGCCAGGTTGCTCATGGTGTGTACAAGAAGGCAAAGTGGGTGGGTCAGAAGAAGGCCCACTCCCTCTCCATTCAAGGAGACCCAGCTTTGTAACAAAAGCATCCCCAGCGATAGGATGGGAGACTACCAGGAGAGGTCAGGAGGACGGGACAAGGGGATGGCGAAAGGGCAGTAGGGCTGGTAATGGCCAAGTGCTAAGGCAGGAGTTTCCTCAGACTCTCCCTCCCTCTCATTATAATCTCCTTCCTTCCTTCCTTCCTTCCTTCCTTCCTTCCTTCCTTCCTTCCTTCCTTCCTTCCTTCCTTCCTTCCTTCCTTCCTTCCTTCCCCCTTGTCTTTTTTTCTTCCCTCTTCCTTCCCCTTTCCTTCTTTGCTCTCTTCCCCTCTTTCCTTCTTTTTCTTTTTCTTTTTCCCCTTTCCCTTTGTCCTTTCCTGTCCCTTCTTGGATGCTCAAACGCAACAGAGGAAACATTTCTTGATGCCTTCTCACCTTGTGACCAAATGCCATTTTTGTTATTAGTTTGTGGCCACTTAAAAGACTGAGACCAAACCAGGCTCAATTTATCTCATGCTTGCATTTGGTGGGGATGTTCACAGACAACAGTACAGCAAAACTGTCAAAATGGTGGCTGATAGTTGATCAGAGGTCCTCTGTTTTTTATGTGCAACAGGTTTACTGTTTAGGAACAGAGCTGAGTTAGTTGCTTTTCTATTAATACATAATCTTTAAAAGGGCTTTCCTGTAGGGACCCTCCATGGACTAATTCAGACTGGAAATATAGCAAAGAAAAATACTTCCCTCTCCCCAGCTTTGTTCTGTTTTCCCCACTGGAAATAGCTGTTTCCTAAGAGCTCACAATTCAAGAATATTAATGTTAACTTGGATTGCCAACAAAGTTGTCTGTGACAAAACAGAACAACAAAGTTGCTTTCTCCTTTCAGCCCAAGTCTCAATGAATCCAGGTTTGATGCAGAACTATGTGAACTGGGGCATCTCCAACCAAGTTGCTCTCCTTTCTTCCTTCCTTCCCCCCCCCCTTCCCTACCTCCTTGCTTCTCATTCCCATCTCCTTCCTTCCTTCCTTCCTTCCTTCCTCCCTCCCTCCCTCCCTCCCTCCCCTTCCCTGCTCCTCATTCCCATCTCCTTCCTTCCTCTGCGCTCAAGAAGGAACAAGGGGAGGGGGAAGAGATTGACAGTGTTGCAGGTGGCCATACTGCAAGGGTGGTCTCTGTAAAAGGGAAGCTTCGCATACTGTGAAGCCAAGCAAATAGGGCATGGAGGCTTGTGGTGGACATCCAGGCCGGAACGCAGTCAGCCTTAGATCTGACCCATACAGCTGCCCTGAAGCCAGTGAGGGGCCATCCTGCTGCATCAGCCCCACCCCCTGGGCATGGGCACAGGAGGCAGAAAGCGCTGGCATGTTGGGTTAAAGGGAAGCACTCAGAACATGGTCAGCCTGTGAGGCAAGACGGTCCCCAGGAACAAGGCACTCACCGACTCCTGTGTGCACTGGAAATGGCTGTTTGCAACACACAAGGAGGGGATACTTTCCTAAGAGCTCACAATTCAAGAATACCAATGTTAACTTGAATTGCCAAAGAAGTCCTGTCTATGACAAAACAGAACATAAAATTGCTTTCTTTGAGCTCAAGTCTCAATGGATCCAGGATTGATGCAGATTCCTTCCCTTCTTAAATTTCTCCTTAGTTCTAGGTTGGTTCTCTCCTTGATTAGTTGCCATCTATTGCTTCTTGTCCTGCCTTCAGGTGCTTTCGAGAATAGGCTGGCCCCCTCTTCTTGGGGCAGCCCCTCAAATATT
This sequence comes from Ahaetulla prasina, assembly GCF_028640845.1. Taxonomy (NCBI): domain Eukaryota; kingdom Metazoa; phylum Chordata; class Lepidosauria; order Squamata; family Colubridae; genus Ahaetulla; species Ahaetulla prasina. Next base: position 83,189,296 of record NC_080542.1, on the reverse strand, counting down.
GGAAGATCAACATTTTTTATTTCGTGGTGACCTTAACGAAATACAATTGTTTTTTAAAATTTGCATTTATATCCCGCCCTTCTCCGAAGACTCAGGGCGGCTTACAATGTGTTAAGCAATAGTCTTCATCCATTTGTATATTATATACAAAGTCAACTTATTGCCCCCAACAATCTGGGTCCTCATTTTACCTACCTTATAAAGGATGGAAGGCTGAGTCAACCTTGGGTCTGGTGGGACTTGAACCTACAGTAATTGCAAGCAGCTGCTGTTAATAACAGACTGTCTTAGTCTGTTGAGCCACCAGACTCCTTCCTTCCTTCCTTTCCTCCCCCCTCCTTCCCTACCTCCTTGCTTCTCATTCCAATCTCCTTCCTTGCGGTTTTACAAAGGCATTATAAATACCCTATCTTTTTTTTTTTTGGTTCCAAGCAAGGATGTGTGCCGGCCATCTACCCCTTGTGTTGCAGGGGCAGGCAAGGGTTCCTTTTTGGGGAGGAGGGAGATGGCCCCTGCTTCAGTTCCCTTGAGCACCACCACAAAATACAGATTGTAGATTGGTTCTCTCAAGTACACCACAAAATACAGATTATACAGATAGCTGAGGTGCTGTGGGCTGGTCCTTCGCTGTTTCCAAAGCGGTCCCATGGGTCAGATCTAATCACATTGCAGGCTGGATCTGGCCCATGGGCCTTCAGATTGACACCCTTGTGTTAAAACTATATACAAACTTGAATATTTGTATTAAATAAGTATATTTAGAGTTGTAACTATTTGTTATGACTTACAAAGTTTTTTGTGTAATTTTCTTTTCTTTTTTATTACGATTTTCTTTTTTCATAACATCAGTGCATATTCAACAAAATTTGACATTATTGTATATTTCGGATCTTCCTTCCATATAATTTCTATAAACATTATACGCATCTAATCAATAGCCTTATATTGCCTTATATATTATTCTCTATTTCTATTGTTTGTCCATGTGTACCAATTTTCCCAGACCGCATAGTATTCTGAATTTTCTTTTTCTTGTAATTCTATGGTAAGCCTATCCATTTCTGCACAATCATATATTTTTGGATAACCAGACTCTCTGGTGGTATGCTATTGTGTTTCCAATATTGTGCGAACACAATCCTCATCGCTGTTAGTATGTGTAAAATCAAATATCATTTTTTTAACAAGTTTTGTTTTAAGCATTCCCAAGAGAAATGTTTCTGGGTTCAGCTCTATTTGGCATTTTGTTATATCCTGTAGCCATCCCTGTATCTTGACCCAGTACTTTTTCACTTTGGGGCACATCCACCAAACATGAAAGAAGGCATCTTGATGTTGATTACATTTCCAGCACTTTGGACTTAAATTCGGGTACATTTTAGCTAGCCTTTATCGCTAGGTGCCAGCGATAAAGCATTTTATATTGATTTTCCTTGTAGGCAGTAGATTTAGTTAAATTTAAATTTTTATTCCAGATTATTTCTCAATTATCCAAATCTATATTGTGCCCTATATTCTTTGCCCATGCAATCATCGGTTCTTTCACCACCTCTTCCATTCTATCAAACTCTAATAAGTGATTGTATAATTTAGATATCAATTTTCCTTCTGAGCCTATCAATAATTTGTCTAGTTGTTCTGGTTCCGTGTTAATTCCGAATTCTTCCATGTCTTTCTTGTATCTGGATTGCAATTGTAAATATGGCCACCAATCTAGAGATATTCCCTGTTCCTTTAGTGTCTGAATATTTTTGAGTTTTCCCTGTTTGTCTAATATTTCTGAGTATCTTGGCATCTTATTTATGTCTAGTGTGTTGGGGTGGATCATCGGTTCCATAGTGGATAATCAGCCGGGAATTTCATGTAGTGTTTTTTCCTTATGTCTTGCCAATTTTGTACAAATACATCTCTTATTCTATGTCTATAAAAATGAGTGTGTCTTACTTCCTTTATCCCACATGAAAGCATGCCACCCCTTTTGTAAGTCATGGCCTTCCAATGTTATGATTCTTCTGTTATTTAAATTGACCCATTCCCTTATCCAAACCAAAGATGCTGCCTTATGGTACAGTTCCCATGCTGGAAGTCCAAAGCCACCCCTATCTCTACTATCTTGAAGAGAGGATAATTTAATTCTTGCCTTCTTTCCTGCCCAAACAAATTTTGTGGTAATTTTATTAAGTTCTCTGAAAAATTTCTTATCTAATAATATAGGGACTGTCTGGAATAAGTATAGCAATTTAGGTAGGACATTCATCTTCATAACTGCTATCCTATCTAAAAGTGATAGTTGTAACTTCCCCCATCTTTCCAAATTGTTCTTTAGTTTTGGGGCTAATAGTATATAATTGTTCTCCTTTAGTGATGCACATCTTGCCATTAGCCTTATTCCTAAGTATTTGATTTTTTTTACAATTTGCAAACCCATTTCCTTTTCCAATTCTTTCTTCTGTTTAGTTATTAAATTTTTAACTATCATTTTAGTTTTCCCTTTATTGATTTTAAGTCCAGACACTTCCCCATATTTTTCTATTTTTTGTATTAGGGTGGGACCAGATTCCAAAGGTTCTTCAATGATGAATACCATGTCATCTGCAAAGGCCTGTACTTTGAACTCTTCTTTAACTTGTGTTCCTTTTGTTTCTTGATTTGCTCTTATGCTATTTAGGAATACTTCTAATGTTAAGATAAAAAGGAGTGGCGACAGTGGACATCCTTGGTGTACACCTTTGGTTAGCTGGAAGGTGTTTATTTATTTATTATTTATTATTACTTCTGCCATTTATTATTATTTTTGCCTTTTGCGTCGAGTAAATTGCCTCTATCATATTTTTAAATTTAATTCCCATTTTCATGTTTCTGATTTGCCTAATCATAATTGCCAATTAAGGTTATCAAAGGCCTTTTGGGCATCCAGGAAAATAAGAGCCATTTGTTTCCCTGGGTGAGCTTCGTAATATTCCAGTGTCTATTAGTATTCTTATATTGTCCTTTATTTATCTTATATTGTCCTACCCTATTTAGTAGGAAGCCATTTTGGTCGGAATGTATAATCTTGTCCAACACTCTCTTCATCCTCTCTGCAATTATGTTCGTGAATATTTTGTAATCAGCATTTAATAGGGATATTGGTCTTTAATTACTAATTTAATTTTTATTTGTACCTTCTTTCAAAATTAAAGTGATGTGTGCCTCCTTCCACGATTCTGGTAGTTTTGCTTCTTGTAGTGCTTCAATACATATTTCTATAATCTCATTCAGTTTTTTATAAACCTCTTCTGGGAGTCCATCCGGTCCTGGTGTCTTATTGTTTTTAAGTCTTAGGATTGCCCCACTCAATTCTTCTGGTGTTATTTCTTTATTTAACATTGCCCTTTTTTGTTCTTCTAGCAGCATAAGCCCTTCCAATAGGTAATTACCAATTTTGTACTTTGCTGTTTCCTTTTGTTTGTAAAAGTTCGCATAATAATCTTGTACTATTCTCTTTTGCTTTCTTCATTATTTTGAGGAATCCGCATCTCATCATATAGTTGTTGGCTAATTCTTTCCTCTTTCTCCTTCTTCAGCTTGTAGGCCAACCACCGTCCAGTCTTACTAGCATGTTCAAAGAAATTTTGTTTAGAGAATTTTAATTTTCTTGCAATTTCTGCTTGTTCTAGTAAATTTAATTTATGTCTAGCAAGAGTCAAAGTTTCTTTGACTAAATCATCTCCTGGTTTTGTTTGTAGTTGGTTCTCCAATTTTCCAATTTCTTTCGTTAGGGTATTGTGTTCTTTCCATTTTTCTTTATTTTTCTTTGCCATATAAGCTATTGTTATCCCCCTTAAATAAACTTTCATCGTATCCCATAGATTTGTTAGGGAGGTAAGTTGTTTTTTGTTTTCTTTAAAAAATAATGTCAATTCCTTTGTTATTCTTTCTATATATTCCTTCTCTTTTAAAATTTGGGGTTTAGCATCCATCTATTACTTTTTTTCTTTTGGCCTCTCTAAATTATCTCAAGGGGATTATGATCTGCCCATGTTTGGGGAAATTTCAATTTTTTCTATTTCTATGCCTAACTCCTTATTCATCCAAATCATGTAGATTCTGGACCAAGATGCATCGGAGTTGGAGTAAAATGTAAATTTATTTTCTTTTGGGTGCAGGGTTCTCCAAGTCAATCAGATTTAATTCGGCTTATCATTCTAAAAAAGGGTTTGGGTAATATGTTTCTGTTTTTCTCATTTTTTTTTAATTGCTAGTATAATCTTTTTTCACTATCCCATTGTAATCACTCACAATACATATATTCCTATAGCTTGGTGCAATTATTTTTTCGTGCAATTTTTTATAATATTCTCCTTGATTTTTATTAGATGCATAAATTACTATAACAAAATTGGTATATTTCCTTTTTTATTTCTATCATCAAAGTTCTTCCTTTTGGGTCTGCATAGAATTGATTGGCTATTATTCCTTCTTTGATGTAAACCACCACTCCTTTCTTCTTCTTTTCTGCCAGTGCTGTATATAATTTCCCTAATTTAATCTAATCTAAATAGTTTTCATTCTGCTTTCGAATGTGTACCTCTTGGAAGCACACAATGTCTGCTTTTTGTTTAGCTAACTTTGTGAATATTTGTCCCCTTTTGGCCGCTGCATTTAATCCATTCACATTTATCAATAATTTTAAATCTTTCATCTTTATCTGCCATATGTTAATATCCACTGGACCTTGTAACTATCTGGGTTCTTGTTTTAATACTTATTTCCCTTTTTTTCTTCTTACTTCTCTCTTCCCGGGCTCCTCCTTTCGCTTCCTGGCTTTGCAGTGGATCTTCTTCTTGACTTGCATTCTCCATCTCCTCTTTACTACTCTGATCTTCCTCATTACCCATCAATTGGTCAACAAAATCCTGTGCCGTCTCTAAGCTATCTATTTTCACCTTTTTGCCTTGCCAGGAGACAAGCATTCCTTCTGGCAGTATCCACCTAAATAAGATTTTTTGTTTGTTTAATTGTGAAGCCAAGAAACGGTAGTCCTTACATTGTTCTCTGACTCTTCTTGGGATTTGTTTTAATGTAATGATTTCCTTTTCTTTGTATTTCATTGGTTTTTCTTGTGTAATATTGTAGACGATGTCCCAGATTTTCTTTTGGGCAAATCTAATATGAACCTCTCTTGGCAGTTTATGGCGTCTAGCATAATTCATTTGGATTTGGTATATTTCGTCCAGTTCATTAAGAATTTGTTTATCTCTTTGGAGGGATTCTGCTATTATGTCTGCCATTATTTGCCTTATATCTTCATCTTTTTCCTCCCTCACATTTTGAAATCTTAAGTAAAAGGATGCCCAGTCCATTTCCAACTGTATTCTTGAATCTTCGAGATCTTTATTAATTGCCATCAATTTCTGATCTACCAGATCTAGTTTTTCCCCCATTCATTCTGTTTTGGCTTCTACTATGTTTATTTTTTCTTCATTTTTCTGGATTGCTTCCTGTATTGAATTCATTTTATTGTCCAGTTTCTGGATATCCAATTTCAGTTCTCCATGATTGCTAAACATCGTTTCCTGCATTTTTATCATTGTTTCTTGGATCAACATCAGTGTATCTTTCATTGTTTGCATGCTTGGGGTTGTATTAGTTTTTTCCATCGTTGATGACCCCTCCGTCAGCCGTTGGTTTGATGGGGAGGCTGTTGTTATCATTGGATATGATGCTTCCCCCTCCACCTTTAGAGTCATTGTTGCAATGCTAGTCATCTCTTTCAAAACCCTGTTTTGCTCTCCCAATATTCTATAGATGTTTTCCCACACTATCATCCACTTTTTATTATCAGTTGTTGCTTATTCCCCCTTTTTACTTCGGCTTATTAAATATTAAATATTAAGCATTCAGTTCCACTGGTAATATCTAGCCCTATTACTTTCCTTTTCAAAAGATTCTGAGGACGATCAAAGAGGTAGTTTCACTGAAGGATAATCATTTATAATACCGGTAATAAGAAAAATATTATATACAGAGAAAATCTTTATTTGCTGAAGAATGGGGTAAATGGTAAATAAAGACAAAATAATTTTACAGTCAATTAGTAGTAGCAGTAGAATATCAGCTTTACTAAAAACAGCTGTTCAGATCAGCACCTTGATGAAGCCTTATATAGTTAATCCTGCTACATGTTTTGTAGCAACACAATCCAACTCTAGTTACAAGCATACTGGACTTCCAAATATTTTTCTACCAAAGCCTGCATTGTGTCAGGATCTTTCCTGAAATCAATATAGTTAGCATGAGCATAATCCCAATAAATTTCCTCAGCATTTTAAGAAAGAACAGGAAGCTTTCCTGAAGTAATATTTACATTCATAGTCCCAAATAAATAAAATAAAATGTTTTGCACTCTACAATGGGTATAATGGGTAAAAATGTGAAAGTAATTCTAAGTGCAGAATGCAAAGCCTCATTTATAAAATTTAAAGCCTGTGTTTCTGCTTCCACATTGTACTTTTAGCATTTTGCTTTAAGAAAAAGTGTATATAGCAATTATAGATTGTTCCTAATCATCACTTTCTTCGGCATCAAAAGAAAGCAAGCTTTTATTCTTAACTTGCTTAGCTGAATTTTGAAAATTTGGAGAGTTCTTCTTTATCTCTTTAATTTTCTTACTTGAAGTAACTGTCAAACCAAAATAGTTCTCTTCTGCTGAACGCTTAGGAGGTTTCCGGAATATAATCTTCCCAACTTCAGGATCAGCTTCTAGAGGTAAATACAAAAATGATCTTTTATATACTTTCTCTTCTTAACTACAATGACCAAGCATCCTGAGGAATAAAACCTTTCAAAGCATATTTTTACATACAAATTTTTCAGATAATATTCTACATTGACACATAGAACAAGGAGAATTTCCATTGCAAATGCTAGAGAATAGTCATCAGTCAATACAGATGTTTCCGCTACACAAATCAGAAATTTTCTGATTTATAAGTAATCTTCTCTTCGATAATCTAAATCCTCAATCTCAGTTGTCTTACTATGAAGCAGGGGAGGCAATTTTCTTGCCGCCATGGGCTGCACTTAAGCCACAAAAACTATGCTATAATTAATAATTGCCAGAGTAAAGTCAAACTCCTCCAAAGATTCACTTCTGTGTAAACTTTCAGAAATGCAGACTTTGAATCTATTACAAAATTAAAAATGTATTAGAAAATTATTGTAAGCATTTACAAAAATTAATCAAATTCAGAGTTTAATTCAAACCCATTGGAGCAGAAAAGGATACAATCAGCTTGAATAGCATGCTGATTATTTAAAAAAAACAATAATCTTTCTGATCAAGAAGATCAGAAATTTGATTAGTGTTATCAAATCTTGGTTATAAATATTCAGATAGCCACAAGATGGCATCCAAATGTTAAGAATATGCTGCATTTTTTTTGGCTCTGTCCAGTGGTTGTGCAGATTTTGGGAATTGAATCTTGTGGGTCTGAACTTGACATGTTGTGATTTTCCCTCCCAAGACAATAAAAATGGATTCAGTCAACAATTCAGGAAGCTAGTTTCATCTATCAGGAAGTAAAGGATGAAGGTTGAGCGAATAAAGGATGAACTGATGGCAGAAACCTGAAATTCTTTCACCTGTGTTAAATCAAACTTGGTGCACACAAATTAAGGAGTCTATCAGATGCTGGTTCACTACTACCATTCAATTAAATTATACACTCCTAAAAATATGGTGGTTGCTCAGCAACACACACACACACACACACACACACACACACACACACAATCCAATTCTAATATATGATATTTATTTTCTTGGATCAGTATATGAGGATATCATTTGGGATGAAAATACAAGAGAGTAAAAATCAGCTAAGTACCTCGTCTTTTTTTTTTTAATATATAAGAAAGTTACAGCTATAATTCACAAATTTTATGTTGAAACTGCCCGTAATTTGTGTGATTTATAAATAAAACATTACCAAAATCATTACTTTTACTGGGCAACCTATGTTTTAAATAATAGACCATTTTAAAAATCAATTTTGTAATAAAAACTTACTCCAAACTACTCAGTGCAATATAATACCATGTTTTCCCAAAAATAAGACCCAATCAGAAAATAAGCCCTGATTTTTTAGGTTGCTCGTAACCCTTAAGCCTTACCCCCAAAATAAGCCCTAGTTAAAATCATCAGCCCTGATGGGGGGCTTGGCCAGCACAGCAGGCAGTGAGTGCGCAGGACCCAACAGTCTGGCAGCTGCTGCAATCCACCAGACCCTTGGCTGGCGCACGCTAGGGCTGCGCAATCTGTGCAGCATAGTTGAATCTGAGCAGAGGTGGGGAGGCATGCGATTCGGCCCACTGGACACACCATAAAGCCGCCTATCCTGTCATAGCAGCAGGCAAGCAGATAGACATATGTCGATGAAGATTCTCAGTCATTTTGTCTGGGTTGTCTGAAATTGAGTCATGGCAACTAGATTTATTTTTTTGAGACACGTTTTGCTGCCTATCCAAGCAGCTTATTCAGTCTGAGCAAGTTGGTTAGCGTGAGAAGGCAGAATCATTGGAATGTACCAACAAAGTTGAAGCATAGATGATTTCTTTTTTTTAAATATAATTGTATTTATGATTTTTTCTTTAACATCCATAAGTGCTTGGTGAACAGTGTATTATCTGGATCAATATACTTTACATACAATTCTGATAATGGTATTACCATTTAAATATACATAATCATAATTTTTCAACTTCTAGCATTTGTGTATGCATAGTAATTATAATATGTTTCAGTATACATAATACTGTTTTCTCAATTTCTACGTTTTACTTCTTTTTTCTAACACTTACTAAAATAACCACCATGTTAAAAAATATTCTATATCTATCCATCATCTCTTGCCCTTTTTAGAATTTCAACTCTTATTAACTTTTTGGTGAATCTTTCCCGCTTCTCCTCTGGTATCTTGTAACTCATGTATCATGTTTATTTGATCTAAATATTTCCTCTGCCATAGCATCTATCTCTTGTTGTCGAATCTCTAGAGCACCTATTCGCAGTTTCCCCATTGTTTTTAGGAGATCTTTCTCTTCATTCTCTTTTCTATTTTGAATTTTTAAAATATATTCTATTTGTTCCATGTTAGAAATTATTGCTATCTCTTCCATCTCTTTATCTGCTTGTATCATTTTTGGAATTATCTCCTTTATTCTTTCTTCAGCTCTTTCTAGATTCTCCTCTATTTTCTCAATTTTTTGTTCATTTTTATTGTCATTTTCAGGGTTTTTCCTAGTCTCACAGTAATCATGCATCAATTCCATCATCTCCCTATGATTCCTTTTTATATTTTCCTTAATACATTGAAACATCAATAATATTTCTTTATAGTTTGTTTTCTCTTGCTGAAACATTTTGTGAGATATTCTACCCTAATCACTGCTCAATATTCCACCAAAATTTCAATATCCAAATTGTCCAGAAACACCAAAAACACCAGTATTAATAAAATTTTAACAGTCCTAAAACCGTTCCTCAAAATCCCCTAAATTTATAGTCCTTAAAATTTTTCAATTTGAGGATGACTTCCGGGGTAACGTCATCGTGTTGCGATCTAAGAAATGGAGCTCTGTCTTCTTGGATCAATTTTCTGCGCTTGGAAGCCAGTAAAGGCAAGAACTGACCCTGAAGAGGTCGGCTCTGTAGTGGGGAAATTCTCAGCGTAACAGGGAGGTGTGCAATCCCCTGTTACGAAAAGAAGAATTCCTTGAACTTCAGCACGGAAGAGACTGGCTGTAATGGTCGGATCCGGAGGCGTAACAGCCCATTTGTATAGAGAAGGAAGCAAGAAGAGGAAAAACAGCTCAAAACATTGGTGATTAAAGACAGGACAGAGTGAGTTACTCGGCTACTTCCCCTAATTGGTGGAACTTAAAAGGTGTGACAAGGAAGTATCTAAAAGGAGGAAAAGTGGCACGTTGGGCGGTGGAGCAGAACAGTGTGAAAGAAGCTGTAGAGAGAAAAGAGGACAAGGAGTTGAAAGGAAAAGATAGGAAAGAACTTGAATTCCGGTAAAGATTGAGACTAATATGATTGAGATTTGAAAGTGAAAAAAGGTGGATTGTGGATAAAAAAAACTTAAACGATGAGGCTTGGAATGTGGATTAGAGTGACAGTAACAGTGACTGCATATTAAGAGGAACAGACATCTTGGACAAAAGAACTGGAAAGTAGCGAACGGAAGAGGATCTGATAGGGCAAGGAACTAGGAGAGTGGAGAACTTGTTTAGAACCACCAAGAAACTTTAGGCTGGGGAGATTAGAAGCCATAGGTATATATTGTGTATAGTCTCTATTTAGAAGTAAATAATATGGTATACATCTAGATTTTCTCTATTTTTATTATTCTTACTATTTGTTACATAGCATAATAACATAACATAATAACATAGTTGGAAGGGACCTTGGAGGTCTTCTAGTCCAACCCCCTGCCCAGGCAGGAAACCTTCAGACAAATGGCTATTCAACATTTTCTTAAAAATTTCCACTGTTGGTGCATTCACAACTTCTGCAGGCAAGTTGTTCCACTTATTGATTGTTCTAACTGTCAGGAAATTTCTCCTTAGTTCTAAGTTGCTTCTCTACTTGATTAGTTTCCACCCATTGCTTCTTGTTCTACCCTCAGGTGCTTTGGAGAATAGTTTGACTCCCTCTTCTTTGTGGCAACCCCTGAGATATTGGAACACTGCTATCATGTCTCCCCTAGTCCTTCTTTATATTAAACTAGACATACCGAGTTCCTGTAACAGTTCTTCATATGTTTTAGCCTCCAGTCCCCTAATCATCTTTATTGCTCTTCTCTGCAATCTTTCTAGAGTCTCAACATCTTTTTTACATCGTGGGGACCAAAATTGTTGTCTAACTGACTCTTGAAAATAGTGATATATTATAAGTAAGTGTATATAAATAGATAAAGATAATTGAAAATAGGGATAAATAATTTATATTTGGAATAATTATTATTATTGTTTCTCTTAGTCTTGTATCTTTGCCTATATACCCTTTCTTTATCTGAATTAATATACTCATGTTGATTTAGGTATTGTTAATTTAATTTATAGGGGAAACAGATATTGATAAGATTGGAAGATAGAATTAAACATCAATTATTTCTTTATTATTAACTATACTATTAACTAATTATTCTATTTAATTTTTTTTTTTAATTTGCATTTATATCCCGCCCTTCTCCGAAGACTCAGGGCGGCTTACATTATGTCAGGCAATAGTCTTCATCCATTTGTATACTATATACAAAGTCAACTTATTGCCCCCCAACAATTTGGGTCCTCATTTTACCTACCTTATAAAGGATGGAAGGCTGAGTCAACCTTGGGCCTGGTGGGACTTGAACCTGCAATATTGCAGGCAGTTGCTGTTAATAACAGGCTGCATTAACCTGTTGAGCCACCAGAGGCCCATAAATATTTAAGTATGTGATTATTCTAGTTAATGCATTCTAAAAAATTATAATTGAAAGAATATTCAATATCTAAGAGTTGATAGTAAAGATAAACTACAGGAGGAGAAAGGAAATAGAACTTTGTATGATCTTGTGGAGGAAGTTCTTTATGAAACTAGATATGTCAAATACAACAACAGTAACCAAAACTGCAAAAAAAGTTACACAAATGATTGCCTCTCGAGCAGGACAAAAGCTGATAGGGGACATGCTGGAAGGTGAGAAAGTAGGGACTTCAATTTTACAAAGCATGCAGACAACTCTGAATATGATTCAGGAGGTACTTCTAAAAACACAAGAATTGATTGGGGAAAACCATGAAGAATTTAAAAAATGACGTGGATGAGATCAAAGGCAACATAAGAAAATTAGACGAGAGAATGGAAGAAATACAAGAGTCAATGGTTAAGAATAAAGGATAAAAGTAGCGAAGAAAAGAACGGAACAGACAAAAAAAAATTTGGAAGAGACAGAAAAGAAACTGATGGCAAAGAATCGAGAACTTGAAGAGGCAATAACATTTCTGGAAATGGACAATTCCACGTTTTACTTGCGATTTCAGAATATCCAAGAAAATGAAGAAGACCTCCTGAATCTTATTGTAGAGTTGTTGGCGGGTAGTTTGAAGTTGAGTAAGAGCAAACTGCAACAGGGGATTGATGAACTGTATAGGGTGCATATTAACTATGCACGGTGGAATAAATTGCCAAGGGAGGTAGATATACGGTTTACTAAGAGGACAATTATAGATGAAATAAATAGAAGAACCCGAGACACAACAATGACATACAAAGGAAAAGAGATTCTGACTCTTAAACAAATACCCCAAAAGGTAAGAGAATAAAGGCGGAGTTAACACTTTCTCTCCTCCCAACTTATTAGATATAAAATCATGTTTAGGTGGTTGATTTCAGAGGGCTTGCTAATGACCTGGCAAGATAAAAAAATTAATTAGATACAATAGACAAGGCACAGGAGTTTTATGATCAGTTCTTAGCAATAGATGGAAAGTGAGAGTGAGGAGGAGACAGAGGTTAAGAGCCAGGAAGAAGGAAAAGAGTTGGAAATGGAAGTACAGGAGAAGATGGAAAAAGAGGAGCAGGAAAGAATAGGGACAAGGTCAAGGACACAACAGAACCGAATTTAAGAAAAAGAAACTAGGGCTGTCAGTAGAAGGTCAATGGACGAAGAAATTAAACTAATCTCGATCAACATCAATGGCTTAAACTCTCCAGCCAAAAGAAGACAAATTCTAGCTAAATTACAAAAGTATAATACAGATATCACATGCCTACAAGAAGCCCACATCAAAAGACAACAAAGGCATTTATTGGAAGCCTCTAATTAAGAAAACTTTATTCAGCTCTTGCACCACAAAAAGAGAGAGAGAGAGTAGTAGTTATATATATCAAGGATTGGTTATAACTGATGCAAATTTACGCAGATGAGGAGGGAAAAATTTTAGTAATTGAAATAATTGAAATAATGACAAGACAAAAAAAAAAAGAGATGACATTGGCGGCTATTTACGCGCCAAATATTAGACAAGGGGAATTTTATTACAAATTACATTAAAAAATAGCGGAATTGGAAAGTGAAAATATTTGTTTACTGGGAGATTTTAATTCGGTCGTAGATCCAAAGCAAGATTACAGATCGGGGAAGAAAAATAAAAAATAGAGGAAGACATTTACCGTCAACTTTTTTTGATATGGTGCAAGGGTTGAATTTAAAAGATACCTGGAGAGAACAAAATCCACAAATTAATTATCTATCTATCTATCTATCTATCTATCTATCTATCTATCTATCTATCTATCTATCTATCTATCTTTGGTTGTTCGGGTTTTCTCCCGTGTAAAATTGGAAGTGTCTTGCCAAGACACTTCCAATTTTACACGGGAGAAAACCCGAACAACCAAAGACCTATATACAAACACCCGTGAAAACCTCAGAAAACAAATATATATATATTTGTTATATATAACCCGCCCTTACTGACAAACGAGTCCCTAACACGAGGAATGACACCAGACCCACACTCACAAGGTCCACACAGGATGTCACCACCGCACATCCACCCAGAAAGCAGACCCAAACCCACACTGATCATGAAGCACGACCAAGGACCAGAAGCCAGACCGCAGCTGCAACATTAGCCATTTCAAACCCCTCCAATCCATTCATGCAGCAGACTGACACCCACTATGAAGATGTAACACGACCACAAAGCCAAACAACAGCTATGCAGCTCACCAGCTCAAATCCCCCTGCAGCACAGATTAGACTGAGCACAACCAAGCCCCCACCAACACAGGACACACCCCCAGCCAATCAGAGCACAGAAAAACCCCCATCCAATCAGAGCACAGCCAAGCTCCCACCCAATCAGTTCAAACCCCCACTAGCAGTTAAAAGGAAGAAACAGCTGCGATCACACATTGCTCCCAGAAGCACGAAGCTGAAGCCTGAAGATGACGAATGAGACTTCGTCGAAACGTCGCCAAGACACTTCCAATTTTACACGGGAGAAAACCCGAACAACCAAAGACCTATATATATATATATATATACACGCACACACACACACACACACACACACACACACACACACACACACACACACACACACACACATATATATATATATATATATATATATATATATACACATACACTTTTTATTCAAACCCACGATTCATGATCCAAACAGACAAGATTTGGATGGATTTGGAATTAAGTAAAAATATAGAGGAAGCAGAAATAGCAACTAATATATGGGCAGACCAAAACCCACTGACACTAAAATGGAGAGGAAGATCTAAACCAAGAGAAAAATGGACCATGAATCAAAAAGTAATAAAAGAAAAGAAGTATATTGAATGGATGGGAAAAGAACTGGATTTTTTCCTGCAGGAAAATTTAAATGAGGACATGACTTTACAGAACCTTTGGGATACAACCAAGGCTTATGTCAGAGGCCTGACTATTGCATATGGGGCAAGGAGAAATAGAGAAAAAAGAAAACAGCAATTGGATTTACAAGAGAAATTGGAAGAATTAGAATGTAAAAGGCAGACCTCCCCAGATAAGAGAATTAGAGAATGGACGTTGGACTTACCTGAGACGTCCTTTCTAAGAGAGGAGAAAAACGGCAGTCAGGCAAGGGTTAACTCGTCTGTCCAAGTTTCATGGATCCAGACTGCAATTCTTTTTAGCCCCGCCTCTTCTCCTGGACTCTCCAGTTTTTGGCGAAGAAGCTGACGCAGACTGATCTTGTCTTTCTGAAATGATAAACAATTAGTAACCACCCTCCCCCATATGAATAGTCCGGGCCAGAAGGGTGGGGCTGACTGCCGTTTTCCTCCTCTCTGAGAAAGGAGGTCTCAGGTAAGTCCAACATCCATTCTCCAGTTAGGTGGAAAAACAGCAGTCAGGCAAGGGACATACCAAAGCTTGATGTCCAGTAGGGTGGGTGCTGGCCAGCTGAAGAATCAAGGATTGTCGAGATCTGCAATCTGCACTCTGCAAAACCCTTCTGCCGAAAGCAGCTTCCGCTGAGGCGTAACAATAGATCTTGTAGTGCCTGATGAAGGGCGTGGGAGTAGACCAGGTAGCTGCCCTGCAGACTTCTTCCAAGGGGGCTTGGGTGGACCAAGCTGCCGACGTGGCCGCGCTGCTGGTGGAGTGTGCCGTGATGTGCTTAGGCAGGGGTAGACCATGTTTTTCATAGGCCATAGCTATTGTGGCACGTATCCATCTGCCAATGGTAGGACCAGACACCTTAGTGCCTAAGGAAGCAGGTTGGAAAGAGACGAAAAGAGCTTCTGTTCTACGGAAAACTGAAGTGCGGTGTAGATAAAACTTAAGTGCCCGACGGACATCTAACGTGTGCCATTCGTGTTCTCTTCGGTGTGTGGGCGTGGGGGAGAAGTTCGGTAGAACCAGTTCCTGAGATCGGTGAAAAAGTGAATTAACTTTGGGAATGAAGATGGGATTGAGGCATAGAATGACTCGATCTAGATGGAAGATGCATAGGTCCTTTCTTGTTGAGAGGGCTGCCAATTCCAATATGCGACGTGCCAAAGTGATGGCAATAAGGAAGGATACTTTAAACGTTAAAAGTCGTAGAGGAGTTTCCCTTAAGGGTTCAAACGGTGATCTAGTTAGGACCGTAAGTACTTTATCAAGACTCCAGGAAGGGTATCTGTGAATGATGGGAGGGTGTAAGTTGGTAGCTCCTCTTAGGAAGAGTCGGATGACAGTGTTGCTGGTGAGTGATTTTGAAGAACCATAGGTAAGTAATGACGAAATGGCAGAAACCTGTCGCCTAAGAGTGTTGGGCGTGAGGCCTGATTTCAAGCCATCCTGTAAAAACCCTATGATGTGGCCCAACTCTGGATCTGTAGGAGGAATGTCTCATTTACTGAACCAGGAAGAGAATGCTTGCCATGTGGCCTGATATATGCGGTTTGTGGATGGAGGGCGAGCCGCCTGAATTGTAGGTATGGCTTCTTGAGAAATGTTGAGTCGAGTTAGGAAACTCCGCTCAACCTCTAGGCAGTGATTTGCAACCATTGCAGTTCCGGATGGACAAGGGCGCCCTGAGTGAGAACAATTTTGTCGTCTGGAATGCGCCAAGGTTTTGCCACCGAAAGTGATAGTAGATCTGCAAACCAGGGTCTCCTGGGCCAGTGGGGAGCCAGAAGGATGATTTCAGCTGTTTCCTCCAGCAGTTTCCTGATTACTCTGGGAAGCAGGGGAAGGGGAGGAAATGCATAAAGGAGACCTGGAGGCCAAAGGCACCGTAGGGCGTCCATTGCTTCTGCTCCCGGAAATGGGAACCTTGTGAAGTATCTGGGAATTTGATGGTTTGATTGTGATGCGAACAGGTCCACTTCTGGACGACCAAAGCGGAGAGATATTTCGTGAAAGAGTGTCGGAGATAGTTTCCACTCTGCTTGGTCCAAGTTGTGCCGGCTGAGGGCATCTACCCAAACATTTGCCGGGCCGGAGATGTGAGCAGTCCGGATAGATGAAAGGTTGAGTTCGGCCTAATGACCCAACTGAACAGTCTCTGTCATTAGGGACTTGGAGTGAGTGCCTCCCCATTTGTTTATATGGGCTTTTGCTGAGGTGTTGTCCGTGAGGATGAGAATGTCGTGACCCTTCACCAGCTTGCTGAAATGAAGAAGAGCCTTGCAAACTGCTCGAAGCTCTAGCAGGTTTATGTTGTACTTTTGTTCCTGTGAGGACCAGAGGCCTTGAGCCATGTGGGGTCCGAGATGGGCTCCCCAACCTGTGAGGCTGGCATCGGTTGTGAGCGTGATCCTGTTGGGTTCCCGGAACCGACTGCCTTTGGTGATGGTGTCTGATGTCCACCATCGAAGAGAAGATACTGTCTTCTGGGAAAGACAAATCTTGGAGAGAGAATTGTCCTGCCCGTTTCGTTGGTGTGGAAGAAGAGTCCATTGCAGGGTTCTGCTGTGGAGGCGAGACCAGGGAACAATGCCAAATGTGGAAACCATTTTTCCCAACAATTGAGATAAAGCTTTCAAGGCTACAGAATGTGAATACATGACTTCAATAGCCAGGTCTCTGAGACTAGATTGGCGTTCTTGAGAAAGGAAAACCATGGATTGCACGGAATCAATGATGGCCCCCAGGTGTTGGATCTTGGTGGTGGGGGAGAGATGACTTTTTGACCAATTAATGGAAAAACCATGGGCCTGGAGGATTTGGATGGTAGTATTTAGGTCCTGTAGGGCCATTGATTCTGACCTTGACATGATGAGGATATCATCAAGGTAATATTGGATACGGATTGAGTGAGATCTGATGTGACCAATTAATGCTCCTATAACTAGAGAATACTCTGGGAGCAGAGAATAAGCCAAATGGGAGAGCTGTATATTGGAAATGTTGGCCATTGTAACAGAAGCGGAGAAATTTCCTGTGACCAGAGGCAATGGGTATATGTAAATAAGCCTCTGTTAAATCTTATAGATGAAAGGAAATCTCCAGGCTGGATGGCCTCTAAAATAGAGTGTAATGATTGCATCTTGAATTTTCGATAGGAAATATATCAATTTAAGGACTTGAGGTCGAGAATTGCTCTCCATCCCCCTGAGGATTTCCGTACTACAAATAAACATGAATAAAACCCCAGGCCCCGCTGAGGAAAAGGGACCTTCTGAATTGCTTCGATATGAAGAAGATGATCAATAGCCTGTTGCATGACTATTTGGTTAAACTTATTGCGAGATAATGGACAAGTAATGAAAACCTTCGGAGAGTTGGAGAAGAATTCTAAGAAAAGGCCCTGACGGACCGTCTGAAGCACCCAAGCGTCAGATGTGGAATTTTCCCATTGGTCGGTAAATAGGGACAGACGTCCGCCAATAGGAGGGGGAGAAGATGTACTACTTTGATTTGCGGAACCCTCTGCCCCTCCCCCCTTTAAATGGCCTTCTGGAAGAAAATTTGGAAGAAGACCTGACCTGTGTGTCCTGGTGAGAACTCCCTCTGGGCTGGTAAGGCCGTTGGTGATGTGGCTGGTAGAAACTGGAGTCTGAACCTCGAAAGGATTGAGTATGGGGGTTAGGGGTCAGTCGAGAATTGGATCTTCTGGAAAAGGAAGGGAGAATCTTCCATTTGTCTTTAGTCTCGATGAGGAGAGGGTTGAGAGTTGCACCAAACAATTTATCTCCCGAGAATGGTCCAGATGCAAGTCTCCACTTGTTTTTGACATCCACCTGCCAGTGACGGAGCCAGAGAAGCCTGTGTGCTATGATAGATGAGCCTACAGCCTTGGATGCAAAACAAGTGGAGTTGAGTGTAGCATCAGCAGAGTATTCAAGAGCCGCTATGATTTTGTTAAGGTCTTGGTGAGACCTAGAATCAGCTGTTGGTTTTCCAGCTTGTAGTTGTTTTAACCATAAAATGGTGGCTCTGTTGAAGAACGAAGCTGCTGCTGCTGCTTTAAATGACCAGGCGGCCGCTTGATGACCTTTGATCAGAACCTTTTCGGATCTCTTGTCCTTGGGACGGAGATATTCTTCAGAAGGACCCGTGATATGAGATGAAGAGGCAAGCGCCACTATGGGGCTGTCAACTGAGGGAACCTGTAATATGTCAGACATCTCTGGAGCCATATTGTATAAATGTTTGTCAAGACCACAGGGGTAAGGTCCCGAGCACGGGACACCCCATTGGCGATGTACTACGTCTGTGAAAAGCTTAGGAGCCGGAACCATGACCGTGGAAACCAACGGTTCAGAAAATAATGACGTAGAAGGATCCTCCTCAGTAAGATTGCGGTCTTTTGATGTAGACGCTTCTCCCAAGCAAGTAGTCAGTTTGGCTTTGTATAGTAATGATTTAAAGTGTTGAGGTTTAAAAAGACCGATGAAGGATGGCTGGTCTTGTTCAAGGCCCTCATCCTCTGACATAGCTTCATCCAGTAAAATATCCTCCTCTGATAAAATTTCCTGGACTGAATGATCTGGGGAATTAGCATGGTCATGTTCTGACAAAGAATATTCAGAACCTTGAGGTTCCTGTTGGATTTGGACTGAAGACTCGGAAGATCTAGGGGTCTGTTGAATGCATTGTTTCATGCTAGATCTGATAGCCTCTGCAATGAGTTCCCCAAACCCAGGGGGAAGCTGTAAACCTCCAGCAGCCATAGCGGAAGAGGAAGAAGATGGAGCCTGAGGAGGGGAGTTAGGATTTGCACTAGGGCCCTGATCAGATATGGTGTCTGACAATGTCTGAAATAGTGGGCCACTGTCCAAGGGAATAGAAGGAGGATCTGCATTGGGATGATCCGGAGACCAGTTAGAAGGAAAGGAGAGGAGGTAGCAGATATCGGTGAGAGCGCTGATTCCTCTCTAGGTTTATCCCTTGACTGAAGAGGAGGATGTGATTGAGGAGAAGCCTGCTGTTGGGCTTTAGATACAGCTTTTTCAAGGGCCTTATGCCTCCTCTTTTCTACCACAGAATGTGTGGTTAATTTGGACTTGGCCTTGTTTTCCTGGAGGCTCGTGAAGTGCCCTCCCCAGAATCCTCACGCTGAGAGGACTGGGAACTGGATGAAGGCTTCATAGAACGGTGTTTGCTAGTATCTGCAATAAATCAAGAGCCAAATACTATTATTTTTGTGCCCCCAGTAGGCTAGAACTCCTATGGAGTTAATATTGAGGCTATAGAAAAACCCGATCTGCCGTTTGAGCTCCCAAAATGGCGACCGGAGTATTTTCACGCCAAAATTGTTGGCGCTAGCGAAGGGTGGGGTAGCCGCTGAGTCAAGCTCGATGGCGGCAAAAAGGAACGGCCTCCTGTTTCCCCCCACACACACACACCAGCCGGTGACTTACGGTGAGAGGCTGGAAGAATCGCTGGAGAAAACGCTGGCCGCCAAACTTCTGAACGAAGAGGAGCGATCAAAGAGATAAGGCTCTGAACGGCAATCTACTGCGCTGAATACGCTGTTGAGCAAAGGCTGTAAGCGCAGCTAGGGCTCCACCCGATAAGATCGATCGGGGAGCAAAGCAAGCCTCTAGGCTGGAAAAGAGGCTGCTATGTTGGGAATCTGCCAGCCGGCAGCCCGAGCGCCACGAGTGGCCTTCAGCGGTTTCAGACTTTTCTTAGTCCTTCACGCTGGAACGCAATTTAGGTAAGAAGGGAAAAGTCCTGAATAAAGAGCAACCAATGAGCAGGAGCTAAGGAAAGACACGTTTGTCCAGCTAGGGATCGAGTCAAAAACTGGAGAGCCCAGGGGAAGAAGCGGGGCTAAAAAGAATTGCAGATTCAATCCGTGAAGCTTGGACAGACGAGTTAACCCTTGCCTGACGGCCGTTTTCCCACCTAACTGGAGAAGAAAGGGATCTGACTAAACATAAAATAAATTTGCTTTCCCAGGAGGAAATGGCCCAAAAGCTTAAGGCAACAAAACATTTCGAACATGCTAATAAGCTGGAAAGATGGCTGCATACAAATTAAAAAAGGATAAGGAAAAATGATCAATAGTACAACTGCAGGACGAGGAGGGGAATATCCACCATCAGTTAGATGAAATAAAGAGAATAGCCCACAATTATTTTGAAACACCTATATACCCAGGAGAAGGTAGAGGAGGAGGATATAAAGAAATACCTGAAAGATAGAAACTTTCCAACAGTACGCTTCCGGTGGCTTCCGTCTTCCCCGCAGGACGCCTGGAAAGGCGCCCCGAACCGAGATCCCGTAAAAGCTGGTGAAACTGCGAAGAACAGCTGTTAGCCGGCTTCAAAGCTTTCTCTGGATGAAAGAGTTTAGCGAAGAGCGGCTGGAGAGCAGAAGATTGCCCCAGGGGCTCTGCTTTGTTATGCGGAGCCTTGGAGGGGATCCTGCATAATTCAGCCTTGCTCCGGACTCGGTGCGACCCTGCTAATTAGGCAGGACGAGAGGAAGACGCCCACCTCTGCTCAATTGATTCCATTTTGAATACTGGAAGCAGACAGGACAAATACAAGTGATTGATCATTGGGGAAACAAGAAGAGAGCTGACTTCTATTTTTTTAAAAAAAGAAGGAAAAACTTTTCCTCACTTTGATTTAGTGAAGGAAAAAAACTGGCATCTGAGAGGAAGTGGATTGGAGGCTGCTTGTGAGAGAAAGTGAAACTGCGTCTTTGTGTATTCCAGCTGAATTGAAGCTCTCCATAGGAAGCAAGGTGACGGTTTTTATTTTACAACCTTAATTTGAGACTTCATTTAAATCAGAATGGCTTCTAAACCACCTAAAGCCCCTATAACGAGGAGGGGGTCTGAATCAAATCTGGAAGATATGTTAAAGGAACAGAATAGAGTTTCTGAAGAAAGATTTAAGGAACTTATGAAAAATATTTATGAGGTGAAGGACCAGCTTAGAGAGGAAATTAAAGAGAATAATTAACAAATTAGAGAAGATTTATTGATGGCATTTCAAGGTTTGGCAAAAAATTTGGAAGTAATAGAAGATAAAATGGAAGAAATTAGTCAAACGAATCAGTATTTGGAAAATAAAGTGGGAGAATTGCAAAATAAATTGGATAAAAATGAAGATCATGTGGTGGTGTTACAATATAAGGCGAGGGAGAAGGCTTTGAGAATTAGGGGCCTTCAAGAACAGAAGGAAGAAGATCTTTAAAAAGTTATTTCAGAAGCTTTAGCTGAAATGTTAGGACTGGACCCTCGAGATGTTGCTTTTCAAATTGATAAGGCATATAGAGTTAATTCATGGGTAGCGAGGCAGAAAAAGCTCCCAAGAGATATTGTAATTTACTTTTTGACCACCACAATGAGAAATCAGATTTTGCAGGCTACATACAAAAAGAAATTACAAATAGGAGATCAGGAGGTGTTGGTCCTGAAAGAGATTTCTGCTAAAATGTTAAAGGATAGGAGGGATTTTAGATTTTTTACACAAGAGCTCAAGAAACATCAGATTCAATACAGATGGGAGGTGCCAATTGGTTTAACAGTGTTTTTTCAGGGCAGGAAATATCGAATTTATACAGAGCTTAAAGCAAAAGATTTTATTTTTAATGTGTTGAAAGTGGATGTAGAAGCAGTGGATAAAAGCCTTCAAGAGGGACAAATGAGAGAGGAGGCTGAAATGGCACCTGTGATGTCATTATCTCAAGAACAACCTCAAGAACAAAGAATGACAAGGAAAGCTATTAAGCATAAGGAGAAAGAGGAACAACTACAAAGAAAGGAATGGGATATTACTTCTGAAGCTGTGGGAGGAGCTAGGCCGAAGAGTGAGAGTTTTCAGCTGATTGCTCAGAGGCTTCGAGATGCCAGTGATGGCAAATAAATTTCTGACATGGAATGTTAATGGTTTGAATTCAGCACAGAAAAGAAGAAAAATGTTTCATTATTTGAAACAATGTAAAAATGATGTGATTTGTTTGTAAGAGACACATATAAAATTATCAGATCAGAAATATTTGATTAACTCAAAATTAGGTAAAGCTCAGGCAAAATTAGGGATAGCTCAGGCAATAGAGAAGCCTGTTATTAGAACACAAAGCCTGCAATTACTGCAGGTTCGAGCCCGGCCCAAGGTTGACTCAGCCTTCCACCCTTTATAAGATAGGTAAAATGAGGACCCAGATTGTTGGGGGGGCAATAAGTTGACTTTGTAAAAAATATACAAATAGAATGAGACTATTGCCTTATACATTGTAAGCCGCCCTGAGTCTTTGGAGAAGGGCGGGGTATAAATGTAAACAAAAACAAAAAAACATTTTGTTTCTTCATCTTCGAATAAGAAAAATGGTGTAGTGATATACACTTGAAATTAAATATACGAGCTAAATTAATTGAAGCGGATACTCAAGGAAGATATATAGCTTTTGAATTGGTATTAGAAGGAAAAAAAACACTTTTGATTGGTATTTACGCACCTAATCAACAACAAGAAAATTTTTATAAATTGTTACATGAAAAATTGACTTCTTGGGATTTTAAAACGTTTATCATATTAGGAGATTTGAATGGTGTAATGGATATTAAAAAAGACAAGAAAACTCTAAGAATTTTCCTATGCATGCAAGATTGCCTAAATCTTGTTTTGAGATGATGGAAGATCTTGAGTTGAGAGATATTTGGAGAATACAGAATTTTGAAGACAGAGATTATACTTATTTTTCGGATAGACATCAATCTTTTTCATGTATTGATTTTTTATTAATTACTAATGACTTGCTTTCTAGCGTTAAGAAAACGAAGATATTTCCAAGGTGTTTAACTGATTATAGTCCAGTATGGATGGAATTGCAACAAGAAGGAGGCAGAAGATCATGGAGAATAAATGAGAATTTGTTTAAATATGAGTATAATGTAAATCAACGTAACAAACAAATGAAAGAATTTTTTGATTATAATTTGAATAAGGGAACTTCGATAGAAATGGTTTGGCACGCCAGCAAGGCCTTTATGAGAGGTGTTTTAATATATACGAATAATAGACAGAGGAGAAAATTACAAAAACAGCGTAGGTATTTAGAAGAGGAAATTCAGAGGAAACAACAATTATTGGTATATAATCCACATGATTCAAAAATTAGGGATGTGATAAGGATAATACAGAGTCGATTTAATATGTTAATGGCAGACCAGGTGGCAACAAATATACAATATGCTAAACATAATACTTTTTGTAATGCTAATAAATCAGGGAGGTGGCTGGCTTATATGTTAAGGAAAAAACAGAAAGCACGTACTTTTGAAAGAATTGAATACAAGGGTAAGGTGAGATTTCAACAGGATAAAATTAAAAAAGCTTTCCTGGAATATTGTACAAATTTATATGCTAGAGATACAATATTGAATATCGATATTGATAAATATTTGAAAGAATACAAGGTCAAAGGTTTAACTAGTGAACAAAGGGAAGAGTTGAATCGGCCTATAACTTCTGAAGAAATTATTTTGGTGATAATTAGAAGCAGGGAAATCCCCGGGCACAGATGGAGTAACAGCAATATATTATAAAAATGTACACGATGAGATAGTCGGTCCACTTAAGGAGGTATTTAATCAGATACAGATGGGAGGGGGCGTGCCACCATCATGGAGGACTACTTTTATTTCACTGATACCAAAAGAGGATCAGGATTGTACAAAGCCTGGGAAGTATAGACCGATTTCACTCTTGAATAATGATTATAAGATTTTTGCGAAAATATTGGCAAATAGGTTAATGGAAATTGTACAACAAAGGATTCATACTGATCAGTCTGGTTTTATAAAGGGGAGACAAATGAGGAACAATGTTAGGCAGATAGTGAATTTATTGGAATATTTGGATAAGAAAAATCAGATTCCAGCAGCGTTTATTTTTCTGGATGCAGAGAAAGCTTTTGATCGTTTGCATTGGGAATTATTATTCAAATTAACAGACAAAATGCAATTTGGAAATGGTTTTATAAGAATACTTAGGGCAATTTATGAAGAGCAAACAGCGCAGATAATAATTAATGGTAGTTTGACAGATAGTTTTAAAATTGCGAAAGGAACGAGGTAGGGGTGTCCTTTATCACCTTTATTGTTTATTTTGTCTTTGGAACCTTTATTGGATAAGATAAGAGAGTTAAGGGAGATAGAGGGTATTAGAATTAGAAGACATGAATATAAAGTCAGAGCATTTGCAGATGATTTGGTTGTTATGTTGACTCAGCCTATAAATTTGAGTGTATATTTGTTGGAAGTAATTAATCAATATGGAAGGGTCTCAGGGTTTAAAGTGAATCAAAATAGAACAAAAGTGTTAACCAAAAATATGATTAAGAACCAGAAAGAAAAACTAGAGGAAATAACAGGATTTGAAATTGTAAAAAAGGTTAAATATTTAGAGTCTTTCTTACTTCATCAAATGTAAAATTGTATAAGAATAATTATGATGAAAATTCAGAAGGAAATGAATACTTGGAAAAAATTACAATTATCTTTGTTGGGGAGAATAGCAGCTATAAAAATGAATGTTTTACCTAAATTCTTGTTCTTGTTTCAGATGATACCAATAATTAAGAAAGATAAAAATTTGGAAGAATGGCAGATTGGAATTAATAAATTTATATGGGAAGGGAAAAAAGCGAGAGTCAAAATGAAAATAATGCAAGATACACGGGAAAGAGGAGGATTAAAAATGCCTAATTTAAAACTATATTATGAAGCAGTTGTTCTTTCAGTTAATAAGTGATTGGTTTCATTTGACGGAGGAAAGGATTTTGAATATAGAAGGTTATGATTTATTATATGGTTGGCATGCATATTTATTGTATGATAAGAAAGTAGATAAAGCTTTTAAGAATCACGTGTTGAGAATTTCGCTTCTGCGTGTCTGGAAAAAATATTATTATAATTTAAATTATAAAATTCCTATATGGGCAAGTCCTCGGCATGCAGTAGAGAATATAAATATAGAACAGGAACAAGAAATGATTACTTATAACGATCTTTTATATAATGAGAGGGGAAATCTACGACTAAAATCTTTGGATACATTAAAAGAAGAAGGGAGGAATTATACTTGGTTTCAATATGGACAGTTAAAGGCTAGATGGAAAGAAGATCAGAAAATTGGTATTATTCAAAATGAAGAAAATTTGGTTAAACAAATTAGAAATCAAACCCAGGGGCATATAAAGAGATTGTATACTGTGTTGATAGAAATAGATTCTGAAAGAGATTTAATAAAGGATTGTATGATAAAATGGGCACAGAATATTCAAGAACCAATAATGTTGGAAACATGGGAAAAAAATTGGGTTAGAAATGTTAAATTTACGCAAGCGCAGAATTTAAGGGAAAATTTTTATAAGATGTTTTATAGATGGCATTTAGATCCTAAGAAATTATCATGTATGTATCCAGATATGCAAGCGAAATGTTGGAGATGTAATTGTGATGATGCTACATATTTTCATGTATGGTGGACTTGTAAGAAAATTAAGTCTTTCTGGATAAGAATTTGGTGGATTATGCAGAATGTTCTGAAGAAGAAGATAAAGTTCCTACCGCAATTTTTCCTTTTGGGAATAACAACGGACTGTACAGTGATTGAGACTAAGTTGATTTTGAACTTAATAACAGCAGCAAGACTGTTGATTGGACAATATTGGAAGAAAAAAGAATTACCCACAATAGAAGAATGGATATTGAAAGTTTCCAATTTGGCTGAGATGGCTAAAATCTCAGCCTTCTTGAAAGACAATACTCAAGAAAAATATTTAAAAGAATGGAAGAATTGGATTGATTATATTCAAAATAGATATCAGATTAAGAAATTTCAGAT
This sequence comes from Ahaetulla prasina, assembly GCF_028640845.1. Classification (NCBI taxonomy): domain Eukaryota; kingdom Metazoa; phylum Chordata; class Lepidosauria; order Squamata; family Colubridae; genus Ahaetulla; species Ahaetulla prasina. The sequence goes on along the minus strand of NC_080542.1, from coordinate 83,162,958 downwards.
TGCCTTTGAATGAAGAACGTTGTTTTTGATTTTAATGGAAGAAGTCAGGTTATGTGAGAGAGAAGGATTATAATTGTGTTAGATTTTAAAAATTTAATGTATGACTGTTTGTTTATTGAACTATACCTTGTATTTGCTCTGGGAAGTCGAGGGGGAGGGGGGTTTTGGAGGGAGGGGGGGAGGAGGGGGAGGGGGGAGGGGAAAAATTTAATTGTTGTTGTAAAACCTTTTCAATAAAAAAAAAACAACCCTATAAATTCAAGTATATATCTGTTGGAAATAATTGATCGATATGGGAAGTTTCAGGGTTTAAGGTAAATCTGAATAAAACAAAAGCGATAATAAAAAATATGGCCAGACAACAGAAAGAAAAATTAGAGGAAATAATAGGATTTAAAATTGTAAAAAAAGTTAAATATTTAGGGGTTTATATTACATCATCAAATGTGAAATTGTATAAGAATAATTATGAGGTTTTATGGCAAAAAGTTCAGAAGGAGTTGATTGTTTGGAAAAAAGTGCAATTATCGTTGTTGGGGAGAATAGCTGCTATCAAAATGAATGCTTTACCTAGATGTTTATTCCTCTTTCAGATGATACCAATAATTAAGAAAGATAAAAATCTGGAGGAATAGCAAACTGGAATTAATAAATTTATATGGGAAGGTAAAAAAGCAAGGGTTAAAATGAAAATAATTCAAGATTCTCGGGAAAGGGGAGGTTTAAAAATGCCCAATTTTAAATTATACTATGAAGCAGCTGCTCTCTCTGCAATAAGTGATTGGTTTAATCTAACAGAGGAAAGAATTCTGAATATAGAAGGTTATGACTTGCTATATGGATGGCATGCATATTTAATTTATGACAAAAAAGTGGATAAGGCTTTTAAAAATCATGTGTTAAAAACTGCTCTTTTGCGTGTTTGGAAAAAGTGCAATTATCGTTGTTGGGGAGAATAGCTGCTATCAAAATGAATGCTTTACCTAGATGTTTATTCCTCTTTCAGATGATACCAATAATTAAGAAAGATAAAAATCTGGAGGAATAGCAAACTGGAATTAATAAATTTATATGGGAAGGTAAAAAAGCAAGGGTTAAAATGAAAATAATTCAAGATTCTCGGGAAAGGGGAGGTTTAAAAATGCCCAATTTTAAATTATACTATGAAGCAGCTGCTCTCTCTGCAATAAGTGATTGGTTTAATCTAACAGAGGAAAGAATTCTGAATATAGAAGGTTATGACTTGCTATATGGATGGCATGCATATTTAATTTATGACAAAAAAGTGGATAAGGCTTTTAAAAATCATGTGTTAAAAACTGCTCTTTTGCGTGTTTGGAAAAAATACTCTTATAAACTAAATTATAAGGTTGCTATGTGGGCAAGTCCTAGACATACAATAGAGAATATAAATATAGAACAGAATCAAGAAATGATTACATATAAAGATCTTTTGTATACTGAAAGAGGTAATTTGCAATTAAAATCTCTGCATGTATTAAAAGAAGAAGGGAAAAATTATACTTGGTTTCAATATGAGCAACTACGTGCTAGATGGAAGGAAGATCAGAAAATTGGTATAGTGCAGAATGAGGAAAATTTGGTAAAGCAAATTAGAAATCAGTCTCAGGAGCATATAAAGAGATTGTATAATATGTTACTTGAAATAGATTCTGAAAGGGATTTGGTAAAGGACTGTATGATAAAGTGGGCACAAAATTTTCAGGAGCCAATATTATTGGAAACTTGGGAAAAAAATTGGGTTAGAAATGTTAAATTCACGCAGGCACAGAATTTAAGGGAAAATTTTTATAAAATGTTTTATAGATGGCATTTAGATCCTAAGAAACTATTGTGTATGTATCCAGATATGCAAGTAAAATGTTGGAGATGCAATTGTGATGACGCTACATATTTTCATATTTGGTGGACTTGTAAGGATATTAAGGCCTTTTGGATAAAAATTTGGTGGATTTTACAAAATGTTCTGAAAAAGAAGATAAAGTTCCTGACGCAATTTTTTCTTCTGGGAATTATTACAGACTGTACAGTAATTGAGACTAAATTGATTTTAAATCTAATAACAGCGGCAAGATTACTGATAGGACAGTATTGGAAGAAAAAAGAAGTACCTACAATAGAAGAATGGATATTAAAAGTTACCAATTTGGCTGAGGTGGCAAAAATCTCAGCCTTTTTGAAAGACAATACGCTAGAAAGATACTTAAAGGAATGGAAAAAATGGATTGACTATATTCAAAGTAGATATCAGACTAAGAGTTATCAGACTGCCTTTGAATGATTAGGATGTATTATTTCTGATTGTTTTGGGGGAAGTTAGGAACTGATTAGAATTGTAGGAGTATAATTGAGTTGGGAGGGAAAATGTTTTAGCATATGTTTGTTTTATTTTTAACTATACCTTGTGTTTGTTCCGGAAAGTCGGGAGGGGAGGGGGAGGGGGGTTTGTGAAGGGAGGGGGGTGGGGGGAAAAGGGGAAAAAAATTGTAAAACTTTTTCAATTAAAAAAAAAACAAATCGCTGATCAACATTGCACTGTTTTCTCAAAGCATTTGATAACATGAATTGGCAATTTATGTTGTTACAACTAAAATATATGTAGACTTTGGTGAGAAATTTATTAATATGATAAAGGCAATATACCATAAATAAATAAATAGCAGAGGTGATGATAAACCGAGATACAACAGAGAATTTTAATATAAGACAAGGATGTCCATTATCTACTTTACTATTTATATTGACATTGAAAGTGTTAAATAGAAACATTAGACAAGATAAAAGAAATTAAAGGTATGAACATAAAAAAGGAACAATATAAATTTCAGACATTTGCAGATGACTTGATTTTTATCCTGGAAGACTCACAAGAAAATGGACTTAAGCCAATTAGGAAAATCGAAGAGTATGGTGAACTAGCAGGACTGAAAATAAAGAAAGATAAAACTAAAATAATAGTTAACAATGTCACAGACACACAGAAAAAAGAACTAACAAGGAAAAAGGGCGTTGGCTTACCTGAACGCCCCTTCTATGAGAGGGGGAAAAGGCGGTCAGGATTGGGAAATCCTCTGGCTTGCCGTAGGACCGAGTCTGCAAAGATTTCATGAGCCCCGCCTCCTGGTTCTGTGCCCCAGCTTTCGGCGAGGACGTGGGCGCAGACTGATGTGTCATGCTGAAACGATAGAGAATTAGTGTTCACCCCCCCGACGCCCCCCCCCGGTCGGCCGATATAAAAGGGTGGGACTGACCACCGTTTCCGCCTCTTGTAGAAGGGGCGTTCAGGTAAGCCAACACCCTTTCTCAATGTCGGGGGAAACAGCGGTCAGGATTTGGGACATACCAAAGTTATATGTCTGTCCGGGTGGGAGAAGGCCGACGAGTTTGTTCAGAATCTTCATGGATTGCCTGGAGTACCCGTCTTCCAAAGGTGGCATCAGAGGACGCGTATGCGTCCAGTTGATAATGTCGAATAAAGGCTGTCGGATTGGACCATGCTGCAGCCCTACATATCTCTTCGAGCGATGCCTGAGTGGCCCAGGCCACCGAGGTGGAGGCACTCCTGGTGGAGTGTGCAGAAATTCATTGAGGGACTGGCAGAGCCTGCTTTTCGTAAGCCGTGATTATAGTAGCTCTGATCCATCTAGAGAGAACTGACTTGGTGACTCTCATTCCAAGAGATGCAGGCTGAAAGGATATGAAGAGGGCCTCCGTTTTGCGTATTGACTCAGTGCGACGAATGTAAATTTTTAATGCCCTGCGGACGTCTAAAGTGTGCCAGATAAACTCTTGCGGCCTTTGAGGGTTCGGACAGAAGTTAGGTAGAATTAGTTCTTGTGTGCGATGAAAAATCGTGTTAACTTTAGTGAGAAAGGTTCCAAACGTAAGACCACCCTGTCCCTGTGAAAAACACACAGATCCCGACGAGTGGATAATGCTGAAAGTTCCGAGACTCTCCAGGCCGATGTAATGGCTATCAGAAAAGAAACCTTGAAAGAGAGAAAGCGGAGAGAGACTTCCCTCAACGGTTCGAATGGTGTCCGGGTCAAGGCTGACAGAACCTTGTGTAAACTCCACGATGGAAACCGATGGACCACCGGAGGCCTCAGGTTTTCGCTCCACGGAGGAAATCGCGTAGAAGAAGTTCCCTAGACAGGGAATTAGATGATCCGCAGGTAAGTATCGATGATATGGCTGCTAGGTGTCGTCTTAGCGTGTTTGGTGCAAGACCGGCTTCGAAGCCATCATGGAGGAATTCCAATATGTGAAGAATGGAAGCCGATGTAGCTGACCTGGATCGAGCTTCGCACCAGGTAACAAAGGTTCGCCAAGTCACTTGGTAAATACGGGACGTAGATTCACGAAGGGCCGCTTGAATCATAGGTATGACCTTGGAGGGAACCCTGGCATCCTTTAGGAGGAGCCGCTCAACCTCCAAAGGTTGAGCCATTGTGGTTCTGGATGACGAAGCGGTCCCTGGCGGAGGGCTATTCTGCTCCCCGGTATGCGCCATGGGTCTTGCACTGACAGTGCAAGCAGATCCGCAAACCAAGGCCTCCTGGGCCAGTATGGGGCTACTAGTAGCAATTCGGCCCTCTCTTCCAGAAGTTTGCGAATCACCCTGGGAATCAGGGGTAGTGGGGGAAAGGCGTAAAGGAGGCCCTGAGGCCACCTGCTGCGCAGGGCATCCACTGCTTCCACGCCCTGGGACGGGAAGCGAGTGAAGTATCTCGGGAGTTGGTGGTTCGAGGTGGAGGAAAATAGGTCCACCAGAGGCCATCCAAACCGGGATGCCAGGTCCTCGAACAGATCCAATGTAAGAGCCCATTCCGCTTGATCGATCGTACCCCGACTGAGGGAGCCATGGCCTGGAGACCTGTGGGAGGTAAGGTCTGGAATGACGAGACCGTCTCAGAAGTGGTTGCTAAGGGCTTGAAATTTGGAGCCACAGAGGCTCGTTGGCCCCTGTTCTGGGGATTTGAAGGAGGCAACATTTGCATTAAAGGTGCCACCTCCGATTGGTCAGGAAAGGTCTGAAATAAGGGCGCAGCCTCGGAAAAGGGAGGCAAGGCCACTGATGCACGGTCAGGAGACCAGGCTCCAGCATTGGTGGGAGGGGGATAAGCTAAAAAATTGGAAGGGGGCCTATCACTCTGTGGAGGTTCTTCTGGAACAGCTCTGACAGACTTGTCTGACTTTTTCCATCGCCTTATGGCGTCGTTCTTCTGCTTTGGAGTGAGATTTGGGGGCTTTAGCAGCTGGCCCAGGGTCTCCTTTGGCAGACTCCAGGGGAATATTCTCTGAGGGGCCCGCTCCTGGGTTGCTAAAATGGCGGCTCCGTTCTCTACTTTTGGTGATCTCCACCATCTTAGATTGTTTATTTGCCCGCCAAACCAAAGGAAAAATTATAACTCACGACCTCCTTTCAGAAAGAGCCGGATCAGTGATGAGAGGACTCCTTGAATCAGGCCTTGAAATTATCGCTCGCCAAAGAAACAGCTGCTAGCATGATGTATTATGGAGATCGTTTACACCCCTTCCAACGGATTAATCACTAGCTGCAAGGGCTTCAGGCACGATTTGAAACAAAAAGGGAGGAGGGAGGGAGTCTTAGCTCTTCTCGCGCCGACCGTTGATTCATCAGTCGCAAGGATCTTCAGCGAAAAAAAGGGGAAGGTGGAGCAAGAATTTCTCTCCCCCTTTGCCGTCTTAATTGCCTTACACAATGTAAGCCGCCCTGAGTCTTCGGAGAAGGGCGGGATATAAATGTAAATTTAAAAAAAATTGCTAGTCGCTGCGGCTTTCCTTAAAAATTTAAGTAACAAGCTTTTGGCGCGGAAGCCTCCAACACCTTGGCGGCTGCTAGGGATTCCTCCTCCTCTCCGTCGGCGTAATCGCTAGCTGATATTGTTTTAAACGCGGAAAAAAAAACTTGGCGCGGAAGCCTCTAACGCCTCGCGGGTGCTCAGCTTTTAATTAGCAATCACCTCTCGCTGTGCCAATAATCCACGGCCAGCCTTCTGAGCGTGCATCGGGGCTAGCCCGTGGTCACTGACCCAGGAATATGCCGGGCGACTAATTAGTCGAAGGGAAAAAAGGGGCCGGCCTTCAGCAGAATCGGGTTGAAAAACCGTTCGCGCTGGAAAGGTGACAAGAAATTCAATAAAAATAAAAGAAAATAGTCGCTATATCTCAACTGTTCAGGAGAAAACGCAACGACACATCTGGTCCTGGCAAGGACCGAGTCGAAAGCTGGGGCACAGAACCAGGAGGGGGGGCTCATGAAATCTCTGTAGACTCGGTCCTACGGCAAGCCAGAGGATTTCCCAATCCTGACTGCTGTTTCCCCCGACATTAAGAATAGGTATACAGATAGTCAAGAAAGTTAAATACTTAGGAATTCAATTAACAGCAAGGTGTGTAATGATTAAAGAAGATAACTTATAAATTGGCGCAACAAATTAAAACGGATTTAGAGAAGTGGAAAAATTTACAACTATCACTGATGGGAAAAGTAGCCACTATAAAAATGAATATTTTGCCAAATTATTATATTTATTTCAAACAATACCAATAAAGCTGGAAAAATATTTTGAAGAATTAAATAAAACAGTATTAAAATATATCTGGCAAGAGAAAAAAGCAAGGAAAAGTTTGATTCTAAAAGTAGAGGTAGTTTTGGGCTACCAGATTGGGAATTGTATTATCAGGCTTTGACACTTACTTGAGTGAAAGAATAGATAGGCTTGAAGAATAAAAGATTACTAACATTGGAGGGACATGATCTTGAAATAGATTGGCATGCCTTTTTATGGTATGGAAAAAACAAAATACTATTTCCAAAGATACTATGTTAGAAATGTACTATTATTAATTTGAGAAAAATTAAAGAACAATATTATTTGAAAATACCCGTTCGGCTTTCAACAATGGAGGCATTGATTTATCCAAATGTTATTGATAGAGAGAATGTTACTAGATATAAAGATATTTTAAATGAAAAAGGGAAACTTAAAACCAAACAGGAATTGAATGATCAAGGGATTGAGATAACATGGTGGTCATATGCGCAGATATATATCTAGATACATATCTAGAAATGAGAAGGATGTTAAAACTTACAGTTTAAGTAAAGAATTAACAGAATTAGATCAAATATTAACAGGGACAGATGAAAAATTAATTAAAAAAATATATAGCTATTTGTTAAGTATTAAGAAGGAAGATGAACAAGTAAAAGAGACAATGATAGTATGGGCTAAAAATTTTGGCTACTCGATTAAGTTAGACCAATGCAGAAATTATGGGATAGAAATTATAAATTAACAATGTCTACTGCATACATAGAAAAGCGTTATAAAATATTTTATAGATGTCATTTTCCACCCTCAAGTTTAGCAAAGATGATTAAGAATAAATCTGCAAAATATTGGAAATGTCATCAGATGTTATCACCTGGTTCATACGTATGTGGTGGGCATGTCAAAAAGCAAAAAAATATTTTACAAAAATACATAGATAGCTGGAAAAAATGATAAAACATATAGACTTGAAACCAGAGATATTTTTGTTGGGCATTTTATCAGGTAAGTATAATAAAAGGAATGTATATCTGATTTTACCTATATTAACGGCTGCGAGAATAGTATTTGCTCAAGAGTGGAAACGTGAAGAGATCCCAACTGATGAAGGCAGATTAGAAAACTATTAGAATGTGCAGAAATGACAAGCTAACACTTGCAATTAAGGAAAAGAAAAAAACAGAATATTTTATGACTTGGGACTTATTTTATCAATAGCTAGCTGACAAAACAGGAGCTAGAAACAGGAAAATATATGAAAGGATGAGTGGTACAAGGAAGATGTGTTAAATTGGTTAAACAAATAGTACGACTATTATTGGTATTAATATATATTGATATAAATGTGAGGAATATTGCTGTAAACATTTTGAATATTACTTCCTAAAATGATTTGTACCCAGTCAACACACTGTTTCAATTGAAGTTGAAATTTTTATATACTATAAAATAAAATTAAATAAAAACTTATTACAAAAAACCCCCAAAACACTGAACTGTTTTCTGAGCATTATATTTAATTGTATTCTTCATTTTCTTATATCCCAAATGAACTATAGGAGAACAATACAAAGTATATATTGTTCAATCTATGTAGCTTTTAACTGCAAGCTTGCTAAACGAATTATTTGACTTTCTTTGACATCATTGGTATACTCATGTCTATATAAATGATACATTAAAAAGGGGTTGTGCACCAACATTTTCATTAGAATTGTATCGCATGGTTTTCAGACTATAATCTTCAACCACCTAAATATGTCTGCCTAAATAATTGAAATAATTCCAATCCAATCTTTTTCTCTCTCCAATGTTAAAAATCATTTTACGTACTGTACAGGTTTGTAATAGGAACTCAGTAAACCTGCCAGTCGGTAAACACTGCAGCAGCATTTTGAAGTAAATAAAGTATACTTTAATACCTAATGAATAATGCGAAGCATGTTTTTAGGGCAAAAGAGAAGAAAAGAAGAAAAAACAAGTTTGCAAAAGGAACAAGACTAAAATAACAATTTGAGTTACTAAGAAAACATTCTGCCAAGTTCTTCAACTTAAGGATACATTATGATGTCCCTTAGGCAGAAGTATTAGAAAAGCTGCAGAAAAAAATTATAGACATTATAATGAATGCAGGTAGTCCTCGACTTACAATTCATTTAGTGATTGTTCAGTCACAACGGCATTGAAAAAAGTGACTTATTATTTTTCAAATTTACTATCTTTGTAACATCCCCATGATCGGATGATCAAAATTCAAATGTTTGGCAACTGGTTCATACTTATGCCCCAAGATCATATGATCTGCAACCTTTTGACAAACAAAAAGTTCATTTAAGAAGGCGTTCTTATCACTTCTAGCTATTCTCTGGAATTCTGCATTCAATTAGGTGTAACTTTCTTTTTCTCCCTTGCCTTTTGCTTCAATTCTTTCCTAAGCTATTTGCAAAGCTATTTCCTCAGACAATCATTTTGCTTTCTTGCATTTTTTTCTTTGGGATGGTATTAGTTGCTATTTCTTGTACAATGTTGTGAATCTCCATCCATAGTTCTTCAGGCACTCTGTCTATCAGATCTAATTCCTTAAATCTATTTGCCATCTCTATTGTATATTCATCAGGGATATGATTTAGTTCATACCTGAGTGGCCTAGTGCTTTTCCCTACTTTCTTCAATTTAAGCCTAAATTTTGCAACAAGTCACCGTCAGCTCCTGGTCTTGTTTTTATTGATTGGCTTCTCCATCTTTGGCTGCAGAGCATAGTCAATCTGATTTCTGTGTTGACCATCTGATGATGTCCATGTGTAGTCTCATCTCTTGGGTTGCTGGAAAAGAGTGTTTGCTATGACCATCATATTCTCTTGACAAAATTCTATCTGCCTGTGCCCTGCATCATTTTGTACCCCAAGGCCACACCTGCCTGTTATTCTGGTTATGCATCCGGCACTCTCAATTCCTGGCAAATAGATGGGGAAGAAATGGAGATAGTGACAGATTTTATTTTCCTGGGCTCCAAGATCACCACAGATGGGGACTGCAGCCAAGAAATTAAAAGACGCCTGCTCCTAGGAGGAAAGCTATGGCAAATCTAGACAACATATTAAAAAGCAGAGACATCATTCTGTCAGCAAAAATGTGTATAGTCAAGACTATGGTTTTTCCAGTTGCAGTATATGGCCGTGAAAGTTGGACCATAAGAAAGGCTGAGCGTTAAAGAATTGAGGTCTTTGAACTATGGTGCTAGAGAAGACTCCTGCGAGTCCCGGACTGCAAGGTGATCAAATTGGTCAGTACTAGAGGAGATCAACCCTGACTACTCTTTAAAAGGCCAGATCCTGAAGATGAAACTCAAATACTTTGGCCACCTAATGAGAAGGAAGGACTCACTGGAGAAGAGCCTAATTCTGGGAAAGATTGAGGGCAAAAGAAGAGGATGACAGAGTACGAGATGCTGGATGGAGTCACTGAAGCAGTAGGAATGAGTTTAAATGGACTCCAGAGGATGGTAGAGGACAGGAAGGCCTGAAGAAACATTGTCCATGGGGTCGCTATGGATTGGAGATGACTTCTCAACTAACAAGAACAAGAAGTCATCTAAAGAAAAGAAGAATTAGGGGCGACGTGATAGCAGTATTCCAGTATTTGAGGGGCTGCCACAAAGAAGAGGGGGTCAAATTATTCTACAAAGCATCAGAGGACAGGACAAGAAACAATGGTTGGAAACTAACCAAAGAGAGAAGCAACCTGGAATTAAGGAGAAACTTTCTAACAGTGAGGACAGTAAACCCGTAGAACAGCTTGCCTTCAGAAATCATGGGTGTTCCACCACTGGAGGTTTTTAAGAAGACACTGGACAGTCACTTTTCTGAAATTGTATAAGTTCTCCTGCTTGAGCAGGAGACCTCCAAGTCCCAGATCAGCTCAGCTCAGCTCTGTTCTGCTCTGTTCTATTCATAAGAATCCTCCTCAGGATTCAAGTGGAAGTCTTGTAAAAAAATGAATACACTGTATTACCTTACTGAAATAATTTTATTTTAGAAGTTAGTTTTGATCTCAGAGCAGAAGAATATAAATTTTATTACAGTCATCGACCAGCAATACAATACAATACAATAAATTAAAAATAATACTGACATTAATTGTGAATAATAACATCCCTGTTATAAAAATACATGATCTCAAACCGTTAGGGTCACTCCCTAATTTACATGAGTGGAGAGCCGATAAGTATATGAGTAAATGTATTTTTCCCAAAAATTGTTATAGATACCTCCAAAAAATTGGCACAAGTTGACATCTATAATTTTGTAATCAATTTTTTTCTTGTGGACATTGCAGTGACAGAGAATTTTGCCACTGCATGAGTGGCAGCTGGGTTTGAGTCTTGGAGGAAAAACCCTATATAAAAGTCGTCTGTCCTCCCTAACAATCTCTCTAGTAAGGGTAGAATATATATTGATTTATCTACTCTGTATAACTCACAGTACAATAAAACATGTGAGATATCTTCAACTTTTCCTTTACTACATATACATATCCGTTCTGCTATTGGTGTTCTCTTATACCTACCCTGGAGAAGTGCTGAGGGGAAAATATTAAATCTGGCTCTGAAGAAAGCTATTCTTTGTTTTGGGAAGATCAGATCATTTTGCTGATTCCCACACGCCCTGCTTGATTCTGTCCCTACTGTGGACAGGCAACCTATTTCGTTCTTCTTGGAACTCCATGTCCTTCATTCTATCAATTACTACTTGCTTTATTTTGTCAAAGCCTAGGGACATTAAGAATACCAATGATATTGGTACCATAAGAGCCCAGCTTGTGATCTATCGCCTGTTTCCAGGGGAGGGGAAGTTCAGTCAGCACTAGCGGGGACAGTCCCTCTGGAAAGAAATGAAGTTTTAGCTAATAAATGATTATCATCTTCCAGACTCTTACCTGAATTTCAGACATACCTGTCTCAATTCTTATTTATTTAATTAGATTTTTATACCGCCCTTCTCCCGAAGGACTCGGCGATTTACAGCCAGATAAAACAAAACAAGAATAAATACAAGATAAAATAATATTTAAAAAACTTATTAAATTGGCCCAAATTAAAATATAATTAAAACAGTAAAAACCCAATTAAAAACTAAAATCCTACGCCAGTCCTGCGTGAATAAATATATATGTCTTCAGCTCGCGGCAAAAGGTTCGAAGGTCAGGAAGTTGACAGAGACCTGGGGGAAGTTCATTCCAGAGGGTGGGAGCCCCCACAGAGAAGGCCCTTCCCCTGGAGGTCGCCAGCCGACATTGCTTGGCGGACGGCACCCTAAGGAATCCCTCTCTGTGAGAACATACGGATCGGTGAGAGGCAATCGGTGGCAGTAGGCGGTCCCGTAAATAACCCGGCCCTATGCCATGGAGCGCTTTAAAGGTAGTAACCAACACCTTGAAGTGCACCCGAAGACCACAGGTAGCCAGTGCAGCCTGCGCAGGAGTAGTGTCACATGGGAGCCACGAGCGGTTCCCTCTATCACCCACACAGCTGCATTCTGGACCAACTGGAGCCTCCGGGTGCTCTTCAAGGGGAGCCCCATGTAGAGAGCATTGCAGTAATCCAAGCGAGAGGTAACAAGAGCATGAGTGACCATGCATAGGGCATCCCAGTCAAGGAAGGGGCGCAACTGACGAATCAGGCGGACCTGATAAAAAGCTCTCCTGGAGACGGCCGTCAGGTGATCTTCAAAAGACAGCCGCCCATCCAGGAGAACGCCCAAGTTGCTCACCCTTTCCATCGGGGCCAATTCTTAGCTGGGCATTTGGAGTTCATTTGGGTGCAGCTAAGATGGCTTGCAGGAATTTGGTTTGTATGGTTTCTAGCAAGTTTTTCTTTGCAAGGATTCCTGTTTGTGCCCCATAAAGGATTTGCGCCAATGTTTTGGCCTCAAAAAGTTTTAAGGCAGCAGGTGCTAATTGACCTCCGCCTGTATAAAATAAATGTTTAATTGCATTTGAGGACCTATTGGCTGCATGTGCCTTCCATGTCCCTTGTGAGTGGAAGACCACCTCAATGTATCTAAATGTCCTAACCTGTTTCAATCTGCGTCCTTAAATTTTCCAGGAGTATTGTCTGGGTCTTTTAGCAAAAACTAAAATTTTGGATTTATCAAAGTTAAGGACCAACTTGTTCTGGCTACAAAAGCCAAGCGTTGCCCTAATTGCTCTCTTCAGTCCTATGGGAGTTTGTGAAATAATAGCAGCAGCATCGGCACATAGAAGAATCAGGATTTTGTGTTGTGCTATGTTAGGAGGATGTAGATCAGGGTTCTGCAAGAGACTGATCAGGGGGTTAATACAGAAGTTAAAAAGGGAGGGGGACAGGATGTAGCCCTACCGTACCTTTTTGAACCCTTACTGGACCGGTTAAAGTCCCTTGAGGATTACACCTCACTTTCAAGGTGGAATTGGCATACAATTTTTGTATGAGGAAAAAGAGGTGTTTATCGATTGTAGTGCATTTTAATTTCTCCCATAGAGTGTTCCTGGATATTGAATCAAAGGCCTGCTTAAAATCAAGGAAGGCCACATAAAGAGAGGATTTTTTTTGTACATATATTTTTTCACCAGATGGTGAAATACCTGGATATGATCCACCATAAATCTTCCTTCCCTAAAACCGGCTTGTTCATCTTTGATTATCCACCCCTGAAATTAGCCAATCCTGAAGTTTATAGTTTAAGTGCTTGGCATACAATTTACTAATAACACTCAGAAGACTAATGGGTCTATAATTGCCTAGATCATTTCTATTACCCTTTTTATAGATTGGTATAATAATTGCTAATCCCCAATCTCTTGGCATATGGCCTGTTTTATCTATAAATGTAAACAAAGATGCTAAAAGTGGGGCCCACCAACTGGTGTTCTTTTTGATTATTTCTGGGAGGACATTATCAGCACCAGGTGCCTTATTAGCCTTAAGGGCTCCAATCAACCGGGATATCTCTTCTGGTGTAACAGCAGGCCAGTAAGCAGTTTGGTCCAAACTAATGTGGCTTTCCTTAGTTACACAGTCGGGGTCTGTATACAAATCTCTAAAATATTCTTCCCAGGCCTGAATCGGTACCTAATTAGTTGGGGGTAGGGGGGATTTCCCCAATCCTCTGGTGATGTACCAAAAAAGGGATGTATTTTTTGTCCTGACTGATATAATTAATTTCTGCCAAGTCAGCTTCAAAGCCGCACTTTTCTTTTCTTTTAGGAGGGTCTTTTATTGTGCCTTCAACTATTTTAAGAAGTGAGTGTGATCCTCAGAAGGATCATTTTTACTTTTTCTGTACTCATTATATATCCTTTTTAATTGCATGGAATCTCTATCAAACCATTTTTTTGTTCTTTAAAAACGCTTTTTGGAGTATTCTGTTTGTGAGAACTGATTTCAAATTTGAAAAGTCAAAGTTTCAAACTCCTCTAAGTATGGTCCTTTAAACTTATTTCTTAGTAGAGATGTATGTAATTCCATGGTTTCTGGAACTAACATCCATTTAGTAACTTCCTTTGCATTTTTCTCAGTCCATTTAATTTTACCTGGGAATTTTGGCTCTCTAACCTGGGTAGGTAGGTTGAGACAGCCCTAAGTAATTTCTGGTGTAATGTAAGAGTATGGATAAGTGAATCGTGATCACTTTCCAGATGCGAGTCTACTTCCATCTTCTGCAAGAACTTCAGGAGGTCATATGATATTATCCAGTAATCAACTGTGGATTTTCTTCCTGCTCCCTGGTAAGTATAGTCTGCTAGGTAGTCACCCCAAGTGGAACCCTTCAGGATACAAAGGTCTAAACGTACAGTCATTTGTCTTACCCACAGATCTGCCCGATTTGCCTTAGTGTCTTTAAATTGTCTGGAAGGCAGGGGTTCTCCTGGTACATTCTCATCATAATGGATCTTAAATTGATTAAATAATGCTTGATCGTTTGGGCCCATCCTAGAATTTAAGTCCCCCCACCAATAATTATTGCTGCTATAACGTATTTATCTAAGCAGCTCAGGGTAAAATCTTCTATGCTGTCCCAAATCTTGTTGATCAAATTATTCTTATTGAGTGGGGGAATGTAGATATTAAAAAGCAAAATCTCCACGTTTAAATAAGAGTAAGGTAGACACAATCCATGGCTGCAAAGGTGGCAGTGATACACATTTAAATTGCAGGGATGTATTCACTAATGTCACAATACCCCTTTTAGCTCTCCCACCCACCTTACTTGAGACAGCTGGAATAGTGTTAACCCAATAACTATCTAACTCTATCTCTGCAGAGGCCCAGATTTCCTGTAAGAAGAGAACGTCAAATTGTGACATTACAGTAAAAAAAAAGTTGGTCTTTTGATGGAACAATCCAACCTGCTATATTCCAGGTTATGATGGAGAGGGGATCCTCTTTTGCAGCTCATCAGGAAATTTGATTTATACAAAGGGAAGTTGTATGTTTGTTGCAATGGCCTGAGGTGTCGTTATGTACAAGATTGGCCTTCTCTAAAAGGAGGGGTGCCCCATCTAAATTCTGTGTCGACTCCTGGTAAAATTGTTCAAGGTAAGAGGATTTAGCATCAGCTAACAAGGATTGCTCTCAGAGCAAACTAATGTTAAAGTAAAATAATAGGTTAAACACATCTTTGTAAGAAAAAAATCTGTTTTTTTCCCCAGAGTGTGATTAAAAAGATTTAATTTCCTGAACTTTGTGTGAAGTTCTTAGAAGTAATACATACAATACTTGCCTGTGAAAAACAGTATAAGAATTTGTCTTCTTCAAAACAAAAAGACTGTGTCAGCTATCTGTCCCCTCCCCCCCAACTTAGCTATTGCAATAAAGTTCCATCTCATCCTGTCTACTATTCTTATTTCATTATTTCCTAAGTTAGAGAGAGAAATAAAATAAAATAAAAGCATGGTGATAAAAGAAATGAAGGAGTATAGTAGTAGGAATAGATAATTTCAGATGGCTGAAATCTGAAGTGACTTTAGTGATTTAGTAAAATGAATGCTTGGAAAGTGGAGATAAAAGCATCTACTTTATGCAAAAACTTACTAATTAAAATCTAGACCATTCCAACCTGTTGACTCTGAGAGATATTTTTAAGGGAACTTTTATGGGAAAGTTTATTTATTCAATTTGTGTAACTGCCCATTTCAAACCAGTGACTCAGTCATTATGACTTTGTCGATCATATAAATGGGAAAATCAGTAAGGATACTGGTCAGCATTATATAAAAGGAAGTTAACAAATAAGAATACCCCACAAAGAGGTACTTTTTGTGCCTCTTTTTTGTGCATAATTTAACTGTAATTATAATTCAATAGTGATCAAATAAATCCTTTTACTGCTGTAAGATTGATCAGCAACTTTGTAGCAAGTAGAATTTCCTTGTTTTCTTAATTATAATTTTTGCAATCAAAAAGGTTGCAAAGCCTAGTGGATATCTTCAGGATAGGAAAAGATAAGTCCTTCCTGTGCAGTCCTGTTCATTTGTTTATTTAAAAAAAATAGACACTTGCAAAGGGTGGAAAACAAAACTAGTGGATTGGTTCCTGCTACAGCAGCACTGCATTCTGCCTCCTTTCCTAGAGGACAAACGGTACAACCATAACTTAGGAATTAACAATTCCACTATATACCTGTGACCTCTTTGAGCTCCTCTTTGATCTTTGCAACTTCTTCTGCAGTTAGATCTCCTTTTTTCAGTAAAATCACCTGTGGTTGTTCATCTTCCTTATCACTTCCACTGTCATCTTCAGGAGCTGGAAGCTGTTCTCTCTGGAAAAGATTTCAGTACCAATCTACACAAATAGGTTACCTTTAAAAAAAGAAACTTTAAATAGGGGAAAGAAAGTTGAGTAGTGAAAAGGTTGCACTAAAAAGGTGAAGTTAATCTCTTCCAGAAGTTTTCTGAGTCTTCATATTGTGACCCTATCTCCTACTTTAGGAGAAATACTTGGAAAATTTTCCAAATATCACCATCTGTCTGTGGAAGATATCATATGTCCAGGGGGAAGCTCCAGGAAAATAAGGAAAAAGTGACTTCCACAGCAGAGAAAAAAGATATTCTTAGCACAGAAACTTGCCTAGACTTGCTATCTATTTCTAAAAAACCCAAACTTTAATCAAAGGTTGTATCTTTTCCCAGGTTTCACAGCTTTTTTCCTTTTTCTTCCTTTTCCAGTTTTGCCCTCAATCATATCTACAGAGGTGTTTTTCCTATCCCAAAACCAGCAGAAAATACTATTGTAAATTTTCTATGGCATTATATAGGATGGGACTAGAATATCTCTATGTGGCAAAAAAACAACAAAAAAACAACAACAGTGACTTCTTGTGCAAACTTGATCCTAAATCTGTAGCTTGACAAGAGAATGTGTAAGTACTGGTAGTTAGAAAACTACAGTTAATTTATGACCACAATTGAGCTCAGAATCTCAGTCATTATGCAACGTGGTCATTAAAGTGAAATGTCACAACTGCTTCAGTTGTGTAATTCCAGCACTCCTGATTGCAGTTATTTGAATGTGGTCATTAAGCAAGCAGTATCCCATTTAAGGAAGAAGAGGTGACTGTGATATGGTGGGCGCTTTCGTTCAGCGCTACCACTTTTCACCTTGCGCTGAACGAAACGAAGGACGGGATGGATTTTAAGGAAAGGGAGGGCCCAAGGAACAGAAACAGAAGGTGGGGAAGTCTATGGAAATTCTCAGTCATCCAGATCATGGTTGTCCCAAAGGTGCTTTTTCAAGAGCTGAAGAAGCTTCTTGGATAAAAAGCGAAACGTCTTCAAAGAAAAAAACAGAAAGTCCAGTTGCTTCTTGAAAAACCGCCTTTGGGAGAAGGGGGGAAGTTTGATACTGTTACCTTGGTGTCCACGGTGGGCCCCTCTCGATAGCCGATTCGCTCTTTGAAATGACTCAGGAAAGCGGGTTCGGCCGGCTTCACATACGAAACCTGATTCTTTTTGCTCATAATCGAGGATTGAAGAGACTGCGCCTCCAGACACTCTTTCAACTAGTTTCCGCACAGGTCACATGGGAGGAGCTGCTCTCAGCCACCTCCTTTCCCTGCTTGACGATGGTTGCTCCCATTTTGGCTTCAGCGCAGAAGCAGAGGCTTCCTGAGCGCCTAATATAAAAAGGGCGCCATTTTGAACAGAGTGAACGTTTGTGCTCAACGGAGATGAAACGGAAGGGGTGGAAAGAAGAGGATGGCGTCCGAGAGCCCAAGTAGGTGGCTGAGAGAGGACGACTAATGAGAGGCTAAAATGGTGTCTATAGGAAGAAGACGGAGCTGAGAAAAAGCTTCTCTATCGGGAGCTTGAAACAGAAATGGTCAGGAGAGCCTCATTAGCCCCGAGGACCACAATTCTATATTATTTGCTCGCACCGCCGTTTCTAGAGTTAAAATTAAAGAATATCAGTCTGCGCTGATATTTTTTGTGAAATACAACCCCGGCAGCTGGCCCTGTTTTTCATTCAGTAGAATACTAATATTTAGTGTAACTGCACTGATAACGTTGTAAAGTCCATTTATTAATATGTCTAAGCTCATAACTGCCAATCAAGAGACTTAAACAGAGGCTTGAGTAAAATAGCATTTAATCTTGATCAAGCTTAAATGGTTAGCTGTTCCAAACACATAATGGTGCATACATACATGCAAGGAAGAACTACGAACTTATGACAGAAAGCGATGTCCTCTTATACCCAAAAAGTCATAAATCCTCAACTCTGGCATCTGTGTATTCTGGAATCTGGTTTGCATGTTCCCATAGTATAAGTCAGTGAATGTAAACTAACTTCTGGATTTACATCGGGTCACACAATAGTAAGGGTCAGTGTATGTAATCTGACTTCTTTCTGTGGTGTTATCTTTTCCATTTGTCTTCTTAATTACCACTTGATTTCCTGGAGGATGACATACACGTTCTCAGCCAGAGTGGGGTGGGGAGAGATCAAATGATGGACTCTGACAATTTCCAGAGACTGTCATTGGTGGGATGAGGTATCAGTAACAATTCAGGAATTTAGTCAGTGTGACCTCCATAACCATCCATGATGGCATATTTATGTTCTAACCACAAAAGGGCACAATATATATATGTCAGTGTTATGGGAAACAGATATTTACCATGTGCAGTTATACAAACAAGAGACCAAGACATTAGCAAGTTTCCTACTAATTCTAGTATTTTAGTATATATGTTCCCTTCATTCCTCCCTTTTGAATTAGTATGATGGTATGCATGCCATCATGATGAATAACCTTATTCTATTCAGCATATAAATGGGAGCGTTCCTATGAGCATACATTCCAGCTTCTGCCCAGGTGGTCAGCCTTATACCTGAACTCTGGAGACCAGCAATCTTTCTCTGGTCTACTTCCTTATAAACAGGTACACAGGGTGGGCAGTATATATATTAAAAAATGCTTTATTCCAGTGGCTAGGCAATTGCACATAGGCAAAATTTCTAATATAAGCCATCTGGAGCATGCCAATTACCACATCCGTCCATAACCTATTCTAATCTAGTTATTTTCAAATAGGTTACTAGGTTGTGTCAGTTCATAATTGCTGGTAATGTATGATTTTTTACCATCATCTGCTCCTCCCATTTATCCTATGCATAAGAAAAGTTCAAATGTTGAACCATTGCATTCTTATACCTTCAAAATTTTCAGGGAGTATGATATCAATATCTCCTAGGTCTAATGATCAGGTTTCTATAGGAGCAATCCCTTGCACGTTTCAACAATCACAGTGTTGCAGTTCACAAGTACAATCAATAATAACAACAGCATTCAGTAACACAATCTGTAGAGTGCAAGGTTGCACAGCTGCTTTTGAATCTTCAGATGGAGTAAAAGAGTCCACCAATCAGGTCAGTAAGGCAAAACTTGTTTCTCCTGCAAAGAGAAAAATTCCAAACAAAACATATGCATCAACATGACCACATTTTTGAAAATGTTCATTCTCAGTTGGTCTCCAGGAATCAGTTGGCACTTGTGGAGTTCTTTCATGGAGCAAGTTTCTCTTCCACCTGACAGAAATCTAAGGTGTTCAGGACTTGCTGCTTGCAGAAATCTAAGGTGTTCAGG
This sequence comes from Ahaetulla prasina, assembly GCF_028640845.1. NCBI lineage: Eukaryota > Metazoa > Chordata > Lepidosauria > Squamata > Colubridae > Ahaetulla > Ahaetulla prasina. Next base: position 83,143,232 of record NC_080542.1, on the reverse strand, counting down.
ACTTGCTGCTTGCAGAAATCTAAGGTGTTCAGGACTTGCTGTGACAAATACAATCCTTACATGAATATATAAAACAAGAAAGAAAACCTTACAATGAATTGCCACCCTTCCCCCATCTGGGGATTGAAAAAAGAGTCTTTTGATCATTACATGTCCAAGCATTACATGTCCATTTCTTTATTGGGAAGTTCTGCTCCACTTTGGTGTTTTTGGTGACTTTCAGTAGAGGCTGGCTCAAATGGATGGAATGTCTCTTTTGGGGAAAGCATCTTGACCCATGTATTTGGTTTCCACAGGTTTGAGTCATCTGCAGGACTAAAAAACATGAGAAAGGGTCCCCTTCTCCTCCCTTTCTAGGTGAGAAAAGGCATTGTTGGAGGATTAGGGAGGGGGCCAAAGGAGAATAGATAGCTTGCAGATAGAACTTGAAAACTGGTACAATATATTTCCATATGAGAAAAGGTGGCTGGTCCATCCTGGACGAAAAGTCATTTTCCTTCTTTCCAGCACTTTTAAAATTCATACTCACACAAAAGTAGGGACAAAGACGAAATGACACAACTTGGGGAGGTGGTTTACACACAAGTCTCAGTTTTTTAACAAACATACTACGTGGAAGACAGAGAGAAAGACAAACAATCAACAAAAACATACTATGTGGAAGACAGAGAAAAAGACAAACAATCAACAAAAAACCCATCTCCCACCCTTTTTATTCAGGTGTGGAAGTTGTTCACTAACAAATCCACAGTATCAAAAACTTCCAAAAACAAATCACATCATATCTTAGTGAAATCACCATTTGTCTTACTTGTTCATACTTTTCTAACTCCTAACTCCTATCATTAAACCGTTATTTTAGTGCCTTAAGCTTCAAATTCAAAGCTTGACTTAACAAATTAAATTCTTCATAGCACCAGTATCCTTCTAAGTTTCTTTCCACATCTTGTAATAAATAAATAGAATTTTATTGGCCAAGTGTGATTGGACACACAAGGAATTTGTCTTGGTGCATATGCTCTCAGTGTAGATAAAAGAAAAGATACGTTCATCAAGGTACAACATTTACAACACAATTGATGGTCAATATATCAATATAAATCATAAGGACTGCCAGCATTATTGTCTAACTTATAATTGTCTAACTTATCTCTGAAATAGTTCTTAAAACAGGGCACATCTTGTGCTACTAAAAAAAATAAAAATAAACAGTACAAACAGCAAATAAGGGGCGCCTTGAGTCTGATTCAAAAAAAATGCATTTTATAAGCTTATGGGTAAGTCTTTTTATGTGGAAAATCTGAGTGCATTTAAAAAACAAAAACAGATTTCTGCTTAAAAAATAAAAAAAATAAAAATGCACCCATACATAGCCATTTGTGTGAAATGCTGTAGGGTTTCCTGCCTGGGCAGGGGTTGGACTAGAAGACCTCCAAGAGTCCCTTCCAACTCTTATTATGTATGTTAACAGCTTCAAAAATACAAAGCTAAATGACACATTTTTAGTCAACTGTGTGCTTTGAAAACATTTATAAATGTATAGGTTTAATCAGGCAGTTTAAACCTCAAACATTTCCAGAAAAAATAAAAAGAAAAATTAAAATCAAAATCAAAATTGTATACAGGGTTAAAAATTAGAATCAAAATTGTTTTCAGGGTGGAAAAGAAAATATATCTGCAGGGCTTTTATGCAGATGAAGAAATTCCAAATCAGTGAAAAGCAAAGCTCCAAAGAGCCTATTTGTCCCTCCCTTCTCAGACAGGCTCAGCAGAGAAAAAAAAATGGAGGGGGGGGTGTGAATGGTTCTCCCCCTTCGCCCACCCCCTCCCCTGGCTCAACAGGGAGTGATGGGGGGGTAGTTAAGATGACAGAGAGAAAAAAAAAATTCAAAAAGTCCACCCTGAGGGGGGGGGAATGGCTGTTGTCCAGCCCCCCTTTCTCTCACCCCTCCCAACCTGGCTCAACAGAGAGCGAGGGGGGGTGGAGGTTAGAATAAATCAGTGAGGGCTAGGGTTAGGAAAAAATTCCAAAAGTAATTCATTGCAGCAGTCAAGCTGCTTGCTCCATTTCTCTCATGCATCCAAACACACACACACACACACACACTTCTTGCAAATCCAAAAGACAACACAGAAATCTCACACCTTCTCAATGAGTTTCTCTTAACACTGCAATCAGGCTGCATTCCATGCAAATCAAGCATCACAATTATCTCAGGGAGCTTTCTTACAAGCTGCACTCTCTCAACAATTATTATGCACGTCTGGAAATGATGGCACACATACATACACACACACCATCAAACAACATTTACAGACCTGGGGAAGTTGTCTCTTTAAATCCTCTCCCTTCAAGTGGGAAAACTCAGAGCAGTTTCTAGCTGACCAAACCATGGAGGCTGAAGTCAAATTCCCTGATTCACTGGCCATTATTTTGGGAGATCTAACATTTTGAAGATACCACTGCAGACCTGGATGTACTCACAGAGACTGTAACATCATATGTCAGCTTCTGTGAAGACCTATGTGTACTGACAAAGAACTTACGAATATACAGTAACAACAAACCTTGGTTCACACCTAAACTTAAGCAGCTAAGTCATTCCAAAGAGGAAGCCTACAGGAAAGGTGATAAAATGCTGTACAATCAGGCCAGAAATGTAACCAGAGTACAGTACAATCACTTATCCAACAATCGATCCTATACTCAAATTATGCTCAATTGGGCCTGCTCAGTGGCCACTCCCTTCCTTAATTCTTTCTACCCTTCTCATCCTTCTTCTACTTTCTTAATCCTTTCTCCTCCTCCTCACTTTCTTACTTCCTTCCTCCATCTCTTTCTACTTTCTTCGTTCTTCCTCTCCTTCTCTTTCCTACTTCTCTTTCTCCTTCCCGCTTCTGGCTGCCAGCCTTTCCAACCCTCTATCTTCCCCTCCTTCTCCTATCCTATCTTCCCCTTCCCTTCTTTCCTACCCACCTGCCTACCATCAAAACGACACTATAGAGCATTGCACATCAGAATAACTAGACCCAAGAACAGTTTTTTCCATGAAGGAAAGCCATCACTCTGCTAAACTTATTTCCTTCAACAATGTCAAACTATTTACTAAATCTACACTACTAGAAGTTTAAGTAATTTGCAAGCTGGCCATACAAATCACAATCAATTCAATCACATTCAATTCTACATGCATACCCAAGAATTTTAGCAGAACTCACACCAAATTGATCCTGGGTCTTCTTACCACACATAACAGCATCCACCTCTTTAAGCAGTAGAATGTCTCTGCTCTGGGGTGTTGTGGGCGTTTATCTTGTTAGAGTCAGGGCTATTAAGGACCATTCACTTTTCCAGGAAACAGATAAAACTCCTGGGGGAATTTTAAGGGGGACTCCCTGCTGAGTGCATTTTACAATTGCTCCCAGCTTTGCTAGGGAGTCCTTTCCCAAAACATTTTCCCAAAACATTGTGGCAATATTTAGAAAGGAACGCTTGAGTGATGGTCCCTGAAAGTAGCTTGTGTTACTTAAAAAGAGTGAGATCTGATCCTTACTTTTATCTCCATCAGAGAGTCTGAGGAAGCAATTTGCCCTCAGAGCCCCATCAATAAAATTCAGGATAAAATTCAGGGTCTGGGCTGATGTGAGGTGAAGGAGCTAGGGTTTTGGGGTTTCTGGCCTGAAGCCTCCCCGCCCAGTGACTGAACTGGGACATTGTTGTTCAAAGGGCATTATCTCCTCCAATGGGCAAATTGAAGACAACATTGATCTCTATGGATGGAGGTACTCCAGGGGTAACTGAAGTTCCCCTCCCTCTTCTTTGGGGATTCCAGGAAGCAGCTGCTAAAAGAGCGGGTTGCTTTTGCATTCTCCTTTCTTACGGTTCTCTGCAGTGGGGTGGGGGGTTTGTAGTTTTGCAATTTCTTTCTTATGTCGGAGGTGCTTTGACTCACGAAAGTTATTTTCAGCAAAACATCATCAGTAAACTTTGGTCAGTAAACTTTGCAAAACCAATCCTTCAAACGATTCAGAAAAAGGGGTGGGGGGATTTTTGAAGGATCTGATGAATGCAGTGGAAGTTTACTGTTTTTTCTTTTGGGACACCCAGGTTTAATCCTTGCAGGACAAAATCCCTAGTTCTCTGGAGGATGAGAGCACTCCCTGCAAGGTGGGAATTCCAATTGAAAGGAATTGGAGTGCTGCTGTAGGCACTTAAGCCAGGCATAGCATTTGCATCGTAATATGGTGTGGGGAAAACTTTCCTTCCTCCTCAGTCACTTTGGCTAGTTTGTTTCTTTTTCTGAAAGTGACAAGGGGGAGAGGATGTTGGAGTGAGCCCACACGCTCTCTGAATCTCTGGCTGACAGAGGAGGTTGAAAAAGAAACCAACAAAGAATTCCTCTTCAGTTCATCTGATGGTAGCCAAAAAATCAGCAAATTTGTTGATAAAATCTAAATCAAAGCTGCCTTCTGGAAGCCAAGCTCCCATGCTAGTAGGTTGGCCAGATGGTTTTAAAAGCAACTTTGATTGCTACGGTAGGTCTAAAATCATCTGAAAAGTGTCCCAATCACTAAATACAGTTAGAGGGAAACACAGATCTACTCTTCCAAAGAGGTTACTCTTTCCAAAAAGGCTACCACTATGGTTGCCAATTTTATTTTTATAAATAAAATTTCAGGGTGCCGTCGGCGCGACAATGTCGTCTGGCGACACCCAGGGGACGGGCCTTCTCTGTGGGGGCCCCCGCCCTCTGGAACGAGCTCCCCCCAGGACTTCGTCAACTTCCGGACCTCCGAACCTTTCGCCGCGAGCTCAAAACTTACTTATTTATCTGCGCTGGACTGGGTTAGTTTTTTAAGTTATGGGTTTTTAAATGGGTTTTACTTCCAAATTTTAATTATGGCCAATTTAAATAAGTTTTTTATTAGTATTTTAATTGTATGTATTGTGCATTTTACTTGGCTGTGAACCGCCCTGAGTCCTTCGGGAGAAGGGCGGTATACAAATTTAAATAATAAATAAATAAATAAATAAATATATTTTATTCTTTTTTATTTTTTATTTATTTTTGGTTTTTTTTTGTAAGGAATTTTACCTGACACAAGCTCGGGGTCTGCCTCACTCTCGGGCCGGGGACAGCTCGAAGTTCTTGGCCAAAGACCCGTCTCTTCCCTCGAGACTTTCTCGGGCTTCTTCGGTCAGGGGGTTTTGAGTAAAACCCTCCCTCTTCTTAGTAAGGGCTTTTGTCCAGTGAGGGGCTTTCTCGGGCACTTCCTAGGCTCGGAACTGACAAACTCTCCTTTTTTCAAAAGGATTTCTTGGGCTCCCCTTTCAAGCTCAGAGTTTTGACCAGAACGACCCTTTCACTGCAGACTTTTTATTCCAACAGTCACCCGCTTTTCAAAGCGATCCGCTCTGGCTGATATTCTCGCGAATAATCAGAACCGCAAATTGGATCTCCGCACTCACTTGGAGGGCAAACCTCTAGTAGGAATTTCCCTCCTCTCATTCACGCACACGCAAAGCAACACTCCCCTCTTACCTCCCCCCCCAAAAAAATTTCTACTCACCTAGGATTGTACAATCTTCCCGGTTCAAGCCTCAATGGGGCGTTCAGGTCCGGCTGGAATCAGGATCTGCTGGCATCCGGCCAGTCCAATATCACCAGTTCAAACGTACTGGGAGCGCTCTTTGACATTGTCTATGGCCCATGCCAGTTTTTCCTGCCCACCGTTTTGAAGGCCTGCTGAACTTCAATGGAGTTCAGAATTGTGGGGGGCTAAATGTAGCCATTTCGAAGAAAAGCATTGCCTTCGAGCCCCACGTCTGGGTGCCAAATGTAAAGTCCATTTATTAATATGTCTAAGCTCATAACTGCCAATCAAGAGACTTAAACAGAGGCTTGAGTAAAATAGCATTTAATCTTGATCAAGCTTAAATGGTTAGCTGTTCCAAACACATAATGGTGCATACATACATGCAAGGAAGAACTACGAACTTATGACAGAAAGCGATGTCCTCTTATACCCAAAAAGTCATAATCCTCAACTCTGGCATCTGTGTATTCTGGAATCTGGTTTGCATGTTCCCATAGTATAAGTCAGTGAATGTAAACTAACTTCTGGATTTACATCGGGTCACACAATAGTAAGGGTCAGTGTATGTAATCTGACTTCTTTCTGTGGTGTTATCTTTTCCATTTGTCTTCTTAATTACCACTTGATTTCCTGGAGGATGACATACACGTTCTCAGTCAGAGTGGGGTGGGGAGAGATCAAATGATGGACTCTGACAATTTCCAGAGACTGTCATTGGTGGGATGAGGTATCAGTAACAATTCAGGAATTTAGTCAGTGTGACCTCCATAACCATCCATGATGGCATATTTATGTTCTAACCACAAAAGGGCACAATATATATATGTCAGTGTTATGGGAAACAGATATTTACCATGTGCAGTTATACAAACAAGAGACCAAGACATTAGCAAGTTTCCTACTAATTCTAGTATTTTAGTATATATGTTCCCTTCAACGTCATATCTTTAAAAAATGTCTACAGTAAGTATAATCTAAAAAACTCGTGTGATTCAGTGCGCTCAAATTCTGCCTTTTTTTTTCTTACATCAGTTAAGGAGGCCTAAAATAAATTCATGGAAGGCAAGTCTACTTAGAGGGACACGGAATGCATATTGATTGTAAGATTTGGTGTCGAGGTGGAAAGTACTCTGATTTGCTTCAGAAAGACTCAGCTAATCTTACCAGACTCTATCAGAAGTTGGATTCATGGATCCAAAAGTGTATTTAGCCAGTTTAATACACTTTCCTCCTGACTGAAGCAACACAAGAATGTGCTCGATAATTTTCTGTGTTTTGATAGCCAATCAAGGAGGGGGCCAGAGGACAATTATAAGCACACTGTTATAAACATATAGTAAAAATGATGTGCTAATTTATTTTGCAAATAATTAAGCATTATTAAGGTTAATTATGTGAGAAAGAGTGATCTAAGAGTGATTCTTGAAAACTGATAAACAGAATTCCTGTATCTTATACTTTTTTTGTGTGTAAATTTTTTTTTTTCTTTAAGACTAAACACACAACACATCAAGTATCAAATCAGTAGCATTTGTACATAAGAAATTTTTACCTAGTGGATGAACTCTCCACATCCTGTACTAAAAACAGAAGTGAAAAAATGTAATACATAAAACCAAGCAAGAAAAAAAGGCTGCCCCATTTAAAAAATGTAGTCAGCTGCTAATGCGGATAACAGATACTACTAGCCTAGCAAAATTTGAGTCACATTCAGGAAACTTGGAAGGCAAACATTATAAAATATATGCTACCTGTATCGTTTCTGTTTTGGATTAAGTTTCTTTGAGTCCTACTCAGCATAGCAGCGGTAAGAGAATCTGTCTTGTCCAAAACTCAGCAACAGACTTTCTACTTCTAGAACAGTGAGTATTTAATAATGCCCATATGTAATGCCAATGACGCAAAGAAATATTTCTCTCCAACAACAAAGCTCCAGTTTTGACAGAAGTGAAAATTGGGAGAGATTGAAAGTTTGGCGTCAACAGATTTTTGTTCATTACTTTGGCAATCCCAAAACTATTCCTTAATCCTAAATTGGAATTTAGGAAGGAAGCTTAAACTGTCCCTGAAGTTACTCTGAATCAATTCTCTATCATAGTCGGCAGTGAGAAGGAAACAGATAGAAAAGGTAGCAAATGGCATTCCTTCTTGATTTCTATTTAGCAATAGGATATTTGATATTATGATTCTCAGAACACACAAAAGGATTGCCCTCTTCCCAGCTATATTACTATGGTACAATGAAAAATGTAGCATTGAGTTTTGCCAATAATGTAAATGTTGGTAATTAAAAAATCACATTAGATGTATTTTGTATAGGTTTATTTATTTGTTTAAAGATACATACATACACAAGCTGTGTATAAGCACAGGGACAGCCTAATAATATGAAGGAATGAATATTGTCTTTTAGATGGCAAGATTGTGGATCATTTAAGATTACAGATGTTGCTCTTTGGCATTCATAGACTTTAGTCTTTTGAAAGGAATCACATTTCAGGTAATATTTGGCATATATACCTGTATTATGGTTTTGCTATCTGGTGCTATATTGTGGACCCCTCAGATATCATAAAGGCTAAAGCTGTCTATAATTATCTAAGTACAACATACATTAAGACAAAGGCAAACAATTTGAATTGTTAATTTAAAGCAAGTATTACCTATGAAATGGAATTAAAATCTTTTATAAAATACTTCTTGAATAAATACTTCACAGAATTAAAATCACATTTTATTTTATGCTATTTTTCACATGAACATGATCGAACCAGATTCTTCTACTCCCATTTTCCAGTAAACATTGGCCTGAAATTCAATGTTCTGCATGGATGGAAAATGTTATGCATCACTTCAGATAAGGGTAATAGAAGACTTCTGTCATTCGGACTATTATTTCTTGCTGACGTGTCATCCTGCTGAAAATATAGCATCAGTGAATGCAGATTACTTTTTTTACACCATTTTAATTATCCCTTTGTATATGCAGATGAGATGATTGCACAGATAATTGGATGATGCTGAGTTTGCATCTCTGTGGCAATTATCAAAAGTTCTTAAAACAATGTGGCACATGCATATGGACATGCACACACATATACTCATCACAAACAAAATATAATTATCATAACATTCTATTTGGGAAAAATACTTCATCACAATAGACCTAAAGAGGAATTACCCCCACACCATAGATGCTTCTTTTCATTACTTTTTAAGTTGAATTGCTTTTATTTACCATTTTACAAAGAAAAATGCAGCAAGAAGGACAGGAAAACAAGTGACACTTGACTCAAGTTTTACTACTTTTATAATATACTAGTAATTAATTGTGTTATAATATCCTTTAAATGGATCTGGATCAGGGGTGAAATCTAAAAATTTTCCCTACTGGTTCTGTGGGCGTGGCTTAATTGGTGGGTGTGGCTTGGTGGTTAGATGACTGGGTGGGCGTGGCTAATAACAATAAATAATAAAAATAAGTATACAAAACAAGAGGTACCAAAAACCAACTTTCACACTACACACACACAACACAACACAACTGACACACACTGTAAAAGCAGCTGCACTTCACCCAAAATGGCCCCTGCAACAAACAGGAACCTCACACAGCCACAAAAAGCTCAAAAATGAACTTTCACACTTTACACACACACAACACAACACAACTGACTCATACACACACACACACACAAAATGCCACATACAGCTTTGTGAGATTTTGTGTGTTTGTGTAGTTACAGTGAAACACTACAGAAACACGCCAAATCTCAGAAAGCTGCACAAATACTTTATTTTATTATTTTATTTATATTTTTTAAATCAGGGGTCTAACCTTAGTAACTTTAAGGTTTGTGGACTTCAATTCCCAGAGTTCCTCAGCCAGCAAAGCAGGCAGATTAAGTTGCTGACTGAGGAGATGGATTGCAGGCAGGCAGATTCAGTTGCTACTGATGCAACTGATGTAAAGCATGGCTTTCCCAGCCGGAAAGGAGCAGTAATAAGGTAAGTGCTTCATCGCAACCCAGAACCTCTTAAAAGGAGGTTTTCTACAAGCTCTTCGGCTGAAGAGCTTGTAGAAAACATGTTTTTTAAGGTTCTGGTGATGAACTCAGCTGGGATTGCTAGAGGAGCCTTTTAAAACCTTTTTTTTTAACAACCTCTTAGGCTGAAGAGGTTGTTAAAAAAAAAACTTTTAAAGGGTTCTGACGATCTCAGCTGAGTTGCGGGATCATCAAAGCCTTTTTTTTTTAACTTTTAAAGGCATGTTTTCAGCTGAAGAAAAACTGCTTTTAAAAGTTAAAAAAACAAAAACCTCATGATTGCATGGCTCGGCAGGGGGTGGGACCAGGGATTTTTGCTACCGGTTCTCCAAACCACCTGCCGCCATTGCTACCGGATCGGGCAAGCTGGTCCAAACCGGGAGCATTTCACCCCTGATCTGGATGCTTTAGCACTAGCTCGGCTGAAAACAATTCAGTTTTTTAAATGCCGCTTGGCATCCCATGGTCCAATTCAGGGGTTGCTTCAGTTTTGGCTTGTCTCCCCCTTTTGTTTTCAGCAAGTTATTGATGAGGAACTCCCAAATTGGCTTGCATTGGCCTCACCAAATCTCCATGTACCAGTTCTAGAGCTCTTGTCTGCCTTGTGCTACACTTGCTTACTGGGAATGCTTTGGACTTAGATGACTTACATACATCTCTGGAGACAGCCAGTCTATGAAATCTTCCACTTTGCTCCTTGGGCCCCCACCTCAGGATTTCCTCCTTGTGGCTCTTTCTATACTGGTATTTCTGCTCCTCAGCAATCAAACAAGCCTTTAGAGCAGAAGTAGTCAACCTTTTTAGATAGGGATGCGGTGGCTCAGGGGTTAGGACGTTGAGCTTGTCAGTCGAAAGGTTGGCAGCTCGGCAGTTCGAATCCCTAGTGCTGCCGTGTAACGGGGTGAGCTCCCATTACTTGTCCCAGCTTCTGCCAACCTAGCAATTTTGAAAGCCCGTAAAAATGCAAGTAGAAAAAATAGGGACCACCTTTGGTGGGAAGGTAACAGCATTCCGTGCACCTTTGGCGTTGAGTCATGCCAGCCACATGACCATATAGGTGTCTTTGGACAGCGCTGGCTCTTCAGCTTTGAAACTGAGATGAGCACCGCCCCCTAGAGTCGGCAACAACTAGCACGTATGTGTGAGGGAAACCTTTACCTTTAGTCAAGCTTTTTATACCTACTGCCCACTTTGGTATCTCTGTTAGTAGTAAAATTTTCTAACCGGCCATCGGTTCCACGGTAATGCGCAGTGTATCGTCATCTGCACATGCCTCTCACGCATTGTGGATTGGGTTTGGGGGGGGCGCCAGCTACCAGCTCTGCTTGGCTGTTACAGCTGGGTGGTGTGGGGGGAGATGCGCGAGCTATTCTGGGACGAGGCTCTTGTTTGCAGTCGCACTATAGCGCCATTTAGTTTCACTTACGTAACGTGAACTAAACATGTGTGGGCGATATAAATAGTATATTTTCAGAAAATTAAATTGTCACTGGGAATTTTATGAAAACCTAATGAAAATGTTTTTAAATAATTCTATGAAAATTTTTTAAGTCAATTAAATTTTAAAAAAGGAAAGTCCTTCAGTATCGGACAAAACCCCTATCGTCCTCCATGAAAGCTGGAATGCCCACTAGTGGGCGGTAGGGACCAGGTTTACTACCACTGCTTTAGAGCCTCCAAACACAACTCCTGCTATGTTTGCATTCAGATACTGCAGAAACAATGTCCCAAGTTTCATCCAGACTGTTTAATACTAGCAGCATAAAAGAGAAGGCCGGACAAGGCGAGATAATAAGAAATATCATTTAATAAACATTTTATTAATAATTCTACAATTTGTTCTATTGGTCTCTAGCTGTCCCTATCTCTAAGCCTTGGCTAATGAATGCCCCAGGAGTTATCTAATACACATTTAATTGGCTGCAGGGCATCTGTATTCCTGCAAGTTGTCTAACTGTTGTTACTTTTATAAGAGCACAAGCGTGCCTACTGTTCCTGTCCTATTGTTTCCTTTCATTATATCCAATTAATATAGTTATTACATACTCATGCATATATATATATATGTGTGTGTGTGTGTGTGTGTGTGTGTGTGTGTGTGTGTGTGTATATGTATATATGCTTATATATTGTATAGTTATTTCATGCTTACGCTTATATATACTGTGTGACAAAATAAATAAATAAAATAAATTGTTACAAGATTTACACATGCATATTTCCTGTAGATAAGCATTCTTTGTTCTTGCCAGACAGATTCCGCAATTACAGTCTTCCTGATTTACTTTCAAGTGTATATCATAACCTGGCTTTATTTTAGCATACAGCCCATCAATTACACGCTGTTCTAGCTCCACAGATAAAGTTTGCATTTGTACAAAATGCTGTTCCACAGATTCTCCTGGTTGCAAACAGGCTCTGTATAATTTTCTTGATAGTTGAACAATATTGCATGCTGACACACTCATATACACGAATCTTAATTTCAGCCAGACCTTCTTTGCAGTCTTTAAATCAGCTACATTGAGAAACTGGTCATCTTCCAAATTCAAGATGAGATAAACCATTGCTTTATCATGCTGCCTCGGAGCTGGAGCTGCTAAAGTCTGTGGTGGATTTACAACAATATCCCACAGTTCCTTAGCTTTCAGGAAACATTCCACCTTTGCAGCCCAAATAATATAGTTCTTTTGTCCCAAATCAGGCACAGAACTCTCCTGCAATTTAACAGGAGCCATCCTTCAATCTTACTCTGCCTTGTTCTCTTATTTAACACAGGCCGCGGTGTGGCTCAGGCTGTAAGAAGCCTGTTATTAAAACACAGCTGCCTGCAATTGCTGCAGGTTCTAGTCTCACCAGGTCCAAGGTTGACTCAGCCTTCCATCCTTTATAAGGTAGGTAAAATGAGGACCCAGATTGCTGGGGGGGCAATAAGTTGACTTTGTAAATATACAAATAGAATGAGACTATTGCCTTACACACTGTAAGCCGCCCTGAGTCTTCGGAGAAGGGCGGGATATAAATGTAAACAACAACAACAACAACAGGCAGTCCTTCAGCTTAAATTACAATGCAGTCTTCTATGTGCTCTGGGCCCTAACAGACAAGAAGCAGCAGGTGAAGCTAAGCAGAATCACATCAGATATCTGTAAATTAGCACAGGAGCCCCACAAGGCTGTGTGCTCTCTCCACTTCTCTTTATATACAAATGACTAGATCTCAAATGATCCAGCTGCTAAACTACTGAAGTTTGCAGATGATACAACAGTGATTGGTCTCATTCAAGACAATGATGAATCTGCATACAGATGGGAGGTTGAACAACTAGCCTCGTGGTATGACCAGAACAATCTGGAACTGAACACACTCAAAACCATAGAAATGGTGGTGGACTTTAGGAGAAATCCTCCCATACTACTACTCTTACAATACTAGACAACACAGTATCAACAGTAGAGACCTTCAAATTTCTAGGTTCTACCATATTGCAAGATCTAAAATGGTCAGCTAACATCAAAAATGTCATCAAAAAAGCACAACAAAGAATGTTCTTTCTGCGCCATCTCAGAAAGCTCAAACTGCCCAAGGAGCTGCTGATCCAGTTCTACAGAGGAATTATTGAGTCTGTCATCTGCACCTCTATAACCGTCTAGTTTGGTTCTGCAACCCAACAAGACAGACACAGACTTCAGAGGATAATCAGAACTTCAAAAAAAAACAAAAAACTATTACTACCAACCTGCCTTCCATTGAGGACCTGTATACTGCATGAGTTAAAAAGAGGACTATGAAAATATTTACAGACATCTTCGCATCCTGGACATAAACTGTTTCAACTCCTACCCTCAAAACAATGCTATAGAGCACTGCACACCAGAACAACTAGACACCAGAACAGTTTTCATCCCCCCGAAGGCCATCACTCTGCTAAACAAATAATTCCCTCAACACTGTCAAAGTAGTTATTAAGTCTGCATTACTATTAATCTTCTCATCGTTCCCATCGCCCATCTCCTCCCACTTATGACTGTATGACTGTAACTTTGTTGCTTGGTATCCTTAAGATTTATATTGACTGTTTCCCTATGACTATCGCGCGGGTGATAGAGGGAGCACCGCGTTGCTCCCATATAACACCTATCCTGCGCGGCCTGCACTGGCTACCGGTAGTCTTTCGGGTGCAATTCAAGGTTTTGGTGACCACCTTTAAAGCGCTCCATGGCTTAGGACCGGGATACCTTCGAGACCGCCTTCTGCCGCCGATTGCCTCCCAACGACCTGTGCGCTCCCACAGAGTGGGCCTCCTCAGGGTGCCGTCGACCAAACAATGTAGGTTGGCGGCCCCCAGGGGGAGGGCCTTCTCTGTGGCGGCACCAGCCCTGTGGAACGAGCTCCCTCCAGGATTACGACAACTACCCGACCTCCGGACCTTCAGACGGGAACTGAAGACTTTATTGTTTCAGTGTGCAGGACTAGCCTAAGATAAAAGGTTTTAGCATATTTTAATGGGGTTTTATAGGTTTTTTATTTTTTAGTGACCAGGCCATGATATTATCTAGTTTTAATTGGGTTTTAATGTTTATTTATTGTACTGTTTTAATATGCCTGTGAACCGCCCTGAGTCCTACGGGAGATGGTGCGGTATATAAGTTCGATTAATAAATAAATAAATAAATAAATAAAGATTTTTGATGAATGTATCTTTTCTTTTATGTACTCTGAGAGTGTATGCACTAAGACAAATTCCTTGTGTGTCCAATCACACTTGGCCAATAAAGAATTCTATTCTTTTCTATAAACTGTCAGTGTTTCTTGCAAAAATGAAATCCAGAAGCACACAGAGATAACTGATTCGTTAACTTCTCTATATTCATAATAACAAAAAGTATATTTAAATAGCAACAGTTGATTCTTCAGCTCAGATCAGCAGACATGTTCAGACACAGAATACAGCAGAAGACTTGTTTAGTTTAGTTTCATTTTAGCTCTGCACAGACTCGGGTCATTCCATGTCAAGTGGTCTGATTTCAGGAAAGTGCCCAGGTCAACCATCACAGATTTTGATGAAATTTGGTGTGAACATGCACACATGTCCCCAATGAAATTGATAAACTGTTATATTTGCCAATGCAATATGCAGAGATATAGTCATTTGTATGGCCTCATACTGCAGCCTTCGACAGTATGACTGAGATTTCAGCAACTTTGAGACATAATATCTCTGGCAATATTTTGTTGAGAGAAACAAAACTTGGCCACTTTGTATAACTTGTGCTCTGTTAAACAAAATAACAAAAACATTCTCATGAGCAATCTCCATCTAGATAATTGGAAGCAAAGTTGTCCAAAAATGACTGCGGTGCAAAAAAAGGGTAAAGTTTGGCTTCTTATATCTCTGGAAGGAAAGATATGAGAAACCTGGGAGCCCCAGACCACTTGACATGGAATGACCAACTCAGAAGTTCCAGACTAAGACATGCCCCAGCTCCAGTCTGTCTCAGCTCCCAATTGGCTGACCTTGTTACCATGTCTTTCCAGTCATGAATATTCTGACATAAAGGGTGCAAGGAAAACGACCTGCAAATGGACAGTGCCATCACCTAGGCTTTCAAACAAGCCCTCTGCATGGACAACTGGTTCTAGGCTGATAAAAAGACCTGTCTGCTCAGTGATGGCCTGGCTTGAATGGGAGGAAAAATATATGTCCCAGCCAGCCAGAGACTTCCTCTCATGAAAACCTGCCATGATTTGAAACTGGCTGGCCACTTTGGTTTCGTGAAAACCCTGCACCTAATTAAAAGGCAGTTCTGGTGGCCATCCCTAAAGAAGGACATAAAAAGCTATGTTGCCAACTGCCCTGTCTGTGCAGCTGCAAAAAGAAGATGGGGAGAAAAACCCCTGGGCTATTGCAAACAGTAGCCGAACCATCAGCACCCTGGAGATAGATTTCTATGGATTTCATTGTAGAACTGCCAGAAAGTAAGGGGGACACCGTTATTTGGGTTGTAACAGACCTAAAGAGGTCCATTTTATTCCCTGCCAAAAGTTCCCCACTGCCAAGGTACTTGCAAAAATGTTTCTATACCACATACACTGGCTGCATGGTGCTCTCCAAAGGATAATCTTATCGGGGGGGTCCAATTCACATTGAAGTTCTGGAGAGCGTTCCTGAGCCTGCTAGGTACTGATCAGGGCCTAAGTTCTAGTCATCATCCTCAAACTAATGGGGCCACAGAGAGAACTAATGGGGTTCTAGAGCAGTATTTAAGATATCAACTACCAATGAGACAACTGGACTGACCTGCCTTTTGCAGAGATCGTTTATAACAACTCCATGCATTCCAGCACAGGATTCACCCCTTTTAGAGTTGCCACAGACCAGGATTTTAACCCAATGCCAGAACTACCAGTAGAGGAGCCAACCATACCCTCCCTTAAGGAATGGCTACAACTATTATAAAATACCTGACCAGTAGTAAGAAAACTTCTGAACGAGACTAGAGCCACTTTTCAAGCACAAGCTGATAAAAAAGGATGGAGCCTAAGTTACTTAAAATAGGGGATAAGGTGTTCGTACAATCCTTGCAACCCATCAAAAAGGCTAGGACCAAAGTTCATAGGATCTTTTCCTATCACCTGAATCATCAACCAAGTAATGGTTGAATTACTACTCCCCAAAACTCTCAGGCAGGTCCACCTAGTATTTCATTGCAGCCTATTGAAACCTGAAATTGCCTCTCCACTGAGGCTACCAGCAGATACCCCACCTACCCCTATTATGATTGAGGGAGAGCAGCACTTCGAATTAAGAAAATCCTGGATTCACACACACACACACACACACACACACACACACACACACACACACCATGGCTCCATGCAATACCTAGTTGTCTGGAAACATTTACCCCCCTCTCAAAATGAGTGGGTGGTTAAAAAACATGTTAGGGCCCCCAGCTTACTGAGAAAATTCTACTTACAATATCCTGACAAGCCCAAATAACTCACTGCTTTGTTTTCTCTTTGTGCCTATTTTCCAGGTGGATTTCTCCTTTTCCTAGGGAGGCAACAAGTCAGATCCCTATCAAGAATGGTGCCATTCTAGTCGGGAGGGGGCCTGGGGGCATTTTTACTTTATAGCCTTTTTCTGATGCCTAGGTATCCTGTACTTTGATTTACCTTCTTGGGAATGTAAGATGGGAGGGCCATCTGTTTTGTCGCAGTTCCAAAGCCTCCAGCAAGAGATGCCTGGGAACAGCTTCTTGCCACCTTCTCAGCCTGTGCTTCTCAAAACAAGTTCACACCTGTGGATTGGCTTATTCAACATTGGACTGAGGGAAAGGATTTCTAACTGCTTTATCCTAACTGAATTGCCTGGGAGATTTTAGGTCCTGCCTCCTTTGTCCTGCAATCCCTTTCCTTCAATAAAAGGTTCCTTTTGAAATGTTAATTGTTTGAAGAGTTTTACTGGAATGGAAAGGAGTTTTACTGGAATGGAAAGGAGAGGCAGACCCTTACAGGTTCTTCCCCAATAGCAAATAGCAAATAGCTCCTATACTGAATAGGAGCAAGGCATGGCACGCTGAAGTGAAAAAAGAGATGCCCACAAGAGTTTGATTGAAAGTTTCATCCGTGTCAGAAACTAGATGGAAAAAATATATCAAGTGATAGAAAGGAATTAAAGTTTTAAAAGTACACCAGAGCTGGTTCACAATGTCATGTGACTAATGGGGATATGTATTACCCAGAAATACCACTATTGGTATTTCTGAAGTATTCTGAAAAAGAGAAAAAACACTTTATGTTGCCTTCAGCTTAGCATAACGTATCTTTGTGACTTCTGACTCACTTTTGAGATGTACAATAATTTTTACATCTTATCTTTCTCATACTATTTTTTTCTAAATGACCGATTTATCCATTATTATATACAGTTTTATAATACTTCTTTCTGAGTAACACTGATGTAGCAGTAGGGCTGATTTTGCAGGGTAAAAAGTAAAGGGTCTTAATATCCTTTTCTGGGGAAATCTTTTGGATCTTCTTATCCTAATTCCTGTTTTGGTATGCAGATCGGAAATTCTTGTTGCCACCATTATCTTGGGGTCACCTATCTCAACAGATCAGTTGTGTGTACCTTTTTGAGATCATTGACTATCCCTATCATGAATAGGCTGTCCTTAACCCATGGTTCATAGATACTCCTCCATCATACTGTCAACATGCATAGCCTTCTCTACCATAAGCACCAGTGGTGGGTTGGTACAGTTTTGCCCTGATTCGGGCAAACCAGCAGCACAGAAGAGTTGCGCGCAAGCACACCCACCCTCACAAGCAAAACAGTAGTGACGGGTTTTGAAACCAACCCCTGATATGCACTACCAGTTTTCTAACTAAGGGATTGTTGCCCTTTTCTCCACTTACAAGTAATTGTGGCATAAACATGGTAGAAGGTAGAGATAATTGAAGAAGGAAGAGAGCTGCTACCAAGTTAGATAAAAGGGGCCTGAGTCTGGAACTAGACTGCAATGTGAATAAATGCCCCAGGCAAGCCCTTCCCAAGTTTACACAAAGCTTATATGAGGGAGGGGGAACCACATTCAGACGTGTAACGTTCTGTTAGTATTTATTTTTATTTATTTATTTATTTTTATTTGTCATATCATCATATATAAGCATAAGCATGAAGCAACAGTAGGACAGGAACGGTAGGCACGTTTGTGCTCTTATGCATGCCCCTTATAGGCCTCTTAGGAAAGGGGTGAGGTCAATCATAGACAGTTTTTGCTTGAAGCTTTGGGGACGTTGAGAAGAGAACACAGAGTCAGGTAGTGTATTCCAAGCATTAACAACTCTGTTACTGAAGTCATATTTTCTGCAATCAAGATTGGAGCAGTTAACATTAAGTTTAAATCTATTGTTTGCTCTTGTATTGTTGTGATTGAAGCTGAAGTAGTCTTCAACAGGAAGGACATTGCAATAGATGATTCTATGAGTTAAACACAGGTCCTGTTGGAGGCGGCGGAGTTCTAAGTTTTCTAAACCCAGGATTTCAAGTCTGGTGGCATAAGGTATTTTGTTGTATTCAGAGGAGTGGAGAACTTTTCTTGTAAAATATTTCTGGACACGTTCAATTGTATTAATGTCTGAAATGTAGTATGGGTTCCAGACAGGTGAGCTGTATTCAAGAATTGGTCTAGCAAATGGTTAGTAGTATAGTATTTCTGGAGAAGAAGCTACGTACGATTAGGTTTACAACTCTTAATGCCTTTTTTGCGATGTAGTTGCAGTGGGCTTTGGCACTTAGGTCATTGGATATGAAGACTCCAAGGTCTTTGACAAGGTGGGGGTCATCTGTAATATATATATATATATATATATATATATATATATATATATATATATATATATATATATATATATATATATATATATATATATTCTGAGGTTTTTCGCGGGTGTTTGAATGTAGGTCTTTGGTTATTCGGGTTTTCTCCCGCGTAAAATTGGAAGTGTCTTTGCGACGTTTCGACAAAGTCTCATTCGTCATCTTCAGGCTTCAGCTTCGTGCTTCTGGGAGCAATGTGTGATTGCAGCTGTTTCTTCCTTTTTAATTGCTAGTGGGGGTTTGAACTGATTGGGTGGGAGCTTGGTCTTTGGTTATTCGGGTTTTCTCCCGCGTAAAATTGGAAGTGTCTTGGCGACGTTTTGACACTTCCAAAACATCCTCACCAAAGCTGAAACCGATGTCCTTTCCAAAGGATTCAACTTTGCAGTCACACCCAAATACATCCCCACTGAAACCATTATATGCGGAGTTGAAACCAGCCTGACCAAAATCAACCCCGATGACGCTAACAAAATCAGACTCGAAATCACCAACATCCTCTGCAGCAGCAAGCCACCCAAAAGCAACTTACCCAAAGAGGAACAGACAGCACTACTTAACTGAAAAAAGACACCAGCATAATAATCCTACCAGCAGACAAGGGGAACGCCACGGTGGTTATGAACACATCTGACTACCAAACCAAATTAACCAACCTACTCCAAGACCCTGCATACAAGCCCCTAAAAACAGACCCCACCACCTACCTAGAAAAAACCACGAGATCCAAAATAAAAGCCTCCCCCATCAGCGAAGAAATCCAACAAAGAATCATTCCCAGAGAGAAATCATCCAGATGCCCTAAGCTCTACGGCCTCCCCAAAATACACAAAGAAAGAACCCCACTCAGACCCATAGTCGGCTCCATAGGCTCACCTCTACAAAACCTAGCCAAATTTCTCGCCAAACAACTACAGCCCTATGCAGAATCCATTGCCTCACACGTAAAAAACTCATTCCAGTTCATAGAGATCATAAAGAAACAAAACTTACAGCCCAGCGACCTACTCGTGAGCTTTGATGTCATATCCCTCTTCACCCAAGTGCCAATCAAAGAAGCCTTGACAGCTATCCAAAACAAATATAACCCCCCCAAGCACATCCTAGATCTGACCAACCACTGCCTATCCAACACATACTTCATCTATAACGGACAAAAATACAAACAAATAGAAGGCGCACCCATGGGATCACCCCTCTCACCTGTCATTGCCAACCTCTACATGGAACACTTTGAAACCCAAGCACTAGAAAAATCTGATCACAAACCCAAACTCTGGCTCAGATACGTAGACGACACCTTCATAATCTGGCCACACGGGAAAGAAAAACTTGACAACTTCCTCACACACCTCAATAGCCTACACCCCAATATGCAGTTCACCATGGAAACAGAAGTTAACAACCAACTTCCCTTCCTAGATGTCTTAGTCTACAAGAAACCCTATGGCTCCCTAGGACACACCATCTACCAGAAGAAAACACACACAAACTGCTATCTGCACGCATGTTCACACCACCACCCAGCACAGATCAACTCCGTAGCCAAGACACTCATCTCTAGAACAAAACGCTTAGCTGACGAACCTAAAAACCGAACTACACACTCTCACAAACGTACTAACATCCAATGGATTCCAGAGAAATAAGATTACCAAACTAATCCAAAAAGAACCCCCCACCAAAACCCAAGACAGAGAACAAGAAAACGGCACAGCCCTCCTCCCATATATAAAAGGCACCACAGACAGAATGAGCAAGATCCTCCACAAACATAACATCAAGACAGCATTCTGCACAAACCAAAAAATATCCACCATCCTAAGAAACCCCAAAGACAAAATTGAGTTAGAAAATCAAGGAGTATATGAAATCCCATGCACCGCCTGCCCCACCACATACATCGGACAAACCAACAGAAGAATAAGTGCACGCATTGAAGAACACAAGAACTCAGTCAAAAAAGAGGAACCAACTTCTTCCCTGGTCCAACACCTTAAAGCCACAGGACACGATATTGACTTTAAAAAGACCAGAACTATCACCAAAACTGAACACTTTAACAACAGAATAATCAGAGAAGCCATCGAGATAGAAAAATGCCCACACAAACGAGATGATACCTCCCGCCTACCAGCCATTTGGAAACCTGCCCTTATTGACAAACGAGTCCTTAACCTGAGGAATGACACCAGACCCACACTCACGAGGTCCACACAGGATGTCACCACCACACATCCACCCAGAAAGCAGACCCAAACCCACACTGATCAGGAAGCACGACCAAGGACCAGAAGCCAGACCACAGCTGCAACATTAGCCATTTCAAACCCCTCCAATCCATACATGCAGCAGACTGACATCCACTACGAAGATGTAGCACGACCACGAACACGAAGCCAAACAGCAGCAGTGCAGCTCACCAGCTCAAATCCCCCTGCAACTCAGACTAATCTGAGCACAACCAAGCCCCCACCCAATCAGTTCAAACCCCCACTAGCAGTTAAAAAGGAAGAAACAGCTGCAATCACACATTGCTCCCAGAAGCATGAAGCTGAAGCCTGAAGATGACGAATGAGATTTCGTCGAAACGTCGCCAAGACACTTCCAATTTTACGTGGGAGAAAACCCGAATAACCAAAGACCTATATATATATATATGATATATAGTAAATACTATATTTACTATACTAAAAGTTGTATTTCTATATAGCATTGCTACATACTATATTTACTATACTAAAAGTTGTATTTCTATATAGCATTGCTACATAGCATTGCTTTCCAAGTCCAATATACCTAGAAAGCTTTCATCCCGCCCCCAGTACACAAGTGAAACTGACTTAAATTGTTGTGAGGTGTATTTGTTAAAGTATTAATTCTCCCTTTTTCTAGTAACATCCAAGGGCAACCTCAAAGAGTGAAAGATTGGTTGAGCTTCTACCCATTCCCTTGAAGAGATAGCTGATGACTGCTAATGATTTATACCAGATGCAAAAGAGGCAAAATTCAGCAATAGGAAAAGCAAATGTCAAATGTTTTCTGTTGATTGAAATATGATTGATAGCACCTCATTTATGGTTAGAGAAAGCCTCAACAGAATTGTAAAGAACTAGGTTGAGAAAACTGAATTACAGTAACCTAACAATTTCTGTGTAGACATTGAAATAATGAAATGAAATACTGTTTTGAAGCATTGAGAGGAAATATTCTAATCTAACAAAGTTCTCTTGGGTGGAACTCAATAGGCAATATTTGGGAATTGCTGTGTCAAAATTGAACCTCTTTACTTCTTTCAAACCTTAATGCTTTTCAACTTGCCAATAAACTGGAAGGAGGGAAGGGGGAAATACAATGCTGAGAATGTATGCAACGATCATGAGATCTTGGCAACCATGAAGGTCACCAATGCAGGTGTTGGAGAAAGAAATGGACTGTTCCAAAAACAAAAGGACACCTCATAATTGGAGAATGTGATCATCCAGGGGTGGGAAGAAGAGGAAATTTGTCTTGGTGCATATGCTCTCAGTGTACATAAAAAAAAAGATATGTTCATCAAGAATTCAAAGGTATAACACTTAATGATAGTCGTAGGGTACAAATAAGCAATCAGGAAACAATATCAATATAAATCGTAAAGATACAAGCAACAAAATTATAATCATACAGTCATAAGTGGAAGGACATGGGAATGATGAGAAGATTAATAGTAGTGCAGATTTAGTAACAGTTTGACCGTGTTGAGGGAATTATTTGTTTAGCAGGGTGATGGCATTGGGGAAGAAACTGCTTTAGTTTTAGGAATCAAAGCTCCCAAGAGTTTCCTTGTTTTGTATTCACTAGTTGGACAGTTGACATCAAACCAACTGTAAAGATTGCCTCTCCTCCTAACTTAAG
Organism: Ahaetulla prasina; assembly: GCF_028640845.1. Lineage (NCBI taxonomy): Eukaryota > Metazoa > Chordata > Lepidosauria > Squamata > Colubridae > Ahaetulla > Ahaetulla prasina. The sequence continues at coordinate 83,120,303 of NC_080542.1, read as the reverse complement.
AAAGTGAAAACTCTTGAAATGGAATATTTCAAAAGGAATCTTTTATAAAGCAGAAGTGACAGCAATGTATTCAAAGCAACGTCTGAATATCCTTAGGCAAGACAAGTAGAATTAAAGCAGTAGAGACCCCTCCCTTTATTTTTATTTTTATTTTATTTTTTATTTGTCACAACAGTATATATAAGCATAAGCAAGAAATAACTATACGATATATAAGGATATATATAAGCATAAGCATGAAATAACTATACAAATTTGATACAATCAAAGTGAACATTAGGACAGGAACGGTAGGCACGCTGGTGCTCTTATGCACACCCCTTACAGACCTCTTAGGAATGGAATGAGGTCAATAATAGATGGTCTTTGTTTAAAGCTTTGGGGATTTTGGGAAGAGACCACAGAGTCAGGTAGTGCATTCCAGGTATTAACAACTCTATTACTGAAGTCATATTTTCTACAATCAAGATTGGAGCGATTCACATTAAGTTTAAATCTATTGTGTGCTCATGTATTGTTGTGATTGAAGCTGAAGTAGTCTTCAACAGGAAGGACATTGTAACAGATGATTCTATGAGTTAAACTCAGGCCATGTCGAAGGCAGCAGAGTTCTAAATTTTCTAAACCCAAGATTTCAAATCTGGTGGCATAAGGTATTTTGTTGTAATCAGAAGCGTGGAGAACTCTTCTTGTAAAATATTTGTCGTGTCCCACTCCTCCGCTGATGGCCGGGTCAGGGAAATCCGAATCAGGCTTGCCTCTGCAGCTCTGCCCAAAGTCCTAGCAAAGTCCTCAGAGCAGGCAGGAGACCAGTAAGTGACTTCAGCAAGATAAGTTCGACTTTGCCTGACTCAGAGACTGCCAGAAAGCAGATCCTTTATATAGGCCATGGGGTGTGGCTCCATGACTCAGCACTCATTAAGGCCTGCCCCTCCCTTCCTTCTGTTGCCTCCGCCTACCCAATCTTCTGATGCGAGGGTCACTCCAATCAGCTGTTGGAAGTAAACTTTCCTCAGGCTCACATGCTGTGGAGGAGGGGGAGGGGTCTAGCTGCTCCACTTGCCTGGGCATGGAGCCAGGGCTGGGGCCGGGGGATGCTCCCTCCTCTGCAGCCTGCTTGGGCATGGAGCCAGGGCTGGGACCGGGAGGCATACATTCCTCCATGTTCGGGAGCAGATAAGCAGACCCCGGCTGCGGTGAGAGCGGACAAGACACAACACTATTTCTGGACACACTCAATTGTATTAATGTCCGAAATGAGGTGTAGGTTCCAAACAGGCGAGCTGTATTCAAGAATTGGTCTAGCAAATGTTTTATACATTTGTTTTATACTCTGGTTAGTAGTGTAATCTTTCTGGAGAAGAAGCTACGCAGGATTAAGTTTACAACTCTTAGAGCCTTTTTTGCGATGTAGTTGCAGTGGACTTTGGCATTTAGGTCATTGGATATGAAGACTTCAAGGTCTTTGACAGGGTGGGGGTCATCTGTAAGATATGTATATTTATTGATATGGGTAATTTGTTTTTCCTGATTTTGGTGGTGGTTTGTGGTACGTATAGTTTAATGACCCTATTGACTTCAAACAGGAAAACTCTATAGTGGTCTTCAGCAGTGATACAGTTAGAGAATAGATTTTGCCAGTCAAGAGTGAGAGGCCGGTGTTTATAAGATCATAGTTGGCTTTTTTGAAATTGTAGTTTGGAATACCATTATTATGGAGATTATTGTAAGGGCGTATATTATAAGGGCGTATATTGAGACAAAAGTCCATCATGCAGTGGTCACTGTTGGAAAAGGGTTCTTTTATTTGTAGTCCATAAATTGAGTTTGCGTTATTGCAGAAGATGAGGTCAAGGCAGTTGTTGAGTCTTGTATTGTTAGTTACTAGTTGATCAAGACCTAGATTTGTAACAGTATTATACAGGGTAGTATGGATGGGTTCAGTTGTACATTCATTTGTTATCCAATTAATAAGGTTGAGGTCACCCAGAAAGATGAGAGGATATGGGCAAGAAGCAGCCCATATTAGTAGTGTGGTTAACATGTTCGCATGTGCGATGTCATAGTCAGGGGCTCTGTAGTTCGCAAGAAGCGAACTGTGATGTTAAGAATAGAATAGAATAGAATAGAATAGAATAGAATAGAATAGAATAGAATAGAATAGAATAGAATAGAATTTTTTTTGGCCAAGTGTGATTGGACACATAAGGAACTTGTCTTGGTACATATGGTCTCAGTGTACATAAAAGAAAATATACCTTCATCAAGGTACAACATTTACAACACAAATGATGGTCAATATATCAATATAAATCATAAGGATTACCAGCAACAAAGTTACAGTCATACAGTCATAAGTGGAAAGAGATTGGTGATGGGAATGATGAGAAGATTAATAGTAGTGCAGATTTAGTAAATAGTTTGACAGTGTTGAGGGAATTATTTGTTTAGCAGAGTGATGGCCTTTGGGAAAAAACTGTTCTTGTGTCTAGTTGTTCTGGTGTGCAGTGCTCTATAGCATCGTTTTGAGGGTAGGAGTTGAAACAGTTTATGTCCAGGATGTGAGGATCTGTAAATATTTTCATGGCCCTCTTCTTGATTTGTGCAGTATACAGGTCCTCAGTGGAATGCAGGTTGGTAGCAATTATTTTTTCTGCAGTTCTGATTATCCTCTGAAGTCTGTGTCTTTCTTGTTGGGTTGCAGAACCGAACCAGACAGTTATAGAGGTGCAAATGACAGACTCAGTAATTCCTCTGTAGAACTGGATCAGCAGCTCCTTGGGCAGTTTGAGCTTACTGAGTTGGCGCAGAAAAAACATTCTTTGTTGTCCTTTTTTAATGATGTTTTTGATGTTAGCTGTCCATTTTAGATCTTGAGATATGATAGAATCTAGAAATTTAAAGGTTTCTACTGTTGATACTGTGTGGTCTAGTATTGTGAGAGGTGGAAGTATGGAAGGGTTTCTCCTAAAGTCTACCACCATTTCTATGGTTTTGAGTGTGTTCAGTTCCAGATTGTTTTGGTCACACCACAAGGCTAGTCGTTCGACCTCTCGTCTGTATGCGGATTTGTCATTGTCTCGAATTAGATCAATCACTGTTGTGTCATCTGCGAACTTCAGTAGCTTAACAGATGGATCGTTGGAGATGCAGTCATTGGTATACAGAGAGAAGAGAAGTGGGGAGAGCACACATCCTTGGGGGGCCTCTGTGCTAATTGTACAGGTATTTGATGTGATCTTGCTTAGCTTCACCTGCTGCTTCCTGTTTGTTAGGGACAGTTCGCATACAATAGTTTCAGGAAGAGTGAATTTATGTGCAACTTGAATATTTTTTAGATTCAGTGATTTTTTGTAAAAGATAGCCACTCCATCTCCTCTGTGGGTTTCACGATCAGACTGAAAAACATGATACTCTCTGTCTGAAATAATGGAGTCAGGGAGGAATGAGTTCAGCCATGTTTTGCATACAAATATAATTTTGAATGTACCAGTATTTAACAAGAGGAGAAATTCAGGCATTTTGTTTACAATGCTTCTTGCATTTATCAGTTTGCATTTAAATTCTGCAGTGGTTGGTGTAGAGGAAATAAGGTGCATGCGTACCTAGTTTTGGATGACGGTTGGTTGGAAGTTCTGTACGATGGATGATTGGAAGTTCTGTACGATGGGTGGTTGGAAGTTCTGTACGACGGATGGTTGGAAGTTCTGTACGACGGATGGTTGGATGTTTAGGGTGATGGGGGGTTGGATGTTGGGCAATTGACTGTAGGTTTTTCTTTTAATGCAGTCAGCATGGTAGTCAATGTATAGGTTGGTTTCTTGCCGTCGTTTGAGTTCTGTGTGGAGTTCACGGGAGCGGATCCATTGCAGAAATGATAGATTAGGCCTTGATCTAAGTTTGCTGTGGATGGGGTTGGTTCTGGCAATTGAGTTTATAGTATAAATGAACTTTCGTTTGCTGGTCTCATTTATACAGATGACTCTACAGAATCTAGGCGCCACTGAGCCATCACTGTTTTTGTATTCTGGTCCATTTCTGGAGACTTTGATTATTTCGTCAGGGGAGATGGTGGGTGATTTATAATTTTTAATGGTGTTACAAACCTTTGTGATATCTGGTTCATTGGTGTTATCTAATCCAAATAATATAGCATTTTGACGTTTCTGTTCTCTCTCGATGGTATCTTTTACTAGTATGGCTACGTTGTTTGGTTGGTTGGCAGATATTTGTGGTTTAGGTTGTGGATTAGGTAGTGTTTGTTGGATTGGGAAAAGATTTTGATCTGCTGAGTTTTCATTTTTTGTGTTTTAATTTTTTTTCAAGATTTGTGAAACGTGGTTCAAAACATGCTAGTATTCTTTTTTCTACGCTTGCTTCAATGGAGTCGATGATAGTTTGTTGTGACTTTATAGTTGTTTCCAAGATATGGACCCTATCAAACATGGCAATTACGTGGTCGAATTTTGGGAAACAGGATGAACATATGTGGATAAATGTAGGATCTGATTGTAGGAAATTGGCAATTGCTTTGTTTATTTTCAAGCAGGTGTGGTGGGCATAATTGGTACATAATCGGCATTTCTTGGATTCATCACATTCATCTATGGATTTGTTACATTTATAGCATATTCTGGAGTCGTTTGGACCATTGTTTATAGTGAAAACTTTTGTTTGAGGATGTTTGGCAGATCTGTTGGAGTTTTGCCTGGCATGGTCAATGTTCCGTAAGTATTTTACAAAATTAATTAGTCAATATCAGTAGTGAAATAGTGCGGGGACGCATTGGCTCAGGGGCTAGGGCATTGAGCTTGTTGATCAAAAGGTCGGCAGCTCGGCGGTTCGAATCCCTAGTGCTGCCATGTAACGGGGTGAGCTCCTGTTACTTGTCCTAGCTTCTGCCAACCTAGCAGTTTCGAAAGCACGTAAAAATGCAAGTAGAAAAAATAGGGACCACCTTTGGTGGGAAGGTAACAGCGTTCCGTGCGCCTTTGGCATTAAGTCATGCCGGCCACATGACCACGGAGATGTTTTCAGACAGCGCTGGCTCTTCGGCTTTGAAACGGAGATGAGCACTGCCCCCTAGAGTCGGCAACAACTAGCACGTATGTGCGAGGGGAACCTTTACATTTACCTTTTTAGTGAAATAGTAACTAGCAAGTAATTAATCAGATAACAAATTAATGACAAAGTCACACGTCACTTCTTATCATAAGCTTCTTGCCATTTCCAAGACAGTGTTAAAAGTCCATCCATTTTATCTTTTATACAATTCTCCAATTTAAGTTCTCTATCACCACTAAATGGCAGTGCCACTTATTTAAAAGTCCTTCTTCATTCACTTCTGAGCCGAAATTTGAATTTTAAATATCAATAGCAAGCAATTCATTAACCATATAGAATATATTTGCCCAATCTGCCTTCAATCTATTGAACTTTAATTAGTTTTCTTTCTGGCTTCTGCTTTCCCACCGCTGTTCCGGAAGTGGGGGGGTGGTTTTAATCCTCTGCCTCCCCTTTCCTCTTTGCCATAACTTTTCAAGAGTCTTTTTAAAGTTTGGGAGATAGAAATGTAAAAAGAATCTTGTTTTCAAGATTTCAGTTTCTCACCCAGATACTTACCTGATGATCGCCTTATCTCTCTTTCTTTCTTCCTTCCGTATGGCAGCTCAGGCTTCCAACAGTTCCTAATGACTGTCTTCTTCCACTGCCTATTAGGAGGCAAAATTATCCAGAATGCAGATTTTAGCCAATACACAAGTGTGAAGATATTTTCTTTACCAGCTTCCCTGAAAACCACGTAAGCATGTATTCCTATCACTATCCTCCTTTATCCTTTAAAGTGAAACAGCCCACATGACTGTCATAAACATTCCCCAAAGTTAAGGAGATCTCAGGGTGCTTTGGCACCAGGATATAGGTTGTAAAATATCTGTTGATATAGGCAATGCTAATAAATCGAATCCAAGGCCCCTCCTTCTCCCAGTTGAATGGCAATATCACTTTTAGGGATCTAACAGCAGCTCTCCGTAACATATCCTACATTTGCAACTTCAACCACTTCATGAGAGCCCTGAGATGGAGATTTGGGGACACCTTAGCTGACTGCAAGGCTAGAGACTGTATAAGTAGCCAAGTACATAGAGGAAATTCATGACCTGACTTCACGTAGATTGGCCAGAGGAAATATTCATGAGTTGGTTCAAAGATGGCTTAAACAATGACCTGTACAATGCCTGCTTTGTCCATGGAGTCCCAGTCCTGTGTGACTTGGCTAAGAGAGCTGAAATCGATCAAACTTGAAACCAGTACTGTGCAAGCTGCTCCTGGAAGTGATTCCCACTGGAAGGGAGAAGGGAGGGAACCAAACCTTGGTCTGCCCCACTGTGCTCAGCTGCCTGGTTCAATTGTGGGAAGGAAGGCCCTACACAGCCAAGTGCCATGGCAAGGATGCCCACCTGGAAGGGAGAGAAGCAGGTCAGAGAGAAACCTTCAAAGCCACCACTGTGTTCTAGAGACAATGACATAAAGACCCATGTGCTCCTGGAAGTGATTCCCACTGGAAGGGAGAAGGGAGGGAACCAAATCTTGGTCTGCCCCACTGTGCTCAGCTGCCTGTTTCAATTGTGGGAAGGAAGGCCCTACACAGCCAAGTGCCATGGCAAGGATGCCCACCTGGAAGGGAGAGAAGCAGGTCAGAGAGAAACCTTCAAAGCCACCACTGTGTTCTAGAGACAATGACATAAAGACCCATGTGGTCATTGAGTTCCCACTGGAATTAATTATGATATGAGGAATTCCAACCCTTCCAGTGGAAGAACCTGCTCAGTCAGAGAGCGACTACAAAGACCCTTAGGTAAGAGGGGTTGTCAAACCTCTTACAACCCCTATAGAACTGTTAATTCCCTTAATGGGGAGAAAGGTGAGACTTAAAGCATTGCTGGATTCGGGATGCATTATAAGCCTGACTCAGGGAACTGAGCATTCAACTAAGGTCACTAAAAAACCCCAGTCTCGTTCTGCCAACTTGATGTGTCCTTTGTGCAGGAGTCCCTGGCAACATTTGCTACTGAACCACTCAAACTAACGATGGCAAATTATTCTGAAACCATTGCTTTCATTGTGACACCAGGGATGGACTCTCTTGGTTAAAAAAGTGGAACCCAAGGGTGGACTAGATGGAGGGGACCCTCCAATTCCCTAATACTGAATTAATCCAGAGAGAGGAACCCCACCAGACTGAAATATCGCAGACTGAGGAGGTAGCTGTGACTGCGGCGAATGGACCCCTGCTGGGCGTTCCCAGGCAATACCAAGATTTGATGGATGTTTTGAGCGAAGCTGCCTTAGATTAACTTCCCCCTCCCATAGGTCTACAGACTGCACCATCGAGATTTTACAGGGGCCAAACTAACTAAGCCAAAATTTTACGCTATGACTCCCTGGGAACTGGATGAACTGCAGCAATTTATAGACGAAAACCTCAAGTGTGGGTTCATTGAACCGGCAAGATCCAAGGTAGCTGCCCCAGTCCTGTTTCAGGAGAAGAATGGCTTATTACACTTATGAGTGGATTAAAGAAATTTAAACACTATTTGCAAGGAAAATCTCTATCCCCTACCCCTAATAAAGGACATGCTGGCCCATCTGGAAGGGGATAATTTTTTCAAAACTAGACTTCAGGGAGGCTTATTATTGGATCTGCATCCAGATCCTGGAGGGGGATGAATGGAAGAGAGTGTTTAATTGTCTGTTGGAATGTTTTCAGTTCAAGGTTTTGCCATTCGGGCTCCAAGGTGCTTCCACTGTTTTCATGCAGCTGATTAATAAGGTGCTGTATGAGCACTTGTATAAAGGAATGTTGGTTTATCTTAATGATATATTGATTTATACTGAAACTAAGCTTCACCATGTTAAATTGGTGCGGGAAGTCTTGAAGAAACTAAGGGCAGCTAAGTTTTTTGCCAAACTCTCCAAATCTGAATTTCACCAAGATAAAATACCTAGGATATAGAATCTCTCACAAGGGGGTGGAAATGGACCCTGCAAAAGTCAGAGCAGTCCTCAAGTGGGAAACCCCCTTCACTCACAAGCAATTGCAAAACTTCCTGGCATTCGCTAACTTTTATTGGCAGTTTATCTTCTCTTTTGCCCAAATAGCATTGCTGATTACAAATCTGTTAAAAACCAAGGAAGTAGATAAACTGAAACCTAGCCAGTCACTGAAGTGAGCTATGGACTGCCAAGTGGCATTTGAGAAACTGAAAAGACTCTTTTCAGCCAAACCTGTGTTAAAACACCCAGACCCAGAGAAACCGTTTGTAATCCAGGCTAATGCCAGTGATGTGGCAGATGGTGGAGTTTTACTACAAAAGAATGAAAAAGGCAAATTACAACCATATGCATTAGTGGTGAAATCTGAATCGGTTTACTACCAATTCACTGGCTGTGCATGTGCATTGCATGCACATATATGGTGCACATCATGCATCAAATGTGAGATGCATGTGTGTGTGCAATGCACACCGAAAGGAGGCATGGGGTAAATAGAACAGTGCATGGGGTGATCAGCTGTGGTGCACGATCTTTTTTTTAATTTTAAAAGCATTTTTACAACCTATTTGGCAGAATAGGTTGTAAAAAAATGCTTTTAAAAGTAAAAAAAGGCTCTGATGATCAGGCAGCTCAGCTGTGATCGTCAGAGCCCTTTTTTTTACTTTTTAAAAGCATTTTTTACAACCTATTCACCAAATAGATTGTAAAATAATGCTTTTAAAAGTTAAAAAAAAGGCTCTGACGATTGCACGGCTCCGTTGTGATCATCAGAGCCTTTTTTAACCTTTTAAAAGCATTTTTGAAAAGAAGTGGCAAGCGGGTGACTGGGTGATTGGGTGGGGAGGGGCAGGGATTTTTGTTACCAGTTCGAACCACCTGCCACCATTGCTACCAGATCGGCTGATCCAGTTTGAACTGGGAGCATTTCAGTGCTGATATGCTTCCAAGACATATCTTGGAAATTAACTGAAACTGAACAGAGATGGGCAATATGGGGAAAAGGCTTTTGCAATCAGATGGGTATTCCTAACTTGGACACATTTCTTAGAAGGAAGCAAAATACCTTTCCAAGTATGGACTGACCACAAGAACTTGGAAATACTCAGAACCCCACAGAAAATGTCCCCAAAACAGGTCTGATGGGCACAGTACTTCCAATGCTTTAATTTCACTTTGAAGTATTTATCGGGAGGGAAAAATATTTTGGCAGATGCCTTGGCCACACTACTTCAGTACAACAGTATCAAGGTGGAAGTAATTAAGTCCATCCTCCCAGCCTCCCAATTGGTGGCTAAAGTTGTCACATGCTCTCAGACAAAGAATGACCCCTCCACCTTAGACAATGCCACCACCACAGAATTCAAAAAGGCCTTGGAAACAGATGAGTGGTTTAGTGCCCATAGACATACTTGCATAATAAAAGATGGGAGCACAGGTCTCAGTGTGGTGGTAGCCACTAGTCACTCCTCAGCTGGCTGACAGTACACTGACCCAATGGCTAAAGGAAGTCCTGAAGGAAGATGAATGGTTCAAAGACCACAAAATCACTCTGACTGTGAGGGAGGACCTGGCATAGAAAGGAGACGAGTTGTATGTTCCAGCCAACCAGAGGACCCATATCCTACAAAGAAGCCACGATGTAAAGCTGGCTGGCCACTTATGGTTTGTAAAGACCCTTCACTTAGCAAAAAGGCAGTTCTGGCATATAAAACTATGTAACCAGCTGCTGGGTGTGTGCATCCATGAAGCAATTGCCAGGAAAGACACATGGGTTGCAATAGCCAGTGGCCAACCCCAGCAGGCCATGGAGGAAATCATCATGGATTTTATAGTGGAATTGCCTGAGAGTAATGGGAGTACCATGATTTGACCTGTTTTCAAAGCAAGTGTACTTCATCACGTGTCCAAAGCTTCCCTCAGCCTGGAGTCTAGCCAAAATGTTTGTGCAGCACATCTATCAACTGCATGGAGTCCCAAGGCACATCATTTCAGATTGGGGTGTGTGCAGTTTATAGCAAAATTCTGGTGGAATTTCATAAAGTAAATAGGATCAGCTCAGGAACTTAGTTCAGGGTTCCATTTGAGCACCAATGGGGTATCGGAATGAACTAACAACAGTGGAGCAATACTTAAGTTGCTATGTAAACTGCCAGCAAACCAACTGGGCAGAGTTCCTACCTTTTGCAGAAGTGGTTTATAATAACTTGTTTCATAATAGCACTCATTGTCCCCTTTAAAGTGATCATTAGAATTGAGTTTGTGCCAATAACAGAATTTCTGAGGTAAACTCCCTTAGTAATGTTAGCTGAATGAGGTGGCCAGCATCGCGGTGAATGGCGTGAAACTTCAGCGCTCCTAAGTAGTGCCAATATCTCAGCCATTTTTGGGAGTCCCAAGGGATCATAGCTGTCTTGTAGGGACAGTGAAGAATGGAGGCACAGGTTGGCACAGACAGGGAAATCGCAATTTTCCTGAAGTGCCAGTGATTAGCCCCCAACTCAGCAGCTGGGAAGGCAGCCATTAGGAGCTGTCACAAGCTGGGGCAGCCACATGCAAGAGGAGAAGGAAGAAAAGAGCAAGGTGAAGCATCTGGGTGAGAATTGTGGTCTTGGAAACAAGACTCCTTTTGTCTATTTTACTATTTAACTTTAAAAACTTTATTTGAGAGAAATGGAAAAAGAGGGGAGGGGAGGGAGCAGATACAAAGCTACCTCCCCACTTCCAGAACAGCGGTGGAGAAGCAGAAGCCATTAATAAGGACTAATTTAATAAAGTTGAAAAATTGATTTAATGAATTGAAAGTGGATTGGGCAAAGAGGCTTTTTTGCTAATTGATTGAACTGTGAAAATTCAAGTTTTGTATTTGGAAGCTTAAAACTGGAAGAAGAAAATTGAACTGATTATATTTTTAAGACTTTTTTTTAAATTTGCATTTATATCCTGCCCTTTTCCAAAGACTCAGGGCAGCTTACACTATGTCAAGCAATAGTCGTCATCCATTTGTATATTATATACAAAGTCAACTTATTGCCCACAACAATCTGGGTCCTCATTTTACCTACCTTATAAAGGATGGAAGGCTGAGTCAACCTTGGGCGTGGTGGGACTTGAACCTGCAGTAATTGCAAGCAGCTGCTATTAATAACAGACTGTCTTAGCAGTCTGAGCCACCAGAGGACTTGGGAGTGAAATGTAGTGCCATCTAGTGGTGATAGAGAAAATTAAATAGATACATTGAACAAAGGAAAAGATGAGAGTGGAATGACCTTGGACAATGTTTTGAAAGCTGGCAAGAGAACTGATAAGAAATGGTCTTGTGATTTTGTAGCCGGGGAGTACGATAAGCTTTTGCAAACTACTAAAGATTGAGCTGTCTTTATTTTTCCTGGTGAATTTATAATTTTGGAATATTTTGGTATAGTGGTATTTTGGAATATTACTTTTTTTCTTTTTTCTTTTCTTTTTCTTTTTATTCTCTTTTTTTATTGAGGTTTCTTCTTTCTGGATTTAAATTTTTTAAATATTCTTTTTGGGAGACTATTTTCTATACTTTTTCTTCTTTTTTTGTTGCGTGGTGGAATCTCTTCAGTGGCACATTTTGGTTTTCAAATTTTTATTAGTGAATTTTTATTTTTGCTCTTTTTTGTTTTTGTTTTTATGGAAATTCTACAGCCTCTCTTTTTTATATGGATTAAATCTATGTGGATTAGGATATCAAGAACCTGAAGAGTTTGATTTGGGAGCAGATTCGAAATTTGAATTTGGAATTTAAACAAAGAGGTGAGCCTGAATTCAAGAATTGGATTATTTGGATTATAAATTGGGCGGTGTGAACTGAAGAAACAAGATGAAGAAAAATAACACAACATCTATCATCATCATCAATATCAACAGCATCAGGCTGTACAAGGCAAAAGGCAATAGAAACTAGATTACAGCAAGAGAAAACAATGCGGAATTAAAAAATATGCTACAAACTATGTATGAAGATCTTAAGGCAAGAATAGACGAGGAAGATGGGAGGAAAGAAAAAATGGACAGACAATTAAAAGAAGTTAAAGAAATAATAGGGAAAACTGAACAACAATTGCAGCAAGTGGAAGAAAAAGCAGAAGCAATAGAGAAAAAAGTTGAAGAAATGGATTACAGGTTCACAATCACTGATAAAAATCAGGAAAGGATAATTATATCATTGGAAATGGTTAAAGCTGATTATTATTTAAGATTTCAAAATATTGAAGAAGAGAAAGGAGAAAACTTAGCAGAGAAAATTGTGGAGATATTAGCAAAAGCAATGGAAGAGAGTAAAGAAAAGATACTAAATGGGATTGACAAGATATACAGAGTGCACACAAGGTTTTTTTTATTTTTTTATTTTATTATTTGAATTTATATCCCGCCCTTCTCCAAAGACTCAGGGTGGCTTATATTGTGTTAAGCAATAGTCTTCATCCATTTGTATATTATATACAAAGTCAGCTTTTATTGCCCCCAACAATCTGAGTCCTCATTTTACCTACTTTATAAAGGATGGAAGGCTGAGTCAACCTTCGGCCTGGTGGGACCTGAACTTGCAGTAATTGCAAGTAGCTGTGTTAATAACAGACTACTTAGTCTGTTGAGCCAGCAGCGGCCCTGGTATGCAATGAGAAACAACTTACCTAGAGAAATTCATGTTAGATTTACCAAGAAAACATTAAGAGCAAAGATATTGCAGTTGATGAGAAATGCAACAATAAAGCACAAAGGGAGAGAAATAGTGGCACTGAAACAAATTCCAAGAAGAGTGAGAGATCTGAGAAAAGAGTATCAATTTCTTATGTTTGAGTAAAAGAGGAATGAATTTCAGATGGTTGGTACCAGAAGGAATATTGGTGAATTGGCAAGAACAAAGGGCGATAAGAGAAGGAGCAAGAGCGAAAGAAGTTAAAAAACAAAGGGAGATAAGAACAACTAGATCTACAAAACAAGTAAACAAATAAGAAATGGAAGAAGAAATCAAAATAATATCTATGAATATAAATGGATTAAATTCTGCAATAAAAAGAATAATAATATTTAATTAATTAGGGAAGTTAAAATTAGAAATTATATGCTTACAAGAAATTCATATTAGAAAGCAACATAAAAAACTTTTGGAGCGGACTTCTGGTGGCTCCGCTCTCTCCGAAGGACACCCTAAGGGCGCCCGCGCTGGGATTCTGTAAAAGCCGGTGAAAACAGTGGCTGAAAGTACCTTCCCCGGTAAGGGGAAGGGAAAGAGCAAGAAGAAGGAAAGGTAGAGCTCTCTCTAGAGGCCCCGTTTGGGGAACTCGAAAGGGAAAGTTCCCTGGAAATCCTTCTGCACAGCTCCAGCCCCAGCATGTCTCTGCTTCATGCAGACAGAGAAGAGAGCGACCACTTCTGCTTCAAGTGATTGTGATGGATATTTATAAGCAGACGGAATAAACACAGGAGATCAGTCATTTAAATTGTAAGTATTAAATCTGACTTCTATTTTTTTTTAAAATTTTTTCTCTCTCATCTACAATCAACACAATGAAATAAAATGGCGTTTACTTGTTGAGAAAGTGAAACTGAATGGAGATTTTATCTTATTGTACTGGACTGTGGATTGTTGGATTATTTTAGTTTGTTTAAGTATTTTATAAGGGGATTTTCAGCAAGAACTTTGCCATGAAGGTTTTTTCAGAAGAATGGATTTGTGACTTTATACAGGATTATACAGAAAGAATGTATTTAATTACTCAAAAATACGAATTGGAAAAAAATGGAGGCGTTTTGGATGAGAGTTTGGAGGAAATTAACCAATGTAATCAGGACTTGGAATATGGAATGGAGGAGATAACAAAAGTGGATAAATATGAAGATAGGATCCTGAATAAACAAGTTGATGTAAAGAAGCCTTTTTTAAAAAGTTTGGATGAAATGCCTGAATTTGTGCTACAGGAGGCTGTCTCCCGAAATGGAAAAATTCACAGGGTTAATGCTTTCCAAGAGTTCTCTTTTCGGATTGAGGGAATATACGGCAGTAACTCGTGGATTCTTGGACATAAGGAACTATTAGGAAATATTGTGACTGACTTTTCAAAAGGAGTAATGAAGGAAAGACAGAGACTAATGCATCAAAAAAAATGGCAAGAGACAAAAGTATCATCCTTGAAAGAATTTTTTTTTTTTGAAATATTAACAGAAAAAGATATTAGCGTTCCTGAAAGACAATACGTGAGGAAGATCTGGAAGAAATGGGTTGATTATATGTTTTATAACTATCATAAAAGACTAGATATTTGGATTTATACTGGATTTTGATGAGGAAGGACTAAAGTTGAATAGATATTGTAATTTCCCTGTATTGAAATTTTATAATCTGTTGTATTGAATTTTAAATAGAATATTCTCGAAAGATCTTATGTAAGAAAGACTTGGGGGGGAAATTATATGGTTATAGAAGCTATAAGGGAGATATTCTCTGAATTGGATTGGATTTTTATGCTTTAGCTGGTTTTAAATACTTTAGGATTAATTTGTTCTATTGATCTATATATTTTATTACTGTTTATTGTTAATTTTTTGAAGGATTTTGGTTATGTAAGGAGGAAGTCAGAGCTAGAGAGGGAAAATTGGTATAATAGTTTTGGGGAATTTTTTTTTTTTTTTAGCATATGTTTGTTTTATTTTTAACTATACCTTGTGCTTGTTCTGGGAAGTCAGGGGGGAGGGGGGAGGGGGTTTGTGAAGGGAGAGGGGTTGGGGGGAAAGGGGGAAAAATTTTTTTTGTAAAACTTTTTGAATAAAAAAAAAAACTTTTGGAGCAAATAAAATTTGGGACATTGTACACAACATTGGCCTGTCAAAGCAAAAGAGTAGTATTTTACATTAAACAGACAATTCAATCCAAACAAATATTTAAAGATGAGGAAGGGAGAGTATTAATGGTAGAAATTGTAATGAATCATAAAAAAATACTATTTGTAGGAATATATGCGCCAAATGAAAATCAAGAAGAATTTTATGCAAAATTACACAGAAAAATACTAGAATATGAATATGAAGGTATTTGTATAACAGGAGACTTTAATGTGATTGTTGATAGTGAATTACACTATAAATCTACAAAAGTTAATAAAAAACCAAGGAAGACACTTCCTAAAGCATTTTACACAATCCTACAAGATGCTTGGAGGAAAAAAAACTTAAAGGAGAAGCAATATACATTCTATTCAAATAGGCACATGTCATGGTCAAGAATAGACATGATGTGGATGTCAATAGAATTAATATCAAAGATATACAAGATTGATATAGAAACAAGCACATGGGCAGATCACAACCCAATAACAATGATATTTAAGGGGCAAAGAAAAAGAATGAGATGGACATTAAATCAAAACCTATTAAATGAAAAAAGATTTCTTACAATACATGGAAAAGAATTGACTTTTTTCAAAGAAAACAGAAAGGAGGATACATCATTGCAGATGTAGGGATACTAGTAAGATATATTAGAGGATTAGCAATGACATCGCTACAAAAATGGAATAAACAGAGTAGACAAAATCAAAAGAAATTAGAGAAGGAGTATAAGAAATTAGAAAAAGATTTACAGCAAAATCCACAGGATAAAAAAATTTAAAAATTTGATGGACTTGGAAAAACAAAAATTGAACTTAATGGAAAACAAAGAGTTGGCAAACAAAATAAAATCAACAAAACAAAACTTTTTTGAAAATGCAAATAACCAGGAAGATGGCTGGCATATAAAAGGAAAAAGGAAAAAGAAAAGAAATTGATAAGTCAACTGCTAGACTAAGATGGAAAGATATGTTACCAAAATGAAGAAAAGAAAAAGATAATTGAGAAATGTTATAAGAGTTTATACCAGCAAGAGAAGATGCCAGAAGGGAAGATAGAACAATATTTAGAAAAAGTGAAAATCCCAAAAATTCCAGAAAACTTTAAAAAGGCATTAGAAGAAAGAATATTGATGATGGAATTGCTGGAGGGAATTAAAAAGCAGAAGAATGGTAAAACACCAGGACCAGATGGATTGCCAATTATACAAAAGACTGCAAGATGTATTAAATAATACAATGTTACAAGTATTTAATGATTTATTATTAGAAGCCAAAGTTCTGAATTCATGGATGGAGGCATTTATAACTCTTATATCAAAAGAAGAATCAGACTTACAACAAATAAAGAACTATAGACCAATTTCATTGTTAAATGCAGATTATAAAATATTTGCATCAATTATGGCAGAGAGATTGAAGAGGCTATGAATTTATACATTCCAATAAAAATGACTTTTTACCTAAAAGACAGATTAGAGACAATATACAAATTATATTGGATACACTGGAATACTATGAAGCACATTCAGAGAAAGAAATGGCAATGTTATTTTTAGATGCACAGAAAGCATTCGATAATGTGAACTGGTAATTTATGACTACACAATTACAAATGATGGATTTTGGGGATAGGTTTATAAATACGGTTAAAACTATATATAAAGACCAATCAGCAAAGGTGATTGTAAATGGTGAAATGACAGAAAAAGTGGACATTAGAAAAGGAACTAGACAAGGTTGTCGGTTATCTCCATTATTATTTATTCTGACATTAGAAATTCTAAATAGAAAAATAAGACAAGATAAAGGAATAAAAGGATTGAAAATAAAAAAAGAAGAATATAAATCGCAAGCATTTGCGGATGATTTAGTGTTTATTATGGAAGATCCAACAGAAACAGGCCCAAAATTAATAGAACAAATAGAGGAATATGGAGAGGTAGTGGGACTGAAAATCAATAACGATAGACAAAAACTGTAGTGAAAAATATAAGGGAAAAGCAGAAAAAACAGCTAATGGAGAAGCTAAATATCCAAGTAGTGAAAAAAGTGAAATGTTTGGGTATCCAATTAACTTCAAGATGTATAACTGTGAAAAAAGACAATTATTATAAACTGAGAAATCAAATTGAAAAAGACTTGGAAAAATGTGCAATTATCACTAATGGGAAGGATAGCGTTAATTAAAATGAATATATTATCAAGAATTTTGTTTCATTTTCAAACAATTCCGATAAAATTGGAGAAAAAATATTTTGAAAATCTGAATAAAATGATGTGGAAATAATGGCAAGGAAAAAAGCAAGAATTAAGTTTAAATTGCTACAAGATTCTAGAACTAGAGGTGGGTTTGGTCTACCAAATTGGGAACTTTACCACCAAGAGGTGATGTTAACTTGGGTTAAAGAATGGATTTTATTGAGAAATACAAAAATATTAACTTTGGAAGACATGATTTGCAACTAGGTTCGCACACTTTTCTATAGTATGGGAAAAATAGGATACATGGAATTTCCAGACACATTGTGTAAGAAATGGTTTGTTAGCAGTATGGGAGAAAGTGAAAGAAAAACACTATACCAATGTGGCTCTCAACAATAAAAACTTTGACATATCTGAATATGATTAATATGGAAAATATTGTGAGATATAAGGATATCTTAATGGAAAGAACTTAAAGAAGAAACAAGATTTGGAAAAACAAGGGATTGAGACAGATTGGTATATGCGATTGCAAATACAATCAAGATAATGATAAAGATTTGAGACACTATGGCTTTTGATCTTGGGAAATCAGAATTAGATGTGATAGTGACTGGGACAGATGAAAAAATGATTAAGAAACTGTATAATTACCTACTGCAAGTTAAATTAGAAGATGAAGACGTTAAAGAGACAATGATAATGTGGGCAAAAAACTCTGGTTATGCAATAGACTTCGAGAAATGGCAAGAACTATGGGAAAGAACTTATAAATTAACAATGGCAACTACATATAAAAAAATCTATATAAAATATTTTATAGATGACATACATCACCAGAAAGGCTAGCAAAAATGTTTAAGGATAAATCAGCTAAATGTTGGAAATGTTCACAAGTGCCGGGATCATATTATCATATGTGGTGGTGTATAAAAGCAAAGAATTATTGGGTTAGAATACAGGCATGGTTAGAAGAAATAGTACACTAGCTGTACAGAATTAAAACCAGATACTTTTTTATTGGGTATTTTACCAGAGAGATATAGTAGAGAAGATACTTATTTAATTATTCACACAATAACAGCGGCAAGAATATTTGCACAAAACTGGAAGACAGAAAAAATCCCCTCAGATGGTGAAGTAATAAAGAATATTTTAGAAAGCACAGAAATGAATAGACTAACATTAAGAATAAAAGATAAAGAGGAGTCGGTGTATTTCAAGACATGGGGACAATTTTATATAGGGTTAGAAAAGAAATATGAATAAAATATGATAGACTAGTTCCCTGTTTTGTTCTGACATAGTTTGCAAGGTCCCCTCAATAGAGCAAAGGTTGCGTCTCTGGGTTGACCATTTTGCAGATGTTGCTTTCTGTAAGGATTGCCTCTCCTTCCAATTTAAGAAAGCAAAAACTCTTGAAACAGAGTATTTCAAAAGGAACCTTTTATTAAGCAGAAGTGACAGCAATGGATTCAAAGCAATGTTTGAATACCCTTAGGCAAGACAAGTAGGATTAAAGCAGTAGAGACCCCTCCCTTAAACCAGACTGTAGATTTTAGCCCTGAGAACAAGATAAGCATGTATTCCTGTTGTTATTCTCCATTATCCTTTAAAGTAAAACAGCCCACATGGCTGTCATAAACATCCCTCAACATTAAGAAGATCTCAGGGTGCTTTGGCACCAGGATATAGGTTGTAAAATATCTGTTGACACAGGCAATACTAGTAAATCGAATCCAAGCCCCCACTTCTCCCAATTGAATGGCAGTATCACTTTTAGGGATCTGACACCCACTGAAATTAATGGAATTGCAAATGACGTGCAATTAAAATCCAACTGGAACCATAACTGCATTTCAACAACCAAGATTTTAATATTTTGCTGAAAGCAATTAAATGTGCCTTTGACCCTGTGAACCCATCCTCCACCTTTTCTTTCCCTTTGTTAGAGATGTAACATCAGGGACTACCTGTCATAGTTGTGGCTAGGCATAGACAACTGTTTCTTTATTAGTCTCTAAGAGGCAGAAGGTGGGGAGAGGTTTCAATTATGAAACTTTTCATCAAATGTATTTCCTTTGAAGCTCAGCTTCTGAGCTCTTTTTTGTTTCTTCTCTTCACTGGGAGTTTTGTGACTCATTTAATTCTACTATTAGTGATTACTAGAGATGTTTACAAAAATGCATTTCTGTCAGGTCCCACAGATTCCTATAGGGATGCTGTCACTCTGGTGGGAGGGGGAGGCTTGGGGGGAATCTCTATATGGGATTTCTGTTTCTATTCCTTGCTTTGCCTTGCTCTAACTTTTGGGACCTTGGGTGGGGGGGAAAGGTATGTGCCTCTAGTCATCTGCCTTGTCTCTGGAGGATAGCAGCAGTGTTGCCCAGAGAACCGGCTTTCATTACCTTCTGGGCCTTATTTTTTCATATCATCTTCACACCTCAGGATTGGCTCAATGATGGAGTGGACTTTGGGAGGGGTTCTATTTGCAATGGTTTAACCTAACATTTTGAGCAGGAAAATCTTACTTCATGCCTACATCTTGCTATCACAATCTTCCAATAAAAATCCCTTTTGAAATGGTTTTTTTTTTCAAGAGTTCTGCTTTTTTGAAAAGACTGGCAAGGCAGGATCTTACAATTTCCTTCAAAGAATCAGAATTAAACACAACTGGCATTCTCTGGCCTTACTTTACACTTTACTATGCCTCTGTAATTTTTCAAAGCCATGGAAAGAAATAGAACTGAAAATTTGACAGAAGGCATCTAAGTGCACTGTCAGCAGTAACTTCAGATTTGTTTGGGAAGTAAATTGAGCCCCCTACTGATCAGTCAGTGGCATTACTGGGAATTTTCCATCCTAGCAAGAGAAAGCAGATTCTGGTGTGAATCATTCAACTTATCAATGGGGAACTCAGTTCACCTTATATAAATCTAAAGCCACATCTGATAATGCCCTGACTCATGCAGTGACAGTGGGTGTGGCTTGATGGTCATGTGACTGGGTAGGCGTGGCCAACCCAATGTCTCTCATGTCAAGGGGTACCTCGCCTGGCCCATCCCCTCCCAGCCATTTCTTGTCAACACCCAGCCTCAACATATCTATAGTTCTGCAAAAATGTTGTTCATATTTTTTCAACTTTATTATCTACATACTATAGATCAGGGGTCTCCAAACTTGGCCACTTTAAGACTTATGGACTTCAACTCCCAGAATTCCTCAGCAAGCTTTGCTGTCTTAAAGTGGCAAGATTAGAGACCTCTGCTATAGATGCACTTTCATGGGCCACTGAAAGGAGGAAATGGCTCACATGCTTTGCCTAAGAGTGTGATAGGCAACAGTCTTTTTAAGGGGCTGCTAGAAAGAAGGGGGGGAAGTATTTTCCAAAGCACCAGAAGGCAAAACAAGAAGCAATGGATGGAAACTCAACAAAGAGAGAAGCAACCTAAAACTAAGGAGAAACTTCCTGACTGTGTGAACCTATATAGGTTTCAGTCATAATTTCACGTATAAAATAGTCATTCATGTAATACAACCTGTATATTGTTCAAAACAATCATTAGTATTATGGCTGATGTTTGACATCAAGCCTAAAATGCCTGTGAACCGCCCTGAGTCCTTAGGGAGATAGGGCGGTATATAAATATGAATAAATAAATAAATAAATAAATAAATAAAATCCCCATTCCCTCCCCACTCCAGGGGAAGGTTACTTCAAAATCCCATTTCCTCCCTACCCCACTAATTTGTTCTGGGAAGGAATCAAACTCCCCTCTCTTCATTTCCCAAATAAAATACCCTAGATAATTAAGGAATAATCAAGCTGCTAGCAAGGAACTTGCCTGGAATTCCACATTCCTGCCAGCTGCATAAAGGAAACTTTGTAAGCAGAGATCATAGAAAGTGGAAGCCGAAAGTTCGGCTCCATTTACAAGCAGGCAAAAAACTCATTCAAGACAGGATACTTCACAATGGAAATTGCCCAAACCTTTTTAAAAACACAAAGCCCATGTTGCACAAACCCCAAAACTTCAAAAACATTGAACCATATAAGAATTCCTCCTCTTATCCAATTTGTTGTTCAGCTGACCCAGAAAGGAGCTTCCAGCTCTGTCAATTTAAAACGACAGCGTTTCCCCCCCCCCACTTCTTTGCCAAGTGATCTCCTGGCTGAGAAGCAAGCTGATCCGTTGGGAGCCTTCTTGGCTTCTCAATTTAAAGGGATGGTGTCTTATTTTTTCTTCCTCTTCTTCGACAAGTGAGTCTTGATTTTTTCCTTCTAGCCGATCAGCTGGGAGTCAGGAGGCAGCAATAGATTGGGGGTGGGGCCAGGCAGAATTTTTACTACCGGTTCTCTGAACTACTCAAAATGTTTACTACCAGTTCTTGTGAACTGGGGAGAACCGGTAGCAACTGTTGTGTCTTGCCCGCCCTCAGAGCAGCCGGGGCCTTCTTACCTGCTCCCGAACACTGAGGAATGTATGCCTCCCGGCCCAAGTCCTGGCTCCATCCCCACACAAACTGCAGAAGAAGGAGCATCTCCCGGCCCCAGCCCTGACTCCATGCCCAGGCAAACGGAGCAGCTAGACCCCTCCCCCTCCTCCACAGCATGTGAGCCTGAGGAGGGTTTATTCCCAACAGCTGCTGATTGGTGTGACCCTCGCATCAGAAGGCTGGATAGGCGGAGGCAACAGAAGGAAGGAGGCAGGCCTTAATGAGTGCTGAGTCATGGAGCCACACCCCATGGCCTATATAAAGGATCTGCTTTCTGGCAGTCTCTGAGTCAGGCAAAAGTCGAACTTATCTTGCTGAAGTCACTTACTGGTCTCCTGCCTGCTCTGAGGACTTTGCTAGGACTTTGGGCAGAGCTGCAGAGGCAAGCCTGATTCGGATTTCCCTGACCCGGCCGTCAGCGGAGGAGTGGGACACGACAGCAACCCACTACTGGAAGGGACCTTAGATATCTTCTTGTCCAACCCCCTGCTTAGGCAGGAAACTCTACACCACTTCAGAAAAATGGTTATCTAATCTCTTCTTAAAAACTTCCAGTGTTGGAGCATTTACAACTTCTGGAGGCAAGTTCCACTGATTGTTTTAACTGTCAGGAAATTTCTCCTTAGTTCTAGATTGCTTTTCTCCTTGATTAGTTTCCACTCATTGCTAATTGTTCTACCCTCAGGCGCTTTGGAGAATAGTTTGATTCCCTCTTCTATGTGGCAACCGCTGAGATACCGGAACACTGCTATCATGTCACCCCTAGTTCTTCTTTTCATAAGATTAGACATATCCAGTTCCAGCAATTGTTCTTTACATGTTTTATCCTTGAGTCCCCTAATCATCTTTGTTGCTCTTCTCTGCATTCTTTCTAGAGTCTCAACATCTTCTTTACATTGTGGCAACCAAAATTGGATGCAGTATTCCAAGAGTGGCCTTACGAAGGCATTATAAAATGATATTAACACTTCATGTGATCTTGATTCTATCCCTCTGTTTATGCAGCCTAGAACTGTTGGCTTTTTTGGCAGCTGCTGCACACTGCTGGCTCATATTTAAGTGATTGTCCCCTACGACTTCAAGATCCCTCTTACAGTCACCATTATTGAGCAAGGTACCACATATACTGTACCTGTGCACTTTGTTTTTCTTGCCTAAATGTAGAACCTTAATTTTTTTACCATTGAATTTCATTTTTTTGGGTAGCACCCAATGTTCAAGTCTCTCAAGATCCTCCTTTATCTTAAGCCTATCTTCCAGAGTGTTGGCTATTTATTTATTTTGTCACAATAATATATGTAAGTATCATACAAAAAGATTATGTAGTATATAAATATATATATGAGTAAATATTAGGAAGTATAAGCATATATATATATAGGAAGAAGAAAAGAAAAACAATAGGACAGGAACGGTAGGCACGTTTGTGCTCTTATGCACGCCCCTTATGGTCCTCTTAGGAATCGGGTGAGGTCAATAGTAGAAAGTTTTTGGTTAAAGCTTTTAGGATTATGGGAAGAGACCACAGAGTCAGGTAAAGTATTCCAAGCACTAATGATTCTGTTACAGAAGTCATATTTTCTGCAATCTAGATTAAAGCGGTTAACATTAAGTTTAAATCTATTGGTTGCTCTTGTATTATTGCAATTAAAGCTGAAGTAGTCTTTAACAGGAAGGACATTACAATAGATGATTCTATGAGTCTTAGGTCTTGTCGAAGGCGATGGAGTTCCAAGTTTTCTAAGCCTAGGATTTCAAGTCTGGTGGGATAAGGTATTTTGTTGTTTTCAGAGGAATGGAGAACTCTTCTTGTAAAATATTTCTGGACACGTTCAATTGTATTGATGTCAGAGATGTGGTGAGGGTTCTAAACAGGTGAGCTGTATTCTAGAATTGGTCTAGCAAATGTTTTATATGCTCTGGTTAGTAGTGTAGTGTTTTTGGAAAAGAAGCTATACAAGATTAAGTTTACAACTCTTAGAGCCTTTTTTGCTATGTAGTTACAGTGGGCTTTGGCACTTAGATCATTTGACATGAAAACTCCAAGATCTTTAACGGGATGGGGGTCATCTGTAAGGTAATGTCCATCAAGTATGTACTTAGTGTTTGGGTTCTTTTTTCCAATATGTAAGACTGAGCATTTGCTGGTTGAGATTTGGAGTTGCCAAGTTTTAGACCAAGCGGTTAGATGATCAAGGTCTTTTTGAATGATAGATGTATTGTCTGTGGTGTTAAATAGTTTGACATCGTCAGTAAAGAGAACACAATTACTTGAGATATGGTCACAAATATCATTAATGTATAGTATGAAGAGTGTTGGTCCAAGGACGCTGCCTTGAGGAACACCACTTTTGACAGGAACAGGATTTGATAGAGCATTGCCAGTTTTGACCACTTGTTGTCTGTTAGACAGAAAAGCAGATATCCATTTGTGAAGGGGTCCTGAAATGCCATAGGATTTTAGTTTTAGGAGAAGTTTATCGAGAACTACTGAGTCAAAAGCTTTGCAGAAGTCTATGTAGATTGCATCTATTGTTTTGCCTTGATCAAGATTTGTAGTCCATATGTTTTTACAGTGGAGAAGTAAGTTGCATGATAATTTTTTCCTGAAACCAAATTGTTTATTGGAGAGTAGGTTGTTAGTTTCTAAGTGTGAGGTAATGGATTGGTTGATGATAGATTCCATGACTTTGCAG
Organism: Ahaetulla prasina; assembly: GCF_028640845.1. Classification (NCBI taxonomy): domain Eukaryota; kingdom Metazoa; phylum Chordata; class Lepidosauria; order Squamata; family Colubridae; genus Ahaetulla; species Ahaetulla prasina. The sequence continues at coordinate 83,095,996 of NC_080542.1, read as the reverse complement.
GTGATGCAGCACAGAGAGATTGGTCTGTAATTTTTGACTAAGCTGGGGTCTCCTATTTTGAAGATTGGGATGACTGTGGCTAGAGACCAAAGTTTGGGAAGGGAACTGGTAGTGAAAGCTTTATCAAAGATTATGCTTAGGGGTTCTGCTATATTAGTGGAAAGTTTTTTTTAAGAAGTATGCACATAGTCCATCGGGTCCAATAGATAGCGATGGTTTCAAGTTATGAAGAGCTTTTCCAACATTATCTTCTGTGAAATCTATGAGTTAAGTCATCATATTCATTGCTGGTACCTTTGTGGAATGTCGGATATGCGTCATCACTGTTAACAAAAACTGAGCCAAAGAAAATGTTGAAGAGGTTTGCTTTAACTGTTTCGTCATTGCATTCTTTGCTGTTAGAATCTTTTAGTGGTGGGATGGATCTTGAGTCTTTAAGTTTATTGTTAACAAAATTATAAAAGGCACGATTGGAATTTGTGTGCAGAAGGTCCTCTTCTTGCTTGGCGTGGTAATTTGTGCATTCAGTTTTTATTTGGTTGCATATATTTCTGTAGCGGTTTTTGAAATTTGTAACATAGCCTTTTTTGTTTCTTTTCTTGAGGGAGTTTTTTTTTGATTGAAGCTTTTTTATTGATATGGGTAGTTTGCTTTTCCTGATCTTGGTGGTCATTTGTGGTACATATAGTTTAATGACTCTATTGATTTCAAGCAGGAAAACTCTATAGTGGTCTTCAGCGGTTATGCAGGTTGCGAACAAATTTTGCCGGTCCAGAAATGAAAGATCGTTGTTTATAAGGTCGTAGTTGGCTTTTTTGAAGTTGTAGTTGGGAATACTATTGTTATGATGATTTAAGTAAGGACGTATATTGAGAGAAAAATCAATCATGCAGTGGTCACTGTTGGAAAAAGGTTCTTTAATTTGTAGCCCATAAATTGAGTTTGAGTTGTTGCAGAAGATGAGATCAAGGCAGTTGTTGAGTCTTGTATTGTTAGTTACAAGTTTTTCAAGACCTAGGTTTGTAACAGCATTGTATAGTGTAATATGGATTGGATCAGTTGTACATTCATTAGTTATCCAGTTAATGAGAGGTAGATTTAAGTCACCCAGGAAGATGAGAGGATATGGGCAAGAGGTAGCCCATGTTAGCAGTGAGGTTAGCATATTTGCATGAGTAATGTCATAATCAGGGGCTCTGTAGCATAGTAAGAATCGAAGAGTGGTGTTAAGGGATAGGTCACATACAATAGTTTCTGGAAGAGAAAGTTTATGTGCAACTTGGATATTTTTTAGATTCAGTGATTTTTTGTAAAAGATAGCCACTCCACCACCTCTTTGGTTTTCACGATCTGATCGATAAACTTGATATTCTTTGTTTGAGACAATGGAGTCTGGAAAGGATGAGTTCAGCCATGTTTCACAAACAAATATGATATCAAATGTACCACTGTTTAACAAGAGGATAAATTCAGGTAATTTGTTAACAATGCTTCTTGCATTTATCAATTTGCATTTGAGATCTGTAGTGATTGGTGTTGAAGAGGTAAGGGGCATGCATACCTAGTTTTGGATGTTAGTTGGTTGGGGGTTGTGTACAACAGGTGGTTGTATAGATGGTAGGATGGGTGGATGGATGTTTTGGGAGGTGAGTGTTTGGATGTTGGGTACTTGATTGATTGTTGAGATGTTTGGTTGAATGCTTGGTTGGGTGGCTGGTTGGATGGTAGTTTGGCTGGTTGGTTGGATGGCTGGTTGGGTGGATTGTTGGGTGGCTGTTTGGGTGGCTGTTTGGATGGCTGTTTGGATGGCTATTTGGATGGTTGTTTGGATGGTTGGTTGGATGGATGGTAGGGTGATGGGTGCTTGATTGAATATTGGGATGGCTGGTTGATTGTTTTGGGTGATGGGGGGTTTGGAGGTGATTTTTTGATTGTAGGTTTTATTTTTTATGCAATCAGCACGGTAGTCGATGTATAGGTTGGATTCACCATTGTCTTGTCTTCGTTTAAGTTCTTTGCAAAGTTCACGAGAACGTATCTGTTGTAGAAAAGATAGATCAGGGCGTGATCTAAGTTTACTATCCAGGGTTGGTTTTAGCAATTGAGTTTATAGTATAAATGAATTTACGTTTGCTGTCCTCATTTATGCATGTGACTCTACAAAATCTTGGTGCTGTTGATCCATCACTGTTTTTATATTCTGGTCCATCTCTGGAGACAGCAATTATTTCATTTGGGAAGATGGTTGATGAGTTATAATTTCCAATGATGTTGTGAATCTTATTGATATCAGGTTCGTTAATGTTTTCTAGTCCAAATAATATTGCATTATTTATTTTTTGTCCTCTCTCCATGGCATCTCTGATTAGTTGGATAGTAGTTATTTGTTGTTTAGGTTGTGTTGTATTTATTTGTTGTCTAGGTTGAGTTGTAGGTTGTGTATTATATAATGATAGATGAGTTGGGAAGAGATTTAGATCATTTGAGTTTTCATTTTTTAGTGTTGAAATTTGTTTTATCAAGTTTGTGAAACTTTGTTCAATAATTGTTAGAATTTTTTTTTCTAAGTTTTGTTCAATATCTTGAATTCTTTTTTCTAGGTTTTGTTCAATAGTTATTAATCTTGTTTCTAAGATTTTATCAGCGTCAATGTTTGATCTGTTGGATTTTCTGGCTGGCATAATGATATTTTGAGTTTTTATGTAATTGGTATTAAAGTAGTATCTTTCTTATTTCTTTGTTTTATTTCACACTCTTTCCAATTTTAGTAATGAAGAAGTATCTCTCACTTAATCAATTTTCCTTAATTTTTATCTCTCTCTCTTTAACTTTCACTGGCAATCACTATGGCAATTACTATGGTAATGGTGGAATCACTATGGTAACGGTGAAATTCGGCGGGAAATTTAAAATGATGAGACTGGGTGGTTGAAGAAGCCTCTTTTAGGGTGGCTGCAATGGAGGGAATTTCAAAAAGTCAATAGAAGCTGGGAGACTGGAGTCTCGGAACTCACCAGCGGTCCTGTCGATTGGAAGTTTGGTGGCTTTAAATCCTAGTTGCTGCGTGGATCAGCGGTAGTGGGGAATTGATTCCCAGCTGCAGCGTGGAATCGGTGGTGGTGGAGGAGGTTGCTGCTTCAATAGTGGCATGGATCTGCGGTGGCCGCTTGAGTCGCGGTGGCCGTAGTCGCCTGAATCGCGGCAATGGGTGGCGTGAATCTGGGTGGTCGGCAGCAGCTGTCATTTTAGTCCGGCCACAGCCACTTGAATCACCTGAAGCCGCGGCTGCCTGGATCGCCTGACGTAGCGGCTGCCTGGATCGTTGTGGCGGCAGCCTCCTTAGTCCTTACCACAGCTGCCTGGATCTCCATAGCAGCAGCCTCCTGAGTGTTTGCTGTGGCCGCTTGGATCGCGGCAGCGACGCTATTCCTGCTAGCTTGGTGTCATCTGCAAATTTGATAAGTTCACCATTTATCCCTTCGTCCAAATCATTGATGAATATGTTGAAGAGTACTGGTCCTAAAACAGAGCCCTGGGGTACCCCACTGCATACCTCCCTCCATGTAGATGCAATTCCATTGAGGACTACACATTGGGTGTGATTGGTCAGCCAGTTACGAATCCATCTGGTGGTGATGCTGTCTAACCCACATTTTTCTATTTTATCAAGTAGTAGGTTATGGTCTACTTTGTCAAATGCCTTACAGAAGTCCCAGTAAATTATATCGACAGCATTCCTCTGGTCCACTAGTTTTGTCACTTTGTCAAAAAATGCAATAAGATTAGTCTGGCATGATCTGTTTTTGAAAGATCCATGTTGGTTTTTGGTTATTACTTTGTTTGCTTCTAGGTGTTCGCTGGTTCGTTGCTTGATTATCTTTATAGAATGACTTATGAGACAGATAAAACTTTATTATATCCAGTGATCAATACACAAGGAAGCAACTGAATGTTACTTATCATTTAAACCAACATTTACAATAAAACATACAATGAATAGGAGTCTTTAATAGTTGGTATAAGCATACCCATATATTACCTGGCTATCAGTTAGCATACAGGTGAGATATCAAAACTAACAACTTGAACTACTAATTGTTGAGTCTTGATCATCTAGAGATTATCTAAGGTAAAATTCATTAGGGTGTCCAGGAATATGTCTAATTAGAAGGAATATTATGTTGCAAAGTTTATCCTTACAAAGATGTAATAAAGTAAGAAGCACAGTATTTCGGTGCATCCAAGTGACAAGTACAAATTATATCACTGTAAGGAATATTCTTGAACTTACCTTCTTATACAGCTGAAGGAGAAATAATAAATCAAGTAAATATAAATGTTTCACAGTGTTGGAGACAGATACTAAATTGCTTCTCACCACAATATTTGTAGGCTAAGCTCTATCTGTTAATATACAGGTAATATTTATATACCCTGTTTCCCCCAAAATAAGACCTTCCTGGATAATAAGCCCGGATAGCTCAGGCTGGTAAGGCCTGTTATTAAGAACACAAAGCCTGCAATTACTGCAGGTTCAAGCCCGGCCCAAGGTTGACTCAGCCTTCCATCCTTTATAAGGTAGGTAAAATGAGGACCCAGATTGTTGGGGGGGCAATAAGTTGACTTTGTAAAAATATACAAATAGAATGAGACTATTGCCTTATACACTGTAAGCCGCCCTGAGTCTTCGGAGAAGGGCGGGGTATAAATGTAAACAAAAAAACAAAAAAAAGCCCAATCGGGCTTTTGAGTGTATGTGCTAAAATAAGCCCTCCCCAAAAATATTTAAATGCATGCGCAGCCGATCCCTGCCATTTCCTCTGGTTAGGGATAGGGAGGCAGAGCTGGAAATCAGGTAAGATGGCAAGAGGAGCCCCGTCTTGCTCCACATGCCCCCAAATAATGACCTTCTTGAAAATAAGGCCAAGCACTTATTTTCAGGGAAAAACGGTATCAAAGAAGCATGATTGCATAAAGAGCTCTTTGATAAATCAAGAGACAAAAAGCAGAAAAAAATGGACACACAACTAAAATCAGCAAATAGCAAGTAATAGCACTTAGACTTATATACCACTCCACAGTGTTTTACAGCCCTCTGTAAGCAGTTTACAGAGTCAACATATTGCTCCCAACAATCTGGATCCTCATTTTATTGACCTTGGAAGGATGGAAGGCTGAGTCAACCTTCAGCCATTGAGACTCGAACTGCCGAACTGCTGGCAGTTGGCAGTTAGCAGGAGCAGCCTGCAGTACTGCATTCTAACCACTGCACCACATTGGCAATAGCCCGAATCTGCAAAGAGGGAGTCAGGAAAGCTAATGTCCAGAATGAGTTAAGACTGGTACTAATGCCAAGAATAACAAGAAAAGCTTCTTCTTCTTCTTTTAAAGTCTTTTTATTATTTAAACACAAACATAAAACATATATTTCCTTTTTCCAACAGTTCCATAACGGTATTCTTCTATTTCCTCCCTGCTCTTCTTTAACTATACTTGTCTTTATAGTCCCTTTATTCCTTATTTCTGTATATAATCTTTCACACATAATATTATATCTATATATTATTTTACAAACATTTTCCATTTTGTGACATTTTCTCATTCGTTCTTATTTACTATTTCTAATCCCCAGCCAGTTATACCATTTGTTCCATACTGCACAGTATTCTGTATCCTCCTTTTCTTTTATCTCCTTTGTTAATTTGTCCATCTCAGCACAGTTTAGAATTTTTTTTCTCAGTTCTTCCTCAGTTGGTAAATTATTATTTTTCCAGTTCTGTGCATATGCTAGCCTTGCTGCTGTAATTATATGTAAAATTAGGTATTGTATTTCTTTGATATATTTCCTGGTGGATATTCCCAATAAGAATATCTCCAGTTTCCAATCTATGGGTTGCTCGATTATCTCTTCCAACCATTTCCTAATTTTGGTCCAGTACCTTTTTGCAGATGGGCATGTCCACCATAAATGATAATATGTTCCATATGCCTTTTTACATTTCCAACATGTTGGTGAAATATTTGGAAACATCTTGGCAAGCCTTGCCGGAGGGAGATGCCATCTATAGAACATCTTGACCTGGTTTTCCTTGAATGCTGCGAACGTAGTCAATTTTATATTTGTTTCCCACATTTTTTCCCATTTCTCCAATTATATATTATAGTTAAAAATGTTGCCCATTTAACCTTTGTCTCCTTGATGACCTCATCTTCCATCTTGTATCTCAATAAATATTTATATATTTTGTTAATTAATTTTTCCTCTGTTCCTTGTATAATTTTATCCAATTCTTGCAGACCATTTTAAATTTCATATAATTTTATATCTTCTTTGTATTTAGAGTGAATTTTTTATATGTCCACCAGTCTATCTCCCTACCTAGATCTTGTTCTAGTTCTTGTTTTGTTTTCAAATTTCCCTGTTCATTTAACAAATCCTATAACCTTATTTATATCAATTAAATTTGGATGTTTTAATGCTTCCATTGTAAATAACCACATTGGAATTTTTATGTAGTGCTTTTTAAAAATTTTCTGCCAAGCCTGTAAGAGAGCATTCCTTAATATATGCCTTTAAAAGTAACTATGTGTTTTAAACTTTTCATCCCAAAGGAATGAGCGCCATCCCAGTTGTAGGTCATGTCCTTCTATAGCTAAGATCCTTTTATTTCTTAACTCCATCCAATCTTTTAACCAAGTTAAAATAGATGCCTGATACTATATTTCCCACTCTGGTAATGCCATGCCTCCTTTATCTTTAATATCCTGTAAAAGTTTTGATTTAATTCTAGGTTTTTTCCCCCCTGCCATATAAATTTAGTAATTAATTTATTTAGATCTTCAAAAAATGTTTTCCCCAGTTTTATTGGAATAACTTGAAACAAAAATAATATTTTCACCAGTATATTCATTTTGACAGTTGAGATCCTCCCAAGAAATTAAATCTGTAAGTTTCTCCATTTTTCCAAATCTTTATTTATTTGCTGTAATATTTTATAATAGTTATCCTCCTTAATTGAGGAGCACTTAACTGTTAACCAAATCTCCAGGTATTTTATTTTCTTGGTTATCTGCATTTTTATTTTATCTTCCAATTCAATTTCTTATCTCTTTGTAAGGTTTTGGTTATTAATTTGAATTTATTTTTATTGATCTTAAACCCTGCTGATTCGCCAAATTCTTCTACTTTTTGAATCAGTTTAGGACCAGATTCTAGTAGGCCTTCCAATATAAATACCAAATCAACAGCGAATGCTTCTTCTTTTTTAACTTTTAAAACTTTTATTTCTTGAGTTTCTCTAATTTTTATCAAAAGTGTTAAAATAGTGTTAAAATAAATAGAAGAGGTGAAAGTGGGCATCCTTGTCTTACTCCTTTGGTTATATCATTTTTTTCTGTAATACCATCATTCAAAATTACCCTAGCTGTTTGTTTGTTATAAATTTTTTCAACCATCCCTTCAAATTTCATCCCAAATTTCATAAATTTTAATTGTATCATAATATTTTCCATAAGAAAAGCTTCTTTCAATATGTAAGGGACAAGAAGAAAGTCAGAGAAATGATAGCTTAATGACAGAAGATGGCAAGAAAGTGACAGGGAGCAGGAGAAAATAGAACTGTTTAATCCCTAGCCAATCTATCAAAAGCAGTACCATAGGAGATAGAACAGATACACAAGTAAGCAAGGGCATAGTAAGAGAATACCTATTCATGCTGGATAAGTAGTACAAATTTGCCTGGACCAGGTTATTTGTAGGTGTATTCCAGAGTTCCAGTTCTTCTGTAGCACAAGGAAACTACCACAGGACTTGAAAAGAGTTGATATGCTATCAGTCTACAAAAAGGGGCAAATATGGATCCAAGAAATTAAAGGCAAATCAGCTTGACATTAATACCTGGGAAAAGGTATTATAAGGAGTATTATTATTTATTTATTATTATAATACCTTTTATTATTATAAAAGATATTATAAGGGGCGTGCATAAGAGCACAAAAGTGCCTACCGTTCCTGTCCTATTGTTCCCTTCATTATAGTATTATATGCATACTTTTATTTTTACTTTTACTTATATATACTTTTTCTCTCATGATGGGTTATTATTTATGCTGATGATTGTATATACTGTTGTGACAAAATAAAATAAAATAAAATAAAAAAATCCTGGAAAAGATAGCACCTAGAAATGAATAAGGTAATTACTAGAAGCCAGCATAGGTTTGTTAAAACATATCATGCAATACAAAACTTACATCCTTCTTTGATAAAGTGACTAAATTAGATGACCAGTGAAATGCTGTGGACATAGTATACTTGGACTTCAGTAAGGTATTTGACAAAATAGACCACAGACTACTTATTAATATATATATAAAATGTGGGGTACACAGCATCACTATCAAATTATTATTATTATTATTATTATTTATTATATTTGTATACCGCCCATCTCCCGAAGGACTCAGGGCGGTTCACAGACAAAAAACAACAGAAAACATATAATAGATAAAAAACAGCTAAAGAATAGATAGTTAAATTCAATTAATGCTCTAACTTTTAAATACAAATTTAAACCCCTCTTTAACCTCATTTAAACCCCTTTTTTAAAAATCTCAATTTAAAACTACATTCAGGCTAGTCCTGCTCTTCGAAACAGCAGCGTCTTCAGCTCGCGGCGGAAGGACTTGAGATCGGGGAGTTGACGAAGCCCCAGAGGGAGCTCGTTCCAGAGGGTAGGGGCCCCCACAGAGAAGGCCCTCCCCCTAGAGGTCACCAGCCGACATTGTTTAGCTGACGGTATCCGGAGGAGGCCCTCTCTGTGAGAGCGCACTGGTCGGTGAGAGGCTAATGTGGCAGTAGGCGGTCCCGTAAATATCCCGGCCCTAGGCCATGGAGCGTTTTAAAGGTGATGACAAGTACCTTAAAGTGAACCCGGAAGACCACTGGGAGCCAGTGCAGATTACGCAGGAGGGGTGTTACATGGGAGCCAAAAGGTGCTCCCTCTATCACCTGCGCAGCCGCTTCTGGACCAGTTGGAGTCTCCGGGCACACTTCAAGGGGAGCCCCATGTAGAGAGCATTACAGTAGTCCAGGCGGGATGTAACAAGGGCATGAGCGACCGTGCATAAGGAAGCCCGATCCAGAAAGGGGCGTAACTGGCGTATCAGGCGAACCTGATGAAAGGCTCCCCTGGTGACGGCTATCATATGATCTTCTAAAGACAGCCGTGCATCCAGGAGGACGCCCAGATTACGAGCCCTTTCCGTGGGGGCCAATAGTTCGCCCCCAATGGTCAGTGATGGAATTAGCTGACTGTACCGGGCCGCCGGCATCCACAGCCACTCGGTCTTGGTGGGATTGAGTCTGAGTCTGTTCCTCCCCATCCAGACCCGTACGGCCTCCAGGCACTGGGACATCACTTCAACAGCCTCGTTGGGGTGGTTAGGGGTGGAAATATAGAGCTGAGTATCATCAGCGTATAGATGACAACTCACCCCAAGACCATGGATGATCTCACCCAGCGGCTTCATATAGATGTTGAACAGAAGAGGCGAGAGAACCGACCCTTGTGGCACCCCGCATAAGAGGCGCCTTGGGGTCGATCTCTGTTCCCCTGTCAACACCGTCTGCGACCGGTCGGAGAGGTAGGAGGAGAACCACTGATGAACAGTGCCCCTCACTCCAAGTCCCTCGAGTCGGCGCAGCAGGATACCATGATCGATGGTATCAAAAGCCGCTGAGAGATCTAATAGGACCAAGACAGAGGAACAACTTCTGTCCAAATGATTGATCAGCAGCACTCAACGTGTAGTGCTGAATGGAACTACATCTACATGGAGGGAATCATGCAATGGGGTACCTCAAGGTTCTGTTTTGGGCTCAATACTCTTCAACCTTTTCACAAACGATCTAGACGAGAGGGGGGCAAAGCTGGCGTCGCAGCAAAACGGCATGCAAGTTTGAACTCAGGATTTGCTGCCGATGTTTTTTTGTCACGACAGTCCTTTTTTCAGACCTCAATACCTTTTTCATGGCAATATAATCCAGCCTTGGCTGTCAAAGCTGGGACAGCTCTGGAAAGGAAGAGCACAAGGAACGTGCTGATAGGGATGAGAAATTATTGTTTTGTGGACTATGCAAAACCATCCTAAATTTGGAACGAAGGAAAAATAATTAAGAATAATGGTATTTGAATGGTGAACTTAAAAAGTTTTGGGAAATTTGATTTCTAAACATACTTTGGAAAATTTCTTTTCTTTTCTTTTTTGAGAGTGTCTCCATTTTGGATCAGAAGGGGTGTTTTTTTTTCTTTTTTCAAGGGGAAATTTTAGTTTGGCTCTCTGTTTTTTACCATTAATCTTCTTTTTTTTTTGATGATAAATTGATTTTTTAAAATATATTTTTTTAATTAATCCTTTCTGTATGATCCTGCTTCTTATTACATTTTAAAATTTTTTTTATGAGGGTGAAGGAGGAGTGGCTGTGAGAAGGGAGAGGCAAAGGACTGCCATCTAGTGGGCTTTTTTTATATGTGCAAGCTTCTAGTTTAAGAAATTGCTACGTTGTTATACTATTTCCCTAGGGCTTTAACCTTGAGATACAGTGTTGCCTTTTGAGATACTGAGTGAGAACACTGAGGATTGTTTATTCAGGTAAACTGTTAATGGAATAAGCCTGGAAGGGAAGGGAAGAAAGCAAAAGGGAAAAGCCTCTTCTATTGTTTTTTTGTTTTTTAAAGGAAATTGAGAGAAAAAAACCCCATCACCCTCCCTGCTATTATACTTATTTTTACTCTGTAACTTCCCCTCATAATTTTTTTCTTTTTTGGATACTTCTTTTTTCTATATTTTTCTCTTTTTTCTTCTTTGATTATTTTTTTCTTTTATTATTATTTTTTTCATCTCCCCCCTTTTGGACTAAGACATGCAAGAGTCTGAAGAAATTATTTTTTTTTCCTTTTCTGTTTTCTTTTTATTACTGATTTGGATTACAATTTGGACTCTCTGGATATTTACTTTTGTATAAAAAAAATGAGTAGAAGAGGAGCAACACATGCTACGGGTATTCCAGTTCCCTCTGCTTCTCCATCAAGTTCTCAAAGAACAATACAATCGATACTTACTACACAGGAGAAAGATAAAGATAAAGATGCTTCTCTTCAACTTATTCTAGAGGGGATCCAAAAATTACAAGTAGAAGTTGGACAGATTAAGCAAAGAACAGAAAAAACAGATGAAAAAGATGATCAGATGCTGAAAAACTATGAGGACAGACTTCAAAAAGTAGAGGAGAGAGAGGAACGAAGAGAGAGAAAAATTCAAAATATTGATAGTAGACTGGAGGAGATGGAAAAAGATAAAACTGCTGTTCTAGGTTGGGAGATTGATAGAGAAGAATTCTTTCTTAGATTTCAAAATGTAGAAGAAGAGAAAGGTGACACTCTGACAGATAAAATGGCAGGAATTTTGGCTGAATTGTTAAAAACCAGTAAGGAAAGGGTACTTGATGGTATGGACAAGGTTTTTAAAGTATATACAAGATATGCAACAAGAAATAACCTTCCTAGAAAAGTTCACATGAGATTTACTAAAAAATCCATTAAAGCACAAATTTTACAAGCAGCAAGAGATCAAACTCTGAAATACAAAGGTAAAGAAATTGCAGTATTGAAACAAGTTCCAAGAAGGCTAAGAGAACTAAGAAGAGAATACCAATTTTTGACTAAAATATTGTTGCAGAAAGGTGTGAATTATAGATGGTTGGCTCTAGAAGGCCTACTGTTTACATGGCAGCAGCAAAGATACAGAATAGATACAATAGCTAAAGCCAAGGATTTCTATGCAGAATTTTTTAAAGAGAAAGGAAGTACAAGTGCTGATGTCCCACTGATTGAATTACAGGAGTCAGAGTTATTAGCTTTGCTTGCGAAAGAAGGCGGTGCTGTGGGGGTTGAGGTAGAAGTTAAGCCACGTCGAGAATCTAGATCTACTAGAGCAATAAATCCTAACTACAAAGTATAGATATGGAAGAGAGGAAATGGACATCAATAAATATAAATGGATTAAATTCAGCTATTAAGAGGAGGAAAACATTTCATAAATTAGAAAAATTGAAACTGGACATAATATGCTTACAGGAAGTACACATTAAAAAACAACATGAACAAATATTAATTCAACCTAAATTAGGGAAAGTATTTACCTCACTATCACAATGTAAGAAAAGAGGCATAGCTATATATATAAAAGAGACACTTAGGGCAAAGTCGATATATTCAGATGAGAATGGAAGAATTTTGATGCTGGAAATAACAGATGATAACACAAGAATGCTTCTAATAGCAATATATGCTCCTAATGAAAACCAAGAATTTTATAAAAAATTGCATATGAAGATACTTGAATTGGATTATGAAAACAACTGTATCCTTGGCAATTTTAATGGTGTAGTTAATGTAAAGATGGATTATAAAACACAAAAAACAACCAGGCAAAATAGAAAGACCCTGCCGAGATCTTTTTTTAAAATGGTGGAGGAATTGAATTTAAAGGATGCTTGGAGAGAAAGGAATCAAGAGAATAGATAGTATACTTTTTACTCTAACAGACACTTATCATGGTCCAGAATAGATATGATATGGATGACAACAGAAATCAGTCTTAATATAAGAAAAGTAGATATAGAAGCCAATACCTAGGCAGACTATAGGATGCTGACATGGAAAGGCCAGAGGAAAAGATCCAGATGGATTTTAAATACTATGATTTTAAAAGATAAAGAATGTACACAAAGAATAGAGAAATAATTGACCTTTTTCTTTAAAGAAAATAAAAAGGAGGATACCTCAGTTCAAAATCGTTGGGACATGATGAAAGATGAAATGTAAGAGGTTTGATGATAGATTATGTAAGGAAAAGGAACCAGAAGAAAAAACAAACTTTTAGAATATTAGAAAACGATTATAGAGAATTAGAACAAGAATTACAAACATATCCAGAGAGAAAAGAAATTAAAATGAAAATGGATTTGGTTAAACATAGAATGGCCTTGATTGAAAAAGAAGAGTTAGCACAAAAAATCAAAGAGGCAAAACAAAATTACTTTGAAAATGCTAATAAACCAGGTAGATGGCTAGCTTATAAACTTAAAAAAAGAGAAAGAAAATCGTAGAATATTTCAATTGGAAGATGACAAAGGTCAAATTCAATTTATGAATGAGGAAAAGAAAAAAGTAGTCCAGAATTTTTATACGCAATTATATCAAAAAGAGGAGATGAGGAAGATGTGAAACAATATCTACATAAAGCAAATCTACCCCAGATTCCTGAAGATACTAAAAAAATGTTGGAGGGAAATATAACAATGATGGAACTAATGCAAGTATTTAAAAAGCAAAAAAATGGTAAAGCACCAGGCCCGGATGGGTTACCAGTTGAATACTATTCGACTTTTCAAGAACAATTGGGCCTCCCATTATTAGAAATAATGAATGAAGTGATGCAAAAAGGGAAAATATCTGAGACCTGGACAGAGGCCTACATTACTCTTATCCCTAAAGAGGATTCTGACCTTAAACTATCTTTTGCAGATGATTTGGTTTTTACTATAGAAGACCCACTGTAATCTATAAAATGCTTGATAGAAAGAATAAACGAATTTGGGAAAGTGGCAGGATTAAAAATCAATAAAGATAAAACAAAAATTTTGACTAAGAATATGTTAATGAAGCGAAAAATTAAGCTGGAAGAATATTCAAAGATGCAGGTAGTAAATAAAATCAAATATTTGGGGATATACTTGACTTCAAGGTGCAGCACTTTGAAAGAGAACAATTATGCTAAATTTAAACAGCATATTGTGACAGATTTGGCTAAATGGGAACACTTACAATTGTCATTACTTGGAAGAATATCAACAATTAAGATGAACATACTACCCAGAATTTTGTACCTTTTTCAAACTATTCCAATTAAATTGGATAGAAGATACTTCCAGGAACTGAATAAAGTAATGCTGAAATATATTTGGCAAGGGAGAAAAGCAAGGATAAAATTAAAATCATTATAAGATAAAAGATTGAGAGGTGGTTTTGGGCTATCTAATTGGGAATTGTATTATCAGGCAGCAAATCTGATGTGGATTAAAGAATGGATAACTTTGAGAAATAATAGAATATTGACTTTGGAAGGACATGATTTGTTGATGGGCTTGCTTTTCTATGGTATGGACAAGCTAAAACACAGGGATATTTTAGAAGACATTTAATTAGACAAGCTTTGTTATCAAATTGGGAGAAGATAAAGAAAAATCATTTCTTGAAAATTCCAACTTGGGTATCATTTATTGAGGCATTCTCATATTCAATAACATTTAGAAAGGAACATATTGTTAGATATAATGAACTGTTAAATGAAATGGGTCAGTTAAAACCTAAATCAGAATTAGAAGCAGATGGTATAATAATGAATTGGTTTTCTTATTTGCAAATACGATCCAGATACGAAAAAGATGTTAAAACAGAAGGCTTTTATAATAGCATAACTGTTTTTGATAAGATTTTAACAGATCCTGATGACAATTTGATTAAGAAACTGTATGAATATTTATTAGAAGAAAAACTAGGGGAAGAACAATTTAAAGAGACTATGATTGCATGGGGGAAGAATTTTGGTCATGGGATAGATTTAGATGCCTGGCAAAAATTGTAGATGTATAACTATAAAATGACAATGTCTACAGCATATAAAGAAAATTTGTATAAGATGTTTTACAGGTGGCATTTATCCTCGACAAGAATTGCAAGAATGTTTAAGGACAAATCCAAAAAATGCTGGAAGTGTCATCAGACAACCTGGATCATATTACCATATGTAGTGGAGTGTGTTGAAGCAAAAAGACATTGGACTAAGATACACATGTGGTTGGAGAAAATGATTAAAAAACACATAGACTTTAAGCCAGAAGTCTTCTTGTTGGGAATTATTCCAGAGATTTATACTAGAGTTGTAAAATTTTTTGTAAAATATTTGATTGTGAATATTATTACAGCAGCTAGGATTGTGTTTGCTAAAAATTGGAAAAATGAGAAATTACCTTTGCAAGATGAAATAATTAGGAAGATGATGGAATGTGCAGAGATGATTAAATTGACATTTGAAATTAGAGATCAAGAAGATAAGCAATATTATAAAATATGGGACTTACCGTATATACTCGAGTATAAGCCGAGTTTTTCAGCACGTTTTTTGTGCTGAAAAGCGCCCCCTCGGCTTATACTCGAGTCTACGTCTCGATGTACTTCGGGAACCCCGCACAGGAGACGCCAAAGAGGTGGCGAGATCGTCCGGCAGGATTTGCCCAAGGCTGAGCAGTTCGCCGCGCGGACCCGAGCCAAGCCGGTCCCAATCCAGCCGAACGGTGAAAGCGGAGCGGTGCTCGGCATGTCGGGGAAACCCTCCCTCCCTCAGCCGAGAAGGCTGGCGGCTCCCCCGCCCCGCCGCGCGGACCCGAGCCAAGCCGGTCCCAGTCCAGCCGAATGGTGAAAGCGACATGCCGAGCGCCGCCCGCCACCGCTCGCTGACTGGGACCGCTTGGCTCGGTCCGCGCGGGCGGGCGGGGAGCCGCCAGCCTTCTCGGCTGAGGAGGAGGGTTTCGACATGCCGAACGCCGCCCGCCACCGCTCGCTGGACTGGGACCGCCTTGGCCCGCGCCCGCAGTAACTCCCGCCAGGCTGTGCCGCGAGGAAACCATTTAAAAGCCCAGCTTCTGAAGCACGGAGGGAGAAGAAAGAAAGCCCTGGCGGTGCAGTGAGAGGGCGGGGCGGGGGGACCGCCAGCCCTCTCGGCGGACGCGTGCACTGTTCGGCTGGACTGGGACCGCTTGGCCCGGGTCCGCGGGGGGGGGGGGGGGAGCCGCCAGCCTTCTCGGCTGAGGGAGGGAGGGTTTCCCTGACATGCCGAGCGTCGGCCGAGAAGGCTGGCGGCTCCCCCCCCCCGCCCTCTCACTGCACCCCCAGGGGTTTCTTTCTTCTCCCTCCCTGCTTCAGGAGCGGGGGTTTTAAATGGTTTCGCGGCAGGCGGGAAGAAGATGCTGGGTAGCAGCGGCGGCGGAGGCAACCACCACGACAGGAGGCTTTCAAGAAGGCGGCGTCCGAGGGGAGCAAGGCCATGATGCAGAAGGAGAATTCTACAATATATAATGCTCTACTCCCAACCCTTGAGGGCAAGCCAGAAAGATACCAAGATTGATGATAGTAGGAGCCATCCAATTAGAAAAAGATACAAGTGAATGGTTGAAGACCTGAATATTACTATTCCCTACTGGAATAGCCTAATATCAGTTTTCTTCTGAATTTACATTAGATAACATTCAACTTATAGAGCCATCTAATTGATTTGCTCAAATAATAGAAGTTAAAAAATATGCCTGTGCTTTGCCATCTGAATTACTTATACAAATAACTCATGATGGCAAACGTATCCAGCAGACATTTTCCTCCCTTACAACCACCACACTCTGAGGCGAATATGGCTGAAGGAGTATGATTAGCCCAAGGTCAGAACTCATGGTCTCTGGCTTTCTAGCATGGTACCCTTTAGACCAAACCGACTATTTTTATTATATCTCGTAGGAATTATGCCTGGTAGGTAGGTACAAAGTCTAAATTACTTACAAGACATAAAGTACATTGCATTGGGAGACATTTGTTTGTATCTGAAAGCTTTCAAAAACTACTGAAGAAGTTGCCACCAAACTCTATTTTACTATGACAAAAGGTGAAATCTATTTATAATACAGCAGGTGAGTATATTAACTGTATTTAATTAATAGAAGCCTCTTCCTACTTTTGGAAGGCAGCTGCAAGCATTATCCAAACAAACAAGATTTAAGTATCAAGTATAAAAATAAATATTCAAATAAATATTCATGTTATTTTACTTGGCTCTATCTTTATTTTTTACATTGACCAGTAGCTGCCTCATTTCCCACCCTAGGCTTATACTCGAGTCAATAGTTTTTCCCAGTTTTTTGTGGTAAAATTAGGTACCTCGGCTTATATTCGGGTCGGCTTATACTCGAGTATATACGGTATTCTACAATTGGTTAGAAGGGAAAATATGTTAGAATAAGAAATTGAAGACACATGTATGAAAGAGACGTGTATTTTGAATTTGCACAAGAAGATTTGTAAACACCCGTCAGCACAATGTAATGGTTTTATTTATTTTTTTATTTTATTTATTTATTTAATTTATATACTGTCCTTCTCCCGAAGGACTCAGGACGATTTACAGCCATGATAAAAAGTACAAATCAAAAAGTTAAAAAAGCATTTAAAAACTAATTAAATTAAAGGCTGAAAGAATTATCATAAAACTATATTAAAACCCCAATAAAAAAACTTCATTAAGCCAGCCCTGCATGATGGAACAAAAAGGTCTTTAGCTCGCAGCAAAAGGTCCAGAGATCAGGAAGTTGACGTATCTTCGGAGACAGTTCATTCCAGAGGGCAGGAGCCCCCACAGAGAAGGCTCTCCCCCTGGGGGGTCGCCAGTCTACATTGTTTGACCAACGGCACCCTGAGGAGACCCCCTCTATGGGAGTGCATGGCTCGATGGGAGGCTATTGGTAGCAGCAGGCGGTCTCGTAGATAACCCGGTCCTATGCCATGGAGCACTTTAAAGGTGATAACCAACACCTTGAATTGCACCCGGAAGATCACCGGAAGCCAGGTGTTACATGGGAGCCTCGAGTTGCTCCCACTATTACCCACGCTGCTGCATTCTGAACCAGTTGGAGCCTCCGGGTGCTTTTCAAGGGGAGCCCCATGTAGAGACCGTTACAGTAGTCCAGGTGGAAAGTTACAAGACCATGACTGACCATGCATAGGGAAAGGGACGCAACTGGCGTATCAGGCAAACCTGATAAAAAGCCCCCCTGGCAACGGCCATCATATGGTCTTCTAAAGACAGCCGTGCATCCAGGAGGACGCCTAGATTGCGAGCCCTCTCCGTGGGTGCCAATGACTCACCCCCAACAGCCAGCAATGACGTCAGCTGGCTATACCAGGACGCCAGCATCCATAGCCACTCAGTCTTGGAAGGGTTGAGTTGAAGCCTGTTTCTCCCCATCCAGACCTGCACAGCCTCCAGACACCGGGACATCACTTCAATGGCATTGTTGGGATGGTTTGGAGTGGAAATGTATAGCTGAGTATCGTCAGCGTACAGATGACATCGCACCCCAAAACCACGGATGATCTCACCTAGTGGCTTCATATAGATGTTGAACAGAAGAGGCAAGAGAACTGACCCCTGTGGCACCCCACATATGAGGTGCCTCGCGGCCAATCTCTGCCCTCCTGCCAACACCATCTGCAACCGGTCAGAAAGATAGGAGAACTACTGCAGAATGGTGCCCCCCCAACCCCTCCAACTGGCAAAGTAGAATACCATGGTCAATGGTATCGAAGGCCACTGAAAGATCTAATAGGACCAGGACAGAGGAACAACCCCTGTCCCGAGCCCTCCAGAGATCATCCACCAAAGCGACCAATGCCGTCTCCGTGCTGTACCCAGACAGGAAGCCAGACTGAGATGGGTCGAGATAGGCAGTTTCATCCAGGTACTGTGGGAGTTGTCGCTCCACCACACTCTCTACAACCTTTGCCACAAAACGAAGGTTGGAGATAGGATGATAGTTCGCTAAAACAGCTGGATCCAGGGAGGGCTTCTTGAGGAGAGGCCTCACTACGGCCTCTTTCAAGGTGGCAGGGAAGACACCCTCTGTCAAGGAAGTGTTGACAATTCCCTCGTATAACCTCCCGGGTGGTCAATACAAGCAAGGAGGGACACGGGTCCAATGAACATGTGGTCGCGTTCAGCCACCCCAGTATCCTGTCCATGTCTTCAGAAACAATCATATCGAACTCTTCCCAGATAGCATCCTCAAGACCTATCTCTGTCATCCTGCCTGAATCTACCCAGTCAGAGTCCAAACCATCCCGAATCTGAGCGATTTTTCATGCAGATATTGTCCAAAATTCTCAGCACGCCCTTGCAAGGGGTCCTCCCATGCTCCCAGATGGAGGAGGGAGAGGGTCACCCTAAACAGGGCAGCCGGGCGATTCTCTGCCGATGCAATAAGAATGGAAAAATACTCACATTTAGCCGCTCTTATCGCCACTATGTAGGTCTGAATATGAGACTTACTAGTGTCCGGTCGGATTTGGAACGACTAGCCCTCCAACCACTCTCTAGGCATCTTTTCCAGCACTTCATGTCTCTCAGCTCCTCGGAATATCAATGAGCCAGTTGAGACCAGCACCAGGTCAGAGGCCGCAAAGGCATGATGCAGTCCAAAGCCTCAGCGGGCGCCCTTTCCCAAGCAGCCACTAGTTCTTCAGCTGAGCCATGAGCTAATTCCTCAGGAAATGGCCCAAGCTCCATTAGAAACCTCTCCGGGTCCATCTGGTGCCTGGGACAGAACCAGCTAGTCGGCTCCGTCTCCCTGCGGTGGGGGTTGGCAGTTCGAAAGTCAAGTCGAAGGAGTGAATGATCTGACCATGACAGGGGTTTGGTAACTAAATCCCCTAATTCTAGATCATTCAACCACTGTCCAGAGACAAAAATCAGATCCAGAGTGTTTCCCCCAATGTGAGGGGGACCATTAACTAACTGGGTGTCAGCCTCCACTCCAATCCTCACATCCTTTTGTACACTTTATATTCAGTAGTTAGATTGCAATGGGGTTTTTATGTGTAATGTAAATAGCTCATGGATTCAGGTTAAGTGGAGAGGGCCCTTTAAGAGTGTCATCTGACATGAGATCAAGGGGAGGGGAGATTGATGGTTTGTAATCAGCAAGAATGTTAGAGCGCGGGCTTTTTTAACAGACATTGCATTCCTGAGATGATTTACAGCCAGAGACCAGCGGAAGAAGATTACTACGGGGGGCCGAGAAGGAGCTGGCATTGGACCAGACCTGCCTGACCTCTTGGGGGAGGAGGGACTAACGAGGGGATATGGAATGTTAGCCATATTTTGTCTCAGATCCAACTTTATACTGCTGCAGTCCGGATGTATTTAGTAAAAGTACTTTTCTTTATTTACAAATGAAGTCAAGGTGTATTCTTTCCTAAATATAATCAGAGGCAGCCTGACATTAAGTTGGATCTCACAGCATGACGACCAACCAGGATTTTAACCAAAATACCGAGGGGGTCGGCAGAAAAACTTTGATGGGAAGCCAGCCAGCTGCTGAACTGGAGGAGACAGCCGGAGGTTTTCCTTCTGTCAGTTTTAACCCTGAACTGGAGGATTGCAGAGCCCGGTGGATGGAGCAATTACAGCTGGAAGAAAAAAGGTGGCAACCAGATCCTGAAGTGCTTCCTTCTGGAGTGACTAAAAGAAAAAAGGAGAAAGCTAGACTTTCAGATTGGAAAGAAGAGCAGGAAATCAGAGACAAGCTCCAGTTGGACGAGGCATTGCGTCTTTACCGTGAGGTGAAAGTAAGGCAAGCAGTGCACCAAAGGTATGAATCCCCTATTCGGTCCTCCAGGGGGGAGGGAGAAGAGGATGAAGAAATTACCAGGGGAGCAACTGGGGGAGTTTCCCAATGCGTAGAAATTTTGGAACAACCAGAACCAGAAATCCCCTTCCCAGAGGCAGATGAGTCGGATGGAGGGCGTATGCCACCTGCTGGCCAAGTGAGGCTGCGCAGAGGAAGGAAAAAGCCTAAAATCCCCCCCATATCTGGGAAATTCGATGGAAATGCCAAGGAGCTAGGACTGTTCCTGGCGTTAGTGAATAACCATATGATGAACTGGGGGGAAGATTATTGGTCACAGGCAGCGCAAGTTAGAGCTGTGACCCAAAACCTAACAGGAAGAGCAGCTGCATGGTTTGTGTCATTCTACAGCGGCCATTCCCCTTTACTGCAAAACTACGAGCATTTTATGACTGCACTGAGGAGCAGGTTTGAGGACCACCTGGCAGAGCAGAAGGCCAAAGGCCGGATGAAAACCATCAGGCAAGGGAGAAGACCAGTGGCTGACTACAACCAGGAGTTCAGTGATCTGGTTCCCTTGATGAGAGGATGGTCAGAGGAAACCCTTGTGGACATTTACAAAGATGGCCTGAATGGGGATTTGTATGCGTTGTGCCGGGCACAGGCCTCTCCATCCATTATGGAATATCGATGCCTCTTTATCTTTTAAACTCAGTGTTAATTTATCCATTTCTGCACAGTTCATGACCTTTTGTATAACAAGTTTCTCTGTAGATATACACGGCTGTTTCCAAAACTGAGTGAAGGCTATCCTGGCAGCAGTTAATATG
Source organism: Ahaetulla prasina (assembly GCF_028640845.1). Taxonomy (NCBI): domain Eukaryota; kingdom Metazoa; phylum Chordata; class Lepidosauria; order Squamata; family Colubridae; genus Ahaetulla; species Ahaetulla prasina. Next base: position 83,074,657 of record NC_080542.1, on the reverse strand, counting down.
TGAAGTACTACGTATTTTGTGCTCATCACATTTTTTTTTTTTAAAATCCCCAATAGAAAGAGTTCCGGATCTAATTCTATTTGTTCACTAGTAATTTCCTGTAGCCAATCTTTAATTTTAAGCCAATATTTATGAAACTCAGGACAGGACCACCACATATGGTAATATGTTCCCTCTTTCTTTTTACATTTCCAGCATGTGGGGCTCATTTTAGGGTACATTTTCACTAGGTGCCACCTATAAAACATTTTATATGCATTTTCTTTATATGCTGCTGATTTTGTTAGTTTATGGCTTCTCTTCTATATGCTCTCCCAGTCTGATAAATTTATATTATGTCCAATATTTTGACCCCATGCAATCATGCATCCTTTCACTACTTCTTCCAGTTCTACTTCCAACAGATATTTATAAATTTGGGTAATTTTTTTTTGTCTGGCCCTAGTAAAATTTTATCTAATTGTTGTGGTTTGGGATATATTCCATAATCTTTTATATCTTGTTTGTATTGGTTTTGTAATTGAAGATAAGCCCACCAGTCAACTCGTAGTCCTTGTTCTTGGAGGTCCTGTATTGCTTTAAATTTTCCATGTGTATCTAGTAGGTCTTTATATTTTAACATTTTATTCAGATCTAAATTATTTGGGTAAATCATCGCTTCCATTGTGGATAGCCAAATTGGGATTTTTATATAATGTTTCTTTTTCATTTTAATCCAATTATTTATTAGCGAATCTCTAATCAGGTGTCTAGGGAAGTATCATTTCATGGGTCCTGTTTCCCACAGAAAGGCATGTCATCCTCTCTGTAGGTCATGACCTTCTATGGCTAATTGTCAGCCTCCACTCCAATCTTCATATACTTTTGAATGATTATATCAGTAGATAGAATGTGAAATGTTTATTTCTGTATTATTTATTTTATTTATTTATTTATTTATTAATCATATTTATATACCGCCCTATCTCCCAAGGGACTCAGGGCGGTTTACAGGCACTAAAAACAGATAAATAGAATATAAATACAATATAAAACATTTAAAAAACTTATTCTAAAGCCCATCCAATTAAAAATAGGAATAAAACCCAATTTAAAACCCAAAATTTAAAATCTAGCTCAGTCCTGCACAATTAAATAAGTATGTTTTAAGCCCGCGGCGGAAGGTCCGAAGGTCCGAAAGTTGACGAAGTCCGGGGTGTAGATCGTTCCAGAGGGTGGGAGCCCCCACAGAGAAGGCCCTTCCCCTGGGCGTCGCCAGACGACATTGCCTCGCAGACGGCACCCTGAGGAGACCCTCTCTGTGAGAGCGCACGGGACGGTGGGAGGTATTCGGTCGCAGTAGGCGGTCCCGTAAATAACCCGGCCCAATGCCATGGAGCGCTTTAAAGGTGGTCACCAAAACCTTGAAGCGCACCCGGAAGGCCACAGGAAGCCAGTGCAGTCTGCGCAGGATAGGTGTCATATGGGAGCCACGAGGGGCTCCATCTATCACCCGCGCAGCTGCATTCTGGACTAACTGTAGCCTCCGGATGCCCCTCAAGGGGCCAATGACTCGCCACCGATGTTCAGCCGGATTTAGCTGACTGTACCGGGATGCCGGCATCCACAGCCACTATGTCTTGGCGGGATTGAGCTTGAGCCTGTTACTCCCCATCCAGACCCGTACGGCCTCCAGACACCGGAACAGCACTTCGATAGCCGTTGGGGTGGTTCGTGTAGAAAGTACAGCTGAGTATCATCCGCATACAGCTGATACTTCACACGAAACCACTGATGATCTCACCCAGCGGTTTCATGTAGATGTTAAACAGAAGGCGAGAGAATCGACCCCGCGGCACCCACAAGTGAGGCGCCTCGGGACGACCTCTGCCCCCTGTCAACATCGACTGCGACCGTCGGAGAGATAGGAGGAGAACCACCGATAAACGGTGCCCCCCACTCCCAATCCCCCCAACCGGCGCAGCAGGATACCATGGTCGATGGTATCGAAAGCCGCTGAGAGGTCTAATAGGACCAGAGCAGAGGAACAACCCCATCCCTGGCCCTCCAGAGATCATCTACCAACGCGACCAAAGCCGTCTCCGTGCTGTAACCGGGTCGGAAACCGGACTGGAGCAGGTCTAGATAGACAGTTTCATCCAGGTGCAAGGGAAGCTGATATGCCACCATACTCTCTACAACCTTCGCCACGGAAGGTTGAGACCGGACGATAATTACCTAAAACAGCCGGGTCCAGGAAGGCTTCTTAAGGAGGGCCTCATCACCGCCTCTTTCAAGGCGGCCGGAAGACACCCTCCACCAAAGAAGCGATCGTAATCGCCTGGAGCCAGCCTCGTGTCACCTCCCGAGTGGCCAGCACCAGCCAGGAGGGCACGGGTCCAGTAAACACGTGGTGGCATTCAACCTACCCAGCAACCTGTCCATGTCCTCGGAGCCACAGGGTCAAACTCATCCCAAATAATGTCGCCAAGACCACCCTCGGCGTCTCACCCGAATCACCGCAATCTTGGTCCAGACCATCCCGGCTGAACGATTTTATCGTATAGATAACCGTTAAACTCCTCAGCCCGTCCCTGCAACGGGTCATCCCGCTCCCCCTGATGAAGGAGGGAGCGAGTCACCCGAAACAGGGCGGCCGGGCGGTTATCTGCCGATGCAATGAGGGAGGAGGCGTAGCTACGCCTCGCTTCCCTCAATGCCACTAGGTAAGTCCTAGTATAGGACTTCACTAGTGTCCGATCAGCTTCCGAATGGCTAGACCTCCAGGAACTCTCTAGGCGTCTTCTCCGCGCTCATCCCCTCAGCTCCTCGGAGAACCAAGGAGCTGGTTGGGCCCGCGCCGCGTCAGAGGCCGCAAAGGCACGACTCGGTCTAAGGCCCCCGCCGCGGCCCGTTCCCAGGCCGCAACAAGTTCCTCGGCCGAGCCGTGAGCCAGACCCTCAGGAAATGGCCCAAGCTCCGTCCGGAACCCATCCGGGTCCATCAGGCGCCTGGGACGGAACCAACATGTCGGCTCCGTCTCCCTGCGGTGGTGAATGGCGGTCAGAAAGTCCAGGCGAAGAAGAGAGTGATCTGACCATGACAAAGGTTCAGTGACTATTTCCTTTAAGTCCAGATCTCTCAACCACTGACCAGAGAGAAAAATCAGGTCCAGAGTGCCACCCCCAGTGTGAGTAGGGCCATCAATTATCTGGGTCAGGTCCAAGGCCGTCATGGAAGCCGTGAACTCCCGAGCCGCTGTCGATGACGGGCCGGAAGATGGCAAGTTAAAGTCCCCCATGACTAAAAGTCTGGGGGTCTCAACTGCCACCCCGGCCAGCACCTCCAGGAGCTCGGGCAGGGCAGCTGTCACGTAGCAAGGAGCCAGGTACGTGATCAGCAGACCCATCTGACACCTATGACCCCATCTCACAAAGAGGGAATCGCACCCGGCAATCTGAGGCACAGTGGTCTCCCTCGGCTCTAGACTCTCTCTAATCACAACCGCCACCCCACCACCCCTACCCTGGGCCCTCGGTTGATGGAATGCACGGAAACCCGGCGGGCACATCTCCACGAGGGGCACACCCCTTCCGCCCAACCAGGTCTCCGTAATGCCTATAAGGTCCATGGAACCCCCTGAATAAGATCACAAACAAGGGGCTTTGTTCACCACGGACCGAGCATTGCACAACATCAACCAAGGCCCGGGCTCTGAGGATCCTGACCATCCGGGAACAGGAGAAGTCCAAGTCGGAGCGCGTGATCGCTTTCAGACATCGAGCACGCGCTCCCGAAACTTGGTATGACCTCGCTTCCGCCATATCTGCCTCTCCCACTTACCGTGTCAATAGAACCACCCTCATCAATAGGAACACCTCCACCCCATAACCTCCGAACCTGATAAAGAAAGACCTTGAGGATGTGCAGAGACTGGCCTCACCCGACGGTTACCCCATTGCCCGCCTTACCCTCCCACCCCTTAAAGTTCCCTCTCTAAAAACCCCACAAGCTCTTCTTTTTCGCATGCCACCTCTGTGGGTCCCAAGACCCGTCATGGAGGCCGGCCCTCGATAGTGAGGAGGCCATTCCTGCAGGCGGGGCACCTCGCAGGCGCAAGAGTTCCTCATGAGTATAGTGCGAGCAGCTGAGACTAAGAATCGGCAAAACAAAAGCTCCATCTCCGAATGGCAGGTGGTAGCAGATGGTACTAGTCCAGAATGAGGACGGACGCAGAATGGAACAGCGATAGGCACCAAATGACAGTCTAGGTGGTATTCTGTCGAGTGTATAGTCCAAACATCCTGGAACCGGGGTGAGGGAGATGGCACTCAGTCCTTGGGCACATCCTCCTCCGTCTTCCTCTGTCCCCAAATAAGTCCCATTGTCTCCCCCAAAAAGTCCTAATAGGACCAAAAACGGCCATAGAAGTCCCAAAAAGGCCGAAGGGGGCATGGATGATGTTATCACAGTCACAACCACAGACTGGTTACAGGGGAACCGCTCCAGAATGCCTCCATCATCTCCCCGCAAACCTCCAACAACCCCCTCCAGACATGGCCAGGAATAAATCCTAACCACCCCAGAGGCCAGGTCTCTCCAGCCTTATCCCCCCAAGAGGCCAGACCCATATAAAAGGCTGAACTTCTCCGAGAGGCTGGAGGATATGAAGGCTGCCAAGTCCACAATCCGGCAGCAGGGAGAAAGCCAACAAACCGTGGCACAAGAGGCAGATGGCAGTAGTAAGGGTAGATGTAATACCTCCGCTCTCATCCAAGTTGCAGAGGCTGAAACCCCCAAAGTCCGAAGTCGATGGTCAGAAGAGGGCCGGAAGACGAGTCCAAGGCTAGAGGCCCGCCAGCGAAACGAATCGGCCGAAAAACGGCCGGCTAGAAAACGCCGACTCATCGCCCCACCTCCGAGCCTCAGAACATGGCCTCCGAATCCACCGCCAGCCTACCCGGCCTCGTTCTCGGCAGCCATGTATCAGAGAAGGTCCAGAGACCTCTCCCATGGCTGCTCGAAAAGAGATCTCCCGGGCCGGGGACAGCAAGCGGATAGACGGGCCGCCAGGACATTGCCAGCATCGGAGGGGCCTTTTTCCTCGCCGGAGCCGAGTCTTCAGAACAGCGCCATCTTGCGCATGCGCAGAGCACTACCATTATAAAACTATTAAGGAAATGAGATGTATCATACCACTGTACAGGGTAAGGGAAAGGAGCCTATTAAGAGTGTCGGCTGACATAACAGTGGGGGAGGGATGATTAACAACTGAGTGTTATCAGCGCGGGTTTTTCTAACAGACACTGCATTCCTAAGATGACTGACATCTAGAGACCTGTGGAAGAAGATTACCACGAGGGGCCGAGAAGGAGCTGGCATTGGACCAGACCAGCCTGACCTCCTGGAGGAGGAGGGACAATTGGGGGGATATGATATGTTAGCCATATTTTGTCTCAGATCCAACTTAGCTTGGCTGCTATCATGACTGTAAAAAGTAAAAGTACTTGTCTTTATTCCAAATGAAGTCAAGGTGAATTCTTTCCTAATTATAGTCGGAGGTAGCCTGACATTAAGTTGGATCTCCATCATGTCTACCAACCAGGATTGCAATCGCAATACCGAGGTGGGAGAGAGAAAAAATGTGATGGAAGGCCAGCTGCCGGCTGAGCTGGGGGAGGCGTCCGGAGGTATCTCTTCTGTCGGTTTTAACCTGAGCTGGAGATAATGCAGTTGGAAGAAGAGAGAGGCTACCCGACTTCAAGGAACCTCCTCTGGAGTAACTACAAGGAGAAAGGAGAAGCTACGCACTTTTTCCAAGGGGTGTGAGGAGGAGAAAGTCAGAGACAGCCTCCAGTTGGAAGAGGCACTACGGCTATTTCGTGAAGTGAAAGTAAGGCAAGCTGCTCGCCAAAGGTATGAATCCCCTGTTCAGTCCTCCGGGGAGAAGAGGAAGAAGAAATTACAAAGGGGCCAGCTAGAGGTGATTCCCAGGGCGGTGAGATTTCTGAAAAGCCAGAGCTGGGAACCCTCTCCCCAGAGGAAGCTGAATTGGATGGGGGTCGCGCGCCACCTGCTGGTCAAGCAAGGCTGCGCAGGGAAGGAAAGCCAAAATTCCCCATATCAGAGAAATTTGATGGAAATGCTAAGGAGTTGGGACTGTTCCTGGCAAAAGTGAATGACCACATGATAGAGTGGGGGGGAGATTATTGGTCACAGGCAGCACAAGTGAGAGCTGTGACCCACAATTTGACCGGAAGAGCAGCTGCGTGGTATGTGTCGTTATATACCAACCACTCCCCCTTACTGCAAAACTACGAGCATTTTATGACTGCACTGAGGAGGAGGTTTGAGGACCCCCTGGCAGAGCAAAAGGCCAAAGGTCGAATGAAAACCATCAGGCAAGGGAGGAGACCGGTGGCTGATTATAACCAGGAGTTCAGTGATTTAGTTCCCTTGATGAGAGGGTGGTCGGAGGTGACCCTTGTGGACATTTTCAAAGATGGTCTGAATGGAGATCTCTACGAACTGTGTCGAGCACGAGCCTCTCCAACTACGCTGTATGGCTGGTACACCCTGGCAGCAGAGATGGAAATCGAACTAGTGAAGGACCGTGGCAGAAGACAGCGCACTGGAGGGCCATCCCTTGGCCGTTCTCCAGGAGGCACCTATAGGGACGTCCCAGTATGGATGGAATTATTACAAGGGAAAAAAGGTGGTAGAACATGGAGGTTGAATGAAAATCTGTTTAGATATGAGGATAATGTAACTTATTGTAAGAAACAGTTAAAAGAATTTTTTGATTTTAATATGTACAAAGGGACACCTATAGGAACTGTGTGGGAAGCGAGCAAAGCGTTTATTAGAGGGATATTGATTTACTTGGACAACAGGCAAAGGAATAATAAACAAAGGCAGCGTAGATATTTGGAAGAAGAAATTCAAAGGAAGCAACAGTTATTAATTCAAAACCCACAAGATCATAAACTTAAGGAGGCTATAAAAATATTACAGAGTCAATTTAATATGTTAATGGCAGACCAGGTGGCAACGAATATACAATATGCTAAACATAATACCTTTTGTAATGCAAATAAACCTGGGAGATGGTTGGCATATAATTTAAGGAAGAAACAGAAAGCACGTGTCATACAAAAAATAGAATATAAAGGTAAAGAGATATACCAACAGGATAAAATTAAAAAGGCATTCTCAGAATTTTATACTGCACTATATGCAAAAGACAAAATATTGGATAGGGACATTTATGATTATTTGAAAGATTATAAGGTGAATATTCTAACATTAGAACAGAGGAGGAGCTGAACCGCCGATAGCTACTGGAGAAATAGTGGAGGCAATTAAACAATTAAAATGGGAAAACCCTGGTACAGATGGTCTTACAGCAACTTATTATAAAAAAACACAGGATGAAATATTAGGCTCACTTAAAGAATTATTTAATCAGATACAATTAGGAGTGGGAATACCCCCGTCATGGAAAACATCTTTTATTTCACTGATATCAAAGAGGAGCAAGACTGCTCTAAACCTGGTAACTATAGGCCGATTTCACTTTTAAATAATGATTATAAGATTTTTGTAAAAATAATAGCAAATAGATTAATGTTAGTTTTACAACAAAGAATTCATACTGATCAATCTGGTTTTATAAAAGGGAGGCAGATGAGGAATAATGTTAGACAGATTATTAATATATTGGAATATTTGGAAAAGAAGAATACTTCAGCGGCACTTATTTTTTTGGATGCAGAGAAAGCCTTTGATCGATTGCATTGGGATTTTTTATTTAAATTAATAGAGAAAATGCAATTTGGAGACTGTTTTATTAGAATAATTAAAGCGATTTATGGAGAGCAAACAGCACAGATTATAGTAAATGGTAGTTTGACAGAAGTTATTAAGATTGCGAAAGGAACTAGACAGGGATGTCCTTATCACCATTATTGTTTGTTTTGACTCTGGAACCATTATTAGATAAAATACGAGAATTAATGAAAATAGAGGAATTAAGATTAGACAATATGAGTACAAAGTTAGAGCTTTTGCAGATGATGTAGTGATTACGTTAACTAATCCTATAAATTCAAGTAGATTTTGTTGGAAGTAATTGATAAATATGGAAAGGTATCAGGATTTAAAATAAATCAGAATAAAACAAAAGTGATAATTAAAAATATGTCTATACAACAGAAACAAAAACTAGAGGAAATGACAGGATTTGAGGTAGTAAAAGGTTAAATATTTAGGGTCTATATTAGCTCATCGAACAAGAAACTTTATAAGAATAATTATGACTTGCTATGGCAAAAGTTCAGAATGATATGAGTGGCTGGAAGAAATTGCAGTTATCCCTATTGGGAAGGATTGCGGCTATTAAAATGAATGTGTTACCTAGATTTTGTTTCTGTTCCAGATGATACCTATAATTAAAAGGATAAAAATTTGGAAGATTGGCAGAGTGGGATTAATAAATTTATATGGCAGGGTAAAAAGGCGAGGTTAAAATGAAAATAATACAGGACTCATGGGAAAGAGGTGGTTTAAGAATGCCTAACTTTAAACTATATTATGAAGCAGTAACCCTTTCAGTAATAAGTGACTGGTTTAACTTAACAGAGGAAAGAATGTTGAATATAGAAGGTTATGACTTGTTATATGGATGGCATGCGTACTTATTTTATGGAAAAAAGTGGATAGGGCTTTTAAGAATCATGTGTTGAGAAGTGCTCTTTTGGTCTGGAATAAATATTCCTATAAATTAGATTACAAGATTCCTATATGGCGAGCCCTAGACATGCAATAGAGAATATAAATATAGAACAGAAACAGGAAATGATTACATATAAAGAACTTTTGTATGCTGAAGGAGGTAGATTGCAATTAAAATCATTACAGGTATTAAAATGAAGAAGGAGGAATTATACTTGGTTTCAATATGGGCAAATAAGTGCTAGATGGAAAGAAGATCAAAAATTGGTATAATGCAAAGGAGGAAAATTTAATAAAGCAAATTAGAAATCAGACCCAGGAGCATATAAAGAGATTGTATAATGTGTTGCTTGAAATAGATTCGGAAAAGGATTTGGTAAAGGATTGTATGATAAAATGGGCACAGAATATTCAGGAACCAATAATGTTGGAAACATGGGAGAAAATCTGGGTTAGAAATGTTAAGTTTACACAAGCACAGAATTTAAGGGAAAATTTTTATAAGATGTTTTATAGATGGCATTTAGATCCCAAAAAATTATCATGTATGTATCCTAATATCCAAGCGAAATGTTGGAGGTGTGATTGCGATGATGCTACATATTTTCATATTTGGTGGACCTGCAAGAAAATTAAGGTCTTTTGGATAAGAATTTGGTGGATTATTCAAAATGTACTGAAGAAGAAGATAAAGTTCCTGCCACAATTTTTCCTTTTGGGAATTATAATGGATTGTACAGGGATTGAGACTAAATTGATTTTGAACTTAATAACAGCAGCAAGACTGTTGATTGGACAATACTGGAAGAAAGAAGAGATACCTACAATAGAAGAATGGATATTGAAAGTTATTAATTTGGCTGAGATGGCTAAAATCTCAGCGTTTTTAAAAGACAATACGCAGGAAAGATATTTAATTGAATGGAAAAAATGGATTGATTATCTACAAAATAGATATCAGATTAAGAAATATCAGATTGCCTTTGAATAATTAGAAAGTTATTTTATGTAATGGGGAGGGGGTTGGGAGACGAAAAGCTTTGGATGTGGTTATTTGGATTGGAAGGGAAAATTTTATTCTATGTTTGGTTTATGTATAACTTTACCTTGTGATTGACCCGGGAAGCCGGGGGGTGGGGGAGGGAGGGGGGTGTTTTGTTTTTTTTTGGGAGGGAGGGGGAAAAAAGGGGGAAAAATGTTTTTGTTTTTTTAAAACTCTTTCAATATAAAAAAAGAAAAAAAGAAAACCATCAGGCAAGGGAGGAGACCCGTGGCTGATTATAACCAGGAGTTCAGTGATTTGGTTCCCTTGATGAGAGGGTGGTCGGAGGTGACCCTTGTGGACATTTTCAAAGATGGTCTGAATGGAGATCTCTACGAACTGTGTCGAGCACGAGCCTCTCCAACTACGCTGTATGGCTGGTACACCCTGGCAGCAGAGATGGAAATCGAACTAGTGAAGGACCGTGGCAGAAGACAGCGCACTGGAGGGCCATCCCTTGGCCGTTCTCCAGGAGGCACCTATAGGGACGTCCCTAGATTGGAGGGAGGAAGACCACGTTCGTCTGCGTGCTACAGATGTGGAAAAGAAGGCCACCGAGCAGCCGACTGTAGGGTTAAGTTGATACCAAGCGCGACCTCTGGTGGTGAAAAGGAACCAGTGAAACCAGCGGCTAAGGCGCGTAAACCGGCAAAAGTGGGGGAGGGCGTTGCCAAGAAGGGCACGCCCATCAAGGAGGATGGCGAAGCGTCGACCGATACTGACGACAGCAAAACCACATCAGAGTCCGATGAAGACCTTCTGGTGAGTTGGGCACGGGGGCCCTTGAACATTCCAGTCAATCTACATGTACCCTCTTCGGGTAATAAGGGGGAACTGCTAGCACTACTTGATTCTGGATGTACTAGATGCATGGTCAGTCCCGAACTAGTAGAAAAAATGGAACTAAGATTGAGAACCCTAAGTAGGCCCATAGCGTTTGCCCAGTTGGATGGCTCTGTGGCAGGGGGAGGACCCGCCCATTTCGTAACAGAACCCATAGAAATGATAATAGGAGACCACCGCGAAATTCTGAACTTCATAGTAGCCCCAGGAATGGACCAACCCCTGTTGCTAGGCCTGTCATGGTTGCGGAAATGGAACCCCCATATTAACTGGAGAATGGGAGTCCTACGTTTCCGTTCCAAAACATTAAAAGGGAAAAAGGGGGAACCCAAGAAGGGATCTACTGTGGCCATGCACCAGGATACGTTGGGGGCAATGATCGAACGGATAGACGGGGAGGAGAGAATACCCAAGGAATACTGGGACTTGCGAGAAGTCTTTAGTGAGAAAGCATCAGACGTACTTCCTCCCCATAGGCCTATTGACTGTGCCATAGACATCTTTCCGGGGGTAAAGCTTCCAAAACCAAAAGCTTATCCCATGACCCAAAAGGAATTGGGGGAGCTACGCAAATTCATAGACAAAAACCTAGAGCGGGGGTTTATCCAATCGGCTAGACCTCGCGTGGCTGCGCCAGTGATGTTCCGGGAAAAGAAGGATGGCTCGTTTCGTCTTATAGTTGACTATAGGAACCTAAACGCCGTGTGCGCCGAAAACATATACCCCATGCCACTCATGAAAGATATGTTAGCACATTTAGCGAAGGGAAAATTCTTCACCAAACTGGACCTGCGAGAAGCCTACTACAGAGTTCGTATAAAAGAGGGGGATGAATGGAAAACCGCTTTCAACTGTCCACTAGGATGTTTCCAGTTTCGAGTACTGCCCTTTGGACTGCAGGGGGCGCCTGCAGTTTTTATGCAACTAATAAATGAAATACTCCATCAGCATTTGTTCAAAGGAGTTCTTGTCTACCTTGATGACATACTTATCTATACAGAAACAATGGAAGAACATATTAAACTAGTAAGAGCTGATCACAAAAATCTAGAAGCTCTAAAGACTCCTAGAAAACTTTCACCTAAACAAGCCGCTGGGCTCAATATTTTAACCGCTTTAATTTCACTTTACATTACATTCCTGGGGAAAAACTTTAGCGGATGCTCTCACGCTTGCCCCAATACAATTGCACTCGCCCGAGGTGGTTCACCAATACTTCCTGCAACAGTTGGCAGCCCCAGCAATAACTAGAAGTCACTCCAAAGCTAACCCCTCACTCCCAGATGAACTGACCAAGTCGTTTAAAGAATCTTTAAACACCGATGACTGGTACTTAGCGCATTCCCATGAATGCACACTCCGTGATGGACTAGCTTGGATTGGAACAAAACTATATGTTCCTCTATCACTCAGAGAAACCATCCTACAATGATGCCATGATGCTAAAATGGCAGGACATTTTGGATTTGTGAAAACTTTGCATCTTCTTAAGAGACAATTTTGGTGGCCAAGTCTTAAAAAAGACATTCAAGCATATGTAGCAAGTTGTCCTATTTGTGCATCATCCAAAAGGCCTCCGGGAAAACCTCCTGGACTACTTCAAATGGTAGCCAGACCAGGAACCCCATGGAAAGAAATATCCATGGATTTCATAGTGGAATTACCCGAAAGTTCAGGCAATACTGTTATATGGGTTGTAACTGACCTTTTCTCCAAACAAGTCCATTTTATCCCATGTTCAAAAATACCCTCCTCAAAGACTCTAGCAAGGTTGTTTGTACAACACATTTATAGACTCCACGGAGTTCCTGATCGCATCATTTCAGATCGAGGAGTTCAATTCACTTCTCAATTTTGGAGAATTTTACGACTCATTGGCCCCGCCCAAGGATTAAGCTCCTCCCATCATCCCCAAACTAATGGAAGCTGTGAACGTTCGAACTCTGTACTAGAACAGTATCTGCGATGTTATGTTAACTACCAGCAAGACGATTGGGCAGATCTCTTACCTTTTGCTGAAGTTGCCTACAACAACTCAATTCATAGTAGCACGGATTTACTCCTTTAAAATAGCTTCAGGTCAAGATTTTGTTCCTATCTCGAACTCCCAAAGGAAGAAACTACTGTTTCCTCTTTGTCAGAATGGATAGATCAAATACAAAGCACATGGAAAATGACTCAAGGCAATCGACGCTCACCGTGCATAAAAACAAGCAGATAAAAAAAGGTCTCCTGAGAACAAATATCAAGTGGGCGATAAGGTTTATCTTTCCACCAAATATCTTCAAACCACTCAGAAATCTAAGAAACTTGGACCCAAATATGTGGGACCTTTCCCCATAGTAAAAATCATCAACCCCGTGACGGTACAACTAGATTTACCAAAAACACTTAGGAGAATTCACCCCGTTTTCCATGTGAGCTTGCTGAAACCTGAACACACGTCTACTTTCCGTCCTAACCGTACACCCCCTCCTATACCAATTCTCATAGAGGGCGAACAACACTTTGAAATAAAAGAAATTTTAGATTCAAGGAAACATAGAAATAAAATTCAATATCTTATTGCTTGGAAACACTTCCCGTTATCCCAAGCTGAATGGGTGAACAAAGAAGATATTCGTGCATCGGAAAAGATAGCACAATTCTATAAAAAATATCCTGACAAACCCTAACTTCTCTTTTTTCTTTCTAGGACTAACGTCCTTGTTGCAGGAGGGCCGAATGTCAGCCTCCACTCCAATCTTCATATACTTTTGAATGATTATATCAGTAGATAGAATGTGAAATGTTTATTTCTGTATTATAAAACTATTAAGGAAATGAGATGTATCATACCACCGTACAGGGTAAGGGAAAGGAGCCTATTAAGAGTGTCGGCTGACATAACAGTGGGGGAGGGATGATTAACGACTGAGTGTTATCAGCGCAGGTTTTTCTAACAGACACTGCATTCCTAAAATGACTGACATGTAGAGACCTGTGGAAGAAGATTACCACGAGGGGCCGAGAAGGAGCTGGCATTGGACCAGACCAGCCTGACCTCCTGGAGGAGGAGGGACAATTGGGGGGATATGATATGTTAGCCATATTTTGTCTCAGATCCAACTTAGCTTGGCTGCTATCATGACTGTAAAAAGTAAAAGTACTTGTCTTTATTCCAAATGAAGTCAAGGTGAATTCTTTCCTAATTATAGTCGGAGGTAGCCTGACATTAATATTCTTTTATTCTTTAGATTGATCCAATCTTTTAACCAGACTAGTATAGCTACACTCTAATATAATTCCCAATTTGGCAATCCAAATCCTCCTCTACTCTTCATATCTTGTAGAGATTTCATTTTTATTCTGGGTTTTTTTCCCCTGCCAGTTAAATTTTGTTATTATTTTATTAAGGTCATTAAAGAAGATTTTATCTAATTTAACTGGAATAGTCTGGAACAGATATAGGAATTTTGGTAGTATAGACATTTTTACAGCTGCTATTCTTCCTAATAGTGACAGCTGCATCTTCATCCATAGTTCTAAATCTTTTTTTGTTGTTGTAATAATTTGTTGTAGTTATTGTTTCTTCTTTTTCTTTTATCTTAAGTGTCAATCTATCCGTCTCAGCACATTCTAATATTTTTTATTACACTTTCATCTGTTGGGGCCTCATCATTTTCCCACTGTTGTGCAAACAACTTGCTGCTATTATTACATGCAGAATTAAATGTGTATTCCTGTCAGCCTCCACTCCAATCTTCGTATACTTTTGAATGATTATATCAGTAGATAGAATGTGAAATGTTTATTTCTGTATTATAAAACTATTAAGGAAATGAGATGTATCATACCACCGTACAGGGTAAGGGAAAGGAGCCTATTAAGAGTGTCGGCTGACATAACAGTGGGGGAGGGGTGATTAACGACTGAGTGTTATCAGCGCGGGCTTTCCTAACAGACACTGCATTCCTAGGATGACTGACATCTAGTGACCTGTGGAAGAAGATTACCACGAGGGGCCGAGAAGGAGCTGGCATTGGACTAGACCAGCTTGACCTCCTGGAGGAGGAGGGACAATTGGGGGGATATGATATGTTAGCCATATTTTGTCTCAGATCCAACTTAGCTTTGCTGCTATCAAGACTATAAATAGTAAAAGTACTTTTCTTTATTCCAAATGAAGTCAAGGTGAATTCTTTCCTAATTATAGTCGGAGGTAGCCTGACATTAAGTTGGATCTCACATCATGTCTACCAACCAGGATTGCAATCGCAATACCGGGGGGGGGAGAAAACCCAAATGTGATGGAAGGCCTGCTGCCGGCTGAGCTGGGGGAGGCGTCCGGAGGAATTTTTGCTGACACTTTTAACCCTGAGCTGGAAGATTGCAGAGCTCGGTGGATTGAGCAATTAAAGCTGGAAGAGGAAAGGTGGAAACCAAGTGCCGAAGAGCCTCAGTCTGGAGTAACAAAAAGGGGAAAAAAAAGGACGGTGAGACTTTCGGATTGGCAGGAAGAGAGAGAGATAAGAGACAAACGCTAGTTGGAGGAAGCATTTCGTCTTTTCCGTGAGGTGAAAGTAAGACAAGCAGCTCGCCAAAGGTATGAATCCCCTATTCGGTCCTCCAGGTGGGAGGGAGAAGAGGAGGAAGATAAGACAAAGGGGCCAGCTAGAGGTGATTCCCAGGGCGGTGAGATTTCTGAAGAGCCAGAGCCGGGAACCCTCTCCCCAGAGGAAGCTGAATTGGATGGGGGTCGCGCGCCACCTGCTGATCAAGCAAGGCTGCGCAGGGGAAGGAAAAAGCCAAAAATTCCCCCCATATCAGAGAAATTTGATGGAAATGCGAAGGAGTTGGGGCTGTTCCTGGCGAAAGTGAATGACCACATGATAGACTGGGGGGAAGATTATTGGTCACAGGCAGCACAAGTGAGAGCTGTGACCCACAATTTGACCGGAAGAGCAGCTGCGTGGTATGTGTCGTTATATACCAACCACTCCCCCTTACTGCAAAACTACGAGCATTTTATGACTGAGGAGGAGGTTTGAGGACCCCCTGGCAGAGCAAAAGGCCAAAGGTCGAATGAAAACCATCAGGCAAGGGAGGAGACCGGTGGCTGATTATAACCAGGAGTTCAGTGATTTAGTTCCCTTGATGAGAGGGTGGTCGGAGGTGACCCTTGTGGACATTTTCAAAGATGGTCTGAATGGAGATCTCTACGAACTGTGTCGAGCACGAGCCTCTCCAACTACGCTGTATGGCTGGTACACCCTGGCAGCAGAGATGGAAATCGAACTAGTGAAGGACCGTGGCAGAAGACAGCGCACTGGAGGGCCATCCCTTGGCCGTTCTCCAGGAGGCACCTATAGGGACGTCCCTAGATTGGAGGGAGGAAGACCACGTTCGTCTGCGTGCTACAGATGTGGAAAAGAAGGCCACCGAGCAGCCGACTGTAGGGTTAAGTTGATACCAAGCGCGACCTCTGGTGGTGAAAAGGAACCAGTGAAACCAGCGGCTAAGGCGCGTAAACCGGCAAAAGTGGGGGAGGGTGTTGCCAAGAAGGGCACGCCCATCAAGGAGGATGGCGAAGCGTCGACCGATACTGACGACAGCAAAACCACATCAGAGTCCAATGAAGACCTTCTGGTGAGTTGGGCACGGGGCCCCTTGAACATTCCAGTCAATCTACATGTACCCTCTTCGGGTAATAAGGGGGAACTGCTAGCACTACTTGATTCTGGATGTACTAGATGCATGGTCAGTCCCGAACTAGTAGAAAAAATGGAACTAAGATTGAGAACCCTAAGTAGGCCCATAGCGTTTGCCCAGTTGGATGGCTCTGTGGCAGGGGGAGGACCCGCCCATTTCATAACGGAACCCATAGAAATGATAATGGGAGACCACCGCGAAATTCTGAACTTCATAGTAGCCCCAGGAATGGACCAACCCCTGTTGCTAGGCCTGTCATGGTTGCGGAAATGGAACCCCCATATTAACTGGAGGACGGGAGTCCTACGTTTCCGCTCCAAAACATTAAAAGGGAATAAGGGGGAACCCAAGAAGGGATCTACCGTGGCCATGCACCAGGATACGTTGGGGGCAATGATCGAACGGATAGACAGGAGGAGAGGATACCCAAGGAATACTGGGACTTGCGAGAAGTCTTTAGTGAGAAAGCATCAGACGACTTCCTCCCCATAGGCCTATTGACTGTGCCATAGACATCCTTCCGGGGTAAAGCTTCCAAAACCAAAAGCTTATCCCATGACCCAAAAGAATTGGGTGAGCTACGCAAATTCATAGACAAAACCTAGAGCGGGTTTTATCCAACCGGCTAGACCTCGCGTGGCTGCGCCAGTGATGTTCGGGAAAAGAAAGATGGCTCGTTTGCCTTATAGTTGACTATAGGAACCTAAACACATGCGCTGAAAACATATACCCCATGCCACTCATGAAAGATATGTTAGCACATTTAGCGAAGGAAAATTCTTCACCAAACTGGACCTCGAGAAGCCTACTACAGAGTTCGTATAAAAGAGGGGGATGAATGGAAAACCGCTTTCAACTGTCCACTAGGATGTTTCCAGTTTCGAGTACTGCCCTTTGGACTGCAGGGGGCGCCCGCAGTTTTTATGCAACTAATAAATGAAATACTCCATCAGCATTTGTTCAAAGGAGTTCTTGTCTACCTTGACGACATACTTATCTATACAGAAACAATGGAAGAACATATTAAACTAGTAAGAGCTGTTCTCAAAAAGTTATTATCTGCAGAACTATATTGCAAGCTATCCAAATGTGATTTCCATCAAACCAAAATAGACTACTTAGGTTATCGCATTTCAGCTGATGGGTTAGAAATGGATCCAGAAAAAGTGAAAGCTGTCTTGGAATGGGCCCCCCCACGCACACGCAAGCAACTCCAAAGTTTTTTAGGATTCGCAAATTTCTATCGTCAATTCATCCCCTCCTTTGCTCAAATTGCTTTACCAATCACCAACCTCTTGAAAACTAAAGGAGACACGAAACCCAAACCATCATTACCTCTCGAATGGACAATGGAATGTCAGGCAGCATTTGAAAAATTGAAACGACTCTTTGCCGCCGAACCTATTTTAAAACACCCTGACATGGATGTTCCTTTTGTAATACAAGCTGATGCAAGTGATGTAGCAGTCGGAGCCGTTTTGCTCCAAAACAATGCTGATGGTAAACTACAACCCTGTGCTTTCACTTCTCGAAAATTGACTGAAACTGAAAGACGATGGGCTATTTGGGAAAAGGAAGCATTTGCAGTTCATTGGGCTCTCGGACATGGAGACAATTCTTAGAGGTTCAAATCATCCTTTTGAAGTTTGGACTGATCACAAAAATCTAGAAGGCCTAAAGACTCCTAGAAAACTTTCACTAAACAAGCCGCTGGGCTCAATATTTTAACCGTTTTAATTTCACTTTACATTACATTCCTGGGGGGAAAAACTTCTTAGCGGATGCTCTCTCACGGTTGCCCCAATACAATTGCACTCGCTCCGAGGTGGTTCGGCCAATACTTCCCGTGCAACAGTTGGCAGCCCCAGCAATAACTAGAAGCCACTCCAAAGCTGACCCCTCACTCCCAGATGAACTGACCAAGTCGTGTAAAGAGGCCTTAAACACCGATGGCTGGTACTTAGCGCATTCCATGAATGCACACTCCGTGATGGACTAGCTTGGATTGGAACAAAACTATATGTTCCTCTATCACTCAGAGAAACCATCCTACAACGATGCCATGATGCCAAAATGGCAGGACATTTTGGATTTGTGAAAACTTTGCATCTTCTTAAAAGACAATTTTGGTGGCCAAGTCTTAAAAGACATTCAAGCACATGTAGCAAGTTGCCCAATTTACGCAACATCCAAAAGGCCTCCGGGAAAACCTCCTGGACTACTTCAAACGGTAGCCAGACCAGGAACCCCATGGAAAGAAATATCCATGGATTTCATAGTGGAATTACCTGAAAGTTCAGGCAATACTGTTATATGGGTTGTGACTGACCTTTTCTCCAAACAAGTCCATTTTATTCCTTGTTCAAAAATACCCTCCTCAAAGACTCTAGCAAAGTTGTTTGTACAACACATTTATAGACTCCACGGAGTTCCTGATCGCATCATTTCAGATCGAGGAGTTCAATTCACTTCTCAATTATGGAAAGAATTTTTACGACTCATTGGCTCCGCCCAAGGATTAAGCTCCTCCCATCATCCCCAAACTAATGGAAGCTGTGAACGTTCGAACTCTGTACTAGAACAATATCTACGATGTTATGTTAACTACCAGCAAGACGATTGGGCAGATCTCTTAGCTTTTGCTGAAGTTGCCTACAACAACTCTATTCATAGTAGCACGGGATTTACTCCCTTTAAAATAGCTTCAGGTCAAGATTTTGTTCCTATCTCGGAACTCCCAAAGGAAGAAACTACTGTTTCCTCTATGTCAGAATGGATAGATCAAATACAAAGCACATGGAAAGTGACTCGCAAGGCGATCGACGACGCTCACCGTGCGCATAAAAAACAAGCAGATAAAAAAAGGTCCCCTGAGAACAAATATCAAGTGGGCGATAAGGTTTATCTTTCCACCAACTATCTTCAAACCACTCAGAAATCTAAGAAACTTGGACCCAAATATGTGGGACCTTTCCCCATAGTAAAAATCATCAACCCCGTGACGGTACAACTAGATTTACCAAAAACACTTAGGAGAATTCACCCCGTTTTCCATGTGAGCTTGCTGAAACCTGAACACACATCTACTTTCCGTCCTAACCATACACCCCCTCCTATACCAATTCTCATAGAAGGCGAACAACACTTTGAAATAAAAGAAATTTTAGATTCAAGAAAACATAGAAATAAAGTTCAATATCTCATTGCTTGGAAACACTTCCCTTTATCCCAAGCTGAATGGGTGAACAAAGAAGATGTTCGTGCTTCAGAAAAGATAGCACAATTCTATAAAAAATATCCTGACAAACCCTAACTTCTCTTTTTTCTTTCTAGGACTGACGTCCTTGTTGCAGGAGGGCCGAATGTCAGCCTCCACTCCAATCTTCGTATACTTTTGAATGATTATATCAGTAGATAGAATGTGAAATGTTTATTTCTGTATTATAAAACTATTAAGGAAATGAGATGTATCATACCACCGTACAGGGTAAGGGAAAGGAGCCTATTAAGAGTGTCGGCTGACATAACAGTGGGGGAGGGGTGATTAACGACTGAGTGTTATCAGCGCGGGCTTTCCTAACAGACACTGCATTCCTAGGATGACTGACATCTAGAGACCTGTGGAAGAAGATTACCACGAGGGGCCGAGAAGGAGCTGGCATTGGACCAGACCAGCTTGACCTCCTGGAGGAGGAGGGACAATTGGGGGGATATGATATGTTAGCCATATTTTGTCTCAGATCCAACTTAGCTTTGCTGCTATCAAGACTATAAATAGTAAAAGTACTTTTCTTTATTCCAAATGAAGTCAAGGTGAATTCTTTCCTAATTATAGTCGGAGGTAGCCTGACATTTATTATACTGTTCTGGTAGTATCCCCAGCAGAAATATTTCTGATTTCAAATCTATGTGTTGTTTTATCATTTTTTCTAACCAAGTATGTATTTTAGTCCAGTATGTTTTTGCCTTTGGGAATGTCCACCACATATGATAATATGAACCTGTTGTCTGATTACACTTCCAACATTGAGTTGGCCAAATCGAGCGCGTCATAATCTGAAGCGAGATGGACATAGGCTTTTTTCTCCCCGTCGGGCCGATCAAGGTGTTGACTTTGGCCACGTCAATATCATACAGCTTCTTGACCGTCTGTTTAATCTGGCACCTGTTGGCCTTCACATCTACAGTGAAGACCACAGTGTTGTTGTCGTCAATTTTCTTCATGGCCGACTCTGTGGTCAGTGGGAACTTGATGATGGCATAATGGTCAAGCTTGGGGCGCTCTTCCGGGGATACTTGGGCTGCCGCCGTAACCGCAAGGTCTTTGGTCTCTGGAAGGTGGGAGATGTCCAGATTTTCTTTTTCTTGTGACTGTGGACCCCTTTCAAGACAGCTTTCTTGGCTTTAAGTGCAAGATTTTGCCTCCGCCTTCGCTGGGACAGCCTCCTTCTTCACCATCTTGGCTGGGTGGAAAAGTTTTCAAAATTTTTTGCTAACCTCGCTGGTGGGCCATACAAAACATTTTGTATAGGTTTTCCTTATAGGCCATTGATATTGTTAATTTACAGTTTCTGTCCCACGATTTCTGCCATTTGTCTAGTTCTATTGAATAACCAAAGTTTTTAGCCCATCTTAACATTGTTCCTTTCACTTGCTCTTCTTCCATTTTAATACTCAGTAAGTGGCTATAATTTTTTAAAATTAATTTTTCGCTTGTCCTTAGTAATATCTGGTCTAGTTCTGTTGGTTCTTTTATAGAAACCATGCATTCTTGCCTCTTTTTCATATCTTGATTGTATTTGCACATATGGCCACCATGCTAGATCGATCACTTATTTATTTATTTTATTTATTTATTCAGTTTGTATACTTCCCTTCTCCCGAAGGATTCAGGGCAGTTTACAGTCAATAAAAATACATATAATACAGGTTAAAAACAATATTAAAAACTGATTCAATATATGGCATAGAAAAGCTAAAATAAAAATAAAAAAACCCATTTAAAACTGCATTTAGGCTAGCCCTGCGCGATGGAACAAAAGCGTCTTCAGCTCGCTGTGAAAGGTCTGGAGGTCGGGAAGTTGACGAAGCCCTGGAGGCAGCTTATTCCAGAGGGCTGGAGCCCCCACAGAGAAGGCCCTCCCCCTGGGGGTCGCCAGCCAACATTGTTTGGCTGACGGCACCCTGAGGAGGCCCTCCCTGTGGGAGCGCACAGGTCGATGGGAGGCTACTGGGCAGTAGGTGGTCCCGTAAATAACCCGTTCCAATGCCATGGAGCGCTTTAAAGGTAGTAACCAATATCTTGAATTGCACCCAAAAGACCACCGGGAGCCAGTGCAGACCGCGCAGGAGCGGTGTCACATGGGAGCCTCGAGGTGCTCCCTCTATCACCCGCGCAGCTGCATTCTGGACCAGTTGGAGTTTCCGGGTGCCCTTCAAGGGGAGCCCCATGTAGAGAGCATTGCAGTAGTCACCTTGGTTAATAAATTCTTGTTTGCATTTTAGTTCCCCTTTATCATTCAAAGTGTCCTTATACTTTACAATTTTTTCCATATTAATCGCATTCGGATGAATCAGTGCCTCCATTGTGGAGAGCCAGACTAGTATTTTTATATAGTGTCTTTCTTTAATTTCCCCCCATACTAACAGTAGTACAATTCTAACAAGGTGCCTTTGAAAATATCCATGTATTATATTTTTCCCATACCATAAAAAGGCATGCCACCCCAGTTGGAGATCATGTGCCTCTAAAGTTAATAGTCTTTTGTGTCTCAAGTTTACCCATTCCTTTCACCCAGACAAGTGCAGAAGCCTGGTAGTATAGCTCCCAGTCTGTCAACCTAAGGCCCCCTTTCAGTTTAGTATCTTGAAGCAGTTTCAATCATATTCTTGCTTTTTTCCCTTGCCAAATATATTTTAGTATCATTTTGTTTAGTACTTCAAAAAAAATTCTTAATTTTATCAGAATTATTTGGAATAAGAATAACAATCTCAGCAAAATGTTCATTTTTACTGTAGCTATCCTTCCTATCAACAATAGCTGCAGGTTTTTCCATTTCTCCAAATCTAATTTAATTTGTTGTAACAGTTTCGTATAATTATCTTCTTTTATAGTTGCGCATCTTGCTGTTAACTGAACTCCTAAGTATTTGACTTTCTTAGATATCTTTTTTTTTGTTTTTGTTTACATTTATACCCCGCCCTTCTCCGAAGACTCAGGGCGGCTTACAGTGTATAAGGCAATAGTCTCATTCTATTTGTATATTTTTACAAAGTCAACTTATTGCCCCCCCAACAATCTGGGTCCTCATTTTACCTACCTTATAAAGGATGGAAGGCTGAGTCAACCTTGGGCCGGGCTTGAACCTGCAGTAATTGCAGGCTTCTGTGTTCTCAATAACAGGCCTTACCAGCCTGAGCTATCCGGCCTCTGAATATCTATCTTTTCCATCAACTCTTTTTTTGTTTCTCTGTGACATTTTAAACTAGTATTTTACCTCACTGTACTCTGCTATTATTTTTATTAACTTGGGTCCAGATTCTTGTGGTTCTTCGAAAATAAATAGCAGGTCATCTGTGAATGCCTATAGCTTATATTCTTCTATTTTTATTTCCATTCCTTTTATTTCTGAGTCTTGTCTAATATTTCTATTTAGTACTTCCAATATTAATATAAATCCAATATTAATATAAATAGTAGTGGGGACACTGGACATCCTTGTCTTGTGCCTTTTCTTATGTTAAAGTTCTTGGTCATATCCCCATTAATCATCACTTTTGCAATTTGCTTGGAATATATTGCCTCGAACATGTTAATAAATCTATCCCCAAATCCATTTATTTTAATTGTAATAACATAAATTACCAAATGCTTTCGGTGTATCTAAGAATATCAATGCCATTTGTTTTTCAGGATGCATTTCATAATATTCCAATGTGTTCAAAATAATTCTAATTTTCTTAATTTGCCTTTTAGATAAAAATCCGTTCTGGTCTGAGTGTATAAATTCATTCAGGAATCTTTTTAATCTTTCTGCAATTATTAAGGCATATATTTTGTAGTCTGCATTTAATAGAGATATTGGCCTATAATTTTTATCTGCATTAAATCTGATTCTTCTTTTGATATTAGAGTTATATTTGCTTCAATCCATGTGTTTGGAATTTTGGCCTCTAACAGTACTTCATATAAACTTCCAACATTGGCAAACCCAAAGTGTCTTGTAAACCTTTATAAAGTTCTGCCGGTAATCCATCTGTTTTTTTCTCACTTGATCATCTCGGTTAGTTCCATCATTGTTATCTTTTCATTTAGCATAACCTTCACTGTTTCAGGTAATTTGGATAATTCAGCTTTCTCCAAATATTGTTTTATTTTTTCTTCTGACACCTTCTGTTGATTATATAGTTTTTCATAGTAATTCTGGATTATTTTCTTTTTAGTTTCATTTTGATAGTGAAGGATTCCCTTTTCATCTAACAAGTTGTGTATGTTTCTTCTGTTTCTCCTTTTTCAATTTATATGCTAGCCATCTTCCTGGTTTGTTAGCATTTTCAAAGAAGTTATGTTTTACTCTTTTAATCTTTCATGTAGTTCTTCTGTTTCCATTAAACTCAGTTTATGTTTTACTAGTTCCATTTGTTTTTTTTAATTTCTTTTTAGTGGTTCTTTCTGTAATTATTTCCAGTTTTTTTGTGTTCTTCTGCTAATCTCTTTTGTGTTTGTCTCTTTTCCTTGTTCTTTTTTGCTGTATAGGTGATCACTAATCCCAGGATGTATGCTTTTGCTTTATTCCATACATTTTGTAGTGAAGACTATTCTTTTTTATTCTCCTTGAAAAAGAAGTCCATTTCTTTCTCCATTGTTTCTATGAACTCTTTATCATTTAATATTGCTTGATTCAACGTCCTTCTCACTTTTTTCCTTTGACTTTCCATTTTATTTTCATTGGGTTATGATCTGCCCATTTGTTTTAATTTCTATCTCTTGTACATTTGTTCTTAATTCTGGTGTCATCCATATCATATCTATTCTTGACCATGATTGATGTCTATCTGAGTAAAATGTATATTGGTTTTTCTCTAAGTTCATTTCTCTCCATGTATCTTGAAGTGATAGTTCTTTGATCATTTTAAAGAAGGTCCTAGGGAGTGTTTTCCATGCCTTTTTACCTATTTTCCTGCTTCTATAGTCCAGTTTTGCATCCATAATTGCATTGAAGTTGACGAAGTCCTGGGGGAAGCTCGTTCCAGAGGGTAGGGGCCCCCACAGAGAAGGCCCTCCCCCTGGGGGACGCCAGCCGACATTGTTTGGCTGACGGCACCCTGAGGAGGCTCTCCCTGTGGGAGCGCACGGGTCAGTGGGAGGCAAACAGTGGCAGAAAGTGATCCCGTAAAATGGCCCCTGCAACAAGCAAGAACCTCACATAGCCACAAAAAGCTCAAAAACCAACTTTCACACTTTACACACACACAACACAACACAACTGACTCACACACATGCACACACAAAATGCCACATACAACTTTGTGAGATTGTGTGTGCTTGTGTAGTTAGAGTGAAACACTACAGAAACACACCAAATCTCAGCTTCACAAATATTTTATTTTATTATTTTATTTTATTTATATTTTTTAGATCAGGGGTTTAAAAGTTTACTACGTTATTTTTGAATATGGACTTCTTGGAGACAAATTAAGTCAAATTAAGTCAAATACTATTGGCATAATAGTGTTAAATTTTAATTTGGGGTTTTATTAATATTTTTAAAATTTTAGAACTAAATTTTAATTATCAGCCTTTTTTGTAATTTGCTAGGTTTTAAATGTTTTAAATTTGTATATATTTCGTGTTTTACCTTGGCTGTACACCGCCCTGAGTCCTTCGGAAGAAGGGCGGTATAAAAATTTAATAAAATAAAATAAATAAATAAAAGTTTAATTTTTGTAGTTTTGCGAAGGTTTTTTTCCTTTTCATTAGTGAATTCAATCCATTTATGTTAATTGATAGCATCTGTATTTCTTCTTCCATTTTCTCACTTGTATATAGGTTGTATTGTCCTAGTTGATCTTATTTCTCTCTGTTCCTTTTCTTTTGCTCCTTCTCGTTCTGTTTTCTCAGACTCACTTTCTTCTTGCCGTGTAGTCTTTTCCACATTTACTAGTTCTTTTTGTCCTTCACGTCCCTACTTCCTCTCCCCTTCCCCTGTTCTTCAGTAGTTCCAAATTGATATTCATAAAATTCATTTGCTTTATCTAATGAGTCCAATCTATATATTTTTTCATTCCAAGTTACCAAAATTTCCTCTGATATCAGCCATCTGAAATTTACATTGTTTTTAATCAGCCTGTCAAGAATTCATATTAATCAGACCTGTCAAGAATTCATATTGTCTTCTTAGCTTTCTTATTCTTCTTGGCACCTGTTTTAGCCCCACAATTTCTTTGCCTTTATATTGCAGAGGTTCATCTCTCACCTTTTTAAAGTATTTCAACTCTTATCATCTTCTTGAGAAATCTGACATGAACTTCGCTTGGGAGATTATGTCTTCTCATGTAGGTTGTGTGTATTCAAAATATTTCATTAATCTCTGCTTGCATTTCCTGCTTTGTAATTTGTAAAGCATTTGCCAGCTATTCTGTCATTATATCAAATAGGTCTTCTCCTTTTTCCTCTTCTATGTTTTGGAATCTCAGGAAATGTGACCTTTTCCATTTGCAACAAAATCACTTTTCTCTCCAACTCTTTATTTCCCCATGTAAGCCTTTCGTTAATATTCTCCCTTTTTTTTCTCAGCTTGCTCTGATTTTTCCTCTATTATCTGAATCCTTTGTTCATTTTTTTCTGTCATCTGCTGGAAATTACCTATTTTTGACATTCATATCATATATCATTTCTTTCGCCTCTTCCAACTCACTTTTCACCTCATTATGATTCTTTGTTATCACCTCCTGTAAAGATTGAAACATCGTCATCACCTCTTTTTGAAATGAATTTGATTTCTCTGCTTGTAACATGCTCTCTGTTGATATTTGACTTGATGGACTTGATGTTGATGCTGCAGATAATGGTTCAGATATTGATTTCTTTCCTACTTTGCTTAAATTAGGATTGCTTGCCATTTCTGCTTGTATCTACTTATGTCTATTAACCAGGTTAATTGGGACCTTAATTTGGTAAAGTACACCATAGTTCAAAGCATAGTTCAAAGCCTTTCAATATTTTCACTCTGCATCTCCAAATTTTCAAAATAAGCAGTCTACAAGTGCTGTTTTGTTTCAAACTCCTTTCCAAAAATAACCACCCTAGTCATAACAGACTTCTTTATTCCACTTTTAGTATCCTCTCCAACCATTAGGTGTCGTGCTTACTTAGTTTTCTGTTTTTATTGCAGTATTTATTTTGAAGGGGAAAAAAACCCCTTTTAAAGTCCATCAAACTAAATAACCATAAAATCAGTTCCAATTTTTTTAATGTGATAAAAAAAAACCCCAAAGAGAACCAATCCAGGCTTTCCAAAAGTTTTGACCCATGCCTATTATTTTTTAAATGAAATCAAGCTTTTTCCAGATTTGTCAAAGGTTCAAAATTTTAGTCGCTGCTAAGCTTTGGGGAATGGGAAACGGAACACCCTGCCTCCCCCTTTTGAATCACACTCTCAAAGAAAAGAAAAGATTTTGAGGAAAATTCCACCCAGAGGTTAGAAAAAAGAAAATCTCACCCAGATCACTCACGCTGCTGCTCAATCCTTCTCAATCACTTCTTCCATCCGGCTGTCCCAGCTTGGTCTGGCCATATTGGTCGTCTTCGTCTTCTGGTTTGAGGGCTTGCTCTAGACCTGTGAGGGGTTGCTTACCTCCTCTCAATCCATGGAGTGTCCCCTCTACTTTGTCACCTCTCTGGAGTGACTTTGGGCACCCAAGGGGGCCACCTGACAGGTAGAATTCAGCTGTCTTAGCAGAGCCCTGCTAAGGCATTACAGTATCACTGTGATGTCAGCCCTGCCTCCATTTGTCAAATTGCTGTTTTTTAAATGGGAAGATTTAGTTCCTGCCTAGACCTCTTGCTATCATAAGCCTTTCAATAAAAGCTCCTTTTGGAACAACTTCAATTTCAAGAATCCTGCTTTCTTGTGAAGATTTGGAGAGGCAAAACCTTACAGATGTCATCATGCATATGCAGCTGATACACCTTCTGTCTGAGTTGAAATGTCAAAATGATGTGACATCAATCCACTTGAAAATGAGAAATTATAGGGTGGCCTCCATTATGTGTTTGAATTGCTTTGCAATTTTCTTTTTCCTTTGTTCCTTCTTTCTTGCTGCTTGAAAATAGTCAACATTTAAAAAAAAAAGGTTGTTTTTAAAGCATAGCAAACATTTTTTCAAGGAATGGAAGTTAAAATGATAAGTATCTTTTGTTTTCCATCTTATGCATGCTTTCCCAAAGTATATGCATATACCTGTATCCCACTATCATATTTGAGTCAAATAAATTCTGAAGCATAATAGAAAACATCAAATATGAGAATCTTATATTGAGAGGCATTACTATGGATGCA
This sequence comes from Ahaetulla prasina, assembly GCF_028640845.1. Classification (NCBI taxonomy): domain Eukaryota; kingdom Metazoa; phylum Chordata; class Lepidosauria; order Squamata; family Colubridae; genus Ahaetulla; species Ahaetulla prasina. The sequence goes on along the minus strand of NC_080542.1, from coordinate 83,046,808 downwards.
ATAGTGGTGCTACCATGTCAACTTTATTTCACCATTTTCTAGCTCTTCCATTGTATCTGGTATTGTAGATAGCACTTTAGCAGTCAGAGAGCTCACATACTACACTGGGTGCTTTGTTTATGTTTCGGCTTAGTGTGTTATCTACACCTACACCTATACACACACCCACACCCACACATGTTGTGATTCCTAAACTGAGTGAGTAGCTCTAGCAGATTCCAGGAATGACATTAGAGCTCTCAACATCAAAAGAGTGCAGTACTAGGTACAGCTAAGATCTTTTACAGAATCCTCAACCTCCCAGGCTCCTGGTAGATAATCCAAGATAAAGAAGATACTTACGGTCCATAAGGATGAGAAGGGATGAAATTGTCAGGGTGTGTAGATTTAATAGCTGTAAATTGATAAGAGATTGTAAGCAGAGGCAACTGAAAGCTGATGCAATGGGAATGAGGCAGCAGTGTTACTGCCACTTTAAGAAGCTGTGTCAGAAGCTGCCTATATAAGGGAAGCCATTAGAGAGCATTTTCCTTCTCATGTTCTCTCTCGTGTATCTCACTGCTCTCCTTGTGTCAGTAGCTGTGTGATAAGGGATTTATCACATATAAGTCTGTATATATTTAGCTGTAGATAAAAGCACTCTTAATTATCTAAAGGTGTGCTATGTGCTGTGTTTTGCTCCTGGTAGCGTGACTAGTATTATCTCATAATACTAGTCATGCTGCCTAAACTGTGACAGGTTATAGGCCCAGTCCAGAAGGCCAGAGTAACTGGAGAGCCTAGAGAGAAGAGAATCCCAGTGTAAGCTTGCACCAGAGTAAGTGGTTTAAATCGTGGTTAGCAGGCAGCATGGCCTCTGTCATTGTAATGGGAGGAGGTTTCCTTGTGTCTCAGCTGAATGAGACTAGTTACCTCTCCTGGAATGTGAAGATGGAGATGTACCTGCAGAGGGAGGAGTTGTGGATGATTGTTACTGATCCACTAGCAATCCTGGATAGTGGGGATCAGAGAAAAAATGAAAAGGCATTAGCCAGCATAATCCTTGCCTTGGAAGATAGTCAGCTAATACATGTGAGGGGTCTCCAGCAGGGGTGAAATCTAAAAATTTTCTCTACCGGTCCTGTGGGCGTGGCTTAATTGGTGGGCGTGGCTTGGTTGTCAGATGACTGGTGGGCATGGTCAATAACAATAAATAAAAATAATTAACAAAGTATACAAAACAATAAGAGGTACCAAAAACCAACTTTCACACTTTACACACAACACAACACAACACAACACAACTGACTCACACACAATGTAAAAGCAGCTGCACTTCACCCAAAATGGCCCCTGCATAAGGTGTTAAAATGATGGTCTGTATGTTCTGGGAATGCAACATAACTGTGCACATGTACTTAAAAATGTTTCTACACATGACAATTGTATACATATGTATATGTACATATGTATACATATGTACAATTGTATACATAGAAGATTAGGGCATGCAAGTTTTAACATGTTAGGGAAAATGCCGGATATTGCTGAGGTGCTGAAATTGAAGAGGTGTAATGCATATTTGGATTGTTCTGTATGTAAAGAATCAAAAGCTAAGATGTATCCTGTAAGTAAGAAAAGTGCTAGAACTAGAAACAGGGTATTACAATTAGTTCATGCTTATCTGAATTGGTCCTATGACACCCTCTGTAGGAGGTGCGAGATATGCATTAGTCATAGTTGATGATTACAGTAGATATGAGTATTGTTATTTACTGAAAAATAAGACAGGTTTTGCAACAGTTCAGGAAATGAGTAACACTTGTAGAATGACAGCATGGCTGTAATGTATGTCAGATTCAAACAGACAGGGGGACAGAATTTGTCTGAGAAGTTTCAAAGGTGGTTAAGCAATCTTGGCATAAGACATAAAAAAAACAAGCCCATTTTCACCTTTGGAAAATGGTGTGGTTGAAAGATGAAACAGTGTGCAACAGACAATGTGTCAGGTGTGCCTCCATTCAAAATTCAAGAAAGAAAAACCCCAACTCCATGTTTATAGAGAAAGGTACTTTTACTGAGTATGAACTGAATGCAACGAAAGGAAAGGAAAGTCTGAGGCAATAGTCTCAGTCCAATCCAATCCAATCCAATCCAATCCAATCCAATCCAAACCAATAATAATAATAATAATAATAATAATAATAATAATAATAATAATAATAAATCCCTCTGGGGAAGAAACAAAAAGGGCTATGTAGCAAATTTCAAAAACTGCTATAGAAATATATGCAATCGAATAAAAATTGAATGCACCAATTACCACACCAAGACCCCAGCCTAGTTGAAAATTACAGACCAATCTCTTTGTGTTGCGTCACCTGCAAAGTAATGGAATCTATCATCAACCAATCTATTACCCTCCACCTAGAAACAAACAACCTACTCTCTAATAAACAATTTGGTTTCAGAAAAAAATTATCATGTAATTTACAACTTCTCCACTGCAAAAACATATGGACTACAAATCTTGATCAAGGAAAAGCAATACATGCAATTTACATAGACTTCTGTAAAGCTTTTGACTCAGTGGTACATGATAATCTTCTCCTAAAACTAAAATCCTACTGCATCTCAGGACCCCTCCACAATTGGATAACAGCGTTCCTGTCAAACAGATAACAAGTGGTCAAAATTGGCAATGCTCTATCAAATCCTGTTCCTGTCAAAAGTGGTGTTCCCCTAGGCAGAGTTCTTGGACCAACACTCTTCATATTATACATTAATGATCTCTGTGACCATATTACAAGTAATTGTGTTCTCTTTGCTGACGATGTCAAACTATTTAACACCACCAACAATACAACTACCCTTCAAAAAGACCTTGACTTTGTATCCGAATGGTCTAAAACATGGCAACTCCAAATCTCAACCAGCAAATGCTCAGTCTTACATATTGGAAAAAAGAACCCAAACATTAAATACAAGCTTGATGGACATTACCTTACAGATGACCCCCACTCTGTTAAAGACCTTGGAATTTTCATATCAAATGATCTAAATGCCAAAGCCCACTGCAACTACATAGCAAAAAAGGCTCTAAGAGTTGTAAATCTAATCTTGTGTAGCTTCTTTTCCAAAAACACTACACTACTCACCAGAGCCTATAAAACATTTTGTCAGGCTGCCTCTGATTGTAACTAGGAAAGAATACACCTTGACTTCATTTGCAATAAAGAAAAGTACTTTTACTAATTACAATCTGGATAGCAGCAGTGCAAAGTTGGATCTGAGACGAAATATGGCTAACATATCATATGCCCCCATTTGTCCCTCCTCCTTCAGGAGGTCAGGCTGGTCTGGTCCAATGCCAGCTCCTTCTCGGCCCCCCGTGGTAATCTTCCTCCGCCGGTCTCTAGCTGTCGATCATCTTAGGAATGCAGTATCTGTTGGAAAAGCCCGCGCTCTTAACACTCAGCCGTTAATCACCCCTCCCCCACTGTTATGTCAGCCGACACTCTTAATAGGCCCCTTTCCCTTACCCTGTATGGTGCAATGATACATCTCATTTCCTTAACTATTTTACATTACAGAAAGAAGCATTTTACATTCTATCTACTGAATATAAATTGTACAAAATTTATGCAAAGATTGGAGTGGAGGCTGACATTCGGCCCTCTTGCAAGAAGGACGTCAGTCCTAGAAAGAAAAGAGAAAAGTTAGGGTTTGTTAGGATATTTTTTATAGAATTGTGCTATCTTTTCCGAAGCACGAACATCTCTCCACCTTGGGAATCTCCTCCAGCTGGCCCCTTTGTATTATCTTTTTCCTCTTCTCCCTCCCACCTGGAGGACTGAATAGGGGATTCATACCTTTGGCGAGCTGCTTGCCTTACTTTCACTTCACGGAAAAGATGCAATGCCTCCTCCAGCTGGAGCTTGCCCTTATCTCTTCTTCCTCTTTCCAATCTGAAAGTCTCTCCTTCCCCTTTTATTTTCTTTTTGTCACCCCAGGCGGAAGCTCTTGATTGTTCGGTTTCCACCCTTTCTCTTCCAGTTTTAATTGCTCTATCCTCCAAGCTCTGCAATCTTCCAGCTCAGGGTTAAAAGTGTCAGCAGAAATTCCTCCGGACGCCTCCCTCGGCTCAGCGGGTGGCTGGCCTTCCATCATTTTTTTTCCTGTCGGCCCCCTCGGTATTTTGGTTAAAATCCTGGTTGGTCGACATACTTTGAGATCCAACTTAATGTCAGGCTGCCTCTGATTATAACTAGGAAAGAATACACCTTGACTTCATTTGCAATAAAGAAAAGTACTTTTACTAATTACAATCTGGATAGCAGCAGTGCAAAGTTGGATCTGAGACAAAATATGGCTAACATATCATATCCCCCCATTTGTCCCTCCTCCTTCAGGAGGTCAGGCTGGTCTGGTCCAATGCCAGCTCCTTCTCGGCCCCCCGTGGTAATCTTCCTCCGCCGGTCTCTAGCTGTCGATCATCTTAGGAATGCAGTATCTGTTGGAAAAGCCCGCGCTCTTAACACTCAGCCGTTAATCACCCCTCCCCCACTGTTATGTCAGCCGACACTCTTAATAGGCCCCTTTCCCTTACCCTGTATGGTGCAATGATACATCTCATTTCCTTAACTATTTTACATTACAGAAAGAAGCATTTTACATTCTATCTACTGAATATAAATTGTACAAAATTTATGCAAAGATTGGAGTGGAGGCTGACATTCGGCCCTCTTGCAAGAAGGACGTCAGTCCTAGAAAGAAAAGAGAAAAGTTAGGGTTTGTTAGGATATTTTTTATAGAATTGTGCTATCTTTTCCGAAGCACGAACATCTCTCCACCTTGGGAATCTCCTCCAGCTGGCCCCTTTGTATTATCTTTTTCCTCTTCTCCCTCCCACCTGGAGGACTGAATAGGGGATTCATACCTTTGGCGAGCTGCTTGCCTTACTTTCACTTCACGGAAAAGATGCAATGCCTCCTCCAGCTGGAGCTTGCCCCTTATCTCTTCTTCCTCTTTCCAATCTGAAAGTCTCTCCTTCCCCTTTTATTTTCTTTTTGTCACCCCAGACGGAAGCTCTTCGGTGTTCGGTTTCCACCCTTTCTCTTCCAGTTTTAATTGCTCTATCCTCCAAGCTCTGCAATCTTCCAGCTCAGGGTTAAAAGTGTCAGCAGAAATTCCTCCGGACGCCTCCCTCGGCTCAGCGGGTGGCTGGCCTTCCATCATTTTTTTTCCTGTCGGCCCCCTCGGTATTTTGGTTAAAATCCTGGTTGGTCGACATACTTTGAGATCCAACTTAATGTCAGGCTGCCTCTGATTATAACTAGGAAAGAATACACCTTGACTTCATTTGCAATAAAGAAAAGTACTTTTACTAATTACAATCTGGATAGCAGCAGTGCAAAGTTGGATCTGAGACAAAATATGGCTAACATATCATATCCCCCCATTTGTCCCTCCTCCTTCAGGAGGTCAGGCTGGTCTGGTCCAATGCCAGCTCCTTCTCGGCCCCCCGTGGTAATCTTCCTCCGCCGGTCTCTAGCTGTCGATCATCTTAGGAATGCAGTATCTGTTGGAAAAGCCCGCGCTCTTAACACTCAGCCGTTAATCACCCCTCCCCCACTGTTATGTCAGCCGACACTCTTAATAGGCCCCTTTCCCTTACCCTGTATGGTGCAATGATACATCTCATTTCCTTAACTATTTTACATTACAGAAAGAAGCATTTTACATTCTATCTACTGAATATAAATTGTACAAAATTTATGCGAAGATTGGAGTGGAGGCTGACACATTTGCTAGACCAATTCTTGAATACAGCTCGCCTGTCTGGAACCCATACCACATTTCAGACATCAATACAATTGAACGTGTCCAGAAATATTTTACAAGAAGAGTTCTCCACTCCTCTGAATACAACAAAATACCTTATGCACCAGACTTGAAATCTTTAGAAAACTTAGAACTCCACCACCTCCAACAGGACCCGTGTTTAACTCATAGAATCATGTATTGCAATGTCCTTCCTACTTCAGCTTCAATTGCAACAATACAAGAGCAAATAATAGATTTAAACTTAATGTAAACCACTTCAATCTTGATTGCAGAAAATATGTCTTCTGTAACAGAGTTATTAACACTTGGAACTCACTACCTGACTCTGTGGTCTCTTCTCAAAATCCCCAAAGCTTTAACCAAAAACTGTCTACCATTGACCTCACCCCATTCCTAAGAGGTCTGTAAGGGGCGTGCATAAGAGCACAAACGTGCCTACCGTTCCTGTCTAATTAATATAATTATTACATACTTATGCTCATATATATGCTTATATATTATATAGTTGTTACATGTCAATGCTTATATATACTGTTGTGACAAAATAAATAAATAAATAAAATAAATAGTTTCAGTTGCAATTCTCTGCACACAATCAGAAGCTGAAGTCTAAAACCACGCCCTGGCTCCATTCTGTCTCAGCTCCCAATTGTCTGACTTGTTACTATGTCTTTCCAGTCATGAATATTTTGACACTTAGATCTGAGGGGCCGCCCCTGGGCCCGTGCACAGGAAGTGGCAAGGATGTGCAGGGCCTGGCATCCCCAGGCTGACTGTGTTCTGAATGCTTCCCTTTCATCCAGGATGCTAGAACTCACACACTTACTGCCTCCTCCCCAGGGTCAGGGCCAAGGTGCAGGAGGCCCCTCACTGGCTCCAGGGTGGCTCTGCTGGTCGGATCTAAGGCTGGGCACAGAAACCAATGCATGCACTGACTTTACTGTTTGATGGCAGGAATGAAGCTTTCCTCTCTAAGGCTCTGCGCATGCGCAAGATGGTGGCTCGCTAGGCGAACGGAGCCGCCGACGGGATGATCGACGTGGGATGGCATCGTCCAGGCGGCTAGCCGAGCCGCCTATACCCCCCGGCCTGCTTTATCATCTGCTCGGCAGCCGTGGGAGAGGTCTGCGGGCCTTTTCGGTGTCACGGCTGCCGAGAACGAGGCCGGGTGAGGGAGAGTGGCGAACGGCGGCCATTTCCTGGGCGTGTGGTGCGAGGAGAGGCTGCAGCCACGGATCATAGGCTTGTTGGCCCATCATGGCCTGCTGACTGTGACTGCTGTGCACTGGACTACCTGGGTATGTTTACCTCCCCCCAGTCTGGTTTTCTCGGGACGAAGGGGGTTGAGAGTTCACCGGCTTCTCCACTGCCTTCCCTGCACGGAGGTGCTCTGGGGACGTTTTACCCCACTTCTGCCGTATTTGAGATCTACGGCCTATTACATCTTACTGGCCTCCCCCAGAGGTGCCTGGCCCGGTTTCTGGGAAAGGCCCTGGATCTGAGGAGTGGCCAGGCCTTTGGATTAATTGTGAATGTGGGGCCTGCCTGGAGGATCTTCATTTTTTGACCATCTTAATGGAGGGAATAGGCGTGGTGGCTATTGGAGGTGTCCCGGCCTTTGCGGGCCTGTTTCTTCCACTATTATTTATGCACTGTCATCGTCACTTATATGGCCTTTTGGGATCTTTGGCCAAGACTGTTCTTTGGAACTATGGTGGAAGAGACTTGGAGACCGATTGGAGATCTGCCGGAGGACGTACCCAAGAACAGCTGTAGACATTGCCGAGGGTAAGAAGACCCACCCACCCACCTCGTTTTTCCCCATGGATTTCAGGACTGGGCTATTTTTTCCATCTTTCCATCTTTAGCCTATCTATCTACATGCATCAGCCACTATCGGACGATGGGTATCCATGTGAAGAACTATGAACTAATACCTTGCCATCCCGGACAATTATTATCTCCCGGCGACTGCTATCCCCTAGCGAAGTATTATTTTCACGATGCGTCTATGTTATTCGGTACAGGAACTCTTGCGCCTGCGAGGTGCCCCCGCCTCGCAGGAATGGCCCGTTCTATTACCAAGGGCCGGCCTCAATGACGGGTCTTGGGATCCACAGAGGTGGCATGCGAAGAGGAAGAGCCTTTGGGGTTTTTTAGATAGGGCATTTTTAAGGGGTGGGAGGGGTAGGGCGGGTGTTGGGGGAAACCCGCCGGGTGGGTTATCAGTTCCTGCGCATGCTCGTGGCGGCGAGTTAATAGGTCCGAGGGTTATGGGGGGAGTTCAGGTTCCACTGGTGGAGGGTGGTGCTATTTGCACGGTATGGGGGAGGGGCAGATTTGGCGGAAGCAGGGGCTCGGATCGTGTTAAGGGGGCGCGCGCTCGATGCTTGCAGGTGATCGCGCGCCCCGAGCCCCCAGACTTCTCCCGTTTCCCGGATGGTCAAGACCCTCAGAGCCTGGGCCTTCGGCTGATGTTGTGTAATGCACGGTCCGTGGCCAATAAGGCCCCCCTAATTCACGACCTTATTCAGGGGGTGCCGCGGACTTTATAGGCATTACGGAGACCTGGTTGGGCGCAGAAGGGGGCGTGCCCCTGGTACAGATGTGCCCACCAGGTTTCCGTGCATTCCATCAGCCGAGAGCCCAGGGTAGGGGTGGGGGGGTGGCGGTTGTGATTAGAGAGAGTCTGGAGCCGAGGGAGACCACTGTACCTCAGATTGCCGGGTGTGAATCCCTCCTTGTGAAGTGGGGCCATAGATGTCAGATGGGCTTGCTGGTCGCGTACCTGGCTCCTTGCTGCGTGACAGCTGCCCTGCCCGAGCTCCTGGAGGTGCTTGCTGGGGTGGCAGTTGAGACCCCCAGACTTTTAGTCATGGGGGATTTTAACTTGCCATCTTCCGGCTCGTCATCGACAGCAGCTCGGGAGTTCACGGCTTCCATGACGGCCTTGGACCTGACTCAAGTAGTTGATGGCCCTACCCACACTGGGGGTGGTACACTCGATCTGATTTTTGTCTCTGGTCAGTGGTTGAGAGATCTGGACTTAAAGGAAATAGTCATCGAACCTTTGTCATGGTCAGATCACTCTCTCCTTCGCCTGGACTTTCTGACCGCCATCCAATACCGCAGGGAGACGGAGCCGATGCGTTGGTTCCGTCCCAGGCGCCTGATGGACCCGGAGAGGTTCCGGACGGAGCTTGGGCCATTCCCTGAGGGTCTGGCTCACGGCACATCTGAGGAACTTGTTGCGGCCTGGGAACGGGCCGTGGCGGGGGCCTTAGATCGTGTCGTGCCTTTGCGGCCTCTGACCCGGCGCAGGTCCCAACCGGCTCCTTGGTTCTCCGAGGAGCTGAGGGGGATGAAGCGCCGGAGAAGACGCCTAGAGAGCTCCTGGAGGTCTAGCTGTTCAGAGGCTGATCGGACACTAGTGAAGTCCTATACTAGGACTTACCTAGTGGCACTGAGGGAAGCGAGGCGTTGCTACGCCTCCTCCCTCATTGCGTCAGCAGATAACCGCCCAGCCGCCCTGTTTCGGGTGACTCGTTCCCTCTTTCACCAGGGGGAGCAGGATGACCCGCTGCAGGGACATGCTGAGGAGTTTAACGGTTATCTATACGATAAAATCGTTCAGCTTCGGGACGGGTTGGACCAAAATTGCGGTGACTCAGGTGAGGCGCCCGAGGGTGGTCTTGGTGACATTGTTTGGGTGAGTTTGACCCTGTGGCTCCCGAGGACATGGACAGGTTGTTGGGTAGGTTGAATGCCACCACGTGTTTACTGGACCCGTGCCCCTCCTGGCTGGTGCTGGCCACTCAGGAGGTGACATGAGGCTGGCTCCAGGCGATTACGACCGCTTCTTTGGTGGAGGGTGTCTTTCCGGCCGCCTTGAAAGAGGCGGTGGTGAGGCCCCTCCTTAAGTGTTGACAGGGGGGCAGAGGTCAGCCCCGAGGCGCCTCACTTGTGGGGTGCCGCAGGGGTCGATTCTCTCGCCCCTTCTGTTCAACATCTACATGAAGCCGCTGGGTGAGATCATCAGTGGTTTCGGCGTGAGGTACCAGCTGTATACGGATGACACCCAGCTGTACTTTTCCACGCCGGACCACCCCAACGAAGCTATCGAAGTGCTGTCCCGGTGTCTGGAGGCCGTACGGGTCTGGATGGGGAGAAACAGGCTCAAGCTCAATCCCTCCAAGACAGAGTGGCTGTGGATGCCGGCGTCCCGGTACAGTCAGCTAAATCCGCGGCTGACCATCGGTGGCGAGTCATTGGCCCCGATGGAGAGGGTGCGCAACTTAGGCGTCCTCCTGGATGAACGGCTGTCTTTAGAAGAGCATCTGACGGCCGTCTCCAGGAGAGCGTTCTACCAGGTTTGCCTGGTGCGCCAGTTGCGCCCCTTTCTGGATCGGGATGCCCTATGCATGGTCACTCACGCACTCATGACGTCTCGCCTGGATTACTGCAATGCTCTCTACATGGGGCTCCCCTTGAAGGGCATCCGGAGGCTACAGTTAGTCCAGAATGCGGCTGCGCGGGTGATAGAGGGAGCCCCTCGTGGCTCCCGCATAACACCCATCCTGCGCAGACTGCACTGGCTACCTGTGGCCTTCCGGGTGCGCTTCAAGGTTTTGGTGACCACCTTTAAAGCGCTCCATGGCATAGGGCCGGGTTATCTACGGGACCGCCTACTGCTATCGAATACCTCTCAACGACCCGTGCGCTCTCATAGAGAGGGACTCCTCAGGGTGCCGTCAGCGAGGCAATGTCGTCTGGCGACGCCCAGGGGAAGGGCCTTCTCTGTGGGGGCTCCCACCCTCTGGAACGAACTACCTCCAGGACTTCGTCAGCTTCCGGACCTTCGGACCTTCCGCCGCGAGCTTAAAACATACTTATTTAACTGCGCAGGACTGAGTTAGATTTTAAATTATGGGTTTTAAATTGGTTTTACTTTTATATTTTTTAATTATTGGGCTTTTATAATAAGTTTTTTAATTGTTTTTAGATTGTATTTATGTGTTTTTAAATGCCTGTAAACCGCCCTGAGTCCTTTGGGAGATAGGGCGGTATACAAATCTGATCAAATAAATAAATAAATAAATAAAAATAAATTGAGCAAGGATGCATCACGAGGCCAGGCCCCTCACACCCACATCCAGTCTGCTAGAGCTTGCCATGCCAGGGAAAAAATGAGATCGTGTTGTCCTATGGAACCCGCCGCTGCTTGAGTGGGGTAGTGATGGAGGAGGAGAGTGGTGAGGATTTCACTCCAAATTCTATTTCTTCCAGCATCTTAAACATAAAGCCTCAATTCAGATAGTCTGAATGTTTTCAGCATCTAAAAAGATTAAGGCTTGGTCTAAAAAGCCTTCTTGATCTTCATGTAGAATCTTCTTTAGTCTTTCTGCCAAAATAGCAGCAAAGAGTTTATAATCTTTATTTAGTAAAGAAATTGGTCTATAATTCTTTGTCACATCCTGACATGTCTTTAAAAGCAACACAATATTGGCTTCTTTCCACCTCTGTGGGGTGTATTTCCACCCTGTAATATATCATTCATTGTGCCTTTCAGTGGTTGAAGATGTTCATTCTCAAACACTTATAATATAGAATAGAATAGAATAGAATTTTTATTGGCCAAGTGTGATTGGACACACAAGGAATTTGTCTTGGTGCATATGCTCTCAGTGTACATAAAAGAAAAGATACGTTCATCAAGGTACAACATTTACAACACAATTGGTGATCAATATATCAATATAAATCATAAGGATTGCCAGCAACAAAGTTACAGTCATACAGTCATAAGTGGAAAGAGATTGATGATGGGAACTATGAAAAGATTAATAGTAGTGCAGATTTAGTAAATAGTCTGACAGTGTTGAGGGAATTATTTGTTTAGCAGAGTGATGGCCTTCGGGAAAAAACTGTTCTTGTGTCTAGTTGTTCTGGTGTGCAGTGCTCTATAGCGTCGTTTTGAGGGTAGGAGTTGAAACAGTTTATGTCCAGGATGTGAGGGATCTGTAAATATTTTCACGGGCCTCTTCTTGATTCGTGCAGTATATAGGTCCTCAATGGAAGGCAGGTTGGTAGCAATTATTTTTTCTGTAGTTCTAATTATCCTCTGAAGTCTGTGTCTTTCTTGTTGGGTTGCAGAACTGAACAAGACAGTTATAGAGGTGCAAATGACAGACTCAATAATTCCTCTGTATTGACATGTGAGATCATCTGGGCCTGGCGCTTTGCCTGGTCTCATTTTTTAAATAACTTCTGATATCTCAAAAGCCGTTATCAGTTGTCTCTGGGTTTGTAATAGTTTAAGTAACTGTTGTTTTGAAAGTTATTCATATATTTTTTATAAATCAAACTCCTGTCTTTTATACAAATTTGAACAAAAGTTATGAAAATACTTTTTAATAAGTTCATTGTCCATTATTACATTATTGCCTTTACAGATTTTCCAATTATTGTCTTTTCTCTTCTTAATTAATATGCTAACCATCTGCCTGATTTGTTAGCCAATTCAGAATGTCTTTGTTTTTCATAATTCAATTTTGTTTCTGTTTCCTATACTGTTAACATAGATAGTTGTTACCATAATAGTTTAACATGGTATAAAATTCTACTCTGGATTTCACCTGTTTCATATCTCCTTTAATTTCTTCCCAGAGCTCCTTTACAAGCTCATCAATCTTGGTTTCCAGTTTTAACCCGACATTTTGAATCTGTTCTTACAATTTTGATGAGTACTCATCCATTAATGGCTTTAAAAGTTCTATATTTCCTGATAATTTCTCTGTCCTCTTCTTCATGGACATCCTGGTTATAAGGTTGTAAAAATTAAACTTTTTAAAATTATAAATTACAAGTTTGTACCTTGAAGCCAATATTTCACTGAGTTTAGTAGGACTAAGTATTCTTAAACCAAATCAGAAATGAACATTTGGCTCCCTCTTGTGGTGAATCAGCACTATTATCTAAGGGAGCCTCAAACAGAAGACAGGAACACAATCAAAGCTTTACAGCATGTGACCACAAATATCTAATCCAAAATTGTTGAAAACGAAACTATTCACCTCCCTCACAGCAATCTCTGCACTTCAAACAAAAAAAATTCTGGGTGTGTGGGAATCAGCAGGATATCTGAATGATCTGATCTCCCCAGAACAAAGAAGAGCTTTCTTCAGAGCCAGATTTAATATTCTCCCCTCAGCACTTCTCCAGGATAGGTATAAGAAAACACCAATGGCAGAACGGGTATGTATATATGGTAAAGGAGAAGTCGAAGATATCTCACATGTCTTATTGTACTGTGAGTTACACAGAGTATGTAGGTCAATATAGATTCTCCCCTTACTAGTGAGATTGCCAGGAAGGACAGGTGACTTTTATGTAGACTTTCTCCTCCAAGACTCAAATTCGGCTACCACACGTGCAGTGGCAAAATTTTGTGTCGCTGCAATGTCCACAAGAAAAAAATTGGTTACCGAATTATAGATGTCAACTGAGGCCAACTTTTTGGAGATATATATAACAGTTATGGGAAAAATACATTTACTCACATACCTGATGGTTCTACATGTATGTAAATTAGGAAGGGACCCTATTGGTTGAGATTATGTATTAAACTCAAAAGAAAGCAAAGGCTTCTCACACAAAACAATCTGTCATTATTTCCAACCTGGTCCAATTTAGATAATTGCCAAAGTCCTTTGTAGATAAGTGTCTCGAGCAGAGAATGGAGAGCTGCCAAGGTCTTCTCAGAGAAACATCCAGGGCAGAGAATGGGACGAGCGCAGCTGCAATGTTGTTTTCCGGCAAATTGAAACACCGATGCCGATCTCCTTTTAAACCTTATGAGAGGGGCCAATTATCTCTTGGCCCTATCCCCGAGGTGACTTCTCTGCTTGAGCTGCTCCTGCCTCTTGGCAGCTCTTCTCATTCGGGCATTAGGGACAGGGTCTCCCAGTTCCTCCTCCTCCTTGCTGCTCTCGGCCTCTGGAGGCTCTGGAGTCCATTTCTCGATGGCCTGGACTCGCCTACATTCATCACTGTCTGATTCCGCCACCAGCACTGTAGGCTGCTGATGGACCACAACAGACACCAGCCTGAAGATGATGAGTGAGACCTCGTTGAAATGTCGCCAAGATACTCTCAACCTTATACGAGAAAAGACCCGAAAATGCCAAGACCTACATACCTAAACCCGTGAAAACCTACGAATATATATGGACCCTGAGAGGTTCCTGACGGAGCTTGGGCCATTCCCTGAGGAACTGGCCCATGGCACAGCTGAAGAACTAGTTGTGGCCTGGGAGCAGGCCGCGGCTGGAGCTTTGGACCGTGTTGTGCCTTTGCGGCCTCTGACCCGGCGCAGATCTCAGCCGGCCTCTTGGTTTTCCGAGGAGCTGAGGGAGATGAAACGCCGGAGAAGACGCCTAGAGAGTACCTGGAGGTCCAGTCGTTCCGAAGCTGATCGGACATTAGTTAGGTCTTATTCTAAGGCCTACCTAGTGGCAATGAGGGAGGCGAAGCGTTCCTACGCTTCCACCCTCATTGCGTTGGAAGATAATTGCACGGCCGCCCTGTTTTGGGTGACCCGCTCTCTCCTCCATCAGGAGGTGCGGGATGACCCTTTGCAGGGACGTGCTGAGGAGTTTAGTGGTTATCTATACGATAAAATCGCTCAGCTCCGGGATGGCCTGGACCGTAATTGGGATGATCCAAGTGAGAGGGCGGAGTTGCGTCTTGTCGAGATTGTTTGGGATGAGTTTGATCCTGTGGCTCCCGAGGATGTGGACAGGTTGTTGGGGAGGCTTCACGCCACTACATGTTTACTGGACCCGTGCCCTTCCTGGTTGGTGCTGGCCACACAGGAGGTGACACGAGGCTGGCTCCAGAGGATTATCAACGCTTCCTTGTTGGAAGGGTTTCTCCCTGCCGCCTTGAAAGAGGCAGTGGTGAGACCCCTCCTCAAGAAGCCTTCCCTGGACCCAGCTATTTTGGGTAATTATCGTCCAGTCTCCAACCTTCGCTTTGTTGCGAAGGTTGTAGAGAGTGCTGTGTCGCGGCAGCTACCCCAATACCTGGATGAAGCTGTCTATCTAGACCCATTCCAGTCTGGCTTCTGACCCGGATACAGCACGGAGACAGCTTTGGTCGCATTGGTGGATGATCTCTGGAGGGCCAGAGACAGGGGTCATTCCTCTGCCCTGGTCCTGTTAGATCTCTCAGCGGCTTTTGATACCATCGACCATGGTATCTTGCTGCGCCGGTTAGGGGGATTGGGAGTGGGAGGTACCGTTTATCGGTGGTTCTCCTCCTCTCTCTCTGACCGGTCGCAGATGGTGTTGACAGGGGGGCAGAGGTCGGCCGCGAGGCGCCTTACTTGTGGGGTGCTGCGGGGGTCGATTCTCTCGCCCCTCCTGTTCAACATCTATATGAAGCCATTGGGTGAGATCATCAGTGGCTTTGGGGTGAGATACCAGCTGTACGCTGATGACACTCAGCTGTACTTTTCCACCCCGGGCCACCCCAATGAAGCTGTTGAAGTGCTGTCCTGGTGTTTGGAAGCTGTACGGGTCTGGATGGGGAGGAACAGGCTCAAGCTCAATCCCTCCAAGACGGAGTGGCTGTGGATGCCGGCACCCCGATAAGTCAGCTGCAGCTGCAGCTGACTCTTGGGGGTGAGTTATTGGCCCCAAGGGAAAGGGTGCGCAACTTGGGTGTTCTCCTGGATGAACGGCTGTTGTTTGAAGATCATTTGACGGCCGTCTCCAGGAGGGCTTTTCACCAGGTTCGCCTGGTTCACCAGTTGCGCCCCTTCCTTGATCGGGATGCCTTATGCACAATCACTCATGCTCTTGTTACCTCTCGCCTGGATTATTGCAATGCTCTCTACATGGGACTCCCCTTGAAGTGCACTCGGAGGCTTCAGTTAGTCCAGAATGCAGCTGCGCGGGTGATAGAGGAAGCCCCACGTAGCTCCCATGTAACACTACTCCTGCGCAGACTGCACTGGCTGCCTGTGATCTTTCGGGTGCACTTTAAGGTTTTGGTTACTACCTTTAAAGCGCTCCATGGCTTAGGGCCAGGGTACTTACAGGACCGCCTACTGCTACCGAATGCCTCCCACCGACCCGTACGCTCGCACAGAGAGGGACTTCTCAGGGTGCCGTCTGCCAAGCAGTCGGCTGGCGGCCCCCAGGGGAAGGGCCTTCTCTTTGGCGGCTCCCACCCTCTGGAATGAACTTCCCCCTGGTTTGCACCAAATACCTGACCTTCGGACCTTTTGCCGTGAATTGAAAACGTATTTATTTACTCGTGCGGGGCTGGCTTAAGTTTTTGGTATATTTTTAAATCTTAAATTTTATATTTTTAAATTTTATATGAATTTTAACGGGTTTTTGGATTTTAAATGTTTTAAAGTTTCGGCCAACTGTATAATAAGTTTTTTAATTTTGTTTTTAATTGTATATTGTTTGTGTTTTATTCTGGCTGTACACCACCCTGAGTCCTTCGGGAGAAGGGCGGTATAGAAATCGAATAAATAATAATAATAATAAATAATAATTATATATATATATATATATATATAAGAGCCTCCATCAGCATGAAAGGTAAATATGCAAATAAAAAACAAATGACTAAGAAGCAGTGAGACCTTTTATTGTCTGTTAGAATGGCTGATTCTTCCACAGTGAACTTGCTTAGTTGCCCCACCCCTGCCAGGGACTCACCCAATTATTTCTTTTTCTTCAAGAAGCTGTCTGAGAGCACCCTGCTTCCCAGGGGAACAAAAGGGTCAATTTCAAAAGCCTCCCTCTATCCTGGGGTGGTTTCTTCTGGCTTAGAAAACACTCTAAGCCTTAAACTGTCAAGAGCCTACAGGGGAGCTGAAAGTTCCCCTTGCAACAAAGGTAAGGATCCCACCAGAAGTTTGAAGTGAACTTTATTCAAGAAATTAAAGTGATTTACATGTCACAGAATGCAAAAATTGTCATAAATGGTGATTTAACTAATTTGTTAAATTCAAAAGGGTACAAGACAATGATATCTTTTGTCCCCTTTGCTGTTTATTTTGGAAGTCTTGAATAGAGATATTAGAATGATAAAATAAGGGATATAGGTATTAAGAAAGTAATATTAAACTGAGAGCCTTCACTGATGATTTGATTATATTCCTACAGGATGCAAAAAATAATATAGAACATTAGATGAGGAAACTGAATGAGTTTGGGGTTCTGGCTGGTTTCAAAATAAAGAAACAGAAATCAACAATGTTGATTAAGAATATGTCCTCTCAGGACAGCAATATATTGAATAAAAAGTCGGGTTTTAGGGTCAAGAAAAAAAGTGAAATATTTAGGGATTATGTTGACAAACACAAACATAAAACTGTTTGAAAATAACTACATTCCTCTTTGGAGGGATATTAAATAGGATTTACAAAGATGGGATAAATTGTATTTATCACTACTGGGAAGAATCTCCATAATTAAGATGATTATTTTACCAAAGATGCTTTTTTAAAATTTCAGATGTTACCAATACTCACATCTGACAATCCATTTAAACAATGGCAGAAGAATGGGTGAGTCTCCAGAACAAGAGGTTACTCGACTTAGAGGGCCATGAATTAAGGTTTGGATGGCACGGCTACCTATGGTATGATAAAAATAAAGTTAATTATTATAAAGTTAATTAAAAATTTTAATTTTGTTAGACAGGCCATACTAAAAAAAGAAAAGCAAAAAGAAGTTACTCTGAAAAGCTAAAGAATCAATTTTCAGCAAATGAACCAGCAAACATGTGGAAAACTCTTAAAAATATCACCGGCTATGGCAAACCTCCTTCCCAGGCTGAAGGTAATCAACAACTGGCAGATGACCTGAATGAGTTTTACTGCAGGTTTGAAAGGAAACTACAGCCACCTATCTCCACAACCCCCATCTCAGACACACCAACAGCAGCCAAGCCTCCTACAACTGACCCCATTTCATTGGGTTCACAACCCCTAGTGATCACAGAAAAGGAAGTGCAGGACCTATTTCACAGACAAAAGCCAGGAAAAGCTCCAGGCCCAGACAAGATAACTCCCTCTTGCTTAAAAGTCTGTGCTGACCAATTGGCCCCCATCTTCACCCATATTTTCAATAAATCACTAGAGATGTGCTATGTTCCTTCTTGCTTCAAACGCTCTACCATCATCCCAGTGCCGAAGGAGGCCACCATCAAGGAACTGAATGACTACAGACCAGTTGCTCTAACAACTGTAGTCATGAAAACCTTTGAAAGGCTAGTGCTATCCTACCTGAAATCCATCACGGATCCACTGTTAGACACCTTGCAATTTGCATACCGAGCAAATAGATCAACAGATGATGCTGTTAATATGGCTCTGCACTACATCCTACAACATCTTGAGTCTCCAAAGACCTATGCAAGGGTCCTTTTTGTAGACTTTAGTTCAGCATTCAATACCATCATTCCAGACATTCTTCTAACTAAGCTAAACCAGCTACAGGTACCGGAACAGACTTGTAAGTGGATCACAAGCTTCCTAACAAACAGGAAGCAGCAGGTGAAGCTAAGCAAGATCACATCAAATACCTGTACAATTAGCACAGGGCCCCCCCAAGGCTGTGTGCTCTCCCCACTTCTCTTCTCTCTGTATACCAATGACTGCATCTCCAATGATCCATTTGTTAAGCTACTGAAGTTCGCAGATGACACAACAGTGATTGGTCTCATTCGAGACAATGCCGAATCCGCATATAGACGAGAGGTCGAACGACAAGCCTTGTGGTGCAACCAAAACAATCTGGAACTGAACACACTCAAAACCGTAGAAATGGTGGTAGACTTTAGGAAAAACCCTTCCATACTTCCACCTCTCACAATACTTGACAACACAGTATCAACAGTAGAAACCTTCAAATTTCTGGGTTCTATCATATCGCAAGATCTCAAATGGACAGCTAACATCAAAACATCATTAAAAAGGACAACAAAGAATGTTCTTTCTGCCAACTCAGTAAGCTCAAACTGCCCAAGGAGCTGCTGATCCAATTCTACAGAGGAATTATTGAGTCTGTCATTTGCACCTCTATAACTGTCTGGTTCGGTTCTGCAACCCAACAAGAAAAACACAGACTTCAGAGGATAATTAGAACTGCAGAAAAATAATTGCTACCAACTTGCCTTCCATTGAGGACCTGTATACTGCACGAATCAAGAAGAGGGCCGTGAAAATATTTGCAGATCCCTCGCATCCTGGACATAAACTGTTTCAACTCCTACCCTCAAAGCAGCTATAGAGCACTGCACACCAGAACAACTAGACACAAGAACAGTTTTTTCCCGAAGGCCATCACTCTGCTAAACAAATAATTCCCTCAACACTGTCAGACTATTTACTGAATCTGCACTACTATTAATCGTTTCATAGTTCCCATCATCAATCTCTTTCCACTTATGACTGTATGACTATAACTTGTTGCTGGCAATCCTTATGATTTATATTGCTATATTGATCATCAATTGTGTTGTAAATGTTGTAGCTTGATGAACGTATCTTTTCTTTTATGTACACTGAGAGCATATGCACCAAGACAAATTCCTTGTGTGTCCAATCACACTTGGCCAATAAAAAATTCTATTCTATTCTATTCTATTCTATTCTATTCTATTCTATTCTATTCTATTCTATTCTAAGAGTTTGGAATAATGTTTATTTAATGTTTTATTTTGTATATATATATGTTTTTATATGGCTGTAAACCGCCCTGAGTCCCTAGGGAGATAGGGCAGTATAAAAGTGTGAATAATAAATAAAATAAATAAATAAATAAATAAATATAAAACAAGGATCTCTATGAAGCTGCCCCTTTGGGTGTCACCACAGGAAGCTTTTTTCAAAAGGAAATGGTGGCAAAACCAGACAGGCTGACATATAGTAAAATTTTATCTTTTAATTCTGGTGACCCAATACTAAAGCCAAGGGAAGAACTTGAATCAGAAGGTTACGTTTGCCACTGGTTTATTTATCAGCAACTGAAAGAAAGGTTCAAATTGGATAAAAAGTGTTATTTGACTTTGTTAAAAACGAATTGGAAATTTCAATATGTGGTAACAATGAACCTTAATATTTTATTGCTAAAATTTATAAAATGTTATTGAAATTGAATTTGGAAAATGAACATGTAAAAGCATTGTATGATTCAGTGGGCAAGGAATTTTGGATATAATGTGATGCTCAAACAAATATATGGACAAAGGGTCTAAAATTTACATTAAAGTATAATTTAAAAGAGAATTTCTATAAGATGATGTATCATTGATATTTAACACTAGATAAATTATCTGTATAAAGATATGTCAAATGTGTGTTGGAAGTCTAAAAACAAAGGCAGTGTCAGGGTTCCAAGGAACACCCCCAACAAAATAAAGCTCTGAGGCCTGAGGTTCCTCAAAGTTCCAATTTATTAGAGATGTCATATTGGCACATCTGGGAAAACCCGAATCTGAAAGCTTCCAGGTTTTCCACACCCAGCTGATAGTTTACAGCCCTGCCCAACACCCACAAGTTCATCACATTGTCCAATCAATTCTTCACACTCAATTGGATACAATCTTCAGGCAGTCTCCATCAGACACAGGCAAAAGTCCTTGAATATGGAATGTTGTTATGACTAACTTTCTACCGCTCCAACAGCAACCCCCTCCCAACTTCCCCAGCTAAAATATGTGGCACTTAAGAAGCAAAAAAGAAAATTGTCTTCCAAAACTAACAGGCTTTCCCCCCTCAGGAAAGGAAATTAGCACATTAACTACCTCCCCGCCCCCAGGAAGACCCTTAGACTTATCAGGGAATTTATCATGAAATTGCCTAACTAAGGTGTTTGCCTGAACATCCCAACTCTTCACCCACATGGCTTCAGACAAGGGGTATCTCTTCCAATGAACTAAATATTGCAAACGTCCCCTCTGCAATCTAGAGTCCAAAATCTTCTTCACCTCATAATGAGTCTCACCCTGCACCGCAATCGGCTTTGGGGGAGCAGCAGGTTGAGGTCTCAGTTTAGATCCCACAGCGGGCTTTAACAGGCTGCAATGGAAAACAGGATGAATTTTTCCCAGTATGCAGGGAAGATTTAACTATACAGTCACTTGATTAATCACTATGGGGAAGGGGCCTAAATATTTCGGTCCTAACTTCTTACCCTTCAAACTCAGATGTATGTATTTGGTAGAAAGATACACACGATCTCCCACCCGAAAGGGGGATTGGAGAGATCGGTGTTTGTCTGCTTGCTTTTTCTTTGCTTTGGCCACTTCACTCAGGGCTTTTTCGTATTCTCCCAGCCTTCCTTTAATGACTCCATCCATTCATTCAGAGACATGGAAGAAGGCTGTTCTTTCGACAGTTCTGGCATAGTGACAAATTCCATGCCGCTCATAATCTGAAAAGGCGTCAGTCCCATACTACTATGCACCATATTATTGTACGCCACCTCTGCGAAAGAAGCAAGTCAGCACAATTATCTCGCTGGTAATCCACATAACATCTTATGCATTGTTTCACCATGGCATTAGCATGTTCCATGGCTCCGTTCGTACTCGAATGGAAAGCTGAGCTAAACCTCTGAGATGACCCAATGGACCTCAGGAACTCCCTCCAGAATTAGCAGTGAACTGAACTCCTTGATCGGAGATCACCCATCTTGGAACTTCATGCAGCTGGTAGATCTGTTTGACAAACATCTTGGCTAATCTTTTAGCCGAGGGAAGTCTAGAACAAGGAATAAAACGGGCCTGTTTGGAGAAAGGTCTATCACAGTCCGTATTACCATATTTCCGCCACTTTCCAGGAGCTCTACTATAAAGTCCATAGCTATTTCTTCCCTCGGGTGGCTGGGCTCAGCTACCTATTGAAGCAAACTGGGAGACTTCCCAGTCTTGTCTTATTGCTGACACATGTGGCACAACTTTTTACATAGTCCTCCACATCAGCTTTCATCTTTGGCCACCAAAACTGCCGTCTAATCAGATGAAGACTTCCCCAGTCTTGTCTTATTGCTGGCACATGTGGCACAACTTTTTACATAGTCCTCCACATCAGCTTTCATCTTTGGCCACCAAAACTGCCGTCTAATCAGATGAAGGGTCTTTAGAAATCCAAAGTGACCAGCTAATCGAGAATCATGGCTATGCTGGACCACCAGGAGTCTCATGCTGTTGGGTACATAAATTTTCGAACCTTTCCAAGCTAGTCCATCACGAGTCATCAACGTGTCTCGATTGTCAGCTAGCCATGGATCAGTAGATAGTGCTGCCTTCAATTCGGGAGTTAGCTTCCCATCAATTGAGTCATTCTGCCTGCTGACTTGACTCCAGGTAGTGACTTGCACTGCACTCTGCATGTCTGGGATGATGGCATGGACGATGCCCTCCCTCTGGCTGTCATTATAGGGTTTCCTTGACAGGGCATCTGCAAGCAGGTTCTTCCCCCCAGGATGTATTTCAGCTTGAAATCAAACCGCTTGAAGTACTGCGCCCAGTGGACCTGTTTGGGGGAAAGCCTTCATGGCTTTGAGGTTTCTATGGTCTGACCATACCTCAAGGGGGATCTTGGCTCCCTCTAGGAAGTGCCGCCATGATAGAAGAGCCCAATGAACAGCAAAAGCTTCCTTCTCCCATACTGCTCATCTCCGTTCAGTGTCTGTAAGTTTTTTGGACACATATGCACAGGGAAGCAGCCGTCCTTGGGGGTCTTCCTGGAGAAGCACTGCTGTTACTGCAATGTCACTGGCATCAGCCTGGACAATGAACTGTCTATCTGGATCTGGGTGCTGAAGGATGGGCTCCTCTGCAAACCGCCATTTCAAGCTTTCAAATGCTTTTTGACAGCTTAGCGTCAGGCTAGGAGCTGTGTCGGGTGTGACTTTGCGGGGGAGGGTCCTGTCTTTAGCAGTTCAGTAAGTGGCAAAGCCACTTCCCTGAAGGCTGGGATGAATTGCCGGTAGAAGTTAGGAAACCGCAGGAAACTTTGCTGCTGTTTCCTGGTGTGAGGGGGCTGCCAGTCAAGTACGGTTCTCACTTTCCCGGGATCCATCTCTATACCTTTGTTCAACACTCGGTAGCCCAGATAGTCCAGAGAAGTTATGTGAAACTCACATTTGGACAGCTTCGCATAAAGTTTTGTGGCTAACAGTTTCTTTAGTACTTGTCGGACTAGTTTCACATGTTCTTCTAATGTCTCACTGAATATGAGAATGTCGTCTAAGAACCTCCTTGTATAAATGTTCATGCAGCACTTCATTAATCAATTGCATGAATACTGCAGGGGCTCCTTGGAGACCAAAGGGCATGACTTTAAATTGGAAGCTACCTAATGGGCAGTTGAAAGCAGTCTTCCATTCATCCCCTTCCTTTATGTGCACCCTGTAGTAGGTTTCTCTTAAGTCAAGTTCAGTAAATACGTTGCCTTTTGAAAGGTAGTTCAGTAGGTTTTTCATGAGGGGAAGGGGGCAGGTGTTTTCCACGCATACCACATTTATTCCACAAAAATCCACACAGAGTCTCATCCCTCCATCTTTCTTTTCCTTAAACAGCACCGGGGCAGCTACTCTGGATTTTGCGGATTGGATGAACCCTTGGGCTAGGTGTACTTCCTCAGCTCAGCCATCTCTTTTGAGTACATCTTTGGTTTAAGGAGTTTGGCTCCGGGCTCGATCTCGATCACACAGTCAGTGTGGTGATGAGGGGGAAGGATATTGCATTCCTCCTCACTGAATACTTCAACCAGGTCCCTGTGTTCTTTGGGGACCTGGGGAGTCCCAGATAAAGCTTCAATGGCTGCTGTGGCCACGTCTCGTTGGTGGGGCCTCTGAGGGCTTGTCTCAGTGGGTTTGGCTTCAGGAGGGACGGGCGGCAAGGGGCCCACCCCTATCCTTACTTTTCTGTAGCCATCCTCCCATTTGATTGTAGGGGCCCATTTGTCTAGCCAGACAAGGCCCAGGATGATTGACTCTGCCATTTCGGGGGCTATTATGAATTGAATGAGTTCTGTGTGGATCCCCAGTTCCAATCTGACAAGCTCAGTAACCCCTGTAGCAGGGATGCCACCTATTAAAGCCCCATCTATTTGCTGAAAGCATATGGGGCGGCTTAAGAGGTGTGTCTTTATGCCTAGCTGCTCAACAATGGGGAAGCTAATCAAGCAATGGGTGCAGCGGATGTCTCTTATTGCTACCTCTCCATGCACCCCTGTCTCTGGCACTGTCAGCTTGACCTTGACCGCAAAGGGGTGGATGGTCCCACTTACCATCGGGTCATCTTTGCTGCTGCTACTGCTGGCTGGTGCAGGTGGCAGGTTTTTGGTCGAGGTCTCTTCACTCTCTCCAGGGGGAGGGGAAGTCTCAACTGCCTGCTGGGCAGCTCTGCTGGCATCCAAGGGCTTTCATGGGTCCCTTCTGCCTTGGGCTGACGTGACGGGGCATGGTTGTGGAATCGGCGCAGGTGCCAGACACTCTGCAGCTCGATGACCCACTTGTCTACAACAGTAGCATTTGATCACTCCTGTAGATTGAGCAGGAGGAGTTTCAATAGGGTTTGTCAGAGGATGTCTAGCAAAAGTTCTCCCTGGGGACCTCTCAGCTGAGGGATTGTGGCATGGATTAACTTCTCTATTAAGAACTATTGACATAGTATACCAGTCTAGCAGTCGCTCTGGCACCCTCCAGATTCCACAGGTGGTTCTGACTTCTTGATCAATGGCTTTTTTAAAATAATGCAGAAGTATTCGGTTCAGCCAATGTCCAAGGTTCCCCACGACCCGTCTAAAGTCCCATATGAAGTCCTTTATGGGTCAATTTCCTTGACTCATCACCTTTATCTTGGCTTCACTCTCGTTGATTCAGTCTCAGTCTTCAAATCTGGTCTGGAGCAGCGCAACAAAACCTTCAGCATCATTTAATTCAGCAACCCCCTCATTATGCAGCTGGGCTATCCAGTCAGCAGCATCTCCCTCATTCATCCCCTCTGAGATCGCAGATACTAAGTCACAATCTGTTTCGTATTGCTTTCCATACTGATCTATATGAGCCCATACTCAGCTGAGGAAATAGGCCAGTTTGGTAGGCTTATCGACAAATGTCACTCTACACTGTGGTGGTGGGGTCCTTGCTGGCGGAAGCGCCATGGCGACTGGAGGTGGGGCAGGGACCTGTTGGGGTGCTGCGGTCGGCGGCAGGGTGAATGCTGGCAGCTGAACTGGAATCTGTGGTGGTGGCACTGCTGGCTGCTGGATCAGACACCACGACAATGCTGGGATCGTCAGGGCAAAATGGGCCCATGGTGATCCTGTAAGTGGGGGAGCAAACAGCATTGGTGTCCACTGGCACTGGATCCACCCCGGCCAGGATAGAATCCCCAGCCTGGTGGGATAAATTCCGCAGGGGGTAGCATGAAGTCAGGTTGACAAGGGCTGGATACAAGATGATATCCAGGTGATCGTTCTTTCGGTCCCATCCCTGGAGTTGGATCAGGCTGGCAACTTTTCCTGGAATCTATCTCCCGGGACTGAGCACCTAGGCTTTGCATCATCTCTGCAGCTTCAAGGCCTCATACCACACTTTCAGAAGGAGAGTACCGGGTCATGATAAACCTTCCAGTATGTGCTCCCATGGATTCCCTCTGCAATCTCCTCTCTCTCTTCCAACTTCGCTGAGTCTTCACACCACACAAGCTTTAGGTTGATGCTGAGGCTCAGCACCCCATTCAGCCCCCTTTCGGGGTGCTGCTTAGTTATTTAGGGGATTCAGGTTAATGTCAGGGTTCAAGGAACACCTCCAATGAAATAAAGCTCTGAGGCTTGATGTTCCTCAAAGTTCCAATTTATTAGAGATGTCATGTTGGCATATCTGGGAAAACCCGAATCTGAAAGCTTCCAGGTTTTCCACACCCAGCTGACAGTTCACAGCCCTGCCCCACACCCACAAGTTCATCACATTGTCCAATCAACTCTTCACACTCAATTGGATACAATCTTCAGGCAGTCTCCATCAGACGCAGGATGTCCTTGAATATGGAATGTTGTTATGACTAACTTTCTACAGCTCCAACAACAACCCCCTCCCAACTTCCCCAGCTAAAATATGTGGCAGTTAAGAAGCAAAAAAGAAAATTGCCTTCCAAAACTGACACAGTATTTTGGTGGTCTACTAATTTAGTAACTATGTTGAAAAATGAAATAAGATTGGTTTGGCATGATCTGTTTTTAAAAATATGTTTATTATTTACATATAAGTATATCAAACACAGTGTGACCATCCTGGCGTTTCATCTGCCATGAAAACCAAAGTGACAGACAAGTAACACATATGTTACTTACACAGTGTTAGTCTTTTTACAATTATTATTATTTTTTTAATTCAAAAAGTTTTACAAAAAATTCCCCCCCCTTTCCCCCAACCCCTCCTTCACTAATCCTCCCCTCCCCTGACTTCCCGGAAGAAGCACAAGGTATAGTTAAAAATAAAACAAACATATGCTAAGAAAATTTTTCCCCAAAACTATTATACCAATTTTCCCTCTCTAGCTCTGACTTCCTCCTAACATAACCAAAATCCTTCAGAAAAAAAAAAAAAACAATTAACAGTAATAAAATATATAAATCAATAGAACAAATTAATCCTAAAGCATTTAAAACCAGCTAAAGCATAAAAATCCAATCCAATTCAAAGAATATCTCTCTTTTTTTGTTTTTTGTTTTTTTTTTGTTTACATTTATACCCCGCCCTTCTCCGAAGACTCAGGGCGGCTTACAGTGTATAAGGCAATAGTCTCATTCTATTTGTATATTTTTACAAAGTCAACTTATTGTCCCCCCAACAATCTGGGTCCTCATTTTACCTACCTTATAAAGGATGGAAGGCTGAGTCAACCTTGGGCCGGGCTTGAACCTGCAGTAATTGCAGGCTTTTATACCTTATAGCTTCTATAACCATATAATTTTTCCCCCAGGTCTTTCTTACATAAAATCTTTCAAGAATATTCTATTTAAAATACAGTACATCACATTATGAAATTTCAATACCGAAAATTACAATATCTATTCAAATTTAATCCTTCCTCGTCAAAATCCAGTATAAATCCAAATACCTAGTCTTTTATGATAGATATAAAACATATAATCAACCCATTTCTTCCAGATCTTCCTCACATATTGTCTTTCAGGGACACTAATATTTTTGTCTGTTAATAATTCAAAACAACCTCGTTTCAAGGATAATACTTTTGTCTCTTGCCATTTTTTTTGATGCATTAATCTCTGTCTTTCCTTCATTACTCCTTTTGAAAAGTCAGTCACAATATTTCCTAATAGTTCCTTATGTCCAAAAATCCACAAATTACTACCATATATTCCATCAGTCCAAAAAGAGAACTCTTGAAAAGCATTAAGTCTGTAAATATTTTCGGTTCGGGAGACAGCCTCCTGTAGCACAAATTCTGACATTTCATCCAAACTATTTAAAGGAAACTTCTTTACATCAACTTGTTTATTCACGATCATATCTTCATATTTATCCACTTTTGTTTGTATCTCCTCCATTCCATTTTCCAAGTCCTGATCACACTGGTTAATTTCCTCCAAGCCTTGATCCAAAAAGTCCCCATTTTTTATCAGTTCGTATTTTTGAATAATTAAATACATTCTTTCTGTGTAATCCTGTGTAAAGTCACGAATCCATTCTTCTGAAAGAAACTTCATGGCAAAGTTCTTGCTGAAAATCCCCTTATGAAATACTTAAACAATGTAATATAATCCAACAATCCACAGTCCAACACAATAAGATAAAATCTCCATTCAGTTTCGATTTCGCAGCAAGGCTATCTGTCTACTTTCAGTTACTCTGAAACGCCATTTTAAAAGAAGGAAAAATTTTTTTTCTCTCTTTAAAAAAGGAGGAAGTCAGAAAATCAAAAATACTTGCAAACCAGTAATTGTTCACTCATGCTTCTTCCGTCTGCTTATAGAGATCCACAAGAAAAAAATCAATTGTTAGCAGAAATGGACACCTTCCTCTTTTCCTGCTTTTGCAGGAGACGCGCTGAATACTGGAGATAAGGAGGCATTCAATGGGATTCAACCTTTCGGGACTTTGCATAACAAAAACAAAGCCCCTAGGGAAATCTACCACTCCCCCCCCCCGCTCTTTCCCCTGCTCTTTCAACCAGAGAGGGAAATTTAAGACGGGAACAGCTGTTCGTAGCTGTTTACACCGACTTTTACCATATCCAGTGCAGAGTGCCATAAATTAGCACCCAGCGAGAAAGGTGGCGCCAAGCGGAAGTCCTTTTTACAATTATTTTTGACAAATGTATTCATTCTAATCTTATTCCGGATCTACTTAGCCTAATTTTTTTATCTTTTGACTCCCACCTCGTGGTTCCAGCTATTGATAAAATCTGTTCCATGTGTCATAATATTCTGACTCTCCTTTGTTTTTTAATTCTAACGTTAATCAATCCATCTCTACACATACTAATATCTTCCTTATTATCTCCTTTTCTGAAGGGGTGTTTTCACATTTTCATTGCTGTGCATATACTATTATCGCTGCCATCAGGATGTGTAGTATTAGGTATACTGACTGTTTGCTATAGCTATCTGTTATAATGCCTAATAGAAAAAATTCTGACTTAAATTCTATACGTTGTCCAACCATTTTTTCTAGCCACCTTTGAATTTGTAACCAAAATTTCCTTGCTTTTTTACATGTCCACCACATGTGGTAGTATGTACCTGGTGATTGCTTACATTTCCAACATTTTGAGGATGTATTACTAAACATTTTAGCCAAATTTGCTGGGGGGAAATGCCACCTGTAAAACATTTTATAAAGATTCTCTTTATAAGATATGGCCAATGTCAATTTCCTGTTTCTTTCCCAAAATTTTTGCCAATTATCCAAATCAATATTATATCCAAAGTTTTTTGCCCATACAACCATTGTCTCCTTAACTGTTTTTAACAGACCAATGTTGACTTCTAGTTATTACTTTACTTGTTTCTAGATGTTGGCATATCTGTTTTTTTATTATCTTTTTTTAATATATTCCCAGGTATTGATGCTGATTGGTCTGTAGTTTCCTGGGTCTGTTCCCCCCCCCCCGCTTTTTTTTTTGAAGATGGGAACCACATCAGCTCTTTTCCAGTCCTCTAGTAGTTCCCCAGTGATCCAGGATTTTTGAAAGATGTGGTACAGTGGTTCTGAGATAACATCTGCCAGCTCCTTTAGAACTCTGGGATGTAATCCATCAGATCCTGGTGATTTGTATTCATCAAAATCAAATCTGTTATTATTTTTTGCTTATTTTAACTTTTACATTTAGTTTGTCTTTTACAGTTCCTAGCAGCCATCAGTGGTGGCGTGGACTCCCCATGCAGGGCTGCAGCTCCCTTTGCCCTTTGCCCTGGTTGCCTGCAAAGTGGAGAAAGCCCCCAACTGGAGGGACCCACGGTGTTCTAGGTCAACCAGCCAGAAAACTCAGCAGCAGGCGGCTGGTCCAACCGGCCTCTTCTCCACTTCCAGCCAGCATTTGAAAACCACAGAGGCAGAGTTTGAGGGAGAGAAAGAAAGACTTCTGCTGCTTCTGTTGGTTTCTTACATGCAGCCAAAAGTAGTTGGCGGGTGCCGGCAGCACTGGCTACGAGCTCCTAAAGGACCTGCTACTCACTGGCTTTGCCCACAACGAAGGCCTGGGAGGGGTGCTAGCGGAGGAGGTGACAGGCACTTGCATGGTTTGGCACCTTTGCATGGCTTGGCACCTTTATTTATTTATTTATTTATTTATTTGATTTTTATACCGCCCTTCTCCCGAAGGACTCAGGGCGGTGTACAGGCAAAATAAAAACAGACAAGACAATATACAGTATAAAATGCAAGATTAAAAAACTTATTATAATTAGCCTAAAAATTTAAAAGTATAGAAAACTAAAACCCCATTTAAAATTAATAATAAAAATTATAAAATCAATAAAATTTAAGCCAGCCCCGCGCGAATGAAAAGATGTGTCTTCAGTTCGCGGTGAAAGGTCCGAAGGTCAGGTATTTGGCGTAAACCCGGGGGAAGTTCGTTCCAGAGTGTGGGAGCCCCCACAGAGAAGGACCTTCCCCTGGGGGCCGCCAGCCGACATTGCTTCGGGCTGCTTGATTTCCACCCACCCCAGGGGAGGGTCAGGGCTTGATAGTAGCTCGTAGAGAGAGCCTTTCTCTGACAGACTCCTGACTGTGAGTCCTGCAGGCTGCCCAGGGCCTTCTGGCAGGCTCTCTAGAAGGAAGGCTTGGTTGGCCTTGGAGCCATTGTTGGGCAATGCCATTCATGCGCTACTGAAAGGTCATGATCCTGGGATACTACTTGGTCAGTGAGTGGCACTCTGCCCGGCCAGAGGGGATGTTATCTGCTGGGTGGACACCATGTGGCAAGAGGTGCCAGGTGGCTGGTCTCTTGCAAGCAGGCTCTTGCAAGCAGGCAGCCTTATACACTGTAAGCCGCCCTGAGTCTTCGGAGAAGGGCGGGGTATAAATGTAAACAAAAAAAAAAAAAAAAAAAAAGAGCTGGACACAGGGACAGGGGGACGTGGCCATGGCCTCAGGCTGAACAGCTGACAAGTGGAGCAACACAGCAGCAGCCATGAGGTGATCACATTCACCACCTCCTACACCTCTAAAATAATAAGACATCCCCCCGAAAATAAGGTCAAGCCCTTATTTCAGGATACAAAAAATATAAGACAGGTCTTATTTTCGGGGAAACAAGGTAGCTTGGTGAACACCTTACCCTTCACTAGGTGGCTTAGCACGTCCTTCATTAGGTGGAGGGGGGATGTGTTCTCCATGCAAATGGTGTTAATTCCATGGAAATCAATGCAAAGACTCATCTGCCCATCATTAGGTGGCCTATGTCATTCTTTTTTTCTTTTATATTGATCCATATGCATTCTAGGAGGTTGCCATTTTTCTTTTGTGCATTTCTGTAGCAGTGTAGTGGTTGTTTACATATAGTGCAACTCCACTTCTTCTTTTATGGGGTCTGTTTTTTTTTTAACAGTTTGGCTCAGTGGCTAAGATGCTGAGCTAGTTGATCGAAAGGTTGGCAGTTCAGTGGTTTGAATCCCTAGCGCCGTGTAATGAAGTAAGCTCCCAATACTTGTCCCAGCTTCTGCCAACGTAGCAGTTTGAAAACAGATAAAAATGCAAGTAGAAAAATTGGAACTACCTTTGGTGGGAAGGTAACAGCGTTCTGTGAGCCTTTGACATTTAATCATGCCGGCCACATGACCATGGAGATGTCTTCGGACAGCACTGGCTCTTTGGCTTTGAAACAGAGATGAGCACCATCCCCTAGAGTCAGGAATGACATATGTGCAAGGGGAACCTTTATCTTTACCTTTATCTATTGGTATGTTCTAGTCATGGGTTTTGTTCCACCAAGTTTCTGTTATTCCAACTCTATCATATCTACTTTCATGTATTAATAGTTCATGTTCATCCTGTTTGTTCCCCAAACTTTGTGCATTTGTATATAGGCACCTGAGGTATTTATGTCCGATTCTGAGTATGCTTCCTATGTCTCCTATTTGGTATTTAAGTTTGTCTTCCTTGACATTCCTCCTTACCTCATTATTTGACTTGTTTTCTGGTGTTTTTTGCTTGGAATTAGGTCCTGGAGATTGATCACTCTCCCCCCTCAATTTTAGTTTAAAGCCTTCCTGATAAGTTGGGCCACTCATTTTCCAAAAACATTCTTCCCAACCTTTGTGAGGTGCATCCCTTGCCAAAAGCCTAGTATGGAGGTAGTGCAGACCATGACCGAGGAATCTA
Source organism: Ahaetulla prasina (assembly GCF_028640845.1). Lineage (NCBI taxonomy): Eukaryota > Metazoa > Chordata > Lepidosauria > Squamata > Colubridae > Ahaetulla > Ahaetulla prasina. The sequence continues at coordinate 83,015,093 of NC_080542.1, read as the reverse complement.
AAGGTGTTTTTTTTTTTGGCAACAACAACTCTTTAGCCAGTAGTTCACTTCTAGAAACCTTTGTTCCCTTACCTAATGTTGATCTTCCATTGGCAGTACAGACGAAAAAATTACTTGTGCACCTAACTCCTAGCTGCTCATGGTCACTCAATATATATTGTTTTCAAGTCCTTTTTTGTGTCATTCATCCCTACATGTAGTAGTAGAAAAGGGCTAGATTCTTGATTTTTGCTCCAGGGAGACAGCATATCTCCCTAGGTTGAATGTCTAGTCTGTAGATGACTGGTTCTGTTCCTTTGAGAATTGAATCTCCTATCAACAACACTCCCCTTCCTTTTTTAGGGAGTGCAGTCTGGGATGCTTTTCTGTTCATCCCAGGTGAGTTTGTTGATGTGGCTTTTTTAGGGATATTGGATGGTGTCTCTTTTCTAAGTATTTGCATGTTTTCTTTGAGGGGGAGATTATGGGTCTGGGTATTTTCAACTAGGGGGAGAAATCTGTTGCTCAGTTTTAATGGAGCTGCTTCTGATTGGGTTGAGGGGCAGTCTATTCGGCGGCAGAGGTTTGATAGATGTGTGTGGCTTCTTTGTTTGATTATTGTGTTTCTATGTGTGACATTTGTCTTCCTCCAAGGGTTTATCAGAAGGGTCAAATCCTCTGGGTGTTATTTGTTCATTATTTGGTTCAGTTTGGACATAGTTTTTTTGTATAGGTTGGAGTTTAGCTAGGGCTGCCTCTAGATCCCTTACTTTTTCCTCTAGTAGCTTGCATAGTTTAATATGGGTGTCCTTTGGGCATAAGCACATATATGGAACATATATTGAATACCACAAAAAGATCAGTCACCTGTTCCATGAGTTTGTTTCTTTTCGCTGGTTCTTTTAAGGGTTAAAAGTTTTGTATCTTTCTTTTTTTTTCTATCCTTTTTTCTGCCTTTTTGTGCTTGATTTTATACCTTGTTATTTATTTAACTTGCTTTCTATTATATTATTTTTATTTATCCTTTTCTTAAAAAGGATTTATTTATCCTTTTAAACTTTTTAAAAAGTTTTTGAACTCCAATTCCTCCCTATCTTATTATTTAAGATTTGCCTTATTTATTTGATTGTTCTTTATTAACCCTATTCTTCCTTGGTTTCTAATTTTCCCCTTTTGTCCTTATTATTTGCCTACTTATTTATTTTACCAAAACATTGTTGTTGTTATTAGTTGCGAAGTTGTGTCCGACCCATCGCAATCCCATGGACAACATTCTTCCAGGCCTTCCTGTCCTCTACCATCTTCTGGAGTCCATTTAAACTCATGCCTACTGCTTCAGTGACTCCATCCAGCCACCTTGTTCTCTGTCATCCCCTTCTTCTTTTGCCCTCAATCTTTCCCAGCATTAGGCTCTTTTCCAGTGAGTCCTTCTTTCTCATTAGGTGGCCAAAGTATTTCAATTTCATCTCCAGGATCTGGCCTTCTAAAAAGCAGTCAGGGTTGATTTCTTCTAGAACTGACTTGTTTGTTCGCCTTGCAGTCCAAGGGACTCGCAGGAGTCTTCTTCCGCACCAGAGTTCAAAGGCCTCAATTCTTTGGCGCTCAGCCTTTCTTATGGTCCAACCTTCACAGCCATACATTGCAACTGGGAAAACCATAGCTTTGACTATACGCACTTTTGTTGGCAGGGTGATGTCTCTGCTTTTTAGTACGCTGTCTAGATTTACCATAGCTTTCCTCCCCAGGAGCAAGCGTCTTTTAATTTCTTGGCTGCAGTCCCCATCTGCGGTGATCTTGGAGCCCAGGAAAATAAAATCTGTCACTACCTCCATTTCTTCCCCATCTATCTGCCAGGACTTGAAAGGGACGGATGCCATGATTTTAGTTTTCTTAATGTTGAGTTTCAAGACAACTTTTGCACTCTCCTCCTTCACCCGCATCAAGAGACTCTTTAGTTCCTCTTCGCTTTCTGCCATTAGAGTGGTATCATCTAGATATCTGAGGTTGTTGATATTTCTTCCGGCAATCTTAATTCCAATTTCTGATTCATCTAGCCCCGCCTTTCTCATGATGTGTTCTGCATATAAGTTAAATAGGCAGGGTGATACTATACAGCCTTGCTGGACTCCTTTCCCAATTTTGAACCAATCAGTGGTTCCATGTTCAATTCTCACTGTGGCTTCTTGACCCGCATACAGGTTTTTCAGGAGACAAATAAGATGGTTTGGTACTCCCATCTCTTTAAGAACTTGCCACAATTTGTTGTGATCCACACAATCAAAGGCTTTAGCATAGTCAATGAAGCAGAAGTAGATGTTTTTCTGGAACTCCCTAGCTTTCTCCATGATCCAGCGTATGTTGGCAATTTGATCTCTAGTTCCTCTGCCTCTACGAAATCCTGCCTGTACTTTTGGTAGTTCTCGATCCACATATTGCTGGAGCCTAGCTTGTAGGATTTTAAACATAACCTTACTAGCATGTGAAATGAGTGCAATGGTGTGATAGTTTGAACATTCTTTGGCATTGCCTTTCTTTGGAATTGGAATGTAATCTGACCTTTTCCAATCCTGTGGCCATTGTTGAGTTTTCCAAATTTGCTGGCAAATTGGGTGTAGCACTTTATTAAGGCTGCCTTTTAAGATTTTGAATAGCTCAGCTGGAATACTGTCTCCTCCACTAGCTTTGTTGTTGCTGAGATTTCCTAAGGCCCATTTGTCTTCACATTCTAGGATGTCTGGCTCAAGGTCAATGACCACCCCATCGTGGTTATCAGGGATGTTAAGCTCATTCTTGTATAGTTCTTCTGTGTAATTTTGCCACCTCTTCTTAATCTTTTCTGCATCATTACTGTTAAGAAAGATTTATTCTGACTGTTAGTTTCAATTGCATACCAATCGAAAAAGCTATTAGGAAAGACATTTTAAAAAACTGGATTTTATTTTATAAATCGATTTTCTTGTTTGAGTTCAAAGTGGAATACACAAAAGAAGGAGCAACTATCTGGAGAGGGGTCAAATGGCCATTAGAGTCTCATTCCCAATCCAATGTCTGAAATCAAAGGGTCTTTATTATGACATTAATACAGTATATCAACATTTATCAACTTCAGTAGGTCTGCCCCGCAAAATACTTTTCTGCTAATGCAAAATTTCTCTAGAACCTAGCAGACATCAAAATAATCATCTCACCCATTTGCCAAATTGGTGGCCTCTCTCATCAGGCCTATTGATCTATTAACCAAGTCTGCCTTTCTTTGGTTGTAGACAGCAAGAGCTTGCTGTACTGCCATAGGAACCATCTTCTCAAACAAATCTATAAAGCAAAACACCACAATTAGTAAAACAGAGTCATATTCTTGCCCTTTCACCATTATTTATCTGAAATTACTGGACTTTATGCTCCCCATTATCTTTTTTTCCAAAACAAGATCCACAAAGAATCAACTTGTGAACTTGTTAGTAGTTTCACTTATACCCAAAAACATGAATAAAGAGGTCTGCACTAATGAATAAGATACTTGTTGCACTAATGAACAAGATACTCCCACCTAAAATTCCAAGTGATATAATTTAAAGATGATCTAATTTTATTCTTACCCTATAAAACATTTGAACTATGGGATTATTATCAGAATACCTTTGGCTTGTCTATTCATATAGTTGTCAGCTTTGGAAGTCATACTAGGCCGAAGGCTTCCACATGCTGCCATTTTCTCCTGTGTGGGAAAGTAGGGGAGGGTGGTGGTGGTACAAGGGACTATTAGACATAACAACATTCTTCCTGTCGGTCAAGGTCAGGCTGAGCTCGCATCTGGAGAAGGAGTGGCAGGAGTGATGTCTCGAGATGGGACGGTTGAAGATTGGAGCATGTGATCGGCAGAGGGGTCATGAGGGTGGGGATTTTGGAGTTTGTATTACTGAGGGAGGAACCCGGATCCCCAGATTCAGATTTCAACCAACTGTGCCAGATTATCTATGGTAGTAAAAGAAATTTGAAAGATGTTTGCTTCAGAGTCTTTTCTGCAAGAAGGGTTTTCTGGAACACTGACAATAATATTGCAAAAGATATCACTAAAAAGAGAAGATATCATATAAATATTAACAAAACTGCCAGCTAATCGTGAAGAAAAGGGGTTGAGTGTATCTATCACTTTTGCCTTTAGTCCATTTTCAAATAAGTCTTTTTCTTTAAACATGCACATCCATTTCAAACTTGAATTTCTGCTGGCACCCTGAAGGTCAATTCTACAATCAATTTAACTCCTAATAGGCTAACTTATTTGTTTATATCCTGTTTTTATTATTTTTACAAATAACTCAATGTGATGAACATATCCAATACAACTTCCTCTTCCAATTTCCTGACAACAATCCTGTAAGGTGAGTTAGGCTGAAAGAGTGTGACTGGACCAAGCTGGCTTTTAGAGCTAAGTTAGCACTTGAACTCATGGTCTCTTCTTTCTAGCCTGGTGCCTTAAGCAGGTACAAGTTTGATTGCTAATAAATCTTACACTTTGCATACTTTTTGTTACTTGAATTAGAGGGCCATAAATCAAGATTTGGATGGCATGGTTAGTTAAGGTATGATAAAAGTAAAGTTAATGTTAATTTTAATAATCATTTTGTTAGACGTGCCTTACTAAGAGTTTGGAATAAATATAAAACAAGGCCCCTTTGGATGTCACCCCAGGAAGAATAGAATAGAATAGAATAGAATTTTTTATTGGCCAAGTGTGATTGGGCACACAAGGAATTTGTCTTGGTGCATATGCTCTCAGTGTGCATAAAAGAAAAGCTATGTTCATCAAGGAACAACATTTATAACACAATTGATGGTCAATATATCAATATAAATCATAAGGATTGCCAGCAACAAAGTTACAGTCATACAGTCATAAGTGGAAGGAGATTGGTGATGGGAACGATGAGAAGATTAGTAGTAGTGCAGATTTAGTAAATAGTTTGAAGTGTTGAGGGAATTATTTGTTTAGCAGAGTGATAGCTTTTGGGAAAAAACTGTTCTTGTGTCTAGTTGTTCTGGTGTGCAGTGCTCTATAGCGTCGTTTTGAGAGTAGGAGTTGAAACAGTTTATGTCCAGGATGTGAGGGATCTGTAAATATTTTCACGGCCCTCTTCTTGATTCGTGCAGTATACAGGTCCTCAATAGAAGGCAGGTTGGTAGCAATTAAATTAAAAATAAAAAAAATAAAAAAAGCTTTCTTTAGAAAAGAAATGGTAAAGAAATGGCAAAATGGCAAAGCCAGACTGGTTGATATATGGTAAAATTTTATTTTTCAACTCAGGTGACGCTATATTAAAGCCGAGGGAAGAACTTGAATCAGAAGGTTATGTATGCCATTGGTTTACTTATCAACAACTGAAAGAAAGATTTAAACACCAGGGCCTCTGGTGGCTCAGCAGACTAAGTCTGTCTGTTATTACCACAGCTGCTTGCAATTACTGCAAGTTCAAGTCCCACCAGGCCCAAGGTTGACTCAGTCTTCCATCCTTTATAAGGTAGGTAAAATGAGGACCCAGATTGTTGGGGGCAATAAAAAAGTTGACTTTGTATATAATATACAAATGGATGAAGACTATTGCTTAACACAGTGTAAGCCGCCCTGAGTCTTCAGAGAAGGGCGGGATATAAATTTAAAAAAAAAAAGAGTTATGGATTTGATTTAGTTAAAAATAAATTGGAAATTTTTTTTATGTGGAAACAATGAACATATTATCACTAAGATCTATAAAATGTTATTGAAATTGAATTTGGAAAATGAACAAAATATTGTCTGAGTCAGTGGGTAAGAAATTTTGGATATAATGTTATGCTTGAACAATGGGAAAAATTTACGTTAAATTATAATCTAAAAGAAAAATTTCCAGAAAATGATGTATTACTGGTATTTAACACCAGATAAGTTATCTAAAATGAATTGCTTTAAGTCTATTTAAGATTTCATTTTCTTTTTTTATTTCTATTTTCTTTTCAAAATAGGTTTATTCCAGTTTTTCAGTCTTTGAATAGCTTGTTTTTTAAATTTGTAGCACTTATAAAACACTTATATAATAGCTGGATATATAGCAACAAATAAATCAAATTGGAAAGAAGATGGACAACAGTCTAGCTATGCAGCAATGAAGAACACCTCCAAATAAATACTCTCCAGAAACATCTTTAATTACAGCAGGAAGATTAAGGGATGCTAGCACTCTAGTTTATAAGTTCAAAATATTATATATAATATAATATATTAAGGTCTCCCAACTCTATTGGGAGAATTACATACTAGCACAATCTGGAACTGAACACACTCAAAACTGTAGAAATGGTGGTAGACTTTGGGAGAAACCCTTCCATACTTCCACCTCTCACAATACTTGACAACACAGTATCAACAGTAGAAACCTTCAAATTTTTAAGTTCCATCATATCCCGAGATCTAAAATGGACAGTTAACATCAAAAACATGATCAAAAAAGGACAACAAAGACTGTTCTTTCTGTGCCAACTCAGAAAGCTCAAATTGCCCAAGGAGCTACTGATCCAGTTCTACAGAGTAATTATTGAGTCTGTCATTTGCACCTCTATAACTGTCTGGTTTGGTTCTGCAACCCAACAAGAAAGACACAGACTTCAGAGGATAATTAGAACTGCAGAAAAAAATAATTGTTACCAACCTGCCTTCCACTGAAGACCTGTATACTGCACGAATTGCACACCAGAACAACTAGACACAAGAACATTTTTTTCCCGAAGGCCATCACTCTGCTAAACAAATAATTCCCTCAACAATGTCAAACTATTTACTAAATCTACACTACTATTAATCTTCTCATCGTTTTCATTACCAATCTCTTTCCACTTATGACTGTATGAATGTAACTTTTTGTTGCTATCACTAAGGGTTAAATTGCAACCTATGACCATCATTTGTGTTGTAAATGTTGTACCTTTGATGAAGGTATTTTTTTTCTTTCTTTCTTTTTCTTTTTTTTTCTTTTATGTACACTGAGAGCATATGCACCAAAACAAATTCCTTGTGTGTCCAATCACACTTGGCCAATAAATTCAATAAATAAATAAATAAATAAATAAATAAATAAATAAATAAATAAATAAATAAATAAATAAATAAATTTTATTCTACACATTAGAAAAGCATGTAGAAAATATGTACAAATGTTACTGTTGAATTTCTGCTTTATTAATAAATGTTCAGTGCACTTTTCACTCTGCTAAACAAATAATTCCCTCAACACTGTCAGACTATTTACTGAATCTGCACTACTATTAATCGTTTCATAGTTCCCATCACCAATCTCTTTCCACTTATGACTGTATGACTATAACTTGTTGCTGGCAATCCTTATGATTTATATTGATATATTGATCATCAATTGTGTTGTAAATGTTGTACCTTGATGAACGTATCTTTTCTTTTATGTACACTGAGAGCATATGCACCAAGACAAATTCCTTGTGTGTCCAATCACACTTGGCCAATAAAATTCTATTCTATTCTATTCTATTCTATTCTATTTCCAGACCAGGATTCTGTATAAGTATCAAAACAGCTCCAGACCTCTGGGTTCTTAGAGAAAAGTAGGGTGAGTTATTTTCCGTTCTGTAATAATGTAGGAAAAAGTACGAAACAAGTATTATTTTTGTTTTTTTTATTTGAGGGAAATTTTGTCTCATTTTTGTTATTATTTCCCTAATTTCTTTTATGGGAGATTTGGGGAGTTGAAAGGGAGATGATGTGGAATTTCTATTCAGACTTTTGTACAACTAACTCCAGCACCTTGTATTTGTATTCACTTTTCTGGAGCAGGTAATCTTAGACAAAGGAAGCATTAATTTTGTGCTCCAGCATTTTGTCAGTTCAGGAGAAGTCTGCAGAAATTGTGGCTTTGAGGAAGGATTGATCCTGCCTAACTTTTCTCAAAAGGAACTTTCACTCAGTGCTATATTCTTTACATATACTCTGAAAGGCTTTGGAAAATAAATGCTACTTCAAAATATTTATTCAATTTTATATTGTTTATAAATCTCTTTTTTTTGCTTACTTTTTCCTTCCTTTGTTCTTGAGTGCATTTTAAAATATCTACTAAAATTTCCATATGGGAGGCTCAGCAATTCAGAATAACCAATTCACACACACATACACAAAAGTCATTTTTTCTTACATAAATTTGAACTCTTAATGATAACTCAGGTTGAACTATGAAATTTCCAAAAATCAGGTGTGATTTCCAAAGGATGGATCACATTATGCAAGCTAGGGAGGTATGCTGTCTCTCTGAAGCAAAAATCAAAGATGTGGCTGAGAACCTAATCAAAATAATTAGGCCCACAGATTACTACCCTTTTGTACTACTACATGTAGGTATGAATGCAGGGGTGGGATTCAGCCAGTTTGTACTGGTTCGGGAGAACTGGATGTTAATTTTAATCTGGTTTGCCAAACCGGTTGTTCCAAGGACTGGCTGACCCCGCCCATCCTGCCCCTCCCCTCCCAGGAATCTCCACATGGCCTGTTTTGGAAGCCAGGTAAGTGCAGGGCATGCGCAGAGGGTCTGGGAAAGCAAAAAACGGGCCTACCAGAAGTCTGGAAATGGACCTGTTTCTGGCCTCTGGAGGGCTTCTGGTGCCCAGGGGAGGCCATTTTCACCCTCCTGGAGCCTGCAGAAAAGCGTCTGGAGCCTGGGGAGGCTGAAAAATGGGCCTATCAGAAGTGCCGAAAGTCCAGAAACAAGCCTGTTTCTGGCCTCCAGAGCACCTCAGGTGCCTGGGGAAGGCTGTTTTTGTCCTCCTGGAGGCTCCAGGAAAGCCTCCAGAGCCTGGAAAGGGCAAAAAACCAGCCTACCTGAAGTACTGGAAGTCCGACCCATTTCCAGCTTCTGGAGAGCCATGAAGCAAACCAGTTGTTACAACCAGTGAATCTCACCACTGGACAAATGACACAAAAAAGGACTTGAAAACAATATTGAGTGACTATGAACAAGTAGGCAAGAAAGTTAAGGAGTTAGGTGCCCAAGGATTTTTTTCTTTCTTTTTTTATTCAAAAAGTTTTTATTTTCATTTTCTATCATCATATATTTAATGTACAGTCATTTATCCATCACCTTTTAACTTTCATTTGTTATCTATTCGGGCCTGCTCATTTACCACTTCCTTCCTTAGCTTAACCTTCCCTTCTCCTCTACCCTTCTCTACCTTCTTCTACTTACCCATCCTCCCTCTCCTTCCCTTTTCTACTTCTTCTCCTCCTTCCCCACTCCTCTCTTCCTTTTCCCCCTCTTCTTTCCTTCTCTCTTCTTTCTACCCTACTTCCTTCTTTCCCTCTCTCTCCTTCTCTCCCTTTCCAATCCCTTATTCCCACCAATTCAGTCTGAAGTGGTATTTGAGCAGCCCCGATTTCATTTCAAATTTTTTGCTTTTTAATTAGATATCTTCAATCATACCTGTACATTTTTAATCAATCCATATACCATCTTCTACCTTCCTCCCCCAACCCTTCCCCCTCCCCCCCGGACTTCCCAGAACAAATACAGGGTATTATAACCAACAATCACAAACTAAAATAAACTAATTATACATAGACTCCCACCCCTCTCTAAAACTTTAACTACCCTTATCCATAAAAATGAAGAAAGAAAATATAATTCCATCAATACAAATACAGTCTTCTCTTCGTAGGTTTCTTCTTTCAGTCCATTTTTAAATTACAGTCCATTTTCTCCACTTACATATTTCTTCAGATTTCGTAGTTTTTACTGTCCAATCTTCACCAATCAACACCACAATTAATGTTCCATCTTTCGATGTTGCTCCATCAGTCAAGTATCATTACTACAATTACATATCTAACATTTAAATTACCAAACATTTAATAAACTATCCTTAATCAATTAACATACCTAAAAATAATATTCCTAACATCATTTTTCTTCTTCATTCTTTATACATTTACACTCTATTTAACATACAATTTACTTCTTTCTCTACTCTTAAAAATTACAATCTTGCTTTAATTCCCACAGCATTTGAATCATATGTCCCACATTTTCAAAATTACTTATATTCCCACCACTATATATTACAAAACTATCACCATATTTCATCAAATACCATTACTATGATTACATACCCAAAATTTAAGGTATTAAACATTTAACTTATATTCAATTAATATACCTAGAACTAATATTCCTAAAATCCTTTCTCTTCTTCATTCCCTAAACATTTTATGATCCTTTTAACATACAATTTACTTCTTACTCTCTATTCTTAATAGTTACAATCTTGCTTTGATCCTCCCCCACAACCTTCTGTAATTCTGCTGCCAGCATTAAGGTCTCAATTTCAAATTGGGTTTGCTTTACTTCCTCCCCTTCTTTAATCATTCCCACCTCTCCTTCCTTCTTACTTCCTAACAATGGTAAACATCCAGCCTTCAATACTTTAGTATAGAAATTTCTTGCTTTAAAAACTGTATTAAGATAATGTTTCACTCCCTTATAATTTACTGTTATTCCAGCTGGTACATTCCATCCATACTGTATCTGGAGATTTCTAAGCTGGTCCACCAAAAATGTATATTCTTTTCTATTTCTTAACATTTTAAAAGGAATTTCCTTCAGTACCAATACCTTTTGTCCTAATATTTGAATTCCATTTTTATAAGAAACTTGCGAAATTTCATTCCTAATCTTCCTAGATGTAAAATAAATTACTATATCTCTTGGCAAATGCCTCTGCTTTGCTACCCATGAATTAACACGATAAATTTTTTCAATTTGAATTTCAATATCCACTGGGCTCTGTATCATCAGCTGTGTGAAGGCCTCTGCAAAAATCTTCTTTAGAGACTCTCGTTTATGTTCTTTCAAACCTCTTACTCTTAATGCATATTCCATAACTCTATTGCAATAAAACCTGTTCATCCTCTGCTTTTTATTCCTCGATCTCAGACTCTTCTATTTTGTTTTTAAAATCCAAATTTACTTGATTAATTTCTTCAAATCTATCATCCAACTGCTTTATATCCTCCACCTTGATTTGAAATTCCTCTATTTTACTTTTTAAGTTCAAATTAGCTTGATCAATCCCTTTCACTTTTCCCTCCAATTTTGTTGTGTATTCAGCCACAGCATTAATTGCTGTCACCAGATCTTCTCTAATATCTTCATTCTCAGCTTCAACAGTGTCTTTAATTTGCATTATTTTTTCCTCAATTTCTTTAATTTTTTTATCCCGAGCCAACATTTGAGCCTTGAGAAATTCCTTCAGCTCATCTTGTACTTTATAAAGTTGGACTAACGAAGCTCCAGCTTCCTTAAAAACTTTCACAGAAGCCATTTTACTTTTATTTTATATTCAACCAAAGTCAAGTCTTCTATTAAATCAATTATAAATCTTCCCAGTTTCCACTTTATTTCTCCATATGCGAATCAAATCCAGCCAGTAGCAAAATTCTAGGCAAAGCAATATTAAAAAACAACTTTTTCTCTTCAATTAACATCAACGCCGACAACTAACAGGCTTTTCCTTAACTTTCGCTTTCAATCCACAAACGCCATTTTCTTTTCTTCGTCTCTATCTTTTCAAGCTAAATCCTCTTATTAGGGAGTTTAAATTGATACATACATGCCTGTACTCCTGTTTTCACTCCGCCTGCCTTATCCAGTCATTGATCCATATCGATGGCAGGAATGGACACTGCTTTTAGCTCTGCTCATTGGAAAAGAGTCACCTCCAGATCTGGAGCTTGTTTCGGGCTTTGGAAGGAGCTTCACCCTCAGGCCTCCAGAATAATTTCTGGGGCTTTCCGGGGGGCTCAACTTCAGCCCGAATGCTCTGCTTCCCCTCTTTGCCCGAGGGGAAGATTTCAAGCTGCCAGACAGCTGATCTCCGCTGTCTGGATGGCTCTACGAGATCGTGGAGCTGGCGGTCTAAAAAAGACTGCCATCAGAGCAGCGGAACCACCGGAAGTCCCACATGGATTTTTTTTTCATCTGCACTGCCAACGAAAGATTCAACAGCCAATAAGAGAACAAAGGATTCTAGAAGTGAACCACTGGCTAAAGTGTTGATGTTGCCAAAAAAACATTTGGATTCCTGGACCATGGTCTGCACTACCTGCATAATGGGCTTTTGGCAAGGGATGCACCTCACAAAGACTGGGAAGAATGTTTTCGGAAAATGGGTGGCTCAACTTATCAGGACACCTTTAAACTAAAACTGAGCGGGTGGGTGATCAATATCCAGGACCTAACTCCAAGCAAAAACCCCTAGAAAACAAGTCAAATAATAAGGTAAGAAGGGATGGCAAGGAAGACACTTAAATACCAAATAGGAGACATAGAAAGCGTATCCTGAGTCAGACATAAAAACTTCAAGTGCCTATATACAAATGCACAAAGTTTGGGGAACAAACACTGTGAACTTGAACTATTGATACAAGAAAGTAGAAATTATATAGTTGGAATTACAGAAACTTGATGGAACAAAACCTATGACTAGAACATATTGATAGATACAGACTCTTAAAAAAAAACCAACCAGATCCCATAAAAGAGGAATTCTACAGAAATGCACGAAACCAAGACAAAAATCTCCTAGATTGCACATGGATCAATATAAAAGAAAAAAAAGAATGACATTGCCATAGGTGTATACCACAGGCCACCCAACTAGGCAGAAAAAAAAATTATTTATTTATATGTAAATAATAAAAAATATATTTAAAAATTGATCATGCCAAACCAATCTTATTTCATCTTTCAATATAGTGACTAAATTAGCAGACCAGGAAATACTATGGACATAATATACTTAGACTTCAGCAAGGTATTTGACAAAGTAGATCACACCTACTTGAAAATGCTAGAAAAAAGTGGCATAGATAACATCACCATCAGATGGATTTGTAACTGGCTGACAAACCATACTGAATGAGTAATTCTTAATGGTACTAGCTCTACACGGAGGGAAGTAAGCAGTGGGATACCACAAGGTTCCATCTTAGGCCCAGTACTCTTCACTATCTTCATAAATGACTTAGATGATGGAATATAAGGGGAACTTATTAAATTTGCAGATGATACTAAACTGGCAGGAATAGCCAACACCCTAGATCAGAGCTCCTCAAACTTTTTAAACAAGGGGCCGATTCACGGTATCTCAGACTTTTGGGGGCTGGGCTGGCTGGGTGGGCATGGCTAGGTAGTCATGTGATTGGGTGGGCGTGGCCAATTTAACTATCCATTTTTATGCCTTTTTCCTTCCTAAGATGTACTTGCTCAAGCCATGGAATCTATTTACTTAATAAGACCCACCCCCCCAAAGGGAAAAAGAGCACAACTTTCTTGCCACTTGCCACTTCATTACAACAGCAGCTGCAGGCTCTTTAAAATAGGCCATTTAAAAAAGAATAAGACAAACAGGATTTCCTTCAAAATAACTCCAATGTTTCAGATGACCACACAATATACCAGATTAAGAACTGCACCAATTAAGACTGCAACTAAAATCACCAAGATGGGCATTGAGAGACATTAGAATATAGTGACCAGACATCCCGCTTTTGGCGGGACAGTCCCATTTTTTAAAAATTTGTCCCACGTCCTGTGGCATTCTGAAAAAGTCCCAATTGAGACTCCCTGTGGAGGTGCCAAAGGGGTGAGGGTGCATTTTGTGGCATCTGTTCATTTTAGGCAGAGCCGAATCTCCCCCCACCCAGGAGAGCGAGAGCAAGCGAGGGTCCTTGGCTGACCAGGAGGCAGAGTTTTCACGCAGTCAATTTGGGCTCCACTTTGCCTCTTCTGACGCTGCCTTGGCAAACCTGGGGCAGGCGGGGAGGCAGAGGAGCCCCAAAGACAGGAGATTCCTTCCAAGGGAGCGGCGAGGAGTTGGAAGAAAGGAGGGGAAGGGAGGGCAGGAGGAACCCCGCCGGCTCTGGTCCCCCCGCGAAGAGCCCGCCGGCTGCTACGGATGCATGTAAAGTCCCTGTCCCCGCCAGGGCAGGTGGGGAGCACATCAGGACCATTTCTCCAGCTGCCCCCCGTTCCAGCCACTCCAGCTGAACCCTCTGGAGGGCTCGCCTGGAGGTCGACTCTGCAAAGCCAGCTCTGCCCAGGGAAAAGGCGCCTTCCTCAAGGAGGCAGCCGGGAGCCAAGGGAAGAGGGCGCTGAGGGATGGAGAGATGGAGGGAGGAGGGCAACCTGGAGAGTCCCCCTCTTGAAAGAGGAAGGAGCCGGCAGAAGGGAGGCAGCGTCTCACTCTGAGCAAATGGAGAGAGAGATCTTTTTTTGGGGAGGGGTGGGTTGAGGGTGGCCGCGCTTGTCTTATGCTGCCTTTGATCACTGCGCTGTAGAAGGGAAGGGAGGCAAAGCCACAAAAAGTTTATTAGACTGCAACAACGTCAGCAGGTTCTTGGGTTTTGTTTTGTTTTTGGTCGTCGTCAACTTGTGGAACAAGGAAGGGCACGGACTTTGCATTTTGCGGGGCGGGGCAGGGTGGGGCGGGGGAGAACTGGGCCTTGCTGTAAAGGGACCGTCAAACATAGTTAGACAGTTCAGATTTAAGGAGAAGTTTTGAGACAGAGATACCTGTAGGCAGGGCCAGCTCTTGGGATCACATACATATACCTGTATTTAGCTTTAAGGCTACCAGATGATGGATGATGGATGGATGGGTGGGTGGGTGGGTGGGTGGAAGGAAGGAAGGAAGGATTGGTAGACAGACTGACAGACTGACTGACCGACAGACAGATACTGACATATGATAATTTTATTTATTTATTTATATTTATTTAATTAGATTTTTATACCGCCCTTCTCCCGAAAGGCTCAGGGTGGTTTACAGCCAGATAAAATAAACAAAAATATAAATACAAGATAAAATACTATTTAAAAAACTTATTCAATTTGGCCCTAATTTAAAATAGAATTTAAAACAATAAAACCCATTAAAACTATATAAAATCTAAAAATCCTAAGCTAGTCCTGCACGAATGAACAAATATGTTTTCAGCTCGCGGCGAAATGTTTGAAGGTCAGGAAGTTGCCGAAGTCCTGTGGGAAGTTCATTCCAGAGGGTAGGAGCTCCCACAGAGAAGGCCCTTCCCATGGGGGCCGCCAGCCGACATTGCTTGGCGGACGGCACCCTGAGGAGTCCCTCTCTGTGAGAGCACACGGGTCGGTGGGAGGCAATAGGTAACAGTAGGCAGTCCCGCAGATAACCCGGCCCTAAGCCATGGAGCGCTTTAAAGGTAGTAACCAGCACCTTGAAGTGCACCCGAAAGACCACAGGTAGCCAGTGCAACCTGCGCAGGAGTGGTGTCACATGGGAGCCGCGAGTGGCTCCCTCTATCACCCGCGCAGCTGCATACTGAACCAACTGGAGCCTCCGGGTGCTCTTGTGTGGACCTCGTGAGTGTGGGTCTGGACGAGGTCCACACAGGATGTCACCACCACACATCCACCCAGAAAGCAGACCCAAACCCACACTGATCATGAAGCACGACCAAAGACCAGAAGCCAGACCGCAGCTGCAACATTAGCCATTTCAAACCCCTCCAATCCATACATGCAGCAGACTGACACCCACTATGAAGATGTAGCACGACCACAAACACGAAGCCAAACAAAGAGCAATGCAGCTCATTGGCTCAAATCCCCCTGCAACTCAGACTAATCTGAACACAACCAAGCCCCCACCCAAACAGGACACACCCTTAGCCAATCAGAGCACAAAAAAACTCCCATCCAATCAGAGCACAGCCAAGCTCCCACCCAATCAGTTCAAACCCCCACTAGCAGTTAAAAAGGAAGAAACAGCTGTAATCACACATTGCTCCCAGAAGCACGAAGCTGAAGCCTGAAGATGACGAATGAGACTTTGTCGAAACGTCGCCAAGACACTTCCAATTTTACGTGGGAGAAAACCCGAATAACCAAAGACCTGCATGCATGCATGCATGCATGCATACATACATACTGTCGTGTCCCACTCCTCCGCTGACGGCCGGGTCAGGGAAATCCGAATCAGGCTTGCCTCTGCAGCTCTGCCCAAAGTCCTAGCAAAGTCCTCAGAGCAGGCAGGAGACCAGAAAGTGACTTCAGCAAGATAAGTTCGACTTTGCCTGACTCAGAGACTGCCAGAAAGCAGATCCTTTATATAGGCCATGGGGTGTGGCTCCATGACTCAGCACTCATTAAGGCCTGCCCCTCCCTTCCTTCTGTTGCCTCCGCCTATCCAGTCTTCTGATGCGAGGGTCACTCCAATCAGCAGCTGTTGGAAATAAACTTTCCTCAGGCTCACATGCTGTGGAGGAGGGGGAGGGGTCTAGCTGCTCCGTTTGCCTGGGCATGGAGCCAGGGCTGGGGCCAGGGGGGTGCTCCCTCCTCTGCAGCCTGCTTGGGTGTGGAGCCAGGGCTGGGGCCGGGAGATGCCCCCTCCTCAGCCTGTCTGGGCATGGAGCCAGGGCTGGGGCCAGGAGGACATTCTTCAGCGTTCGGAAGCAGATAAGCAGACCCCGGCTGCGGTGAGAGTGGGCAAGACACAACACATACATACATACATACATACATACATACATACATACATACATACATACATATATATATATATATATTTCTGAGGTTTTCGTGGGTGTTTGTATGTAGGTCTTTGGTTATTCGGGTTTTCTCCCGCGTAAAATTGGAAGTGTCTTGGCGACGTTTTGATGAAGTCTCATTCGTCATCTTCATTAGCCTGAAGATGACGAATGAGACTTCGTCGAAACATCGCCAAGACACTTCCAATTTTACGCGGAGAAAACCCAATAACCAAAGACCTACATACATACATACATACATACATACACATACATACATACATACATATATATATATATATATATATATATATATATATATATATATATATATATATTTGTTTTCTGAGGTTTTCACGGGTGTTTGTATATAGGTCTATAGAAAACCCGAACAACCAAAGACCTATATATATATATATATATATATATATATATATATATATATATATATATATATATATATATATATATATATATATATATGAATGATACAAATTCCCTGGAGAACAAGACCTCATCTAGCACAAGAAAACAATTGATGCATCAAGAGAATTGGGAAAACTTAATTACTTTTCAAATCAAGGGCTGTAAACGAAAAAGGAACAAACAAGGACGAACCTGTAATGACGCAGAATATGGAGCCACGAACAATCAGTGAACACAAGATATAGATTTGTATAGCATTGTGGAACAAGAAGGAGAGCAGAAAGCAGAGCTAGAAAGAGTGCAGAGAAGAACAACAAAGAGGATTAGGGGACTGGAAGCTAACACATATAAAGAACGGTTGAAGGAACTGGGAATGTCTAGTTTAATGAAAAGAAGGACTAGTAGATAATGTATCTTTTTGTGTGCCCTTACATACTCTGTACTATGTAATATGATTAATTTAAATAGTATATTTTGGATGTTCAGTAGTAAATAAATAGACAGGGAAATTGTATCTCATTGAGACCTTTGAGGCGAGGAGAGGCCAGGCACCCTAACCTTTGACGTGAGTGACATCAAGTTAGCCACACTCACCCAGTCACATGACCACCAAGCCACACCCACCAAACAAGCCACACCCACAGAATGGGTTGTAAAAAAATTAGAACCCCCCCTGCCCCCCCCCCTGGTCAATGGTGTCCCACTTTACCAATGTTAAAATCTGGTCACTATACATTAGAAGCAGGCAAAAGGCGAGAATCAACACAATGGCGCCTCCCCCCCAAGCCTCCAATGGTGAATTAAGGAGGGATAATGGTTCCTCAGACTGTTGGAGGCTGGACTATAGTTTGAAAAAAACATGAACAAACTTCATATCTTTATTTGTAGCCTTTGGGGCTCTTTGAAAGCAGCAGAAGCAGGACTTGTGAGTGCCTGCCAGCAGGGGAGGCGGCCAGGGAAAGGATTGGAGACCAGACTACTTTTTTAAATTATTTGGGATTACAAGGCTAAAGGTCTTTTAAGCGTGAAGGAGAATTCAAACTGATTTGTTTTTTGCCACACTTGTGCATGTGTATCCATACATATGAAAGCTACCAAAATTGTTCAGGAACCAATTTGGTGAATGTACTTTATATATGGCAAAATCAAAGCAGTGGGTGAATTCTCCTTCAGGCATTATACTGCGGTTGCATAGGAATTAGTATTAGACAACTTCAGCTGATTTTGAAAAAGCTAGGAGACGTGGAGACATATCCCACATCCACCTACTTTTAAAGTGCTACTTTAAAAGCAGCCCCTCCCCTACTCAAAAACCAGCCCTGGTTCACATGGCTGTGCAAAAAACTTTTAAATTAAGGCAGTACTTTTGCAAGCCCAGAGCTGCTTTTTAAGGCAAGCACCCCCTTCCCTTATTCAAACTGAAAAAGATCCTGTTTAAATTGTTTTCAAAGGCTTTTAATTTAAGGCAGTACTTTTGCAAGCTTTTCAAGTTGCACCAGTGAAATAACCCTTCATTGGCCCTCCTCCACACCCTTCGGCCTTACCTTTGACAGCAGCTGTGTGATCAGAAGTGCAGCTTCACTGGTGAAAGAAGTGTGGCTGGAGTGGATGCTCGCTGGAAGATAAGGCTGATGGTAAGAGGGCAGGGCTTAATTCCACCACTCTGCAGGCCGGATGCTTTGCATTGGCGGGCCATATTTGGCCCATGGGCCATAGTTTGAGGATCCCTGCCCTAGAAGAGAGGGGCAAGATCCAGACGGATCTTGACAGACTTGAACACTGGGCCTTATCTAACAAAATAGGGCCTCTGGTGGCTCAACGGACTAAGTCTGTTTGTTATTAACACAGCTGCTTGCAATTACTGCAAGTTCAAGTCCCACCAGGCCCAAGGTTGACTCAGCCTTCCATCCTTTATAAGGTAGGTAAAATGAGGACCCAGATTGTTGGGGGCAATAAGTTGACTTTGTATATAATATACAAATGGATGAAGACTATTGCTTAACACATTGTAAGCCGCCCTGAGTCTTTGGAGAAGGGAGGGATATAAATTTTTTTAAAAAATGAAATTCAATGTAGAGAAAAGTAAAGTCTCGCACTTAGGCAAGAAAAACCAAAAGTATTCTTATAAAAGTATACTTATAAAGTATCCATGGCTTAGGACCGGGATATTTACGGGATCGCCTACTGCCATCTTGTATCTTATTTATTTTATTTATTTATTTATTATTCATATTTGTATACCGCCCTAACTCCCGAAGGACTCAGGGCGGTTCACAGGCATATAAAACACTTATATACAAATTAAAATAAACATGAAAAAACTTATTCTAATGCCCAATTATTAAAAATAGAAATATAAATATTAAAACCAATTTAAAACCCCTATAAATTTAAAATCTAAGCCAGTCCTGCACAGATGAATAAATGTGTCTTGAGCTCGCGATGGAAGGTACGGAGGTCCGGAAGTTGACGGAGTCCTGGGGGGAGTTCGTTCCAGAGGGTGGGAGCCCCCACAGAGAAGGCCCTTCCCCTGGGTGTCGCCAGACGACACTGCCTAGCTGACGGCACCCTGAGGAGTCCCTCTCTGTGAGAGCGCACGGGTCGGTGAGAGGTATCCGGTAGCAGTAGGTGGTCCCGTAAATAACCCGGCCCTATGCCATGGAGCGCTTTGAAGGTGGTTACCAAAACCTTGAAGCGCACCCGGAAGGCCACAGGTAGCCAGTGCAGCCTGCGCAGGATTGGTGTCATACGGGAGCCACGAGGGGCTCCCTCTATCTCCCAGCAACCTGTGCGTTCTCACAGAGAGGGACTCCTTAGGGTGCCGTCAGCCAAGCAATGTCGACTGGCGGCCTCCAGGGGAAGAGCCTTCTTTGTGGGGGCTCCCACCGTGTGGAACGAGCTTCCCCCTGGACTTCGACAAATACCTGACCTTAGGACCTTTTGCCGCGAACTTAACTTATTTGTTTCGTCTTGCTGGACTGGCTTGAATTTTAATTTCAATTTTTAGCTGATTTTATGGGGTTTTAATTTTATATTAATTTTTAGTGTTACTTGTATTTTAATATTAGGCCAAATTTAATAAGTTTTTTAATGTTTGTTTTTAATATTGTATGTATTGCTGTATTTTTATTCTGGCTGTAAACTGCCCTGAGTCCTTCGGGAGAAGGGCAGTATACAAATTAAAATATTATTATAATTAATAATAATAATAATAATAATAATAATAATAATAATAATAATAATAATAATAATAATAATAATAATAATAATAAACTGGGTGAAACCAGGCTTAATAGCAGTAACTATGAGAGGGATCTTGGAGTCTTAGTGGACAACCAATTAAATATGAGCCAACAGTGTGTGGTGGCAGTCAAAAAAGCCAATGCAATATAAATTGCATTAACAGAGGGATACAATCAAGATTAAGTGATTTACCACTCTATAAAGCAGGGGTGAAATCTAAAAATTTTCCCTGCCGGTTCTGTGGGCATGGCTTGGTGGTCAGATGACTGGGTGGGCGTGGCCAATAACAATAAATAATAAAAATAATAAACAAAGTATAAAAAACAATAAGAGGTACCAAAAACCAACTTTCACACTTTACACACACACAACACAAAACAGCACAACTGACTCACACAATATAAAAGCAGCTGCATTTCACCCAAAATGGCCCCTGCAACAAGCAGGAACCTCATATAGTCACAAAAAGCTCAAAAACCAACTTTCACACTTTACACACACGCAACACAACACAACACAACACACACACACACAAAATGCCACATACAGCTTTGTGAGATTTTGTGTGTTTGTGTAGTTAGAGTGAAACACTACAGAAACACACCAAATCTCAGAAAGCTGCACAAATATTTTATTTTATTATTTTATTTTATTTAATTTATATTTTTTATATCAGGGGTCTCCAACCTTAGTAACTTTAAGGTTTGTGGACTTCAATTCCCAGAGTTCCTCAGCCAGCAAAGCAGGCAGTCAGTTGCTAGCAGATTCAGGCAGATAGATTTTACACAGGCATAATGAGTTGCTAGTTGATGCTTTGTCAGCTCAAAAGGAGCAGGAATAAGGTAAGTGGGGAAGGGGCGATTGGGTGGGCATGGGCTGTTGTAAGAGGTTGTTACAAATGATTTTAAAAGCCTGTGATGATGAGGCAACTCATCTGGGATCACCAGAGGGAAAAAAGTTTTAAAAGGCTCCTCTGATGATCCCATGAGGCTTGCCTCGTGGCAGCCCAGAACCTCTTAAAAAGAGGTTTTCTACAAGCTCTTTGGCTGAAGAGCTTGTAGAAAACATGTTTTTAAAGGTTCTGGTGATGAGGAACTCAGGTGGGATTACCAGAGGAGCCTTTTAAACCTTTTTTTTTTACAACTTCTTCGGCTGAAGAGTTTTTTTTTTTAATTAAAAAAAAGGGTTTAAAGGCTCTGCCAATCTCAGCTGAGCCGCAGGAGCCTCAAAGGCTATTTTTTTGTTTTATTTTTAAAGGCATGTTTTCGGCTGAAGAAAAACTGCTTTTAAAAGTTAAAAAAAAACTTTCTGCTGATGGTGTGGCTCAGCAGAGGCAGAGGGCCAGGGTGTTTTGCCACCGGTTCTCCAAACCAGAGCCGCCATTGCTACCGGATCAGGCGAGCTGGCCCGAACTGGGAGCATTTCACCCCTGCTATAAAGTCTTAGTAAGACTACACCTTGAGTACTGCATCCAATTTTGGTCACCACACTATAAAAAAGATGTTGAGACTCTAGAAAGAGTGCAGAGAAGAGCAAACAAGATGATTATGGACTGGAGGCTAAAACATACGATGAATGATTGCAAGAACTGGGCACTACTATTCTAGTGAAGAGAAGGATCAGGGGAGACATGACAGCAGTTCCAATACTTGAGAGGCTCCCACAGAGAGGAGGGGCGGGGGTCAAGCTATTCTCCAAAGCACCTGAAGGCCAGACAAGGAATAATGGATGGAAACTGAACAAGGAGAGATTAAACCTGGAAATAAGGAGAAATTTTCTGACAGTGAGAGCAATCAACCAACGTACAGCTTGTCTTCAAAAGTTGTGGGAGATTCATAACTGGAAGCTTTCAAGAAGAGACTGGACTTCCATCTGTGAAAAAGTGGTGTAGGGTCTGCTTGGGTGGGGCACCTACATGACCTACAAGGTCCCTTCCAACTCTGTTAGTCTGTAAATTAATGTGTAGCATTTGCTATTGCATTTATTGTATTTCATTAAATTTGCACTCATCTGGGTCAGAACAGAATTTGACTTTCTAATTATATCACTGATATTACTTTAGGATTTTTATTCTCGAGAATGATGAGTCTTCTCATTATGAAGTTTAGTAACCTAAAAGCAAACAAATAAGAATGATAAAAATCCTCAAGACAAAGACCATCTGGTAACTAGAACATATTTATTCCATCAAACTGAGAATGGAATTGGATCTTTTAGGTTTTAGCAATTTCTCCAGGAAATAAATTCTATGGTTGGACACTTTACTGATATAATTCTATCTTACTTGGGTAACAGAAATACTTATTAAAGGCTTCAGAAAGGACAGAATTCCTAAAATAGTTGCCTTTCCTCATCTGGTCTTTTCTATTGATCAAACAAAAGATACTAGAAGCAGCACTATGTTTCTCTGCAGCATTTTAATGGAAATTTCTAAAATAAGTAACGTCAGTGACTCTTGGAGAACTACAACACATAGGCTGCCCAAGGTAACTGAGCAACAGTATCAGATCACAGGCATATTTAACCAATCAATGATAACAATTAGCCAATGTTCAACACTCCAAGAAGAAGCTAGAGATAAGTGGGCCCACCAGCTGCTGCTGAATTCATGACTCCAGTACAATTAGGCTGGCCAATTATGAGAATGAAGAAAAGTGTAATTCTGTAACTGCAGAGCCAGAAAATGCCACAGTAAGGAAATACCCTTCACAGAAATTAACAATATTTTGATGGCTTGAAGCAAAATTTAATTTAGAAAGAGCTGAGGGTTACTCTTGGATATCAAAAATGCAAAATAGAGGCTGATTTTATCTATTAATGGAGCTGAGATTTTGTTCCTTCTTGTGGCAAATAAAATGGTGGTTGAATGGTTATCTTTAATAATCCTGGCAACAAATCAAAGGCTGTGACAATATGGAATCACAGGGATCCTATTTACCATGGACATAAACGATTCCCTACTCTAAACACAACCATGCTGCAAGATATAAATGCTGAGATACAAATGAGAACGAAGGAGAACCTTTTACCTAATGATGGAAATGGACAATGACAGAAGTACTTGCTGATTTTTACTAGAGGTTCCTCCTATATCATCTGTGAAAATCAAGTCGAAATCTGAAGCTTTAAGAAAAAATATTTGTCACTTGTGGGCATAAGACTTCAGAGACTTCCTTGGGAACCTCCACATATACTTTTTGAGACATCATGTCAGTGATGGCGAATCTTTTAGAGACCAAGTCCCCAAACTGCAACCCAAAACCCCCTTCTTTATCACAAAGTGCCAACATGACAATTTAACTTGAATAATTAGGTTTTACTACCTAAAATAATAACCAAGGCAGAGTTCAGCTAATTGTTCTAAGAAA
The DNA here is from genome assembly GCF_028640845.1 of Ahaetulla prasina. Taxonomy (NCBI): domain Eukaryota; kingdom Metazoa; phylum Chordata; class Lepidosauria; order Squamata; family Colubridae; genus Ahaetulla; species Ahaetulla prasina. The sequence goes on along the minus strand of NC_080542.1, from coordinate 82,991,474 downwards.
AAAGTGATAAATACACTTTTATACCCTTTCATTTTTTTCTGCTTTTGAACTATTATGTGTAGCAACAATAAAAAAGAAAATCATATCTGTCTTTCCCTCCCTCTCACTTTCCCCCTCTTTTCCCTCCTCCTATCTCTTTCCCTCCCTCCCTCTCTTTCTTTCCTTCTTTCTCTCTCCCTCTTTCCCTCCCCCCTCTCTTTCTCCCCTCCTCTTTCTTTCTCTCTCTCTCTCTCTCTCTCTCTCAATCCCCAACAAGCCAGTGAACTCTTCTTAGAAGAATCTACTCAGGCAATTGGTGGACAAAATGAACTTTTGAGAGCGACTGCAAACTTAGGAGAAGGGAAGCAAGCTGAATCTCTCTCTCACTCACACACACTCACTCACACAGTCTCTCTCACTCACTCACTCACTGTCTCTCTCACACACACCACCTCTGTGATCATCCCTTCACTAGGTCAGCCAAGCCCTTCTGGTGAGGGAAGATCTCAGAATCTGCAGGTTCCCACTGCCGCCCTCCCCACCCCAGGCCAGATTTTTTCCAGACACCCTGCCAAAGTCCCAGGGAGCTGACCTCCCTTTATCTGCTGCTGCCACTGATGTGGGGAGCGAGGAGGGTAAGAGGAAGCCGAAGAGCCCAGCTAGCCTTAGAAGGGAGATCAGACAGGCTTCTGAAAGGGGATGGGGGAGCTGTCCTCATGGGCATGCAGCAGGGAAGTAGGGTGAGTGTGAAGGATTACGGCAACACAGGAGTGTAGGAGCTGGACTGACGAAGGGCGAAGCTAAAGAATCCTCCTCTCCTTCTCTCCTTTCTATTGCTCTGGTGAGGGCTGAAAATTTGCAGGGATTGATTCATGTGCACTCTGCACATGAAGGCACTCTGCACATGATCTGAGACAATCGTGCCACAGGAAAAGAATACCAAAGGGAACAAGCACAGGGTGAGGAGGTGGGCAGCAAGGGATCCATTATTGTTGCAGAGATAGAGAGTGGTGTGCAAGATCCCTCTAGTCTAGTCTTACACACACACATACCCCATTCTTTGCAATGAGGTCTCATCAACACACAGATTATTTGCTTGTGTATCTGTATAATTTTTGAAAGAAGGTAAGCAAATGACAATCACCAGAGGGAATCGGGGGTGGAAAGAGCAAAAGGCTGGGGAGGGTTTTTCTTTTCTTTTTTTTATAAAAAGTTTTTTTTAAACAAACACACACAAACATACAATGCATTTTCTGAACAGAGTATTGGCCAGGTTCCAATTTTATACAACTTTTAGTTATCTTCCAACACATCTTTCTTTATTTGTAATGTATAACTAATCTTACCCTTTGCCCTGAGCTCTAATCATTAATCAGCTCCTTTTTCCCTTTTCCCCCATCTCTCATTACTTCCTTCAAGTTAAACCCTTTAGTTTCAAATCAGTCATTTTTCTAATATTTGACCCTAACTCTAATCCTCCTATTCAAATATTTTTTCCTTTCTCCTTTTTCACCTCAAAGTATAAATTCAAGTATTTTCCTTAAATTCCATTTTTCCAATCACAAAGATTGATATTCATACAATTTATTTATTTATTTATTTATTTATTTATTAAAATTTTATACCGCCCGGCAGTGTACAGCCAAAAATAAAAACAGCAAGTATACAAAGTTAAAATATAAATTTAAAATACCTATTCCATAATGGCCGAATTAAAACCGTCAGATTGACCTAACCTAAAATACCCCATATAAAATGCAAAGGATTAAAACTTTAAAATGTAGAATTAAAAAAAATCAGTCCAATCCCGCTTGAATAAATAAATGAGTTTTTAATTCCCGGCGAAAGGTCCGAAGGTCAGATATTTGGCGTAAACTGGGGGGAAGGTCGTTCCAGAGCGTAGGTGCTCCAACAGAGAAGGCCCTCCCCCTGGGGGCCGCCACCCAGTATTGCTTGGCGGACGGCACCCTGAGGAGACCCTCTCTGTGAGAGCGTACGGGTCGATGGGAGGCATAAGGTACCAGCAGGCGGTCCCGTAAGTAACCAGGCCCTAAGCCATGGAGCGCTTTAAAAGTGGTAACCAAAACCTTGAAGCGCACCCGAAAGACCACAGGTAGCCAGTGCAAACTGCGCAGGAGCGGTGTTACCCGGGAGCAACGAGGAGCTCCCTCGATCACCCGCGCAGCTGCATTCTGGACTAACTGGAGTCTCCGAGTCCACTTCAGGGGTAGCCCCATGTAGAGAGCATTGCAATAATCCAGGCGGGAAGTGACGAGAGCATGAGTGACCGTGCATAAGGCATCCCGGTCCAGAAAGGGACGCAACTGGTGGACCAGGCGAACCTGGTAAAAGGCTCTCCTGGAGACGGCCGCCAAATGATCTTCAAACGACAGCTGTCCATCCAGGAGAACACCCAAGTTGCGTACCCTCTCTGTTGGGGCCAGTGACTTGCCCCCAACAGACAGCTGCGGTTGCAGCTGACTGTACCGGGGTGCCGGCATCCACAGCCACTCCGTCTTGGATGGATTGAGTCTGAGTCTGTTTCTCCCCATCCAGACCCGTACGGCCTCCAGGCAACGAGACAGCAGTTCAACAGCTTCGTTGGGGTGGCCCGGGGTGGAAAAGTACAGCTGAGTGTCATCAGCGTATAGTTGATAATTCACCCCGAAGCCACTGATGACCTCACACAACGGCTTCATGTAGATGTTGAACAGGAGAGGCGAGAGAATCGACCCCTGAGGCACCCCACAAGTAAGGCGCCTCGCGGTCGATCTCTGCCCCCCTGTCAACACCGTCTGCGTCCGGTCAGAGAGATAGGAGGAGAACCACCGATAAACGGTGCCTCCCACTCCCAATCTCTCCAACCGGCGCAGCAGGATACCATGGTCGATGGTATCAAAAGCCGATGAAAGATCCAACAGGACCAGGGCAGAGGAACAACCCCTATCCCTGGCCCTCCAGAGGTCATCCACCAACGCGACCAAAGCTGTCTCCGTGCTGTACCCGGACCGGAAGCCGGACTGGAACGGGTCTAGATAGACGGCTTCATCCAGGTACTGGGGAAGCTGCCATGCCACCACACTCTCTACAACCTTCGCCACAAAGCGAAGGTTGAAGACTTGACGGTAGTTACCCAAAATAGCTGGGTCCAGGGAAGGCTTCTTGAGGAGGGGTCTCACCACCGCCTCTTTCAAGGCAGCGGGGAAAACCCCTTCCAACAGAGAAGCATTTATAATTCCCCGGAGCCAGCCTCGTGTCACCTCCTGAGTGGCCAGCACCAGCCAGGAGGGACACGGGTCCAGTAAACATGTAGTGGCATGTAACCTCCCCAGCAGCCTGTCCACGTCCTCGGGAGCCACAGAATCAAACTCATCCCAAACAACATCAACAAGACGTGTCTCAGTCATCCCATCCGGATCATCACAATCTTGGTCCAAACTATCTCGAAGCTGAGCGATTTTATCGTATAGATAACCACTAAACTCCTCAGCACGTCCCTGCAAGGGGTCATCCCGTCCCCCCTGGTGTAAAAGGGAACGGGTCACCCAAAACAGGGCAGCCGGGTGGTTATCTGCCGACGCAATGAGGGTGGAAATATAGGAACGTTTTGCAACCCTCATTGCCACTAGGTAGGCCTTCGAAAAAGACCTAATTAGTGTCCGATCAGCCTCGGAACGGCTGGACCTCCAGGTACTCTCTAGGCGTCTTCTCCGGCGTTTCATCTCTCTCAGCTCCTCAGAGAACCAAGGAGCCAATTGAGATCTACACCGGGTCAGAGGCCGCAAAGGCACGACACGGTCCAAAGCCCCAGTCGCAGCCTGTTCCCAGGCCGCAATTAGTTCTTCAGTCGTGCCATGGGCAAGATCATCAGGAAACGGCCCAAGCTCCATCAAGAACCTCTCGGGGTCCATCAGGCGCCTGGGACGGAACCAACGCATTGGTTCCGTCTCCCTGCGGTGGTGAGTGGTGGTCTGAAAGTCTAGGCGGAGGAGAAAATGATCTGTCCATGACACCGGTGTCGTCACTAAATCCCCTAATACCAGATCATTAAACCACTGCCCAGAGATATAAATCAAGTCCAGTGTGGACCCCTCCGTGTGTGTAGGTCCATCAGTTACTTGGATCAGGTCCAAGGCCGTCATGGAAGCCTGGAACTCCTGAACCACCATCGATGACAAGCCGGCCGATGGCAGATTGAAGTCCCCCATGACCAAAAGTCTGGGGATCTCAATCGCCACCCCGGCAAGCACCTCAAGCAGCTCAGGCAGGGCTGTAGTCACGTAGCAAGGAGCCAGGTACGCGATCAACAGACCCATCTGATTCTTATGGCCCCACTTCACAAGAAGGGATTCACAACCGGCTATCTGAGGCACAGTGGACTCTCTCGGCTCAAGACTCTCTCTCATCACAACCGCCACCCCGCCACCCCTACCCTGGGCCCTCGGCTGATGGAATGCTCGGAAACCTGGCGGGCACAGTTCAACCAGGGGCACACCCCCTTCTGCGCCCAGCCAGGTCTCCGTAATGCCCATGAAGTCCGCGGACTCCCCCCGAATATGATCACAAATCAGGGGGGCCTTGTTAACCACGGACCGGGCATTGCACAACATCAGCCGCAGGCCCGGGCCCTGAGGATCCTGACCTTCCGGGGAACGGGTAAGAACTGAGGGACCGGAGCACGTTATCGCTTTTAAACAGCGAGTCCGTGCTCCCGAAAAATGATATGGCCCCTTGCTTCCGCCATATCTGCCCCTCCCACTTACCGTACAGATGGAACCAACATCTACGCCTGGTACGAATCCCTCACCCCCTCCCTCGGACCGGATAGAACGCCATGGACAACTCCCGGGACTGGACTTACCCTCCCCGACGGGTTTCCCCCCCCCGTCGCTTCCCTCCCCCCCTTAAAAAAACCCTTATTAAAAAACCTATCTACAAAACCCCAAAGATTCTTCTTCCTCGCATGCCACCTCTCCGGGTCCCAAGACCCCTCGTTAAGGCGGGGGAACCTCGCAGTCGGAGAAGGTCAGCCGACGAATATTTCATGCAAGAAGATAAATAAATAACAGTGGGAAAAGGTAATTCCCTAGCCGTTTGATGGTATCGCGGCCTATGGACAAGTCAGGACATTCACAATACCAAGGCCAAAGGCCGGTGGGGGCAATAGTCAGGATGGAATTTGGCTGATGGATTCTGCCAATTAATGCCACCCCTACTGGGTGCAGCAAAAGTTTTTGCCCACCGATGTCGCCCATGATCCGGGCCGGGCCGTCCAAAATTGATGCCATAAATACCGGGAGCAGGGAAAAAAGTTTCAGCCGCAGATATCAAATGATGGTATACATAAAAGTCAGCTAAAAGTCAAAACTTCCACCTGCATGAGCTACCCGTGTCCAACACCGCTAGTATCAGTGCCGCTGGTATAGATGTGGGAGATAGTCTAGCCGCCAGCTACTGATGACAAATGCGGCCATAACTGCCGACAGATGGATGGAGACGTAGGTGACCATACCGCTGAACATTGCTGCTAGAAGACAGAGCGGCAAACTTCCAGCCGCTGATGACAAGTGCGGCCGGCCGCAGTAAACCACGATCCAATCCGTCCATTTCTAACGAGCGCCGCTCTGCGCCCCTCCAAAATGGCCGGTGCCATCCACCATCTGCCATTGCCGCCGATGGTATCAATGCCGCTAAGGTATCTAAGTGGCTGATGTCAATGCCGCTATACGATACCGCCGCTGGCCAACGTCGCCCGCCAATGTCCTGAGCAGCTGCCGGTATCCTGAGCGGCTGCCGGGCCGCGAAAGTGGTGTCAATGCCGCCGATGGTATCAATGCCGCCAGAGGTATCTAAGCAGCTGATGTCAATGCCGCTATGTGATACCGCCGCTGGCCAATGTCGCCCGCCTGTGTCCGGAGCAGCCGCCAATGTCCTGAGCGACTGCCAGGCCGCCGGGCCGCAAAAATGCAATCCGGCCTTTCCAGCGGGCGCCGCACTCCACGCCCACCAAAATGGCCACCGGCAGCAGTCCGCCGCTCAACACCGCTCACCCACATCACCAGCCTCGTTCCCGGCAGCCGAGGGTCTAGGAAGACCCCAAAAGATCTCCTTCGGCTGCCGGGAAGATGTTCTACAAAGCGGTGAGCACAGATGGCTCAAAAACCGCATCCAGGCATCGCGGCCGGGAAAAACGCCGCCCTGCCGCCTGCATGACTGTCAGGACGCCGCCATTCCCACGCATGCGTAAAGAAGAAGCTTATCTAACATTAAAATATTCATATATTTGCAATTAAAAACATTTCATGTAATATTCAGATGTATATATATTTATAACTCTTCCTAGTAAATTGTAATCAAAAAGCTTAGTAAATCTTCATAACATAATATCATTTCAAATATTTTAAATGAGTTCCATAATTACCATTAAAAATATTCTATACATTCAGATATTTTATATAAGTTCCAAAATCCATTATTAGTATTAGAACCATTTAATGTTTTCTCTTTCTCCTTTTTTCTTCTTTCTCTTAGAATCCTTTACTTTCTTTATTTGACCTGTATTTCTATCCACTCTCCTCTTTCCCTTTTCCCTTGTTCTTATTTTCCCACTATCAATCCAAATGTAGTCCTTTGAGTTTGTATTTTTTCTCCCCCTTTTTTTTCTCCTTGTCTCTTTCTACCCTATTTTTCTCTATTCTCCTAATTTGCAGTATATTTCCATCTGCTCTCCTTGTTCCCTTTTTCATCTTTCTTATTTTGCTACTGTTAATCCCAGTATAATCATTTAAGTTTCTTGTTTTTTTTCTCTTCCCCCCTTTTTTCTTCCTTTGTCTCTTTCCAACCTTTCTATTTTTATCATTATTAATTTTTCATTGTTACTCCCCACATAATCTAATTTTTCACCATCAGTATCTTTTTCTTTGTCTTCAATAACAATCTCTTGTTTCTTCTTCATAATTTCTGCATCTTCTTGGGTATATTCTACCATAGTTCCTAATTCATCCGGTTTAAATTTTCCATGTAGCATTGTAATCATTTCCTTTTTTCCCAGTTTTAAAGATGTATGCATCCTTTTAATCATTTCAATTAGTTCCTGCGCCTTTTTGTGTTTTCTGAGTTGTATTTCACCTTCCTTAGTTATCGAAGTCAAACAGCTTGCAGGCACACAAATCCTCCTCAAAAGCTCCCACCGCTCTTATCACTTTGAAAGCTTTTTTTTCCAAAATACAAGTTAAACGTAATTTTTTTCTCCACCTGAAGATGTCTCTCTCCAATCCACAATTCAAATCAATAAGCTATGAAAGTATCCATTTTGTTTGTTTAAAACCACATTTTCAATATTTACTTTTTCTTTTACTTCTTCATTTTTCCAAAGTTCAATTTAAAGTCCGAATCCAAAATCTGTTCATTTTAAAGTCCAAATCCAAGTCCAATTTAAGAACGGAAAGAGGGGAAAGTTAAAAAAAAATTCACCAGGCTTTGTTTGTAATTATCTCAGTTCTTCCTTTTATGGTCAAAAAGACATTTTAAAAGTTTTTCAATCCTCTCCAGATCTGTTAGGGGTTTCTGATATTTTGAGTCTCCTCAAGTTATAATCCAAAAATCAAATTTCCCTTTTGGGCTTTCAGGTTTTAATGGTTATGTTTTATTTCTCTTCCTGTATTCACATTCTCCCACACCAATTAGCCGCTGTTTCTCTGCCGGGACACCTTTTACCAAATTAAAAATAGTTTTCCTGTGAGTTGGCGATCACTCACCTGGCTTCAATATTCCATCCAAATCACCACTCCTGCTCAAAATCTTGGTCCGGTTGCCCCAGCTTAATGATGGCCGCTACGGTCACAGCTGCAGAGTAGAAGAGTTTTCTCTGACCTCCAAGGAACTTGCCAGTTTCTTTTGGTCTTCTTTTGGTCTCCTTCTTCCCCATCCCTACAGGACAGATCTGGTCTGAAGATCCCTTGACAGGGGTTTGTCAGGCCAGGATTTCACGAAGCTTATCAGAGCTCGCTTTTCTCTGACTGTCTCGCCGTGACACTTCCAGTCAAATCCGGGGGAGGGTTTTTCAAAACAGAAGGAAAGGAGTGGGGACCATTCGCAAACAGTCCCCCAGCTGTCTGTCAACTTAAATGGGAGGTGCAAAACAAAACTGCATCCACCAATCAGAGTCCCATTCTGCCCATCACTTGTTTTGGTGTGTGTCTGGCAATGTTTTTTTTGTGCTGAAGCGATTGCATGTATGCTTACAGAGAGCTCTACATGCCACTTCTGGCATGCGTGCCATAGTTCGCCCCCACAGCATTATGTGATCATCTCTCTGCTACACAATTTCACAATATGGTCTGTACAGCAATTGTGTTTACTTCCAGTTTGGCTGCTCTTCCTGAATGACTTGGAATTCTGAGGCACTTCATCATTTTTCCATTGGAACACAGTTGCTTTGCTTTGCCCTTCCATTCCTTTTTTTAAAATCTTTTTATTTTATAGAGAAACAAACAGACAATGCATAATTAATCATTTAGTGTATCATCTGTGTACATCTTTTGTTTGTTTGTTTATTTATTTATTTATTCAATTTTTTACTGCCCTTCTCCCGAAGGACTCAGGGCAGTTTACAGCCAAATAAAACAGCATAAACATAAACAAAAATTAAAAACATATTAAAAAACTGATTATAAAATGGCCAAATAGAATTAAAACTAAGATAAAACCATCATAAAACCCCTACTTAAAAATTTCATCAGGCTAGCCCCGCACGGTGAAATAAAAAGGTCTTGAGCTTGCGTTTAAAAGACTGGAGGTCGGGGAGTTGACGCAACCCTGGAGGCAACTCATTCCAAAGGGCAGGAGCCCCCACAGAGAAGGCCCTCCCCCTGGGGGCCACCAGTCGACATTGTTTGATTGACAGCACCCTGAGGAGGCCCTCCCTATGGGAGCACACAGGCCGATGGGAGGCTATAGGTGGCAGTAGGCGGTCCCGTAAGTAACCCAGTCCTGTGCCATGGAGCGCTTTAAAGGTGATAACCAATACCTTGAATTGCACCAGTGCAGGCTGCGCAGGAGAGGTGTTATATGGGAGCATTGTGGTCCCCCTTCTATTACCCGCACAGCTGCATTCTGGACCAGTTGGAGCCTCCTGGTGCTCTTCAAGGGGAGCCCCATGTAGAGAGCATTGCAGTAATCCAGGCGGGAAGTGACAAGGGCATGAGTGACCGTGCGTAGGGAATCCCGGTCAAGGAAGGGACACAACTGGCGAATCAGGTGCACCTGATAAAAAAGCTCCCCTGGCGATGGCCGTCATATGTTCTTCTAAAAACAGCTGATCGTCCAGGAGAATGCCTAAGTTACGAACCCTCCCCCTGGGGGCCAATGATTCGCCCCCAACAGTCAGCGATGGAATAAGCTGGCTGTACCAGGATGCCAGCATCCACAGCCACTCTGTCTTGGACGGGTTGCCGGTGGTCTTCCGGGTGCAATTCAAGGTGTTGGTTATCACCTTTAAAGCGACTTCCCCATCCGGACCCGCATGGCCTCCAGACACCGGGACATCACTTTGACGGCTTCATTGGAGTGGTTAGGGGTGGAAATGTACAGCTGAGTGTCATCAGCATACAGATGGTATTCCACCCCAAAACCACGGATAATCTCACCCAGCGGCTTCATATAGATGTTGAACAGGAGAGGCGAGAGAACCGACCCCTGCAGCACCCCACATATGAGGTGCCTTGAGGTCAACCTCTGCCCCCCTGCCAACACCGTATGTGATCGGTCAGAGAGATAGGAGGAGAACCACCAAAAAACGATGCCCCCCACTCCCAAGCCCTCCAGCCGTCGCAGCAGGATACCATGGTCGATGGTATCAAAAGCCGCTGAGAGATCTAATAGGACCAGGACAGAGGAACAGCCCCTGTCCTGGGACCTCCAGACATCATCAATCAACGCGACCAAAGTCATCTCTGTGCTGTATCCAGGCCTGAAGACAGACTGGAATCGGTCTAGATAGGCAGTTTCATCCAGGTACCGGGGAAGCTGACATGCCACCACACTCTCAACAACCTTCGCCACAAAGCGAAGGTTGGAGACAGGACGGTAGTTTGCCAAAATAGTCCAAGGAGGGCTTATTAAGGAGGGGCCTCACCACCGCCTCTTTCAAGGCAGTAGGAAAGACACCCTCCACTAAAGAGGTGTTGATAATTCCCAGGAGCCAGCTTCGTGTAACCTCCTGTGTGGCCAGTATCAACCAGGAGGGACACGGGTCCAATAAACATGTGGTCGCATTCAGCCTCCTCAGTATCCTGTCCATGTCCTCGGGAGTCACAGCATCAAACTCTCCCCAGATAACATTCTCAAGAACCACCTCTGTCATCCCACCCGAATCTACCCAATCAGCGTCCAGACCGTCCCAGATCCGAGTGATTTTATCGGACAGATATTATTCAAAATCCTCAGCACGGCCCTGCAAGGGGTCCTCCCAAGCTCCCTGCACAAGAAGGGAGTGGGTCACCCTGAACAGGGCAGCTGGGCGGTTATCTGCCGATGCAATAAGAGCGGAAAAATAGTTATGTTTTGCCGCTCTTATCACCACTAGGTAGGTCTGAATATGAGACCTTACTAGTGTTCAATCGGATTCAGATCGGTTGGACCTCCAAACACTTTCTAGGCGTCTTTTCCGGTGCTTCATCTCTCTCAGGTCCTCAGAATACCAGGGAGCTGGTCGAGATCGGTGCCGGGTCAGAGGCCGCAAAGGCACGACGCAGTCTAAAGGGTTGCCACCCTTTCCCAGGCGGTGACTAATTCTTCAGCTGAGCCGTGGGCTAGGTCCTCAGGAAACGGCCCAAGCTCCATCAGAAACCTTTCCGGGTCCATCAGGCACCTGGGACAGAACCAGCGAACTAGCTCCGTCTCCCTGCAGTGTGGGTTGGCGGTTTGAAAGTCAAGTCGAAGGAGTGAATGATCTGACCATGACAGGGGTTCAATAACTAAATCCCCCAATTCCAGATCATTCAGCCACTGTCCCGAGACAAAAATCAAGTCCAGAATGTTTCCCCCGATGTGAGTGGGACCATTAACTAACTGGGTCAGGTCCAAGGCTGTTATGGTCATGGAGGCCATGAACTCCTGAGCTGTCATCAAGGTTTTGCCTACCGACGGCAGGTTGAAATCCCCCATAACCATTAACCTGGGAGTATCCACCGCCGTCCTGGCTATCACCTCAAGCAGCTTGGGCAGGGCTGCTGTCACGTAGCAAGGAGCCAGGTACATAATCAGCAGACCCACCTGCATCCCCAGACCCCACTTCACAAGGAGAGACTCACATCTGGCTATCTGCGGTGCAATGACCTCCCTCGGGTCAAGACATTCGTTAATAATAACTGCCACCCCCCCCACCCTGGGCTCTCGGCTGATGAAATGCACGGAAGCCTGGCGGGCACATTTCAATAAGGGTTACCCCCCCCATGCCCAACCAGGTCTCCAAAATGCCCATCAGATCCGCACCCCCCTCCTGTATAAGATCGAATATGAGGGGGGCTTTATTTATCACGGACCTTTGTGTCTTCTTCATCTTCTTACTCCTCCTATATTCATGATTTCTTTGTATTATCTGTTCATTTGTTGTAACATTCTCCCCACATTTCTTGCTTTGCTATTAATACATTTATCTATCTTCACTCTCCCCATTCTTCTTCCCTTTCATTGCAACATTAACACACACACACACACACACACACACATTCTCTAACCAATGGTAAAATTGTCCCCATACCTTAAAATATTCCAATTCCTCTTTTTCTTTAATTATCAAAGTCAATCTATTCATTTCTGCACAATCCAATATTTTCTTAATTACTTCCCCCTCTGAAGGGATTTTCTCTGCTTTCCATCTTTGCGCAAATACTATCCTCACTGCAGTTATTACATATATAATCAAATATATGTTTTCTTTACTAATTTTCTCTGGGAGGATACCCATTAGGAACAGCTCAAGTTTTAAATCTATATGTTGTTGTAGCATTTCTTCTAACCATGTTTTAATTTTAATACAGTAATTTCTTGCTTCTGGACATGTCCATCACATATGATAATATGATCCTGGTGTCTGATGGCATTTCCAACATTTAGCTGATTTATCTTTAAACATTTTTGCCACTAAACATTTTCAGGTAAAACCACCTGAAAAACATTTTATATTGGTTCTCCTTATATGCTGTGGACATTGTTAATTTATAATTCCTTTCCCATAGCTGCTGCCATTTATCTAACTCAATTGAGTATCTGAATTTTTTTGCCCAAGCTATCATTGTTTCTTTTACCTGTTTTCTTCTAATTCAATACTAAGTAAGTAATTATATATTTTTAAAATTATATTATGCACGCCCCTTATAGCCCTCTTAGGAATGGGGTGAAGTCAATAGGAGACAGTTTTACTTCCGGTGACGCCACCTTCTTCGCTGAGTTCCTAATTAAGGGGCTCCGTACTGAACATCGTAAAAGCCAGGAAAAGCCGGCTTTAATCTCTTTCCCTGGATGAAAGGGAAAAGATAAGAGCTGCGGGGGTGTGGTGGTAGATCTCCCCAGGGGCTTTGTTTTTTATTAAACAGAGCCCTGAGGGTCGAATCCCATAAATCATCCTGCCATAAGCTCCGACTTCAGTGCGCTCCTGCAAAAGCAGGAAAAGAAGAAAGTGTCCATCTCTGCTAATTGTCTTATCTTTATGGATTTCTATAAGCAGACGGAATGAGCACGAGTGAACAACTATTGGATTGCAAGTATTTTTGATTTCCTGACTTCTACCCTTTTAAAAAGAGAAACTTTTTTTTCTTTGTTTCAACTGACTCTTTAAGATGGCGCCTGAAAGGGAGTGAAAGTAAAGAATGGAATTTTAAACAGCCTGTGTAACTAAGAAGATAAGAAATGTTATGTGTGGATTCTAATGAAGTGAAGTGAGCTCTCCTATACTTAAAGGGGAAAAGAGAAGTTTCTAGACTTATATTTTGTGAATTTTAAAAACTGAAATGGCTACTAAACCACCTAAGACTGGGGGTAGAAGGGGTTCTGAACCAGCTTTAGAAGATTTGATTAAAGAGCAAGGGAAAGTGTTTGAAGAAAGGTTTAAGGAGATTATGGATAATAATGAGAAAATAAGAGAAGAAATAAAAGAGAATAATAAAAAAATAAGAGAAGATATTTTGATGGCTTTTCAAGGTTTGGCAAAAAGACTGGAGGTGGTGGAGGAGGAGGTGCAAGAAATTGCTCAGTCAAATCAGCAAATAGAAAATAGAATGGGGGGAATGCAAATCAAATTGGACAAAAATGAAGATCAAGTGGTGGTGATGCAGTATAGAATGATGGAAGGAGCTCTGAGAATTAGGGGCTTGAATGAGGAGAAAGGGGAAGATTAAAAAAAAAATTATCAGAAGCTCTGGCTGAATTTATTGAACTTGATCCACAAGAGGTTGCTTATCAAATTGACAAAATTTTATAGAGTTAATTCTTGGATTGCTAGGCAAAAGAAACTTCCTAGAGACATTGTGGTTTATTTTTTGAAAAGAACAGTGAGGAATCAAATTTTGCAAGTTGCTTTTCAGAAAAACTTGAAAATAGGAGAACAGGAGTTGAAGGTTTTGAAAGAGATTCCTCCCAAGATGTTAAGGGATAGAAAGGACTTTACATTTTTTACACAAGAACTTAAGAAATACCAGATTCAATTTAGATGGGAGGTTCCAGTTGGTTTGACAGTGTATTATCAAGGAAGGAGATATCGTATTGACACAGTGCTTAAGGCCAAAGATTTTCTTTCTACAGTGCTGAAACTTGAAATAGAAATAATAGAAAAAAGAATTCAAGAGACTCAAATGGGTGTGGAAGCTGAGGTGATTCCAGTGATGTTACCATCTGAGGAACAACCACAAGAACAAAGACTGACGAGGGGAGCCCTTAAGCGTAAAGAAAAGGAGCAACAAACTCAAAGTAAAGTTCAGGATTCTGCTACAGAAGCGGTGGAGGAGCACGGCCAAGATACGGGAGGACGATCTTCAGTTGATTGCTCAAAAGCTTCAGCAGCCCAGTAATGGCAAATAAAATCTTGACTTGGAATGTCAATGGTTTGAATTCAGCTCAGAAGAGAAGAAAAATATTTCATTATTTGAAACAATTTAAAATGATGTTATTTGCTTACAAGAAACGCATATTAAATTATCAGATCAAAAGTACCTAATAAACTCAAAGTTAGGTAAACATTTTGTTGCTTCAGCTTTGGAGAAAAAACATGGCATAGTGGTTTATTTGAGAAAAGATATACCAGCCAAGTTAATAGAGGCAGATATTCACGGAAGATATATTGCTATTGAACTTACAATAGAAACAAAAAGGACTCTCTTGTTTGGTATATATGCACCCAATCAGCAACAAGAAAAATTTTATAGAATGTTATATGATAAGTTGATTCTATGGGATTATAAATCGTGTATTATATTGGGAGATTGGAATGGAGTAATAGATACACGAAAGGACAAGAGAATTTCTTCCAAGAAGATACCTGCATATGCAAAGCTGCCTAAATCCTTTTTTGATATGATAGAAGATTTCGAGTTAAGAGATGTATGGAGACTGCGGAATTTGGAGGAAAGAGACTATACTTTTTTCTCTGATAGGCATCAATCCTTCTCATGTATTGATTTTATTTTAATTTCTAATGATTTGCTTTTTAGGGTGAAGAAAACTAAGATATTTCCAAGATGTTTGTCTGATCATAGTCCTGTTTGGATGGAATTGCAATATGGAAAAGAAGGTAGAAGAACTTGGAGATTAAATGAAAATTTGTTTAGATATCAGGATAATGTAAATCAATGTAAAAAGCAGATGAAAGAATTTTTTGATTATAATTTGAATAATGAAACATCGATAGAAATGGTTTGGGACGCCAGTAAAGCTTTTATGAGAGGTGTATTTATATCTTAATAATAGACAGAGAAATAAGCAACAAAGACAGCGTAGGTATTTAGAAGAGGAAATTTATAAGAAACAACAATTATTAATACATAACGTACATGATCAAAAACTTAAAGATGCAATAAAGTTATTACAGAATCAATTTAATATGATAATGGCTGATCAGGTGGCAACAAATATACAATATGCCAAACATAATACTTTTTGTAAGGCAAATAGACCTGGTAGGTGGTTAGCATACACCTTAAGGAAAAGACAAAAACAACGTACTATAGAAAAAATAGAATATAAAGGCAAAGAGAGATATCAACAGGATAAAATTAAAAAAGCTTTTTTAGAATATTATACAAATTTATATCTTAAAGATAATATATTGAATAGGGATATTGATAATTATTTGAAGGAATATAAGGTTAAAAATTTAACTTTAGAACAAACGGATGAACTGAATCGGCCTATAACCTCTGAAGAAATTATTTTGGTAATTAAACAATTAAAAATGGGGAAAACTCCTGGTACGGATGGGCTCACAGTTAGTTATTATAGGAATTTACAGGATGAGATGTTAGGTCCACTTAAGGAATTATTTAATCAGATACAACTAGGAGGGGGAATTCCCCCCTCATGGAGAACCTCTTTTATTTCATTGATACCAAAAGAGGAACAGGATTGTTCTAAACCTGGGAATTATAGGCCAATCTCACTTTTAAATAATGATTATAAGATTTTTGTTAAAATAATAGCTAATAGATTAATGTTGATTCTGCAGCAAGAATTCATAATGATCAATCTGGATTTATAAAAGGGAGACAGATGAGGAATAATGTTAGGCAGATTGTTAATTTACTGGAGTATTTAGAAAAGAAAATTTTTATTCCAGCAGCATTTATTTTTCTCGATGCAGAGAAAGCTTTTGATCGATTGCATTGGGATTTTTTATTTAAATTAATAGAAAAGATGCAATTTGGAGATGGTTTTTTAAGAATAATTAGGGCAATTTATGGAGAGCAAACAGCACAGATTATAATCAATGGTAGCTTAACAGAACCTTTTAAGATTGCGAAAGGAACAAGACAGGGATGTCCTTTATCACCATTATTGTTTATTTTAACTCTAGAACCATTATTGGATAAAATACGAGAAGTAAAGGAGATAGAGGGAATTAGAGTTAGACAGTATGAATATAAGTTAAGAGCTTTTGCAGATGACCTGGTGTTTACTTTAACAAACCCTATAAATTCTAGTAAATCTTTGTTGGAAATAATTGATCAATATGGGAAGGTTTCAGGGTTTAAGGTAAATCAGAAAAAGACAAAAGTGATAATAAAAAATATGGCCAGACAACAGAAAGAAAAACTAGAGGAAATAACAGGATTTGAAATTGTAAAGAAGGTTAAGTACTTAGGGGTTTATATTACATCGTCAAATGTGAAATTGTATAAGAATAACTATGAGGTTTTATGGCAAAAAGTTCAGAAGGAGTTGATTGTTTGGAAAAAATTGCAATTATCTTTGCTGGGGAGAATTGCTGCTATTAAAATGAATGTTTTACCTAGATTTTTATTCCTCTTTCAGATGATACCAATAATTAAGAAAGATAAGAATGTTGAGGAATGGCAGAAGGGAATTAACAAATTTATATGGGAAGGTAAAAAGCTAGGGTTAAAATGAAAATAATTCAAGATTCTCGGAAAGGGAGGTTTAAAATGCCTAATTTTAAATTATATTATGAAGCAGCTGCTCTCTCTGCAATAAGTGATTGGTTTAATTTAACAGAGGACAGAATTTTGAATATAGAAGGTTATGATTTGCTATATGGATGGCATGCATATTTAATTTATGACAAAAAGTGGATAAGGCCTTTAAAAATCATGTGCTAAGAACTGCTCTTCATGTGTTTGGAAAAATACTCTTATAAACTAAATTATAAGGTTCCTATATGGGCAAGTCCTAGACATACAATAGAGAATATAAATATAGAACAGAATCAGGAAATGATTACATATAAAGATCTTTTGTATACTGAAAGAGGTAATTTGCAATTAAAATCTCTGCAAGTATTAAAGAGGAAGGAAAAATTATACTTGGTTTCAATATGAGCAACTACGTGCTAGATGGAAGGAAGATCAGAAAATTGGTATAGAGCAGAACGAGGGAAATTTGGTAAAGCAAATTAGAAATCAGTCTCAGGAGCATATAAAGAGATTGTATAATGTGTTACTTGAAATAGATTCTGAAAGGGACTTGGTAAAGGACTGTATGATAAAGTGGGCACAAAATTTTCAGGAGCCAAGATTATTGGAAACTTGGGAAAAAATTTGGGTTAGAAATGTTAAATTCACGCAGGCACAGAATCTGAGGGAAAATTTTTATAAAATGTTTTATAGATGGCATTTAGATCCTAAAAAAATATCGTGTATGTATCCAGATATGCAAGCAAAATGTTGGAGATGTAATTGTGATGACGCTACATGTTTTCACATTTGGTGGACTTGTAAGGATATAAAGGCCTTTTGGATAAAAATTTGGTGGATCTTACAAAATGCAATTTTTTTTGTTGGGAATTATTACGGATTGTACAGTAATTAAGACTAAATTGATTTTAAATCTAATAACAGCAGCAAGATTACTAATAGGACAATACTGGAAGAAAAAAGAAGTACCTACAATAGAAAAATGGATATTGAAGGTTGCCAATTTGGCTGAGATGGCGAAGATATCAGCCTTTTTGAAAGACAATACGCAAGAAAGATACTTAAAGGAATGGAAAAAATGGATTGACTATATTCAACGTAGATATCAGACTAAGAGTTATCAGACTGTTTTTGAATGATTATGATGTATTATTTTTGAGTGTTTTCGGGGGAAGTTAGGAATTGATGATTGTAGGGGTATAATTAAGTTGGGATGAAATTTTTTTAGCATATGTTTGTTTTATTTTTAACTATACCTTGTGTTCATTCCGGGAAGTCGGGGGAGGGGTTGTGAAGGAGGGAGGAGGGGGAAGGGGAAAAATTTTTTTGTTGGGAATTATTACGGATTGTACAGTAATTGAGACTAAATTGATTTTAAATCTAATAACAGCAGCAAGATTACTAATAGGACAATACTGGAAGAAAAAGAAGTACCTACAATAGAAGAATGGATATTGAAAGTTGCCAATTTGGCTGAGATGGCGAAGATATCAGCCTTTTGAAAGACAATACGCAAGAAAGATACTTAAAGGAATGGAAAAATGGATTGACTATATTCAACGAGATATCAGACTAAGAGTTATCAGACTGTTTTGAATGATTATGATGTATTATTTTTGATTGTTTTGGGGAAGTTAGGAATTGATGATTGTAGGGTATAATTAAGTTGGGATGAAAATTTTTATAAAATGTTTTATAGATGGCATCTAGATCCTAAAAATTATCGTATGTATCCAGATATGCAAGCAAAATGTTGGAGATGTAATTGTGATGACGCTACATATTTTCACATTTGGTGGACTTGTAAGGACATAAAGGCCTTTTGGATAAAAATTTGGTGGATTTTACAAAATGTTTTGAAAAAGAAGATAAAGTTCCTGCAATTTTTGTTGGGAATTATTACGGATTGTACAGTAATTGAGACTAAATTGATTTTAAATCTAATAACAGCAGCAAGATTACTAATAGGACAATACTGGAAGAAAAAGAAGATAAAGTTCCTGCAATTTTTTTGTTGGGAATTATTACGGATTGTACAGTAATTGAGACTAAATTGATTTTAAATCTAATAACAGCAGCAAGATTACTAATAGGACAATACTGGAAGAAAAAGAAGTACCTACAATAGAAGAATGGATATTGAAAGTTGCCAATTTGGCTGAGATGGCGAAGATATCAGACTAAGAGTTATCAGACTGTTTTGAATGATTATGATGTATTATTTTTGATTGTTTTGGGGAAGTTAGGAATTGATGATTGTAGGGTATAATTAAGTTGGGATGAAATTTTTTTGTTGGGAATTATTACGGATTGTACAGTAATTGAGACTAAATTGATTTTAAATCTAATAACAGCAGCAAGATTACTAATAGGACAATACTGGAAGAAAAAGAAGTACCTACAATAGAAGAATGGATATTGAAAGTTGCCAATTTGGCTGAGATGGCGAAGATATCAGACTAAGAGTTATCAGACTGTTTTGAATGATTATGATGTATTATTTTTGATTGTTTTGGGGAAGTTAGGAATTGATGATTGTAGGGTATAATTAAGTTGGGATGAAAATTTTTATAAAATGTTTTATAGATGGCATCTAGATCCTAAAAATTATCGTATGTATCCAGATATGCAAGCAAAATGTTGGAGATGTAATTGTGATGACGCTACATATTTTCACATTTGGTGGACTTGTAAGGACATAAAGGCCTTTTGGATAAAAATTTGGTGGATTTTACAAAATGTTTTGAAAAAGAAGATAAAGTTCCTGCAATTTTTTTGTTGGGAATTATTACGGATTGTACAGTAATTGAGACTAAATTGATTTTAAATCTAATAACAGCAGCAAGATTACTAATAGGACAATACTGGAAGAAAAAGAAGTACCTACAATAGAAGAATGGATATTGAAAGTTGCCAATTTGGCTGAGATGGCGAAGATATCAGACTAAGAGTTATCAGACTGTTTTGAATGATTATGATGTATTATTTTTAAATTCTTTCTTCATTTTTTCCAATCAACTCTTTCACTTCTTTTAAATCCTCTTTCAAATAATAATAATAATAATAATAATAATAATAATAATAATAATAATAATAATAATAATAATAATAATAATAATAATAATAATAATAATAATAATAATAATAATAATAATAATATTTTAATTTTTATACCGCCCTTCTCCCGAAGGACTCAGGGCGATGAACAGCCAAATAAAACAATACAATATATTACAATAAAAACTATTTAAAAAACTTATTCAATATGGCCTAAATTTAAATATAAAATATATAATATAAAATAAACCTCATTTAAAATCAAATTAAAAACCCCTATTAAGCCAGTCCTACTCGGAAGAATAGATACGTCTTCAGCTCGCGGCGAAAAGTCCGGAGGTCAGGAAGCTGTCGAAGTCCTGGGGGAAGCTCGTTCCAGAGGGTAGGTGCCCCCACCGAGAAGGCTCTCCCCCTGGGGGTCACCAGCCGACACTGTTTGGCTGATGGCACCCTGAGGAGACCCTCTCTATGGGAGCGTACTGGTCGGTGGGAGGCATGTGGTAACAGAAGGCGATCCCGAAGATATCCCAGTCCTATGCCATGGAGCGCTTTAAAGGTGGTAACCAGCACCTTGAATTGCACCCAGAAGACCACAGGTAGCCAGTGCAGCCTGCGCAGGATTGGTGTTATATGGGAGCCATGAGTGGCTCCCTCTATCACCTGCGCAGCTGCATTCTGGACCAACTGAAGCCTCCGGGTGCTCCTCAAGGGGAGCCCCATGTAGAGAGCATTGCAGTAGTCCAGGCGAGAAGTGACGAGGGTGTGAGTGACCGTGCATAAGGCATCCTGGTCTAGAAAGGGGCGCAACTGGCGGACCAGGTGAACCTGGTAAAAAGCTCTCCTGGAGACGGTCGCCAAATGATCTTCAAAAGACAACCGTCCATCCAGGAGAACACCCAGATTGCGCACCCTCTCCATTGGGGCCAATGATTCGCCCCCAACAGTCAGCCGCAGTTGCAGCTGGCTGTACCGGGATGCTGGCATCCACAGCCACTCAGTCTTGGAGGGGTTGAGCTTGAGCCTGTTTCTCCCCATCCAGACCCGCACGGCCTCCAAACATCGAGACAACACTTCGACAGCTTCATTGGGGTGGTCAGGGGTGGAAAAGTACAGCTGGGTGTCATCCACGTACAGTTGATAACTCACCCCAAAACCACTGATGACCTCACCCAGCGGCTTCATATAGATGTTGAACAGGAGAGGCGAGAGAACCGACCCCTGTGGCACCCTACAAAGGAGCCTCCTCAAGGTCGATCTCTGACCCCCTGCAAACACCGTCTGCGATCAGTCAGAGAGATATATTAATTAATTATAGATAGGATGAGAACCACCGAAACACGGTGCCTCCCACTCCTAAACTCCCCAACCATCGCAGCAGGATACCATGGTCGATGGTATCAAAAGCTGCTGAGAGATCTAGGAGAACCAGGGCAGAGGAATAACCCCTATCCCGGGCCCTCCAGAGGTCATCCACCAACGTGACCAAAACTGTCTCTGTGCTGTACCCGGGTCAGAAACCAGACTGGATCGGGTCTAGATAGACAGATTCATCCAGGTACTGGGATAACTGATTTGCCACCACACTCTCAACAACCTTCGCCACAAAGCAAAGGTTGGAGACTGGACGATAGTTACCCAAAACAGCTGGGTCCAGGGAGGGCTTCTTGAGGAGGGGCCTCACCACCGCCTCTTTCAAGGCGGTGGGAACAACACCCTCCCCCAAGGAAGCATTAACAATTCCCTGGAGCCAGCCTCGTGTAACCTCCCGGGTGGCCAGCACCAACCAGGAGGGACACGGGTCCAATAAACATGTGGTGGCATTCAGCTGCCCCAGCAACCTGTCCATGTCCTTGGGAGCCACAGGATCAAACTCCTCCCAGATGGTCTCAACAAGACTAGCCTCCGTCACCTCACCTGAAACTACCCAATTTTGGTCCAGACCATCCCGAAGCTGAGCGATTTTGTCAAACAGATACCTGCTGAAATCCTCAGCACAATCCTGTAAGGGATCATCACACCCCTCCTGGTGAAGGAGGGAGCGAGTCACCTTAAACAGGGAGGCTGGGCGGTTCTCTGCTGACGCAATGAGGGTAGAAACATAGGCCTGCTTGGCCTCCCTCAATGCCACTAGATAGGTCTGGGTAAAAGACCTAACTAGTGTACAGTCGGCTTCAGAATGGCTGGACCTCCAAGCGCTCTCTAGGTGTCTTCTCCGGCGCTTCATCTCCCTCAGCTCCTTGGAGAACCAAGGAGCTGGTTGAGACCTACGCCGGGTCAGAGGCCGCAAAGTTCCCAGACCGCAACAAGCTCCTTGGCCGAGCTGTGGGCCAGATCGCCAGGGAACGGCCCAAGCTCCATCAGGAACCTCTCCGGGTCCATCAGTCGCCTGGGACGGAACCAATGCATTGGTCCCGTCTCCCTGCAGTGTTGAGTGGCAGTCTGAAAGTCCAGACGAAGGAGAGAGTGATCTGACCATGACAAAGATTCAGTGACTAATTCTTGTACTTCCAGATCACTCAACCACTGTCCAGAGACAAAAATAAGATCCAGTGTGCTTCCCCCAACGTGGGTGGGGCCGTCAACTAGTTGGGTTAGGTCCATGGCCATCATGGAGGCCATGAACTCCCGAGCCGCCGTTGATGACACATCGGCTGATGGCAAGTTGAAGTCCCCCATGACCATAAGCCTAGGGGTATCAACCGCCATCCCGGCTATCATCTCCAGCAACTTGGGCAGGGCTGTTGCCACGCAGCAAGGAGCCAGGTACGTGATCAACAAGCCCACCTGCATCCTACGCCCCCACTTCACGTAAAGGGATTCACAACCGGTTATCTGAGGTACAGTGGCCTCCATCGGCTCTAGACTCTCTTTAATAACCACTGCCACCCCTCCACCCCTACCTTGGGCCCTTGGCTGATGAAATGCCCGGAAACCCAGTGGACACATCTCCACCAGGGTAACCCCCCCTTCAATGCCCAACCAAGTCTCCGAAATGCCCATAAGGTCCGCAGCCCCCCCCATATAAGATCATAAATCAGGGGGGCTTTATTTACTACGGACTACGAAATTATCACGAAGTGTCTGTATAAGATTTTTTAAATCCATCACCTCGGATGTTTTTTGTGTTTCTGTCATGGAGGGTTTGCTCCTGAATGCAAATGTGCTGTAAATTTCTTCATCTCAAAATTTATGGTTTATTTATAATCCAAATATCTAATCCTCCCCGTTGGGTGGATTAGAAAAAATAAAAATTTAAGAAGATGGGGAAAAACCCAGTCACCCCCCCAAAAAGAATACAAAAAATACTGCCAATTAAGTAACAGGGACCCCCCCCCCGAAAAATGTAAAACAATCCTGAGAAAAAAAGAAAAAAGAAAAAAGAAACAAAAACTAATACATGATGAAAAAATAAAAATTAGTACTCAATTATCCTTCTTCAGGCTGTTCTTGCCTTAATCCAAATTCTAAACAAGCCACCTCTTTTTCCAGTCAAGGAGAGAGAGAGAGAGAGAGAGAGAGAGAGAGAGAGAGAGAGAGAGAGAGAGAGAAAGGAGGAATGCAAGCCAAATTAAACAATTTTATCCACACATTGTTCCCATTTGTCACTAATAAGTAAAAAAAAGAGGAAGAAAAAAAATCCAACAAAAACCCAAAACAGTTCCAAAACAAAATACTTCTAAGAGCTCAAAAACGCAAATAAAAAGAAA
Source organism: Ahaetulla prasina (assembly GCF_028640845.1). Classification (NCBI taxonomy): domain Eukaryota; kingdom Metazoa; phylum Chordata; class Lepidosauria; order Squamata; family Colubridae; genus Ahaetulla; species Ahaetulla prasina. The sequence continues at coordinate 82,968,091 of NC_080542.1, read as the reverse complement.
AAAAGTTTAAAAAAGTAAAAACAAAATCAACACTCCAAACTCTTCTTTTCTCTCTAACATGTCTTTCTCTCTTGCACATCTGCTTTCTTATCAGTCTAGCCAGTGCTGTCAAGATCAACTTTAAAACTTATCGTTAACTCAAAGCCTTTTTTTCTTCTGCCACTAGATGGCACTGCAGTATATTTCATTCAATAAGACAAAACTTTTAAAACTTCAGTTCTTTTCAGCCATTTCTATTCAGTATTCACTTCAAATTTATTTATAACCATTCCATTTTTTTTGTAAAAAAATACTCAATCAGTTGTCTATCTCCTCTTGGTTAATCTGCTCTTTTAAATCAATTCCCAATCACTTTCTTTAACTCATTCAGGAAAAACTTTTTTCCTTTGGACTTTTGCTTTCCTCGCCGCCCAAATACTGGAAATGGAGAGCCGATACACACCTCTTTGCTTTAAGCCACTTTTCCATTCTATTTTTATTTTAAGTGGGCATGAAGACAAACTTTTATTAAGAAATCTAAATTCTCACCCAGATGACACACTCTGTCTTTGCTTTCTTCTTTCCGTTGTGACCAACCCAACTTCTTAGCAGCTTCTATGGCCGCTATCTCCGACGTCCAGTTTGAGGAAATTTTTCTGATCAACCAGGGAGTTTGCAATCTGTGCTTCTCTTGTTCGTCATCCCTAGAAGATGACTTAGGCCACTTAAGACCTCCAAACAGCGGAGATGTCAGTGGTTCTTCAGGAGTCCCCGAAGAATGTGTTGTCTTGTGCAATGCTGGCCATGCCTCCACCCTTCCATTCCAAAGTAGGCAGGAAATCATGCCACATCTACCATATACGCCACAATATGCCTGCAATGGTCTATGCTGGGCTGCTGTCTATACGGGTAGACCTCAGTAGAACTGCTTTATTTAGCAACTTTTTGAAGTTATGATGGCACTGAAAAAAATGACTTTATGACTGGTTCTTGCACTCATACCAATTGTAGTATTCTTGCTGTCATGGGATCAAAGTTTGGGCACTTAACAACTGGCAGCTTCCCATGGTCAGGTGATCACCATTTGTGTGCTTCCCAGCTTACTTCCAACAAGCAGATTCAATGGGAAGACTGGTATAAAATTGCAAGTCAGTCATGTGACTATTTGCTAAGCATCTGTGAATGTTTTGCTTAATGAACACAGCAGAAGTGAAGTTGTAAGTCCATTGCACATGATGTTTTAGTTAATGAACATGCCATTAGTGATGGAGTTGCCAGTTCCAATTGTGGTTGTTAAAACAAAAGCTGCCTATGCAGTTTTTTATTGTCTCTTTTTTAAAAATACAAATAATACAAACATATTACATACAGATCTAATTACAAAAAAAGAAAGGAAAAAGGAAAAGGAAAAAAAAACCCAAATATTACAGTGCACCTTCCACACCCTTATATTCCCCCCCCCCTATATTTCTTCATCTATAGCAACTAAAAGATATACAAAATACTCCAATTGTGTCCTTATACCAGTGGTGAAATCTGAACCAGTTTACTACCGGTTCGTGTGCATGCGTAGTGCTCACCACGCACCAAATGTGATGTGCATGCATGCAGTGCATGGCAAAAGGAGGCATGCGATAAGTAGAACACAATGCGCAGGTGTGTGTGTGATCAACTGTGTCGCGCAAACTTTTTTTTACTTTTAAAAGCATTTTTTTAACAACCTATTCGGCCAAAGAGGTTATAAAAAATGCTTTTAAAAGTAAAAAGAAGGCTGTGATGATTGCGCAACTTAGCTGGAATCATCAGAGCCTTTTTTTAACCTAAAAGCATTTTTTACAACCTATTCAGCTGAATAGGTTGTAAAAAATGCTTTTAAAAGTAAAAAATGCTTTTAAAAGTAAAAAAAAGGCTGTGATGATTGCGCGACTCAGCTGGAATCATCAGAGTCTTTTTTTAACCTAAAAGCATTTTTTACAACCTATTCAGCTGAATAGGTTGTAAAAAATGCGTTTAAAAGTAAAAAATGCTTTTAAATGTAAAAAAAGGCTCTGACGATTGCGCAGCTCAGCTGTGATCATCAGAGCCTTTTTTACTTTTTAAAAGCATTTTTAACAGCCTCTTCAGCTGAAGAAGTTGTAGAAAAAATGTTTTTAAAAGTAAAAAAAAACCTCTGACAATCAGGCAACTCAGCTGGGATTGTCAGAGCCTTTTAAAAGTTTTTTTACAACCTATTTGGCCAAAGAGATCTTCACCATGGTTACAAGATAGGGTGCAAAATGTAAAATGTGAGGACAGTTGTAAGTGTGAGGACTGGTCAAAAGTGTGAGCACAGGTCAAAAATAAGTTTTTCAGCACTCTGAGTAGTCCCTATCATATAGGGACTACCCAGAGCGCTGAAAAAAGTGATTTCTGACAGGTTCTCACACTTTTGACCAGCCCTCACACTTACGTGAGTCCTCATGTCCTCATCATTTATGCCTGTTGCAGCATTCTTAATAACCATGTCATCATTTCACAACTGTAGTGTTTCATGTGACTGGGTGGGCATGGGCAGGTGGTCATGTGACATAGCTTCTTTGCTCTAATGACAGTTTGCTGCAACGTTTGTAAGTGTGAAAAATGTCACTTTTTCAGTGCCATGCTTGTTAAACCAATTAGCAGAACAAATCCATTCTCCCTTCCCCCTTTCTCTCCTTCATCTCTCTTTCTCTCCTTCATCTTTCTCCCCCTCTTTTTCTTCATCTCTTTCTCTCTTCTTTCTCTCCATGTCTCTTTCTCCCCATCTTTCTCCCCTTCATCTCTCTTTCTCTCCTTCATCACTTCCCCCCCTCTTTCTCTCCATCACTCTTTCTCTAGATGGGGTAGGGTAGGCTGGTGCCATGTGGGTGGGAGGTGGCTGCAGGACAGTCCTGCTGGGTCGGCCGCAGGCCGAACTGATTGACACACACCTTGCTGCCCACCCGATCCAAGTGCCTCACTATCCACGTGGCTGCCGACCGCAGCCTACCCCCATCCAAGTGCCTCGCTAGTGGCTGGCAGTCGCGTGGCTAGCGAGGTGCTTGGATGGGGGTAGGCTGTGGTTGGCAACCGCATGGCCAACAAGGCATTTGGATGCAGGTAGGCTGCAGTTCGTGGCCAGTGAGGCACTTGGATCGGGTGGGCAGCGAGGCACTTGGATGGGGGTAGGCTGCGGTCAGCACTTGGATCGGGTTGCTAGTGAGGCGCTTGTATGGGGTAGCCAACAGCTCGTGGCTGCTACCCACCCAATCCAAGCACCTCGCTAATGGCTGGCAGCCACGTGGCCAGTGAGGCGCTTGGATCGGGTGGCTAGCAAGGCATTTGGATGGGGGTAGGCTTCCAGATGGCCAGTGAGGCGCTTGGATTGGGTAGCCAGTGAGGCGCTTGGATGGAATAGGCTGCAATCGGCAGCCACGTGGCCAATGAGGTCGTTGGATAGGGTAGTTTGCGGCTGGCAGCCGGACGAGCACAGGTCGACCACCTTTCCCAGTCCTTCTTCCCCTTGGGCAGCACTTGGCTGTACTTGCCTCTTCTGCTGCTGAATTGGTCAGGGCAGTCTGAAGTGGGCAGTCCAAGGTGGGGAACAGAGTGGGAGACCACGGCAAAGGTAGGAAAGCAGGCTGGGCCACGTGGTCAAGGAGCCAAAGAATAGCTAAAGCTATGCCTCAGTGTGTCACTAAGGCAAACTGTGCAACACTGCAAGCGAGGCCAGTAAGTAGTGGTGGGATGGGGTGGGGCGAGGGGCAGGTGAGCCAAAAATTTAACAAATGGTTCAGTGTGCTTCAAGGCCAGTAAGTAGTGGTGCAGAGTGGCGGGGCAAGGGGCAGGCGAATGGTTCAGCCGAACCACCTAGAACCGGCAGAATCCCACCACTGGGTATTAGGTACCACCTCCATATCACTTTATATCCATTTTCCTTAACTCTAACTGACATATTCTTATATACTCTTCTATTCCAAATATTTTTCCAATCATTACCATTTATTTCTCCTAAATCTGATTCCCAAATTAATTTTAAACCTTTTGCCTGCTCTTCTAATTCAGTTATATTCTATATATTTTCCCAATTCTTCCTTTACCTATGTATTCTTCATTCACCTCACATTCTTTTATAATCATTTCAAATTTTGTTAACTGTCTATCTTTCTCCTCGAGCCTTTCTTCCACTTTTATCCAAACCATGATAATTTTACTTTCTCATATTTATGAGAAAGGAGAGGAGGGAGAGGGAGGCCAGAACCGTGGCTGAGGTTTGTCCCCTCTTGTGGCCTGTTTGTCATCGAATGGCCCCTGGTGGCCTGGCTTGCTCCATCGTATTTTCCTTTGTGGCCTTATGGCCTGGCTTGCTCCATTTTATTTCCGCCCCCCCCTATCCCGGACCATGGGTCATCTAAACTGGGCGGTCATGCATGTCCATCTGCGGGATGGAGTGGATTGGACTGGATTGGACTAGCTTGGACTGGTCTAGGGACTTGGGCAGACCGCTAGCCATGTCTACCTGATTAAGATCTATTGTAGAACTGCTTTCCATAGGCACGCTATGGAGACTGTCGGCCTGTCTGTTCCTGTTTTGTCATCGCTATCCGGTTCCTGCTCCATTTGTCCTTTGACCAACTGGACTCCCGCTGGAAGACTCACCATTTCTATTACTTTGGGATTTTACCACCTTAGCATCCCTACGATTCGCACTTTCCTATGCGCCACACTGCACGTGAACTCTGCGCCTGCAGTGCCCCCGCCTCGCAGGAATGGCCCATATCGCTACCAAGGGCCGGCCTCAATGACGGGTCTTGGGACCCACAGAGGTGGCATGCGAGAAGAAAGAGCCTTTGGGGTTTTTTAGATAGGGCATTTTTAAGGGGTGGGAGGGGTAGGGCGGGTGATGGGGGTAGCCCGTCGGGAGGGAAACCAGTTCCAGCGCATGCTCGTGGCGATTTTCAAATGGGTTCGGAGGTTATGGGGGGGGAGGGTGTTCCTTTGTGTGAGGGTGAGTCTATTGGCACGGTAAGTGGGAGGGGCAGATATGGCGGAAGGGGGGGATCGTATCGACATAGGGAGTCACGCGTTCGATGTATGCAGGCGATCGCGTGCCCCGATCCCCCTAACTTTACCCGTTCCCCGGATGGTCAGGACCCTCAGAGCCTGGACCTTCGTCTGATGTTATGCAACGCACGGTCCGTGGCCAATAAGGCCCCCCTAATACATGATCTAATTCAGGGGGGTGCCGCGGATATTATAGGTGTTACGGAGACCTGGTTGGGCAATGAAGGGGGTGTGCCCCTGGTTGAGATGTGCCCACCGGGTTTCCGTGCATTCCATCAGCCGAGGGCCCAGGGTAGGGGTGGAGGGGTGGCGGTTGTGATTAAAGAGAGTCTAGAGCCGAGGGAGACCACTGTACCTCAGATAGCCGGGTGTGAATCCCTCTTTGTGAGGTGGGGTCATAGATGTCAGATGGGCTTGCTGGTCGCGTACCTGGCTCCTTGCTGCGTGACAGCTGCCCTGCCCGAGCTCCTAGAGGTGCTTGCCGGGGTGGCGGTGGAGACCCCCAGACTTTTAGTCATGGGAGACTTTAACCTGCCATCTGCCGGCTCGTCATCGACGGTAGCTCGGGAGTTCATGGCTTCCATGACGGCCTTGGACCTGACTCAAGTAGTGGATGGCCCCACTCACATCGGGGGTGGCACACTGGACCTGATTTTTGTCTCTGGTCAATGGTTGAGAGATCTGGACTTGAAGGAAATAGTCATTGAACCTTTGTCATGGTCAGATCACTCTCTCCTTCGCCTGGACTTTCTGACCGCTACCCAACATCGCAGGGAGACGGAACCATTACGTTGGTACCGTCCCAGGCGCCTGATGGACCCAGAGAGGTTCCGGACGGAGCTTGGGCCATTTCCTGAGGGTCTGGCTCACGGCACGGCAGAGGAACTGGCTGCAGCCTGGGAACGGGCTGCGGCCGGGGCTTTAGACCGTGTCGTGCCTTTGCGGCCTCTGACCCGCGAGATCCCAACCGGCTCCTTGGTTCTCCGAGGAGCTGAGGGGATGAAACGCCGGAGAAGACGCCTAGAGAGTTCCTGGAGGTCCAGCCGCTCAGAGGTTGATCGGACACTAGTTAGATCCTATACTAGACCTACCTAGTGGCACTGAGGAAGCGGCGTTGCTCGCCTCCTCCTCATTGCGCCGGCAGATAACCGCCCAGCTGCCCTGTTTGGTGACCCGCCCTCCTTCACCAGGGGAGCGGGATGACCATGCAGGGGCGTGCTGAGGAGTTTAACGTTATCTATACGATAAAATCGCTCAGCTGAAGGACGGTCTGGACCAAGATTGCAGCGATTCGGACGGGCGTCTGAGGCGGTCTTGGTGATGTTGTGTGGGATGAGTTTGACCCTGTGACTCCGAGGACATGGACAGGTTGCTGGGTAGATTGAATGCCACCACATGTTTACTGGACCCGTGCCTCCTGGCTGGTGCTGGCCACTCAGGAGGTGACACGAGGCTGGCTCCAGGGGATTACGAGTGCTTCTTTGTTGGAGGAGTCTTTCCGGCCGCCTTGAAAGAGGCGGTGGTGAGGCCCTCCTCAAGAAGCCTTCCTGACCCGCTGTTTTAGGTAATTATCGTCAGTCTCCAACCTTCCGGCGAAGGTTGTAGAGAGTATGGTGGCATATCAGTTTCCCCTTCACCTGGAGGAAACTGTCTATCTGGACCCGTTCAGTCCGGCTTCCGGCCGGTTACAGCACTGAGACGGCTTTGGTCGCGTTGGTGGATGATCTCTGGAGGGCCAGGATAGGGGTTATTCCTCTGCCCTGGTCCTATTAGACCTCTCAGCGGCTTTCGATACCATCGACCATGGTATCCTGCTGCGCGGTTGGGGGATTGGGAGTGGAGGCACCGCTTATCGGTGGTTCTCCTCCTATCTCTCCGACCGGTCGCAGACGGTGTTGACGGGGCAGAGGTCGACCCGCGGCGCCTCACTTGTGGGGTGCCGCAGGGTCGATTCTCTCGCCTTCTGTTCAACATCTATATGAAGCCGCTGGGTGAGATCATCAGTGGCTTCGTGTGAGGTACCAGCTGTACGCTGATGACACCCAGCTGTACTTTTTCCACACCGGGCCACCCCAATGAAGCCATCAAGTGCTGTCCCGGTGTCTGGAAGCCGTGCGGGTCTGGATGGGGAGGAACAGGCTCAAGCTCAATCCTCCAAGACGGAGTGGCTGTGGATGCCGGCATCCCGGTACAGTCAGCTGAGTCCGGCTGACTGTCGGGAGCGAGTCATTGGCCCCGATGGAGAGGGTGCGCAATTTGGGCGTTCTCCTGGATGAGCGGCTGTCTTTTGAAGACCATTTGACGGCCGCTCCAGGAGAGCTTTCCACCAGGTCCGCCTGGTGCGCCAATTGCGCCTTTCTAGACCGGGATGCCTTGTGCACAGTCACTCACGCCCTTGTGACGTCTCGTCTGGACTACTGCAATGCTCTCTACATGGGGCTCCCCTTGAGGGGCATCCGGAGGCTACAGTTAGTCCAGAATGCAGCTGCGCGGGTGATTGAGGGAGCCCCTCGTGGCTCCCGAGTGACACCTATCCTGCGCCGGCTGCACTGGCTACCTGTGGCCTTCCGGGTGCGCTTCAAGGTGTTGGTGAATGTCTTTAAAGCGCTCCATGGCATAGGGCCGGGATACTTACGGGACCGCCTGCTGCTACCGAATACCTCTCACCGACCCGTGCGCTCTCACAGAGAGGGGCTCCTCAGGGTGCCGTCGGCGCGACAGTGTCGTCTGGCGACGCCCAGGGGAAGGGCCTTCTCTGTGGGGGCTCCCGCCCTCTGGAACGAACTCCCCCCAGGACTTCGTCAACTTCCGGACCTCCGAACCTTTCGCCGCGAGCTTAAAACCTACTTATTCATCTGCGCTGGACTGGGTTAGTGTTTTAATGGGTTTTAATGGGTTTTTAGCTCTAAATTTTAATCCTGGCCAATTTTAATAAGTTTTTTAATTGTATTTTAATTTGTATTTATTGTATTGTATTTTTACCTGGCTGTGAACCGCCCTGAGTCCTTCGGGAGAAGGGCGGTATACAAATTTAAATAATAAATAAATAAATAAATAAATAATAAATCTATTTTATCTTTTATATCTTTCTTTAACTTTTCATAATTTATTTTCTTTAACTCTTGAATATTTTTGGGTGTCAATACCTAAATATTTAATACTATCTACTATATTTAATTTATATTTTCCTTTCAATACCTCCACTTCTTCTTTACTATGGTTATATAACATCATTTCTGATTTTTCCCAGTTTATTTGTAGTCCACTATATTTCCCAAATTCATTCAGGTGTAAATATATCCTCTCTATAATAACTACGGGATTTTGAAATGTTAATAATGTATCATCTGCAAATAAATTTTAGTTTTCTTCTGTACACCAATTCTTTCAATCAATGACTCTTCCCTAATTGTATTTGCCAAAACCTCCATCAATAATGCAAATAAAACTGGGGATAAAGGGCAACCCTCTCTCGTCCCCCGGTTTATTTATTTATTTTTATTATTTATTTATTTATTAAATTTTTATACCACCCTTCTCCCGAAGGACTCAGGGCGGTGTACAGCCAGAGATAAGACACAGAATATATACAATTAAAACCAACAATTAAAACGTAACAAATTGCAAAAGGCTGATTATTTAAGAATTTGAATTTAAAATTTTAAAAATAGCAATAAAACCCCAAATTAAAATCAAAACTATTATGCCAGTCCCGCTTGAATAAATAAGTGTGTTTTTAGCTCACGACGGAAGGTCCGAAGATCAGGCACTTGACGTAGGCCAGGGGGAAGTTCATTCCAGAGCATCGATGCTCCCACAGAGAAGGCCCTACTCCTGGGGGCCGCCAGCCGACACTGTTTGGCGGACGGCACCCTGAGGAGACCCTCTCTGTGAGAGCGTACGGGTCGGTGGGAGGCATAGGGTAACAGCAGGCAGTCTCGTAAGTAAGTTTAAGATTATTGTCTCTGTAACCAGTGATGGGATTCTGCCAGCTCTAGGCGGTTTGGCAGAACCGTTTGTTAAATTGCCGGTTCGCCCCACCCCTTGCCCCTCCCCTCCCCTCCCCACCATTACTTCCCGATGTCTGTCAGCAACCGCGTGGCGCTTGGATCGGGTGGGCTGCGGGGCCACCGACCGAAGCAGGCTTCCATCCAAGGGTCTCTCTACAGACTCTACAGCCGGAATAAAATACAAAATATATACAATTAAAAGAAATTAAAATAAACTATTACTAAACGGCCGGTAATTTAAAAGATTTAAAAATTTAAAATATTACTAAAACCCCAATTTAAAATCAACTATTTATGCTAGTCCTGCTTGAATGAATAAATATGTTTTTAGCTCACGACGAAAGGTCCGAAGATCAGGCACTTGACGTAAGCCAGGGGGGAGTTCATTCCAGAGCGTCGGTGCTCCCACAGAGAAGGCCCTACTCCTGGGGGCCACCAGCCGACATTGTTTGGCGGACGGCACCCTGAGAAGGCCCTCTCTGTGAGAGCGTACGGGTCGATGGGAGGCATAAGGTAACAGCAGGCGGTCTCGTAAGTACCCGGGTCCTAAGCCATGGAGCGCTTTAAAGGTGGTAACCAGGATCTTGAAGCGCACCCGAAAGACTACAGGAAGCCAGTGCAGACTATGGAGCAGTGGTGTTACATGGGAGCCACGAGCGGCTCCCATTACCACTCGCGCAGCTGCATTCTGGACTAACTGCAGCCTCCGGGTGCACCTCAAGGGCAGCCCCATGTAGAGAGCATTGCAATAATCCAGCCGAGGCGCAGCCTGCTAATTCTGCCTCGACCTGGGTGCAAAAGGGGGGCATGGGAAGCGGAGAGGAATGCAGGCCGCAGAGGGAGCGAGGGAAGGAAGGGAGGGAGGGAGGAAGGAGGGGGTGGTGGGCATAGAAGGAGCGAAGCCCCTCACATTCCTCCACTGGCACTTCTTCCCTTCCCCGCGCCCATCCTAAACCAAGCCCTCCCTTTTCTTCTACACTTCGTCACCCCTCTCCTTGCCCCCTCCTTTTGAAGCCCCCCTTTCGCTATTTCTCTCCCCCTCCTACCCAGCCCCTCATCCTCCTGCCCTCCACCCACTTTTCCCGTTCTCCCCCCACCCCTTCTCCTTGGCCCAGCGGCGTCGCCAGCTCCTTAGGCAGCATCCCTTTTTGCAACGACTTCTGACTTCAGCCACCCATTACTCACTGTGGTCTCTTGTCTCCGTCCCCATCGTAGCCCCCCCTTCTCCTGCATTTCTTTCCTTCCGTTCTTCCCAAACAGCTGGTGCTTCTGCTCCCTCTGGCAACATGAGTTTTCTTTCTTCTTCCTTCTTATCTTTGTGTCTTCTTAACCCCCCAAACTATTTGATTCCTTGCTCATATTTCTCTCCTGCTAACACCCCCCCCCAGCTTTCTCCAGCTTGGAGTTGTAACTGGATGCAAGTAGAGTTTTTTGGGGCTCAGAATGTGGCATGAACCCAGTCGATTTATTGTTCAGAAACTGAGTTAACTTAGAGGCCAGGTTATAAATTCAGCCACAAGGTGTTCCTCTCCCCCCCACCACCTTTGTCTTCTTTGCAAAGCAAAGCCACGTGGCCAGCGAGGCACTTTAATCGCTGGCTAGAGAAATGCTTGGATGCAGGCAGGCTTCGATCGGTGGGGGCTTTAATCGCATGGCACTTGGATTGGGTGGGGAGCAAAGCATGTGTCAATCACCTCAGCCTGCTGCCCACCCAGCAGGACTGCCCTGCGGCCTCCCCGCACCCACGCAGCGCCAGCTTACCCTACCCCATCTGGAGAAAGAGTGATGGAGAGAAAGAGGGGGGCAGAAAATGATGGAGAGAAAGAGAGATGAAGGATAGAAGGGGATAAAGATGAAGAAGAGAAAGGGGGGAGAAAGAGAGATTAAGGAGAGAAAGAGAGAAAGGGAGAGAAAGAGATGGAGAGAAAGAGGGAGGGAGAATGGATTTGTTCTGGTAATTTGTTTAACAAGCATGGCAATGAAAAAATGACTTATGACTGTTCTTCACACTTACGAACATTGTAGCAAACTGTCATTAGGGCAAAGAAGCTATGTTACATGATCACCCCACCTGGTCACATGAAGCACCGCAGTTGTGACATGAGTGACATGGTTATTAAAAATGCTGCAACAGGCATAAATGATGACAGGTCATAAGTGTGAGGACTGGTCAAAAGTGTGAAAACCTGTCAGAAATCACTTTTTTCAGTCCCCTGGGTGGTCCCTATGTGCATAGGGACTACCGAGAGGGCTGAAAAAAATGATTTCTGATAGGTTCTGACACTTTTGAACAGACCTCGCATTTATGACCATTTTCACATTTATGCCTGTTGCAGCATTCTTAACTGTGTCACTCATTTCACAACTGCTTCTCTTCACTACGGTTACAAGATAGGATGCAAAACGTAAAATGTGAGGACAGTCGTAAGTGCGAGGACTGGTCAAAAGTGCAAGGACAGGTCAAAAATAACTTTTTCAGCCCTCTGAGTAGTCCCTTGCACATAGGGACTACCCAGAGGGCTGAAAAAAGTGATTTCTGACAGGTTCTCGCACTTTTGACCAGTCCTCACACTTATGACCAGTCATCATTTATGCCTGTTTGCAGCATTTTGTGCAGAGGGCTGAAAAAGTTATTTCTGACCTGTCCTCACACTTTTGATCGGTCCTCACATCTACGACTGTCCTCACATTTTACATTTTGCGCCCTATCTTGTAACCGTGGTGAAGAGAAGCAGTTGTGAAATGAGTTACATGGTTGCTAAAAATGCTGCAATGGGCATTAATGTGAGGATGGTCATAAGTGTGAGGACCGGTCAAAAGTGCGAGGACTGGTCAGAAATGACTTTTTTAGCCCTCTGAGTAGTTTCTATGCCCATAGCCATGGCCACCCGGTCACATGACCAGCTAGCCACACCCCAAAATAAGCCACGCCCACAGAACCGGTTGTTAAAAAAATTGAATCCCACCACTGTCTGTAACACCAACATTTATGGCTATACTCCAGGGGAGGGTTCCAAATCCCACTGCAACCAGTTTGTTCATGCGCGCACAGAAGTGTCCAGGTGGGTGGGTGGAGCCTCCCGTCACTGCTGCTACATTTCACACCCGATCCAGTGTGAAATGGTAGTAACCCACCAGTGCTATACTTGCTTTATTCTCTGAATATAGTTAATTTATCACTTGTCTAAATTTTTTTCCATAATGTAACTTCTCTAATAATAGCCTCAATGTAGGCCATTCCACGCAATCAAAGACCTTAAATACATCTACTGCTAATACACCTGCCTTTAATTTTTGATTCTTTATATAATAACCTATGTTTAATACCCTTCTTACTATGTCGGACATTTGTCGGCCTCTTATAAATCCACACTGGTCATTTTTAATATAGTTCTCTATAAATAAATACAAGTCCCCCGGCTGGGGAAACAGGAAGCTGCCGCTAAAGATTCCGCTCTTCTTCTTCTTCTTTTATGGCTTTATGGCAGAGCCTGCCAACTTTTTGCAACTTTTAAAACAGGGATCTCCAACCTTGGTCACTTTTAAGACTTGTGGACTTCAACTCCACAAGATTGGAAGATTCCAGTGAGCACGAGAGCAACAGAAAAAGAGAGAAGCTCCTCTGAGTCCAAAGGTCAAATGACAATTATTGCTTAAATATCCCTCGCTACTAGGACTAACAGGTATCCCCACTTTGACGAAGTCCTGAGGATCCTGAGGATATATTCCATGAGTGATAATTCCAGCGTACCGCTCCTCCAAAGCCACCAGCAATTACCGCTCAACTGCCGTTACTACTGCCATCTTGTAACTGCCACTCTCAAAGGCCTGACCACAGATCTGTCACCACCATAGCAGACACCACCACTGGAGCCACATCCGAGAGACTCAGTTGCTCAGGACCGGGTGAGTTGTTGGGTAGGATTGGCACCACCCCCGCTGCACCCCACCCGCCTCCATCACCCCAAGCCTAAAGGACTTTAACTGCCCAAGTTCATCTTTTTAAATTTTCCGCCGAATCTCCACCGTTAACATAGTGGATTGCCAGGTGAAAGTGAAAGAGTGAGAGATAGCAGTTGAGGAAGATTGATTAAGAGAAAGATATTGAAAAGAGTGAGAAATAAAATAAAATAAATAAGAAATATACTTCTTCAATACCAATTACATAATAAATTTAAAAAAATCACTATGCCAGCCAAAAAATCTAACAGATCATCCATTGACGCTGATAAAAACTTAGAAACAAGAATAATAGCAGCTATTGAACAAAACTTAGAAAAAAAATTCTAGCTATTGAACAAAATCTAGAAAAAAGAATACTAGCTATTGAACAAAGCTTAGAAAAAAAAATCCTAACAGTTATTGAACAAAGTTTCACAAATCTGGTAAAACAATTTACAACACAAAAAAATGAATACTCAACTGATCTAAATCTCTTCCCAACTCATCTAACATTACATAATACTCATCCTTCAACTCAACCTAAACAACAAATAACTACTGACCAACTAATTAGAGATGCCATAGAGAGAGGACAAAAAATAAATAATGCAATATTATTTGGACTAGAAAACACAAATGAACCCGATATCACCAAAATTCACAACATAATTGGAAATTATAACTCATCATCCATCTCCCCAAATGAAATATTTGCCATCTCCAGAGATGGACCAGAATATAAAAATAGTGACGGATCAATAGCACCAAGATTCTGCAGAGTCATCTGCATAAACGAGAACAGCAAACACAAGTTCATACATACCATCAACTCACTTGCTAAAACAAACCCTGCCTACAGTAAACGTAGATCATGCTCTGATCTATCTTTCTTGCAGAGGATACATTCTCGTGAACTCCGCACTGAACTTAAACGAAGACAAGACAATGGTGAATCAAACCTATATATTGATTACCGTGCCAATTACATAAAAAATAAATCCTACAATCAAAACTCACCACCAAACCGCCCATCATCCAAAACTTTCAACCAGCCATCCCAATGTTCAATCAAGTAGCCATCACCCAACCATCCATCGAAACTGCCATCCAATCAGCCATCCAACAAACCATTCAACCAGCCATCCGAACAGCTATCCAACAAACCAGCCAGCCAGCCATCCGAACATCCATGCAACCACCCTTCCAACCATCCATCCAACCAACCAACCATATCAACAAACAGTCAAGTACCCAACATCCAAACACTCACCACCCAAAACATCCATCCACCCATCCAACCTCCTATACAACCACCAGTTATACATATCCCTCAACCAACTAATATTCAAAACTAGGTATGCATGCCCCTTACCTCTTTAACACCACTCTCTACAGATTTTAAATGTAAACTGATGAATGCAAGAAGTATTGTTAACAAATTACCTGAACTTATCTTCCTGCTAAAAAGTGGTACATTTGATATTATATTTATTTGTGAAACATGGCTAATCTCATCCCTCCCTGACTCCATCATTTCAAACAAAGAATATCAAGTTCACCGATCAGATCGTAAAAATCGAAGAGATGGTGGAGTGGCTATTTTTTACAAAAAGTCACTGAATCTAAAAAACATTCAAGTTGCACACAAACTTTCTCTTCCTGAAACTATTGTATGTGACCTATCATCTAACATCACACTTCGATTCATACTATGCTACAGAGCCCCTGACTACGACATTACTCATGCTAATATTTTAACCTCACTACTAACATGGGCTACCTCTTGCTCATATCCCCTCATTTTCCTAGGTGACCTAAATTTACCTCTCATTAACTGGACAACAAATGAATGTACAACTGATCCAATCCATACTACAATATACAACGCTGTTACAAACCTAGGTCTTGAACAACTTGTAACTAACAGTACAAGACTTAACAACTGCCTTGACCTCATCTTCTGCAACAACACCAATACCATTTACGGACTACAAATAAAAGAACCCTTTTCCAATAGTGATCACTGCATGATTGACTTTCGTCTTAATATACGTCATGACTTAAATCGTCATATTAATAGCATTCCTAACTACAACTTCAAAAAAGCCAACTATGACCTTATAAACAATGATCTTTCATCTCTGGACTGGCAAAATCTGTTCTCAACCTGTATAACTGCTGAAGACCACTATAGAGTTTTCCTACTTGAAATCAATAGAATCATCAAACTATACGTACCACAAATTACCACCAAGATCAGGAAAAGCAAACTACCCATATCAATAAAAAAGTTTCAATCTAAAAAAAAATCCCTCTGGAAAAGAAACAAAAAGGGCTATGTAGCAAATTTTAAAAATCGCTATAGAACTATATGCAACCAAATAAAAACCGAATGCACAAATTACCACACCAAGCAAGAAGAGGATCTTCTGCGCACAAATTCCAGTCGTGCCTTCTATAATTTTGTTAACAATAAGCTTAAAGACTCTAGATCCATCCCACCACTAAAAGATTCTAACAGCAAAGAATACAATAACGAAACAACTAAAGCAAAGCTCTTTAACAAATTCTTTGGCTCAGTTTTTGTCAACAGTGATGACACATATCCGACATTCCCAAATCATACAAGAAATGAGTATGACGACTTAACAAATATAGATTTTACTGAAGATAATGTTGGAAAAGCTCTTCGCAACTTGAAACCATCTCTATCTATTGGACCTGATGGACTTTGTGCTTACTTCTTAAAAAAACTTTCTAGTAATTTAGCAGAACCCCTAAGTATAATCTTTAATAAAACTTTCACAACCAGTTCCCTTCCCAATTTCTGGTCACTAGCCACAGTCATTCCAATTTTCAAAAAAGGCAACCCCAGCTTAGTTGAAAATTATAGACCAATCTCCCTATGCTGCGTTGCCTGCAAAGTAATGGAATCCATCATCAACCAATCCATTACCTTGCACTTAGAATTACACAACTTACTCTCAAATAAACAATTTGGCTTCAGAAAAAAATTATCATGCAATTTACAACTTCTCCACTGTAAAAACTTATGGACTACAAATCTTGATTTAGGTAAAACAATACATGCAATATACATAGACTTCTGTAAAGCTTTTGACTCAGTAGTACATGATAAACGTCTCCTAAAATTAAAATCCTATGGCATTTCAGGACCCTTACACAACTGGATATCTGCTTTTCTGTCGAACAGACAACAAGTGGTTAAGATTGGTAGTGCTATATCAAATCCTGTTCCTGTCAAGAGTGGCGTTCCTCAAGGCAGCATCCTTGGACCAACACTCTTTATACTATACATTAATGATCTTTGTGATCACATCTCAAATGACTGTGTTCTCATTGCTGATGATTTCAAACTTTTTAACATCATTGACAATTCTACAATTCAAAAAGACCTTGATCATCTAACCGCTTGGTCTAAAATTTGGCAACTAAAAATCTCAACCAGCAAATGCTCAGTCCTACATATTGAAAGAAAAAACCCAATCACTAAGTACATGCTTGATGGACATTACCTCACAGATGACCCCCACCCAGTCAAAGACCTTGGAGTTTTTATATCTAACGATCTAAGTGCCAAAGCCCACTGCAACTATATAGCAAAAAAAGCTCTAAAAGTTGTTAACTTAATTCTACGTAGCTTCTTTTCCAAAAACACCACGCTACTGACCAGAGCATATAAAACTTTTGCTAGGCCAATTCTTGATTACTGCTCGCCTGTCTGGAACCCATACCATATATCTGATATCAATACAGTTGAGCGTGTCCAAAGGTATTTTACGAGAAGAGTTCTTCACTCCACCGTAACCAATAAAATACCTTATTCCACCAGACTTGATATCCTGGGTCTAGAAAACTTGGAACTTCGTCCTCTTCGACAGAACCTGGGTTTAGCTCATAGAATCATCCGTTATAATGTCCTTCCTGCCAATGACTACTTCAGTTTCAACTACAATAACACAAGAGCTACCAACAGATTTAAACTTAATGTCAACCGCACCAGTTTAGATTGCAGAAAACACGATTTCTGTAACAGAATTATCTATGCTTGGAATGCATTACCTGACTTTGTGGTCTCTTCTCATAACCCCAAAAGTTTTATTAAAAATCTATCCACTGTTGACCTCACCACATTCCTAAGAGGACTCTAAGGGGGGTGCATAAGAGCACAAATGTGCCTACCATTCCTGTCCTATTGTTTCTTCCCCTATATATATGTATGCTTATACTACCTTGTTTCTCCTCATATATATGTTTATATATTATATAATCTTTTGTGTTATGCTTGTTATGCTTGTGTATATTGTTATGACAAAATTAAATAAATAAAAATAAAATAAATAAATAAAATTCAATCTATTTGCCAATATTGCTGTAAAAATCTTAGCATCCTGATTAATAAGGGATATTGGTCTGTATGATCCTGGGTTTGTATGATTTTTTACCTGGTTTTGCTATCAGTATTATCAAGGATTGCTTCCAGGAACATGGAATATTTTCCCCTTTCATTATTTTATTAAACATTATCTTCAGCTTCGTCACCAATAGCCCTTTAAATTTTTTATAATATTCTACACCTAATCCATTTAACCCTAGTGCCTTACCTATTTTCAATTTTAATAACTTCCACTATTTCCTTTTCTTCTATTTGTGATTCCATTATTTCTTTATTGTATTCTTGAATTTTACTATTTAAATTCTTTTCTATATATGCCTTCACATTTGTATCATTTTCCTTATATAGCTTTTCAAAGAACTTCTGAAATATCAACAATTTTTCTCTCATCGTATTACAGTTTTCCCCCTTATCATTCTTTATTACTTCAATCAGACTTTTTGTCTTTTTGCCTTGTATGCTTCTAGCCAGCATTCTAAAATTTTTATTACTGTTTTCATAAAATTCCCTGTTTAAATATATTAGATTTATTTAAACATGTTCTATCTCAATATTTTGCAACTCTTTTCTTTTAGCTAATAGTTCTAACATAATCCTATTCTCTCTACTTTTAATATATTTACTCTCTAGTTCCCTAATTTCCTCCTCCAACCATTTTATATATTTCTCTTTTTGTTTTTTAATATTATGAGTACTTTATCCCTAAACCTCGCACTACTGCTTTCATTGCATCCCATATTACACCTGTATTACTCAGGCTGTAAGAAGCCTGTTATTAGAACACAGCAGCCTGCAATTACTGCAGGTTCAAGCCCGGCCCAAGGTTGACTCAGCCTTCCATCCTTTATAAGGTAGGTAAAATGAGGACCCAGATTGTTGGGGGGGGTAATAAGTTGACTTTGTAAATATACAAATAGAATGAGACTATTGCCTTATACACTGTAAGCCGCCCTGAGTCTTCGGAGAAGGGCGGGATATAAATGTAAATAAATAAATAAAAAAAATTACTACCTCCCTCTTCATTTATAGTCCATATTTCTTTTAATTTTTTCTAAAATCTCTTTATTTTTAAAAATCGTCAAATTCATTCTCCATCTACTTGCCTGTTTATAATCACAATCCGTTTCCATATCCATAGTTACCATTGGATGATCCGATATTTTAATTATTTTTATCTCTGCTGTCATTATTTTAGATAATATTTATGGTGTTACAAATATATAATCTATTCTTGTAAAAATTTTATGTCTATCAGAAAAATATGTATAACTCTTTTGATTACCATGTAATTCTCTCTAAACATCTTTCAGTCTTATTTCTATTAATACATTTTCTTAAATCTGTATTGTTATACTTTATTTCTGCTTTTGATGGATTGGATTTGTCAATTTCGCTATCCATAACCATATTATAATCACCTGCCATTATCACATAACCTTTTTTTTACTTCTGTTTCTTTATATACCTTATTATAAAACTCTCTTTGATTTATATTAGGTCTGTACAAGTTTGCTAAGGTAACCTCTTGTCCATAAATCAAGCCTTGAATTATAAGAAATCTTCCCATTTTATCCATTTTTTATGGCTTTATCATAAATTTAAGGGGCACAATGATTCAGTGGCTAAGACGCTGAGCTTATCAATTGAAAGGTCGGCAGTTCAGTGGTTCAAATCCCTAGTGCACATAATGGGGTGAGCTCCCATTATTTGTCCCAGCTTTTGCCAATATAGCAATTCAAAAGCATGTAAAAAATGCAAGTAGAAAAATAGGGACCACCTTTGGTGGAGAGGTAACAGTGTTCCGTGTGCTTTGGCATTTAGTCATGCTGGCCACATGACCATGGAGATGTCTTTGGACAGCACTGGCTTTTTAGCTTTGAAAAGGAGATGAGCACCATCTCCTAGAGCAGTGGTTCCCAACCAGTGTGCCGCGGCACTAAGGGGTGCCGTGAGATCTTTTGAGGGTGCCGGGAACTTTTGAGCTACGAAGATTTTAAATATCTATTTCCTTATAAGGGTGCCGGGAACTTTTGAAAGGCTTTCCAAGGGTGCCTCAAACAAGAAAAGGTTGTGCCTCAAACAAGAAAAGGTTGGGAACCACTGTCCTAGAGCATGTGAAAGGAATGCCTTGCCATTAATTGCCATTGAATTCCCAAAAGTGGTGGCACTGAGGGGGGAGGAGTCGACCCAGCAGCTCCCATGTCCTCATGGTCACTCCCTTACTTAGACATTCTTTGCTCAGCCCCCATGGTACAGTTTTCTCTGGGATGGCTGATAAAGCAGATGTTGCTTAATGTAAGGTGTGCCTCCATTCAAAACTCAAGAAAGGAAAAGCCCAATTTCATGTTTGTAGAGAAGAGGTACTTTTACTGAATTTGAACTGATAGCAATGTAAGAAAAGCAAGATCTGAAGCAAAAGGCGCAAAAGTTACATATTGAAAGTATCCCCAAATCCCTCCCCCAAAGACTCAGGGTAAATGTCCAATCCCCATCCCAATTGCTGTCATGTGGGCAGCATCTTCAGGTGTTTTCATCCATCTGGTATTCCGGGATGGTTGACCTTTTTTTTTTTTTAATTCAAAAAGTTTTACAAAAAAAATCCCCCCCTTTCCCCCCAACCCACCTCCCTTTCCCCTCCCCCCTCCTCCCTGACTTCCTGGAACAAGCACAAGGTATAGTTAAAAATAAAACAAACATATGCTAAGAAAATTTTCCCCCAATTTTCCCTCTCTAGCTCTGAATTCCTCCTAACATAACCAAAATCCTTCAAAAAAAATTAACAATTAACAGTAATAAGATATGTAAAGCAATAGAACAAATTAATCCTAAAGTATTTAAAACCAGCTAAAGCATAAAAATCCAATCCCATTCAGAGAATATCTCCCTTATAGCTTCTATAACCATATAATTTTTCCCCCAGGTCTTTTCTTACATAAGATCTTTCAAGAATATTCTATTTAAAATTCAGTACAACACATTATAAAATTTCAGTACAGAAAATTACAATATCTATTCAACTTTAGGCCTTCCTCGTCAAAATCCAGTATAAATCCAAATATCTAGTCTTTTATGATAGATATAAAACATATAATCAACCCATTTCTTCCAGATCTTCCTCACATATTGTCTTTCAGGGACACTAATATTTTTGTCTGTTAATATTTCAAAACAACCTTGTTTCAAGGATAATACTTTTGTCTCTTGCCATTTTTTTGATGCATTAATCTCTGTCTTTCCTTCATTACTCCTTTTGAAAAGTCAATCACAATATATCCTAGTAGTTCCTTATGTCCAATAATCCACAAATTACTGCCGTATATTTCATCAGTCCAAAAAGAGAACTCTTGGAAAGCATTAACCCTGTGAGTTTTTTCGGTTCGGGAGACAGCCTCCTGTAGCACAAATTCAGGCATTTCATCCAAACTATTTAAAGAAAACTTCTTTACATCAACTTGTTTATTCACGATCATATCTTCATATTTATCCACTTTTGTTTGTATCTCCTCCATTCCATTTTCCAAGTCCTGATTACACTGGTTAATTTCCTCCAAGCTCTCATCCAAAATGTCCCCATTTTTTATCAGTTCGTATTTTTGAATAATTAAATACATTCTTTCTGTGTAATCCTGTATAAAGTCACAAATCCATTCTTCTGAAAGAAACTTCATGGCAAAGTTCTTGCTGAGAATCCCCTTATGAAATACTTAAACAACGTAATATAATCCAACAATCCACAGTCCAACACAATAAGATAAAATCTCCATTCAGTTTCGATTTCGCAGCAAGGCTCCTTTCCTTTCCCTTCCCTTTATCGCTCTACTTTCAGTTGCTCTCAAACGCCATTTTAAACAATTAAAGGAAGGGGGGGAAAATTTTCTCTTTTTAAAGAAGGTGGAAGTCAGAAAGTCAAAAATACTTGCAAACCAATAATAGTTCACTCATGCTTCTTCCGTCTGCTTATAGAAATCCACAAAAAGAAATCAATTGTTAGCAGAAGTGGACACCTTCCTCTTTTCCTGCTTTTGCAGAAGTGCACTGAATACTGGAGATTAAAGGAGGATTCAATGGGATTCAACCTTTCGGGACTTTGCATAACAAAAACAAAGCTCCTAGGGGAATCTACCACTCTCCCCCCCTGCTCTTTCTCTCTCTTTCAACCAGAGAGGGAAATTGAAGCCGGGAACAGCTGTTTGTTGCTGTTTTCACCGGCTTTTACCACATCCAGTGCGGAGTGCCATAAATTAGCACCCAGCAAGAAAGGTGGCGCCAAGCGGAAGTCCAGGATGGTTGACCTTGACTGGGTATAAGCAAGCCCATACAGCTGTGCAGTAAAACAGGAGCAATCTTCCCTATTTGTGTTTTTTTTTTAAATTTACATTTATATCCCGCCCTTCTCTGAAGACTCAGGGCGGCTTACAGTGTGTACAGCAATAGTCTCATTCTATTTATATATTTACAAAGTCAACTTATTGCCCCCCCCCAACAATCTGGATCCTCATTTTACCTACCTTATAAAGGATGGAAGGCTGAGTCAACCTTGGGCCTGGTGGGATTCGAGCCTGCAGTAATTGCAGGCTGCTGTGTTTTAATAACAGGCTATCTTACAGCCTGTTCACATAGGGCATCTCTCTCCAGCTCACATCCCCCCATCCAAATGCCAACCCCCCCCAGCTGATAGCAAACAAGCATCATAAAGGCCGACACCCATTCAGATTGAGAAGGAGGAAAATGTTTCCAGGCAACTAAATACTGTAATTTACCCCTATATTTCCTGGAATCTAAGATCTCTTTGACCTCGAAGTGCTGCTCCCCTTCTATGTGGAAGGGCACAGGAGGGGAAGGTTGATCTGGTAAGAGAGAGGAAGTATGTTCAGGTTTCAACAAGCTAACATGAAACATAGGATGGATCATTCTAAGGATTTTTGGTAACTCTAACTGTACCATGACAGGGTTTACAATCCTTACAATAGGGAAAGGACCCACATATTTAGACCCCAATTTCTTTGACTTCTGGGTAGTCTGTAAGTACTTAGTAGACAAGAAAAGCCTATCCCCAACTTGATAGTATTTCAGCGTAGCTCTTTTCTTGTCAGCATGTTTCTTATGAGCTCGATGAGCCTCATCTAATGCCTTACGAGTAACAGGCCAGATAAACTGAAGCTGCTCAATCCATCCCACCAGTGAAGGGATATGGGGCTTCTCCTGTGGTAGCTCTGGAATGGGTATAAATTCCTGATCAGAAGCCACTTTGAATGGGTTACAGCCAGTGCTGCAATGGATGGAATTATTATAAGCAACCTCTGCAAAAGATAATAAGTTGGCTCAGTTGTCTTACTGATAATTTACAAAACATCTGAGATACTGTTCTAGAACTGAGTTAATGCAATTCACAAGCTCCATACGTTTGAGGGTGGTGGGCGGAACATAGGCAGAGACTAACATCTTCAGGAACTCCCTCCAGAAGAGGGAGGTGAATTGTACCCCCTATCTGAAATAATGCATTCAGGAACCTCGTGTAACCTATACATATGTTGAATAAACAGTTTAGCTAGAGTTTTTGCAGAGGGAATCTAGGAACAAGATACAAAATGCACCTACTTGGAAAATAAGTCCATGATCACCCAAATGACTGTATTTCTCCCATTCTCAGACAGCTCAACAATGAAGTCTATGGATATTTCCTTCCATGGAGCATTAGGGCTAGCCACATTCTAGAGAAGTCCAGGCAGCTTTCCAAGTAGCCTCTTTGCAGAAGCACACAAAGGACAACTAGCGACATAGGCTTCTATGTCCTTTTTCAAAAAGGGCCACCAGAATTGCTGTTTAACTAAATGTAAAGTTTCTATGAACCCAAAGTGTCCAACAGCTTTCAAGTCATGGGCCTGTTGTAATATGGTTCCCTGAAGACTGGTGGGGATGTACAACTTAGCACCCACCCATGCTAGGCCATCATGAATAGTGCACTCGTTTGAGTGGGGTAAGAACCAGTCATCAGTTTTAAGCACTTCTTTTAGCTGCTTGCTTAAATTGGTGAGGAAATCAAGATCCGCCTTCCCCTGGGCTCTGGTGACCATGGGGGCAGCCAGTTGCTTGGAGGGAATTGTGGGATGGGTCACCTCTGGTCGGGTGCTATTATACTGGGATAATCTAGATAGAGCATCCACCATAAAGTTCTTTCCCCTAGGGAGATAGCGTAAAGAGAAGTTAAAATGATTAAAGTGTTGAGCCCAACGAACTTGCTTGGGTGACAATTTCTGGGGTGTTTTAAAGGCCTCTAGGTTTTTATAGTCTGTCCACACCTCAAAGGAGTGTTTCACCCCCTTGAAGAAATGCCTCCAAGTTAGCAAAGCCCATTGGACTGCAAATGCTTCTTTCTCCCATATTGCCCATCTCCTTTCGGCTTTAGTTAATTTCTGGGAGGTGTAGGTGTAGGGTTGTAAAATCCCAGCAGCATTAGCTTGTAGTAATACCATCCCCACAGCCATGTCACTGGCATCGGCCTCCATGTCGGGATGTTTAAGGACAGGTTCAGCTGCAAACAACCATTTCAATTTCTCAAATGCTTCTTAGCACTCCATAGTCCCCTCAAGGGGATGGCTAGGCCTTGGTTTAGCTTCTCCATTTGTCTTCAGGAGATTAATAATGGGTAACACAATTTTTGCAAAACTGGAGATGAATTGTTGATAAAAATTAGCAAAGCCGAGGAAACTTTGTAGCTGCTTATGGTGCGGGGAGGTGCCCACTCCATGACCGCACTGGACTCTCTCTGGATCAATTTCTATCCCCTTATGCAATATACAATAACCCAAATAGTCAATTTTAATTTTCGCACTTTGACAATTTGACATATAGTTCGGCAGCTCTGAGTTTTTTCAGGACTGACTGCACTAACTTTACGTGTTCCTCCATGGTTTCAATATAAATAAGAATGTCATCTATATAGACAAGAACCCTGTTGTAAAGATGCTCATGCAGCACTTCATTTTTCAATTGCATGAACACAGCTGGTGCTCCTTGTAATCAAATGGGAGTACTTTAAACTGGAAACAACTCAAAGGGCAATTGAAAGCAGTTTCTCACTCATCTCCTTCCTTAATTCGAACTCTGTAGTAAGCTTCTCTCAAATCTAGCTTAGTGGCCTGGCTGGTTGGATGAATCCCCATTTTTATCAATAAAAATCCGCAATTCCTCCAACTCAAGCGGGGTCATTGAGTAGATTTTTTGCTTAGGGAGTTTCACCCCAAGGAGGATCTCTATAGTACAGTCCATGGGGTGATGAGGTGGAAGTACATCTGAAGTCCTCTCACTGAACGCCTCCCTGAGGCGTTCCTATGGAGTTTTCTCCTCCCTGACTATGGGTTTTCCCGCTATTGCTGCCAGCTCCATCATAGCCTTGGCTATGCAGGGGGGTTTCCTCCCCACCTCCCTGGCTGGGAGGAAAAAATGTGCAACAGTCCCTTCCACCAGTTCATATGAGGATTCCATTTCCAGAGCTAAGGTAATCTGAGTAAGAGGGCCCTTTCCATTCCAGGGGCTATGATGAAACTCAAAGTCTCTCGGTGATCCCTCATCCACATCTCAATTGGTTCCATCACAAAGTGAGCTCCCCCCCCGCTACTGACCCATCCAACTGGCAAAAGGCTATGGGCATTTTCATTGTACTCAGTCCTAGGTTTTTCATCATTTCTGGGCTGATAATGCACCTTGTGCACCCAGAATCCAAAAGGGCTAGCATCTTCCCTTGGGCGCCAGATGAAGGCACCCTTAACTCCACTGGAATTTTGACTTATCAGGGGGTTGTCATCAGAGTTGGTTTCACTTTCCCCTGAGGTGGTCGGAGTTCTCAACTCCTCCTGGCCTGAAGGAGCGAACGTAACGACTTCACACCTTTCATTGCTTTGCTGGTGGCTTCTCAGCTTTTTTTCCTCCAGCTGAGGATGGTTTGGGGATAGGTTTGCTGAGGTAATCAAAAGCTCGATGTCGCTCATTCCCACATTTGAAGGATCTGAGTCTGGCTGCTGTGGATCTGGGTCTGGCTGCTGGCCCACCTTTGATAGCTCTAGGGGCTTCTTTGTGGGCAGAAGGGGGAGGCTTGTTCCAGCTGCAACTTCCACAGGTCAATTTCCACATCAACTACCAACATATACCATCACTGAGGTCTCTGGGAGCCTCTCGGAAGCAACAGCTTTGGTAGACATTATCAATGAGCCCATCTTTGTATCATTTTATCAGGGCCTCTTGGGACTACCCACACATGTGGCATGCCAGCTCACGAAACTCCTGGGTGTATTCAGCCACTGATCTCTGCCTCTGATTTATGGCTTTCATCCTGGTCCTAGGGGATCTTTGAAATGTGCTCAGAGGAACATCATAAACAGGTCGTAATCCCTCATCTTGGGGCATCATCATTGTGAAGAGTGACCATCCACTCAGCTGCAGTCCCTTCCAGAGCCATGGTGACACACTTCACTTTAGCTGCTTCCGAAGCAAAATTCTCCCCATACTCCTGCATGTGATTCCAAACGTGGGCTAGGAAGATTCCCAGAGCTTTGGGATTTCCTCCATATTTTACTCCCAGCTGAGGAACCTTTGGAATTTTGTGCCTGGGCTACTGCTACTGCTTGAATTCCTGCAGCCTGGCTGGGCCTGGCTGAGCTATAGGAATCACTTCTGGGTTTGCAGAGGCATCTGCTCCACTTGCTGTTTCCTCAACCTCTTCACGAGCAGGCAGGGCATATATTTCCCTCCCTTTCCCTCTCTGGCTTTCAAGAGCTTCATGTAGGAGATGCAGTGCCTGAGTCAGCAGGAGGTCTTCTTTGTCCTCTTCCTACCAGGCAACCTTTCCACACCGGCATCTGGCAGCAGTTATTCCAGAGGGGAGTTCCTCTGGAATTTCCATCCATCCTATGCCCAACGACCATTTGGCGTGGACTGGTTTCTCCTCAAGTTGCAATTCTGACAGCCACTCAGTCTCCTCCCGACCACAGTGCAACTGCGGGGGGGGGGGGGGAGTCAATGCTGTGGTTCCCATGTCCTCTTGATCGCTGCCTTGGTTAGACATTCTTTGCTCAGTCCCCGTGGTAAAGTTGATCTCTGGATTGGTTGATAAAGCAGATCTTGCTAAACATCAGGCGTGCCTATGTTCAAAACCTAAGAAAGGAAACCCCCGACTCCATGTTTGTAGAAAAGAGGTACTTTAACTGAGTTTGAAATGATAGAACAAAAGAAAAGCAAGATTTGAAGCAAAAGGTGTGAAAGTTACATGTTGAAAGTATCCCCAAATCCTTTCCCAAGACCCAGGGTAAATGTCCAATCCCCAATCCAATTGGTGTCATGTGGACCACATTTTCAGGTATTTTTGTCCATCTGAAATTCCGGTGTAGTTCATGCAGCAGATATGTTACATGCACTATCCTTGGGGCACCCAGGTTTGCTTGCATGGTAGCATTCTGCACCAGCTGAAGTTTTTAGATACTTTTCAAGGATAGCCCATATATAGCACAGCATACTAGTTGATGATTAAGGACTAATAAGTTTATTAATAGCCAAATGTTTGCTTGTCAATAGTCTGTGACAATAATAAAGCATTGTTGCTACTGCTGTTCTTTAAGTTTATTCTCTGCATATTTAATTATAATCATTTGCCCATGTTCTAGTTGTCATCAGAATACTTAAACAACAAAATCAAAACTAAAGTTTTAGGATCACCTGACACTTTTAAGAACACATACTTGAGGATCATTTGTCACACAGCATGGATATTTAAGGAAATCTGCATCAATCCTGTTCCTGCACAGTGTTTCCCTGGGACAATGAAGGAAGCATTAGTGAGTTGTGAGAACACCAAAACTGACGCATTGAAAATTTCTGGAGTAATGCCTTTACTCAAATAATCTGTCCAGTTAATGTGCAGAGCTAAATTAATTCTATGCCATTGACTGTGTTGTGGACCACGAAATGATCCATTTTGTGACCTTGTCTTCTAACTTGCTGCACAGAAAAAAAGATAAAAAGCAAGCTTTTTCATTACAGAACTTTCTGCAAATGACAAAAGTTAATAACAAACACAACTTCCATATCTTGATTAGATGCAGTGATGTAGCTGAGTCTACTTCTGTCTGGTTGATTAATGGAAAACTACATAGTAATATAATGAAACTTTGTCCATGTTCTTCTGATATAAAAGTTCATAGGATATAAGTTATTTCCTGGATAGATTTGTCATACCCACTACTAAACTACTTTTAGCATTTTCATAATACAATACAATTTGTGTAGGATCAGTGGTGGGTTGCTACCAGTTCTGACTGGTTCTCAAGAACCACTGGCAAAAATCTGGCCAAGTTTGCAGAACCGGTAACGATGCCCAGCTGGCCACGCCCCCGAACCGGTTCCCTTGGCCAAAGAGGTTGTAAAAACAAAAGGTTTTTAAAAGGCTCCTCTGGCGATCCCAGCTGAGTCGCCTGAACACCAGAACCTTTAAAAAACATGTTTTCTACAAGCTCTTCAGCCAAAGAGCTTGTAGAAAAAATCCTTTTAAGAGGTTCTGGGCTGCCATAAGGCAAGCCTCATGGGTTCATCAGAGGAGCCTTTTAAAATCTTTTTTCCCTCTGGCGATCCCAGATGAATTTCCTGATCATCACAAGCTTTTAAAATCACTTTTTTACAACCTCTTACAACAGTCCCCACCCAGGCCCAACCAATTGCCCCTCCTCCACTTACTTAATTACGGCTTCTTTCGGGCTGCAAAGCCATGCTTTCCTTCGACTTCTGCAATCAGTTGCATCAGCTAGCAACTGAATCTGCCTGCCTGCAATCCATCTCATTGGTAAGCAACTCAATCTGTCTGCCTCAGTTGGTAAGTAAACTATTAAAAAATAGTTAATTGGCTTTTTTTTAAGGAGTTGGGTTTTTAGACAGCAATTAAAAGTTAAGGAAGTTTTAAATTTAGCTGCTTTTATCTAAAACGGGTCTCCAAACTTAGTAACTTGTGGACTTAAGCTCCCAGAGTTCCTCAGCCAGCTCTCCCTGATCTGAAAAATATAAATAAAATAAAATAATAAAATAAAATATTTGTTCAGCTTTCTGAGATTTGGTGTGTTTCTGTAGTGTTTCACTCTAACTACACAAACACGCAAAATCTCACAAAGCTGTATGTGGCATTTTGTGTATGTGAGAGAGAGTCAGTTGTGTTGTGTTGTGTGGGTATAAAGTGTGAAAGTTGGTTTTTGGTACCTCTTATTGTTTTGTATACTTTGTTTATTATTTTTATTATTTATTGTTATTGGCCATGCCCAGCCAGTCACATGACTGCCAATCTACTCTCACCCAGTCACATGACTGCCAAGCCACGCCCAGTGTCACATGATCATCAAGCTATGCTCACAAAATAAGCAATGCCCACAGAACCGATAATAAAAAAATTTAGAACCTACCCCTGCCTAGAATTGTACATGTTAAGGGTAACCTAGTTTCATAACCAAATGTTGTGATCTATTGAGCAGAGTACCCTTTGAGATTACGCATGAGAGCGACTGAGAATGATTGTAGACAATAACAGTTACTATACAGTCAAACTGTGCAGCCCGGCACAGTCAGCTTACCCCATTGCTGACTGTGGGGGGCGAATCGTTGGCCCCCAGGGAATCAGTGCGCAATTTAGGCATTCTCCTGGATGTACAGCTGTCTTTAGAAGATCATTTGACGGCCGTCGCCAGGGGAGCTTTCTGTTAGGTTCACCTGATTCGCCTATTGCGCCCTTTCCTTGACCGGGACTTGTTATGCACAGTCACTCATGCCCTCGTCACTTCCCGCCTGGATTACTGCAATGCTTTCTACATGGGGCTCCCCTTGAAGAGCATCCGGAGGCTCCAACTGGTACAGAATGCAGCCGCGTGGGGGATTGAGGGAGCTCCTTGTAGCTCCCATGTAACACCTCTCCTGCGCGGGCTGCATTGGTTGCCGGTGGTCTTCCGGGTGCGCTTCAAGGTTTGGTTATCACCCTTAAAGCGCTCCATGGCATCGGACTGGGATATTTACGGAACCGCCTGCTGCCGCCAGTTCCCTCCCATTGTCCGGTGCGTCCAGTGCGCTCTCACAGGGAGGGCCTCCTTAGGTGCCGCCAGCCAACCAATGTTGGCTGGCGGCCCCCAGGAGAAGAGCGTTCTCTGTGGGGGCCCCGGCTCTGTGGAACAAGCTGCCGGTGGGACTCCGTCTTCTCCCTGATCTTCGGACCTTTAAACGCGAGCTCAAGCCTTTTTTTTTCATCAAGCGGGGCTGGCCTGATTGATTGATTTTAATAATTGGGGATTTTAGCGGGCTTTTAACAGGGGTTTTATCTTTGTATTTTTATCTAATAGTTTTAAGTATACAGCAGTTTAATTAGATTTTTAACTTTGTTATGGTATTTTAAATGGTTTTTGTATTATTGTCGTTTTATTTGCTGTACACCGCCCTGAGTCTTCGGAGAAGGGCGGTATAAAAATGTGAATAATAAATAAATAAATAAATAAATAAATAAATAAATAAATAAACAAACTGGGATTACAGTCAAACATTGGCTACAAAGCTCAGCCAATCAGGATGCATGATGATGACAGACATAGTTGGTTTATATATTGCCTGACCAACTATTTAGGTAAGTAGCCATTTCCTAACAGTACACTATCATGGAAGTGCAGTTTTTCAAGGAGATACTGATAAGTATGTTCCCACCTGCTCTGAAACAGTTCTTCAGCTCTAGAATCAAAGAACTGCGCATCCTAAAATTTTCTATTCTTAAAGGAGTTACAGAGTCATAAAAAGAAAAAAGTTATTGAGACTGTGTGTTAAAATCATCAATAAGGTGATTTGACAGGAGTAGTAGCTTGCAATGCTCCATCTTAATTAGTGTTGTGATAAAATTTCTTCTGCTTCTTCCAGGGGCCGGAATAGCTCAGGCAATAAAGAGCCTGTTATTAGAACACAATAGCCTGCAATTACTGCAGGTTCAAGCCCGGCCCAAGGTTGACTCAGCCTTCCATCCTTTATAAGGTAGGTAAAATGAGGACCCAGATTGTTGGGGGGGCAATAAGTTGACTTTGTAAATATACAAATAGAATGAGACTATTGCCTTAAACACTGTAAGCCGCCCTGAGTCTTCGGAGAAGGGCGGGATATAAATGTTAAAAAAAAAAAAGTATCATTTTTAAATTAATAGAAACAAATTGGATACTTCATTTTATTTTTCACAATAAAATAAAATTTCACTGAATTCTCTTGAATAGGTTGTGGGAATCTAGAGCTTAACAGATGCATACTAGCTGAGTGCTATATATGATCTGAATTCCTATTTTGAAAGAAAAAATAAAAGTGATAAGACCACATTCTTGAGTATTACAGTTTCCTTGACTTCCATATTTCAGGTATATTCCCTGGGAAAGACTTTGTAAAGGAACACATGGAGTTTTCTAGATTATGATCACTTCTATAGTCACTATGACTTATGGCATCTTCTGGTGACAATGAAAGATCTTCATTGCTGTTATATCAGCATGCTGGCTGACTGGTCCTAGAAGTTGTAAATAATTAGTATGGATCCTGCTTTTTAAGCAAAATAGCTACAAGGGTTACAATATGATGGAGTTATCTGACTGAAAGATGGGCAGTTAACTTACAGTATATCATCCGACAATCGTCAGATAAATTAAACATTACTAGAAAATCTGGAAAAAGTATAAAGTTAGAAAATGCTAGAAACACTAAAAATACTCTCAAAATTCAGGATATTAGAAGATGTCTCAGCACAGTACTTTTAGATTTAGAATGAAAGGGATCAACATCAGCTACAAAATATATTGATTTAATTTAGCATTCCAGCAATCTAACTTCTCCAGGATGTTCCATTCCATTTGTCCTCTCCAGTTTTTTATTCCAGTTTTGTATCAGCACAAAAACTTTGGGCTTGATGGGGGAAACAAGTTTCTTTTCCTATAAACAGGGTTGAAAAATATGGTCAATCCTTAGATGGTAGCAAAGAGCACAAATGTTTTCTACAGCATCTGGCTACCTTCTAATGATTATTGGGATGTTTACCCAGCAATGGTAGCTTTGGGCTAAGATACTTGAATTTATTTATTTTAAATTAATACATAAAAATTTTAAATTAATAACTTTCCATGACAATTTTTACCTCCAAAAACCTAAAAAACAATTGAGAAACTTTTGTCACCTGCTGAAATGTCTATCTTATGCATGCCTGGAGCCATTTTGACTACATAAGCATTCTC
This sequence comes from Ahaetulla prasina, assembly GCF_028640845.1. NCBI lineage: Eukaryota > Metazoa > Chordata > Lepidosauria > Squamata > Colubridae > Ahaetulla > Ahaetulla prasina. Next base: position 82,936,415 of record NC_080542.1, on the reverse strand, counting down.
GCTAAAAAAAAAAAAGGCTTTCCTATTACTATTTAAATAATTTTCTTGGCTTCACATTGTTTTCAGTGTGAGTATCAGTCATTGTCTCTATGCAAGAAAGTCACCCATTACCTGAGCCCAAACTTGGTCAGGATTATTTCTTTACCATTTTATGGAATGATAGTCTTTCTTGAATATAACCAGCAAATGGTAGTCCTCCTTAATGAGATCAAGTTTCTTTTCAAAACTTCAGATGTCAGAATAGACATTTCTTTCTCAGAGGAACACCAGCTCTTTCATCTTTGCAAGGCTTGCTTGCATTGCCAGGAAAACCTGCATGTTTCATGTCATAGAGATCACAACATCTAAGCCCTCCTATTTCTGGAATTGGGAAGCTAAACTATGTCAACCAGGTTCCTATAGAGGCTCTAAAACAGGGTCCCCAACCCCTGTGGCCACAGGCCACAGAAGCAGTGAGTGAGCGCACACAAATGCACATCCCCACTTGCACAAGTAGTGAGTGAGTGTGTGCTCCATTTGCATGCGCGGCAGGCGCATGTGCAAATGGAGCTACATGCATGCTTGCCTCCACTCATGCAGAACTATTCCCCCACCCCCTCAGCAAAGCTGGAAAGGTTGGGGAACTCTGCTCTAAAAGAACTGATTTTGTGGCAGAAGGGTATAATCAGGAAGAAGGGTCTGAAGCAGCTGTGAAATCTGAACCAGTTTACTACCAGTTCACTGGCTGCGCATGGGTGCTATGTGTGAATGTGCGGTGCACCTCATACAACAAATGTGAGGTGTGCGCACGTAGTGCATGGCAAAAGGAGGCACGTGGTAAGTAGAACAGTGCACGGGTGGTAGTGATGATCAGCTGTGGCACACAATCTTTTTTTTACTTTTAAAAACATTTTTTTTACAACCTCAGCTCAGCTGGAATCACCAGAGCCTTTTAAAAGCATTTTTTACAACCTCTTTGGCCAAAGAGGTTGTAGAAAAAATGCTTTTAAAATAAAAATAAAAATAAGGTGACCAACTTTTTTACAATGAGGAGGACACAAATAAATTGAAGAAAAAAAATATTGTAAATAAAAGAAACATTTTATTCATTGCAACAGTAATACAGAATACACTATAATATGATAAATGCATAATAAAAACATTTGTAACAATAACATTTTATACTGTAATTATGCTTACATGCCTATTAATTATTTAAATGAGTATTTTTTCATTGAATAAATATTTGTTGTCAATGTATCATCTTCTAACAATATACTGGAAATATCTGAAAAAGAAATAGCCTTCATGTTGAATTTTATGGCAAGTGCTGCAGCTAGAGTATCAACATTCAATCTCGATTTATCACTTTTTCAAAAATCATTAGCAATTGAAAAAACTCTTTCAACTGCTGCATTAGTTCCAGGGCAGCACAACATAAATTGAACTAGAATAAATAAATTTTCACATGGAATATGTTCATTTTTGAAATGGCTGAATATTTCCACCCATCTTTTATCAATTTCAACATGTTTATTTTCCCATTGTATTAATTTTTCAAAATTTAAAAATACATTCAGTTTTCTAGTTTCTTCAAAGAGGCAATTGTCATCTGTTTTAATGTCTGGCATTTCTTTAGATAAAAACTCAACACAAGATTCAATATCTATCCAATATATTTGCAATGAAATTGAAAAACACCATTGAAAACTGTTATTTCCTGTGATGTTTTTTCAGACCATTCTTCGATATATTGAAAACATGTTTGATAAAAATTCTGTACTTCTTTGATAAATTTTTCCGTTATGCCCACATCTGATTCCTCTAAGTATGACAATTTTCTTTTTATAACTAAAGGGAGAAATTTTTCTTCAAATCGTGTTTTATATTGAAGGATAAAGTCATTCAAAATAAGACTAACGTCTGTAGCTGAAATGTGTTAATCTTCAATCTTTTGAATTGTTTTGTGAAAAATAGATGCTTGATTATGTACAAAATACATTAATATATCAGATATTTCATTATTGAAAAAGGATTCCAGGATTTTAGAACATTTGTCTAAACTTAAAAAATATGAACAGGGAGACTCAAATAATTGTAGAACACGCTCTATAGCAGGTGTTAGAGCCCTGATGGTGAACCTATGGCACATGTGCCACAGGTAGCACACGGAGCCATGTTGCCTGGCATGTGTGGTGGTCCCCATTCTTCTTCTGGGTTTCCAGCACATGCATAAACACTGGCCAGTTAGTCTTCTGGTTACTGTTGTGCATGCACGTGCGACAATCAGCAGGCCTTCACACATGCAGCTGCGCCAGAAATCAGAAGATCAGCCGCCCAGCTGATTGTCTCACATGCCTGCTCACCAGTAACCAGAAGACTAGGTGGCTGGTGCACATGTGTGCATTGGAAACCACCAATAAACCGGTTTATTTTCCGCCACACGCATGCCCACTGGACAGGTCCTCTTAGCATGCATGCACACCGGCCATATCATCAACAGCCGATGCCCAGGATCCATGTTGGAGGCCGTTCATGCCAGCAAAGCAGTGCTGCCTCTTTGCCTGCGCCACTGCCTCTGCTTGGGGTTTGCCTTATGGGGAGGGGAGAGAAAGGTCCTCATGGTGGTGGGGAATCCTCTTTGCAGAGGCAGCAGCAGCTCCTCATCCTCTCACTGCCACCCTTTCTGTAAAACGGGGGGTCATGCATGCGTGTGCTGGGGTGGTGCATGTGAATGCGCAGAAAGCAGTGCAGGGGTCACGTGTGAATGCATGGGGGGCAGGGCTACCATGGGTGCATTGCATTATGGGTGATGGCACTTGCGCACACGATCCTCCTGTGATCCCCCTGCTTTTGGCACGTGATGCCAAAAAGGTTTGCCATCATTGTGTTAGACCAAGCCATCTAACTTTTGAATATCCTAAAAGTTCTTTGTACTGAACATTTAGTTCTTTACAAAATTGTTTTAAATAGCCACACGAATGGTAAAATGACTAAAATACAAATAAATTGTAGTTATTATTACTTCTACATGAATTGGCATGGCACATGATGCCATGTTGATTGCATTTGACAAAATATGTGCATTACAACCTATTCCTAGTATTTTGTTTTGGAGTATAAATCTTGTAATTTTACATACACATTATTCATGCCTTTGAGTCTTCACCCACCAAAATTTGTGTTTGTATTAGAATAGAATAGATAGAATAGAATTTTTATAGGCCAAGTGTGATTGGACACACAAGGAATTTGTCTTGGTGCATATGCTCTCAGTGTACATAAAAGAAAAGATATGTTCATCAGGAATTCTAAGGTACAACATTTAATGATAGTCATAGGGTACAAATAAGCAATCAGGAAACAATCAATATCAATATAAATCATAAGGATACAAGCAACAAAGTTACATCATGCAGTCATAAGTGGAAAGAGATGGGTGATAGGAACGATGAGAAGATTAATAGTGGTGCAGATTTAGTAAATAGTTTGACAGTGTTGAGGGAATTATTTGTTTAGCAGAGTGATGGTGTTTGAGAAGAAACTGTTCTTGTGTCTAGTTGTTCTGGTGTGCAGTGCTCTGTAGCATTGCAGTGCTCTGTAGTAGAGGGTAGGAGTTGAAACAGTTTATGTCCAAGATGTGACGGGGTCTGTAAATATTTTCACAGCCCTCTTTTTGACTTGTGCAGTATACAGGTCATCAACAGAAGGTTGGTAGCAATTGTTTTTTCTGCAGCCCTAATTATCCTCTGAAGTCTGTGTCTATCCTCTGCCTATGATGCTTGCTTGCTATTGGCTGCCACTGTAATGGGAGGGGAGGTTTTGCTGGTATCTGGGGGGGAGGGAAAGTGAGCTGGTGGAGATGTCTTGAGAAAAAGGGAGGAAACTTCTCACAGGCTTCAAGCAGCTATGGAAGGAGCTGATATCTGTCAAGGTCAACTGTTCCGGCATACCAGATAGATGGGGGCCATCTGAAGAACAGTCCCACATGACACCTTGGGGAGATGTGGATTGGACACTCAACCTGGATCCTTGGGGGGAGAGATTTGGGATTGCTTTCAATATCTAATTTTTGCGCTTATTGCTTCAGACCTTGCTTTTCTTTTGCTGCATTTAGTTCATACTCAGTAAAAATACCTTTCTCTACAAACATGGAGCTGGGGTTTTTTCTTCTTGGGTTTTGAATGGAGGCATGCCTGACATTAAGCAACGTCTGCTTTACCAGCCATCCCAGAGAAAGTTCTACCATGGAGGCTGAGCCAAGAATATCTGACCAAGACATGACCAGGAAGATATAGGTGCCACTGGATTCACTCCCCCTCAATCCAGGCACTGCAAAGAGGTTTCAGAGTGGATGTCAGAATTGCAGCTTGAAGAAAAACAAAGTGGTTGCTGGATGTCAGCAAGATGGAACCTCTGGAGGAAATCCCCTCAGGGGTGACAGTTACCAGACGCCAGTCTAGAGAGACAGCTTGGCAGGAGGAGAACTAGAAGACCTCTGCTGACTCAAGCTGTGAAACTCCTGAAAAAGGCCCTTGAGAGTCATAAAGCCCACAAAAGGTATGTGGGGCCAGTAAGGGAGGAGATTGAATACCCAAAAGGGGGAGCAGAAGCTTCAGCAAGCATAGAAGAGATTCCAGAGGCCGGGCAAAGAGAGAGCAGGCTGCTGGGGCTCAGGCTGATGCTGTAACCCAGATCCCTCAGCGAGGGCAGCAGGAGCCTGGAGGCATCAAGTTCTAAAGCTTCCACTGCTGACAGTAAAATACAGAGGGGATCCCAAGGCATTGGGATTCTTCCTATCTCAGGTGTTGAATTACATGGAAGAGTATGGAGAAGATTTCCCATCAGAAGCCGCTCGTGTGAAATGCATCACCATGGCCCTTGAGGGAATAGCTGTTGAATGGTGGGTGGGCCTCCACGATGGCAATTCCCACTTGCTGAGAAGTTATGACCAGTTTATGACAGCCCTTTGAGAATGGTTTGAGGACCCTCTCACTGAGCAAAAGGCCAGAATCAGGTATGGAGATTGGTGGCAGAATACACCCAAGGGTTTTGTGAGTTGGTGTGCCACATGAAGGGGTGGTCCCAGGAGGTGCTGATGGAGTGTTATAAGGATGGCCCGAGGGGCCCCTTGAGATTTGTAGCACTGGTATGTGATGGCCGGTGACATGGAGATTGACCTGGCCAGGGATCATTACTGCAGGGGCCAGAATTGGAACAAGCCTTCCCTTGTTCTCCCAAGGGAAAGCACTAGAGTGTCCAAAGGAGATGCAACCTTGAAGCCTAGGTCCACTGCCTGTTTCTGATGTGGAAAAGAAGGGCACTGAGTGGCCAATTGCTTCTTCAAACTTGGCTCCCAGCCGACCCCTGCTGGAAGGAAGAAAGCTGACAAGCCTCCAACCAAGAATCGTGAGATGGCCCTGAAGTGGGTGGAAGTCATTGAGTTTGCTTCCCCAGGCCGGGGGGAGTTGGGAACTCTGACCATGCAGAGGACAGTGACACTGAAACTGATGATAACCCCTAGGTAAGTCAACAGGGGGCCACATGATGATCCCAATAGAACTAAAAATGCCATTGTCGGGTGCCCGGGGAAGATGCTAGCCCTCTTAGATTCTGGATGCACAAGGTGTGTCATCAGCCCTGAGGTGGTGGACAAAATGGGACTGAGACTAAAAACAATGAAAGTACCCATCACATTCTGCCAGTTGGATGGGTCAGTAGCTGTGGGGGGACCCACCCACTTTGTGACTGAATCTGTTGAGATGTGGATGGGGGATCACCAAGTGACTTTGAGTTTCATTGCAGCACCTGGGATGATTGATTTCTCTTACTGGGACTGCCTTGGCTATGGAAATGGAACCCCCAGATGAATTGGAGGAAAGGATAGTTGCACATCCGTGCTACCCACCACCTGGGGAAAGGAGGGGATGGACCTTTTTGCATGGCTAAAGCTTCAAAGGAACTAGCGGTGGTGGCATGTGAACATATCCCTGGGGAGGAGAACATCCCTGAGGAATATTGGGACCTCAGGGAGGTGTTCAGCAAGAAGGCATCAGATGTACTACACCCCATCAACCCACAGATGTGGCATCGAGATTCTTCCGTGGGTGAAGCTCCCTAAACCAAAGATCTACTCGATGACCTCTCACAAGTTGGAAGAGCTGTGGAGTTGGATTGATAAAAACCTTCATCCAGCCAGCGAGGCCCCAAGTAGTGGCCCTGATTTTGTTCCAGGAGAAAAAGGATGGCTCTCTTTGCATGTTGATTATCAGAACCTGAATGCGATTTGCATAGAAATGTGTACCTGCTGCCCCTAATGAAAGACATGCTAGCTCACTGGCTAAGGGGAAGATTTATACTAAACTGGATCTGAGGGAGGCGTACTACAGAATATGGATTAAAGAAGGTGACGAGTGGAAAACTGCCCTCAATTGCCACCTGGGTTGCTTCCAGTTTAGGGTGCTCCCTTTTGGATTACAAGGAGCCCCGGCAGTGTTCATGCAATTGATTATTGAGGTGCTGCATGAGCATCTCTACAAGGGGGTCCTGGTTTACTTAGATGACATTCTCATTTACGCTGAGACCATGGAAGGAACATGTGAAGTTGGTGCAGTTGGTGAACATGTGAAGTTGGTGCAGAGCGGCTAAACTGTATGCTAAGCTGTCAAAATTTGAATTCAATCAAAGTAAGATTGGCTATTTGGGATACTGCATCTCAAATGAGGGGATAAAAATGGACCTGGAGAAGGTCCAGGTAGTCCTAGAATGGGCACCCCCATGCACCCGCAAACAGCTACAAAGTTTCTAGGGGTTTGCAAACTTTTATCGGCAGTTTATCCCCTCATTTGTGCAAATTGCCTTACCCATTACCAACCTCCTAAAAACGAAGGGGGAGACCAAGCCAAAACCTAGTAGGCCTCTCAAGTGGAATATGGAGTGCCAGGCAGCTTTTGAGAAGCTGAAGTAGCTGTTCGCTGCCGAGCCAGTTCTGAAACATCCCAACATGGAAGCCTCTTTCGTTGTCCAGGCTGATGCAATGGTGTGGCGGTTGGGGTGGTGCTACTTCAAGTTAATGCTGACTGGTCCTTACAGCCCTGTGCTTACACCTCCTGCAAATTGTCTGAGACTGAACAGAGATGGGTGATTTGGGATAAAGAAGCTTTTGCTATCTGTTGGGCATGTTAACTTGGAGGCATTTCCTCGAAGGGGCAAAACACCCTTTTGAGCTGTGGACAGACCATAAGAATTTAGACACCTTAAAAACCCCACGGAAGTTGTTACCCAAGCAAATCCGGTGGGCCCATTTCAATCATTTTAATTTCACCCTGCGTTACCTCCCAGGAGGAAAGAATTTTATGGCTAATGCCTCTCATGGTTGTCTCAATATAATTGTAGATGACCAGAAGTAATCCGGCTGGTTATCCCTTCAAGACGACTGGTGACTCCGGTAATCACCAGAACCCAAACAAGGGGCGAACCAAACATATCCATTGGTTTGAGTGAGCAATTAAGGGATGCACTAAAAACTGATGAGTGATTCACCTCCCATGGAAATGAATGTACTGTTCATGATGGTTTCGCATAGGTCAGGGCAAATGACAACCTAAGGGAGGGGGGCGGTGTTACAACAATCCCATGATGCAAAAGTTGCTGGGCATTTTGGATTTGTGAAGACTTTAAATTTAGTTAAACAACAATTCTGGTGGCCCTCCCTAAAGAAAGACATAGAGGCATATGTTGCCAGTTGTCCTATATGCACTATGCAAAAAGGCCACCTGGGAAGCCATCTGGGTTACTCCAGATTGTAGCCAGACCTTGGGCCCCTTGAAAGGAGATATCCATGGATTTTATTGTGGAATTACCAGAAAGTAATGGAAATACAGTCATTTAGATGATTACAGACCTGTTCTCGAAACAGGTGCACTTTATACCCTGTCCCAAGATTTCCTCAGCAAAGATGTTGGCTAAACTGTTTATTCAACATGTCTATTGGTTACAAGGGTGTCCTAGAATGAATAATATCAGATAGAGGTGTTCAGTTCACCTCCCACTTTTGGAGAGTGTTCCTGAGGTTACTAGGCTCTGCCTAGGGGCTAAGCTCCACCAACCATCCTCAGACAAATGGGGCTTGTGAGAGGACTAACTCAGTATTAGAACAATACCTCAGATGTTATGTAAATTATCAACAAGATAACTGGGCGGACCTACTGCCATTTGCAGTAATTCCATATACAGCAGTACTGGGTTTACACCATTCAAAGTGGTATTGGGTCAGGACTTTGTGCCTATCCCGGAATTACCACAGGAGAAACCTCAAATACCATCCTTAGTAGAATGGATTGAACAACTTCAGATTACCTAGCCAGTAGCCCATAGTGTGCTGGATGAGGCTCACAGAGCCCATAAGAAGCAGGTTGAAGAGGGGGCATGGCCAGCGTCATGACGGGATGGTGTGCCCCGGTGCTCTGGGGTGAATGCCAAAATTCCTGCCATTCTGAGGGTTCTCAATGAACCATAGCTGTCCTGGAGGGACAGCAAAGAAAGGAGGCACTGGCTGGTGTGAATAGAGAAGTTGCAAATTCCCTAAAGCACTGGTATCCAGCCTTTGACCTGATAGGAAAGGCAGTCATTATAAGCTGCCAAAGTCGCCACACAAGAAGACTAAGCAGGAGGTGAGATCAGAACAGAGTATTGTTACTGGGCAAGCAATTGGCCAACTCGCAGGTAAGAAGAAAAATCTTTTAAGGCTCAAAAATTTTCCGGCTTGAAGTTAGCAGCTAATTGGCATGTGGAAACTTGAAGTGAGAGGAAGCAAACAGTAAAGAGGATTTACAAGACAAAAGCCCTAAAAGAAACAACATTCCATCTGGATTTAAAATTGGTCTTGGAAGAAAATATAAATATTAAAGGGAGAAGAAAATTGAGAGAAAGCATCTTCTACTAACAAAAGGATTTAATAGTGACATTTTGTTGCCAGTAGTTGTGGATTGGAAAGAATCATTGCTGGAGAAGAAGAGAAAAAAACAGCATTACATTGTTTAGTTTAAGAGGAAAGGGAACAGCTGTGGTAAGAACTGGAAAAGATCAAGACTGGAATTTGGATGACAGGAAAAAAATAAAAACATTTGAACTGGCTTGCATTTGGAAATAGAAAAAAAAGGGAGGGTGAAGAGAGACAATATTTTGGATTTGAATTTGGACTATACATAAGTTAAGATAAATAAATCTAAAAAGTTTTTCTCCTCACATCGAAAGCATGGAGAATTGTGAGGAATTATGGGATATGCTTCAAATAGTGCAAGAGTCCTTTAATGGGAACAAACAAGTAGAACTGTGTCTTAAAAATAAAAAAAGAAATGATTAAATTATGAGAAAACAAGAACAACAAAAATATAATGTTGAAAAAGAAATGAGTGAGGATAATACAGATGGTCATATTGGTATTGATAGGGAAAGAATAAAAATGGAGAGGGGGAAAGATATTTAAAAAAAGAAAGGAAAAAAAGAAAAGAAGAAAAGAATTGAGGGGAAAAATTAAACAAGTGAAAAAAATAGATGATTACACTGGGATTGGCAGTGACAGAACAAAGAGAAGAGGAGGAAAGAGAAAAATTGAGGGGGGAAATTAAAAGAGTAAAAGTCAGAGAAAAGTGGAAAAGAGGATGCAAGAAAGGGAGAAAGAAGAAGATAAAAGAATGAGAGAAAGGGAGAAAAATATTAAGAGATGAGATTTGGGAGAGAATGAAAGAAAATGGTTAAAAGAAGGAAAAAAATGAATAGTAGGAAAAAAACAAAAAGTGGTAGAAACTTTCTTTTCTTTTTTTCTGGAATAATGGAAATTAGAAGAAATATATGGATTATTGTAAAAAAGTGGTAAAAAAAGATTGAAATGAATGAAGGAAAATTAAAAAAAGAGAAGGAGGAGAAGTAAATAAAATGTAGAAGATATAATGGGATATATGTTTTCTTTTTCTGTTTGTGTTGGAGAATACATGGAATGAGAGAAAATTAAAGTGGATGGTAAGGAAATAAAATTTAAATATATAAAAGATTGGAAATGTGAAAGATATATGGTTTATAAGTGAAAATGATTGAAATTAAGATGTAAAAGGGAATAAAATTGAAATGTTAGTAAATGATGTACACTATTGGAAGAAAATAATAAGTATTGAATTGTGAACAAAAACTCTAAGAAAATAAGAGGTGGAAAGTTGCATTAATTGATTATATGATATAACAAACTTCCTAACAAACAGGAAGCAGCAGGTGAAGCTAAGCAAGATCACATCAAATACCTGTACAATTAGCACAGGAGCCCCCCAAGGCTGTGTGCTCTCCCCACTTCTCTTCTCTCTGTATACCAATGACTGCATCTCCAATGATCCATCTGTTAAGCTACTGAAGTTCGCAGATGACACAACAGTGATTGGTCTCATTCGAGACAATGACGAATCCGCATATAGACGAGAGGTCGAACGACTAGCCTTGTGGTGCAACCAAAACAATCTGGAACTGAACACACTCAAAACCGTAGAAATGGTGGTAGACTTTAGGAAAAACCCTTCCATACTTCCACCTCTCACAATACTTGACAACACAGTATCAACAGTAGAAACCTTCAAATTTCTGGGTTCTATCATATCGCAAGATCTCAAATGGACAGCTAACATCAAAAACATCATTAAAAAAGGACAACAAAGAATGTTCTTTCTGCGCCAACTCAGTAAGCTCAAACTGCCCAAGGAGCTGCTGATCCAATTCTACAGAGGAATTATTGAGTCTGTCATTTGCACCTCTATAACTGTCTGGTTCGGTTCTGCAACCCAACAAGAAAAACACAGACTTCAGAGGATAATTAGAACTGCAGAAAAAATAATTGCTACCAACTTGCCTTCCATTGAGGACCTGTATACTGCACGAATCAAGAAGAGGGCCGTGAAAATATTTGCAGATCCCTCGCATCCTGGACATAAACTGTTTCAACTCCTACCCTCAAAACGACGCTATAGAGCACTGCACACCAGAACAACTAGACACAAGAACAGTTTTTTCCCGAAGGCCATCACTCTGCTAAACAAACAATTCCCTCAACACTGTCAGACTATTTACTGAATCTGCACTACTATTAATCATTTCATAGTTCCCATCACCAATCTCTTTCCACTTATGACTGTATGACTATAACTTGTTGCTGGCAATCCTTATGATTTATATTGATATATTGATTATCAATTGTGTTGTAAATGTTGTACCTTGATGAACGTATCTTTTCTTTTATGTACACTGAGAGCATATGCACCAAGACAAATTCCTTGTGTGTCCAATCACACTTGGCCAATAAAATTCTATTCTATTCTATTCTATTCTATAAATGAATAAGATGAAGACAATGTTAATAACCAAAATATAGAAGGGGAAGTTTGAGAAATATGCATAATAAATGAGAAAACCGGGGTTGTCTGGACACCAGAAATATTGATATGAAAATAAATACACCAATGGAGAGAAATAAGAAGAAGGAGAGGGATGGAAAGGGAGAAGGAGGGAGAGAGAAAGAAGAAAGGGAAGAGAAGAGGAGGAAAGGTAGGGGAAATAAGAGTAGAAGAGTAGATTAGATAGGGAGGAAGTAGGGTGGAGGGGGAGAAAGGAATGGGAAGTAGAGAAGGAGTAGAAGAGGAGAGAAGAAAGTAGGTAGGAAAAAAGGAGGGAGGGGAAAGGAGTGAGAGGAGAAGAAAGGATTGCTGTGAAATGGAAAAGATGAAATGGAAGAAAAGCAATCCCGAATATATTTGACTATATTAGGATAAAAATTGAAATAGTTAAAAAAAGAATGAAAGAGAATTAACACGAATAAAAATGGAGAAATTAGAACTTGAGGATGAAAGATGTGACTTAATAAAATGAGCAAGGAAATATTAGAAAATGAATAAAAACTATGAAAAAATAATATTTTGGCAAAAACTGTTAGTAAAATATATTTGAATATGTTGAATTGTATAAGATATGATATGGCCAATACTCTGTTCATAAATTATGTATGTGTATGTGGGTGGGAGCGAACTAAAAAGTCAATAAAAACTTGTTCTAAAAACTTGTTCTAAAAAAAGGCAGGCTAATAGGAAACGGGTCATCCCAAAAGATTACCAAATGGGTGATAAGGTTTTCCTCTCTACTAAGTACTTGCAAACTACTCAGAAGTTGAAAAAACTTGGACCCAAATATGTAGGCCCTTTTCCCATTGTGCGGATAGTAAACTCAGTCACGGTACATTTAGAGTGTTCCATGTTAGTTTGCTGAAACCTGTAGTGTACCTGTACAGACTTCCTCAATTTGTCTGAATCAAAAAAACCCTCCAGTTCCCCTCCTCATTGAAGGAGAACAACATTTTGAGGTCAAAGAAATCCTCGACTCTCGAAGATGCAGAGGTAAAGTGCAGTACTTGGTGGTGTGGAAACACTTCCCTTCCTCTCAGTCTGAATGGGTGAATGAGCAGGATGTTAGAGCCCCAAAACTTTTACAATTGTTTCACAGGAAATATCCAGAGAAGCCTTAGGCCCTGGTAATTATTTGTATAATTTATATACTGCTTGGGGCATTATCACCTAGAGTATATCTACCCTGTCTATTTTACTTTATTTTCTTTTTTAGGACTAACGTCTCTTCTTCAGGAGGGCCAAATGTCAGCCTCTGCCTATGATGCTTGCTTGCTATTGCCTGCCATTGTAATGGGAGGGGCGAGGTTTTGCTGGTATCTGAGGGGGAGGGAAAGCGAGCTGGTGGAGACGTCTTGAGAAAAAGGGAGGAAACTTCTCACAGGCTTCAAGCAGCTGTGGAAAGAGCTGATAGCTGTCAAGGTCAACTGTTCTGGCATACCAGATAGATGGGGGCCATCTGAAGAAGAGCCCCACATGACACCTTGTGGAGATGTGGATTGGGCACTCAACCTGGATCCTTGAGGGGAGGAATTTGGGATTGCCTTCAATATCTAATTTTCATGCCTATTGCTTCAGACTTTGCTTTTCTTTTGTTCATTTAGTTCATACTCAGTAAAAATACCTTACTCTACAAACATGGAGTTGGGGTTTTTCTTTCTTGGGTTTTGAATGGAGGCACGCCTGACAGTATCTGTCTTGTTGGGTTGCAGAACCAAATGAGGCAGTAATAGAGGTGCAGATGACAGACTCAATAATTCCTCTGTAGAACTGGATCAGCAGCTCCTTGGGCAGTTCAAACTTTCTGAGTTGGCACAGAAAGAACTTTCTTTGTTGTGCTTTTTTGATGACGTTTTTGATGTTAGCTGTCCATTTTAGATCTTGCAATATGGTAGAACCTAAAAATTTGAAGGTCTCTATGTTGTCTAGTATTTTAAGAGGTGGAAGTATGGAAGGGTTTTTCCTAAAGTCTACCTATTATCAGCTGTTGGTGCAACAACTTTGAATTTCAAATTGTTTTCATTTATTGCTCTGTATAGATGGTTTGACAAAATTTCAGCAGTTTCATCGTTAAGGGATTCTAAATTTAAAATTTTTACTTGAATGCTCTTGGTAATATTAAAATATCTTACAAGTATTGGATAAAATGTAGTTTCATTATGATTGGATGCATCTGATAAAACAGTTACAAATGTTGCAGTTTTCAAGTTTTCTGTAAGTATTTTGTCAGTAATTTTTAAATACTGATTTAATAATAATAATAATAATAATAATAATAATAATAATAATAATAATAATAATAATAATAATAATAATAATAATAATAATAATAATAATATTTTAATTTGTATACCGCCCTTCTCCCGAAGGACTCAGGGCGGTGAACAGGCAGATAAAATATAAATACACACAATAATTAAAAACATCCCTTAAAAAACTAATTTAAATGCCCAAAATGTTAAAAACCGTACTCCCCCTTAAAATAACACAGTTTTAAAACCCATCCAATAAAAATAGAAATCAGGCTAGTCCAGCCATACGAAATAAATAAGTTTTAAGTTCGCGGCGAAAGGTCCTAAGGTCAGGTAATTGTCGAAGTCCGAGGGGAAGTTGGTTCCACAGCGTCGGAGCTCCCACAGAGAAGGCCCTCCCCCTGGGGGCCGCCAGTCGACACTGTTTGGCTGACGGCACCCTGAGGAGTCCCTCTCTGTGGGAACGTACCGGACGATGGGAGATAGAAGCCGGCAGTAGGCGGTCCCGTAGATAGCCTGGTCCTAAGCCATGGGGCGCTTTAAAGGTGGTAACCAATACCTTGAAGCGCACCCGGAAAACAACAGGTAGCCAGTGCAGTCTGCGCAGGATAGGTGTTATGTGGGAGCTCCGAGACGCTCCCTCAATAACCCGCGCAGCCGCGTTCTGAACTAGCTGAAGTCTCCAGGTGCTCTTCAAGGGGAGCCCCATGTAGAGAGCATTGCAGTAGTCCAGACGAGAGGTAACGAGAGCATGAGTGACTGTGCATAAGGCATCCCGGTCCAGGAAGGGACGCAACTGGCGGATCAGGCGAACCTGATAGAATGCTCTCCTGGAGACGGTCGCCAAATGGTCTTCAAAGGACAACCGACCATCCAGGAGCACGCCCAAGTTGCGTACCTTCTCCATCAGGGCCAATGATTCACCCCCAACAGACAGCCGCATCTGCAGCTGACTGTACCGAGGTGCTGGCATCCACAGCCACTCCGTCTTGGAGGGATTAAGTTTGAGCCTGTTCCTCCCCATCCAGACCCGTACGGCTTCCAGACACCGGGACAGCACTTCGACAGCTTCACTGGGGTGGCCCGGGGTGGAAAAGTACAGCTGGGTGTCATCAGCGTACAGTTGGTATCTCACCCCAAAGCCACTGATGATCTCACCCAGCGGCTTCATATAGATGTTGAACAGGAGGGGTGAGAGAATCGACCCCTGCGGCACCCCACACGAGGCACCTTGGAGTCGATCTCTGCCCCCCTGTCAACACCGTCTGCGTCCGATCAGAGAGGTAGGAGGAGAACCACCGATAAACGGTGCCTCCCACTCCCAACCCCTCCAACCGGCGCAGCAGGATACCATGGTCGATGGTATCAAAAGCCGCTGAGAGGTCTAATAGGACCAGGGCAGAGGAGTAACCCCTATCCCTGGCCCTCCAGAGATCATCCACCAGTGCGACCAAAGCTATCTCCGTACTGTATCCGGGCCGGAAGCCGGACTGGAATGGGTCTAGATAGACAGCTTCATCCAGGTACTGGGGTAGCTGACATGCCACCACACTCTCTACAACCTTCGCTGTAAAGCGAAGATTGGAGACTGGCCGGTAGTTCCCTAAAACAGCTGGGACCAGGGAAGGCTTCTTGAGGAGGGGTCTCACCACAGCCTCTTTCAAGGCCGCGGGAAAGACCCCCTCCCGCAAAGAAGCATTTGTAATCCCCTGGAGCCAGCCTCGTGTCACCTCCTGAGTAGCCAGTACTAACCAGGAGGGGCACGGATCCAGTAAACATGTGGTGGCGTTCAGCCTACCCAGCAACCTGTCCATAATAGCCTGTCCATAATAGCCTGTCCATAATAACCTGTCCATAATAGCCTGTCCTGGTGCATGAAAATTTAGCATTGTGAAACTTTTTCAATAATTTAGTTGTACGAATCATACTACAAAAACTTTGATTGTGAATTATAGTATGAAATGTAAATGCAGCTGTTTTTCATCTTCAGAATAATTTGAAGTTTTAAAAAAACTTGTTACTTTACAACTGGAAGTAGATGCATCTGATAATTGCTTATGTTTCTTGGTGGTCAAGTGTTTCATAATAGCTGCTTTGCCCCCAACTACAATACAAAATTCTCTGCTGCAAATATTGCAGAAAACAATGTTATCCTTCTTTGATATGAGGAATGGAAATTCCTTTATCATTGAAATGGCATTTCCTCTTTTTTTATTTTTCCATCTCTAAATGAAATTTAAAATAAAATATAGAGCTACACGAATGATGCAAGCACATTCATTATGAATAAATAAAATTAATTATTAAAACTGAAACAATAACACAAGCGAATAAACTTGTAAATAAAATTATACATATTTGGAAATTATTAAATAGATAATGAATTAATAAAACGTGAATTATTGTTCTCACCTGTGTATGATTGAATATTCACTGAGAAAGAAGTGAGTCTAATGTGTATGTGTGCCATGTCGTGTTTCAGTAAGAAGTAAACAAAACCACTTGCACACAGCGTACTCTCTCAAAACAATTCTCCTGTGTGGAGCACATGTGTCTCATAATCACATCTCGCTGCACTGTACCAAGCCTTGACAAATTGTCATGTCAAATACAAATACGTCACATCACACGCAACAGATCAGATTGACATTGATTGAATATGGAGATTTACAGATTAGTCTTCAAATATCGAAAAGGAGGACATGTAGTAGGACACTTTTCGAGAGAGGACAGAACTTACAAAAGAAGGACTGTCCTCCCCAAAGGAGGATGATTGGTCACCTTAATAAAAAGCCTCTGACAATCAGGCAACTCAGCTGGGATTGTCAGAGCCTTTTAAAAGCATTTTTTAACAACCTCTTCGGCCAAAGAGTTTGTAGAAAAAATGATTTTAAAAGTAAAAAAAAGGCTCTGATGATTGCGTGGCTCAGCTGGGCATGGGCAGAGAGGGGGGGCAGGTATTTTTGCTACTAGTTCTCTGAACTACCCACTGGCATTACCAGATTGGCTGATCCAGTCTGAACCAGGAGCATTTCACCCCTGGTCTGAAGGGTGAAGGAGGAGACAATGGCACAAAATGGCTAGGGCTGTGTCACATATATAGGATGGATTGATAATTTCTTTCTGGTATAGGAAAAATAAAGACTTTATTTAGTTTTTAAACTACAGTTATAATATTTGGGCAATAAAATTCCAGGTGACCACAAAGTAGCAGCAAAAGCAATATATAAAACAATTTGATGCTATCTGGTTGTCATCTGAGCTTTTGCAATCCATGTAAACTAGAGTTACTTCAATCTATTTTAGAGATCCCATTATATTGTAGGGTGGGTTTTCTGTCAGAAAGTTGCCAATCAACTGCCTCAGAATAGATGAATATTAACAATATCATCAGAGTATAAAAAGAAATGGGGGGCTACTTTGGTTTTACTAACTCTAGAGTCAATGAATATAAACACAAAATATATCTAAAGCATATTTCTCTCTCTGAAATTTCTCTCTCCCCCACCCAAAGTCCCTTCTAAGTGTTTTTCTGTTATTCTGACACCTTTTCCAGTCCCTCCATGCAGATTTTGGCATCCTCAGTTTTCCTGCCAGAGCAGGGGGTTGGACTAGAAGACCTCAGAAGTCCCTTTCAACTCTGTTACACACACACACACACACACACACACACACACACACACACACACACAGAGCAAATTCCCTTGTTTTGGAGACTTTAGAACAGGGGTGTCCAAAGTTTTTTTGGTGATGGCCAAATACAGAAAAATAAGCAAAGGCCCGGGCCACACACAAGAGGTGACATATGACACATGATTACTGTGTGTATTTCTAACTCACCTATAATGTGAAGAACATTGCTCTCAGAGGGAGCAGTGATGCTGTCCTTTGGATTGAAGGATGGCTGGGATGTCAGGAGAAAGTTTGGTGATTGAGACACGAAGGACTTCACAGAGATGGCTATCAGTCATTCTGGATCTCAGTCTGCTTTTGTTCTGATTTAACAGAGAAAATGTTTGTTCACATATGTATGTTGAGCCGAACAGGCTCATCATTCTTTTTGCGTGGTGTCTCATCAGAGGAAACTTGGCATGATCCAAACTCTGATAGAAGTCAGGGAGGGAGAGAAGCTGATGTTGACTCTTCAGAGAATCATCACATTGCATTTCAATCAGTTCTAACTGCAGACTCTCCTCCACTTCTTCTGCATCCACCAGGAAGGGGGTCGAGAACAGCTTGATTTGTTTTTCAATGACAGAAAAATCTTGAAAACGCTGGTTGAATTCTGTCACGAGAGATGTCATTAAAGAAGCATATTTCTCCTTTTTAGCAGAAAGGTCTGCCTTTGGAAAAGCAGACTTGATTTCAGACAGCGCAGGGAAGTGTGCAGCATTAAAGCTTCGTAGTTGTGTCTCAAACAGGCGGAGCTTTACACAGAAGGCTTTCATGTGCGCATACAGGTGTGACACCAGCTGTTCTTTGCCTTGTAGGTTCTTGTTCAGTGTATTCAGATGATGAGTGAGATCAACTAAAAATGACAGGTCTGCCAGCCACAGAGGGTCACTCAGTTCATGAAGAGGTCGGCCCTTCTCTTTCAAAAACTTGTCGATTTCTGATCTCAGCGAATAAAACCGCTGCAGCAAAGAGCCGCGGCTGAGCCAGCACACATCAGAGTGGTAGAGTACATCCCCGTATTCAGCATCCACGTCAGATAAGAAAGCTTGAAATTCCCTGTGGTACAGTCCTCTAGCTCGAATTATGTTGACAGTTTTTACAACAGTGTTCATCACATCGCCCAGCTGGACAGTCTTGGCACACAGTGCTTCTTGGTGGATTATACAGTGCATCCTAACAACCTCACCTCCGCTCTCTTTTACCTTGACGCACACCATGGATGCCATTCCTTTGCGCTCACCCGTCATGGCCGGAGCTCCATCCGTTGTTACTCCACAGAGCTTGTCCCATTTAAGCCCCATCTTTTCAACTGCCTCTGACACAGCATCAAAAATATTTCCACCCGTCATTGTGCCTTTTAGGCTCATCATATCAAGCAGCTCCTCCGTACAGCAAAAATTATCATCGACTCCCCGCAAAAAAATTAAAAGCTGTGCGGTGTCTGTGGCGTCTGTGCTCTCATCGCCTGCTATCAAGTAAAAATCAAAAGCACAAGCTTTCTCTCTCAGCTGAAGTTTCAGGTTAGCTGACAAGTCCTCGATTCTCCGCACCACTGTATTTCTGGATAAGCTCACGTTGTTGAAATTTTATTTATTTATTTATTTATTTATTTGATTTTTATACCGCCCTTCTCCCGAAGGACTCAGGGCGGTGTACAGGCAGAATAAAACAAACAATACAAAATACAATTAAAATGCAATTTAAAAAACTTATTTAAATTAGCCTGACAATTTAAAATTTACCATACACTAAAAAACCCCATTTAAAATTAATAAAATTTGACATTTAAAATTCAATTTAAGCCAGCCCCGCGTGGATAAAAAGGTGTGTCTTCAGTTCGCGGTGAAAAGTCCGAAGGTCAGGTATTTGGCGTAAACCTGGGGGAAGCTTGTTCCAGAGTGTGGGAGCCCCCACAGAGAAGGCCCTTCCCCTGGGGGCCGCCAGCCGACATTGTTTGGCGGACGGCACCCTGAGAAGTCCCTCTCTGTGAGAGCGTACGGGTCGGTGGGAGGCATGTGGTAACAGCAGGCGGTCCCGTAGGTATCCAGGCCCTAAGCCATGGAGCGCTTTAAAGGTCTTAACCAACACCTTAAAGTGCACTCGAAAGGCCACAGGTAGCCAGTGCAGTCTGCGCAGGAGCGGTGTTACATGGGAGCTACGCGTAGCTCCCTCTATCACCCGCGCAGCTGCATTCTGGACTAACTGAAGCCTCCGAGTGCACTTCAGAGGGAGCCCCATGTAGAGAGCATTACAATAATCCAAGTGAGAGGTAACGAGCGCATGAGTGACTGTGCACAAGGCATCCCGATCAAGGAAGGGGCGCAACTGCCGAACCAGGCGGACCTGGTGGAAGGCCCTCCTGGAGACGGCCGTCAAATGATCTTCAAACGACAGCCGATCATCCAGGAGGACACCTAAGTTGCGCACCCTGTCCTTTGGGGCCAGTAACTCGCCTCCAACAGTCAACCGCGGCTGCAGTTGACTGAATCGGGATGCCGGCATCCACAGCCACTCCGTCTTGGAGGGATTAAGCTTGAGCCTGTTTCTCCCCATCCAGACCCGTACGGCTTCCAAACACCGGGACAGCACTTCAACAACTTCATTGGGGTGGCCCGGGGTGGAAAAGTACAGCTGGGTGTCATCAGCGTACTGTTGGTATCTCACCCCGAAGCCACTGATGATCTCACCCAACGGCTTCATGTAGATGTTGAACAGCAGGGGCGAGAGAATCGACCCTGCGGGACCCCACAAGTGAGGCACCTCGCGCCGACCTCTGCCCCCTGTCAACACTGTCTGCGACGGTCGGAGAGATAGGAGGAGAACCACCGATGCACGGTGCCTCCCACTCCCAATCCCCCAACCGGCGCAGCAAGATACCATGGTCGATGGTATCAAAAGCCGCTGAGAGGTCTAATAGGACCAGGGCAGAGGTACCCCTGTCCCTGGCCCGCCAGAGATCATCCACCAATGCGACCAAAGCTGTCTCCGTGCTGTATCTGGGTCGAAAGCCGGACTGGAACGGGTCTAGATAGACGGCTTCATCCAGGTATTGGGGTAGCTGTCACGCCACAGCACTCTCTACAACCTTCGCAACGAAGCGAAGGTTGGAGACTGGACGATAGTTACCCAAAATAGCTGGGTCCAGGGAGGGCTTCTTGAGGAGGGGTCTCACCACCGCCTCTTTCAAGGCGGCAGGGAAAACCCCTTCCAACAAAGAAGCATTGATAATCTTCTGGAGCCAGCCTCGTGTCACCTCCTGAGTGGCCAGTACCAGCCAGGAAGGACACGGGTCCAGTAAACATGTCGTGGCGTGAAGCCTCCCCAACAACCTGTCCACGTCCTCAGGAGCCACAGGGTCAAACTCATCCCAAACCGGCTCAACAAGACGTGTCTCCTCTCCCTCGCTTGGATCATCCCAATTTCGGACCAGACCGTCCCGGAGCTGAGCGATTTTATCGTATAGATAACCACTAAACTCCTTGGCTCGTCCCTGCAAAGGGTCATCCCGCACCTCCTGATGAAGGAGGGAGTGGGCTACCCGAAATCCTGCACTTTTTCCGGGGACATTACTTCTGTGACTTTGATGAGGCACTGCTTTATGAAATCACCGTCTGAGAACGGTTTGCCATGCTGGGCAATAAGTTGTGCGACTTCATAGCTTGCTGCTGTGGCGTTTTCCTGTATTTTGTTAGCACAAAATAAAAACTGTTGTTGAGCTTGCAGGCTAGCTGCCATTTGCTTGAATTTCTGTGCTCGTTCGGCACCTGTGTACGATGCGTAGCTCTGATGCTTGGTCTCATAGTGCCGACGGACATTATACTCTTTCATCACGGCAACATCTTCATTGCAAATCAAACAGATACACTTTCCATTGATTTCTTTAAAGAAATATTCATTTTCCCACCGTGTTTGAAATCTTCTACACTCACTTGCTATCTTGCGTTTCTTCGGTGCTGCCATTTCTGGTGACCCATGGTAAATATTTTTCTTTGCTTAATTTTGTTTAGTGGAGAAGCACCTTTTCTGTGACTGGCTCCATCTAGTGTTGAAACTGAGAAGTGCAACAGAGTTGAGCTCAAGTGCCATGTGCGGGCCATATTCAATCATATTTTCAGAATTTGCTGCGGGCCAATAAAAACTGACCCGTGGGCTGCAGTTGGCCCGCGGGCCGTAGTTTGGACACCCCTGCTTTAGAATCAGAAGGTACCTTGGAGCAGTGGTGGGCTACAATTTTTTTAACAACCAGTTCTGTGCCCTAATGACTGGCTGGATGGGTGTGGCTGGGTGGGCATGGGCAGGGGGCATGACAGCACACAGCCTCCTGCAATACTCTACCAGTCAAAACAGGGAGCAGGGTTAATTACAAAATATGGCCTTTGCTTTGTGACATCCAGACCCAGTGAGCAAGGGGTGTGAACTGCACAAAAAAATACACTTTTGAAGAAATATCTATGAAGAAATATCCCCAAAGTCAGATGTACACTAAATGTAGACTGACTTTTAGCTACACGCCTCCCCAGCAAACAGCAAATTTTGAAGCTCCAGGTAAAGAGGATTGATTTTAGGATGAGTAACCACAGTTTCCCCTTCATGGATTACTGCCTTGTCGTAGTGAAGTGGCTTGCATAGCACAATAAAGCTATGAGCTATTCCATGCAGGGATACCCAAGATGGACAAGTCACAGCAGAGAGTTCTGACAAAACATGATCCACTGGAGAAGGAAATGGCAACCCACTCCAGTATCTTTGCCATGAAAACCACATGGACAGTACCAAAAGGGAAAAAGGTATGACATTGGAAGATGATCCCCTCAGGTCAGAAGATGTCCAATATGCTACTGGGGAAGAGCAGAGGGCTAGTACTATTAGTGCCAGAAAGAATGAATCGACTGGGCCAAAGCCAAAAGGATGCTCAGCTGTGAATGCATCTGGTGGTGAAAGGAAAGTCCGATGTTGTAAAGATTTTTTCTCCATAGAAACATGGAATGTAAGATCCATGAATCAAGGCAAGCTGGACGTGGTCAAACAAGAGATGAAAAGACTGTTTTACTTGTTAGTAGTTTTTAATTTCATCACCCTAGTTTCTCTTTGTTCCATTGGCTCCTTCACCCACACCCCCTCTCTCAGTGCCCTTTCTTCCTGTTCTTTTATTTTTCCCTTCTTTGTCTTTCTCTTCTTCTTTTTGTTGTATATCTCCTGTCGCTCCCCGGTCCTCTTCCACTGGTCCAAGAAGTTGATCATAAAAGGATTTTGCTTTATCAGTGGTATCTAATCTAAGTCTTTGTTCTTGCCAAGTCGCCAAAATTCCTTCCGGGATTAACCATCTGAAATTCACTCCTTTTGATATTAGGAGTCTTGTTAAAAATTATTATTCTCTTCTCACATCTCTAACTCTTTTGGGTATTTGCCTCAATACCACAATTTCTTTATCTTTGTGTTTTAGTGTTGTGTTTCTTGCTGCTTGCAGTATCTCCATTTTCAGTGCTTTCTTTGTAAATCTTACATGTACTTAACCTGTCAATTTGTTTCTTATTGCATATCTTGTACGTACTCTAAAAGCTTCATCAATTTCATTTAGGATCTTCTCCTTGGGTTGATCCAGAGCTTCCATCAAAATCTCAGCTATCACCTCAGGCAGATTTTCTCCTTTCTCCTCCTCAATATTTTGAAATCTTAGATAGAAATCATCTTTGTCCATTTCCAGCTGGATTATTTTTTTCTCTTGTAAATCTTGGATTTTATCAGTTAACACAAATTTTCCTCCTAATTCCTCAACTTTTTTTTCTTTCCATCTTTTCTTCTACTTTTTGAACTTTCCCTTCATGTTTCTCCATCATGTCTTTTATTTCTTTTATATCTTGCTTCAAATCAACATTCCTAACAAACAGGAAGCAGCAGATGAAGCTAAGCAAGATCACATCAAATACCTGTACAATTAGCACAGGGCCCCCCCAAGGCTGTGTGCTCTCCCCACTTCTCTTCTCTCTGTATACCAATGACTGCATCTCCAATGATCCATCTGTTAAGCTACTGAAGTTCGCAGATGACACAACAGTGATTGGTCTCTTGACCCATTGAACTTGACCCACAAGAGGTTGCTTATCAAATTGATAAAATTTATAGAGTTAATTCCTGGATTGCTAGGCAGAAGAAACTTCCTAGAGACATTGTGGTTTACTTTTTGAAAAGGACAGTGAGAAATCAGATTTTGCAAGTTGCATATCAGAAAAAGTTGAGAATAGCAGAACAGGAGCTGAAGGTTTTGAAAGAGATTCCTCCCAAGATGCTAAGGGATAGGAAAGACTTTATATTTTTTACACAAGAACTTAAAAAATATCAGATTCAATTTAGATGGGAAGTTCCAGTTGGTTTGACAGTGTTTTATCAAGGAAGAAGATATTGTATTGATACTTAAGGCCAAAGATTTTCTTTCTACTGTGCTGAAACTTGAAATAGAAATAATAGAAAAAACAATTCAAGAGACCCAATAGGTGTGGAAGCTGAGGTGACCCCAGTGATGTTATCATCTGAGGAACAACCACAAGAACAAAGAATGACGAGGGGAGCCCTCAAGCGTAAAGAAAAGGAGCTACAAACTTAAAGTAAAGGTCAGGATACTGTCACAGAAGCTGTGGGAGGAGCAAGGCCGAAGATACGGGAAGAGGATCTTCAGCTGATTGTTCAAAAGCTTCAGGAGGCCAGTAATGGCAAATAAAATTCTGACTTGGAATGTTAATGGTTTGAATTCAGCTCAGAAGAGAAGAAAAATATTTCATTATTTGAAACAATTTAGAAATGATGTGATTTGTTTACAAGAAACACATATTAAATCATCAGATCAGAAATACTTACTAAACTCAAAATTAGTTAAACACTTTGTTGCCTTGGCTTTGGACAAGAAAAATGGTATAGTGGTATATTTGAGAAAAGATATACCAGCTAAGTCGACCATGGTATCCTGCTGTGACGATTGGAGAGATTGGGAGTGGGGGGCACCGTTTTTCGGTGGTTCTCCTCCTATCTCGCTGATTGGTCGCAGACAGTGTTGGCAGGGGAGCAGAGGTCGACCGCGAGGTGCCTCATGTGTGGGGTGCCGCAGGGGTCGGTTCTCTTGCCTCTCCTGTTCAACATCTATATGAAGCCACTGGGTGAGATCATCCGTGGTTTTGGGGTGCAGTATCACCAATATGCTGATGATACTCAACTGTACATCTCCACCCCTGACCACCCCAATGAAGCCGTTGAAGTGATGTCCTGGTGTCTAGAGGCCGTGCGGATCTGGATGGGCAGGAACGGGCTCCGACTCAATCCCTCCAAGACTGAGTGGCTGTGGATGCCGGCATCCCGGTACAGCCAGCTGGTTCCATTGCTGGCTGTTGGAGCCGAGTCACTGGCCCCTATGGAGAGGGTTCACAATTTGGGTGTTCTCCTGGATGCCTGGCTGTCATTAGAAGATCATATGACGGCCATCACCAGGGGAGCCTTTGATCAGGTACACCTGATCCGCCTGTTGCGCCCCTTCATAGACCGGGACTCCTTGTGCACGGTCACTCATGCTCTCGTCACTTCCCGCCTGGACTACTGTAACGCTCTCTACATGGTGCTCCCCTTGAAGAGCACCCGGAGGCTCCAACTGGTCCAGAATGTGGCTGCATAGGTGATAGATGGAGCCACTCATGGCTCCCATATAACACCTCTCCTGTGCAGGCTGCACTGGTTGCTGGTGGTCTTCTGGGTGCAATTCAAGGTGCTGGTGACCACCTTCAAAGCACTCCATGGCTTAGGACCGGATTATTTATGGCACCGCCTGCTGCCACCGATAGTCTCCCATCGACCTGTGTGCTCCCACAGGGAGGGGCTCCTTAGGGTGCCGTCAGCCAAAAAATGTCGGCTGGCAACCCCCAGGGGGAGAGCTTTCTCTGTGGGGGCTCCTACCCTCTGGAATGAGCTTCCTCCGGGGTTACGATCACTCCCCGACCTCCGGGCTTTCCGATACGAGCTCAAGACCTTCTTGTTTCATCGCGCAGGGTTGGCCTAATTGTGTTATGGTTTTTAATTGGGATTTTATTATCGTTTTTAATAGTTTTAATGTGAGCCAAAATTTAATTAGATTTTTATAGTGTTTTTAATTTTTATTATGAATATTGTTTTATATTTGGCTGTAAACCGCCCTGAGTCCTTCGGGAGAAGGGCGGTATAGAAATTTAATAAAATAAATAAATAAATAAGTTAATAGAGGCAGATACTTACGGAAGATATATTGCCATTGAACTTATATTAGAAACAAAAAAGATTCTTTTGCTTGGTATATATGCACCCAATTAGCAACAAGAAAAATACTATAGAATGTTGTATGACAAGTTGATTCTATGGGATTATAAATCGTGTATTATATTAGGAGATTGGAATGGAGTAATAGATACAGAAAGGACAAGAGAATTTCTTCTAAGAAGATACCTGCACGTGCAAAGCTGTCTAAATCTTTTTTTGAGATGAAGAAGATTTTGAGTTGAGAGATGTATGGAGATTGCAGAACCTGGAGGAAAGAGACTATACTTTTTTTTCTGATAGGCATTGATCTTTTTCACGTATTGATTTTATATGATTTATACTGATATATTGACCATCAATTGTGTTGTAAATGTTGTACCTTGATGAACGTATCTTTTCTTTTATGTACACTGAGAGCATATGCACCAAGACAAATTCCTTGTGTGTCCAATCACACTTGACCAATAAAAATTCTATTCTATTCTATTCTATATTAACTTCTAATGATTTGCTTTCTAGGGTAAAGAAAATTAAGATATTTTCAAGATGTTTATCTGATCATAGTCCTGTTTGGATGGAATTGCAATATGGAAAAGAAGGCAGAAGAACATGGAGACTAAATGAAAATCTGTTTAGATACCAGGATAATGTAAATCAATGTAAAAAGCAGAAGAAAGAATTTTCTGATTATGATTTGAATAAGGGATTCTCTATAGAAATGGTTTGGGATGCCAGTAAGGCCTTTATGAGATGTATATTAATATATATTAATAATAGACAGAGAAATAAGTAACAAAGACAGTGTAGGTATCTAGAATAGAATAGAGTTTTATTGGCCAAGTGTGATTGGACACAAGGAATTTGTCTTGGTGCATATGCTCTCAGTGTACATAAAAGAAAAGATACATTCATCAAGGTAGAACATTTACAACACAATTGATGGTCAATATATCAATATAAATCATAAGGATTGCCAGCAACAAAGTTAATTCTATTCTATTCTATTCTAGAAGAGGAAATCTATAAGAAACAACAATTATTAATACATAATCCGCATGATAAAAAACTTAAGGATGCAATAAAGATATTACAGAGTCAATTTAATATGATAATGGCTGACCAAGTGGCAACAAATATACAATATGCCAAACATAATATCTTTTGTAATGCAAATAGACCTGGTAGGTGGTTAGCATATACTTTAAGGAAAAAACAAAAACAATGTACTATAGAAAAAATAGAATATAAAGGTAAAGAGAGATATCAACAGGATATAATTAAGAAAGCTTTCTTAGAATATTATACAAATTTATATGCTAAAGATAAAATATTGAATATGGATATTGATAATTATTTGAAAGAATATAAGGTAAAAAATTTAAGTCTAGAACAAAGGGAAGAAATGAATCGGCCTATAACTTCTGAAGAAATTATTTTGGTAATTAAACAATCAAAAATGGGGAAGACTCCTGATATGGATGGGCTTACAGTAAGTTATTATAGGAATTTACAGGATGAGATGTTAGGTCAACTTAAGGAATTATTTAATCAGATACAATTAGGAGGGGGAATTCCCCCCTCATGGAGAACTTCTTTTATCTCATTGATAGCAAAAGAGGAACAGGATTGTTCCAAACCTGGGAATTATAGGCCAATTTCACTTTTAAATAATGATTATAAGATTTTTGTTAAAATAATAGCTAACAGATTAATGTTAGTTTTACAACAAATAATTCATACTGATCAATCTGGATTCATAAAAGGGAGACATATGAGGAATAATGTTAGGCAGATTGTTAATTTACTGGAATACTTAGAAAAGAAAAATTTTATTCCAGCAGCATTTATCTTTCTCGATGCAGAGAAAGCTTTTGATCGATTGCACTGGGATTTTTTATTTAAATTAATAGAAAAAATGCAATTTAGAGATGGTTTTGTAAGAATAATTAGGGCAATTTAATGGAGAGCAAATAGCACAGATAATAATTAATGGTAGCTTAACAGAAGTTTTTAAGATTGCGAAAGGAACAAGATAGGGATGTCCTTTATCACCATTATTGTTTATTTTGACTCTGGAGCCATTATTGGATAAAATACGAGAAGCAAAGGAGATAGAGGGAATCAAAGTTAGACAACATGAATATAAACTGAGAGCTTTTGCAGATGACTTGGCGATTACTTTAACAAACCCTATAAATTCAAGTATATCTCTGTTGGAAATGATTGATATGGAAAGGTTTCAGGTTTGTTTGTTTGTTTGTTTTTTGGACAGAGGTTGCATCGGTTTATTTTTGGCTTCAACAAGCACAATGTTTTTTTTAATTTTTTTTTTCATAAAAAAGTTTTATTTTTACAATCATGTCAAACAACTCATTCAATGTACAGTTATATACAATTAGTCGGGCTTGCCCAGTCACCACCCCCCTTTTTAACACTCTTCCCTCTTCTACCTTCTTTTACTTTCCTAACCTTCCTCTCCTTCTCTTATCTACATCCTCTCCTCCCTCCACCCTACACCTTCCTTCTCCCTCTTCTACCCCTCTTCCTTCCTCTTCTCCTCTTTCCTACCTCCTACTCTCTCTTTTCTCCCTCCCCACCATTCTAAAATGGTAACTGGGCAGACCCGACCCTACATTAATTATATTTATGCATCTTCAATAATCCCTGTACATTAACCATCACTCCATCTCTAGCCTCAACCCCCAATTCCCTCCCCTTACCCCCACCCCCACCCCGACTTCCCAGAACAAAATGCAGGGTATCAAAACTAACAATCATAATCTAAAATAATTCCTAAATTATAATCTCTAGTCACTCCACACTTAATCACACTCTCAATTCCCCTCTCCTTCAGAAATATATCTAATACAAAATATTTCCTAAATTTACTCATATGCTATTTGATATTTTTTTATCTGATACTTATTTTGAATATAATCAATCCACATTTTCCATTCTAAAATATATTTTTCTTGTGTATAGTCTTTCAAGTAAGCAGAAATTTTTGCCATTTCTGCCAGATTTGATACTTTGAGTGTCCATTCTTCAATTGTAGGTAATTCTTCTTTCTTCCAATATTGAGCAATCAAAAGTCTTGCAGCTGTTATTAAGTTCAAAATCAATTTAGTCTCTATAGCTGTACAATCCATAATTATTCCTAGTAGAAAGAACTGCAGGGTAAACTTAATCTTCTTTTTCAAAATATTCTGCATGATCCACCATACTTTAATCCAAAATGCTTTAACTTTTTTACAAGTCCACCATATATGGTAATAAGTGGCATCTTCACAATCGCATCTCCAACATTTAGCCTGTACATTAGGATACATACATGACAACTTTTTGGGGTCTAAATGCCATCTATAAAACATCTTATTAAAATTTTCTCTCATATTTTGCGCTTGTGTAAATTTAACATTCCTCACCCAAATTCTTTCCCAAGTTTCCAACATTATTGGTTGCTGAAAATTTTGTGCCCACTTAATCATACAATCCTTAACCAATTCAGTCTCTGAGTCTATTTCTACTAATACATTATACAACCTCTTAATATGCTGTTGGCCTTGATCTCTCATTTGTTTTAACAAATTATCCTCAGTTTGCTTAACACCTATTTTTTGATCTAATTTCCATCTAGCTTGTAATTGTCCATATTGGAACCATGTATAATTTTTCCCTTCTTCCCCCATCTTTTCTCTAGATTTTAATTGTAATTCCCCCTTTTCCATACAAAGAAGTTCTTTATAGGTAACTACCTCCATCTTTTGATATATATTTATATTTTCTATCATGTGTCTCGGGATTGCCCATATTGGAATCTTTCCATCTAATTTATATTGATATTTCCTCCAGACCCTCAATAATGCATTTCTAATTATATTATTTTTAAATATTTTATCTACTTTCTTATCATATAATAAATAGGCATGCCACCCATATAACAAACCATAACCTTCTATATTCAAAACTCTTTCCTCAGTTAAATTAATCCAATCAGTAATTAATGATAAGACAACTGCTTCATAATACAATTTTAAGTTAGGCATTTTAAGACCCCCCCTTTCCCTTATATCCTGCATTATTTTTAATTTTATTCTTGGTTTTTTGCCCATCCATACAAATTTATTAATCCCCTTTTGCCATTCCTGTAATTTAAAAATGAATAAAAAAATGAAATGAATAAAAATAAAAAATCATAAAATTCATAAAATTCATAAAAATGAATGTTTTGCCCAGGTTTTTATTTTTGTTTCAAATGATACCGGTGCTTAAGAATGATATTAAATTACAGGAATGGCGAAAGGTTTCAGGTTTTAAGGTAAATCAGAATAAAACAAAAGTAATAATAATAATAATAATAATAATAATAATAATAATAATAATAATAATAATAATAATAATAATAATAATAATAATAATAATAATAATAATAATAATAATAATAATAATAATAATTTAATTTATAGACCGCCCTTCTCCCGAAGGACTCAGGGCGGTGAACAGCCAGTTAAAATACAGGAAAACAGACAATATTAAAAACAACCCTTAAAAAACTCATTCAATTGGCAAAAACTAAAACACAGTTACACCCTATAAATTACTAAAAATTTAAAACCCCAATTAATCAAATTAAAATTTTAAAAAATCAAGCCAGTCCAGCGAGATGAAACAAATAGGTTTTAAGTTCGCGGTGAAAGGTCCTAAGGTCAGGCAATTGTCAGAGTCCAGGGGGAAGCTCGTTCCACAGGGTAGGAGCCCCCACAGAGAAGGCCCTCCCTCTGGGGGCCGCCAGTCGACATTGTTTGGCTGACGGCACCCTAAGGAGTCCCTCTCTGTGAGAACGCACCGGTCGCTGGGAGATTGAAGCCTGCAGAAGATGGTCCCATAAATATCCCGGTCCTAAGCCATGGAGCGCTTTAAAGGTCGTCACCAAAACCTTGAAGCACACCCGGAAGACCACAGGTAGCCAGTGCAGTCTGCGCAGGATAGGTGTTATGTGGGAGCTACATGCTGCTCCCTCAATAACCTGCACAGCCGCTTTCTGGACTAACTGGAGTCTCCGAGTGCTCTTCAAGGGGAGCCCCATGTAGAGAGCATTGCAGTAGTCCAGCGAGATGTAACGAGAGCATGAGTGACCGTGCATAGGGCATCCCCTATGTGGGAGCATCCTACACTTTGGAACGAACTTCCCCCTGGTTTACGTCAAGTGCCTGATCTTCGGATCGCTGAAAACACATCTATTTATTCAAGCGGGACTGGCCTAATTAAATTTTAATCTGGGGTTATTTATATTTTTAGGGTTTTTTAAACTTTTAAATTTTTGGCCATTCTGTAATATGTTTGTTTTAGTCTTGTTTTAATTTATATATTGCGCTTTTTATTTGGCTGTACACCGCCATGAGTCCTTCGGGAGAAGGGCAGTATAAAAATCGAATAAATAAATAAATAAATGAATAAATAAATAAATAAATCCCGGTCCAGGAAGGGACGCAACTGGTGGATCAGGCGAACCTGATAATAAAAAATATGACCAGACAACAGAAAGAAAAATTAGAGGAAATAACAGGATTTGAGATTGTAAAAAAGGTTAAATATTTAGGGGTTTATATTACATCATCAAATGTGAAATTGTACAAGAATATTATGAGGTTTTATGGCAAAAAGTTCAAAAGGAGTTGATTGTTTGGAAAAAATTGCAATTATCGTTGCTGGGGAGAATAGCTGCTATCAAAATGAATGTTTTACCTAGATTCTTATTCCTCTTTCAGATGATACTAATGATTAAGAAAGATAAGAATTTGG
Organism: Ahaetulla prasina; assembly: GCF_028640845.1. Lineage (NCBI taxonomy): Eukaryota > Metazoa > Chordata > Lepidosauria > Squamata > Colubridae > Ahaetulla > Ahaetulla prasina. The sequence continues at coordinate 82,905,004 of NC_080542.1, read as the reverse complement.
AGGAATGGCAGACTGGAATTAATAAATTTATATGGGAAGGGAAAAAAGCAAGGGTTGAAATGAAAATAATTCAAGATCCTGGGAAAGGGGAGGTTTAAAAATGCCCAATTTTAAATTATACTATGAAGCAGCTGCTCTCTCTGCAATAAGTAATTGGTTTAATTCAATGGAGGAAAGAATCCTAAATATAGAAGGCTATGACTTGCTATATAGATGGCATGCATATTTAATTTATGATAAAAAAGTGGATAAGGCTTTTAAGAATCATGTGTTAAGAATTGCTCTCTTGCATGTCTGGAAGAAATATTTTTATAAATTAAATTACAAGGTCCCTATGTGGGCAAGTCCTAGACATAAAATAGAGAATATAAATTTAGAACAGAATCAGGAAATGATTACATATAAAGATCTTTTATATACTGAAAAAGGTAGTTTGCAATTAAAATCTTTGCACAAATTAAAAGAAGGGAAAAATTATACTTGGTTTCAATACGGGCAACTACGTGCTAGATGGAAGAAAGATCTGGTATAGTCCAGAATGAGGAAAATTTGGTAAAGCAAATTAGAAATCAATCTCAGGAGCATATAAAGAGATTGTATAATGTGTTACTTGAAATTGATTCTGAAAGGGACTTGGTAAAAGACTGTATGATAAAGTGGGCACAAAATTTTCAGGAGCTAATATTATTGGATACTTGGGAAAATATTTGGGTTAGAAATGTTAAATTTATGCAGGCACAGAATTTAAGGGAAAATTTTTATAAAATGTTTTATAGATGGCATTTAGATCCTAAGAAACTATCGTGTATGTATCCAGATATGCAAGCAAAATGTTGGAGATGTAGTTGTGATGACGCTACATATTTCCATATTTGGTGGACTATTAAGGCTTTTTGGATAAAAATTTGATGGATTTTACAAAATGTTCTGAAAAAGAAGATAAAGTTCCTGCCGAAATTTTTTCTGCTGGAATAACAGCAGCAAGATTACTGATAGGACAGTATTGGAGGAAAAAAGAAGTACCCACAATAGAAGAATGGATATTGAAAGTTGCCAATTTGGCTGAGATGGCAAAAATCTCAGCCTTTTGGAAAAACAATACACAAGAAAGATACTTAAACGAATGGAAAAAATGGATTGACTATATTCAAAGCAGATATCAGACTAAGAGTTATCAGACTGCCTTTGAATGATTAGGATGTATTATTTCTGATTGTTTTGGGGGATGTTAGGATTTGATGAGAATCGTAGGAGTATAATTGAGCTAGAAGGGAAAAATTTTAGCATATGTTTGTTTTATTTTTAACTATACCTTGTGTTTCTTCCAGGAAGTCAGGGGGGAGGGGAGAGGGGGGTTTGTGAAGGGAGGGGGTTGGGGGGAGGGGGGAAAAGGGAAAGGGGAAAAAACTTTGTAAAACTTTTTCAATAAAAAAAACCCCCAAGATTTTTTATAAGAGATTACATAGAAAAATCTTAGAATTGGACTAAAAACATATTTGCATAATGGGAGATTTTAATGCTGTAACAAATGCGCAATTGGATTATAAAACAATAAAGTCAAATAAAAAAGTAAGGAGAATAGTGCCAAAATCTTTTCGTACAATGACAGAAAATTTGAGTATTCAAGACACTTGGAGACAAAAACATTTAAAAGAAAAACAATTTACTTTTTACTCAAACAGACATTTATCATGGTAGAGAATAGATATGATGTGGATGTTGGCAGACTTGATAGAGAATATACAAGAAGTGAATATTGGTTCAAATATATGGGCAGACCATAATCCAATGATGATAACATGGAAAGGACAGAAGAAAGAACAAGGTGGACTTTGAATACATTAATATTAAAAGAAAATGATTTGCAACAATATGTGGAAAAAGAATTAAAGTCTTTCTTTGAAATAAATAAAAAAGAGGACACATCTCTCCAGAATGTATAGGATACGATGAAGGCATATATTAAGGGACTGGCAATAACCTACACTGCAAAGAAAAACAAAAGGAAAAGACAGACACAGATAGAATTGGAAGAAGAATACAAAAAAACTAGAAAAAGAATTTCAAGAAGATAGTCAAAATGAAGGAACTTCTGTTGGCAACGCAGGCTTCGTGGATGTCCCTTTGGGATCGTCTGCCCTGGGTTTCGTTAAACCATCCCTGACAGCATAAATGGGCTGTCAAATGGTTTGGAATTCTCTCCCCCGGGAAAGGGGGAGAGAAGAGTGGTCAGGTTTGGGTAGAGCTCCCCAGGAGCCCCTGGAATTTAACCAGGGGATCGAAGGGTGAGAGCTCCCCTTTAGCGTGACGAAGCTCCATGCCCAGGGTGCTTCTGTTTATACAGAACGAGAAACCATGACCATCTCTGTGCCGAGGTTTATTTTTAAAGAGAACTCAACACAAACAGAATGAAGCAGGAGGACTAGCAAGAATTTGCAAGTAATAAATCTTAACTTTGGTTCTTAAATAGCTTTCCTTTGAACTAACTTTCAACCTGAGTGGATTTAAAATGGCGTTTGCAATATACAAAGGAAAGTGAAAGTTATAACTACAAAAGGATAAAGGAAGAGATTTTAAGACTGTGGTTGCAGAGAAATTTAAAAAGATTTTTTTATTAATTTTAATTTTAAGAAATAAAGTTTAAAAGAAGATGGCAATTAAGCAATTAAAAACAACTGCTTTTAAAAGTGTTGGAGTGTGCTGGCATTTGCTTGTAAGAAGATTTTAGCAAATGGCGTTTTGTTTATTGGAAGTGAAAGTTAAGAAAATGCTTATTATAACTGCTGGCATGGGTACCTATAAGAAGAACATAACAAGCTACTTTTTAAATGGAATGAATAAGAACTGTTAATGATTTTTTTTTCTTTTTACCTTTTTCTTTATCACAATGTTTAAGAAGAAAAGTTTATTGAATTTTTTTTCTCTTTTTGGTAGATTTTACAGTTTAAAAATGGCTCTTAAGCGAACAGAACTAACTACTAAAATCTTGGAAACTTCTTTATTATTTATTTTGTCACAACATCATACAAAAGATTATATAGCATATAAACATATATATGAGTAAATGTTAGGAGGTATGAGCATATATATATATATAGGAAGAAGAAAAGAAAAACAATAGGACAGGAACGGTAGGCACGTTTGTGCGCTTATGCACGCCCCTTATGGTCCTCTTAGGAATGGGGTGAGGTCAATAGTAGAAAGTTTTTGGTTAAAGCTTTTAGGATTATGGGAAGAGACCACAGAGTCAGATAAAGTATTCCAAGCACTGATGATTCTGTTACAGAAGTCATATTTTCTGCAATCTAGATTAAAGCGGTTAACATTAAGTTTAAATCTATTGGTTGCCCTTGTATTATTGCAATTAAAGCTGAAGTAGTCTTTGACAGGAAGGACATTACAATAGATGATTCTGTGAGTTAAGCTTAGGTCTTGTTGAAGGCGACGGAGTTCCAAGTTTTCTAAGCCTAGGATTTCAAGTCTGGTGGGATAAGGTATTTTGTTGTTTTCAGAGGAATGGAGAACTCTTCTTGTAAAATATTTCTGGACACGTTCAATTGTATTGATGTCAGAGATGTGGTGAGGGTTCCAAACAGGCGCGCTGTATTCTAGAATTGGTCTAGCAAATGTTTTATATGCTCTGGTTAGTAGTGTGGTGTTTTTGGAAAAGAAGCTACGCAAAATTAGGTTTACAACTCTTAGAGCTTTTTTTGCTATGTAGTTGCAGTGGGCTTTGGCACTTAGATCATTTGACATGAAAACTCCAAGGTCTTTAACAGGATGGGGGTCGTCAGTAAGGTAATGTCCATCTAGTATGTACTTAGTGTTTGGGTTCTTTTTTCCTATATGTAAGACTGAGCATTTGCTGGTTGAAATTTGGAGCTGCCAATTTTTAGACCAAGCGGATAGATGATCAAGGTCGTTTTGAATGATAGAAGTATTGTCTGTGGTGTTAAATAGTTTGACATCATCAGCAAAGAGAACACAATTACTTGAGATGTGGTCACAAAGATCATTAATGTATAGTATAAAGAGTGTTGGTCCAAGGATGCTGCCTTGAGGAACGCATTTGATAAAGCATTGCCAATTTTGACCACTTGTTGTCTGTTAGACAGAAAAGCAGATATCCATTTGTGGAGGGGTCCTGAGATGCCATAGGATGTTAGTTTTAGGAGAAGTTTATCGTGTACTACTGAGTCAAAAGCTTTGCAGAAGTCTATGTAGATTGCATCTATTGATTTGCCTTGATCGAGATTTGAAGTCCATATGTTTTTGCAGTGGAGAAGTTGTAAGTTACATGATAATTTTTTCCTGAAACCAAATTGTTTGTTGGAGAGTAGGTTGTTAGTTTCTAAGTGTGAGGTAATGGATTGGTTGATGATAGATTCCATGACTTTGCAGGTGACGCAGCAAAGGGAGATCGGTCTGTAGTTTTCGACTAAGCTGGGGTCTCCTTTTTTGAAGATAGGGATGACTGTGGCTAGTGACCAAAGTTTGGGAAGAGAACTGGTAGTGAAAGCTTTATCAAAGATAATACTTAGGGGTTCAGCTATATTAATGGAAAGTTTTTTTAAGAAGTATGCACATAGTCCATCAGGTCCAATAGAAAGCGATGGTTTTAAGTTGTGAAGAGCTTTACCAACATTGTCTTCTGTGAAATCTATATGAGTTGAATCATCATAGTCATTGCTGGTTCGTTTGTGGAATGTCGGATATGTGTTATCGGAGTTAACAAAAACTGAGCCAAAGAAAATGTTGAAGAGGTTTGCTTTGACTGTTTCGTCATTGCATTCTTTGTTGTTAGAATCTTTTAGTGGTGGGATGGATCTTGAGTCTTTAAGTTTATTGTTGACAAAATTATAAAAGGCACGATTGGAATTTGTGCGTAGAAGGTTCTCTTCTTGCTTGGTGTGGTAATTTGTGCATTCAGTTTTTATTTGGTTGCATATGTTTCTGTAGCGGTTTTTGAAATTTGCAACATAGCCTTTTTTGTTTCTTTTCCAGAGGGATTTTTTTTTTTGATTGAAGCTTTTTTATTGATATGGGTAGTTTGTTTTTCTTGGACATGGTAGTCATTCGTGGTACATATAATTTAATGACTCTATTGATTTCAAGTAGGAAGACTCTATAGTGGTCATCAGCGGTTATGCAGGTTGCAAACAGATTTTGCCAGACCAGAAATGAAAGATCGTTGTTTATGAGGTTGTAATTGGCTTTTTTGAAGTTGTAGTTGGGAGTTCTGTTGTTATGACGATTTAAGTATGGACGTATATTGAGACGAAAATCAATCATGCAGTGGTCACTGTTGGAAAAAGGTTCTTTAATTTCTTCAGTTCAAATATGGGGAAAAAATTTTTATAGGAACTTTTGGAGGCTTATCTTTTCTTAATAAGTTTTTAAACAAGAGATTTTTACACCAATATATTAAAGATTGGAAATTCTTTATTGTTAGATGTTAAACTGATTGGTAAGCAGATGGTGGAAAATGTGTAAGATAGAAGACAAGGGGAAGGAGAATGCGTAAGATGTTATTTTGATGGTATTTTTTAAAAAATATATATATATAGGGTTTAATTTTTATAACTGATCTATTTTGGGTATAAGGTGTTACTATTTGATATATGTGAGGTATAAAGGAATGGGAAGATGGAATATTGTTTAATTTTGGAGGACAGATAGAAAAATTTATGAACTTGGATTATGGATGTAATGTTGGTATTTGGTTAAATAGAACTTAATTGTTATAATTGATATATTTTGGATATAAGTTATAGGTATAATTTTAATAAAGTTATTTGACATATGTAAGGTAAATTGAAGAAATATTAATATTAGCAATGTTATTTGATTTATGTAAGTGATATTAAAGATATGAGAAGATAGAATATTCTTTATTTTTGGAGATTGGATAAAAATTTAAGAATTTAAGTTGGAAATATGAATTATATTTGGGAGACTGTTTAAGGAAGAAAGGTATATTATAAAAGAATTTCTGATGAATACTGGGAGATGGAATATCATCTTGGTCTTGATCAATGAAGATTGGATATTAAACTATAAGATTCTGAAGACTTCAGGAGTGGAATGGATTGATATATATTTGGTCTTAATCGATGAAGATTGGATATTAAAAACTATGTATTTTATTGATGAACTGGAAATACTAATTTAATTGGAAGATTCTGAAGATTTTAGGAGTGGAATGGACTGATATATAATGGAATGGAAGAAGAATGTACTTTTTTTGTTTCTGGAAGGGGAGTTAAGGTCTTAGAGAGAGGAGTGACTATGGATTATGACTTACGTTGTATTTTAATTTATGATTCTTAATTTTATACCCTGTACTCTGTTCTGGGAAGTCTCAGGGGGTGGGAGGGGGGAGGGAGGGGAAGGGGGAGAGGGGGGGAGATGAAGGATCAATGTAAAGGAATGATTGAAGATATGTAATTAAGAAATAGAAATAATTTGAAATGAAATCAGGGCTGCTCAGCTGCCACTTCAGAAGGGAATGGAAAGGGAGAGGAGAGAGTGAAGGAAGAAAGTAGGTAGGAAAGAGAGAGGTAGAAGAGAGGGAAAGGAGAGGAAGAAGAAAGGGGAAAGAGAGAGGGTTAGAAAGGGTGGAAGAGAAGAGTGGGGAAGGAGGAGAGGAAGTAGAAAAGTGAAGGAGAGGAAGGATGAAGAAAGTAGAAGAAAGTAGAGGAGGGAGGAGGAAAGGTTGTGTTAAGGAAGGAAGTGGTAGCTGGGCAGGTCCGAATAAGTAACAAATGAAAGTTAATGACTAATGTTGAATAAGAGACTGTATATTGAATAGGTTGTTGGAAAATGGAAATAAAACTTTTTTATTTAAAAAAAAAAAAGATAGCCAAAATGACAAAGTTAAGAAAAGAATGGAACTGAAAAAACATAAAATAAATTTAAATGAACAAGAGTTGTTAGCAAATAAATTAAGAACATCCAGACAGACCTTTTTTGAAAATGCAAACAAACCAGGAAGATAGCTAGCATATAAAATAAAAAAAGAAAAGAAGAAGAAAATGATAAAGCATCTACTAGATGAAAAGGGGAAACTACATTATAGTAATGAAGAAAAGAAGAAAATAAGTCAAAACTACTACAAAAAACTATATTGTCAAGAGGATATTTTGGAGGAAGAGACAATAAAATATTTAGAAAAATCAGATTTACCAAAAATCTCTGAACAACATAAGGCTATGTTAGAAGAAAGAATAACAATGATAGAACTGACTGAAGCAATTAAAACACAAAAAAATGCGAAGGCACCGGGACCTGATGGCCTCCCAGCGGAACTATATAAAACCTTTCAAAAAATAATGAGTAATATAATGCTAGAACTGTATAATGAACTTCTAAACAAAGCAAGAATGCCAGACTCATGGAGACAGACATATGTAACACTGATACCCAAAGAAAATGTAGATTACAACTGATTAAAAATTATAGACCAATTTCACTATTAAATGTGGACTATAAGATTTTTGTTTCAATAATGGCAAACAGATTAAAATGACTTTTAAAAGAATTTATTCATATAGATCAAAATGGCTTCTTACCTAAGAGACAAATTAGAGATAATATGAGGATAATATTAAATGTGTTGGAATACTATGAAGCACATCTCGAGAAACAAATGGCAATGATATTTTTAGACGCACAAAAAGCTTTTGATAACATGAATTGGCACTTTATGATAAAACAATTGAAGATAATGGACTTTGGGGAGAGATTTGTAAACACTATAAAAATAATTTATGAGAAACAGTCAGCTAAAATAATGATAAATGGAGAAATGACAGGAAATGTTAAAATCAGGAAAGGTACAAGGCAAGATTGCCCGCTATCCCCATTGCTATTTATTTTGACATTAGAAGTCTTGTACAAGAGTATCAGACAAAATGATAATATAAAAGGAATGAAAATTAAAAAAGAAGAATACAAACTGCAAGCTTTTGCTGATGATCTAGTATTTATTCTAGAAGAACCACTTACAACAGGTTCTAAACTATTAGAACAAATAGAGGCTTATGGAAAATAGTCTGGCTTAAAAATAAACAAGGAAAAAATGAAAATATTGGTGAAAAACTTAACAGAAAAACAGAAAAGAGAGTTAAAAGAGAGACTGGATATTCAAGAGCTCTTCTTCTGAGCATGCGCGAAATGGCGGCGATCTAATCTCACGGAGATGGCAAGCGGGGCGTTCCCTGGTCGAGGCGCTGTTTTTGCCGACCGCCGGGCTACTTGGGTCGCTGGCTCCGGGTGAACAGCATGTCGGCAACCGAGGGAGAGGTCTTTGGGCTTTTGAAGACCCTTGGTTGCCGAGAACGGAGCCTCAGACAAGCAGCGGATGGCGGCAGCGGATGGCGGTGGCCATTTTGGGGCGATGGGGGGGTGTGTGTTCCGGCCTGGTGCGGCCTGATGCCCAGCCGCGGTTACCACCAGTGGCGTTTGTGCCGCGGTTACCATCAGCGGCGGTGTGGTGGCTGATCCCAGCTGATTTCGGACTTTTTTATCGGCCTTGGACATCGGCCGACCCCCCAGCCTGTTTCCGGCCGCGGCCTTGCGAATTTCAACTGCAGCGGAGGTATGTTAGTGGCCCCGTCATCGGCCATGATCTCCATCGACGACATGTTGGCGGCCTTGCTTTCGGCCGCGTTTATCTTCTTCTGCCGCGTTACCTTCGGCCGCGTTTCTTCATCTGAGGTACGCTGGTGGCTTTTTTGGCCGCGTTTTTTATCACCATCAACAGCTTTGGCAATATAGCGGCGGCAGCACCAGTAACATCAGTGGTGCGGACCGTTCTTTTCCTCTTCTTTCGACGGATTGTATTGGCGGCCATTTTGTGGCACAGGATGGCATTCCGGCGAGTTTGGCCGACTCCTAGGCCACGATTGCCATCAGCGGTGGAACTGGTGGGGGGGCCTGATGTCTGACCATGATATCCATCGACCGTTCCCGGCCTGATTTTTGGCTATAGCCTGAATGTTAGCCGCATTTTCCATCTACAATACGGACAGGGGATGAAGCAGACGGTGCAAATGGTTGTAGGATTCAAGACTCGTTGATGTGGCGTTCCGGGACTCTTTTATTATTGTCCACGGAGAGTGAACTTCCCAAATTTTAACATCTTATGGCGGGTCTTGATCGGGTCATCTGAAGGATTGTGATGCCTATGCCGGTTAGGGACGGACCCTTTCTTGCCATTTATTATCTTTTCTCCATGAGATATTCGCCTATTGACCTCCTTCGACTGCGAGGTTCCCCCGCCTCGCAGGAATGGCCCTCCAAGTTATCGAGGGCCTACCTCAACGAAGGGTCTTGGGACCCAGAGAGGTGGCATGCTGCTAAGAAGAATGTATGGGGTTTTTTAAATAGATTTTTAAACAAGGGTTTTTTTAAAGGGGGGAGGGACAAGACGGGTGGGGGTGAGAACCCGTCGGGGAGGGATCCAGCCCCGGTGCCTGTTCGCGGCACTACTATATCTGGTCTGAAGGCAGGGGGGGAGGGGTTTGTTCCAGGATTAGAGGGTGGTTCAATCTGTACGGTAAGTGGGAGAGGCAGATATGGCAGAGGGGGGGGGCGTATCGAGTGTGGGGAGCACGTGCTCGATGTTTGAAAGCGATCACTTGCTCCGGCCCCTCAGTCCCTACCCGTTCCTCGGGCGGCCATGATCCTCAGAGCCTGGATCTTCGGTTGATGTTATGTAATGCCTGGTCTGTGGCAAATAAAGCCCCCTTGATTTGCGATCTTATTCAGGGGGAGTCCGCGGACCTTATGGGCATTACGGAGACCTGGTTGGGCCCAGAGGGGGGGGTTCCCCTCGTTGAACTGTGCCCTCCAGGTTTCCGAGCATTTCATAGCCGAGGGCCCAGGGTAGGGGTGGAGGGGTGGCGGTTGTCATTAAGGAAGATCTAGAGCCGAGGGAGGCCACTGTTCCTCAGATTGCCGGCTGTGAATCCCTCTATGTGAGGTGGGGCCATAGGAATCAGTTGGGCTTGTTGATCGCGTACCTGGCTCCTTGCTGCGTGATCACAGCCCTGCCCGAACTGCTGGAGTTATTTGCCACTGTGGCAGTTGAGACCCCCAGACTTATAGTTATGGGGGATTTCAACTTGCCATCAGCTGGCTTATTATCGACTGCAGCTCGGGAGTTCCAGGCTTCCAGAGTAAATGATGGCCCTACGCACATGGGGGGAGGCACGCTGGATCTGATTTATATCTCTGGTCAGTGGTTAAATGATCTGATATTAGATGATTTAGTAATAGAACCAATGTCATGGTCCGATCATTTTCTCCTTCGCCTAGACTTCCGAACCGCCACCCACCATCGCAGGGAGACGGAACCTACACGTTGGTTCCGTCCCAGGCGCCTGATGGGCCCTGAGAGGTTCCTGATGGAGCTTGGGCCATTCCCTGAGGATCTGGCCCACGGCACGACTGAGGAACTAGTTGCGGCCTGGGAACAGGCTGCGGCTGAGGCCTTGGACCATGTCATGCCTTTGCGGCCTCTGACCCGCCGCAGATCTCGTCCGGCCCCTTGGTTCTCCAAGAGGCTGAGGGAGATGAAATGCCGGAGAAGACGCCTAGAGAGCACCTGGAGGTCCAGTCGTTCCGAAGCTGATCGGACACTAGTTAGGTCCTATTCTAGGACCTACCTAGTGGCAATGAGGGAGGCGAGGCGTTCTTACGCCTCCACCCTTATTGCGTCGGCAGATAACCGCCCAGCCACCCTGTTTCGGGTGACCCGCTCCCTCCTTCATCAGGAGGTGCGGGATGACCCTTTGCAGGGACGTGCTGAGGAGTTTAGTGGTTATCTATACAACAAAATCGCTCAGCTCCAGGATGGTCTGGACCGAAATTGGGATGATCCAAGCGAGGGAGAGGAGGCACATCTTGTTGAGTCTGTTTGGGATGAATTTGACCCTGTGGCTCCCGAGGACGTGGACAGGTTGTTGGGGAGGATCCACGCCACTACATGTTTACTGGACCCGTGTCCTTCCTGGCTGGTGCTGGCCACTCAGGAGGTGACACGAGGCTGGCTCCAGAGGATTATAAATGCTTCTTTGTTGGAAGGGGTTTTCCCTGCCGCCTTGAAAGAGGCGGTGGTGAGACCCCTCCTCAAGAAGCCCTCTTTGGACCCGGCTATTTTGGGAAATTATCGTCCAGTCTCCAACCTTCGCTTTGTTGCGAAGGTTGTAGAGAGTGCTGTGGCGCGACAGCTACCCCAATACCTGGATGAATCCGTCTATCTAGACCCATTCCAGTCTGGCTTCCGACCCGGTTACAGCACGGAGACAGCTTTGGTCGCATTGGTGGATGATCTCTGGAGGGCCAGGGACAGGGGTTATTCCTCTGCCCTGGTCCTATTAGACCTCTCAGCGGCTTTTGATACCATCGACCATGGTATCTTGCTGCGCCGGCTGGGGGGATTGGGAGTGGGAGGCACCGTATATCGGTGGTTCTCCTCCTATCTCTCCGACCGGTCACAGACGGTGTTGACAGGGGGGCAGAGGTCGACCGCGAGGGGCCTCACTTGTGGGGTGCCGCAGGGGTCGATTCTCTCGCCCCTTCTGTTCAACATCTATATGAAGCCGTTGGGTGAGATCATCAGTGGCTTTGGGGTGAGGTACCATCAGTACGCTGACGACACTCAGCTGTACTTCTCCACCCCAGGCCACCCCAATGAAGTTGTTGAAGTGCTGTCCCGGTGTTTGGAAGCCGTACGGGTCTGGATGGGGAGAAACAGGCTCAAGCTCAATCCCTCCAAGACGGAGTGGCTGTGGATGCCGGCATCTCGATTCAGTCAGCTGCAGCTGCAGCTGACTGTTGGAGGCGAGTTATTGGCCCCAAAGGATAGGGTGCGCAACTTAGGTGTCCTCCTGGATGAGCGGTTGTCGTTTGAAGACCATTTGACGCCGTCTCAGGGGCCTTCCACCAGGTCCACCTGGTTCGGCAGTTGCGCCCCTTCCTTGATTGGGATGCCTTGTGCACAGTCACTCACGCACTCGTTACCTCTCGCTTGGATTATTGTAATGCTCTCTACATGGGGCTCCCCTTGAGGTGCACTCGAAGGCTTTAGTTAGTCCAGAATGCAGCTGTGCGGGTGATAGAGGGAGCTTCGCGTAGCTCCCATGTAACACCGCTCCTGCGCAGACTGCACTGGCTACCTGTGGCCTTTCGGGTGCACTTTAAGGTTTTGGTTATGACCTTTAAAGCGCTCCATGGCTTAGGGCCTGGGTACTTACGGGACCGCCTGCTGTTACCACATGCCTCCCACCGACCCGTACGCTCTCACAGAGAGGGACTTCTCAGGGTGCCGTCCGCCAAGCAATGTCAGCTGGCGGCCCCCAGGGGAAGGTCCTTCTCTGTGGGGGCTCCCACACTCTGGAACGAACTTCCCCCGGGTTTACGCCAAATACCTGACCTTCGGACCTTTCACCGCGAACTGAAGACACATCTTTTCATTCGCGCGGGGCTGGCTTAAATTTTATTGATTTTATAATTTTTATTATTAATTTTAAATGGGGTTTTAGTTTTCTATACATTTTAAATTTTTAGGCTAATTATAATAAGTTTTTTAATCTTGCATTTTATACTGTATATTGTCTTGTCTGTTTTTATTTTGCCTGTACACCGCCCTGAGTCCTTCGGGAGAAGGGCGGTATAAAAATCAAATAAATAATAATAATAATAAATAATAATAAAAGTGGTGGAAAAAGTAAAATACTTAGGAATATATTTAACATCAAGATGTGTAACAATAAAAGAAGATAATAATTATAAACTAAAAGATCAAAATGGGAAAGATTTGAAGAAATGGAAAAACTTGCAATTCTCACTCAAGGGGAGAATAGCAATTATAAAGATGCACATATTACCAAGACTACTATATCTATTCGAGACAGTACCGATAAAACTTGAAAAAACTTATTTTCAACAAGAAGATTTATATGGCAAAGGAAAAAAGCTAGAATAAGTTTAAAGATGTTACAGGATACGAGGTTAAGGGGAGGATTTGGACTGCCAAATTGGGAACTATATTACCAGGCAGTGGCACTGACTTGGATGAAGGAATGAATAGAATTAAGGAATACAAAATTACTGACTTTGGAAGGACATGATTTACAACTAGGATGGCATGCCTTTTTATGGTATGGGAGAAGTAAGATACATACGTACTTTCATAGACATTATATAAGAAATGCACTGCATGGGAGAAGGTCACAGATAAATATTATACGAACATTCCAACATGGTTATCAACAATGGAGGCTTTAATACATCCAAATACTTTTAATTTTAGAAATATTGTTAGTTATAAGGACTTGTTAACAGATAATGGGGAATTGAAGCAGAAACAAGATTTGGAAGAACAGGCGACTCAGTTAGATTGGTATATGTACATGCAAATACAAACAAGATATCAGAAAAATGTTAAACTGTATGGTTTTTATTTAGAAAAGACTGAAGTGGATAGAATTCTCACAGGAACGGAGGATAAATTAATTAAAAAGATTTATAACTTTTTATTGGGGATTGAGTTAGAAAGAGGAACAAGTAAAGGAAACTATGATAGCTTGGGCTGAAAATTTTGGATATTCAATAGATCTAGACAAATGGCAACAGTTATGGGAGAGGAATTATAAATTAACAATGTCCACTGCATATAAAGAAAATCAATACAAAATGTTTTATAGATGGCATATGCCACCTGCAAAACTGGCAAAAATATTTAAAGATAAATCAGGAGGCGTTGTGGTTCCTGTTCAACGTGTCTCCCCTGCCGCAATGTGTACTGCGGCCTTTCCTGGTTTCTGGGACCTTTGGGACTCCTGTAGTCCCTCCTGGTCCCATTGGGGACTTGTTTTTGGGAGACAAGGGGAGATCCGCTTGGGAGACAACGACGGACGGTGATGGAGGCGATGGAAGCGCCACCCATTTTTCCCATGGGACTCGGACTTTATTGAACAGAACAGTTGTGTTTTATGTCCTGGCTGGTTTAAGTCAGTTTAAGATCTTAGACTATGAACCTACGAGGATATCATGGATTTTACATCTAGCCATGAAGACTGCCTGTTCTACCTTTCCAACTTTTACTGGGTCCCGGATGACCATCTTAGGATAACATCTCAGCTGATAAAGGGGACGGACCCAGCTATCTGCCGATGCCATGCGATATTCGCCACCCAAATTCTTGCGCCTGCGAGGCTCCCCTGCCTCGCAGGAATGGCCCCCCACATTATCGAGGGCTGGCCTTATTGACAGGTTTTGGGACCCAGAGAGGTGGCATGCATCTAGGAAGAATCTTTGGGGTTTTTTAAATAGGGGTTTTTTAAAGGGGGGGAGGGTAAGGACGGGCGATGGGGGTAACCTGTCAGGGAGGGGGCCAGTTCCTGCATCTGCTCGCGGCGTTATTCCAACTGGTCCGAAGGTAATGGGGGAGGGTTATGTTCCAGTCTATGAGGGTAGTTCTATTGGCACGGTAAGTGGGAGGGGCAGATATGGCAGAAGCGGGGGGCCGTATCGATTTCTGGGGGGGCGTGCCCGCTTTTTGAAAGTGGTCGCACGCTCCGGCCCCTCAGGCTTCTCCCATTCCCCGAGTGGTCAGTTTCCTCAGAACTTGGACCTCCGGCTGATGTTGTGCAATGCACGGTCCATGGTGAATAAAGCCCCTCTGATTTGCGATCTTATTCAGGAGGGGGCCGCGGACATTATGGGCATTACGGAGACCTGGTTGGGCATGGAAGGGGGGTTCCCCTTGTCAAGATGTGCCCACCAGACTTTCAAGCATTCCATCAGCCGAGGGCCCAAGGTAGGGGTGGGGGGGTGGCGGTCGTTATTAAGGAGAGTCTAGAACCGAGGGAGACCACTGTACCTCAGATATCCAGTTGTGAATCCCTCTTTGTGAAATGGGGTTGTAGGATTCAGGTGGGCTTGTTGATCACGTACCTGGCTCCTTGCTGCGTGACAACAGCCCTGCCTGAGTTGTTGGAGGTGCTTGCCGGGGTGGCGGTTGAGACCTCCAAGACTTATGGTCATGGGGGATTTCAACTTGCCATCGACTGGTGGGGCATCTACGACAGTTCGGGAGTTCATGGCCTCCATGATGGCCATGGACCTGACTCAAGTAGTTGGCAGCCCTACTCACATTGGGGGAGGCACACTGGATTTGATTTTTATCTCTGGGCAGTGGTTGAATGATCTGAATTTAGGAGATTTAGTGATTGAGCCACTGTCATGGTCAGATCATTCTTTCCTTCGTCTGGACTTTCGGACTGCCACTCACCACTGCAGGGAGATGGGACCAATGCATTGGTTCCGTCCCAGGCACCTAATGGACCCAGAGAGGTTCCTGACGGAGCTTGGGCCGTTCCCTGAGGATCTGGCCCACGGCACGACCGAAGAGCTAGTCGCAGCCTGGGAACAGGCTGCGGTCGGTGCTTTGGACCGTGTTGTGCCTTTGCGGCCTCTGACCCGGCGCAGACCTCACTCAGCTCCTTGGTTTTCCGAGGAGCTGAGGGAGATGAAGCACTGGAAAAGACGCTTAGAGAGTGCCTAGAGATCCAGCCATACGGAAGCCGACCGAACACTAGTTAGGTCATATATTCAGACCTACCTAGTGGCATTGAGGGAGGCTAAGTGTTCCTACGTTTCCTCCCTCATTGCATCGGCAGATAACCACCCAGCTGCCCTGTTTCGGGTGACCCACTCTCTTCTTCAACAGGAAGAATGGGATGACCCCCTACAGGGACGAGCCGAGGATTTTAGTATGTATCTGCATGATAAAATCGCTCAGCTTCGGGATGGTATGGATCAAAATTGGGTAGATCCAGGTGAGGTGTTAAAGACTCGTCTTGTTGAGATTATTTGGGATCGGTTTGACCCTGTGGCTCCCGAGGACATGGACAGGTTACTGGGAGGACTGAATGCCACCACTTGTTTATTGGATCCGTGTCCCTCCTGGTTGATGCCGGCCATGCAGGAGGTGACACGAGGCTGGCTCCGGGGGATTATCAATGCTTCTTTGTTGGAAGGGGTTGTTCCGGCTTCCGGTGGTTTCGTTTTCCCCGAGAAGGACGCCTGGAATGGCGTCCCGAACTGAGATTCTGTAAAAGCTGGTGAAACAGCGGGAGATCGGCTGTTAGCCAGCTTCAAAGCTTTTCTCTGGGTGAAAGAGAATTAGCCAGAGCGGCTGGAGAGCAGAAGATTGCCCCAGGGGCTCTGCTTTCTTATGCAGAGTCTCGGAGGGCTGCCTGCATAATCCAGCCCCACTCCAGACTCGGCTCGATCCTGTTAATTAAGCAGGACAAGAGGAAAACGCCCACCTCTGCTCAATTGATTCCGTTTTGAATAACTTCAAGCAGACGGGGACAAATACAAGCGATCGATTACTGGGGAAGCAAGAAGAGAGCTGACTTCTACTCCTTTTTAAAAGGGGAAAACTTTTTCTCACTTGAACTTAGTGAAGGAAGAAATGGCGTCTGAAAGGAAGTGGATTGGAGGCTGCTTGTGAGAGAAAGCGAAGTTCGTCTTTGTGGATTTTAGCTGAATAGAAGCTTTCCAGAGGAGGCAAGGTGAAAGTTTTTATTTTACAACTTTAATTGGAGACTTTTTGAGACTTTGAGATTTACTAATTTTAATTAGAGACTTTACTTAAATTAAAATGGCTTCTAAGCCACCAAAAGCTCCCATGACGAGAAGGGGGTCTGAAACTAATTTAGAAGATATATTAAAGGAACAGAACAGAGTTTCTGAAGAGCGATTTAAAGAAATTATGAATAATATTCATGGTGTGAAGGATCAACTTAGGGAAGAAATTAAAGAGACTAATAAAAAAATTAGAGAAGATTTATTGATGGTTTTTCAAGGTTTGGCAAAAAATTTGGAAGTAATGGAGGATAAAGTGGAAGTAATTAGTCAAGCAAATCAGTATTTGGATAATAAAGTTGGAGAGCTTCAAAATAAAGTGGATAAAAATGAGGATCATGTGGTGGTATTGCAATATAGAGCGTTGGAGAAGGCTTTGAGAATTAGGGGTCTTCAAGACCGAAAGGAAGAAGACCTTAAAAAAGTTATATCAGAAGCCGTAGCTGAAATGTTAGGCATGGACCCTCGAGAAGTTGATTTTCAAATTGATAAGGCATACAGGGTTAATTCTTGGGTAGCGAGGCAGAAAAAGCTCCCAAGAGATATTGTAATTTATTTTTTAACTTCTACAATAAGAAATCAGATTTTGCAAGCTACATACCAAAAGAAATTGCAAATAGCAGAACAGGAGGTGTTGGTTTTGAAAGAGATCCCTGCTAAAATGTTAAAGGATAGAAGGATTTTAGGTTTTTACACAAGAGCTTAAGAAGCATCAGATTCAATATAGATGGGAGGTTCCAATTGGTTTAACAGTATTTTTCAAGGCAGGAGATATCGAATTGATACTGAACTGAAAGCAAAGATTTTCTTTTAATGTATTGAAAGTGGATGTAGAAACAGTGGATAAAAGACTTCAAGAGAAACAGAGTGGGGAAGCTGAAACTGCACCTGTGATATCAGTCCCTCAAGAACAATGTCAGGAACAAAGAGTGACAAGGGGAGCTATTAGGCGTAAGGAGATGGAGGAACGACTTCAAAGACAAGAACGATTCTACTACTGAAGCTGTGGGAGGAGCCAAGTCAAGAGTGAGGGTCTTCAGCTAATTGCTCAGAAGCTTCAAGAGGCCAGAGATGGCAAATAAATTTTGACATGGAATGTTAATGGTTTAAATTCAGCACAGAAAAGAAGAAAAATATTCCATTATTTGAAACAATTTAAAATGATGTGATATGTTTGCAAGAGACACATATAAAATTATCAGATCAGAAATATTTGATTAATTGAAATTAGGTAAACATTTTGTTTCTTCTGCTCGAATAAGAAAAATGGTATAGTTATATATTTGAAGAAAAATATATCAAGTAAATTAATTGAAACGGACATTCAAGGAAGATATATTGCTATTGAATTGATTTTAGAAGGAAAAGACACTTGTGATTGGCATATATGCACCTAATCAACAACAAGAAAAATTTTATAAATTGTTACATGAAAAATTGACTTTTGGGACTATAAAACATTTATTATATTAGGGATTGGAATGGTGTAATGGACATTAGAAAAGATAAAAGAACTCTTTCTAAGAAAATTCCTATGCATGCAAAATTGCCTAAATCTTTTTGATTTGATGGAAGATTTTGAGTTGAAAGATATATGGAGAAGGCAGAATTTTTGATGATAGAGATTATACTTATTTTTCGGATAGGCATCAATCTTTTCACGTATTGATTTTATATTAATTACCAATGACTTGCTTTCTAGGGTTAGGAAAACAAAGATATTTCCAAGGTGTTTAACTGATCATAGTCCGGTATGGATGGAGTTGCAATATGAAGGTGGAAGAAGATCATGGAGAATAAATGAAAATTTGTTTAGATATGAGGATAATGTAAATCAATGTAAAAACAAATGAAAGAATTTTTGATTATAATTTGGGAAAGGAACTTGATAGAAATGGTGTGGGACGCGAGCAAGGCCTTTATGAGAGGAAACTTGATATACATTAATAGTAGACAGAGGAGAAAACTACAAAAACAGCGTAGGGATTTAGAAGAGGAAATTCAGAGGAAACAACAATTATTGGTACATAATCCACATGATTTAAAACTATTGAGGCGATAAAGATATTACAGAGTCAATTTAATATGTTAATGGCAGATCAGGTGGCAACCAATATACAATATACTAAACATAATACTTTTGTAATGCCAATAAATCAGGAGGTGGTTGGCTTATATGTTAAGGAAAAGACAGAAAGCACGTACTATTGAAGGAATTGAATACAAGGGTAAAGTGCGATTTCAACAGGATAAAATTAAAAAAGCTTTCTTGGAATATTATACAAATTTATATGCCAGAGATACAATATTGAATATGGCTATTGATAAATATTTGAAAGAATATAAGGTTAAAGGTTTAACTAATGAACAAAGGGAAGAGTTGAATCGCCTATAACTTCTGAGGAAATTATTTGGGTAATAAAGCAATTAAAAATAGGAAATCCCGGGCACAGATGGACTTACAGCAATATATTATAAAAGTTACAGGATGAGATAGTTGGTCCACTTATGGCGTTATTCAATCAGATATTGAGGGGAGGAGGAGTACCACCATCATGGAGGACTACTTTTATTTCATTGATACCAAAAGAGGATCAGGATTGTACTAAGCCTGGGAATTATAGACCAATTTCTCTCTTGAATAATGATTATAAGATTTTGCAAAAATAATGGCAAATAGGTTAATGGAAATTGTACAACAAAGGATCCACACTGACCAGTCTGGTTTTATAAAAGGGAGACAAATGAGGAATAACGTTAGGCAGATAGTGAATATATTGGAATACTTGGAAAAGAAAAATGAGATTCGGCAGCGTTTATATTTTGGATGCAGAGAAAGCTTTTGATCGTTTGCATTGGGAATTTTATTTAAATTAACAGACAAAATGCAATTTGGAAATGGTTTTATACGAATACTTAGGGCAATTTATGGAGAGCAAACAGCTCAGATAATAATTAATGGTAGTTTGACAGATAGTTTTAAAATTGCGAAAGGAACAAGGCAGGGTGTCCTTTATCACCTTTATTGTTTATTTTATCTTTGGAACCTTTATTGGATAAGATAAGAGAGTTAAGGAGATAGAGGTATTAGAATTAGAAGATATGAATATAAAGTCAGAGCATTTGCAGATGATTTGGTTGTTATGTTGACTCAGCCTATAAATTCAGTGTATATTTGTTGGAAGTAATTAATCAATATGGAAGGGTCTCAGGGTTTAAAGTGAATCAAAATAAAACAAAAGTGTTAACCAAAATATGATTAAGAACCAGAAAGAAAAACTAGAGGAAATAACAGGATTTGAAATTGTAAAAAGGTTAAATATTTAGGAGTCTTTCTTACATCATTAAATGGAAATTGTATAAGAATAATTATGATGTGTTATGGAAAAAATTCAGAAGGAAATGAATACTTGGAAAAATTACAATTATCTTTGTTAGGAGAATAGCAGCTATAAAATGAATGTTTTGCCTAAATTCTTGTTCTTGTTTCAGATGATACCAATAATTAAGAAAGATAAAAATTTGGATGAATGGCAGATTGGAATTAATAAATTTATATGGGAAGGAAAAAGCGAGAGTCAAAATGAAAATAATGCAAGATACACGGAAAGAGGAGGATTAAAATGCCTAATTTAAAATTGTATTATGAAGCAGTTGTTCTTTCGGTATTAAGTGATTGGTTTAATTTGACGGAGGAAAGGATTTTGAATATAGAAGGTTATGATTTATTATATGGTTGGCATGCATATTTATTGTATGATAAGAAAGTAGATAAAGCTTTTAAGAATCATGTGTTGAGAATTTCTCTTCTGCGTGTCTGGAAAAAATATTATTATAAGTTAAATTACAAAATTCCTATATGGGCATGTCCTAGGCACGCAGTAGAGAATATAAATATAGAACAGGAACAAGAAATGATTACTTATAAAGATCTTTTATACAATGAGAGTGGAAATTTACAACTAAAATCTTTGGATACATTAAAAGAAGAAGGGAGGAATTATACTTGGTTTCAATATGGACAGTTAAAGGCTAGATGGAAAGAAGATCAGAAAATTGGTATCATTCAAAATGAAGAAAATTTGGTTAAACAAATTAGAAATCAAACTCAGGGGCATATAAAGAGATTGTATACTGTGTTGATAGAAATAGATTCTGAAAGAGATTTAATAAAGGATTGTATGATAAAATGGGCACAGAATATTCAAGAACCAATAATGTTGGAAACATGGGAAAAATTTGGTTAGAAATGTTAAATTTACGCAAGCGCAGAATTTAAGGGAAAAATTTTTATAAGATGTTTTATAGATGGCATTTAGATCCTAAGAAATTATCATGTATGTATCCAGATATGCAAGCGAAATGTTGGAGATGTAATTGTGATGATGCTACATATTTTCATGTATGGTGGACTTGTAAGAAAATTAAGTCTTTCTGGATAAGAATCTGGTGGATTATGCAGAATGTTTTGAAGAAGAAGATAAAGTTCCTACCACAATTTTCCTTTTGGGAATAACAACGGACTGTACAGTGATTGAGACTAAGTTGATTTTGAACTTAATAACAGCAACGACTGTTGATTGGACAATATTGGAAGAAAAAGAATTACCCACAATAGAAGAATGGATATTGAAAGTTTCCAATTTGGCTGAGATGGCTAAAATCTCAGCCTTCTTGAAAGATAGTACTCAAGAAAATATTTAAATGAATGGAAGAACTGGATTGATTATATTCAAAATAGATATCAGATTAAGAAATTTCGGATTGCTTTTGAATGAAGGATGTTATTTTTGATTTTAATGGAAGAAGTCAGGTTATGTGAGAGAGAAAGATTATAATTGTGTTAGATTTTAAAAATTTAATGTATGACTGTTTTGTTTAAGGAACTATACCTTGTGTTTGCTCCGGGAAGTCCGGGGGGGAGGAGGGGGGTTTAGGAGGGAGGGGGGGAGGGGGGAAAATTTAATTGTTGTAAAACTATTTTAATAAAAAAAAAAAAAAAAAGGAAGGGGTTGTTCCTTCCGCCTTGAAAGAGGCGGTGGTGAGACCCGTCCTCAAGAAGTCTTCCCTGGATCCGGCTGTTTTAGGAAATTATCGTCCAGTCTCCAACCTTCATTTTGTGGCAAAGGTTGTAGAGAGTGTGGTGGCACGTCAGTTACCCCAGTACCTGGATGAAACTGTCTATCTAGACCCGTTCCAGTCCGGTTTCCGACCTGGGTATAGCACAGAGACAGCTTTGGTCATGTTGGTTGATGATCTCTGGAGGGCTCGGGACAGGGGTTATTCCTCTGCCCTGGTCCTGTTAGACCTCTCAGCGGCTTTTGCTACCATCGACCATGGTATCCTGCTGCACCGGTTGGGGAGTTTGGGAGTGGGAGGCACCGTTTATCGGTGGTTCTCATCCTATCTCTGTGACCGGTCGCAGACGGTGTTGACAGAGATCGACCGCGAGGCGCCTCACGTGTGGGGTGCCGCAGGGGTCGATCCTCTTGCCTCTCTTGTTCAACATCTATATGAAGCCCTGGGTGAGATCATCAGTGGTTTTGAGGTGAGGTACCAACTGTACGCTGATAATATGCAGCTGTACTTTTCCACCCCAGGCCATCCCAATGAAGCTGTCGAAGTTCTGTCCCAGTGTTTGGAAGCCATACAGGTCTGGATGGGGAGAAACAGGCTCAGCTCAATCCCTCCAAGACGGAGTGGCTGTGGATGCCGGCATCCCGGTACAGTCAGCTGCAGCCGCGGCTGACTGTTGGGGGCGAGTCATTGGCCCCGATGGAGAGGGTGCGTAACTTAGGCGGTTGTCTTTTGAAGACCATTTGACGACCGTCTCCAGGAGGGCTTTTCATCAGGTTCGCCTGGTCCGCCAGTTGCGCCCCTTTCTTTTTTTTATAAAAAGATTTATTTTTACAATCATATCAAATAATTCATCCAATGTACAGTTATATACAATTAGTCGGGCTTGCCCAGTCACCACCACCCTTTTTAACACTCTTCCCTCTTCTACCTTCTTTTACTTTCCAAACCTTCCTCTCCTTCTCTTATCTACATCCGCTCCTCCCTCCACCCTACACCTTCCTTCTCCCTCTACTATCCCTCTTCCTTCCTCTTCTCCTCTTTCCTACCTCCTACTCTCTTTTCTCCTCCTCACCGTTCTAAAATGGTAACTATGCAGACCCGACCCTACATTAATTATATTTCTTCAATAATCCCTGTACATTAACCATCACTCCATCTCTACCAACCCCCAATTCCCTCCCCTTACCCCTCACCCCACCCCGACTTCCCAGAACAAAATGCAGGGTATCAAAACTAACAATCATAATCCAAAATAATTCCTAAATTATAATCTCTAGTCACACCACACTTAGTCACACTCTCAATTCCTCTCCTTCAAAAATATATCTAATACAAAATATTTCCTAAATTTACTCATATGCTATTCGATATTTTTTTATCTGATACTTATTTTAAATATAATCAATCCACATTTTCCATTCTAAAATATATTTTTCTAGTGTATAGTCTTTCAAGTAAGCGGAGATTTTGTCATCTCTGCCAGATTTGATACTTTGAGTGTCCATTCTTGATTGTAGGTAATTCTTCTTTCTTCCAATACTGAGCAATCAAAAGTCTTGCGACTGTTATTAAGTTCAAAATCAATTTAGTCTCTATAGCTGTATAGTCCATAATTATTCCTAATAGAAAGAACTGCAGTAAACTTAATCTTCTTTTCAAAATATTCTGCATGATCCACCATACTTTAATCCAAAATGCTTTAACTTTTTTACAAGTCCACCATATATGGTAATAAGTAGCATCTTCACAAACGCATCTCCAACA
Source organism: Ahaetulla prasina (assembly GCF_028640845.1). Classification (NCBI taxonomy): domain Eukaryota; kingdom Metazoa; phylum Chordata; class Lepidosauria; order Squamata; family Colubridae; genus Ahaetulla; species Ahaetulla prasina. The sequence goes on along the minus strand of NC_080542.1, from coordinate 82,881,499 downwards.
TTTAGCAAGATCTAATATGTGTTTCTTGGAAACAGGTAATGTCATTTTAAATTGTTTCAAATAATGAAATACTTTCCTTCTCTTCTCGGTGAATTCAGGCCATTAACATTCCAAGATAATAGTTTAATTGCCATTATCGGCCGAAGGAAACTTTTGGAACACCAGCCGCAGATCACATTTTACTTTAGGCCTTGCTCCTCCCGTTGTAGTAGTTGCCAGTTGTTGTTGTGCCTTCATCTCTTGTTCCTTGCGTTTAGCAGCAGCTCTTGTCAGCCTTTGTTCTTTTGAATCTAAACCCGTCGTAGGTATTTCCAACACTTGTAATAAATCTTCTTCCATCACAATCTGTTCTTGTACCTGCTTCACTTCTCTTTCCTTCACTTCAGCCTCCCTTCTTCTAGCTTCCAATGGGGGAAGACTTCCAACTTTTAATACCTCAACATAAAATTCTCTTGCTTTTCCAACTGTATTGAGACGATGTACTTTCCCTGCATAATATACTATTATACCAGTTGGAATATCCCATCTATATTCAATCTGATGTTTTTTAAGCTCATTCACCAGGAAGGCAAATTCCTTCCTAGCCCTTAACATTTTTGGTGGAATTTCCTTTAATATCAAAATATCTTGACCAGCAATCTGAATCTTCTCCCCCTTATATGAAGCTTGCAAAATCTGATTTCTCACTGTTCTGTTTGTAAAATAAATAACAACATCCCTTGGCAACTTTTTTTTGCCTTGCTATCCAAGAATTCACACAATATATTTTATCAATTTGATAAGCCACATCTGCTGGACGAGCTGCTAATATCTCAGCAAATACTTCAGAAAAATTTCCTTAAATTCTCTTCCTTATTTTCTTTCAAACCTCGAATTCTAAGAGCAAATTCCATATTTCTATATTGTATCAAAACTATTTCATCCTCTGTTTTTCCATTTTACTTTGAAATTCATCCATTTTATTTTCTAATTTTAAATTATGTTGCTTAATTTCTGCAACCTCCTCTTCTAATAAAATCACATTCGTTGCCAAACTTTGTACTGCCATTACAAATCCTTCTTTAACTTCTTTATTTCCCACTTGAATTTCTGATATCTGCTCTTTCATTTCAGACATCTCATCAGTTATTACTTTAAATTTTTTTCTATAAAGCCTTTTAAGTTCTCTTGTAACGCCTCTAAATTCAATGTTCTAGTCTCTGCTGTATGAGCTGGAGAGGCACCAGCTGATAAAGTTCCAGAGCTCTTTGTTACAGTAGACTTTAATTGTTTGGCTGCCATCTTCTATAAAATTATTTATTTATTTATTTCCAACTTAATATTCACTTTAAATCTTCTTAACTTCTAAGAAACACAGTCTTTTAAAGCAATATTTAAAAATCTCCCTAGATTCTATCAGCAGGCAGCAAAGAGTTAAAGAGTTAAAGCAGCAAGTAACATGCAAATTACCAACTGCAGACGGCAAGCTGAAAGTATCACTTTCGCTTTCCACTCGTTAACTTGTTAACAATTCGCCTCCATTTTCTTGCTGTTTTCAAGCTTGTTACAAAGTATCGGGGAATCGGCTTAGCTACTTGCATAAAGTTCTCCCACTTTCATTCTGTCCGGTATAATCCTTTATTGTCCAAAATAAATCTCGGCGTTTGGTCGTGGTGATTGGTTCCGCCAAAGCAGAAGAATCCTCGGATCTGGAGCACTTCGGGTTACTGGAGGGAACTTAACCCTTCAAACCCCTTTTTTCTCAGGGGCTTTAGGGAAATTCAACCTCTGCCCTCAGCTCACCACCTTCTCCTTCTCCCGAAGAGGGGGTTTTCCGAACCGCTGGACAGCAGATTTAAGCTGTCCTAGCGATTCCACATAATCCAGAGGTTGGTGATCATAAAGATCACCGCCATCACCTACGGTGCCAAACCGGAAGTCCAGTTGCGCCCCTTTCTTGATGCCTTATGCACGGTCACTCATGCTCTTGTTACATCTCGCTTGGACTACTGCAATGGACTACTGCAATGCTCTCTACATGGGGCTCTCTACATGGGGCTCCCCTTGAGAGCACCCGGGGATTCCAATTAGTCCAGAATGCAGCTGCGCAGATGATAGATGGGGCCGCTCGTGGCTCCCATATAACACCAATCCTGCGCAAGCTGCACTGGCTGCCTGTGGTCTATCGGGTGCACTTCAAGGTATTGGTTACCACCTTTAAAGCACTCCATGGCTTAGGACCGGGTTATTTACGGGACCGCCTGCTGCTTCTGTTTGCCTCCCACCGACCCGTGCGCTCCCACAGAGAGGGACTCCTCAGGGTGCCATCAGCCAAGCAATGCCGGGGGAAGGGCCCCAGGGGAAGGGCCTTCTCTGTGGGGGCTCCTACCCTCTGGAATGAACTTCCCCCAGGACTTCGTCAACTTCCCGACCTTCGGACCTTTCTCTGCGAGCTGAAGACGTATCTATTTCATTGAGCAGGACTGGCATAGGATTTTAGAACTTTTATATGTTACTATTGGGGTTTTAAATTTTAATTGGGTTTTATTGTTTATATATATTTTAAATTGGCCATATTTGATAGGTTTTTTAATTATTGTTTTAATATATTTATTATTGTGGTTTTAGTTGGCTGTGAACCGCCCTGAGTCCTTCGGGAGAAGGGCGGTATAAAAATTTGATTAAATAAATAAATAAATAGATAGATAGATAAATATTGGAAATGTCATCAGTTACTAGGATCTTATTATCATATATGGTGGACATGCCTGGAAGCCAAAAACTATTGGGAGAAAAATAAAGGGTTGGTTAGAAGAAATGACCCAATAACACATTGATTCAAAACTGAAGTTGTTCTTATTGGGAATTCTACCAGAGAAAATCAGTAAAGAAAATATTTATTTGATTATACAGGTAATTACAGCAGCAAGAATTGTTTTTGCGCAAAATTGGAAAGCAGAGAAAATACCCCTGGAAGGAGAAATTATTAGAAAATTTTTAGATTGTGCAGAAGTGAACAGATTAACTTTGATGATTAAAGAAAGAGAGAATTCAGAATATTTTAAGATATGGGATAAATTTTACCATTGGTTAGAAGAAAGGTACAGATAGGCAATGGGTAATTATGTAAGAAAATGACAATAATGTATCTGTGGAAAAATGGTAATAGTTTAAATTGAAGTGAAGAAAAGATAGAGCCAGGAAGAAAACACTGAGACGACACATGGAAGAAATTACTGATGTTTTAAATGTATGTTTGTCTATAAAATAAAAAATGTAAAAAAAAGAGAGAGATGAAAAGACAACTTTAACATCTTAGGAATCAGTGAACTAAAATAGACAGAATGGGTGAATTTAATTCAGATGACCATCAGGTATACTACTGTGGGCAAGAATCCATCAGAAGAAATGGAATAGCCTTCATAATCAATAAAAGAATAGGAAAAGCAATACTGGGATACAATCTCCAAAATGATAGAATGATCTCAGTTTGAATCCAAGGCAAACCATTCAATATCACAGTAGTCCAAGTCTATGCCCCAACCAGTGGTGCTGAAGAAAATTGACTGCTTCTATGAAGCCCTATAGCACCTTATAGAATTAACACCAAAAAAATGATATCCTTATCATCATGGGCGATTGGAATGCTAAAGTAGGAAGCTAAGAGATAACTGGAATAACAGGCAAGTTTGGCCTTAGAGTACAAAATGAAGCAGGTCACAGGCTGATAGAATTCTGTCAAGATAATACAATAGTCATAGCAAACACACTTTTCCAACAACCCAAGAGACCACTCTATACATGGACATCACCAGACGGTCAACACAGAAATCAGATTGACTATGTACTCTGCAGCCAAAGATGGAAAAGCTCTATACAGTCAGTAAAAACAATACTGTTATGACCCAGGCCCAACTAGGTAGTAGAAAACCCAGTCAGTTTAAAAACAAACAAATTTTATTAGAACAGCTGAGAATTAACTCATTCTCAGCGTAGCCCACCAACTTTCTAAAGCCTTTTCACCCATCCACCAAAAAATGGGGAACATTCATGGCAAGATTCGATTGTTTCCTAGAAGCTAACGACTACTACAGCTTGCCGGACAATCAGAAGAGAGCAATCTTCCTCCGTCACTGCGGGCCAGCCATCTTGGACATGGCGGAATTGCTTACTTATCCAGCCCCGGTACAAATGGTGGCCTGGACCAACCTGAAGGACACACTCCAGGCTCACTTTGCACCGGCCCCATTAAATTCGCCCAACAGTTCAAATTCCGCCAGCGACTGCAGCACGAGGGAGAGTCTATCTGCACCTACATTGCTGCCCTGTGGAAAGTGGCCACCCATTGCAAGAGCACCTAGATGACATCCTGCTTGAACAATTCATTTATGGGGTTTGAGATATCCGGCTGCAGCGGCATCTACTCTCCAAGCACGATCTATCATGGCAAACGGCAATCGATGAAGCCAAAGGACATGAACTGTCCAGCAAAGATGCCGAAACCATGCAGTGCCCAGAAGCAAACCACACCGCAGCAATTGCAGTGCCAGTTCACCAAGGAGTCGCCCAAGTCGAGCCCCAAGAGATTGCCCAGGTCAGGGACGAGGATGAGGAGATTGAAGAAGAGGCAGTTTTCCAGACGGGTCAGTCCAACTACGACAGTAGGAGCAAATGTCCCAGCTGCGGGGGTTACCATCATTGGAACAGCTGCTCTTTCCGCGATGCCATGTGCTGCCGGTGCGAGAAGAAGGGCTACTTGGCCCAAGTGTGCAGAGTGATTCAACCTTCCCACCAGAGAGACTGCACGGAATGGAAGCAAACCAACCAGCAGCCATCTTTGTGCAGGCATGGCCAAAATGGTCACCCCAAAAAGAGTGTGAAGTCAGCATCAACCTGACAAACACAAAACCTGAAGACAAAAGATTCATGATGGTTGGCATCGATGGACAACCTATCGAGATGGAGACTGACACTGGGTTGTCCATCACGATCATCTCCTGGAACACAGTCCCGGAGTCCCTTTTGCACATCCGGAAAAAACAGCTGGAGCCCCAATGACTCCAAGTGCACGACTTCCAGAGGAACAGGGTCCCTGTAGAAGGCATCACCATCATCAGCGTCACATACGGTCCCTACAAAAAAAAGCCACTGGTCACCCTCATCCATGGACGCCTCCCGAGCCTACTGGGCTGGGATTGGATTTGAGCCCTGGGAATGGGTCTCTATGGAGTCTGAGAAATTCAGACTAGCTGCGGAAGCATGAAGGATGACCTGCTGCGTGAATTCCAGGTTGTCTTCGCTGGAACCCTAGGCAAGTACGTGAGGACCCCTATTTGTTTCAATGGATCCTGGATCCGGGGCAAAGAGGAAGCCGCAGCATTCGCAGGAGTCAAGAGATTACTAACTGAAGACAGCCTCTTGATACAATATAACCAGACACTTCCTTTAGTTCTTGTCTGCGATGCATCCCCTTTTGGAGTGGGTGCCATCCTTAGCCATTGGCTGCCCAATGGGTCCGAAGCACCAATTGCATACTTCTCACGAACCCTGTCCAGCCCTGAATGGAACTATAGTCAGTTGGACAGGGAAGCCCTGGCTGCTGTCGCCGGAGTAAAGAAATTTCACAAATACCTATTTGGCAGGAGATTCGAACTCATTACCGACCATTGCCCCCTGCTAGGACTGTTGACAGGAGACCAACCCACACCCATCACTATGTCACCAAGGCTGACTAGATGGGCACTTTTCCTGGCTGCATACAGTTACACTTTGGTCCACTGCCCTGGCAAAGACTTAAGCCATGCCGATGCTCTAAGCAGGTGCCCACTCCCGAAGCTGCTGGAAGATCCAACCCCAGGGACACCAGCCCTGCTTGTTAACTATATGAACACAGGGCCCCTGACATCAGCCGAACTGGCTAGGGCATCGCGGCGCAATATGACAATCAAAACTGTCATGGGCTGGGTACAAAGAGGGTGGCCAAAGGAGAGGGTGGCAGATGGGTTCAAACAATTTGCAACAAGGCAAAGAGACTTGCTACACAAGGGGGATGTTTACTGTGGGGGGACAGAGTCATGCCCACAAAGCTGCAGACAAGGGTCTTAAAGATGTTGCATGAAGGGCACCCGGGCATCGTTCGTATGAAGAGTCTGCCCAGAAGCAATGTATGGTGGCCGAAAATGGATGCAGATATCAAGAAATGTGTTGCCCAATGTTCACCATGCCAAGAATCCAGACCAATCCCCCCGCAGCCCCGATAAAAGAATGGGAACGTTCCTGTAGCCCCTGGTCCCGCATTCACATTGTGTTGTGGCTCCCGCCCCAGAACCTGGCCCCATGCCCGAAAGTGTCTTGGAGCCAGGCCTGCTGCCAGAAAGTGACTCGGAGCCGGGCCTGCTGCCAGAAAGTGACTTAGACAGTGAGGGGGAAGGGCTGTTAGGACTTACCTCGGAAACACCAGCCTCCCTGGCTCAGCTTCAGGAGCCAGAAGCAGGCCAGGTGAAAGAGATAATGAGGCTTTCTTCCCCTGACTCTTCCCCCCCCAGGCCACGCCTGCAGACCCAGCTGACAGCAATCAGGCTTGGCTGAATCCTAGGTTTCATAGGCAGGAGAGAAGGGAACAACCGAAGCAGGGGAGGGGCAGGCCTAGGAAGTGCTGAATCATGGAGCCACACCCCACAGGATATAAAAGGCAGCAAGAGCTGGTGTGTCTCTTTGTATCAGGCAAATCCACTGATTGACTAGAGCTGAAGCGTCTTGGCAGCTAACGAGGGCTCTTGGCAGACGCTGATTCTTTTGCTGCCAGAGCAGATAAGAGCCGGGTAATTAAGCCATTGTTCGGACGGAGGCAAAGAGGACAGAACACATTGACTTTGCCGGACCATTCTACGGCCAAACATTCCTTATAGTCATGGACGCCTTCTCCAAATGGTTGGAGGTGTTCCTAATGAGGTCAACCACAGCAGAATCAGTGATCAGGGTGCTCCGGAGATTATTCGTCACTCACAGGCTACCGGACACCCTGGTTTTGGACAACGGGCCACAATTCACATCCATACAATTCGAGGGCTACCTAGTGGAATTAGGGATCTGCCATGCCCTCTCAGCGCCCTACAAACCGGCCATGAATGGATTGGCTGAAAGATTTGTCTGATCTACCAAGGAGGCATTGGCACGCCTGGGCCTAGGGGACTGGCAGGAAAGAATTGATGTCTTTCTAATGGCCCAACATGGAACACCCTGTTCGGCCATGGGACTAAACCCGGCCGAACTCTTAATGGGGAGAAAGCTATAATGCACACTAGACTGCCTCAACCCAAACTACTCCCCTAATGAGAACCAGGGCGGAGGGGAGGGCACAAAGGAGTTCCTTATAGGTGCCTCGGTCTTTGCAAAAAACCATGCCGAAGGCCCCGCATGGGTAGCTGGCAGAATAACTGGGAAGACTAGGCCCAAATCATACACCGTAGACATGGAAAATGGCAGGGTCGAAAGAAGACACATAGATCAACTCCAAAAACGAGTAGTCCAAACAACACAAAAACCAGGCCCTAACTACAATCCAATTATTTCAACAGCTAACTCAAACCCGAGGGAACCGGAGGACTTACCTGAAGACTTCGGTGTCCAGCGCTGTTCGGGTCCGCCTACAATCACCGCTGATGACCCAACAGCTAGTAATCCACAAAGGTTCGAAGAAATAGCAACCAATATTCCACAAAATAGGGCCCCAATGGAAGAGCTGGGAGGAACGGAGTACCTCCGACCAGCATGCTTCCCCCGCCAAAACTGAACTGCGCAAGTCAAGTAGACACAGGGAACGTCCAGGCTATTTATGTGATTACATATGCTAATCCATGCAAGAATGGGGCATTCGGGAGGGGGGGGGGAAGAGTGTTGTGTATGTTCCTATTGGTGGGAATTTTCAGTGGGAAAACATTCAAATCCTAATGGCTGGCACCTTCTGCCTGTACTTTGCTGAAATCTCATTCTGAATAAAAGAGCTGTTGTCTCTAGCCTGGTCTCGTGCCTCTTCCTTCGCCCAATCTAACAGAAATATTTTGGGAAATATTAAAAAGGCAGAATATTATATTTTCCTAAAGGAGAAATGGAGAAACATGCTCTTAAAGACAGACAGCAGACTCAGTCTTTCTTAATAGCCCACAGCATTCTATGCCCATTAAGAAAGATGGGGCCAGCCTATTCAGAAACCAACCCCAGTGTCCCTGCCCCAAGCAGAAACTGAGGAGGCCAGCTTTTAGAAATGCAGATTCGGTAATCCATTCAGAAAGACTGAGTCAAGACAAAACTCAGTTAAGCAACAAATAAAATTGACCAGATTAACTCAGACAAAAACCTAGGATTTGCATTTCTTCTTTTGCCTACAGAGCCAACTATGACCCATACAGAACCCCTACATGATCCCCAAAGGCCAATAGAATATTAAAGGACATGTTCTTGCACAGGAACAGGAAGCTCAAATACAAAGCCACTCTCAACTCCATTTTGTCAGCTTCCCAGAATCGCATGTGGTTCTGCTTCATCAATAAACCATCTTTCCAATCAGACTCCATGTTTCTAGTGTCTTTCTCCCAGCTTGAACCAGATGGATATTTTTTCCAACAAGAGACAATAAGCACACCAATAAATAAAGGGATTTTAAGCTTCATTATTAGCTCTAGGAAACAGATTTAATAGCATAAGATAAACAACATACAAACCGAGCAAGATAATACCCAAATCTTTTACAAGCTATCAGGGGGGCCTTAATAATGACACCAGAGATATTCCCAGGGTGGCCAGTTTCCAAAGTACACAATGCTAGTTTCTATACAGTAGTTTCCAACAAATAACAACCCCAAGATTTTTTTATCACAATCTGGGACCATGCCTTCATGGGCCTGCTATGGTCTTGAGATTGCAAAACCTGTTTTTGACTGGATGGCACATGACTCGTGGATAGGAGTCAAAAATCTGAGACTTCCAGAGTTAAGGAAAGCTTTGCAGCTATGTGAAGATTCCCCCCCCACCCGCCACTTGTATTCAGTAAATAAGAATAAAAAACAACAACTATGCAGATTAGATCAGAATGAGTTCTAAACATCTAGACTTTTCTTAAGAAGGAAGAATCAAAATAAGTCACTAAAGTCCTCAAAATAACAATGGTATTCTAAATCCCCATTATATTGGCAAGGTCTCCCCTGCCTGTATTTTCCAAAATGTAATTTGCACAGCTAGTTACCTGCTTGCCGCTGTAACTTTCTGCCATTGTAACTACTGTCTTTCAGTAAGCAACTTGTAAATCAATTACTCTTGGGCTTCTACTTCCATTTATGCCCCTTCTTCCTTGTAACTCACTATTTTTGAATTGTACACCTACATAATATCCTTCTCTGATTTATCTTCTGTCTTGCCTCCTTAAGACACCTCAATTTACCTTTGCTTTTCCTGCTTAATCTTCCTTCTATTTTACTGGACTTTTCTTCCTAAGATATCTTAGTAATAATCTTAGATTGTATGTCCACAGGCTGGGCTACTTCTATTTTTAATTTCTTCTCTGGACATAGTGTAACAATTGTACACATTTTTTAAATAATAAATAATCAAAAATCAAAAAAACCTAGTACAGCACATATATAATACTTTTCTCTCTCCCTCCTTCTCCCTTCCTTCCCTCCTCTCTTGTAAAATGCAGTTGATTTTTAGACTCAGCATTGCCACTTAGTAGAAAATGCATGAAAATCACTAAAATGTTTTTGAAAAATCTGCCAGTAATCATGAAGATCAAACAGAGAAAACAAATGGATTCTACAATATTTTATAAAAAAGGCTTGTTTCTCTCCAGACCCTTGGGAGGTAGAGTATGCAAGAAGCTAAGTATGCATGCAGGGGCAAGGAGGGGATCCAAAGGACTCAAGATGGCAGCTGTGGCTGCATGATCAAAGCCCCACTCCTTTGTACACACAAAAGCAGTAGGTCTTTTGATCCCTCCTCCCAGAATGCCCTTGCCTGACTGCAAGCTTTTTATGACTCTCTGGTACTTTATTAGCCTCCCAAAATCTGGGGAAGGAAAATTGCATGCAGTCCATAATCCATGAGTTGCCCAACCATTGAGTTAAAAGATGGTAAAAGATGAAAGTATTCTATCTTTTCCTTTTCCTGAAGCAATTTCCTACCAAGCCCCATGCTCACACTTTGGATCAATGAGTGGATGCACATCTATTATCCCACAATGTACGTAAGCTTCCAATATTTATTTATTTATTTATTTATTTATTTATTTATTTATTTATTTATTTATTTATTCATATTTTTATACCGCCCTTCTCCGAAGACTCAGGGCGGTGTACAGCCAATAAAACAACAAAAATCCTAAACAAATTAAAATACTATAACAAGTTTAAAAATCTAATTCGACTGCTGTATACTTAAAATATTAGCTAAAATTTTTCAGAAGCTAAAACCCTATTAAAAACCTGCTAAAACCCCCATATTAAAATCAATCAGGCCAGCCCCGCTTGATGAAAAAAGAAAGTCTTGAGCTCGCGTTTAAAGGTCCGGAGATCAGGGAGGAGATGGAGTCCCACCGGCAGCTCATTCCATAGAGCCGGGGCCCCCACAGAGAACGCTCTTCCCCTGGGGGCTGCCAGCCGACATTGGCTAGCCAACGGCACCCTAAGAAGGCCCTCCCTGTGAGCGCACACTGGACGTACCGGACAATGGGAGGTAACTGGCGGCAGCAAGTGGTCCCGTAAATATCCCGATCCAATGCCATGGAGCACTTTAAAGGTGATAACCAACACCTTGAAGCGCACCTGGAAGACCACCGGCAACCAGTGCAGCCTGCGCAGGAGAGGTGTTACCTCAATCCCCCACACGGCCGCATTCTGTACCAGTTGGAGCCTCCGGATGCTCTTCAAGGGGAGCCCCATGTAGAAAGCATTGCAGTAATCCAGACGAGGGCATGAGTGACCGTGCATAACGAGTCCTGGTCCAGGAAAAGGCGCAATTGGCGAATCAGGCGGACCTGATAAAAAGCTCCCCTGGCGATGGCCGTCAAATGGTCTTCTCAAGACAGCTGTGCATCCAGGAGAATGCCTAAATTGCGCACCGATTCCCTGGGGGCTAATGATTCGCCTTCCACAGTCAGCAATGGGGTAAGCTGACTGTGCCAGGATGCCGGCATCCACAGCCACTCCGTCTTGGATGGGTTGAGTCGGAGCCTGTTCGTCCCCATCCAGACCCAAACGGCCTCAAGACACCGAGTCATCACATCGACGGCTTCATTGAGGTGGTTTGGGGTGGAGATGTACAGTTAAGTATCATCAGCATACAGCTGACAGCTCATCCCGAAACCACGGATGATCTCTCCCAGCGGCTTCATATAATTTCGGCCACACTGTGTAATAAGTTTTTTAATTTATTTTTTAATTGTATATTGTCTCTTTTTATCTTGGCTGTACACTGCCCTGAGTCCTTCGGGAGAAGGGCGGTTTATAAATCTAATAAAATAATAATAATAATAATAATAATAATAATAATAATAATAATAATAATAATAATAATAATAATAATAATAAAAAATGTTGAACAGGAGGGGTGAGAGAATCGACCCCTGCGGCACCCCACAAGTGAGTTGCCTAGGGGTCGATCTCTGCCCCCCTGTCAACACCGTCTGTGAGCGGTCAGAGAGGTAGGAGGAGAACCGCCGTAAGACGGTGCCTCCCACTCCCAGGCCCTCCAACCGCTCCAGCAAGATACCATGGTTGATGGTATCGAACGGCGCTGATAGATCTAACAGGACAAGAACAGAGGAGCAACCTCTGTCCTGTGCCCTCTAGAGATCATCAACCAATGTGACCAAAGCTGTCTCTGTGCTGTACCAAGGCCTGAAGCCGGACTGGCACGGGTCTAGATAAACAGTTTTCTCCAGGTACCGGGGGAGTTGCCAGGCCACCACACTCTCCATAACCTTCACCAAGAAGTGAAGATTGGAGACCGGACGATAATTAGCCAAAATAGCTGGGTCCAGGGAAGGCTTCTTAAGAGGGGCCTCACCACCGTCTCTTTCAAGGCAGCTGGGAAGACTCCCTCCCTCAGAAAAGCGCTGGTAATTCCCTGGAGCCAGCCTCGTGTAACCTCCTGGGTGGCCAGTACCAACCAGGAGGGACACGGGTCCAATAAACATGTGGTGGCATTCAACCTCCCCAGTATCCTGTCCATGTCATCGGGAGTCACAGGGTCAAATTCAGCCCAAACAATGTTCTCAAGACGTGCCCGCATCATCCCGTCTGGATCTACCCAATCTGTGTCCAGCCCATCCCGGATCTGAGCGATTTTATCGTGCAGATAACTTCCCAATTCCTCAACCCGTCCCTGCAAGGGGTCCTCCCAAGCCCCCTGAAACAGAAGGGAGCGGGTCGCCCTAAACAAGGTGGCTGGATGGTTATCTGCCGATGCTATAAGGGCGGCAAAGTATACTTGCTTCGCCGTCCTTATTGCCACTAGATAGGTCTCAATATGTGACCGTACAAGTGTTCGGTCAGATTCGGAGCGGCTGGCCATCCAGGCGCTCTCTAGGCGTCTTTTCTGGCACTTCATCTCTCTCAGCTCCTCAGTAAACCAAGGGGCCGGTTGAGAGCAGCGCCGGGTCAGAGGCCCCATCGGCACGACGCGGTCCAAAGCCCCTGCAGCCGCCCTTTCCCAAGTGGCAGCGAGTTCTTCAGCTGAGCCGTGGGCCAGATCCTCAGGAAATGGCCCAAGCTCAATCAGGAACCTACTCGGGTCCATCAGGCGCCTGGGACGGAACCAATGAACTGGCTCCGTCTCCCTGCAGTGAGGGTCTGCGGTCCGAAAGCCCAGGCAAAGGAGAGAATGATCTGTCCACGGCAGGGGAGTAATGACTAAGTCCCCCACATCCAGATCATTCAGCCACAAAAATCATGCCATGAACTCCCGAGCTGATGACGATGACTCACCTACCGACGGCAGGTTGAAATCCCCCGTGACCATAAGCCTGGGGGTTTCAACTGCCACCTCGGCTATCATGTCGAGCAGCTCAGGCAGGGCTGCTGTCACGTGGCAGGGAGCCAGGTACGTGATCAGTAAACCCATCTGCACCCCATGGCTTGTCCAGTGATTTATGATATCTGATTCTTCATGGCATCATCACACATATGATGTAAATTATAAAATTTACACACATGTGCAATGACACCATGACATATGCAAAGATTTTTGCCCCCTTGTCCCTCTATAATATTATGTTCCATAATATTAACAAAATTCATTGTATTCTTTCAGATTCTTTAACCTTAAAGAGAAAAATACTTTTTTTCAGCCATTTAAAAACACTAAGCTTTTCTTTAAAAATATTTCTAAAATCAGAACAGTCTAATACATCTTCCTCTTAACATACATACTTTAAAGTTCACTTTCTGACCAATAAAATTCCAACTCATTAAATTTAAATCACTTTCTCTAAGTTACCCTCATACAATAATTTTTTTTCTTCTTGTATACAATACAAAATACATTTTTGGTTTTATAAATAATTTTTATTTCCATTTTCAAACATCATATTTATGTACAAATTATTATCCATCATTAATCATTAATTTTTATTTATTACTGATTCAGGCCTGCCCGATTGCCACTTCCTTTCTTCACAACCTCCCTCTCTACCCTCTACTACTTTCCCATCCATCCTCATCTCCTTCACTTTACTACTTCCTCTCCTCCTTCTCCACTCCTCCCTTCTTCCACCCTATCTAACCTTCTTATTCCCTCCTCCTTCTCTACTCATTCCTACCTACTTTCTTCCTCCTTCTACTCCTCTCTCCTTTTCTTCCTGAAATGGCAGTCGAGCATCCCCAATATCATTTAAAAATTTTAATTTCATATCTTCAAAATTACTGTACATTAATAATCAATCCATGTATCATTCCCCCTTCCCCCTCCTCCCCTTCCCCCGACTTCCCAGAGCAAATACCGGGTATTATGACCAACAATCACAATCTAACGTATACAAAATATACATAACCTCCCACCTTTAAAAATTTAAAACTTTAGATCCCCTCACAATAAAAATAAAAAGATAGGAAAGAATAATAAAAAAAAGGAAAAGAAAAGAAGCAATACCAACTTCACATATTACTTCTTCTTACAGTCCAATCTTAAAATTAATCCATCTTCTCAAATTCAATTTTTTTCCCCACTTGTATATTCCTTCAAATTTCATAAGTCCATTTCTCAAATTACTGTCCATCTTCTCGAACTCAAATTTTTATCACTTATATATTTCTTCAATTGCCATAACATTTAATGTCCGTTCTTCTTACAGTCCATTTTTAAAATTAGTCCATCTTCTAAAGTTCAATTTTTTTTCAGCCATTTGTATATTCCTTCAAATTTCATAAGTCCATTTCTTAATTTACAATCCAGCTTCTCAAATTCAAATTTTCATCACTTATATATTTCTTCAATTGTCATAAGATTTAATATCCAATCTTCCAATACTACTCCATCAATCAAATATCATTTCGAATAAAATCTCTCAAATATATTATTCATCCACAATATAACAGTAAGCAGTTAAAATCATTGCATCCACATTATCTAAATTCATAAATTTCACTTTCCATCCTTCACAATTGAATAATATCATCCCATAGATTTATACCATACGAATAGCAAATAACAAAAATCCTATAATTTATATCCTAAACAAATCAATTCCAAAAATTAACCATAATCATCATATTCACATCTTAAACATTCCTCCCCTCTCCCATTCTATTTTCCATCATTTCCAAACCAATTAACTTAGCATCTAACAACAAAGGATTCCCACTCTTTAAAACATTAATATAAAAATGTCTCACTTTAATTTCAGAAAATACATTCTGCCTCTAAAATTCACTGACAAACCCATTGGGACTTCCCATCTAAAATATATCTGATGTTTCTTAAACTCATCCACTAAAAAAGCAAATTCTCTTCTCTTTCTTAACATTTTAGGAGGAATTTCCTTCATCATTTTTATATCTTGTCCCAATATTTGGAATTTATTTTTATAAAAGGCTTGCAAAATTTCGTACCTAACCTTTTTAGTTGTAAAATAAATAACCACATCCCTCGGTACTCTATTTTGTCTTGCCCACCAAGAATTAACACGATAAATTCTTTCAATATTAGTCTCAAAATCTTCCGGCTCCACACCCTTTATCTGAGCAAAGGCTTGCGGAAAAATCTCCTTTAAATTTTCCTTCCTATTTTGTTTCAACCCCCTCACCCTTATAGCATATTCCATTAATCTATATTTTAATATTACTCTTTCTTCATCTGCCCTATCTACCTTTGCCTGTATATCTTCCATCTTATTATCTAAGTTCCAGTTGTTTTGATTTTTTTGAGTTTCTTCTATTTTCCTTTGCAACTCTAAATTAGCTTTATTAATTTCTGCAAAATCATCCTCCATCTGAATGCAAGAGCTCAATATTTGCACAATTGCATCCTTTACCATTTTCATTTCCTTCTTCTGCTCTTCCACCACTTCCTTAAAATCCAACATCTCTTTCTCTATTTCATCAAATTTTTGATCTATTTCTAAAAAATGACTCTCCAAAAACTCCTGTAAAAAATTTCTTAATTCCTTTTTAATTTCTTCTTTTAATTTTTGAATCTGAGCTGAAGAAATTTCAAAGTTTTTAATGACTTTTGGCACTATTTGCTTAAAAGCCATTTTTAAAAAAAATAATAAATATATATATATATATAACTTGATAATGGACCAAGAAGAAGGAAAAAAAAATTAAAAAAGAAAAATTCAAAAAACTTTTCTTCTAAATCACTATAATCCCAAAGAAGAAGAAAAAATATAAATCATAAGATTCTCGTTTCTTCCATTTAATCATTCCTATATATCTTCTATTTCGACACTAGCTGTTAGTAAGCATTTCTTTAACTTTCGTTTTCAATATACACATTCCACAAAACCGCCATTTGCTTTCTTCTCTCCTATCTTCGCAGCAAATATATCCTCAGGGGCTTGCAGTCTTCTTACAAACAAATGTTAAAACTCCAGTTTCTGCTCCGTCCACGTTACAGTCCATCATAAATCAACTCCAGCCGTGGAAATTGGACGCTTCGTTTGTCCGCCATAAAGGCAGAAGCCTCGCCCAGCCAGGAGCTTATCAGGCTATGGAAGGAGATCTCCCTGTAAGCCTTTGAAGCTTATTAGGGTGTCTCAACTTCAAACCTGAATGCTCATCTTTCCTTCTTCGCCCGAAGGAGAAAATTCCAAGCTGTCGGACCCAGATTTATGATGTCCTGACAGCTCTTACTGACTAGGGAGTTAGCAGCTAAATAATAGCTGCTCTCCACGAAGCGGAGCCAAACCGGAAGTCCAATACAAAATACATTTTTGTATTATCTACATGGACATTTTTTGCCCTGACTATGTGCAAGAATCTTAAGAATATTGGCTTATTCATGATAGGCAATATTCTTTTGTGTGCTTCAATATCATATGAATTTTCTATTGAGAGCCATGTGCATCTACATATTGAGTGACTAACTTCTTTGGTAAAAGGGAGGGTTGTTTTTCCGGGTACCCAAATTGCCATCTGGCCCAGGTGCACATGAGGGAGATTAAATATTATAAAAAGATGGCAGTGGCAGCAACAACAAATGTTTCCATAGTAGTAGTTTTGGGGTGTAAAAAAATTATGGATCTTGGTAGTTTAATTTGGATTCATAAAGAAACTTGCAAACCAGAAGCTTCAAAACATCATCTCAGAACTTTTAATCAGCAGCTGCCTTCTTTTGAGAGAAAGAGAGGTAGTAGGCTTGGCTTGTTTTTCTGAAAATTACAGCTCGCTATTTCAAAGCAGGCTGGGCAAGAGACCCAGCAGGGAGTCTCTTTTACCCACCTGGAGAAGAAACTCTCTGGATGCTAATTTTCATTAGTTCTGCCCTTGCACACTCTTCAAAACCCTTTTCCACTGGTTGCCAAGGCAACCTTGGACCATAAAGCAGTGCATGAGTACTGCATTATCATCTAATGCATATTTGGGCATATGTGTGTGAGATAGTATGTGTGTCTCAAATTCGTTAAAATGTAAAAGGAAATAAACACGGAAAAAATCTTTCAGTCCAATATATAGACTAAATTGGCTTTTGTTGTGGACCTTTGCTGGTGATCGAGAATTCAAATGCTCTAAGAACCACATCTAGCCAAATATTGGGGTTCAGGGGAATACTCTGAATACTGTTTTTTGCTAATGTATTTTTCTTTTGTTTTGATTTTGGAGGACAGCAGGATGCACTTATTTGCAACTGATGCACAGCACGCACCCCATAGATTAGATTCATAAATGGTTAAGGAGCAACATCTCTGATTGTGAATCTCCTCAAAGATTCCTTGTTGCTGCTGAGCCTTCAGATTCTTCTCAGATATAGGTATCAAGGAATTCAGAAGGGGCTGCAGTTAATAGTTTTTAATTATGATTTTAATATGATTGTATGTTTTTATTAATTTTTTAGTTTTGTTGTTTTTAATTGATGATAGCTGCCTAGAGACACATATGTAAGATGGGCAGCTAAAATTATGATTTTAATATGATTGTATGGTTTTATTAATTTTTTAGTTTTGTTGTTTTTAATTGGTGAGAGCTGCCTAGAGACACATATGTAAGATGGGCAGCTATACAAAGGAAGGAAGAGAGAAATAAGCAGTGCCTAGCAATGTATAGAAAAATAATGTTCAAATAATCATTAAATATAGAAGTGGTGAAAATGGCTTAGTAGTAGTAGCCATTCACAAAGTTAAAAAGAAAAAAACAAACCTTTATCCTTTCAAGTCTCAGAGGATAATAATTGAATCGCAATTATATATGTTTGAATGTATGTACTTCCATCTTGCCTTCAATTGAGGAGCAAAAGGCAGCAAAGCTATTTTTCCCCCAGAAAAGTAAATTTGTAAAGTAGGCTTGGCTGAGAAAATGTGAATGGCTCAAATTCAACTACAGCTGAGGGTGAATTGGAACTTGTGTTTCCCTGCCTCCTGTCCCACACCTTAACAAGTATGTTATACTTTCCCATGATGCAATTTGTCATAATAGTTTCTTTAACCAAAAATAGCTATAGGAAGTTCTGCAATAGTGTGCCCTATTCCTCCACTGTTCCTCCACTGTTTCTTGAACACTGTCTTATGGCCATATGTCCATTTGATTAATTTTACAGATTAGTCATTTTGCAAACAATAAAATAAATTATGGAATAAATTTTCTGGCATAGGAAAATTAAACCATGAAACTAAACGTTGATGCTAATTTGTGCATCATTGTTTCATTTAGTATTTGCAGAACAGATAACAAAGAACAGAAATACCAAGAGACTCACTAGGATAGAAACAAACTTTGAAGAAAGTTTATTAAGACGTTGTCCCCAAATACATTCTCAGTGGGTGGATGTATCTTTAATCTGCCAGATGTGGCCAAATGGTAAATAGAATTGGATTCACAAAAGGTTCCTTTTATTGGTAAGATTTTTACAAACCTGCAACTCTCCCCTCCCCCCATGACAAGTGCTTAAATTAAGCATCAGCAAAGGAAGATTGAAGACGTCTAGAGAGCACCTGGAGGTCCAGCCATTCCAGCTGATCGGACACTAGTTAGGTCCTATTTTAGGACCTACCTAGTGGCAATGAGGGAGGCGAGGCGCTCATATACCTCCACCCTCATTGCGTCGGCAGATAACCGCCCGGCCGCCCTGTTTCGGGTGACCCGCTCCCTCCTTCATCAGGAGGTGCGGGATGACCCGTTGCAGGGACTTGCTGAGGAGTTTAGTGGTTATCTATACGATAAAATCGCTCAGCTCCGGGATGGTCTGGACCGAAATTGGGATGATCCAGGCGAGGGAGAGGAGACACGTCTTGTTGAGCCCATTTGGGATGAGTTTGACCCTGTGGCTCCCGAGGACGTGGACAGGTTGTTGGGGAGGCTTCACGCCACTACATGTTTACTGGACCCGTGTCCTTCCTGGCTGGTACTGGCCACTCAGGAGGTGACACGAGGCTGGCTCCAGGAGATTATCAACGCTTCTTTGTTGGAAGGGGTTTTCCCTGCCGCCTTGAAAGAGGCGGTGGTGAGACCCCTCCTCAAGAAGCCCTCCCTGGACCCAGCTATTTTGGGTAATTATCGTCCAGTCTCCAACCTTCGCTTTGTTGCGAAGGTTGTAGAGAGTGCTGTGCGACAGCTACCCCAATACCTGGATGAAGCCGTCTATCTAGACCCGTTCCAGTCCGGTTTCCGACCCGGTACAGCACGGAGACAGCTTTGGTCGCATTGGTGGATGATCTCTGGAGGCCAGGGACAGGGTTATTCCTCTGCCCTGGTCCTATTAGACCTCTCAGCGGCTTTTGATACCATCGACCATGGTATCCTGCTGTGCCGGTTGGGGGATTGGGAGTGGAGGCACCGTATCGGTGGTTCTCCTCCTATCTCTGACCGTCGCAGACGGTGTTGACAGGGGGCAGAGGTCGACCGCGAGGGACCTCACTTGTGGGGTGCCTCAGGGGTCGATTCTCTCGCCCC
This sequence comes from Ahaetulla prasina, assembly GCF_028640845.1. NCBI lineage: Eukaryota > Metazoa > Chordata > Lepidosauria > Squamata > Colubridae > Ahaetulla > Ahaetulla prasina. The sequence goes on along the minus strand of NC_080542.1, from coordinate 82,861,925 downwards.
TTCTGTTCAACATCTATATGAAGCCGTTGGGTGAGATCATCAGTGGCTTTGGGGTGAGATACCAGCTGTACGCTGATGACACCCAGCTGTACTTCTCCACCCCAGGCCACCCCAATGAAGCTGTGGAAGTGCTGTCCCGATGCGTGGAAGCCGTACGGGTCTGGATGGGGAGAAACAGGCTCAAGCTTAATCCCTCCAAGACGGAGTGGCTGTGGATGCCGGCACCCCGATTCAGTCAGCTGCAGCCGCGGCTGACTGTTGGAGGCGAGTTACTGGCCCCAAAGGATAGGGTGCGCAACTTAGGTGTCCTCCTGGATGAACGGCTGTCGTTTGAAGATCATTTGACGGCCGTCCACAGGGGGGCCTTCCACCAGGTTCGCCTGGTTCGGCAGTTGCGCCCCTTCCTTGATCGGGATGCCTTGTGCACGGTCACTCATGCTCTTGTTACCTCTCGCCTGGATTATTGTAATGCTCTCTACATGGGGCTCCCCTTGAAGTGCACTCGGAGGCTTCAGTTAGTCCAGAATGCAGCTGCGCGGGTGATAGAGGGAGCTCCGCGTAGCTCCCATATAACACCGCTCCTGCGCAGACTGCACTGGCTGCCTGTGGTTTTCGAGCGCTTTAAGGTGTTGGTTATGACCTTTAAAGCGCCCATGGCTTAGGGCCTGGGTACTTACGGGACCGCCTGCTGTTACCACATGCCTCCCACCGACCCGCACGCCTCACAGAGAGGGACTTCTCAGGGTGCCGTCCGCCAAGCAATGTCGGCTGGCGGCCCCAGGAAGGTCCTTCTGTGGGGCTCACACTCTGGAACGAACTTCCCCCGGGTTTACGCCAAATACCTGACCTTCGGACATTCCGTCGCGAACTGAAGACGCATCTTTTTATTTGCGCGGGGCTGTCTTGAATTTTATCTTTTATCAATTTTTAAACGGGTTTTTTTAGTATGGAAATTTTTTAATGTTAGGCTAATTTAAATAAGTTTTTTAAATGGTATTTTAATCTGTATATTGTTTTGTTTTATCTTGCCTGTACACCGCCCTGAGTCCTTCGGGAGAAGGGCGGTATAAAAATCAAATAAATAAATAAAAAAAAATATATAAAAAAGGATTATGTGTCTAACAAGCACTGTGTCCTGCTATGATAAAAGAAGAAATTAATGATCTGATTGGGGCTAAACCAAACAATTTGTTATCTTACAACTTGCAAGAATGAAATAGAAAAGGGGCGTTGGTTCTTACCTAATGCGCGCCTTCTTGTTGAGTGGAGACAGCAGCCATGAATGGGTTGCATTCATCTGTTCAGATTGGTGGACTGAGTCTGACAAAGTTGTTAGGTCCCGCCTCTGTTGCTAGGGGATCCAGTTTTTGGCAAAGATGAAGAAGCAGACTCGACATTTTGAGAAAAAAAGGTAAGTAGGAGAAAGGTAAATAGACAGATCAGAAAAAAAAGTAGGGTGGGGCTGGCTGCTGTCTCCACTCAACGAGATGTCGCATGTCAGGTAAGAACCAACGCCCCTTCTCCGTATTGGTGGAGACAGCAGCCAGGAACAACAAAGCCCCATGTCCCAACTACGGGCAGGCCCCTGGCTGGTCTGATGACCCGCCTTCGGAAAGTACTTGCTGTAAGACCCTGCAACCAAAGGCTGCCTCAGAAGAAGCAAACTTGTCTAGCTTGTAATGTTTCACAAAGGATGAAGGGGTAGTCCACATAGCCACCCTGCAGTTCTCCTGCAATAACACCTGAGTCGCCCACGCTGCTGATGTTGCCACAGTGAGCCATCACCTGAGCAGGCCTCGGAAGGGCAAATCATAGGCCTTGGCGATTGTCTTACGTAGCCACCTGCCAATGGTAGAGGACGTCACCTTGGTACCTAAAGAAAGTGGGGTAAAGGAGACAAACAAGGGCTCTGTTCTGCGTATGTCAAGAATTCTCCTGAGGTACATACGTAGATCCCAGTGGACATCCAAGGAATGCCAATGACGTTCCAATGTGTGCCCCGGATTCAGGCAGAAGTCAGGTAACACAATTCTTGCATTCTGTGAAAAGATGTATTTAGTTTAGGCACAAAGGATAGATCTAGCTGCAGGACAACATGATCCACATGAAACACGCAAAGATCCTTCTGAATAAAGATGGCTGCAAGTTCCGATATCTGTCACGCGGAAGAAATTGCTACTAAGAAGGTGAGCTTACATGACAATAAACGTAAACTGGCCTCTTGCAACAGCTCATATGGAGCTCCTGTGAGTGAATTTAAAACATTGGAAAGGTCCCAAGTGGGATACTGATGCACCACAGAGGACACAAATTAGTGGCCCCTTTCAAAAAATGCTGAATCACTGGCTCCTGCGATAAAGAAGGAGAGTGTTTCGTCATTAACACCATAGCCAGAGCTGCCACCTGTCTCCAGAGAGTATTGAGAAAAATTCCTTTCTCCAAACTGTCCTGTAAGAAGTCCAGGACCTGGGATACCGAGGCCTGAAGGGGAAGGATTCTAACCTGGGCACTCCAAGAACAAAAGGCTCGCCAAGTGGCAGAATAAATGCATTGCATAGAGAGTCTATGAGCCACCTGAATGGTCTGGATGACCCTGGATGAGAGGTTGTCCCTCCTCAAGATGCGCCGCTCAATCTCCAGGCAGTCAGATGAATCCATTGTGGATCCAGATGGACCATTGCCCCTGGCTGAGAGAATCAATGCCCAGAGGAATCCACCAGGGTGGAGCCAAGACAAGACAAGGTCGGCGAACCAAGGCCTCCTTGGCCAATGAGATGCCAGCAGGATGATTTCTGCCTGCTCTTCAAGAACCTTGCACACTACCTTCTGCAGAAGAGGTAGAGGTGGAAAGGCATAGAGAAGCCCCCTCGGCCACGGGCTGTGGAGAGCATCTACTCCCTCCACCTGAGGAGTTGGGAACCTCATGAAGAAATGTGGCAGTTGCACATTTGCCGGAGTGGCAAAGAAATCCACCTCTGGAACGCCAAAGCGTGTTGTCAGGTCCCTGAAAATCTCTGGATCCAGGTGCCACTCCGAGGGGTTGACAGCTTGGCAATTTAACCAATCCACCTGCACATTTGAGATCCTGGAGATATGTTCCGCTGTCAAGGATTGGAGGTGGCGCTCCACCCAAAGGCCCAACCTCTTGGCCTCCAGCATCAAGGTCCGGGACCTGGTGCCCCCCTGGTGATTTATATGTACCTTTGTGGCGATATGGTCTGTGAGCACTAAAACATGCTCACCTGAAACTGCTCCCTGAAAGCGATGGACTGCCAGATAAACTGCTTGGAGTTCCAACCAATTGATATTCTGTCGCAGTTCATGGGCATTCCACGTGCCCTGAGTGAAGTCCGACTCGAGATGAGCTCCCCCGCTGGACAGACTGGCATCTGTCATGACTACCAACCATTGCAGAATGTGGAATAGACAGCCCTTGGTAATTGCCGGCGATCGCCACCAGTGGAGGGACCTGAGAACGTCCTGGGGAAATGAGGACCTTGGCTGATGAAGATTCTCTGCCTACCTTCTGTAATGGTAAAAGAAACCATTGAAGGTCCCTAGTATGCAATTGAGCCCAAGGGGTGATAGAAATGGCGGAGATCATTTTCCTGAGGAGTTGGGAGAGCAGGAAAAGGGAGACTTTATGTTCCCTTTGGACCTTAAGGACTAACTCTTGCAAGCTAACCTGGCATTCTGGCGATAAATACACCCTGCCTTCCACAGAATCAATAACTGCACCTAAGTGAAGGATTTGGGTCACCGAAGTCAAATGACTCTTTTCTGTATTAACGGTAAACCCATGGTCTGCGAGACACCGTAGGGTCACCTGTAAATCCACAGTAGCACTCTGTACTGAATTAGACAAAATGAGGATGTCAACCAGATAACACTGGAGACATATCGCCTGAGACCAAAGAGAGGCAGCTAACAAAGACAAAATCCAAAGGGCAAAGCCGTATATTGGTAATGAACCCCATCGTAGAAAAACCGCAAAAACTGCCTATGAGCAGGAAGAATGGGAACATGTAAATATGCTTCGGTAATATCAATCGAAGTGAGGAATTCACCCTTCCTGATACCGTCCAAAATAGATAGAAGAGACTGCATCTTGAGCCGTCTATATATAATGTATTCAAACATTTAAGGTCCAGAATAGGTCTCCACCCCCCTAAGGATTTCGGAAATAGAAATACTAGAGAATAAAACCCAAGCTCCTCTGGCACCCTCTGAATGGCCCTAAGTTCCAGAAGTATCGCAGCTGACATGAGGAACCTCTTATTTGAGTTATGAGATATTGGGCATCGAATAAAGACATTTGGAGGAGGAGAGAGAAATTCAAGGGATAGACCAAATCTTACTGTATCCCTGACCGAGCAGTCAGATGTAGTCTCATCACAACGGTCGGCATAAAGGGCCAATGGGAGAGCTACATTGGCAGTTAACAGTGGCATCAGACTGAATGACTTCCTCCCCTGCTAAAGGGCCGCTTACTCAGAAATGGTTTACCCCAAAGGGACCTGTCCTGTGCCCCCCATTGTCTAGAAACAAATGACCCCTGAAAATGGGAAGACCCAGCCCCCCAATCCAAACCCTGAAGGGAAGGACAAAGGGAAAATGGAAGGTAACGGGAGTCCCCTCGACACTGGGCCATCGGCAAAATCTTTCTCTTATCTCTCATTTCAATAAGCAGCGGCTCCGAGGCATTCCAAACAATTCGCTGCCATCAAAGGGAGTAGACGCCAGTCGCCACTTATGACATGTGTCTGCCTGCCAATTGCCTAACCATAGCAGATGACGGGCAGTGACCACAGAGGCCATAGTGCGAGAGGCAAAATGGGCAGAATGCAAGATGGCATCAGCCGAAAATTGCACAGCCGCAACAATTTTGTTGAGGTCCTGTTGAGCTCTAATGTTCTCTGGTGGAAGCTTCTCTTGCAATTGCTTAAGCCAGAGCAAGGTAGCTCTGTTGAAGGAGGAAGCCGTGGTAGCCGAGCGAATGGTCCAAGTGGTCCCTTGATGCACTCTTTGAAGCACCTGGTCTGCTTGTCTGTCATCAGGTTGTAAGGCCTCCTCAGGTTGGTTGATCCTGCTCTGATCCCCCTTGTCTCCTAGGGGAATCAGAGTCCTCAGCTCTTCATGACTTTGCCAAAGCCTTGGGCATGGTGGCAAATGGCGCTGTCCGAGAAATGGGAACAATCTAAGGCAGAAGGTAGCAGAGCCACCGAAAGGGTATCCAAGGTGTCCTTTTCGTTCCTTCCCTTATTTTATTTATTTTCTCTCTCTTTGTGTTTTTTTTTAAAAATCCTGTCAGCGAGCGCTGTAAGCACTGAGCAAGCTGTCTGGGAAACTGGTAAAGCTGATGAGGTGAACCAGAAATAGTCCAATTCAGAGCCTCTCTGAGGCAAAGCTCTGTGGTCAATAAAACAGGCTGGAGCTCAGCGCTCCCTCAGAAATAAAGCGGCAGCTGCACAAGGCGGGAATTCAAACAGTGCTGCACCGATCCTGCTATGATAGCAGAGGGAGCGCAAACAGGCTAGAGCTCAGCACTCTGTAAGGTGACAAGCCGCAGGAGCAAAATGGCGGGAAATCAAATAGGTGGCTGCTCTGATCGCTCCGTAACTGTCAAAATAGCGATCAGAGGGAGATAAGGGAGCGCAAAGCTCCACAAGGCCAGTCCCAGCTGTTGAAATTTCCAGCCTGTAGCTGGACTGTCCCAACTTGGGAATAGGTCCCAGGGCAATGGCCAAAATGCAGGCAGGCCAACAGGAACGTAAAGCTCCGTTAGAAGAAATCGGGTGGAAAGACAGTTTCCCTTCAAAAATGGCCACCTGATCAGCCCTGTCAAAACACCGTCAGACTAATAAGTCAGCTCCCTGTTGGTCTCGGGAGCACAAAACTCTACCATCTGACCTGCGGCTGCAATCGGGAGATCTGGACTCCACTTTGGTCCCGGATTGCCTGCTAATCAACAGGACGATAGGTTTTTTGTGCTCGGAAACCCATTCAGTGTGACAGGGAATGAATAGCTCTCCAGGCAGCCGTGAGGCCCCAGACAAGAGTCAGAGCTGAAGCTCTGACTGCGGGGACTTTCCTCAGCACAAATTAAAGTTTAAAACTCACAAATCTAAAGAGAAGAAATCCAGAAACTGTCCAAGTAATCGAAGTCCAAAAATCCAAGAGAAAATGTAGGAAAGATAGCAATTAGGAATAGGAGCACTCTCGATGTGTCTGTCCAGTCTGATGGACTGAATCAAAAGCTGGATCTCCTAGCAACAGAGGTGGGACCTAACAACTTTGTCAGACTCAGTCCACCAATCTGAACAGATGAATGCAACCCATTCCTGGCTGCTGTCTCCACCAATACGGAGAAAGCTAGCTTTTCTAAGCAGTTTCTCTTCCAGATGTTAATTGAAAAATGAAGGTCAATAACTGAGCACCCTGATAAAGAGAGCACCAAGATAAGGAGGCAGACCTTCAATAGATCCTGACACTTTTTCTGCCCTTTGTTATTTTGATCGTACTTATCTATTCTATAACATAGTTTGGGCATTTCTTTGGATAAGATGTATAGGACTATAAAGCATTTTTTCAGAATTTTCAGCTTTTCAACACCTGATATTTTAATTATTTATGTCTCATATAAATGCAGACCTGATATGTTTATTTAAAAAATCAATATTTCACTGGTAAACAGCAGTCTCTTTCCCTCTTCTTTATCTATCTCTATGTAAAATCAGTGTTGCTATAGATCATCAGATTTTGGAATGAAATAGCTGGGTATGATGATAATTCCACTCCATTCCTTCCCTGCTCATATTAAAGGTAAACAATCATAATATGAAGATACCATATTTAGCAGCAACATTGCATAAGTTTTTCCTCAATGATCTTGATTATATATCCATGCAAATAGGTATAATAATTAAATAGTGGACAAAGATTAATTCAAGCTACAGCATCTCTGAAAGAAGGTGGATAGAAGGTTATAACATACTGAAAAAATAATGCATCCAAATAAGAAGGTGTAAGTTCAGAGCACTTCTAAAAATATATCTATCAGCAGTAGTTTAAGTGTTTTAGGCCAGCCTTTTATGATCTTGAGTACAATTCAGATGTAACCAACTTATTTTAGGGGTTATTAGCACAGTCATGTAGGAAAAATACATCATCAGATCACTTTAGGCTACTTTTAAAAAGCTCGTCATTTTCACCTTACAAATCCACAAGTGTAGACATGTCAGACATTATGGTGTCAAAATTGTGTGGCACTATGTATCTATGCATGTGTCAAAAAGTGAAGATGGCAGCCTCCATACATATACCATTTGTCAAAAATGTGTTTCTTTGCAACAAAAGCCACACATGTACACAAATGAGAAAAGGGACTTCACTCACATAGTTGGGTTTGCCATCTTGACTTCTTTGACTCTGTCTGAACACCCTTCTACTTGGCCTATAACTGCTTGCAAACAATGGCTTGGGTTCAAATATTAAAGTATCTGTATCACACAAGCTTGTATCACACAAGCTTGTTTAAATTCAGAAAATACAGTGGTAAATCTTATTTTGTTACTTTGAATCATAAACCTGAATTATATTAAACTCTAGTTAATGTAATGTCTGAACCCAGCCATTAATATATGCCTTTAAAGTTAGACTACCATGCACAGATGTCCCACTGCAAGTCACAAGGATCTGAATTTGACTTGAAGTCAATTGTCCATTTTCATTGCCAATAGAGAGTATAGTATACTTCCTATAAGGATATTTGGAAAAAAAGTTTTATTTTCCATAGATTCATTTAAATATTGTGATAATACATTAGAATTTTTTTATTTTATAATTTATCTCAATAATTATTATCAAAATGAACTACTCCAAGACTGATATGCAGGTTGTGCAAAACTCATGCCCAATAGGCTAATCTCAATATGTTTTGTTTTTTCCCCAAATAAAATGTTAAAGTACCTAGATATGTTCCAATGCCATACATCAAACAAGTAAAGCAATATTTAAAAGAAAATGGTACCAATTTGAAAATGTAATTCATATAATAAATTATTCGTTGGGCATGACTTTTGATACTCCTTATATATTCTTAGAGAGATTTTTAATGAATACTTCTAAAGTATTTGAAATAGAGTAATAAGATATTGAGAATCTTTTTATGGGTTAGTTAGACCCCTCTGATAAGTCTTCAATTTTCTGAAGTTTCAATTATATTACCAGGCTTCTATTTTAACTTCTATTTCTTCTTGGCATTCAAGTAATCTATTTAAAAAAACATTATGAACCCAATTAGAAAGTTGTTACCCTGGCCTCTAAAAGTTGCACAGATTTTGGTATTAGTCTGGTATCATAATTCAGTTGTTTTGCCAACATTACAAGCTGCAAGACACATTCTCAGGTGTCTCCTTTCAAAACTCAAGAAAGGAAAACCCCAATTTCATTGTTTGTAGAGAAAGGTATCTTTTACTGAGAATGAACTGATTGCAACAAAGTAAAGCAAGTTCTGAATAATAGGTGTGTCTTAAACATCCATGTTCCCACATAAATCCCTCCTCCCTCCAAAGGTCAGTCAATTGTGTCCAATCCACTTTTCCCTCAGGTGTCACATGGGGGTCATCTTCAGATGGTTTCATTTCTCTGGTATGCGCGGACCGTTAGCTGCGAGTGTTATCAGCCCACTTCTTAGATTTTGAATTCATAGCAAATTAAGTTTCATTTCTGCATTAACCCCCTCCCCCCAACCTATGGCAGCCAAAGTGGCTAGCCCATAATTAAAGATACTGTCAGCCTCCGCTTTAATTTAGTGTATTTCTCCTACTAGATTATCTGACTATTTTATTACCTTGTTAAAAGTTTGCTCTACTGATTGTCTTACATGCTTTATGGAGAAGGGGGGGAGGTTTTCACTGTTCCCAGCGTCGGCTGACATTGTATGTGGGGGAGAGGGGAAATGCCATTTTCAAAACCAGAGGTTTGAATTGTATTGGCGCGTGAATGAAACGGCAGCTGCTGATTCCACATTCCATTCAGAAGATTGACAGAGGGAGAATATCGGAAGTGAAACTACATGTGGCTGAGGAGAAAGAAGACATTGGACTATTACTGTATGACCTCTAGTAGGGGGAGGGTTCAGGAGAGAATATGACTCTGGGGTTTTGATTTACTTCCAGTTCCAGCTTTGCTTCCACTGCATCCAGACTTGTATGATATAAATTACCAAATTCTTCAACATGATGAAGTTGGATTTTTATTTTCTCAAACACTGATCTGGGGCAGGCTGACATTAAGCTGGAACACACCCAAAATCAGTCATCCCGGATCACAACCGAGGGGACAGAAAAACTTTTTTTTCCCCCTTAACGATGTCGGAGCACGAATGCGAACCTAATGAGGAGCAGCTGGCAGACATCTCATCCCAGGACTATCATAGAGGAGTTGATAATGAATCTTTTCTGGGGAGAAAGCCAACCTCAGAAGATGAGCTGGAGGAGACAGGAGCAGCCTTGGCAGCCACAACGGACCCTCCCAAATACTCAGAAATTTCTACAGAGTGGCCGGGGACACTGAAAAAACTACATAATAAACTCTCTGCTTGGCGACAGGAGGAGCAAATTAAGGATAAATTACAAATTGCAGAAGCCGTCAGACTGTATCGTGAGGCAAAAGAGCGACAGAGAGAGCGTGAAAGGTATGAAGACCCCACCCAAAACCCATGGGGGGAGAGGGAGGATGTGGAAACAGAAATTTTGATGGCCACTGGGGAAACACCATACAGCAGAAATATTCAGGAAGAACGAGAGCCTGGGCTGCGTTCTCCAGGGGCCACAGATCTGGGTAGGGGTCAGGGGACCCCCACTGCACAAACGTTACCTCGCAGGGAAAAAAACCCTAAAATTCCCCAAATTCCCAGAAAATTTGATGGAGACCCTAAAGAAGTAGGCTTATTCCAGGCTATAGTGGACAGCCACATGCAAGAATGGGGTGAGGATTATTTGTCAGAAGCCTCTAAAGTGAGAAGCGTGACTCAAGTCTTGAGTGGGAGGGCGGCTTCCTGGTACGTGACCTTGTACCAAGAGGATTCCCCTCTCCTGAGGAACTACCACCATTTTATGGCAGCCCTGAGAATGAGATTTGAGGACCCCTTGGCAGAGCAAAAGGCCAAGATTCGCATGATGTCCATCAGACAAGGGAAGAGACCAGTGACTGACTACAACCAAGAGTTCAGCGATCTGGCACCTCTCATGAGAGGGTGGTCGGAAGTGGCTCTTTTGGATTTATACAAAGACGGCCTAAATGGAGATCTATATAAATTGTGTAGAGCCCGAGCATCCCCAACTACCCTGCATGGCTGGTACACCCTGGCAGCAGAAATGGAGATAGACCTAGCCAAGGACCGCCTGCGAAGCGATCGTAGTTGGAGGCAAACCCAACCTCAATTCCAGAGGAACCGACCAGAGATTCTGTTGCAGTGGAAAGTGGGAAGAAGAAACCCACAGGCTGTTTCAGATGTGGAAAAGAAGGCCACCGAGCCGCTGATTGTTGGGCGAAGCTGCCGCCAAAGGCGACCCCTAGTGGCAAAAAACCAACGGCGCAGGTGGAACCAAAATCGCGAGAGGTCGCAACGAGTGGAACAGATGACGCAAAGTACGCTCCTCCCATCGAGAAGGAATTTGGGACTCCGACCGGGTCAGATGACACCGAGCCATCTTCAGAATCAGATGAGGACCTCTTGGTGAGTTGGAAAGGGGGCCCCCTTGCCGTTCTTGTACAACTGCATATCCCATCCTCAGGAATGCAAGGGGAAATGCTAGCCCTCCTAGACTCTGGGTGTACCCGATGTATCTTAAGCCCCGAGGTGGTGGAGAGAATGGAACTAAGACTAAAAACATTGAGCAGGCCCATAGCCTTCTGCCAATTAGATGGATCGATAGCAGGGGGAGGCCCAGCCCACTTTGTGACAGAGCCCATAGAGATGACCATAGATGACCATAAAGAAATCATAAACTTCATAGTTGCTCCAGGGATGGACCAACCTCTCGTGCTGGGTCTCTCATGGCTCCGAAAATGGAACCCTAAAATAAACTGGAGAACAGGGGTGGTGCGACTCCACACAAAGGCACTAAAGAAGAAGAACATAATTTAAAAAACCCCTGATCCTGATTGCCCTGAGAAACTAGGGGCGATGGTTGAGCGCCTAGAGGGGGAGGAAAAAATTCCTAAAGAGTACTGGGACCTACAAGAGGTTTTTAGTGAAAAGGCCTCTGACGTTCTGCCTCCCCATAGGCCCACAGACTGTGCAATAGACATTCTACCAGGAGTGAAACTCCCGAAACCGAAATCTTACCCCATGACCCAAAAAGAATTAGGGGAATTACGGAACTTCATAGATAAAAATTTAGAACGAGGATTCATTCAACCGGCTAGGCCTCGGGTTGCAGCCCCAGTCATGTTCCGGGAAAAGAAAGATGGCACCTTTCGCTTGATAGGACTATAGAAATCTGAACTGTGTGTGCATGGAAAATGTATACCCCATGCCTCTTATGAAAGACATGCTCGCCCACTTGGCCAACGGAAAGTTCTTTACTAAACTGGACTTACGAGAAGCGTATTACAGAGTACGCATAAAGGAAGGGGATGAATGGAAAACGGCGTTCAATTGTCCCCTTGGTTGCTTTCAATTCCGAGTCTTACCATTTGGGTTGCAAGGGGCCCCAGCAGTTTTCATGCAACTAATAAATGAGGTTCTCCATGAACACTTGTTTAAAGGGGTTCTTGTTTTTCTTAATGACATACTTATCTACACTGAAACCATGGAGGAGCATGTGAAGCTAGTAAGAGCAGTACTTAAAAAATTGCTGGCTGCTGACTTCCGGTTTGGCACCGTAGGTGATGGCGGTGATCTTTACGATCACCAACCTCTGGATTTTGTGGAATCGCTAGGACAGCTTAAATCTGCTGTCCAGCAGTTCGAAAAACCCTCTCTTCGGGAGAAGAGGAGGGGGTGAGCTGAGGGCAGAGGTTGAATTTCCCTAAAGCCCCTGAGAAAAAAGGGGTTTGAAGGGTTAAGTTCCCTCCAGTAACCCGAAGAGCTCCAGATCCGAGGATTCTTCTGCTTTGGCGGAACCAATCACCACGACCAAACGCCGAGATTTATTTTGGACAATAAAGGATTATACCGGACAGAACGAAAGTGGGAGAACTTTATGCAAGTAGCCGATTCGATACTTTGTAACAAGTTTGAAAACAGCAAGAAAATGGAGGCGAATTGTTAACAAGTTAACAGTGGAAAGCAGTGATACTTTCACGCTTATCTGATCTTAAGTGCTTATTTGCTACTTCAACTCTTTAACTCTTTGCTGCCTAGAATCTAGGAGAGATTTTCTTTTAAATATTGCTTTAAAAAAGCTTTAAAGGACTGTGTTTCTCAGAGGTTAAGAAGATTTAAACTGAATATTAAGTTGGAAATAAATAAATAATTTTATAGAAGATGGCAGCCAAACAATTAAAGTCTACTGTAACAAAGGGCTCTGGAAGCTCCTCAGCTGGTGCCTCCAGCTCATACAGTGGAGACTAGAACATTGTACTTAGAGGCGGTACAAGAGAATTTAAAAGACTTTATGCAAGAAAAATTTAAAGTAATAACTGAGGTGATGTTGGAAATGAAAGAGCAGATATCAGAAATTCAAGTGGGGAATAAAGAAGTTAAGAAGGATTTGTAATTGCAGTACAAAGTTTGGCAAATAATGTGATTTTATTGAAGAGGAGGTTGAAGAAATTAAGCAACATAATTCAAAATTAGATAATAAAATGGCTGAATTTCAAAGTAAAATGGAAAAAACAGATGATGAAATAGTTTTGATACAATATAGAAATATGGAATTTGCTCTAAGAATTCGTGGTCTGAAAGAGAATAAAGAAGAGGATTTAAGGGAAATTTTTTCTGAAGTATTTGCTGAGATATTAGCAGCTCGTCCAGCAGATGTGGCTTATCAAATTGATAAAATATATCGTGTGAATTCTTGGATAGCAAGGCAAAAAAAGTTGCCAAGGGATGTTGTTATTTATTTTACAAATAGAACAGTGAGAAATCAGATTTTGCAAGCCTCATATAAGGGGGAGAAGATTCAGATTGCTGGTCAGGATATTTTAATATTAAAGGAAATTCCACCAAAAATGTTAAGGGCTAGAAAGGAATTTGCCTTCCTGGTGAATGAACTTAAAAAACGTCAGATTGAATATAGATGGGATATTCCAACTGGTATAATAGTATATTATGCAGGGAAAGTACATCGTCTCAATACAGTTGGAAAAGCGAGAGAATTTTATGTTGAGGTATTAAAAGTTGGAAGTCTTTCTCCACTGGATGTTAGAAGAAAGGAGACTGAAGTGAAGGAAAGAGAAGTGAAGCAGGTTCAAGAACAGATTGCGATGGAAGAAGATTTGTTACAAGTGTTGGAAATACCTATGACGGGTCCAGATTCAAAAGAACAAAGGCTGACAAGAGCTGCTGCTAAACGCAAGGAACAAGAGATGAAGGCACAACAACAACTGGCAACTACTACAACGGAAACAGTGGGAGGAGCAAGGCCTAAAGCAAAATGTGATTTGCGGCTAGTGTTCCAAAAGTTTCCTTTGGCCGATAATGGCAATTAGACTATTATCTTGGAATGTTAATGGTTTGAATTCACCGCAGAAGAGAAGGAAAGTATTTCATTATTTGAAACAATTTAAAAATGACATTACTTGTTTACAAGAAACACATATTAGATCTTTAGACCAGAAATATTTGATAAATTCAAAATTGGGAGTACATTTTGTTGCCTCCTCTTTGGAGAAAAAAAATGGTTTAGTTATATATATAAAGAAGGATATATCAGCAAAATTAATTGAGGTGGATAAGCAAGGAAGATACATTGCTATTGAACTCTTGTTGAGGAAAGAAGACATTATTAATAGGAGTTTATGCTCCGAATCAACAACAAGAAAAATTTTTCAAGTTTTACATAAAAGAATAGTATTTTGGGATTATAAATCATATATATTAATGGGTGATTGGAATGGTGTGTTGGATACTCAAAAGACAAAAAGCTTAGGAAGATATCAAGTCGAAATTGCCAAAGGCTTTTTGAAATGATGGAGGACTTGGAATTAAGAGATATTTGAGAGAACATAATACAGAAGAGAGGGATTTTACCTTCTTTTCTGATAGGCACCAATCATTTTCGAGGATTGATTTTATTTTGATTACTAATGACTTGTATTCTAGAGTGAAGAAGACGAAGATTTGTTCAAGAACTTTATCTGATCATAGTCCAGTTTGGATTGAATTTGATCGGGAAAAGGAGGCTAGGAGATCATGGAGGTTGAATGAGAATTTGTTTAAATATGAACAAAATGTAAATGAATGTAAAAAACAAATGAAAGAATTTTTTATTATGAATATGAAAAAAGAGACATCTATAGAGATGATTTGGGACTCCAGTAAGGCTTATATGAGAGGAAATCTTATACAAATGAATATTAAATACAAAAATAAATTGCAGAAAAAGAAAAAGGAACTGGAAGAGGAAATTAAAAAGAAAGAACAATTATTGATAAATAGCCCAGGAAATAGTAAAATAAAAGAATCAATAAATATATTGAGAGGTCAGTTTAATATGTTGATGGCAGATCAAGTAGCAATTAATTTACAATATGTAAAACATAATACGTTTAATAATGCCAATAAGCCAGGAAGATGGCTTGCCTATTTAATAAGGAAAAAACAGAAATCACGAACGATTGATAAATAGAATATAGGGGTAAGGAAGTTTATCAAAAGAACTTGATTAAAAAAGCATTTTAGAGTATTATAGTAAGTTATATTCTAGGGATATGGTTGATGATACAGAGATAGAAAGATATTTACAACAACAAAATATTTGTGAGCTTACAGAAAATCAAAGAGAAGAATTGAATCAATTAATTACTTCAGAGGAAATTTTCTTAGCAATTAAACAACTTAAAATCGGTAAAGCACCAGGAACAGATGGTTTAACAGCTGTTTATTATAAAAAATTACAAAATGAGATGGTTGAACCACTTAAAGAGTTATTTAATAAAATTCAAATGGGAGAAATGTTCCCCCTTCATGGAGGACAGCCTTTATTTCGTTAATACCGAAGGAAGATCGAGATGGTATTAAAGCAGAGAATTATAGGCCTATATCACTTTTAAATACTGATTACAAGATATTTACCAAGATATTGGCTAATAGATTAATGCCAGTGATGAATCAAATAATTCATAATGATCAGTCAGGATTTATTAAGGGTAGGCAGATGAGATATAATGTGAGGCAAATCGTAAATTTACTTGAATATTTGGAACGAAACAACCAAGTATCAGCGGCATTCCTTTTTTTGGATGCTGAAAAAGCTTTTGATAGATTGGATTGGCAGTTTTTGTTTAAAGTAATAGAAAAAATGCAATTTGGGGATTATTTTATTCATGCAATTAAAGCAATATATCAGAAGCAAACAGCACAAATAATAGTAAATGGTGGGTTAACAGAAACTTTTAAAATTGAGAAAGGGACGAGACAGGGATGTCCCTTGTCCCATTACTTTTTATTTTAACTTTAGAAATTCTTCTGAATAACATACGTGGTTCCGATCGAATAAAGGGAATTAGAGTTAAACATCAAGATTATAGATTAAGAGCTTTTGCAGATGACTTGGTTGTTACTGTATCTCAACCAATATACTCAGTAACTGGTTTAAAAGATATAATTGGTCAGTATGGTAAAGTATCTGGATTTAAGGTGAATCAGCAAAAGACAAAGATGATAACTAAAAATATGAATATACAACAAAAAGAAGAGTTAGAAAGAACTTCAGGTTTTGAAATCGTTAAAAAGGTTAAATATTTAGGAATATATATTACAGCTTCAAATGTTAAATTATACAAAAATAATTATGAGGTATTGTGGCAGAAGGTATGGAAAGAAATGGAGAGTTGGAAGAAGTTACAACTATCTTTGCTGGGAAGAATAAGCGGCTATAAAAATGAATGTTTTGCCCAGGTTTTGTTTTGTTTCAAATGATACCGGTGTTTAAGAATGATATTAAATTACAGGAATGGCAAAAGGGATTAGTAAATTTGTATGGATGGGGAAAACCAAGAATAAAATTAAAAGTAATGCAGGATATAAGGAAAGGGGGTCTTAAAATGCCTAATTTAAAATTGTATTATGAAGCAGTTGTTTTATCATTAATTACTGATTGGATTAATTTAACTGAGGAAAGAGTTCTGAATATAGAAGGTTATGGTTTGTTATATGGGTGGCATGCCTATTTATTATATGATAAGAAAGTTGATAAAATATTTAAAATAATATAATTAGAAATGCATTATTGAGGGTTTGGAGGAAATATCAATACAAATTAGATGGAAAGATTCCAATATGGGCAAACCCGAGACACATGATAGAAAATATAAATATATATCAAAAGATGGAGGTAGTTACTTATAAAGAACTTCTTTGTATGGAAAAGGGGGAGTTACAATTAAAATCTAGAGAAAAGATGGGGGAAGAAGGGAAAAATTATACATGGTTCCAATATGGACAATTACAAGCTAGATGGAAATTAGATCAAAAAATAGGTGTTAAGCAAATTGAGGATAATTTGTTAAAACAAATGAGAGATCAAGGTCAACAGCATATTAAGAGGTTGTATAATGTATTAGTAGAAATAGATTCAGAGACTGATTTGGTTAAGGATTGTATGATTAAGTGGGCACAAAATTTTCAGCAATCAATAATGTTGGAAACTTGGGAAAGAATTTGGGTGAGGAATGTTAAATTTACACAAGCGCAAAATATGAGAGAAAATTTTTATAAGATGTTTTATAGATGGCATTTAGACCCCAAAAAATTGTCATGTATGTATCCTAATGTACAGGCTAAATGCTGGAGATGTGATTGTGAAGATGCTACTTATTATCATATATGGTGGACTTGCAAAAAGTTAAAGCATTTTGGATTAAAGTATGGTGGATCATGCAGAATATTTTTGAAAAAGAAGATTAAGTTTACCCGCAGTTCTTTTACTAGGAATAATTATGGACTACACAGCTATAGAGACTAAATTGATTCTGAACTTAATAACAGCATAAGACTTTTGATTGCTCAATATTGGAAGAAAGAAGAATTACCTACAATTGAAGAATGGACTCTTAAAGTATCAAATCTGGCAGAAATGGCAAAATCTCTGCTTACTTGAAAGACTATACACAAGAAAAATATATTTTAGAATGGAAAATGTGGATTGATTATATTCAAAATAAGTATCAGATAAAAAAATATCAAATAGCATATGAGTAAATTTAGGAAATAATTTGTATTAGATATATTTTTGAAGGAGAGGGGAATTGAGAGTGTGAATAAGCGTGGAGAGACTAGAGATTATAATTTAGGAATTATTTTAGATTATGATTGTTAGTTTTGATACCCTGCATTTTGTTCTGGGAAGTCGGGGTGGGGGGTGGGGGGTAAAGGGGAAGGGAATTGGGGGGTTAGGGTTAGTGATGGAGTGATGGTTAAGGTACAGGGATTATTGAAGATGTATAAATATAATTAATGTAGGGTTGGGTCTGACCAGTTGCCATTTTAGAACGGTGGGGAGGGAAAAAAGAGAGAGTAGGAGGTAGGAAAGAGAAGAGGAAGGAAGAGGGGTAGAAGAGGGAGAAGAGTGTAGGGTGGAGGGAGGAGAGGAGGTAGATAAGAGAAGGAGAGGAAGGTTTGGAAAGTAAAAGAAGGTAGAAGAGGGAAGAAGGTTAAAAAGGGGGGTGGTGACTGGGCAGGCCCGACTAATTGTATATAACTGTACATTGGATGAATTATTTGATAAGATTGTAAAAATAAAACTTTTTTATTAAAAAAAAAAAAAATTGCTGGCTGCTGAACTTTATGCAAAATTGTCAAAATGTGAATTCCACCAATCAAAAATCGACTATCTGGGATACCGTATTTCCTCTGATGGCTTGGAGATGGACCCTGCCAAAGTCCGAGCAGTACTAGAGTGGGCACCTCCTCGTACCCGCAAACAATTACAGAGCTTTCTGGGATTTGCTAATTTTTATCGCCAATTCATTCCCTCTTTTGCTGACATTGCCCTGCCAATCACCAATCTCCTCAAAACAAGAGGAAATACTAAACCCAAACCATCCTTACCATGGGAGTGGTCAATGGAGTGTCAGGCCGCTTTTGAGAAGTTGAAGCGATTGTTCGCCGCCGAGCCTGTCCTCAAGCACCCTGACATGGAATCCCCATTTGTGGTTCAAGCTGATGCTAGCGACGTAGCAGTCGGAGCAGTTTTACTCCAAACCAATGCTAAAGGTGAGCTACAACCATGTGCTTACACATCTCGTAAACTCACTGAAACAGAACAGAGATGGGCCATCTGGGAAAAGGAGGCTTTTGCAGTGCACTGGGCTCTCCAAACATGGAGACAATTCTTAGAGGGAGCCAAACACCCTTTTGAAGTATGGACTGATCATAAAAACTTAGAAGCCCTGAAAACTCCCAGAAAGCTATCACCAAAACAAGCTCGATGGACCCAATACTTTAACCGCTTTAATTTTGCCTTGCGCTACATTCCTGGGGGAAAGAACTTCCTCGTGGACGCCCTTTCCCGTTTACCTCAGTACAACAGTACTCGCAAGGAAGTAGCACGACCTATACTCCCAGTGCAACAGTTAGCAGCCCCGTCGATTACTCGTACCCAAGCTCATACCGATCCAATGTTACCAGACGACCTCACCAATTCGCTCAAGGAAGCCTTAAACAAGGATGACTGGTTCTTAGCCCATTCGCACGAGTGCACTCTTCGCGATGGACTAGCTTGGGTGGGAGCAAAGTTGTACGTGCCTGCATCTCTGAGAGAGGTCATACTTCTACGTTGTCATGATGCTAAAATGGCTGGCCATTTTGGATTCGTCAAAATCTTACACCTCCTGAAAAGACAGTTTTGGTGGCCAGGTCTTAAAAAAGATATTGAATCCTATATAGCAAGCTGTCCTGTTTGTGCATCAGCTAAAAGACCACCAGGGAAGCCTCCTGGGTTGCTACAAACAGTAGCCCGTCCAGAAGCCCCATGGAAAGAAATATCCATGGATTTCATAGTGGAATTACCTGAAAGTGGAGGAAATACAGTAATCTGGGTGGTTACTGACCTGTTCTCCAAACAAATGAACTTTATCCCATGTTCCAAAATTCCTTCTTCAAAAACGTTGGCAAAACTGTTTGTCCAACACATCTACAGACTCCATGGGGTTCCTAAACGAATAATCTCAGACAGAGGGGTGCAATTCACTTCTAAATTTTGGAGAGAATTCTTGCGGTTGATAGGCTCCACCCAAGGTTTAAGCTCCTCCCATCATCCTCAAACTAATGGTGGCTGTGAACGCTCGAACTCAGTACTGGAACAATACTTACGATGTTACATTAACTATCAACAAGATAATTGGGCAGACTTATTACCATTTGTGGAAGTAGCTTACAATAATTCTGTTCATAGCAGCACTGGATTCACCCCATTTAAAATTGCCTCTGGTCAAGAATTTGTCCCCATTCCCGAACTCCCTGAACAAAAACCATTGATTCCGTCCCTGGCTGAATGGATAGAACAATTGCAAAGTACATGGAAGATTACACGAAAAGCAATTGATGATGCTCATCACTCACACAAAAAACAAGCAGATAAAAAGAGAGCTCCTGAGAAAAAGTTCCAAGTAGGAGATAAAGTTTTCTTATCTACTAAATATTTACAAACAACTCAAAAATCTAAAAAACTTGGACCAAAATATGTGGGCCCATTCCCCATCGTGAAAATCATAAATCCGGTAACGGTCCAACTGGAACTACCTAAATCTCTCAAAAGAATTCACCCAGTTTTCCACGTTGGTTTGCTCAAACCTGAGCACACATCCCCCTTTAGACCAAATCCTACTAAGGCCCCTGTATCTATCCTCATCAACGGGGAAGAACATTTTGAAATTAAAGAAATTCTAGACTCTAGAAAACATAGAAATAAAATCCAATATCTGGTAGCATGGAAACACTTCCCTCTATCACAAGCTGAATGGGTTAACAAAGAAGATATTCCAGCCCCCAAAAAACTGGCACTATTTTATAACAAATATCCGGATAAACCCTAACTTTTCTTTTCCTTTTCCAGGACTAACGTCCTTCTTTCGAAGGAGGGCCGAATGTCAGCCTCCGCTTTAATTTAGTGTATTTCTCCTACTAGATTATCTGACTATTTTATTACCTTGTTAAAAGTTTGCTCTACTGATTGTCTTACATGCTTTATGGAGAAGGGGGGGAGGTTTTCACTGTTCCCAGCGTCGGCTGACATTGTATGTGGGGGAGAGGGGAAATGCCATTTTCAAAACCAGAGGTTTGAATTGTGTTGGCGCGTGAATGAAACGGCAGCTGCTGATTCCACATTCCATTCGGAAGATTGGCAGAGGGAGAATATCGGAAGTGAAACTACACGTGGCTGAGGAGAAAGAAGACATTGGACTATTACTGCATGACCTCTAGTAGGGGGAGGGTTCAGGAGAGAATATGACTCTGGGGTTTTGATTTACTTCCAGTTCCAGCTTTGCTTCCACTGCATCCAGACTTGTATGATATAAATTACCAAATTCTTCAACATGATGAAGTTGGATTTTTATTTTCTCAAACACTGATCTGGGGCAGGCTGACAGATACATTACCCCTTCCCCATGCCTAGCACTAAAGACAGCAATAAAACAATTAGCTGAGCAATAAAACAATAGAAGCAGCATGCGGAGGCTGACATTCAGCCCTCCTGCAGAAAGGATATTAGTCCTAGAAAAGAAAAGAGAGATTAATCAAAGTTTTATAAGGATATTTCTGATAGAACAATGCCAGTTTCTTTGGGACCCGAACATCCTCCTTATTCACCCATTCCGCTTGGGACACAGGAAAATGTTTCCAAGCCACCAGGTATTGTACTTTACCCCTGTATTTCTTAGAATCTAGGATCTTTTTAACTTCAAAATGTTGTTCCCCTTCAATCAGAATTGGCACTGGAGGGGTGACAGCTATCGATCTAAGAGGGGATGTGTGTTCAGGTTTCAATAAGCTAACACAGAATACAGGGTGAATTCTTCACAAGGTTTTTGGTAATTCTAATTATACGGTGACTGGATTTATCACCCACACAATGGGGAAGGGACCAACATATTTAGGGTCAAGTTTCTTCGATTTTTGAGTTGTTTGCAAATATTTGGTAGACAGAAAAACTTTATCTCCCACTTGGAAATTCTTGGCCGGAGCTCTTTTCTTATCCGCTTGCTTCTTATGCGATTGATGTGCTTCATCTAAAGCCTTGTGAGTTATTTTCCAGGTGCTTTGTACCTGTTCGATCCAATCAGCCAGTGATGGAATAGATGGTTTCTCTTCAGGCAGCTCTGGGATTGGTACAACATCTTGTCCAGCAGCAACCTTGAAAGGAGTGAATCCAGTGCTGCTATGTATAGAATTATTATAGGCCACCTCAGCAAAAGGTAGCAGGTCCACCCAGTTATCTTGTTGATAGTTAATGTAACACCTCAAATATTGTTCCAGAACCGAATTGGATCTCTCACAAGCCCTATTATTTTGAGGATGGTGGGTGGAGTTTAACCCCTGGGTGGAGCCTAGTAGTCGTAAAAACTCCTTCCAGAATTGGGAAGTGAATTGGACCCAACGGTCCGAGATTATACGTTCAAGCACCCCATGTAGTCTGTAGATGTGTTGGACAAACAGTTTAGCTAAAACTTTAGCTGAAGGTATTTTAGAACATGGGATGAAATGCACTTGTTTGGAGAATAAGTAAGTTATTACCCAAATTACAGTGTTTCCTCCACTCTCAGGCAATTCCACTATGAAGTCCAAAGATATTTCTCTCCATGGGGCTCCAGGGCAGGCAACAGTTTGCAATAGTCCTGGTGGTTTTCCTGGTGGTCTCTTAGCTGCTGCACACATGGGACAGCTTGCTATGTAAGCAATGTCCTTCTTCAGACCTGGCCACCAGAGCTGTCTTTTCAATAGATGTACGGTTTTCACAAATCTGAAATGTCCAGCCATTTTGGCATTGTGGCAATGCTGTAGTATGGTCCCCCTTAAGCTACCAGGGACATATAGTTTAGCCCCCACCCAGGCCAGGCCATTGCAAAGGGTACATTCATTTGAATGGGCTAGAAACCAGGCATCCGTTTTTAATGCCTCCTTCAACAGCTCGATCAGGTCATCCGGCAAGGACGCATCAGTCTTTAGCTGACCCCAGGAAATTGCTGGGGCTGCAAGCTGTTGCACCGGCACAATAGGGCGAACTACGTCCGGGCGGGCACTATTATATTGTGGTAAACGTGAAAGAGCATCTGCCAGGAAATTCTTTCCTCCTGGAATGTAATGCAAGGAGAAGTTAAAACAGTTAAAGTATTGGGCCCACCGGGCTTGTTTTGGTGACAGTTTCCTGGGCGTTTTTAAGGCTTCTAAATTCTTGTGATCATTCCATACCTCAAACGGGCGTTTAGCTCCTTCCAGAAAATGTCTCCACATTAGAAGAGCCCAGCGAACAGCAAACGCCTCCGTCTCCCATATAGCCCACCTCTTTTCAGTATCCATCAGTTACTGGGATGTATACGCACAAGGTTGCAACTTTCCTTTGGCATTTGTTTGGAGCAGGACTGCCCCCACTGCAATGTCACTGGCATCTGCTTGAACCACAAATGGGTCCTCCATGCTTAACCACAAATGGGTCCTCCATGATTTGCTGTCGAACCAGTGCTTAAGGACCGGTTCGGCAGCAAACAGCCATTTCAGCTTCTCAAAAGCCGCTTGGCATTCCATTGACCATTCTAGTGTTAGGGACGGTTTAGGCTTCCCATCCCCTTTTGTTTTCAAGAGATTTGTGATTGCTAGGGCAATCTTTGCAAATGAAGGAATGAACTGGCGATAAAATTGGCAAATCCCAAAAAACTCTGCAACTGTTGGCGAGTGCGCAGAGGTGCCCAATCCAACACTGCACGGACCTTCCCTGGATCCATCTCCAGCCCCTACAGAGATATACGGTATCCCAAGTAGTCAATTTTGGTTTGATGAAATTCATTTTTAGACAGTTTTGCATATAGTTCTGCAGCCAACAGTTTTTTAAAGAACCGCTCTCACTAGTTTTACATGTTTGTCCATGGTCTCTGTGTAGATAAAGATGTCATTGAGATAAACCAGGACCAT
Source organism: Ahaetulla prasina (assembly GCF_028640845.1). Classification (NCBI taxonomy): domain Eukaryota; kingdom Metazoa; phylum Chordata; class Lepidosauria; order Squamata; family Colubridae; genus Ahaetulla; species Ahaetulla prasina. The sequence goes on along the minus strand of NC_080542.1, from coordinate 82,838,626 downwards.
GTTGAACAGGTGCTCATGGAGAACTTCGTTTATCAATTGCATGAACACCACAGGGGCTCCTTGTAGTCCAAACGGGAGCATCCGGAATTGGAAACAGCCCAGGGGACAATTGAAATCAGTCTTCCACTCATCTCCTTCCTTAATGCGCACTCTATAGTAAGCCTCTCACAAGTCCAGTTTGGTGAAAAACTTCCCCTTTGACAAATGGGCTAACATGTCCTTCATAAGTGGCATAGGATACACATTTTCTACACACACAGCGTTCAAATTTCTGTAGTCAACCACTAGGCAAAAGGACCCATCTTCTCTCGGAACATCACCGGAGCAGCTACTCCTGGCCTAGCTGGTTGAATAAATCCTCGTTCCAAGTTTTTATCCATACAATTCCGTAGCTCCCCCAATTCTTTCTGCATCATGGGGTAGGATTTTGGTTTAGGAAGCTTTACCCCCAAAGAATTTCAATGCTACAGACTGTGGGCCTTTGAGGGGTCAACACGTCAGAGGCCTTCTAGCTAAATACCTCCTGAAGGTCCCAGTATTCCTTGGGAATTCTTTCCTCCCCATCCAAGTGTTCTATTACTGTCACCAGACTTCGGTCGGTATGGCTTCCTCTCTTTTGGCAGACCCCTTTTCTCCCCTGAGTGGTTTGGAGTAAAACTGTAATACACCCATTCTCCAGTTTATACATGGGTTCCATTTCTGGAGCCAGGGCAATTCCAAGAAGACAGGTTGGTTCATCCCCAGTGTCACAATAAAATTCAGTGTTTCTCAGTGATCTCCCATGATCATTTCTATTGGTTCAATTACAAAATGGGTGGGACCTCCCCCTGCTACTGACCCGTCTAGCTAGTCAAAGGGTATGAGCCTACTTAGAGTTTTTAGTCTGAGTCCCATTTTCTCCACAACCTCAGGGCTGATGACACACCTGGTACACCTCGAGTCCAAAAAAGCTAGCATCTCCCCCTGGACTCCAGTAGAAGTGACATGCAATTTCACTGGGTTGGTCAGGGGTCCCCCTTTTCAACTCACCAAAAGATCTTTATCAGAATTGGACCTGGATCCGCTATCATCGGAGCCAGTCAGTGTTCCCAACTCCTCCTGGGTAGGAGGAGCGACCTCGATGATGTCAGCTCCCTTCTTAGTGACCTCTCGAGCCTTGGTGAGCGGCTTCACAGCTCCTTTTCCACCACCAGGAGTCGCCTTGGGGTCCAGCTTTATCACACAATCGATTGCCCAATGGCCTTCCTTTCTACATCTGAAACATGCCATAGATCCCTGCTTCCCACTGGCGGTAATTCCAGTGCCTTTTGGAGCTCCTTTATGGGTAGGAGAGGGGTCTGCTCCAGATTCAACTGCCTGGGATGTGGTCTCTGGCCAGGTCGATCTCCATCTCTGCCGCCAGGGTATACCAGCCATGCAGGGTAGGGGGGGGGCTTCACGTGCCTGACAAAGCACGTAAATTTCTTCATTCAAAGCATCTTTCTGACCACCCTCTCATGTGAGGCACCAACTCACGAAATTCTTGGTTGTATTCAGCTACCGGCCTTCCCCCCTGCCTGATGAATTTCATCCGGATCCTTGCCTTCCGCTCAGCCAAAGGATCCTCAAATCTCGCTCTTAGGGTGGCCATGAATTGGTCATAATTTCTTAGTAATAGGGAGTCCTCATTATGAAGGGTCACAAACCAATCTCATGCCACCTCCTCCAGAACTCTTGTCACACACCTCACACGGGCCGCATCAGATAGGAAATCCTCTCCCCAATCCTCCATTTGATTCCACACTTGAGCTAAGAAACGTCCAAGTTCCTTTGCTCCCCCCCCCTCCGTCATATTTTCCAGGAAGAGGGGGAATTTTTGGCTTTTTCTGCCGTATTGATAAATATGGAAAGGTATCAGGATTTAAAATAAATCAGAATAAAACAAAAGTGATAATTAAAAATATGTCTAAACAACAGAAACAAAAATTAGAGGAAATAACAGGATTTGAGGTGGTAAAAAAGGTTAAATACTTAGGGGTTTATATTAGTTCATTGAACAGGAAACTGTATAAGAATAATTATGAGTTGCTATAGCAAAAAGTTCAGAAAGACATGAATGCTTGGAAAAAACTGCAGCTATTGTTATTGGGGAGGATAGCGGCTATTAAAATGAATGTGTTACCTAGATTTTTGTTTCTGTTCCAGATGATACCAATAATTAAGAAAGATAAAAATTTGGAGGAATGGCAGATTGGGATTAATAAATTTATATGGCAAGGTAAAAAGGCAAGGATTAAAAGGAAAATAATTCAGGACTCACGGGAAAGAGGAGGCCTAAAAATGCCTAATTTTAAACTATATTATGAAGCAGTAGCCCTTTCAGTAATAAGTGATTGGTTTAATTTAACGGAGGAAAGAATTTTGAATATAGAAGGTTATGACTTATTATATGGATGGCATGCGTATTTATTTTATGAAAAAAAAGTGGATAGGGCTTTTAAGAGTCATGTGTTGAGAAGTGCTCTTTTGCGGGTCTGGAAAAAATATTCCTACAAACTAGACTATAAGATTCCTATATGGGCAAGCCCCAGACATTTATTTATTTATTTATTTATTTAATTTGATTTTTATACCGCCCTTCTCCCGAAGGACTCAGGGCGGTGTACAGGCAAAATAAAAACAACAATACAAATATACACAATTTAAATACCCTTAAAAAACTTATTCAAAATTAGCCTGATATTAAAAAATCATCATCAATTAAAACCCCATTTAAAATTTGTAAAATTCCCTTTTAAAATCCAATTAAGCCAGCCCCGCGCGAATAAAAAGATGGGTCTTCAGTTCGCGACGAAATGTCCGAAGGTCAGGTATTTGACGTAAACCAGGGGGAAGCTCGTCCCAGAGAGTGGGAGCCCCCACAGAGAAGGCCCTTCCCCTGGGGGCCGCCAGCCGACATTGTTTGGCGGACGGCACCCTGAGAAGTCCCTCTCTATGGGAGCGTACGGGTCGGTGGGAGGCATGTGGTAGCAGCAGGCGGTCCCGTAAGTACCCAGGTCCTAAGCCATGGAGCGCTTTAAAGGTCGTAACCAACACCTTAAAGTGCACTCGAAGGCCACAGGCAGCCAGTGCAGTCTGCAGGAGCGGTGTTACATGGGAGCTACGGTAGCTCCTCTATCACCCGCAGCTGCATTCTGACTAACTGAAGCCTCCGAGTGCACTTCAAGGGAGCCCCATGTAGAGAGCATTACAGTAATCCAAGCGAGAGGTAACGAGCATGAGTGACTGTGCATAAGGCATCCCGATCAAGGAAGGGCGCAACTGCCGGACCAGGCGAACCTGGTAGAAGGCCCTCCTGGAGACGGCCGTCAAATGATCTTCAAACGACAGCCGATCATCCAGGAGGACGCCTAAGTTGCGCACCCTATCCTTTGGGGCCAATAACTCGCCTCCGACAGCCAGCCGCGGCTGCAGCTGACTGAATCGGGATGCCGGCATCCACAGCCACTCCGTCTTGGAGGGATTAAGCTTGAGCCTGTTTCTCCCCATCCAGACCCGTACGGCTTCCAAACACCGGGACAGCACTTCAACAACTTCATTGGGGTGGCCCGGGGTGGAAAAGTACAGCTGAGTATCATCAGCGTACTGCTGGTATCTCACCCCGAAACCACTGATGATCTCACCCAACGGCTTCATGTAGATGTTGAACAACAGGGGCGAGAGAATCGACCCCGCGGGACCCCACAAGTGAGGCCCCTCGCGGTCGACCTCTGCCCCCGTCAACACCGTCTGCGTCCGGTCGGAGAGATAGGAGGAGAACCACCGATATCGGTGCCTCCCACTCCCAATCCCCCAGCCGCGCAGCAAGATACCATGGTCGATGGTATCGAACGCCGAGAGGTCTAATAAGACCAGGGCAGAGGAATAACCCCTGTCCCTGGCCCTCCAGAGATCATCCACCAATGCGACCAAAGCTGTCTCCGTGCTGTATCCGCGTCGGAAGCCGGACTGGAACGGATCTAGATAGACATCTTCATCCAGGTATTGGGGTAGCTGTCGCGCCACGGCACTCTCTACAACCTTCGCAACAAAGCGAAGGTTGGAGACTGGACGATAATTACCCAAAATAGCTGGGTCCAGGGAGGGCTTCTTAAGGAGGGGTCTCACCACCGCCTCTTTCAAGGCGGCAGGGAAAACCCCTTCCAATAAAGAAGCGTTGATAATCCTCTGGAGCCAGCCTCGTGTCACCGCCTGAGTGGCCAGTACCAGCCAGGAAGGGCACGGGACCAGTAAACATGTCGTGCCGTGCAGCCCCCCCAACAACCTGTCGACGTCCTCGGGAGCCACAGGGTCAAACTCATCCCAAATGGACTCAACAAGACGTGCCTCCTCTCCCTCGCTTGGATCATCCCAATTTCGGTCAGCTGAGCGATTTTATCGTATAGATAACCGCTAAACTCCTCGGCTCGTCCCTGCAACGGGTCATCCCGCACCTCCTGATGTAGGAGAGAGCGGGTCACCCGAAACAGGGCGGCCGGGCGGTTATCTGCCGACGCAATGAGGGTGGAGGCGAGAACGCCGCTTCCTCATTGCCACTAGGTAGGTCCTAGAATAGGACCTAACTAGTGTCCGATCAGCTCGAGCGACTGGACCTCCAGGTGCTCTCCAGGCGTCTTCTCTGGCGTTTCATCTCCCTCAGCCCCTCGGAGTACCAGGGGCGGACGAGATCTCCGCCGGGTCAGAGGCCGCAGGCACGACACGGTCCAAGGCCCGCCGCGGCCTGTTCCCAGGCCGTGACCAGTTCCTCAGTCGTGCGTGGGCCAGTTCCTCAGGAATGGCCCAAGCTCCGTCAGGAACCTCTCAGGGTCCATCAGGCGCCTGGGACGGAACCACCGTATAGGTTCCGTCTCCCTGCGTGGTGAATGGCGGTTCGGAAGTCTAGGCGAAGGAGAAATGATCCGACCATGACATTGGTTCTGTTACTAAGTCATCTAACACCAGATCATTAAGCCACTGCCCAGAGATATAAATCAGATCCAGCGTGCCTCCCCCCAAGTGCGTAGGGCCATCATTTACTCGAATCAGGTCCAAGGCCGTCATGGGAGCCTGAACTCCCGAGCTGCCGTCGATGACAAGCCACCTGATGGCAGGTTAATATCCCCCATGACTATAAGTCTGGGGGTTTCGACCGCCACAGCAGCGAGTACCTCCAACAGCTCAGGCAGGGCTGTGGTCACGTAGCAAGGAGCCAGGTACGCAATCACCAAGCCCAACTGATTCCTATAGCCCCATCGCACATAGAGGGATTCACAGCCGGCAATCTGAGGAACAGTGGTCTCCCTCGGCTCTAGATCCTCCCTAATGACAACCGCCACCCCCACCCCTACCTTGGTCCTCGGCTGATGAATGCTCGAAACCTGGCGGGCACATCTCGACAAGGGGACCCCCTCTGGGCCCAACCAGGTTTCCGTAATACCCATAAGGTCCGCGGACTCCCCTGAATAAGATCACAAATCAGGGGCCTTATTAACCACGGACCGAGCATTACATAACATCAGCCAAGGTCCAAGCTCTGAGGATCATGGCCACCGGGAACGGGTCGGGACTGAGGGGCCGGAGCACGCGATCGCTCTCAAACATCGAACGCGTGCTCCCTCAACACGATACGCCCCTCCCCGCCATATCTGCCTCTCCCACTTACCGCATAGATTGAGTAACCCTCTAAACCTGGAACGCCTCCCCTGCCTTCAGACAAGATGGAATAGTGTCGAACTAGCACAGGGCTGGATCCTCCCGGCGGGTTTTGTCCCCCACCCGCCAAATCCCTCCCCCCCCTTAAAAAACCCTTATTTAAAAAACTATTTAAAAAACCCCACAACTTCTTCTTGGCCGCATGCAATAGAGAATATAAATATAGAACAGAAACAGGAAATGATTACTTATAAATAACTCTTGTATGCTGAAAGAGGTATCTTGCAATTAAAATCTTTACAGGTATTAAATGAAGAAGGGAGGAAATATACTTGGTTTCAATATGGGAAACTAAGCGCTAGATGGAAAGAAGATCAAAAAAATTGGTATAATGCAAAGGGAGGAAAATTTAATAAAGCAAATTAGAAATCAGACCCAGGAGCATATAAAGAGATTGTACAATGTGTTGCTTGAAATAGATTCAGAAAAGGATTTGGTAAAGGACTGCATGATAAAATGGGCAAAGAATATTCAGGAACCAATAATGTTGGTAACATGGGAGAAAATCTGGGTTAGAAATGTTAAGTTTACACAAGCACAGAATCTAAGGGAAAATTTTTATAAGATGTTTTATAGATGGCATTTAGATCCCAAAAAATTATCATGTATGTATCCTGATATCCAACCGAAATGTTGGGGATGTGAGTGTGATGATGCTACATATTTTCATATTTGGTGGACTTGCAAGAAAATTAAGGCCTTTTGGATAAGAATTTGGTGGATTATTCAAAATATTTTGAAGAAGAAGATAAAGTTCCTGCCGCAATTTTTCCTTTTGGGAATTATAACGGATTGTACAGTGACTGAAACTAAATTGATCTTGAACTTAATAACAGCAGCAAGGCTGCTGATTGGACAATATTGGAAGAAAAAAGAATTACCTACAATAGAAAAATGGATATTGAAAGTTATTAACTTGGCTGAGATGGCAAAAATCTCAGCCTTTTTGAAAGACAATATGCAGGAAAGATATTTAACTGAATGGAAAAAATGGATTGATTATTTACAAAATAGATATCAGATTGCCTTTGAATAATGGATGTATTATTTTAGAATGTTATGGGGGAGGTTAGGAAATGAAAAGACTCGGATGAGGCTAATTGGATTAGAAGGGAAAATCTTACTCTATGTTTGGTTTATGTGTAACAATACCTTGTGATTGACCCGGGAAGCGGGTGTGTGTGTGTGTGTGAAGGGAGAGGGGAGGGGGTTGTGAGGGGGGAGGGGGGGGAAAGGGGGGGAAATGTTTGTTTGTTTTTAAAAACTTTTTCAATAAAAAAAAGAAAGAAAAACCCTAACTCTTGTTTGTAGACAAAGGTATCTTTTACTGAGAATGAACTGATTGCAACAAAGTAAAGCAAGCTCTGAATAATAGGTGTGTCTTACACATCCATGTTCCCACATAAATCCCTCCTCCCTCCAAAGGTCAGGCAGTTTTGCCACTTTTCCCTCAGATATCATGTGGGGGGTCATCTTCAGATGGTTTCATTTCTCTGGTATGTACGGACTGTTAGCTGCGAGTGTTATCAGCTCGCTTCTTAGATTTTGAATTCATAGCAAATTAAGTTTCGTTTCTGCATTAACCCTCTCCCCCCAACCTATGGCAGCCGAAGTGGCTAGCCCATGATTAAAGGTACATTACCCCTTCCCCATGCCTAGCACTAAAGACAGCAATAAAACAATTAGCTGAGCAATAAAACAATAAAAGCAGCATGCCGGAGGCTGACATACATTTTAAATATTTTGGAAATAAAAGTCACTTTCTAATCAAACTCTCATGACAACTATTTATATAATTGGGGAAAAGGGTTTTGAAATTGTCACATCTTCAATTAATTTTTATTTACAGATAAATTAAGTTTTATATGGGACATGTGTGAGTAATTTGGAATAAGAAATAACAACAAAGAAGCCCTGATTCTTCAGAGTGAAACAGCTGCTCACAGAACAATAATAATAAGAAAATAAGCAAAAAGAATGGTAAGAAAAAACCTATCTGATCTTGATGAATTCAAATCACCAGGACCTGATGGATTACAACTCAGAGGTCTAAAAGAGCTGGCCAATGTCATCTCAGAACCATTGTATCACATCTTCCAAAAAACCTGAAACATCAGGGAACTACCAGAGGACTGGGAAAGAGCTAATGTGGTTCCCACCTTCAAAAAAGGGGGAAAAAACAGACCCAGGAAACTACAGACCAATCAGCCTAACATCAATCCCTGGGAAGATACTGGAAAAGATAATAAAATAAACAGATCTGCCAAATCTAGAAACAAGTAAAGTAATAACTATAAGTCAGCATGGGTTTGTTAAAAACAGATCATGCCAAACCAATCTTAGTTCATTTTTTAACATAGTGACTAAATTAATAGACCAGCAACATACTGTGGACATGGTATATTTTGTGACCTCTTAGGAAAGTATCCCCTCCTTGTGTGTTGCAAACATCCATTTCCAGTGGGGAAAACAGGACAAAGCAGAGTGGGGAAAATATTTTCTTTGCTATATTTCCAATCTGAATTAGACCATGGCAGGCTCCCTACAGGACAGCCCTTTTAAGGATTATATATTAATAGAAAAGCAATTAACTTACCTCTGTTCTAAAACACTAAAGCTCTTGTACATATAAAAAACAGAGGGGCTCTGATCAACTATCACAGCCAACATTTTGGCAGTTTTGCCTAAATGCAGGCATGGGATAAACTGATCCTTGTTTGTTCTCAGTCTTTGGCCATAAACTACTAGCAAAAGTGCCATTTGACCATAAAGCAAGGAGGCATCAAGAAATGTTTCCCCTTTTGCATTTGAGCATTGAAGAAGGGACAGGAAAGACAAAGAAAAAGAAGGAAAGAGAGCAAGGAAGGGAAAACAATGAAAGAGGGGAAGAAAGAAGAAAGAAAGGAAAATGAAGAGGGAAGCAAAAAGAAGAAAAAGGGAAAAAGGGAAGGCAGGCAGGCAGGCAGGAAAGGAAGGAAGGAAGGAAGGAGATTATAATGAGAGGGAGTCAGATTCTGAGGGAAGTCCTGCCTTAGCACTTGGCCATTAGCAGCCCTACTGTCCTTTCGCCATTCCCTTGTTCCCTCCTCCTGACCTCTCCTGGTGGTCTCCCAGCCTATTGCTGAGGATGCTTTGGTTACAAAGCTGTATCTCCTCACATTGAGAGGGAGTGGGCTTACTTCTGACCCCCACACTTTGCCCTCCTGCATACACCATGAGCAATGTGCCCAAGGAGAGCGAGCACAGCAGCAGCAGCCTTGATCAGGAGGTAAGCACAGCTGGGCACCCCTTTGGGGAAGTGGGGCTGAGCTGTGGGGTCCAAGTGCCCTGGGAGCTTGAGACCCAGGCTGGGCACTTGCTCTTCACTGCCCAGGGATTTGGGCATCCTGTACTGCTTTCCAGAGGTCCTTTGCATGGCTTGAGAGAGATGTTGAGGCTCCTCTGGAGGATAAGGGTTTGGCTCTCACCTTGGTCTCACCCTCTGTTGGAGATAATGGATCACTCCAGACCTTCCTGGACCACCACAGGTGCCCCCCAACATGAGCGATGTTGAGCTGGCCACACAATGCCACCCCAGCCATGCCCATTTCGACCAAACCCACCTAGTCACATGACCACCCAGCCACACCCCACCCAGCCAGTCATTAGGGCAGAGAACCGGTTGTTAAATTATCCCACCACTGGTTTCATGTAGATATTGGAGGGGACAGAAAGAAGAATCCGTGCCTTGGGTGTGATTTCCCCCCCCCAACCTACACTGATCAGGAACCTGATAACTGGACATCCATTGGAGGTTCCATCATGTATGACTGTTCTGCCAACCTGGGATTTTATCATCTTATCGTCTTTCGCCGATTCTTATTTCTTCTATGCATTACTCTGCACATGAACTCTTGCACCTGCGAGGTGCCCCCGCCTTGCAGGAATGGCCCACTTCATTACCAAGGGCCAGCCTCAATGATGGGTCTTGGGACCCACAGAGGTGGCATGCGTCGAGAAAGAGCCTTTGGGGTTTTTTAAATAGGGAATTTTTAAGGGGAGGGAGGGTTAGACCGGGTGTTGGGGGAAACCCGTCGGGGAGGGTATGTCCAGTCCCAGCGCGTGCTCACGGCATTACTTTAGTTGGTCTGAAGTCAGGGGGGGAGGGGAGTGTTCAGAGCATAGAGCGTCATTCCATCTGTACGGTAAGTGGGAGAGGCAGATATGGCGGAGGCAAGGGGCCGTATCGTCCTTTGGGAGCACGTGTTCGATGTTTAAATGTGATCACGTGCTCCGGCCCCTCAGTCCTTACTCGTTCCCTGGATGGTCTGGACCCTCAGGGCCTAGGTCTTCAACTGATGCTGTGCAATGCCCAGTCCGTGGCTAATAAGGCTCCCTTGATTTGCGATCTTATTCAGAGGGAGTCCGCGGACTTTACGGGCATTACGGAGACCTGGTTGGGCACAGAGGGGGGTGTACCCCTGGTTGAACTGTGCCCTTCAGGTTTCCGTGCACTCCATCAGCTGAGGGCCCAAGGTAGGTGTGGGGGGGTGGCGGTTGTGATTAAAGAAAACCTAGAGCTGAAGAAGTCCACTGTACCTCAGATACCTGGTTGTGAATCCCTCCTTGTGAAGTGGGGCTATAGGAATCAGATGGGTTTGTTGATCGCGTACCTGGCTCCTTGCTGTGTGACTACAGCCTTGCCTGAGCTACTAGAGGTGCTGGCTGGGATCCCCAGACTTTTGGTCATGGGGGATTTCAATTTGCCATCGGCCGGCTTGTCGTCAATGGTGGTTCAGGAGTTCCAGGCTTCCATGATGGCCTTGGACCTGGTTCAAGTAAATGATGGCCCTACACACATTGGGGGAGGCGCACTAGACTTGATTTTTATCTCTGGACAGTGGTTTAATGATCTGGAATTAGGAGATTTAGTGATGGAACCGGTGTCATGGTCAGATCATTTTCTCCTTCATCTGGACTTTTGGATCGCCGCTCACCACTGCAGGGAGACAGAGCCAATGCGTTGGTTCCGTCCCAGGTGCCTGATGGACCCTGAGAAGTTCCGGACAGAGCTTGGGCCGTTTCCTGAGGATCTTGCCCACGGCACGACTGAAGAACTAGTTGCGGCCTGGGAACGGGCCGCGGCTGGGGCTTTGGACCGTGTCGTGCCTTTGCGGCCTCTGACCCGGCGTAGATCTCAACTGGCTCCTTGGTTTTCCGAGGAGCTGAGGGAGATGAAACGCCGGAGAAGACACCTAGAGAGCACCTGGAGGTCTAGCCGTTCCGAGGCTGATCAGACACTAGTGAGGTCTTTTACTAAGACCTATCTAGTGGCAATGAGGGAGGCGAAACATTCTTACGTTTCCACCCTCATTGCATCGGCAGATAACCGCCCGGCCACCTTGTTCCGGGTGGCCCGTTCCCTCCTTCATCAGGAGGGACGGGATGACCCCTTACAGGGACGTGCTGAGGAGTTTAACGGTTATCTATATGATAAAATCGTTCAGCTTCGGGATAGTCTAGACCAAAATTGCGATGTTCCAAGCGAGATGACGGAGTCGCGTCTTGTTGAGGTGGTTTGGGATGAGTTTGACTCTGTGGCTCTCGAGGATGTGGATAGGTTGCTGGGGAGATTACATGCAACTACATGTTTACTGGACCCGTGTCCCTCCTGGTTAGTACTGGCTACTCAGGAAGTGACACAAGGCTGGCTCCAGGGAATTATAAATGCTTCATTGCTGGAAGGGGTTTTCACCACTGCCTTGAAAGAGGCGGTGGTGAGACCCCTCCTCAAGAAGACTTCCCTGGATCCAGCTATTTTGGGGAATTACCGTCCAGTTTCCAACCTTCGCTTTGTTGCGAAGGTTGTAGAGAGTGTAGTTGCATGGCAGCTTCCCCAGTACCTGGATGAAGCTACCTATCTAGACCCGTTCCAGTCCGGCTTCCGGCCCGGTCATAGTACGGAGACAGCTTTGGTCGCATTGGTGGATGACCTCTGGAGGGCCAGGGATAGGGGTTGTTCCTCTGCCCTGGTCCTATTAGATCTCTCAGCGGCTTTTGATACCATCAACCATGGTATCTTGCTGCACCGGTTGGAGAGTTTGGGAGTGGGAGGCACCGTTTATCGGTGGTTCTCCTCCTATCTCTCCGAACGATCGCAGACGGTGTTGACAGGGGGGCAGAGATCGTCCACGAGGCGCCTTACTTGTGGGGTGCCTCAGGGGTCGATTCTCTCACCTCTCCTGTTCAACATCTATATGAAGCCGCTGGGTGAGGTCATCAGTGGTTTCGGGGTGAGTTACCATCTGTACGCTGATGACACTCAGCTGTACTTTTCCACCCCGGACCACCCAATGAAGCTGTCGAAGTGCTGTCCCGGTGCTTGGAAGCCATACGGGTCTGGAGGGGGAGAAACAGACTCAAGCTCAATCCCTCCAAGACGGAGTGGCTGTGGATGCTGTCACCCCGGTACAGTCAGCTGCAACCGCGGCTGACTGTTGGGGGCGAGTTATTGGCCCCAATGGAAAGGGTGCGCAACTTAGGTGTCCTCCTGGATGGGCGGCTGTCGTTCGATGATCATCTGGCGGCCGTCTCCAGGAGGGCCTTTTACCAAGTACGCTTGGTCCACCTGTTGTGCCCCTTCCTTGACTGGGACGCCTTATGCACGGTCACTCACGCTCTGGTCACATCTCGTTTGGATTATTGCAATGCTCTCTACATGGGGCTGCCCTTGAGGTGCACCCGGAGGCTGCAGCTAGTCCAGAATGCAGCTGCGCGAGTAGTAACGGGAGCCACTCGTTGCTCCCATATAACACCACTACTACGCAGTCTGCACTGGCTTCCTGTGGTCTTTCAGGTGCGCTTTAAGATTCTGGTTATCACCTTTAAAGTGCTCCATGACTTAGGGCCCGGGTACTTACGGGACCGACTGCTGTTACCACATGCCTCCCACCGACCCGTACGCTCACACAGAGAAGGTCTTCTCAGGGTGCCATCCGCCAAACAATGCTGGCTGGCGGCCCCCAGGGGTTGGGCCTTCTCTGTTGGAGCTCCTATGCTTTGGAACGAACTTCCCCCTGGTTTACACCAAGTGCCTGATCTTCGGACTTTTCGCCGTGAGCTGAAAACGCATTTATTTATCCAAGCGGGACTGGATTAAAAGTTTTATTTAATTTTAACTGGGGTTAGTTATTAATTTTTAGGTAATGGGGTTTTAATATTTTAATTGTAATTTTAAATTTTGGCCTATTTAAATAAGTTTTTTAATCAATGTTTTTACCTTGTATGATATTTGTATTTTATCGGGCTGTAAACCGCCCTGAGTCCTTCGGGAGATAGGGCAGTATAAAAATTAGATTAAATAAATAAATAAATCATCATCTTTGATCTTCTCCAAAAGAATTTTTATCTCTATGATTTCTAGTGGTATGTTTTTTTAAAATGTAAATCAAACATTTCCTTTCCACCTTGGAGTTAATAGATAGCTTAGATTCACAAACCTTTGCTGAAATTAGATTTATTATTAAAATATTAATAATATTAAAATTAATTGAAATTAGGAGACCCCAGCCTAGTTGAAAATTACAGACCTATCTCTCTATGCCAGCGGTTCTCAACCTGTGGGTCGGGACCCCCTTGGGGGGTTGAATGACGATTTGCTAGGGGTCGCCTAAGAGCATTGGAAATATGGGAAGTATACTTGCGAGTTGAACAATCGCGCTCCAATGGTTGACTTCACAAGCCAGCTGCAGGCTCTTCAAATCGCTAGCCGAATTCGGCTTCAGACATGATCAATTAAAAAAGAGAGAAATCTTTGCTCTGATGCCTTCCTCTCAAGCCAGCTGCAATCACTCCCCATCACTAGCCTAATCTGGCTTCAGGCGCGATAAAGTTAACAGGGGAGGAGTCTCCGCTTTAATGCCTCCGTCCTCAAGGCAATCGCAAGCAGTTCAGATCGCTAGCCAATATGGCTTCAGGTGCGATAAATTCAAAACGAAAATAAGTTTATGGTTGGGGGTCGCCACATCATGGGGAATTGTATTAAAGGGGTCGCAGCACTATAAAGGTTGAGAACCACTGCTCTATGCTGTGTCACCTGCAAAGTAATGGAATCTATCATCAACCAATCCATTATCCCCCACCTAGAAACAAACAACCTACTCTCTAATAAACAATTTGGTTTCAGAAAAATATTATCATGTAACTTACAACTTCTTCACTGCAAAAACATATGGACTACTAATCTTGATCAGGGCAAAGCAATAGATGTAATCTACACAGACTTCTGTAAAGCTTTTGACTCAGTAGTACATGATAAACTTCTCCTAAAACTAAAATCCTACGGCATCTCTGGACCCCTCCACAATTGGATAACAGCTTTCCTATCAAACAGACAACAAATGGTTAAAACTAGCAATGCTCTATCAAATCCTGTTCCTGTCAAAAGTGGCGTTCCCCAAGGCAGCGTTCTTGGACCAATACTCTTCATATTATACATTAATGATCTCTGTGACCATATTACAAGTAATTGTGTTCTCTTTGCTGACGATGTCAAACTATTTAACACTACCAACAATACAGCTACCCTTCAAAAAGACCTTGACTTTGTATCTGAATGGTCTAAAATTTGGCAATTCCAAATCTCAACCAGCAAATGCTCATTCTTACATATTGGAAAAAAGAACATAAACACTAAGTGCAAGCTTGATGGACGTTACCTTACAGATGACCCCACCCTGTTAAAGACCTTGGAGTTTTCATATCAAATGATCTAAATGCCAAAGCCCACTGTAACTACATCGCAAAAAAGGCCTTAAGAGTTGTAAACCTAATCTTGCATATCTTCAACGTACAACCTACATACAAACACCCGCAAAAACCTCAGAAAACAAGTACACACACACACACACACACACACACGTATGTATATGTATATATGTAGTTGTATATAGGTCTTTGGTTATTCGGGTTTTCTCCCGCATAAAATTGGAAGTGTCTTGTTAAAAGGAAGAAACAGCTGCAATCACACATTTCTCCTAAAAGCACGAAGCTGTAAATACCTACCCTGAAGATGACGAATGGGATTTCGTCGAAACGTCGCCAAGACACTTCCAATTTTACATGGGAGAAAACCCGAATAACCAAAGACCTACATACAAACACCCGCGAAAACCTCAGAAAACAAGTAGTTGTGCATATATATATATATATATACAACTATATTGTATAGTTATTTCATGCTTATGCTTATATATATTGTGTGACAAAATAAAAAATAAATAAATAAATAGATTAACCTCCAGACAAATTGTCTATCCTGTTCTATTTACCAAAGTTGCATTCCATCATCTCTAGTGGTTAACCTGCTGAAATTCCATTGCAATCAAACCTATTTAAATAGCTTGCCATATGCAGGAGGGTTTCCTGCCCTTTTAATTTCTTTTTCTTTTCCTAGGAGAAGAGTGAATCATAACTTCCAACAGAAGTCAACATAATTTTGCCTTACACTTAAAACAGATGTTTGCCACATCCTGCTCTCTCTCACTGACACATACACACTGACAGATATACACTTTTTGTAAGGTCCTGCCTCTACTCCCCAAACAAGAAAGTATGGACTCTTGAGACAGCAGCATTTCAAAAGGAACCATTTTAGTGAAAGGGAGTGGTTGCAAGCCAAAAGCAAATCAGGGTCTGAGTTCCCCCCAGGCAATTCTGTTAGGATAAAGTGGTTAGAAACCCCTCCTCTCAGTTCGATGTTGAATTAGCCAATCCACAGGTGCAAAGATGTTGTGGAAACAGCCATCCTGAGAAAGAGATAAGGATTCGTTCCCATGTATTTCTTCTATGAGGCTTCCAAACTGAAAGAAAACAGATGGCCCTTCCCCCCTGTACACCCCCCAAGGTAAATCAAAGCACAGGGCAAGATAGGTGACAGGGTAAAAGTTATAAACTAGGGAATTACAGGATACATAGGAAAACAGGATGAGAGCAATAAATTAGTAAAAGGATCTGGGGTCCCCCCCCCACTTAAATGACAGAATCATGATTGGGATATGACACTTTAACTTGTAATTAAAATCCACAGAAATATTGATGCAAAATGTCTATCAATCTATAGCCTGTTTAAGATGTAATGGTAAAAAACCACAAATGCAAACAATTTGGCGACATTGGCTGAATGTGCGTGTGGTTTGTATTTGGTTCCCACACCCTTCCTTCTTCCCCTAGAATTTGCAGCCAGTAACTCCTTCCTGGATCTAAATGAAAACTGTTTTTCTAACACATACATTACTGGATGACCAACAAGTTACTGCAGACTAAAAGACTTCCACGTTGCATCCTCAATCACACACTAAGAGATGAGGGAATAATCATTTTCCTGGTTCTAGACATTCTTCCCAATTGTCAAAGAGTTATCTTCAACATGTTTTCAGCAAGCTGGATCTTCTCTTGCTCAGCATACAGACTTTTTCAGCTCTGAAGTGATAGATTCTTTTGTTCATATTATTAATACTATCCCCATGGAGGATAGATTGTAATCTACAGTTTTTGTAAAATATATTTTTATTATTTACATATAAATATATTGAATACAGTGTGACTCTCCTGGCATTTCACTTGCCATAAAAACCAAAGTGAAGAAAAATAACATATATACTACTTAAACAGTGCCAATGTTGTACAATTATTTTTGACCATCATATTCATTCTAATAGAATGATACATATATAGTATCTCATTCCAGGTCTGCCTAGCCTATTTTTTTTTTGTATTCTGACTTCCACCCTGCACTTCTAGCCATTGATAGAATCTGTTCAATGTGTCATAATATTCTGTCTCTCCTTTGTCTTTTATTTTTAACTTTAGTCTATCCATTTCTGCACAGACTAGTATCTTCCTTATTATCGCCTCTTCTGAAGGAGTATTTTCACTTTTCCACTGCTGTGCATACACCATTCTTGCTGCACTCAGGATGTGTAGTATTAGGTATATTGTCATAGCTATCTGTTATAATGCCTAATAGAAATAATTCTGGCTTGAACTCTATGTTTTCTAATGATATACGAGTTTGTGACCAAAATTTCCTTGTTTTTTTAAAGGTCCACCACATGTGGTAGTATGTGTCTGGTATTTGTTTACATTTCCAACAATTTGGGGATATGTTGGTAAACATTTTAGCCAATCTTGCTGGAGGGAAATGCCAGTTATAGAACATTTTATAAAGATTCCCTTTATATGCTGTAGCCAATGTCAATTTCTGATTTCTCTCCCAAAGCTTTTGCCAATTGTCCAAATCAATGTTATAACCAAAAATTTTAGCCCATAAAACCATTGTCTCTTTAACTTGTTCTTCTTCCATTTTATAATCTAATAGATATTTGTATAGTATCCTTATCAATTTGTCATCAGTCCCCACTAATAATTTGTTTAATGTTAATTCTCTATAAAATCCCATGTTTTCACATCCTTCACATAATATGATTGTATCTACCCCTTGGTCTTTTAATTCTAATCTGGTTTCCAATTCACTCTTCTCATTTAATATATCCTTATAAGAAACAATTTGTCCATATTTGTAAGATTTTGTTGTTGTTAGTTGCAATGTATGTCCGACCCATCACGATCCCATGGACAACATTCCTCCAGACCTTCCTATCCTCTACCATCCTCTGGAGTCCATTTAAGCTCACACCTACTGCTTCAGTGACTCCATCCAGCCACCTTATTCTCTGTCGTCCCCTTCTTCTTTTGCCCTCAATCTTTCCCAGCATTAGGTTCTTCTCCAGTGAGTCCTTCCTTCTCATTAGGTGGCCAAAGTATTTCAGTTTCATCTTCAGGATCTGGCCTTCTAAAGAGCAGTCAGGGTTGATCTCCTCTAGGACTGACTTTTTTGTTCGCCTTGCAGTCCAAGGGACACGCAGGAGTCTTCTCCAGCATCAGAGTTCAAAGGCTTCAGTTCTTTGGTGCTCAGCCTTTCTTATGGTCCATCTTTCACAGCCATACATTGCAACTGAGAAAACCATAACCTTGACTATACGCACTTTTGTTGGCAGGGTAATGTATCTGCTTTTTAGTACGCTGTCTAGATTTGCCATAGCTTTTCTTCCCAGGAGCAAGCGTCTTTTAATTTCTTGGCTGCAGTCCCCATCTGCAGTGATCTTGGAGCCCAGGAAAATAAAATCTATTACCTCCATTTCTTCCCCATCTATCTGCCAGGAATTGAGAGGCCCGGATGCCGTGATCTTGGTTTTCTTAATGTTGAGTTTCAAGCCAAGTTTTGCA
The DNA here is from genome assembly GCF_028640845.1 of Ahaetulla prasina. NCBI lineage: Eukaryota > Metazoa > Chordata > Lepidosauria > Squamata > Colubridae > Ahaetulla > Ahaetulla prasina. The sequence continues at coordinate 82,820,632 of NC_080542.1, read as the reverse complement.
CTCTCCTTCTTCACCTGCTTCAAGAGGCTTTTTAGTTCCTCTTCACTTTCTGCTATTAGAATGGTATCATCTGCATATCTGAGGTTATTGATATTTCTTCTGGCAATCTTAATTCCCACTTTTGATTCATCTAGCCCTGCCTTTCTCATGATGTGCTCTGCATATAACTTAAATAGGCAGAGCAATAGTATACAGGCTTGCCAGACTCCTTTCCCAATTTTGAACCAATCAGTGGTTCCGTGTTCAGTTCTCACTGTTGCTTCTTGACCCGCATACAGGTTTCTCAGGAGACAAATAAGATGGTCTGGTATGCCCATCTCTTTAAGAACTTGCCACAATTTGTTGTGATCCACACAATCAAAGGCTTTAGCATAGTCAATGAAGTAGAAGTAGATGTTTTTCTGGAACTCCCTAACTTTCTCCATGATCCAGCGTATGTTTGCAATTTGATCTCTAGTTCCTCTTCCTCTTCGAAATCCTTCCTGTACTTCTGGTAGTTCTCAATCCACATACTGCTGGAGCCTAACTTGTAGGATTTTAAGCATAACCTTACTAGCATGTGAAATGAGTGCAATGGTGCAATAGTTTGAACATTCTTTGGCATTGCCTTTCTTTGGAATTGGAATGTAATCTGACCTTTTCCAATCCTGTGGCCACTGCTGAGTTTTCCAAATTTGCTGACAAATTGAGTATTGCACTTTTACTGCATTGTCTTTTAAAATTTTGAATAGCTCAGCTGGAATACTGTCTCCTCCACTAGATTTGTTGTTGCTCAAATTTCCCAAGGCCCATTTGACTTGACATTCTAGGATTCTGGCTCAAGGTCAATGACCACCCCATCGTGATTATCAGGGATGTTAAGCTCATTCTTGTATAGTTCTTCTGTGTAATTTTTCCATCTCTTCTTAATCTCTTCTGCCTCTGTTAGGTCCCTTCCACTTTGGTCTTTATCATGCCCATCTTTGCATGAAATTTTACCTTCATATCTCCAATTTTCTTGAAGAGATCTCTGGTCCTCCCTATTCTATTATTTTCTTTTATTTCTTTGCACTGTTCATTTAAGAATGTATTCTCATCTCTTCTAGCTGTTCTCTGGAATTCTGCATTCAACTGGGTGTATCTTTCTCTTTCTCCCTTGCCTTTCACTTTCCTTCTTTCCTCAGCTATTTGCAAAACTTCCTCAGACAGCCATTTTGCTTTCTTGCATTTCTTTTTCTTTGGCATAGTTTTAGTTGCTACCTCTTGTATAATGTCACGAACCTCCATCCATAGTTCTTCTGGCACTCTATGAGATCTAATTCGTTAAATCTATTTATCATCTCTACTGTATATTCATCAGGGATATGATTTAGTTCATACCTGAGTGGCCTGGGGCTTTTCCCTATTTTATTCAATTTAAGCCTAAATTTTGCAAGGAGACGCTCATGATCTGAGCCACAGTCAGCTCCTGGTCTTGTTTATACTGACTGTATAGAGCTTCTCCATCTTTGTCTGCAGAGCACATAGTCAATCTGATTTCTGTGTTGACCGTCTGGTGATGTCCATATGTAGAGTCGTCTCTTGGGTTGTTGGAAAAGAGTGTTTGCTATGTCCATTGTATTATCTTGACAGAATTCTATCAACCTGTGCCCTGCTTCATTTTGTACTCCAAGGCCAAATTTGCCTGTTATTCTGGTTATCTTTTGGCTTCCTTCTTTAGCATTCCAATCCCACCTGATGATAAGGACATCATTTTTTGGGTATTAATTCTATAAGGTGCTGTAGGGTTTCATAGAACCGGTCAATTTCATCCTCTTCAGCATCAGTGGTTGGGGCACAGACTTGGACTACTGTGATATTGAATAGTTTGCCTTGGATTCAAACTAAGATCATTCTGTCATTTTGGGGATTATATCCCAGTATTGCTTTTCCTACTCTTTTATTGATTATGAAGGCTACTCCATTTCTTCTGAGGGATTCTTGCCTGCAGTAGTATACCTGATGGCCATCTGAATTAAATACACCCATTCTTGTCCATTTTAGTTTGCTGATTCTTAAGATGTTGATGTTCAGTCTTGTCATCTCTTGTTTGACCACGTCCAGCTTACCTTGATTCATGGATTTTACATTCTAGGTTCCTATGGAGAAAAAATCTTTACAGCATCGGACTTTCCTTTCACCACCAGATACATCCACAGCTGATTATCCTTTCGGCTTTGGCCCAGTTGCTTCATTCTTTCTGACACTACTAGTATTAGCCCTCCACTCTTCCACTCCGACCTGAGGGGATCATCTTCCGGCATCATATCTTTTTTCCTTTTTGTACTGTCCATGGGGTTTTCATGCCAAAGATATTGGAGTGAGTTGCCATTTCCTTCTCCAGTGGATCACGTTTTGTCAGATTATAAGATTTATAAGATTAGGCTGTATCAATGATTTTAAGGTGGAGAGCCAGACAGGTATTTTCCTATAGTTTTGTTGTTTAATTTTATTCCACACTGCTAATAATGAGTTTCCTATGTAATGCCTTTGGAAGTATCGATGTGCCATGTTTCTCCCATACCAAAGGAATGCATGCCACTCTAGTTGGATATCATGACCCTCAGATAATAATAATCTCCTATTCCTTAAGGTTATCCACTCTTTTACCTTCGTAAGTAAAGCAGCTTGATGGTACAATTCACAGTCAGGCAGACCAAACCCTCCTTTCCCTTTTGACTTTTGCAATAATTTCAATTTAATTCTCGATTTCTTCCCTTGCCAAATAAAATTCAACATTATTTTATTCATGTCCTCAAAATATATTTTCTCTAATTTCTTTGGTATAGTTTGGAATAAAAAGAGTATCATCGGCAGAATGTTCATCTTTATTGTGGCTTTTCTACCCATTAAGGAAAGTTGCAGACTTTTCCATCTCTCCAAATCCAATTTAATTTGATGCATTAATTTTGTGTAGTTGTCCTCTTTGATTGTGTAAGGAAATAGATATACTGAAATACTAGAATTAGTAGAAACTTATTTGTTTCCTGCAACATATATATATTAATGATATATGATTTCTTTATATACCTGCATGCTGTAAATATTTGTTTCCTGTGACACAAACATATATATTATCCCCTTTATAGTTATAACACAAATATGCCACATTGACTAACTTCCTGGACTGTTGTGAAGTATCTGGCATTTGTCAAACTAGCAGAGCCTTATCTCTCCCACTCCTGCCTAAGAACTATCTCATCTTTGATCTTTGAGTTCCCTCCACTCCAGGGGGCTAAATAGTCAAGTGTGAACACCAAGAAGATGATCAGGAAGAGATAACGCTAATGATGCTCATTAAGAGACCCTACCCTGTTCCAGTGGATACACAAATCAAAGATGCCAGAACTGGGGGTTTATGATGTTTCCTAAACAATATAAAAGGGATTCACATTCCCTCTCCTGTTTGTAGTTGTTACCTGCATGTATCTTGTATATGTTTGGAACAACTAACCATTTAAGCTTGATCAAGATTAAATGCTATGTTGTTCAAGCCTCTGTTTAAGTTACTTGTTTGGCATTTATGAGCTTAAACATATTATTATTGGACCTTACAATTGTGATACACCTTACTGTTAAATAGATTCCTAAGTTTTTCACTTTTTTTCATTATCTGAATATTCATTTCCTTTATTAATTCATCCTTCTGTTTATTTGTAAGGTTTTTAACTATCATTTTTGTTTTTTCTTTATTTATTTTTAGTCCAGCAACCTCTTTGTATTCCTTTAATTTCTCTATAAGACTTGGGCCTGATTTTAATGGATCCTCTAAAATAAATACTAGATGGGCTTCCGGTTTGGCAACGCAGGCTTCGTGGACGTTCCTTTGGGATCGTCTGCCCTGGGTTTCGTCAAACCGTCCCTGACAGCGTAAATGGGCTGTCAAACGGTTTGGAATTCTCTCCCCCGGGTGAAGGGGGAGGGAAGAGTGGTCAGGTTTTGGGTAGAGCTCCCCGGGAGCCCCTGGAATTTAACCAGGGGATCGAAGGGTGAGAGCTCCCCTTTAGCCTGACGAAGCTCCGTGCCCAGGGTGCTTCTGTTTATACAGAACGAGAAGCCGCGACCACCTCTGTGCCAAGATTTATTTCGAAAGAGAACTCAACACAGACAGAACAAAGTAGGAGGTCTAGCAAGAATTTGCAAGTAATAAATCTTAATTTCAGCTCTTACATAGCTTTCCTTTGAACTGACTTTTAACTTGAGTGGATTTAAAATGGCGTTTGCAATATACAAAGGAAAATGAAACTATAAAAGGACAAAGGAAGAAGAACATGATAAGCTACTTTTTTTAATGGAATGAACAAGAATTGTTAATGATTTTTTTCTCTTTTTACCTTTTTCTTTATCACAATGTTTAAGAAGAAAAGTTTATTGAATTTTTTTCCCCTCTTTTTGGTAGATGTTACAGTTTATGAATGGCTCTTAAGCAAACAGAACTAACTATTAAAATCTTGCAAACTTCTTCATTTCAAATATGGAATTTTTTTATTATTATTTTTTATAGGAACTTTTGGAGGCTTATCTTTTCTTAATAAGTTTTTAAACAAGAGATTTTTACACTAATATATTAAAGATTGGAAATTCTTTATTGTTAGATGTTAAGCTGATTGGTGAGCAGATGGTGGAAAATGTGTAAGAAATGTGTAAGATAGAAGACAAGGGGAAGGAGAATGCTTAAGATGTGATTTTGATGGTATTTTCTTTTTTTAATATATATATATATAGGGTTTAATTTTTACAACTGATTTGATATATGTGAGGTATAAAGGAATGGGAAGATGGAATATTGTTTAACTTTTGGAGGACAGATAGAAAAATTTATGGATGTAATGTTGGTATTTGGTTAAATAGAATTTAATTGTTATGATTGATATATTTTGGATATAAGTTATAATTTTAATAATGTTATTTGATAGATGTAAGGTAAATTGAAGAAATATTAATATTTGCAATATTATTTGATTTATGTAAGTGATATTAAAGATATGAGAAGATAGAATATTGTTTATTTTTAGAGATTGGATAAAAATTTAAGAATTTAAGCTGGAAATATGAATTATATTTGGGACACTGTTTAAGGAAGAAAGGTATATTATAGAAGAATTTCTGATGAATACTGGAAGATGGAATATCGTTTTGGTCTTGATCGATGAAGATTGGATATTAAAAACTATAATATTCTGAAGACTTCAGGAGTGGAATGGATTGATATATATTTGGTGTTAATTGATGAAGATTGGATATTAAAAACTATGTATTTTATTGATGAACTGGAAATACTAATTTAATTGGAAGATTCTGAAGATTTTAGGAGTGGAATGGACTGATATATAATGGACTGGAAGAAGAATGTACTTTTTTGTTTCTGGAAGGGGAGTTAAGGTCTTAGAGAGAGGAGTGGCTATGGATTTGACTTATGTTGTATTTTAATTTATGATTGTTAATTTTATACCATGTACTTTGTTCTGGGAAGTCTTGGGGGTGGGAGGGGGGGGGAGGGGAAGGGGGGGGGGAGATGAAGGATCAATGTAAAGGAATGATTGAAGATATGTAATTAAGAAATAGAAATAATTTGAAATGAAAGCGGGGCTGCTTAGCTGCCATTTCAGAAGGGAATGGAAAGGGAGAGGAGTGAGTGAAGGAAGAAAGTAGGTAGGAAAGAGAGAGGTAGAAAAGGGGGAAAGGAGAGGAAGAAGAAAGGTGAAAGAGAGAGGGTTAGAAAGGGTGGAAGAGAAGAGTAGGGAAGGAGGAGAGGATGTAGAAAAGCGAAGGAGAGGAAGGATGAAGAAAGTAGAAGAAAGTAGAGAAGGGAGGAGGAAAGGTTTGTTAAGGAAGGAAGTGGTAGCTGGGCAGGTCCGAATAAGTAACAAATGAAAGTTAATGACTAATGTTGAATAAGAGACTGCATATTGAATAGGTTGTTGGAAAATGAAAATAAAACTTTTTACAAAAAAATAAAAAATAAAAAAATAAAATAAATACTAGATGGTCTGCAAATATTTATTTATTTATTTTATTTTATTTATTTATTTATTTATTCGAATTTTTATACTGCCCTATCTCCCAAAGGACTCAGGGCGGTGTACAGCCATATAAAAACATAAGAATAATACAAATAAAAGCAACAATTAAAAAACTTATTAATTAGGCCAAAATTAAAATATCACTAAAATAGTATAAAACCCCATTAAAACTAAATTTAAAACTAAAAACCCTAGGCTAGCCCTGTGCAAATAAATAGATGTGTCTTAAGCTCACAGCAGAAGGTTCGGAGGTCTGGAAGTTGGCGCAGCCCTGGGGGAAGCTCGTTCCAGAGGGTGGGAGCCCCCACAGAGAAAGCCCTTCCTCTGGGTGTTGCCAGTCGGCACTGCCTGGCGGACGGCACCCTAAGGAGTCCCTCTCTGTGAGAGCATACGGGTCAGTGGGAGGCAATCGGTGGCAGTAGGCGGTCCCGTAAGTAACCCGGCCCTATGCCATGGAGCGCTTTAAAGATAGTGACCAAAACCCTGAAGTGCACCCGAAAGGCTACAGATAGCCAGTGCAGTCTGCGCAGGATAGGTGTAACATGGGAGCCATGAGGAGCTCCCTCTATCACCCGCGCAGCTGCATTCTGAACCAACTGCAGCCTCCGGATGCCCTTCAAGGGGAGCCTCATGTAGAGAGCATTGCAGTAATCCAAGTGAGATATCACGAGCGCATGAGTGACCGTGCATAAGGCATCCCGGTCTAGGAAGGGGCGCAACTGGCGGATCAGGTGAACCTGGTAAAAAGCTCTCCTGGAGACGGCCGTCAAATGATCTTCAAAAGACAGTCATGCATCCAGGAGAACGCCCAAGTTGCGCACCCTTTCCCTCGGGGCCAATAACTCACCCCCAACAGTCAGCTGCGGTTGCAGCTGACTGTACCAGGGTGCCGGCATCCACAGCCACTCCATCTTGGAGGGATTGAGCTTGAGCCTGTTTCTCCCCATCCAGACCCGTACGGCTTCCAAACACCGGGACAGCACTTCAACAGCTTCGTTGGGGTGGCCTGGGGTGGAAAAGTACAGCTGAGTATCATCAGCATACAGATGGTACCTCACCCCAAAGCCACTGATGATCTCACCCAGCGGCTTCATATAGATGTTGAACAGGAGGGGCGAGAGAATCGACCCCTGTGGCACCCCACAAGTGAGGTGCCTCGGGGCCAACCTCTGCCCCCCTGTCAACACTGTCTGCGACCAATCGGAGAGATAGGAGGAGAACCACTGATAAACGGTGCCTCCCACTCCCAATCCCTCCAATCGGTGTAGCAGGATACCATGGTCGATGGTATCAAAAGCCGCTGAGAGGTCTAATAGGACCAGGGCAGAGAAATAACCCCTATCCCTGGCCCTCCAGAGATCATCAACCAACGCGACCAAAGCCATCTCCGTGCTATATCCGGGTCGAAAGCCGGACTGGAACGGGTCTAGATAGACAGTTTCATCCAGGTACCGGGGAAGCTGACATGCCACCACACTCTCTACAACCTTCGCCACAAAGTGAAGGTTGGAGACCGGACGATAATTACCTAAAACAGCCGGGTCCAGGGAAGGCTTCTTGAGGAGGGGTCTCACTACCGCCTCTTTCAAGGCGGCAGGGATGACCCCCTCCAACAATGAAGCATTTATAATCCCCCGGAGCCAGCCTCGTGTCACTTCCTGTGTGGCCAGCACCAACCAGGAGGGGCGCGGGTCCAGTAAATATGTGGTGGCATTCAACCTCCCCAGCAACCTGTCCATGTCCTTGGGATGGCAGGTTAAAGTCCCCCGTGACCATAAATCTAGGGGTCTCAACCGCCACCCCAGCAAGCACCTCCAACAGCTCGGGCAGGGCTGTGATCACGCAGCAAGGAGCCAGGTACATGACTAACAAGCCCAACTGACACCTATGGCCCCACTCCACAAAGAGGGAATACTTGTAATTTGTACTTTTCTCTTTTAATTTCCAGTCCTTTGATTTGCTCATTTTACCTAATATTTCTGGTTAGTACTTCCAATGTTAAGATAAACAGTAATGGAGATAATGGGCAGCCTTGCCTTGTACCTTTTTGAATTGCAAAATTTTTAGTCACCTCGCCATTCACAATCACTTTGGCTTTCTGCTTTATGTATATTGCCTTGAACATATTTGTAAATTTATCGCCGAAGTCCATATGTCTTAATTTTAGCATAAATTGCCAATTCATGTTGTCAAATGCCTTTTGAGCATCTAAAAACAACAGTGCCAATTGCTTTTCATTATGTGTTTCATAATATTCCAGTGTATCTAATATTGTTCTCATATTGTTTCTTATCTGCCTTTTGGGCAGAAAGCCATTTGGGTCAGTGTGTATGAACGCCTTCAAGAATCTTTTCAATCGTTCAGCTACTATTGAGGTGAATATTTTATAGTCAGTGTTTAGTAATAGATAGGGTCTGTAATTTTTAATTTCCATTAAATCTGAGTCTTCTTTTGGTATCAATGTAATATTGTCTTCCATCCATGATGGTGGTATCTTTGCTTCAGCTAAGACTGCATTATATACCTTTAATAATGGTTGGCCCAGAGTGTCTTGTAGTTCTTTATATATCTCCGCCAGCAACCCATCTGGGCCAGCTGTTTTGTTATTTTTTTGTTTTTTTAATTGCCTCTTCTAGTTCTGTCATTGTTATCTTCTCATTCAACATAATTTTCATTTCTTCTGAAACCTTGGGCAAGTTAGCTTTTTCCAGGTTTTGTAATATTTTTTCTTCTGAGTGTTGTTCATTGTAGTCATATAGTTTCTTATAGAAGTCCTGAATGATATTCTTTTTTCCCTCAATTTGATAACATAAGATTCCATCTTTGTCTTGCAATTTAATTATCCATTTTTTTTCTTTCTCCTTCTTCAGTTTATAGGCTAGCCATCTCCCTGGTTTGTTTGCATTCCCAAAAAGATTTTGGTTCATTCTCTTTATATGTTGTGCCACGTCTTCTTTTTCAAGGGTGTTCAATTTGTGTTTAGTTAAATCCATTTGCTGCTTTAAATTTGTTTTTTGTGGTTCCTTTTGTAACTCTATCTTGAATCTTCTATATTCTTCTTCTAAAGTTTTTTGTTGTTGCTTCTTTTTTTATTTTTCTTCGCTGTATATGATATAGCAACTCCTCTCATATATGCTTTCGCTATGTTCCACAGATTTTGTAGTGATGTGTCTTCCTTCCTATTTTCTTTTAAAAAAAGAATCCCATTTGTTTTTCCAACATCTGTCTAAATTCTCTATCATTTAATATTGATTGATTTAGAGTCTATCTTGTACTTTTCTTTCGTCCTTTCCAGCTGCTTCTCATTGGATTATGATCTGCCCATAGATTTGTATCTATTTCTACCTCATATACATTAGTATTTAATTCCGTCAACATCTATACCATATCAATTCTGGACCAGGATTGGTATCTGTAAAATGTGTATTGGTTTTTCCCCTGGTTCCTCTCTCTCCATACATCTTGTATATTTAACTCTTCTGCCATTTTAAAGAAGATTTTTTTTCTTAAGAAGGTTGACTTCTAGAATGTTTTTAACTTTTCTAAATGGAGCTGCTTATTCATAAATATATTTATTTACATTTTATCATCTCCTTTTCTCCAGAAACTTACATTTGCTCCATTCCTATGAGGTTAAAGGAAATGATGATTATGCAAACATTTGATAAAAATAGGATTTGCTAATTTACAATTCCCTTTGTTGGGCATACTTAGGAACATGAAATGGTTCAGTTCAATTTAACCATAATATTGATAACTCAGTGTCTCACTAAGCAAAAATGTAAATTCCCCACTGAGCAAGACAGAAGGATGGTCTGCTCTAGCCAGTGTTACAGATACAGACTAACAGAATTGGAAGAGACCTTGTAGGTCATCTGGTCCAAATCCCTACCCAGCAGATGCTACATCATTTTTGACAGATGGCAGATCAGTCTCTTCTTGAAAGCTTCCAGTGATGAAGCTCCCACAACTTCTGAAGGCAAGCTGTTCCATTGGTTGATTGTTCTCACAATTGTTCTCACAATCAACCAATGGAACCAATCAACCAATAAGGAGAAAATTTCTCCTTATTTCCAGGTTATCTCCTTATCTCCTTGTTCAATTTCCATCCATTATTCCTTGTCTGGCATTCAGGTGCTTTGGAAAATGGCTTGAACCCCTCCTCTTTGTGGCAGCCCCTCAAATATTGGAACACTGCTATCATATCTCCCCTGTTGTTCTCTTCACTAGACTAGCCATGCCCAGTTCCTGCAACCATTCATCATATGTTTTAGCCAGTCCCCTAATCATCTTGGTTGCTCTTCTCTGCGCTCTTTCTAGAGTCTTAACATCTTTTTTATAGTGTGGTGACCAAAACTGGATGCAGTACTCTAAGTGGGGTCTTACTAAGGTTTCATAGAGTGGTATTAGTATCTCATTTGATCTTGCTTATATCTCTCTGTTAATGCAATTTAGGATTGCATTGATTTTTTTGGCTGCCGCTACACACTGTTGGCTCATATTTAATTGGTTGTCCACTAAGACTTCAAGATCCCTCTCACAATTACTGCTATTAAGCCTGATTTCATCCAGTCTATATAAGTGGTGGGATTCAAATTATTTTACTACCGGTTCTGTGGGCATGGCTTGGTGGGTGTGGCTTGGTGAACATTGCAGGGGAAGGATACTATAAAATCTGCATTCCCACCCCAATCCAGGAAAAGGATATTGTAAAATTTCCATTCCCTACCCACTCCAGGGGAAGGTTATTGCAAAATCCCCATCTTCTCCTGACCAGCTGGGACTCGGGAGGCAGAGAATAGATGGGAGCAGAGACAGTCAGAGGTTGTATTTACCAGTTCTCCAAACGACTCAAAATTTCTGGTACTGGTTCTCCAGATCTGGTCAGAACCTGCTGAATACCACCTCTGATCTATATGTGTACTTTTGGTTTTTAAGTGTAAGACTTTACTTTTCTCTACATTGAATTTCATTTTGCTAGATCCCTATCTAACAAATTGAACCAGTATTGAAGTCTGTCAAGATCCACCTGGATCTTGAGCCTATCATCTAGGGCAGGGGTGTCAAACTAAATTTCATTGAGGGCCACATGGCTGACTGGGTGGGTGTTTGACACCACTCCCCAAACTGCTGGCATGTTTCTTCTTTGCACTGGGTAGACCAGGTCAAAGCCACACTGGCCCAATGTTTCCTCTTCGCATTGGGTAGCCTGGGCCAAAGTGATGTGGGTAGACTAGGACAGCTTCTTACATTTTCCAGGATGGCCCCATGGGCCAGATCTGACCACATTGTGGGCTGGATTTGGCCCGTGGGCCTTCTATTTGACACCCCTGATCTAGGGTATTAGCTATTCCTATAAATTTGCTAAGTTCCCCTTGTATTCCCTCATCTAAGTCATTTATGAAGATATTGAAGAGTACTGGGCCTAGGACAGAACCTTGTGGTACCCCACTGCTTATTTCCCTCCATGTAGATATAGTACCAGTAAGGACTACTTGTTGAGTACAATTTGTCAGCCAGTTATGAATCCATCTGATGGTGATGCTATCTATCCCACTTTTTTCTAGCTTACCAAGAAATAGGTTGTGATCTACTTTGTTGAATGCCTTGCTGAAGTTAGCTTAGATTGCCAACAAAGTTTAGTCTGTGACAAATTAGAACACAACACTGCTTTCTCCTTTGAACTGGGGCATATCCAACCAAATTGCCTCTTCTCTCCTCTCTTTCCTTCCTTCCTTCCTTCCTTCCTTCCTGCCTGCCTGCCTGCCTGCCTGCCTGCCTGCCTGCCTGCCTGCCTTCCCTCCCTCCCTCCCTCCCTCCCTCCCCTTTTCCTTTCTTTTTCTTTAAAGCTGCTGGACGCTCCCAACAGATACTTCCCATTTTGACCACCCCCCAGCATTGCTTCAGCATGGTTTTTAGTTCACATGTTTGTGTGTGTGTGTATGTGTGTGTGTGCCCCTTGTAGCCTGGCACTTTGATATTGGAGAGGAAAAGATTGGGGCTGGGCTGGTGGTGGTTGCGGAAAAACAAGCATTGCAAAAAAAGAGCCTACAATGAGCTTGCAGGCTGCAATGAGTGAGACACCTCTCCCTGCCCCCAAACACGTGCGCTCACACTCACTCATACACACACACACACACACACACACACACACACACACAAACCTTCTATGATGGTAGGCTGCAAAGTGCAAACTAACAAAAGCTCTTTTTTTGCAAAGCTTGTTTTTCTCAGCCCCCATACTCTCCCAATGTTTTCCTCTCCATTGTCACAGTGCTGGGCTGCAAGGGGGGAGGCTCACACCTGCAGATATGCACACACACAGGCACAGGTTGGAGAGGTGAGTTGACAGTCACGCAAAGGTCCATCAGGCACAAAGGCAACAACAAGGGAAGGGAATCAAAATGGGAATCCTCTGCCTATTAAAAAAAAAAACCTGTGCAGCTTTCCTTTTTGTTCACCCTCCATGCTGTTGCCTCCATGCCTGATGCTGAAAGGGCAGTTCTGCTTCTGCCCATACCCCACCCATAATGCCAGAAGCTGCATGCCATCACAGTTCACCTTCCATATCCCCCTCAGAGCCCTTGAGGCTTGCAATCTCCTACTGCCCATGGTGCACTGGCAGGCAGAAGCCCCCTGGGTCCCATGCCCATTCCTTCTCACCTCTTCCTTCCTCCATGCACAAGTAGGGGTTGGGGCAGTCACAGGGAAAGGCCAACAAGCAAGGTATGGAGGCACCAGTGCTACCCATGGCCAGCCTTAGTTCCATGGTGCCACCTCAGTCCCGCCCCCTGGGTGTGCATACAGGAAGCTCCAAGCATGCAAGGGTTAACTTCTGGACTCTTGGGTGAAGGGCACTGCTCAACATGCAGTCCCCAGGGATGCCAGGCCCCCTCCTTTGCGCATACCCAGGGGGCGGGGCCAAGAGGGCGCTGCAGATTTAAGGCTGGGCCTGGGCGAGGAACCAGAGAGCAGCTAGAGAGCATCTGGGCCACAGGCATGACTCTAGACAAGTGGCCAAGGCAAGATAAGCAGTGGCTGGGAAGGGCCAAGTGGGGTGGGGTGGGGCCATCCAGTGGTGTGACCAGCCAATTCGCCAAACTAGGCAAAAAATTAACAAACGATTTGGCTGCACTGGCTGAATCCCAATTCTACAGGAAACCAACCAATTTGTAGTTTAGTTTCATCAATATGTTGATAATACCCCATTATGTCTTTCAACCTCAGGCCAGCCGTGAGGTTTTTTTCATGATTCTGTCCAAGTGGATTCTGTGTAGGTTTGGATGGAGCATTAACTGTTCCAATTCAATCTTATAATGACTTGTGGATATTTGGGCCACCTATATCTGGAGATATTCCATATTTGACCTCAGATTGATAGCATTTCTTTCAAGTTCAGTACTCAATCTGGGGGGCGGGGGTGTTTCCTGGATTTAAGTAACTGTCAGCCTCCGCTTTAATTTAGTGTATTTCTCCTACTAGATTATCTGACTATTTTATTACCTTGTTAAAAGTTTGCTCTACTGATTGTCTTACATGCTTTATGGAGAAGGGGGGGGGAGGTTTTCACTGTTCCCAGCATCGGCTGACATTGTATGTGGGGGAGAGGGGAAATGCCATTTTCAAAACCAGAGGTTTGAATTGTGTTGGCGCGTGAATGTAACGGCAGCTGCTGATTCCACATTCCATTCGGAAGATTGACAGAGGTAGAATATCGGAAGTGAAACTACACGTGGCTGAGGAGAAACAAGACATTGGACTATTACTGTATGACCTCTAGTAGGGGGAGGATTCAGGAGAGAATATGACTCTGGGGATTTGTTTTACTTCCAGTTCCAGCTTTGCTTTCACCGCATCCAGACTTGTATGATAAAGATTACCAAATTCTTCAACATGATGAAGTTGGGTTTTTATTTTCTCAAACACTGATCTGGGGCAGGCTGACATTAAGCTGGAACTCACCCAAAATCAGTCATCCTGGATCACAACCGAGGGGACTGAAATTTTTTTTCCCCATAACGATGTCGGAGCACGAATACGAACCTGATGAGGAACAGCTGGCAGACATCTCATCCCAGGACCATCGCAGACAAGCTGATAAAAAATATTTTCTGGGAAAAAAGCCAATCCCAGAAAATGAGCTGGAGGAGTCAGAAGCAGCTTTGGCAGCCACGTCGGGCCCTCCCAAATATTCAGGAATTTCTGCAGAGTGGCTGGAGAAATTACAACTAGAGGAAAAACAAGAGAAGGCCAAACTGGATTTTAAAAGTTTTCCAGACCCAGGGGAACCACAATCTGGAGTTACTAGACGTAAACAACAAAGAAAACTCTCTGCTTGGCAACAAGAGCAGCAAATCAAAGATCAGTTACAGATTGCAGAAGCTGTGAGACTGTATCGTGAGGGGAAAGAGCAACAGAGATATCGTGAAAGGTATGAAAACTCCACCCAAACGCCCTGGGGGGAGAGGGAAGAGGTGGAAACAGAAATGTCAATGGCCACCGGTGATGCAGCATACACCAGAGAGATTCAGGAGGACCGAGAGCCTGAGCTGCGTTCTCCAGGAGCTGCAGATATGGCCACAGGTCAGGGGGTCCCCACTCCACAAATGTTGCCTCGCAGAAGAAAAAAACCTAAAATTCCACCAATTCCCAGAAAGTTTGATGGGGACCCCAAAGAATTAGGCTTATTCCAGGCTATGGTGGATAGCCACATGCAAGAATGGGGGAAGATTATCTGTCAGAAGCCTCTAGAGTAAGAAGCGTGACTCAAGTCTTGAGCGGTAGGGCGGCTTCCTGGTACGTGACTTTATACCAAGAGGATTCCCCTCTCCTAAGGAACTACCATCATTTTATGGCCGCCCTGAGAATGAGATTTGAGGACCCCTTGGCAGAACAAAAGGCCAAGATTCACATGAGGTCCATCAGACAAGGGAGGAGACCAGTGACCGACTACAACCAAGAGTTCAGCGATCTGGTACCTCTCATGAGAGGATGGTCGGAAGTGGCTCTTTTGGACTTATATAAAGACGGCCTAAACAGAGAATTATATAAATTATGTAGAGCCCGAGCATCCCCGACTACCCTGCATGGCTGGTACACCCTGGCAGCAGAAATGGAGATAGACCTAGCCAAGGACCGCCTGCGAAGCGATCGTAGTTGGAGGCAAACTCAACCTCAATTCCAGAGGGAACCAACCAAGGATTCTGTTGCAGTGGAGAGTGGGAAGAAGAAACCCACAGGCTGTTTCAGATGTGGAAAAGAAGGCCACCGAGCCGCTGATTGTCGGGCAAAGCTGCCGCAAAAGGCGACCCCTAGTGGCAAAAAACCAACGGCGCAGGTGGAACCAAAATCGCGAGAAGTCGCAAAGAGGGGAACAGATGACGCAAAGTACGCTCCTCCCATCGAGAAGGAAGTTGGGACTCCGACCGGGTCAGATGACACCGAGCCATCTTCGGAATCGGATGAGGACCTCTTGGTGAGTTGGAAAGGGGGGCCCCTTATCGTTCCTGTACAACTGCATATCCCATCCTCAGGAATGCAAGGGGAAATGCTAGGCCTCCTAGACTCTGGGTGTACCCGATGTATCTTAAGCCCCGAGGTGGTGGAGAGAATGGAACTGAGACTAAAAACATTAAGCAGGCCCATAGCCTTCTGCCAACTAGATGGATCGATAGCGGGGGGAGGCCCAGCCCACTTTGTGACAGAGCCCATAGAGATGACCATAGATGACCATAAAGAAATCATAAACTTCATAGTTGCTCCAGGGATGGACCAACCTCTCGTGCTGGGTCTCTCGTGGCTCTGAAAATGGAACCCTAAAATAAACTGGAGAACAGGGGTGGTGCGACTCCACACAAAGGCACTAAAGAAGAAGAACATAATTTTAAAAACCCCTGATCCTGATTGCCCTGAGAAACTAGGGGCGATGGTTGAGCGCCTAGAGGGGGAGGAAAAAATTCCTAAAGAGTACTGGGACCTACGAGAGGTTTTTAGTGAAAAGGCCTCTGACGTTCTGCCTCCCCATAGGCCCACAGACTGTGCAATAGATATTCTACCAGGAGTGAAACTCCCGAAACCGAAATCTTACCCCATGACCCAAAAAGAATTAGGGGAATTACAGAACTTCATAGATAAAAATTTAGAACGAGGATTCATTCAACCGGCTAGGTCTCGGGTTGCAGCCCCAGTCATGTTCCGGGAAAAGAAAGATGGCACCTTTCGCTTGATAGTTGACTATAGAAATCTGAACTGTGTGTGCTTGGAAAATGTATACCCCATGCCTCTTATGAAAGACATGCTCGCCCACTTGGCCAACGGAAAGTTCTTTACTAAACTGGACTTACGAGAAGCGTATTACAGAGTACGCATAAAGGAAGGGGATGAATGGAAAACAGCGTTCAATTGTCCCCTTGGTTGCTTTCAATTCCGAGTCTTACCATTTGGGTTGCAAGGGGCCCCAGCAGTTTTCATGCAACTAATAAATGAGGTTCTCCATGAACACTTGTTTAAAGGGGTTCTTGTTTTTCTTAATGACATACTTATCTACACTGAAACCATGGAGGAGCATGTGAAGCTAGTAAGAGCAGTACTTAAAAAATTGCTGGCCGCTGAACTTTATGCAAAATTGTCAAAATGTGAATTCCACCAATCAAAAATCGACTATCTGGGATACCGTATTTCCTCTGATGGCTTGGAGATGGACCCTGCCAAAGTCCGAGCAGTACTAGAGTGGGCACCTCCTCGCACCCGCAAACAATTACAGAGCTTTCTGGGATTTGCTAATTTTATCGCCAATTCATTCCTCTTTTCCTGACATTCCCCTGCCAATCACCAATCTCCTCAAAACAAGAGGAAATACTAAACCCAAACCATCCTTACCACTGGAGTGGTCAATGGAGTGTCAGGCCGCTTTTGAGAAGTTGAAGCGATTGTTCGCCGCCGAGCCTGTCCTCAAGCATCCTGACATGGAATCCCCATTCGTGGTTCAAGCTGATGCTAGTGACGTAGCAGTCGGAGCAGTTTTACTCCAAACCAATGCTAAAGGTGAGCTACAACCATGTGCTTACACATCTCGTAAACTCACTGAAACAGAACAGAGATGGGCCATCTGGGAAAAGGAGGCTTTTGCAGTGCACTGGGCTCTTCAAACATGGAGACAATTCTTAGAGGGGGCCAAACACCCTTTTGAAGTATGGACTGATCATAAAAACTTAGAAGCCCTGAAAACTCCCAGAAAGCTATCACCAAAACAAGCTCGATGGACCCAATACTTTAACCGCTTTAATTTTGCCTTGCGCTACATTCCTGGGGGAAAGAACTTCCTCGCGGACACCCTTTCCCGTTTACCTCAGTACAACAGTACTCGCAAGGAAGTAGCACGGCCTATACTCCCAGTGCAACAGTTAGCAGCCCCAGCAATTACTCGTACCCAAGCTCATACCGATCCGATGTTACCAGACGACCTCACCAATTCGCTCAAGGAAGCCTTAAACAAGGATGACTGGTTCTTAGCCCATTCGCACGAGTGCACTCTTCGCGATGGACTAGCTTGGGTAGGAGCAAAGTTATACGTGCCTGCATCTCTGAGAGAGGTCATACTTCTACGTTGTCATGATGCTAAAATGGCTGGCCATTTTGGATTCGTCAAAACCTTACACCTCCTGAAAAGACAATTTTGGTGGCCAGGTCTTAAAAAAGATATTGAATCCTATATAGCAAGCTGTCCTGTTTGTGCATCAGCTAAAAGACCACCAGGGAAGCCTCCTGGGTTGCTACAAACAGTAGCCCGTCCAGAAGCCCCATGGAAAGAAATATCCATGGATTTCATAGTGGAATTACCTGAAAGTGGAGGAAATACAGTAATCTGGGTGGTTACTGACCTGTTCTCCAAACAAGTACACTTTATCCCATGTTCCAAAATTCCTTCTTCAAAAACGTTGGCAAAACTGTTTGTCCAACAAATCTACAGACTCCATGGGGTTCCTAAACGAATAATCTCAGACAGAGGGGTGCAATTCACTTCTAAGTTTTGGAGAGAATTTTTGCGGTTGATAGGCTCCACCCAAGGTTTAAGCTCCTCCCATCATCCTCAAACTAATGGCGGCTGTGAACGCTCAAACTCAGTACTGGAACAATACTTACGATGTTACATTAACTATCAACAAGATAATTGGTCAGATTTAATACCATTTGCGGAAGTGGCTTACAATAATTCTGTTCATAGCAGCACTGGATTCACCCCATTTAAAATTGCCTCTGGTCAAGAATTTGTTCCCATTCCCGAACTCCCTGAACAAAAACCATTGATTCCGTCCCTGGCTGAATGGATAGAACAATTGCAAAGTACATGGAAGATTACACGAAAAGCTATTGATGATGCTCATCACTCACACAAAAAACAAGCAGATAAAAAGAGAGCTCCTGAGAAAAAGTTCCAAGTAGGAGATAAAGTTTTCTTATCTACTAAATATTTACAAACAACTCAAAAATCTAAAAAACTTGGACCAAAATATGTGGGCCCATTCCCCATCGTGAAAATCATAAATCCGGTAACGGTCCTACTGGAACTACCTAAATCTCTCAAAAGAATTCACCCAGTTTTCCACGTTGGTTTGCTCAAACCTGAGCACACATCCCCCTTTAGACCAAATCCTACTAAGGCCCCTGTACCTATCCTCATCAACGGGGAAGAACATTTTTAAATTAAAGAAATTCTAGACTCTAGAAAACATAGAAATAAAATCCAATATCTGGTAGCATGGAAACACTTCCCTCTATCACAAGCTGAATGGGTTAACAAAGAAGATATGCAGGCCTCCAAAAAACTGGCACAATTTTATAACAAATATCCTGATAAACCCTAACTTTTCTTTTTCTTTTCCAGGACTAACGTCCTTCTTTCGAAGGAGGGCCGAATGTCAGCCTCCGCTTTAATTTAGTGTATTTCTCCTACTAGATTATCTGACTATTTTATTACCTTGTTAAAAGTTTGCTCTACTGATTGTCTTACATGTTTTATGGAGAAGGGGGGGGGAGGTTTTCACTGTTCCCAGCGTCGGCTGACATTGTATGTGAGGGAGAGGGGAAATGCCATTTTCAAAACCAGAGGTTTGAATTGTGTTGTAACGGCAGCTGCTGATTCCACATTCCATTCGGAAGATTGACAGAGGGAGAATATCGGAAGTGAAACTACACGTGGCTGAGGAGAAACAAGACATTGGACTATTATTGTATGACCTCTAGTAGGGGGAGGATTCAGGAAAGAATATGACTCTGGGGATTTGATTTACTTCCAGTTCCAGCTTTGCTTTCACCGCATCCAGACTTGTATGATAAAGATTACCAAATTCTTCAACATGATGAAGTTGGGTTTTTATTTTCTCAAACACTGATCTGGGGCAGGCTGACAGTAACTGTCAATTATGGCCAGGAAGGCATTTGCAAAAATCCATCTGGTGTAGGATT
Organism: Ahaetulla prasina; assembly: GCF_028640845.1. Taxonomy (NCBI): domain Eukaryota; kingdom Metazoa; phylum Chordata; class Lepidosauria; order Squamata; family Colubridae; genus Ahaetulla; species Ahaetulla prasina. Next base: position 82,801,127 of record NC_080542.1, on the reverse strand, counting down.
TCCCCTCATTTCCACCTCATTTCCGTGAGGTGGCAGCTGACATTTCCTAGATCAAGGACTTCAGTCACTCATGCCCTACTCATTTTGCTTGATTACCACAATATGCTTTAAGTGGGGCTGTCCTTGAAGACTACACTGAAACATTATGGACAAGTTTCAATTATGGAAACTTGTCCATAATTTGTTGGCATTAGCAGTAATGGGCATGCTTTGCACTTTTGCTTTGCAAGCTGCAAAGTTTGTCAATTTGCTTCCAACTGTGATTCAAGATGCTGTTTTTTACCTATAGTCTTACATGGCATAGAGCCTGATGCTTGAGGGATTTCATGTCTTCAATACCATCTGTTTGGCTGATTGATCTTGCAGAGTTGGTATATTCTAGGATTATTCAATTAAACAATGTTGTCTACTGGGACCCAGAAGCACTTCTCTGAAGCAGTGCCTGCTCTTGAAATGAAGTCCCCCCCCCCAAACATCCAGATGGCCTCCACTGTGCTGTTGTTTAGAAAAGGTTCTAAACCCTTTAACAGAGGAAAGTGAGATCTCCTTCTTCAATGCACTTTCCCTCTTTTACCCTTATTATTTATGTTTGTTTTATTGTAATTTCTTTGATTGTTATGAGCCACCTAGAGCAGCGGTTCTCAAACTGTGGGTCGCGACCCCATTGGGGGTTGAATGATAGATTTGCCAGGGGTCGCCTAAGACCATCGGAAATAGGGAAGTATACTTGTGAGTCGAAGAATCGCGCTCCAATGGTTGACTCCACAAGCCAGCTGCAGGCTCTTCAAATCGCTAGCCGAATTCGGCTTCAGGTGCGATGAATTAAAAAAGAGAGAAATCTTTGCTCTGATGTCTCCCTCTAAGCCAGCTGCAATCACTCCCAATCACTAGCCTAATCTGGCTTCAGGCACTATAAATTTAATAGGGGAGGGGTCGCCACATCGTGGGGAATTGTATTAAAGGGGTCAAAGCACTATAAAGGTTGAGAACCACTGATCTAGAGTATTGAGAGTTGGATTAAGCACACAAGTTTAATAAATTATTATGGTTGGTAGCATAATAATATTAGTCAGATGTTTAGACTGAATTGGCATTTTATCCACCTATTGAGTCCTTCCAAAGGACCTGGGAGAGGCAGATGTGGTTGTTTAATAAAATTAAAGGTATCATTGCAGAATATACTGTAACCTGTTCCAAGTAAAATTGCCATTTGCAGTTGACTGGTGCAAGTGACCATTTTTCACTTACGACTGGTGGTCATTTTGTCAATGCCAATGATGTGCAAGGTGCCTATTACTACTGATAATAGCCAATTTGCAGGTCTTTGTATTTTGTGATATTTCTCTAGTTCTTTCTCTTCTATTCTCTGTCTTCAGATACTGCAACATCCAGTTTTCAGCCTTTTTTGGCTATCTTATCAACAGTTAATGATCTAGGGCAGTGGTCACCAGCTGGTGGTCCAGGAGAAAGTTTTGGTAGTCTGCAGAAAAATTATTTGCATTTTTTATATTGCACTAAATACTATTTATCTTTCTAAAAATTCGTATTAGTGGTCTGTGGGATTTACAATCATGAATTTAGTGGTCCCTGAGGTCTGAAAGGTTGGTGTTAGATTGGGCAATTGAGGAGACCCGAGACCAGGCTTGTGACAACAGCTCTTTTATTTAGAGTGAGACTTCAGCAAAAACACAGGCAGGATGCTCTCCTTTCCTGGATCAATTGACAACAAATAGGATTTAAATGTTTTCCTACTGAAATTCCCTCCAATGGGAACATACACAACACTCTTCCCCCCCCACCCAATGCACTTTGCCTTGGTCTTGCATATTTTAACATACGTAATCGCAAAGATAACTAGGGCGTTCCCTGTGTCTACTTTATTTATTTATTTATTTTATTTATTTATTAAATTTTTATACCGCCCTTCTCCCAAAGGACTCAGGGCAGTGTACAGCCAGAATAAAAACAAAATATATACAATTTAAAACAACATTTAAAAAGAGCAAATTTTAAAGGCTGATTATTAAAATTTAGATTTAAAAATTTAAAAATAATTAAGAATACCCAATTAAAATTCAACACTAATTATGCCAGTCCCGCTTTAATAAATAAATATGTTTTGAGCTCACGACGGAAGGTCCGAAGATCAGGCACTTGACGCAGGCCAGGGGGAAGTTCGTTCCAGAGCGTAACTGCCCCCACAGAGAAGGCCCTACTCCTGGGGGCCGCCAGCCGACACTGTTTGGCGGACGGCACCCTGAGGAGACCCTCTCTGTGGGAGCGTACGGGTCGGTGGGAGGCAAAGGGTAACAGCAGGCGGTCTCGTAAGTACCCGGGTCCTAAGCCATGGAGCGCTTTAAAGATAGTTACCAAAATCTTGAAGCGCACCCGAAAGACCACAGGAAGCCAGTGCAAGCTACGGAGCAGCGATGTCACGTGGGAGCCACGAGTGGCTCCCGTTACTACTCACAAGAGCCGCATTCTGACTAACTGCACCCTCCGGGTGCACCTCAAGGGCAGCCCCATGTAGAGAGCATTGCAATAATCCAGCCTAGACGTAACCAGAGCGTGAGTGACCGTGCATAAGGCATCCCGGTCAAGGAAGGGACGCAACTGGCGAACCAAGCGAACTTGGTAAAAGGCCCTCCTGGCGACGGCCACCAGGTGTTCATCAAAAGACAGCCGTCCATCCAGGAGGACGCCCAAGTTGCGAACCACCTCCTTTGGGGCCACTAACTCGCCCCCAACAGTCAGCTGCGGATGCAGCTGACTGTACCGGGATGCCGGCATCCACAGCCACTCCGTCTTGAAGGGATTGAGCTTGAGTCTGTTTCTCCCCATCCAGACCCGTACAGCTTCCAGGCACCGGGACAGCACTTCGACCGCTTCGTTGGGGTGGTCTGGGGTGGAAAAGTACAGCTGAGTATCATCAGCGTACAGATGATAACTCACCCCGAAACCACTGATGACCTCACCCAGCGGCTTCATATAGATGTTGAACAGGGTAGGCGAGAGAATCGACCCCTGAGGCACCCCACAAGTGAGGCGCCTCGAGGACGACCTCTGCCCCCCTGTCAACACCGTCTGTGACCGGTCAGAGAGATAGGAGGAGAACCACCGAGAAACGGTGCCCCCCACTCCCAATCCCTCCAACCGGCGCAGCAGGATACCATGGTCGATGGTATTGAAGGCCGCTGAGAGATCTAATAGGACCAAGGCAGAGGAACAACCCCTGTCCCTGGCCCTCCAGAGGTCATCCACCAACGCGACCAAAGCCGTCTCCGTGCTATAATCGGGTCGGAAGCCGGACTGGAACGGGTCTAGATAGACAGTTTCCTCCAGGTGCCGGGGGAGCTGCCATGCAACCACACTCTCTACAACCTTCGCCACAAAGCGAAGGTTGGAGACTGGACAGTAATTACCCAAAATAGCTGGGTCCAGGGAAGACTTCTTGAGGAGAGGTCTCACCACCGCCTCCTTCAAGGCGGCGGGGAAAACCCCTTCCATCAAAGAAGCATTTATAATTCCCTGGAGCCAGCCTCGTGTCACTTCCTGAGCAGCCAGCACTAACCAGGAAGGGCACGGGTCCAGTAAACATGTAGTTGCATGTAACCTCCCCAGCAACCTGTCCATGTCCTCGGGAGCCACAGAATCAAACTCATCCCAAATAACCTCAACAAGACGTGTCTCTGTCATCCCAGCTGGATCCTCGCAATCTTGGTCCAAACTATCCCGGAGCTGAACGATTTTATCGTATAGATAACCGTTAAACTCCTCAGCTCGTCCCTGTAAGGGGTCATCCCGTCCCTCTTGATGGAGGAGGGAACGGGTCACCCGAAACAGGGCGGCCGGGCGGTTATCTGCCGATGCAATGAGGGTGGAACGAGAACGCCGCCTCCTCATTGCCACTAGGTAGGTCCAAGTAAAGGACCACACTAGTGTCCGATCAGCCTCGGAACAGCTAGACCTCCAAGTACTCTCTAGGCGTCTTCTCCGGCGTTTCATCTCTCTCAGCTCCTCGGAAAACCAGGGAGCCAATTGAGATCTACGCCGGGTCAGAGGCCGCAAAGGCACGACACGGTCCAAAGCCCCAGCCGCGGCCCGTTCCCAGGCCGCAACCAGTTCTTCAGTCGTGCCGTGGGTAAGATCCTCAGGAAACGGCCCAAGCTCCGTCCGGAACCTCTCCGGGTCCATCAGGCGCCTGGGACGGAACCAACGCATTGGCTCCGTCTCCCTGCGGTGGTGAGCGGCGGTCCGAAAGTCTAGGCGAAGAAGAAAATGATCTGACCATGACACTGGTTCTTTAACTATATCTCCTAAATCCAGATCATTAACCCACTGACCAGAGATAAAAATCAGGTCTAGGGCGCCTCCCCCAATGTGTGTAGGGCCATCAGTTACTTGAATCAGGTCCAAGGCCGTCATGGAGGCCTGGAACTCCTGAACCACCGTCGATGACAAGCCGGCCGATGGCAGGTTGAAATCCCCCAAGACCAAAAGTCTGGGAATCTCAACCGCCACGCCAGCAAGCACCTCTAGTAGCTCAGGTAGGGCTGTAGTCACGCAGCAAGGAGCCAGGTACGTGATCAACAGCCCCATCTGATTCCGGTGGCCCCACTTCACAAGGAGGGATTCACAGCCAGCTATCTGAGGAACAGTGGACTCCCTCGGCCCTAGACTTTCTTTAATCACAACTGCCACCCCCCCACCCCTACCTTGGGCCCTCGGCTGATGGAATGCACGGAAACCCGGAGGGCACAGTTCAACCAGGGGTACACCCCCTTCTGTGCCCAACCAGGTCTCCGTAATGCCCATGAAGTCCGCGGATTCCCTCTGAATAAGGTCACAAATCAGGGGAGCCTTATTGACCACGGACCGGGCATTGCTCTGAGGGTCTTGACCATCCGGGGAACGAGTGAGGACTGAGGGGCCGGAGCACGTGATCGCTTGACCTGCGCAGTTCAGTTTTGGCGGGGGAAACATGCTGGTCAGAGGTGCTTTCCGCACCTCCCAGCTCTTCCATTGGGGCCCTGTTTTGTGGATTATTGGCGGCTATTTCTTCAAACCCTTGTGGATTATTTGCTGCTGTGTTAGTGGTGGAGTCTAGTAGTAGACTGGAGCAGCGCTGGACACCGAAGACCTCAGGTAAGTCAACCGGTCCTCTCGGGTTTGAGTTAGCTGTTGGAACAATCGGATTGTAGTTAGGACTGGAGTTTTGGACTGTTCGTTTACGGAATTGATCGTTATGCCTCCGTTCGATTTTCCTGTTTCCTATGTCTATTTTATATGATTTGGGGCCAGTTTTTTCTACTATTTGACCGGCTAACCATGTCGTGCCTTCCGAGTAATTTCTTGCAAAAATTGGGTCACCTATTTTGAACTCCCTTGTTCCCACTCCTCCCCCCTGGTAATTATTTGGGGAGTAGTTTGGATTGAAGCGGTCCAGGGTACAATGAAGTTTGCACCCAATGAGAAGTTTGGCCGGGCTTAGACCCATGGCCAGCAAGGTATGCCATGCTGGGCAGTTAAGAAAATATCAAATCGCTCTTGCCAGTCCCCTGGCCCCAAACGTGCTAATGCTTCCTTTGTGGCTCATACAAATCTCTCAGCCAAACTGTTCGTTGTTGGTTTGTAAGGCGCTGAGAATGCGTGGCAGATCCCCAAACTGGCCACTTAACTCTCAAATTGTAATGAAGTGAATTGGGGGCCATTGTCAGATACCAGGGCATCCAGAAGGCCATGTGTTGAGAATAATTTCCGAAGAATTCGGATCACTGCCTCAGTTGTTGTCAATTTTATTAGGAACACTTCTAACCATTTTGAATATGCATCGACAATAATTAAGAAGTTTTGGCCATGAAATAGGCCAGCAAAATCAATGTGGATTTGGGATCAGAGGTTTTGGAGCCATTCCCGTTCCTTTACCGGGGTGGAGGGTGGGGGGGGCTGGCCTAGACTCTTGGCAAGGCGAGCACTGTGCAATCCAGTTTTCTTTGTCCTTATCTATTTGTGGCCACCAAATGTAACTCCTGGCAAGACCTTTCATGTGAACTATCCCCGGATGGCTCTCATGCAACATCTCCAAAACCCTGGTTCTCAATGCTACAGGTACCACAACCCTGTCTCCCCACAATAAACAACCCCCTTGTGTGGCTAGCTCGTTCTGCTTATTACTGAAATCCTTGAATTCATCTGCCAATCTGCCCGTGGGCCACCCTCTCAGTACCCAACCCATGACCGTTCTTATTTGAATGTCGTGGCGCGATGCTGTTGCTAGTGCTGTTAAAGTCAATGGGCCCGTCGCTACAGAATCAATGAGCAGAGCCGGCAACCCCGGGGTTGGGTCAACTACCAGCCTCGGGAGTGGGCATCTGCTTAGAGCATCGGCATGGGTTAAGTCTTTGCCGGGGCGGTGGACCAGTTTGTAGTTGTAGTTGTAGGCTGCCAAAAACAATGCCCATCTTGTCAGCCTTGGGGATAGTGCGATGGGAGTGGGTCGGTCCCCCGCCAACAGTCCTAATAGGGTGCGGTGGTCGGTAACAAGTTCGAATCGTCTCCCAAAAAGGTATTCGTGAAACTTCTTTACTCCAGAGACCACAGCCAGGGATTCCTTGTCCAGCTGGCTATAGTTCCTTTCTGGGCTGGACAGGGTTCGGGAGAAGTAAGCAATGGGTGCCTCTGAGCCATTTGGCAACCGATGGCTAAGGATAGCCCCTACCCCAAAAGGGGATGCATCACAGACTAGGACCAAAGGAAGAATTGGTCCTGGATTAGGAGACTGTCTTCCGTCAGGAGTCCTTTAACTTTAGAAAATGCGTCTGCTTCCCCCTTGCCCCAAACCCAAGGTGTTTTGTTGGCCAATAGTCTGTGAAGGGGTTCAGCCACTATAGCTTTTTGTTTTAAGAAAACAGCGTAGAAGTTCAGGAGGCCCAGGAAAGCTTGTAGCTCTGTCTTATCCCTGGGGATGGGCGTCTCCTTTATTGCTTTAATTTTAATCTCTGTGGGGTGGATGCTTGCCTGGTCGATTCTATAGCCCAGGAATTCAACTGATGGTACCCCTATTTGGGATTTTTCTTGTTTTAATTGGACTCCTTTGCTTCTAAATGTCATCAGGACTTCTCGCAGTCTAATCATTAGCTGGTGATGGTTGTCAGCAGATGCTAAGACATCATCGAAGTAAGGAACTACCCCAGGGATTCCTTGTAACAGTCTTTCCATCAGGTTTTGGAAAAGTCCTGGTGCCACACTAACCCCAAATTGTAAACAGATGCATTTAAATGCCCCTCTGTGGGTCGCTATTGTCTGTGCCTCTGCCGTGGCATCGTCAACGGGCAATTTTTGATAAGCCTGGGCTAGGTCAAGTTTTGTGAAAACTTTTCCTGAACCCAAAGAGTGCAACAAATGTTGCACTACTGGCACTGGATAGGCACTCTTCTGTAGGGCTTTGTTTAGGGTTGCCTTGTAGTCTGCGCAGATGTGGACAGACCCATCAGATTTGATGGGAGTTACTATGGGGGTTTCCCATCGAGCATGGTCGATGGGAACGAGGATTCCCTGCTAGATTAACTTGTCCAGTTCCTTATCTATTTTGGGTTTAAGGGTGAAGGGGACTGTCCTCGTTTTTAGTCTAATGGGTGCTATCCCAGGGTCTAGGTTGAAGGAAATAGGGGTCCCCACATACTTGCCCAAAGTTCTGGTGAAAACATCTTGGAATTCGTGAAGTAGGTCGTCCTTCATGTATTGGCAGTCTGCTTGAATCTCTAGCACTCCATAGAGACCGATTCCTAGGAGACGGATACAATCCCAGCCCATGAGGCTTGGGAGGTCGCCACACAGGATGGTGACTGGTAGCTTCTTTTTGTGTTGCCCGTAAACAACATTCCCTTGGAAGTTGCGCACTCGCAGGTATTGTGTTTGTAGTTGATTCCTCTTTATGTGCGGCAACAATTCTCGAACGGCAGACCAGGATACGATGGTGATGGGTCATCTGGTGTTGATCTCCATCTTGATCCGCTGTCCATCCATGGTGACCATGGTGTACGTTTTTTCTTCTGGTTTTGTGCCGGCGCTGCTGATGGTGACTTGGTTTGAATTCGCATTCTTTTTGTGGTGGCCATTTTGTTCACGCTTGCGTGGTAATGGCTGCTGGCTAGCTGGCCGCCATTCTCCGTGGTCTCTTTGGCGGGAAGGTTGAATAGGCAGCGTAGCCCTGCATACATGGCCAAATGGCCTTTCTTCCCGCAGCGGCAATATGTTGCATCACGAAAACGGCAGTTGTTCCTTTGATGTCCTCCCCCATAGCTGGAACAGGTGAATCCATTATTTCGGGGGAGACAATCTGTTCGGCAAACTGCTGCTGCCTCGGCTTCTTCTTCCTCCCCCTCTTCGGTTGAGCTGGTACCTGGTGGCTCTGCCTGGGTAGACTCATAGTGAACTGGGGCAGTCCGTGTGGTTGCTAGAGCCTTGCTTGCCCCTGGCTGTTGCATGTTTGCAGCAGCTAGGGTGGAGAGTTCATACCCCTTAGTGTTAAGTTCGGGCAATGAAGAGGCAGGAGACGATACAAGTGACAACAGCTCTTTGGTTTATTGTGATCCCAGCAACAACCAACAGGCAAATCCTTCTTTAAATAGTATTTTGGCTGAGGCATCAGCCAATCAGCAACATGCAATTTCCCACCCAAATTTCCCTCCTGAAATTCAAATACATTACACTTAGTTTCATCAATCGCGATTTGCAATGATAGGTTGTGCTTCGCTAGGAGTAGTTGTCTTAGCTGGACATCCCTTATGCCACAAAGAAACTGTTCTAGCAGGGCTTCGTATAAGGAATGGTTCAGAAGCCCCTATCACATATTTTTCCCGCATGATGTCCGCAGCGGAAAGGAACTATAGCCAAATAGACCGGGAAGCCCTGGCTATAGTTTCTGTGGTTAAAAAATTCCACGAGTACCTGTTTGGGTGGCAATTTGAAATAGTCACAGACCACAGACCTTTATTGGGACTCTTGGCAGGGACCGTCCAACACCGGTTGCATTATCACCCAGGCTGACCAGTTGGACTATTTTCCTGGTAGCAGAACCCCTAAGTATAATCTTTAATAAAACTTTCACAACCAGTTCCCTTCCCAGTCTCTGGTCACTAGCCACAGTCATTCCAGTTTTCAAAAAAGGCGACCCCAGCTTAGTTGATAATTATAGATCAATCTCCCTATGTTGCGTCGCCTGCAAAGTAATGGAATCCATCATCAATCAATCCATTACCTTGCACTTAGAAATACACAACCTTCTCTCAAATAAACAATTTGGCTTCAGGAAAAACTTATCATGCAATTTACAACTTCTCCACTGTAAAAACCTATGGACTACAAATCTTGATCTAGGTAAATCAATAGATGCAATATACATAGACTTCTGTAAAGCTTTTGACTCAGTAGTACATGATAAACTTCTCCTAAAATTAAAATCCTATGGCATTTCAGGACCCTTACACAACTGGATATCTACTTTTCTGTCAAACAGACAACAAATAGTTAAAATTGGTAATGCTCTATCAAACCCTGTTCCTGTCAAGAGTGGTGTTCCTCAAGGTAGCGTTCTTGGACCAATTCTCTTTATAATATACATAAATGATCTTTGTGATCATATCTCAAGTAACTGTGTTCTCTTTGCTGATGATGTCAAACTTTTCAACACCACTGACAATACATCCACAATTCAAAAGGACCTTGATCATCTAACTGCTTGGTCTAAAATTTGGCAACTACAAATCTCAACCAGTAAATGCTCAGTCTTGCATATTGGAAGAAAGAACCCAATCACAAAGTACATGCTTGATGGACATTGCCTCGCAGATGACCCCCCACCCTGTCAAAGACCTTGGAGTTTTTACATCTAACGATTTAAGTGCCAAAGCCCACTGCAACTATATAGCAAAAAAGGCTCTAGTTGTTAACTTAATTCTACGTAGCTTCTTTTCAAAAAACACCACGCTACTGACCAGAGCATATAAAACATTTGCTAGGCCAATTCTTGATTACTGCTCTCCTGTCTGGAACCCATACCATATATCTGATATCAACACAGTTGAGCATGTCCAAAGGTATTTTACAAGAAGAGTTCTCCACTCCTCCAAAACCAATAAAATACCTTATTCCACCAGACTTGATATCCTGTGTCTAGAAAACTTGGAACTTTGTCGCCTTCGACAGGACCTGGGTTTAGCTCATAAAATCATCCATTGTAATGTCCTTCCTGTCAATGACTTCTTTAGTTTCAATAACAATATCACAAGAGCTACCAACAGATTTAAACTCAATGTCAACCGCTCCAGTTTAGATTACAGAAAACACGATTTCTGTAACAGAATTATATATGCTTGGAATGCATTACCTGACTTTGTGGTTTCTTCTCATAACCACGAAAGCTTTATTCAAAATCTATCCACGGTTGACCTCACCACTTTCCTAAAAGGACTCTAAGGAGCGTGCATAAGAGCACAAACGTGCCTACCGTTCCTGTCCTATTGTTTCTTCCCCTATATATAAATATGTTTATAGTACCTTGTTCCTCCTCATATATATGCTTATATATTATGTAATCCTTTATGCAATGCTTGTATATATTGTTACGACAAAATAAATAAATAAATAAAATAAAAATAAAACATTAGGGCCGATGCCAATCTGAAAACCCTCAGACCGCAATTGTGAAGGAAAAGTGCCCTTTTCTGATTGTCTGGCAGTAGGTGGTTGTCGTTTGCCTCGAGGAAACAATTGAATCTTGCCATGAACATGTCCCAGGATTCTTCTGCCTGATCGAAGGGTTTCAAATTGCTGGCAGATTTAGCCATCTCGGTAGCTACTTAGGAGTTCTGGTTCTTTTTGTCCCTGGTCCATGCAGCTGGCCCGGGTGGTTCTGATCAGCGATTCACCTTCATCGCCAATGTTAGATTGGGCAATTGAAGAGACCCGAGATCAGGCTTGTGACAACAGCTCTTTTATTTAGAGTGAGACTTCAGCAAAAACCCAGGCAGGCTGCTCTCCTTTTATACACACCTGGATCAGTTGACAACCAATAGGATTTAAATGTTTTCCCACTGAAATTCCCTCCAATGGGAACATACACAACAGTTGGTGACCCCTGGTCTAGGGTATTATGTGGCAGGTGCTTTTCTGTTTGAATTCTAAAGCGCATGATGCATTTTAACTTTTTCACTTTCTATGACTTCGTCTATTTTGTGGTTCTTCAAGTTCTTGCTTGCATGCAAATAGTATTTTTACAGATATTCCAATGCACCATTGTTGCCACTTTGTTATGATGTTGTTTGTAGTCAGTTTGTATGACCTTATAATGGCAAGGAGGATAAGGCTAATGAAAATTAGAATTCATCAGTGCAACATTACATTTAGACTTAAAGGCTGCATTCCAGATGGGTTTGGTGTGGTAATTTCTTCAACAAAAATATAATCATGTAGCAGAAAAATACCAAGAAAAGAAAAGCAAATCACTTTTTACAGAAAAAAATGCAGTTGCAGGAAGCAAGTTTCCATTAGAAACACACTCAGTTCTTATGGGAGTTTGGCTTATAAATATGCCAACAGTTTAGACAGTGATAATTCAAATAAATTACTCTTTTTTATTCTAATGCAGATTTGTGCAAATTTTTCAAGCCAAAGACCTCAATTGGCTTTCAAGTGAGAACGCCTGTTTCAGCACTCTAAAAAATACTGGGTGAGGCCAGGAAAAGAAACGGAATTTCATTTCATTTTATTTTGATCCATATAAACTAAAATAAAAAGTAGTTAAGGTTATTACTCTGTAGTAATTTGTTTAATGGTTTTCTCCTTCTTCCATGATTATTCCAAAATTATTTTTGGAGATTGCTGGGGATAATATCCCAAGTCTGCATTTTTCTAATATGTTGATAGTCATACCTAGAATTCTTAATAGCGTTATAGTGATCAGAAGAAAAACCTCATTTTATTAGTTTTCATTTTGTAAATTGAACAATCCATAGCTTTTTCCAAGGACAAGCATAATGGAAAGGTGCTGAGAACAAGAACCTGAAGAGATTATCTTGAACAAATAGATGGGTGCAAATAGAAAAAATAAGTTGTTCTGACTGCTGAGGCTTATCTAAATTTTAATGCTGTGGTTCATTCAGAGGTCAGGAAACAGACACTGTTAGTCTATTGTTAAGTAGAAACAGATGGGCTCTTTTAAACTGTAAGATGAACATATCAGGAAGTTTAGGGTGGTTGCTTTGTTTGGTTTGGTTTTCCTTTTTACTTCCCGGCTCTACTTTTGTACCATACTATTAAATGTATGGTTTGCTTCTCAGAAGCATTTTTAGAACAGAGATGACAGCAAGACTGAAGCTGTATAAGTGAAGAACTGTTAACTGCTTTTTATTATGAACTGAGGCCTGCTATTGTACCAATTCTGTTACTAATTTTACACCATGGAATATATGGATGTTAAATGAGAATTTAACACATTATTTAATTCAGTGAGAGAAAGATATGGAACATGGGGGTAATTCATAGGGCATGATGGTTGGAGTAACACATTTGATTCAAAATGAATAAAGCAGAAGGTTCAGAGAATGTCACACTGAATGTAAAGAAAGATAAAGGGATGAGAGAGTAGTTAGCAGACAAAATAGCAGAGCTTTAAAGAAGTGATTTACTCTATGAGTTACAAAAGATTGAAAGACAATATAGCAACTTTTCTGAAGCAACAAAGACAAAAATTCATCAGACATAGCATTTTTACACACATGCCAAGAGATAATGTCACTTCACCTAAAGTGAAGAAATAAAGAAAGATAGCATTTCCCGATTGAATAAAAAGTGATGAGAAAGAGATAATCACCATTCCTTTGTAACTTGCTGCTTGGAGTTCTGGTCCTTGAAGATCCAAGTTAAATGGAACTTCTAACCTCTGGAAGGGCAGGAAGATAGGGTATAGTGTGTCCAATCAAAGCTAATGCTAACTCAAGCTCCAGGGGTGGAATTTCCCATCTCATGTTATTTCTGCCCTGAAGTAAAAGTAAAAAGGTAATCAAGGTGATTGCCCAATTTTTTTCAGTCAACAAAAAAATTCCAAGAACCATAAATTATTGAGGAGCTTATGCCTGTTGCTCTGATTAACAAGGGAATGACCCAAGAAGAGCTCATGACTCTGACCACCTTATGCCGATAGCCTTTTACTATTGTTTTACCAAGACCACAATCAGTAATGCAACCTGGAAAAGTTGAGAAAACTATGAGTTTTAGTCCCACCTTAAGCTGAAAGTTGGTTGGATGACTTTGGACAATTCATTACACAGGATTATTGCAGGAAAAATAGAATAGGAAGGAGTATTAGGTATATTCGCTACCTTGAGTTATTTATAAAAATAATAAAGATAGGATTTTTAAAAAAATAATAAAATAAAATAAAAACAGGATCCTTTGTTCAGGATGAATTGTTCTTTCCAATTCATTGGATTTTACTGTAGAAGGAAACTACTTCCTAAAGTCAATGTTTTTGATCTATTGGGTTTACTATAGTAATAAGGTGTGCAAAACTAGAGCCAATTTGAGGGTACACTTTAGAGCTGCAAATAATTTAAAATCTGTAGAAAAAGTAAGAAACAAGCAAATAAAAGATAGAAAGGAAGAGTGAGGAGAGAAGGCTTGCTAAGCCAGCTGATTCTTAATTTCCTTTGTGTCTTTATTCAAAAACATTTTATGATACAAAAAAATTACATTAAATAATGATAAATTTTTCCCTTTGGACTTCAATTTTGACTTCAATAGAGTTTTCTAAATCCGACCAACAACTAGCTATATCAATATTCCAAACAATATTAAGATCCATACCATACTCTACTGTACATTTTTAAATAAATCTGCTTTCATGAAAAATTTTCTTTCCCGCTCAGATTCTAAAAGCACATTTTTGGGCTGTCAGATCTGGGTTGCAAGTCTAGGCAATCAATGGATCACAAAAGTAGTTTTTGTTATATCCTTACCATTATCTATTGGTAATTTAGATTTCTGAAACCCATAGGCCCAGCATGAAAAATAATGATGTTACCTACTGCTACTAAAAATAAATGTAGAAGTAAATAAGTAGAATGAGAAAACATCACAGATTTTTTTAGTGTGCTGAGATCCAAATGTTATCTTGTGCTATTATTCGCTCCTGTTTTCCTGCCTTTGGTTCTTTCTACTTTCTTATCTGAAAAGCAAATATTCAGGCGTGGTAAACCAAATATTGTACAATACTTTTGAACTGATATTATTAGGAATTATGCCTCTGAAAGCTTCCATAGTGACAGGAATTCTTTTAAATCTATGTATAATTCAAGACAAAAGAGATACCTGGGAGACGACATCTCCTCCAAGAAAGCCACTCATCAATTAAGTCAGCCAGTGGCAGCAATTCTTAGAAAAGAGCCCAAAACCTTTTGATAGTTGCACCAAGAAAAAACTTTTGTGCCATCACATACAATCCTTCCCTGCTAAAACAAAAAAATTGTACAACTACTCCTTGACTTCAAAGTTACAACTCACGTCAGCAAAGGAAAAAAAATATATAAGAAATTTACTGCTTCATTCCAACTTAAACTTCGGGAAAAAGTCCTCTTTTGTTATCTGTGGAGAAAAAATGGCACTGATTATTATTTAAAAGCTGTGAGGTATCTGTGTTTCTTTGTGGAGTGACTATGAGTCACAAGCTACTGAGAGATAACGAGTGCAAAATAAGCCGCTTCGGCTTCAATTAAAAGACTGTTGTCCCTTGATCTTCATTAAGACCCTCTGCAAAAGTGGTTTGAAATACTAGTTTGGAAAAAAAATTTAAGACTTTTTAAAATGACTCAACAACTTTCAGAAACGCAGCAAGTTGCTGCAGCTTTAAATAAAATTGGGGAAAAAATAGCAGGACTATCAGAGCGTATGGACAATATGACATTGGAAATGACATTGGAAATGAAAAAAATGAAACAAGAAATGAATGAAAATTTTGCAAAGCAAAGAGAGGAAATGACAATTATTAAAGATGAACTTGAGCAGATCCATGTACATGAGGCAAAAGTGGATCGGCAAATTGGTGAAATATTTTATAAAAATGAGCAGCAAGACAAGAGAATTTGTCTCCTGGAAGAAGAGATGAGGAAATATAATTTGGTTATCCGAGGGATTCCAGAAGAAAAGGAGGACAATTTGAAACAGCGGGTTTTAAAATGGATTAATGATCTTGACACGCAACTTACGTTTACAATAGCAGATCTGGCAAGTGTTTTTAGAATTGGATATAGAAGGCAAAATGGCTCCAACAGGAATGTGCTTGTCAGGTTCGCAAATCTCGGTGATAAGCTGGAAGTTATGGCCAAGGTGAGAGAGATGGGAGATGCTTTGAAGTTTGAAGGGAAGACTATTCAAGTCTTCCCGGATATATCAAGAGAAGAAAGGGCATGGAGATTTTTTTTAAAACCAATTACAAAAGTTTTGAGAGATAATGGAATTAAATATAATTGGAGGCCACCACAATAATTGAAATTTTTTTATAAAGGAAGGATGCGTACAATTACCCCAGACATAGATGCAATATTATATTTACGGGAGCTTGGACTGATTGAGGTGGAGGATTTAATGGAGATAAAAGATCAAATGCTTAAGATGGGTGGAATACACGCGGAAACATCAACTCCAGAAGAAGAAAAAGGGGCTATTGGGGGGCAAGACCCTAAAGGGTTAAAGAGGAAAGAAATATCACCTGTGTTGGTTGAACAGAAGAAAAGTCGTGAGGATACAGTAGGAGAAGAAGCAGATAAGAGTCTTGGAAAATACGAAGCCGAATGCGGGAGAGAGCCATCACTATCTTTTTTCTTGAGTGATGAATTTAAATAGACAGCCCGAAAGAAGTGGCCCGGACATTGGCACGTCCCCTCTCCCCCATTCTCTTTATAGAGGCGAAACCGACGAGGATGTGGGGGAAGAAGATTGTTTGTATTTTATTGTTTGTCTTGTTTTTTGTCTTTTTTTGTTTTCTTATCGTTTTCTTTATGTTAAATGTTGGTTATATGGGAGTTTAATGTTGGGTTTTGGGCACAGAAAGGAAGAGGCGGGGATAGGATTGAAAAATTTATATTTTAAATGGGAGTCATAAAAATAATGTCATGGAATGTGAAGGGTACAGGAATCAGATTAAAAGAAGAAGATTGGAATTTAAGATTAAAGAGATTTACCAGATATTTTATTTCTACAAGAAACCCATCAGAAATCTGAAGATTCAAATAGAATGTATATAAAAGGTATGCAAATATATGAAAAGCATTTGGAACTTCAAAAGCCAGAGGAGTTGCAACACTGATATCAGATAGGGTGTATTTTGAAAACATCAGGTAATTTTGGATGAGGATGGAAGATATGTAATAATTGTTGGAAATCTTAATGAGGAAAAAGTGACACTTGTTAATTTATATTTACCGAATGAAAACAAAGAGAATTTCTTGAAAAATAACAAAATTTTGGAGAATGAAAGTGTAGGGAAAGTAATTGTGGCTGGGGATTTCAATTTAATCAGAGATAAAATAGATAGTACTAACCCCACCCGCTGTGGAGGAGCAAATAAAATGGGGATTTTAAATACGTGGATGCTTCGAAACGGCGTGGTGGATGTGTGGAGAGAGGTCAAAGGAATTGAAAGAGTATATACTTTTTTCTCTAAGATATATAATACATATTCTAGAATTGATTATATTTTTCTTTCTAAAGATTTGTTGAACAATGTGGATAAGGTAGAGGTGGGAATTTTTAAAGATTCTGATCATGCAGAAGTTATGGTGGATTTAGATTTTAATTTTGAGAAAAAAAGAAGTTATTGGAGATATGAGGAGAAACTGTATAAAAATGAAAAGGATAAAAAATGGATACTTAAAAAATTGGAGGAAAGTTGGAGATTAAATGATAACGGGGAGGTTAAATTTGAAATTGTTTGGGATGCAATGAAAGCGGTGTTTAGAGGGGAGAGTATTAAATTATCAAGTAGGAAATATAAAAATTATAAAATTAAAATGGAAAGAGATAAAAATCAGATTAAAGAATTGGAAAATCAATTTTTGCTTACTAAAGAAAAAAAATTCTTCAGGAGCTTAATATGTTAAGAAATAAAATGATAGAAGAGGATACAGAGTTGGTAAAAAGAAATAGGAATTTTTTTGAATTTAGTAACAGAAATTCTAAATTATTGGCAAAGATGGCGAAAAATAAAAGAGAGAAGAGAGAAATTGGAGCTTTGATAGATGACAGAGGTATAAGATGTTATAAAAAATTAGAGAAATGTGAAGTGGTTAGAAATTTTTTTCAGAATCTATATTCAAAGAAACCAGTTAATCGGGGAAAATTGCAAAGCTATTTAGAAAAATATGTGGTGAAAATTGATCAAACATATAAGGAATTGATGGAAGAAGATATAACACAAGATGAGATTAATGGAGTTATACAAAAAATAAAATTAGGGAAAGCTCCAGGTGAGGATGGATTACCTGCTGAGTTTTATAAAGAATTTAAAGAATTAATAATACCAAGATTGCAAAAATTATTTAATGGAATATTACATGGTGGAGAAGTACCTTTGTCATGGAATAGAACGGTGATATCCCTAATTCCTAAGCCAGATAAAGATTTAGAAAGGATTGAGTGCTATCGGCCCATTTCTTTAATTAATCAGGATGCAAAGATATTTACTGCTATTATAAGTAATAGATTAAATAGATTTATAGATAGATATATAAGTTACAACCAAGTAGGTTTCGTGAAGGGTAGATACATGAGTGATATTGTTAGAAGAGTATTAAATATTATAGATGTAGCTGAACATAATGGTGATAAAATTGGTATAGTATCATTGGATATTTTTAAAGCTTTTGATTCCGTACAATGGGAAACTATTAAAGTAATTGTGGAGGCCTTAGGCTTTGGTAATAAGTTTATACATGTTATTTCAAAATTGTATCAAAAAGTAGTGCAAGAGTGAAGGTGAATGGAATATTAACTGAAGAGATAAAATTAGAGAAATGTGAAGTGGTTAGAAATTTTTTTCAGAATCTATATTCAAAGAAACCAGTTAATCGGGGAAAATTGCAAAGCTATTTAGAAAAATATGTGGTGAAAATTGATCAAACATATAAGGAATTGATGGAAGAAGATATAACACAAGATGAGATTAATGGAGTTATACAAAAAATAAAATTAGGGAAAGCTCCAGGTGAGGATGGATTACCTGCTGAGTTTTATAAAGAATTTAAAGAATTAATAATACCAAGATTGCAAAAATTATTTAATGGAATATTACATGGTGGAGAAGTACCTTTGTCATGGAATAGAACGGTGATATCCCTAATTCCTAAGCCAGATAAAGATTTAGAAAGGATTGAGTCCTATCGGCCCATTTCTTTAATTAATCAGGATGCAAAGATATTTACTGCTATTATAAGTAATAGATTAAATAGATTTATAGATAGATATATAAGTTACAACCAAGTAGGTTTCGTGAAGGGTAGATACATGAGTGATATTGTTAGAAGAGTATTAAATATTATAGATGTAGCTGAACATAATGGTGATAAAATTGGTATAGTATCATTGGATATTTTTAAAGCTTTTGATTCTGTACAATGGGAAACTATTAAAGTAATTGTGGAGGCTTTAGGCTTTGGTAATAAGTTTATACATGTTATTTCAAAATTGTATCAAAAAAGTAGTGCAAGAGTGAAGGTGAATGGAATATTAACTGAAGAGATAAAATTAGAAGCAGGTACGAGACAAGGATGTCCCTTGTCCCCAACATTATTTTTATTGGCTATGGAAATTGACAAAATGATAGAAAAGATGAAGAATTAGAAGGATATAAGGGTATAAGATAAATTTGTATGGATGATACTTTAATTATTTTGAAAATGTAGAGAAAGACCTGAAAAGATATATAAGCATTTGAAAGAATTTGAGGAAATGACAGGTCTGAAAGTAAATTGGTCAAAGTCAGAATTATTGATGGATAGTAATGGTAATGAGTGCGAGAATATGCAAGAGCAATTTGGGATAAGGATTAAAAATACATTGAAATATTTGGGTATAGTGCTCTCACTCAAGGTTAAAGAATTGAAAAAACTTAATTATGATGTGGTGGTTAATGAAATTGAGAAGAAGATAGACAAATATAAAATGTTAAAGTTGTCTTGGTTTGGTAGAATTGCAATGTGTAAGATGATGTTGCTGCCCAAATTTAATTTTTTATTCGAGATGCTACCGCTAAATTTGACAGAGAAAGATATTGAAGGATATCAGAAAAAATTGGACAAATTTTGTAATGGTGGGAAAAGACCTAGATTAGTGAAGAAAATGTGGTATCAAAATCAAAAGGAAGGTGGATTAGGAATCCCCAAATTATTTAATTATTACTGTGCGTATGGTATCCGGATAGTGGTAAAAATATTTAAAGGTGAAGATAACTATTGGAGAGACTTAGAGTTAAGGGATATAGAGAAATTTGGATCAAGGTGGTTTTTAGATAAAGCAAACTTAAAATGTGTAATTAGAAGTTATTGGTTAAAGGGATTAAGTAAAATGTGGAATAAATTTGTTAAAATTTTAATTCCGGATATAATCTTTTTGGGGAAGACAATTGGAAAATTGGCCGATTAACAACAATATAAGACGTAATGAAGTGATTAAAGAGGAAAATATAGAAACTATTAGAGATTGGATAAAAGTTTTGGAAAATGAAAGGAGGAATAAAGAAATTACTGAAAAATTAGGGTTAAGTTGGTTTGAAAAAATACAGATAGAAAATGGACAAAAAATTAAGGAAAACTATTCGATAAATAGATGTGAAACTGAATTTGAATATTTAGTATCTCGGATTATGAAAGATGAAATTGGGCTAAAGGGACTCGTTAGTAGGGTTTATAAGATTATAAATTCTGATGAAAAATTACAAGAGTGATGAGGACAAATTGGGAAAAAGATCTTAATATTGAAATACCAGAGTCAGATTGGAATGTGAATTGGAATAGTAGAATTATGAG
The DNA here is from genome assembly GCF_028640845.1 of Ahaetulla prasina. Classification (NCBI taxonomy): domain Eukaryota; kingdom Metazoa; phylum Chordata; class Lepidosauria; order Squamata; family Colubridae; genus Ahaetulla; species Ahaetulla prasina. The sequence continues at coordinate 82,781,052 of NC_080542.1, read as the reverse complement.
AACTTTATCTATAAGGATTAAAGAGCATAATTATAAAGTTGTTTGAAATGGTATTTGACTCCAGTAAGATTGTCACAAATGGATAAAAAATTAGTAAAAATGTTGGAGATGTGAGATGGAATTGGGGACTTATGAACATATGTGGTATAAATGTGATAAGGTTAAAAAGTTTTGGCAACAATTGGAGAAAATGATATTTGAAATGATGGGGAAAGTAATAATATTGAGAGTGGAAACTATATTATTGTTGGTAATTAAGGAAATAGAATTAACAAAATATGAAAAAGAATTGATTAGAATTATGATTATAATAGGTAGAATTATAATAGCTAGATATTGGAAATTAGATGTGATTTTTAGAATAGAAGAGTGGAATTCTGAAATGTGGAAATTAGCCTTAAATGATAAAATGACATGTGATATTAAAATTAGAAGTGGTGTGTATAAAGAAGATATTTTCTGGAAGACTTGGAAACCATTCGTGGACTATGCGCTTGGAAAATTGGACGCTTCGGTACCTGTACCTCGAGAACGTGGATTTTGGCAATCATGAGGACATATCCGAAGACCCAAATCTTCCTTTTTTTATGTATAGCACAAGGGTGCAATAATGTATTTTCTTTTTTGTTTGTTAGAAAAAAGCAATAAAAAACAACAACAAAGTTACAACTCACTGAAAAAAGTTATTTATGACCATTTTTCATACTTTATGACCATTGCAGCATCCCTATAATCATATGATCAAAATTCATATTCATAGGGAAACCAGCTTCACTTAACAACCATGTTACTAATTTAACAAGTGTTCACTTGTTCAATTCACTTAATAATTGTGGCAGGAAAGCAAGGGTGAAATGTAAAATTTGTTACTACTGGTTCTGTGGGCATGGCTTGCGGGGAGGCGCTAATGTGACTGAGTGGGCATGGCCAACTTTTTTTTTTAATTTTAAAAGCATTTTTTCTACAACCTCTTCGGCCGAAGAGGTTGTAGAAAACATGCTTTTAACGGGTTCTGATGATCAGGCAACTCAGCTGGGATCACCAGAGGAAAAAAAGCTTTTAAAGAGTTCTGACGATCCCAGCTGAAGTTGCCTGATCGCCAGAACCTTTTAAAAACATTTTTTCTACAACCTCTTTGACTGAAGAGGTTGTGTTAAAAAAGCTTTCAAAGGGTTCTGAGAATCCCAGCTGAGCCACGTGATCATCAGAGGCTTTTTTTTTACTTTTAAAAGCATTTTTTTGGCTGAAGAAAAAATGCTTTTAAAAGTAAAAAAAAACCTCTGATGATTGCATGGCTCAGCTGGGGCAGGGGCAGGGGCAGGGGCAGGGATTTTTGCTACCGGTTCTCTGAACCACCCGCCGCCATCACTACCAAATCAGGCAATCCAGTCCGAACCGGGAGCATTTCACCCCTGCAAGAAAGGTCATAAAATGGGGCAAAAATCACTTAATAAATGTCTCACTTAGCAACTTAAATGTTTGGCTCATAACTCAAGGGCCACTTCTATCTTGAATGTATTAAAGCTGTTTTTAGTTACACTGACTGATTTGCACATAACTAAGATTTGGCTTTTTTCTTGGTCTAGCAATTTCTTGAGAAACATTCTGCAGCATTGGCAGAATTTGTGTGGCTAATATTTTTGAGCCTATTTTGGGTACAAGGGTAGGTGCAGGAGGTTTCTGGGAGCAAACTGTTACTAGTCCCACTGTTAAAAGCACTTGAAGAATTTGAAAACCAGTTGGAAATGATGTCACTGAAATTTAGCCATTTTGCTTTCAAATTTCAGCAAATGCTTTCAGGAGTTTGGTGGAGAGTACAGGTTGCCCAGCCAATGCATAATATGCTATGCTAGGACTGCTGTAGTTTACAGTTATGAATGAGCAATGTCATTATGGCCAGTTCAAGTAATTATGTTCCGTATGTAATACAACTTCCATATGTAATTTCATATGGAAAACCAGTCCTTTAGTTGGTATACTAGTAGAACAACAATAAGTATATGAAGTGGAAGTAATATACTATAATGCATCTTTAGAGGATTAGGACCTCTCTGCTGGGTTTACATATGTGGAGAAAGGTATTAGAGAAGTGCATCAGGTTGTCTGTTTCTCTGTCACCATATCCACATGCATCCTAACAGATAACTAGGCCTGGACTTCATTTCAGTGCTTTTGTTGAGATATTAGATATGAATAATTCTATATGCATATATGCCTAATTTGACATTGCAAGTGCTTTGCATTTTTTTGGTCATCTATGAATTATTCCAACAGATAGAGTAGCTTATCTAATTAAATTAGAAAGTAATCAGCAAAGCATGGGATGAGGAGTAATGAAGCCAATTTCCATAATGCCCAGTTGGATTATCCAGACCAGAGTAAGAAGAATTCAGGAGAGAAACTTCCTATATCAGTTCCAACACAAAGCATCTGCCTAGGAAATAAAATTGCTTGAGAGTCAATAAATTTAAGGCATCCAAAAATTATATATTTTTGATCAATGGTGGTAGTTTATTACCTATTTTAAACAGTGGTGAAATCTGAACTGGTTTACTACCAGTTCTCTGGCTGTGCATGTGCGCCGTGCATCACACACCAAATGCGAGGTGCACGAACATGCAGTGTATGCCAAAAGGAGGCATGTGGTAAGTAGAACAGCGCATGTGTGTGTGTGTGTGGGGGGGTGATTAGCTGTGGTGTGCAATCTTTTTTTTACTTTAAAAGCATTCTTTTTACAACCTATTCGGCCAAAGAGGTCGTAGAAAAAATGCTTTTAAAAGTAAAAAGAAAAAGGCTCTGATGATCACATGGCTCAGCTGGGCATGGGGGCCAGAGATTTTTGCTACTGGTTCTCTGAACCACCCGCCGCCATCGCTACTGGATCGGACGATCCGGTCCGAACCAGGAGCATTTCACCCCTGATTTTAAAAGGTTTATCTCTCTTCCTTTTTAGCACTGAAAGTTACGAATTTTACTAATTCATCCAAAGTATTGCTTATCTCAGAGTAAAACTAGCAAGGGTGAACACTGTGTCAGCCCTGACACAACCAGTGCTTTGGGGCTGCCATTATAGCAAGCACAATGGATGCTCATACTTGGTGCCCCGCTTGCTCCTGGGCCAAAGGACACCATTGCCACAGCCCACTGAGCTAACCTTGTTCCCACTGCCACCAGTGTGTAGGCTAGTGGCTGGTGGATTAGGAGTGTGTATGGGCTGGTGGTGGAGATGCTTTAATGGGCTGATCAGGCACAAAACTTTATAAGGTGGCAGGGAGCAGGGAGCAATAGCTCCAACAATATTTCCTTTCATTGTTAATGGATGTCAGTCTGTACCGATAAAGAATCTTCTAACCATCATCATCAAGGTTTGGGGTTTTTCATTTCAGAACCTGACAGTTTGTTGGAGCTCCAGATAAATACCATGGCTGAAGGTACGATACCAGGACTGGAGGCTGCGGACTTGGAGGAGTCTGTGGCAACAACAGAAGGAACTGTGCTAGAGACTGTGGAAGCAGCAGAAGGCATTTCCATGGTGGTTAGGCCAAAGTAATGTCAGATACCAGGGCCAGGGACTCTGAAGAGCCAAGAGGGCTTGGAGGCTGGCCAAGGTAGACCAAAGGACTGGTGGCTGGGACCCCCAGGGGCCATGAACAGCCTTCCCAAAGAGTTTTCCTGGCCTGCCAATGCTCCATGGGCCAGCTGAGAGGCGCTATGCTGGGATGCTGCCAGACGACATCATCAGGCAACCGGTAACCTTCTCAGCTGTCAAAATGCAGGCATGGGCAAACAGTGAGAGACTCACAGAGAGAAGGAGTAAGCCTGGCAGCCCTGAAAGTGCTGGTCTGGACTGGGAGCTGATCAAGTATTTTGGGAGTGAGGGCAGGACTGGGAGGCTGATCAGGGGTGAATGTGGCTTGTTGATATTCCCTTTATGTGCAATAGGAAGTAGATAGGTGTGACCAGTGGGTGGGTGGGTGGGTGGGTGGTGGATTAGGAGCGCATGTAGGAGGGTGGAGCTGCTTTAATGGGCTGATCAGGCACAAGACTTTATAAGGTGGTGTGGATCAGAGAGCAATAGCTCCAACAATATTTCCTTTCATTGTTAATGGATGTCAGTTTGTACTGATAAAGAATCTTCTAACCATCACCATTGAGGTTTGGAGTCTTTCATTTCAGAACCTGACACATTGTCTATAAAATACAATAGGCTCTGTCAGGAAATAAGTCCATAATATATTCTCCACTATCAGGCTAGTTTTTGAAATATTGCAAATACTATTTTCCTAGTTAGACTTTTTAGACTGGACCAAGGTTATATATATAGCGGCTCTTTCCAGAAAGACATAAATAACGTTGGTTAGTAGAAAATGAAGATGCATTGAGCTGATAGAATCAATATTCATTTCACTTAAGCTGTACTAAAATAGCAAAGAGTGAAAATAGGTTTGGAATTTATTTTACTATATATTGCTTAATTTAACTGTCATAAAGCATTAGCCAATAAGAATAGAATAGAATAGAATAGAATAGAATAGAATAGAATAGAATAGAATAGAATAGAATAGAATAGAATAGAATAGAATTCTTTATTGGCCAAGTTGATTGGACACACAAGGAATTTGTCCTTGGTGCATATACTCTCAGTGTAGATAAAAAGACAAGATATCACAGGGCACAAGATATCACAGGGCACAAGAATCACAGGGCAGGAATCACAGGAATCACAGGGCACAGCACTCAGTGACAGTCATATGGTACAATAAGCAATCATATCATACTAGGAAACAATCAATATCAATATAAATCACAAAGATATAAGCAACAAAGTTGCAATCATGCAGTCACAAGTGGGAGGAGATGAGCGACAGGAACGATGAGAAGACCAATAGCAATAGTAATGCAGCCTTAGTGAATAGTTTGACAGTGTTGAGGGAATTATTTGTTTAGCAGAGTGCTGGCCTTCAGGAAAAAACTGTTCCTGTGTCTAGCTGTTCTGGTGTGCAGTGCTCTATACTGTCGTTTTAAGGGTAAGAGTTGAAACAGAGTATGTGCAAGATGTGAAGTATCTGTAAGTATTTTCACAGCCTTCTGTTTGATTCGTGCAGTATACAGGTCCTCAATGGAAGGCAGGTTGGTAGCAATTATTTTTTCTGCAGTTCTAATTATCCTCTGAAATCTGTGTCTGTCTTGTTGGGTTGCAGAACCAAACCAGACAGTTATAGAGGTGCAGATGACAGACAGTTCCTCTGTAGAACTGTATCAGCAGCTCCTTGGGCAGTGTGAGCTTTCTGAATTGGTGCAGAAAGAACATTCTTTGTTGTGCTTTTTTATGACTTTTTGATGTTAGGTGTCCATTTTAGGTCTTGAGATATGATAGAACCTAGAAATTTGAAGGTCTCTACTGTTGATACTATATTGTCTAATATTGTAAAAGGTGATAGTATGGGAGGATTTCTCCTAAAGTTACCACCATTTCTCCGATATTGAGTGTGTTCAGTTCCAGATTGTTCCAGTCACACCATGAGACTAGTTGTTCTCCCTAAGAGAAGCTCTTCCTCCCCACCTCTTCCATAATCTCTTCAAGATGGCATATTAAGGAAATTGGCTTGACTTTATTGATTCTTAGCTAGAAAGTACATTGTAAAGATTGATGTGTTAAAGTGCAAAAAATTATGCTGTACTAGATGTGCAGTAAGGCAGCTCTTTGACCCTGCAGCTGTAATTCCTGTCACAGGAAGCTGATTTTTTAAAATTACAAATTAACATGTTGTACCTAGACAGCAGGCTATTTATTTCTCTTAGCTGCATTTTAAAAAACATAAATACCATTGAAGCCACTGGAGCCACTTCTGAGAGGGAGAAAACTGTCTTGTGCTCTTCAGTAAGCCACTGTATTCTGGATTTGTTGGAACTATGGGCACTAGAATATAATATAGCTAGATACAATAGTACTAGTTGGAAAAAACTGGGTAATAGGCTAAAATTGCTGAGGATTTCTACACTGAATAAATTTATTTACAGTGGTGACTTTAATTTAAAAAGAGTTTTGAAAGATAATGCATTTCAATATGATGTATTTATTACGATAAAGAGATGACAAACATTTCCATCTTAAATGTGGCTTTAGCATTGCTACTTAGCCCTTTAAGATCTGTGCTGGTTCAAAGATAAAGTACCTGTAATTGCAGTATACCTCTCAAGATTTTGCAAGAATTTATAAGTTTACAAAGTGTTAAAGTAGGGGTGAGGCGTCTGTGCTAGCCTGAGTCTACATCTATTTTAGTTCAAAGCAAGTTTATCAAACACTGGAATACCAAAAGAGGGCAGGAAAAAAAAGGCCCTGTTGCATTTGGTGACATTTTTGCCTCACCCCTTTGTCCCCAGCAGATCTTAAAAACCAAATAAGTTTTTTAAAAAACACAAGTCTAGTTTCCTAGCAAAAAAAGGAGCATCCACCAGTGGGAAGAGGTTATATAAAAAGATGGTGGATATGAACTCACAATAAAAAGACAGAAGTTTCCATCAATGTTCTGTCAAAATCCATTGGAGTTGAATAAATTTAAATAATAAATAAAGGCTGATATGCTATGTGTGGGGTAAAAAAGTTTTATACAGCTTTCCCAAATCAAGTATAAATTTGTACACCATAATATGAGTATAAGAGTAAATTATAAATGGTGCACATGTAAAGCAACACATTAAAATATTTACATGTTTACATATTTCTTAAACTATAGAAACTAGAAAGTATAATATAAAATTTATAATTATAAATACAAGTTATAGACATAGACATTTAATAAACAAACTAAATAATTTATATATTTGCTAATTACTATACACTGAATTATTCCCACTCTTTAACTGAATTATATTCAATGGGAAATATTTAAATATGAATTGAATTGAATTGAATTGAACTGAACTGAACTGAACTGAACTGAACTGAACTGAACTTCATTTGGCCCAGTATGTTTCGACACACAAGGAATTTGTATCTATTACAGAAAAACTCGATGTACATGCAAAGCAACAGAATCATCCTTATCATCATACAAATAAATGGGGAAGTAAAGATAATAATAATGATAAATAATAATACTACAACCATGCTACATGGATAAATAGATATTAGACAGCACTGTAAGACTTAGGTGTTCAGTGGAATTATGGCATGGGAGGGGGGACTGGCATGCAACACCCTATAGTACTGTTTCGAGGGGAGAAGTTGAAACAGTTTATGTCCAGGATGTCAGGGGGTCTGCAGATATCTTCTCAGCCCTCCTTTTGACCCATGAAATACACAGGTCTTCTATGAAAGGCAGGCTGGTTGCAATTGTTCTTTCAAGTCTTGCATGTCTTAACTATCCATTGGAGTCTATACCTGTCCAATTTAGTTGCTTTACCAAATCAGATAGCTATAGAAATACAAATGACAGACTCAATAATTCCTCTGTAAAAATATGTCAACTGATCCTGGGACAGTTTGAACTTCCTGAGTTAATGCAGAAAGAACATTCTTTTTTTTTTTGGAATAAAGTTTTATTGATTTTTTTTCTTCCACCCACACCCACATATTTTATGAACAGAGTATTGACCATATTATATCTTATACAACTTGTCATATCCAAATTTTACATAGTTACAATTTCTGCCAAAATATTCTTTTTCCATTCTTTTTAATCATATCTTAATATTTCTATGCTTATTATATAAACAACAACTTCTTCTGCCCTCAGATTCTAATTTCTCCTTTTTTAATCATATAGAATAGAATAGAATTTTTTATTGGCCAAGTGTAATTGAACACACAAGGAATTTGTCTTGGTACATATGCTCTAAGTGTACATAAAAGAAAAGATACCTTCATCAAGGTAAACACAACACTTAATGATAGTCATAGGCTACACTTAAGTAATCAGGAAACAATCAATTACAGTATAAATTGTAAGGATACAAGCAACAAAGTTACAGTTATAAGTGGAAGGAGATGGGTGATGGGAATGATGAGAAGATTAATAGTAATGCAGATTTAGTAAATGGTTTGACAGTGTTGAGGGAATTATTTGTTTAGCAGAGTGATGGTGTCGGGAAAAAACTGTTCTTGTGTCTAGTTGTTCTGGTGTACAGTGCTCTATAGTGTCGTTTTAAGGGTAAGAGTTGAAACAGAGTATGTCCAAGATGTGAGGTATCTGTAAGTATTTTCACAGCCCCCTTTTTGATTCGTGCACTATACAGGTCCTCAATGGAAAGCAGGTTGGTAGCAATTATTTTTTCTGCAGTTCTAATTATTCTCTGAAGTCTGTGTCTGTCTTGTTGGGTTACAGAACCAAACCAGACAATTATAGAGGTATAGATGACAGACTCAATAATTCCTCTGTAGAACTGTATCAGCAGCTCTTGGGTAGTTTGAGCTTTCTGAGTTGGCACAGAAAGAACATTCTTTGTTGTCCTTTTTTGATGACATTTTTGATGTTAGCTGTCCATTTTAGATCTTGCAATATGGTAGAACCTAGAAATTTGAAGGTTTCTACTGTTGATACTTTGTTGTCTAGTATTGTGAGAAGTGGAAGTATAGAAGGGTTTCTCCTAAAGTCTATCACCATTTCCATGGTTTTGAGTGTGTTCAGTTCCAGAGTGTTCCACTCGCATCATGAGGCTAGTCATTCAACCTTCGGTCTGTGTACGGATTCGTCATTGTCTCAAATGAGACCAATCACTGTTGTGTCATCTGCGAACTTCAGTAGCTTAACAGATGGATCATTGGAGATGCAGTCATTGGTATACAGAGAGAAGAGAAGTGGGGAGAGCACACAGCCTTGGGGGGGCCCTGTGCTAATTGTACAGGTATTTGATGTGATCTTGCTTAGCTTCACCTGCTGCTTCCTGTTTATTAGGAAGCTTGTGATCCACTTACAAGTCTGTTCTGGTACCTGTAGCTGGTTTAGCTTAGTTAGAAGAATGTCTGGAATGATGGTATTGAATGCTGAACTAAAGTCTACAAAAAGGACCCTTGCATAGGTCTTTGGAGACTCAAGATGCTGTAGGATGTAGTGCAGAGCCATATTAACAGCATCATCTGTTGATCTATTTGCTCGGTATACAAATTGCAAGGGGTTTAACAGTGGATCCCTGATGGTTTTCAAGTGGAATAGCACTAGCCTTTCAAAAGTTTTCAAGACTACAGATGTTAAAGCAACTGGTCTGTAGTCATTCAGTTCCTTGATGGTGGGCTCCTTCGGCACTGGCATGATAGTAGAGCGTTTGAAGCAAGAAGATACATAGCACATCTCTAATGATGTATTGAAGATATGGATGAAGATGGGGGCCAATTGGTCAGCACAGACGTTTAAGCAAGAAGGAGTTCTCTTGTCTGAGCCTGGAGCTTTTCCTAGCTTTTGTCTGTGAAATAGGTCTTGCACTTCCTTTTCTGTGATCACTAGGGGTTGTGAACCCAAGAGTTGGGGTCAGTTGTAGGAGGCTTGGCTGTTGTTGGTGTCTGAGATGGGGGTTGTGGAGATAGGGGGCTGTAGTTTCCTTTCAAACCTGCAGTAAAACATGTTCAGGTCATCTGCCAGTTGTTGATTACCTTCAGCCTGGGAAGGAGGTTTGCCATAGCCGGTGATATTTTTAAGAGTTTTCCACATGTTTGTTGGTTCATTTGTTGAGAACTGATTCTTTAGCTTTTCAGAGTAGCTTCTTTTTGCTGCTCTGATCTCCCTTGTTAATACATTTCTGGCCTGACTGTACAGCATTTTATCATCTTTTCTGTAGGCTTCCTCTTCAGAATGATGTAACTGCTTAAGTTTAGCTGTGAACCAAGGTTTGTTGTTACTGTATATTCACAAGTTCCTTGTCAGTATACATAGGTCTTCACAGAAGCTGACATATGATGCTGTAACATCATATGTCAGCTTCTGTGAGTTCATTCAGGTCTGCAGAGTATCTGTGAGTTCATTCATTCAGAGTATCTGTGAGTTCATTCAGGTCTGCAGAGGTATCTTCAAAAATATTCCAATGTGCAGTCAAAGCAAGCCTGCAGCTTTAATTTTGCCTCCTCAGTGCAGGTCTTCATTGATTTAATTGTTAGTTTTGTGGTTTTAAGTCTTTGCCTTTAAGCAGGTACAAGGTGAATCATGCAATGATCAGAGCATCCAGAGCTGCTCATGGTAAAGACCAATAAGCACCTTTTAGTGTTGTGTAGCAATGGTCTAAAGTATTCTTGCCTCTAGTGGGACAATTGACATGCTGAAAATATTTTGGTAGCTCTTTCCTTAAGTTTGCCTTGTTTAGATCTCCCAAAATAATGGCCAGTGAATCGGGGTATTTGGCTTCAGCCTCCATAATTTGGTCAACTAGAGTTTGTAATACCTTGTTTACACAGGCTTGTGGTGGGACATAAACAGCAATTTGAAGAACTGAGGAAAATTCATGAAGTGAATAGTATGGTTTGCAGTTGATAATTAATGTCTCTAGGCTTTTGTCACAGAATTTGTTTATTCTAGTTAAATCTTGACACCATCTGTTAATATATAAGCATAAGCCTCCTTCCTTCTTTTTACTAGATGTTTCTGTAATTCTGTCTGATCGTTCAATCTGAAACCTGAAATATATATTCTCTTTTAACTTTCATAGTGATTCATTCTTTATCCTGATAGATTTAGATGTGTTCAAGGTTGCCTTTCTTCCATTTTATCTTTTTGTTTTAGAGCAATCTTTCTTCTCTCTCCTCTCTTTCCTCTCCTTTCTTCTTTCCTCCCCTCCTACTCCTTCTCTACTTCCCCTTCCTTTCTCCCCTCCTCCTTTCTTCTTCCCAATCTAACCTTCTCTCTACTCTAATTTCCCTTTCCTTTCTTCCTCTCATCTTCCCTTTCTTCGATTCCTCTCTCTCCTTCCTCTCTTTTTTATTTTATTTTATTTTGTCACAACAGTATATATAAACATAAGCATGAAACAACTATACAACATATAAGCGTATATATAATGAAAGGAAACAATAGGACAGGAACGGTAGGCACTTTTGTGCACTTATGCATGCCCCTTATATTCCTCTTAGGAATGGGGAGAGGTCTATGGTAGACAGTTTTTGGTTAAAGCTTTTGGGAGTTTGAGAAGTGACCTTCTCCCTTCATTCCATCTCCCTGCTCTTTCACTCTCTCTCTATTGCTGTATTCATTTTCAATTCAGTATTTTCCACTGTGGTGTCCAGGCAACCCCTGGAATTTTTCCTTCATTTATTGAATATATTGAATATATTTATTGAATATATTGAATATTGAATATATTTCTTAGAATTCCCATCACATTTTTAATTATTAACAATGTATTTCAATTTATTTCATTTTACCTTAAAACCTTTTAGCTTAGTTAACCTTCTACCTCTTATTTTCTTTAGTTCCTAATTTCTTATTCCCACATCAATAATTTTTTCTTTCTTTTACTAGCATTTCAATTTTATATCTCAATTTCAATTATTTTCACATATAAACCATTATATCTTTCACTTTACATCTGCTGATCCGTTTTATATTATACAATATACTACTTCTTTTTTGCTTCTTACATACATTTCATTTCATCCTTACTTACATCCTTTACTAACATTTCAATTTTATATTTTAATTTCAATTAATTATTCTATTTTACGGTAATCTGTATATTTCTTCTATTTTACTTCTTACATACAATTTCTACTATTAATACCATTCCCTTAAATCAACATATTAATACTTTAATTCCCTTTCTACTATCCATTATTCTTCTCCTTTTACCTATTTTCTTTTGGTCTCTCCAGAATTCCATTTCTTAATATTTTCCTCCCTTTCTCCCATTCTCTTTTCCTTCTTTTTTTTTATATTTATTGTATTTTCTCTCCTACATCCTTTCTCTAGTTTTTAAAATTGTTACCCTCTTAATTCTCCCCCTCAATCTTTTCCCAATTCCTTCTTTTCTCTTCTTTTGAGAAATATTCCCCCTTCTCCATTTTTATTTTATCACTGTCAATCCAGTGTAATCAGCTATTTTTTATCTTCAATTATTTTCTTTCCAACATTGTGTTCTTACTTCTCACTTGTATTTTCTTTTTCCTTTTTTTTGTATTCTAACCAGTCCTCCGCTTCTTTATTTCCCTTAAAAGCTTCTTGCACCTTTTGAAATATCTCTCTTAGATCCTCATACTCATACTCCCAATTTTCCATGTTTTCAATTCAAGGAGAAAAGATTTTTTAATTTATTGTTACTTTAACTTATGTATAGTTCAAATTCAAGTCCATATAATGTCTCTTTTTTTTCCTTTCCAAGTAGTCATTTAGACCATTCCAGTTTAAGACTTTATGTCAAGGTTCCAGAAATACCTCTTCTGCGTAAAAGAAACTCAGAGACATTTCTTTTCCAGAGTTCTTTACTAGCATGAGGAGACTGGCACACGATGAGTGCAATTCCAAAACTGAAGTTCCAGATTCTTTTCCCCAGTTATACAAACCCCAAGAGTCCCACCCCCCTGACCCCTTTGATGGTCACATGGTCCCACGTTCTCCCAGTCCATTCGAATATCTTCTTGCCACTCTTCCTGCAGATGTGAACCCCATCCGACCTTATCATCTGAAGAATGTTACCATACCCCTCAGCCCCCCTCCTTCCCCTCAGGGGAAAAATGTGGCAGCGTCTGGAAACCTAAAGTCTAATATGGTTTCCAGGCCTGACACTTTATTCTTTCCACCTTTTTGAAATCGTGTTCCAGCTGTTTAAACAAATATGTCAGCCTCCACTCCAATCCTCACATCCTTTTGTACACTTTATTGATTGATGGTTTGAATTCAGCAGGAATGTTAGAGTGCGGGCTTTCAACGGACTTTGCATTCCTGAGATGATTTACAGCCAGAGACTTGTGGAAGAAGATTACCACGAGGGCCGAGAAGGAGCTGGCATTGGACCAGACCTGCCTGACCTCTGGGGGGGGGAGGGAGGGACTAACGATGGGATATGGAATGTTAGCCATATTTTGTCTCAGATCCAACTTTACCCAGCTGTAGTCAAGATGTATTTAGTAAAAGTACTTTTCTTCATTACCAAATGAGGTCAAGGTGTTTTCTTTCCTAAATATAATCAGAGACAGCTTTGACATTAAGTTGGATCACACATCATGTCGACCAACCAGGATTTACAATCAAATACCGCGGGGGTCGAAGATAAAGCTGCTGAGCTGGAGGAGCTACCAGGAGATATTTCAATTGCTAGATTAAACATTGAGCTGGAGCAATTGCAGCTGGAAGAAGAGAGGAGATTACCAGACTTCAAAGAACCTCCCTCTGGAGTAACTACAAGGAGAAAGGGAAACCCACGCAGGTTTTCCGACTGGATAGAGGAGCAGAAGATCAGAGACAGCCTCCAGTTGGATGAGGCATTGCGTCTTTATCGTGAGGTGAAAGTAAGGCAAGCAGCGCACTGAAGGTATGAATCTCCTATTCTGTCCTCCAGGGGGGAGGGAGAAGAGGACGAAGAAATTACCAAGGGAGCAACTGGGGGAGTTTCCCAATGCGTAGAGATTTTGGAACAACCAGAACCAGAAATCCCCTTCCCAGAGGCAGATGAGTTGGGTGGAGGGCGTACGCCACCCGCTGGCCAAGTGAGGCTGTGCAGAGGAAGGAAAAAGCCTAAAATCCCCCCCATATCTGGGAAATTCGATGGAAATGCCAAGGAACTAGAACAGTTCCTGCCATTAGTGAATAACCATATGATGGATTGGGGGGAAGATTATTGGTCACAGGCAGCGCAGGTTAGAGCTGTGACCCAAAACCTTACTGGAAGAGCAGCTGCGTGGTTTGTGTCGTTATACAGCGGGCACTCCCCCTTACTGCAAAACTATGAGCATTTTATGACTGCACTGAGGAGGAGGTTCAAGGACCCCATGGCAGAGCAGAAGGCCAAAGGCCGGTTGAAAACCATCAGGCAAGGGAGGAGACCAGTGGCTGACTACAACCAGGAGTTCAGTGATCTGGTTCCCATGATGAGAGGATGGTCAGAAGTGACCTTTGTGGACATTTACAAAGATGGCCTGAATGGAGATCTGTATGAATTGTGCCGGGCACGGGCCTCTCCAACCACGTTGTATGGCTGGTACACCCTGGCAGCGGAGATGGAAATCGAGCTAGCGAAGGATCGTAGCCAAGCAGAGTGCGTTAGAAGGCCAAACCCTGCCCATTTTCCTAGAGGCCCTCCAAAGGACACCCTTACATCACAGAGTGGGAGGCAACACTTGACTGCGTGCTACAGATGTGGAAAAGAAGGCCACCGAGCAGCTGACTGTCGGGTGAAGCTTGTGCCTAAGATGACCCCTAGTGGTGGAAAGGAACCGGTGAAACCAGCTGCTAAGGCGCGAAAGCCGGCAAAAGTGGGAGAAGGCGTCACCAAGAAGGCCACTCCCATCAGGGAGGAGCGTGGAACGCCGACCGAGTCCAATGACAGCGAAACCATGTCAGAATCTGATGAAGATCTTCTGGTGAGTTGGACACGGGGTCCTTTGAACAACCCGGTCAAACTGCATGCCCCTTCTTCGGGAAATAAGGGGGAAATGCTAGCGCTCCTAGACTCTGGGTGTACTAGGTGCATCATCAGCCCCGAGGTAGTAGAGAAAATGGAATTAAAACTGAGAACCCTAACTAGGCCCATAGCCTTTGCCCAGTTGGATGGCTCTGTGGCAGGGGGAGGGCTTGCCCATTTTGTAACAGAACCCATAGAAATGATGATGGGAGACCATCGTGAGGTCCTAAACTTCATAGTAGCTCCGGGGATGGACCAACCTCTGTTGCTAGGCTTGTCATGGCTGTGGAAGTGGAACCCCCATATTAACTGGAAGATGGGAGTCTTATGTTTTCGCTCTAAAACACCAAGAGGGGAGAAAAGAGACACCAAGGAGGAATCTACCGTGGCCGTGCCCTATGACATGATGGGGGCAATGATGGAACGGATAGAAGGGGAGGAGAGGATACCTAAGGAATACTGGGACTTGCGAGAAGTCTTTAGCGAGAAAGCATCAGATGTTCTACCTCCCCATAGGCCTACTGACTGTGCAATAGACATACTTCCAGGGGTAAAGCTTCCAAAACCAAAAGCTTATCCCATGACCCAAAAAGAATTAGGGGAGCTACGTAAATTTATAGACAAAAACTTAGAACGGGGGTTTAACCGGCTAGGCCTCGTGTGGCCGCACCAGTGATGTTCCGAGAAAAGAAAGATGGCTCCTTTCATCTTATAGTTGACTATAGAAACCTAAACGCAATATGCGCCGAAAACGTATACCCCATGCCGCTCATGAAAGACATGTTAGCACATCTAGCGAAAGGAAAGTTTTTCACCAAATTAGACCTATGAGAGGCTTACTACAGAGTTCGTGTAAAGGGGGGGGATGAATGGAAAACCGCTTTCAACTGCCCCCTGGGATGCTTTCAGTTTTGAGTACTGCCGTTTGGACTGCAGGGGGCGCCCGCAGTTTTCATGCAGCTAATAAATGAAATACTCCATCAACACTTGTTTAAAGGGGTTCTTGTTTATGTCGACGATATACTTATCTATACAGAAACAATGGAAGAGCATATAAAGCTAGTAAGAGCGGTACTCAAGAAATTGTTAGCCACAGAACTTTATTGCAAGCTATCCAAATGTGATTTTCATCAAACAAAAATAAACTATTTAGGGTACCGTATATTGGCAGATGGATTGGAAATGGACCCTGAGAAAGTAAAAGCTGTCTTGGAATGGGTCCCCCCACACACACGCAAACAACTGCAAAGTTTCTTGGGATTTGCGAACTTTTATCATCAATTCATCCCCTCCTTTGCTCAAATTGCTTTGCCAATCACCAACCTCTTAAAAACTAAAGGAGATACAAACCCTAACTTTTCTCTTTTCTTTTCTAGGACTAACGTCCTTGTTGCAGGAGGGCCGAATGTCAGCCTCCACTCCAATCCTCACATCCTTTTGTACACTTTATATTTATTTATTTATTTATTTATTTATTTATTCATACTTTTATACCGCCCTATCTCCCTAGGGACTCAGGGCGGTGTACAGCCATATAAAAAACACATAAATATACAAAGTAAAACATTAATCTAAAAAACTTATTAAATAGGCCAAATATTTAAAATAGACATATAAATAATAAAACCCGGTTAAAATTTAGTTTAAAAATTTTTTAAATATTAATAAAGCCCCAAATTAAAATTTGACACTATTATGCCAGTCCCGCTTGAATAAATAGGTGTGTTTTGAGCATATATTACTAACTACTATATTCAGTAGTTAGATTGCAATGGGGCTTTATGTGTAATGTAAATAGTTCATGGATTCAGATTAAGTAGAGAGGGCCCTTTAAGAGTGTCGTCTGACATGAGATCAAGGGGAGGGGAGATTGATGGTTTGAATTCAACAGGAATGTTAGAGCGTGGGCTTTCAACAGACATTGCATTCCTGAGATGATTTACAGCCAGAGACATGCGGAAGAAGATTACCACGGGGGCTGAGAAGGGCTGGCATTGGACTAGAACTGCGTGACCTTTGGGGGGAGGAGGGACTAACAATGGGATATGGAATGTTAGCCATATTTTGTCTCAGATCCAACTTTATCTGGCTGTAGTCAAGATGTATTTAGTAAAAGTACTTTTCTTCATTACCAAATGAGGTCAAGGTGTTTTCTTTCCTAAATATAATCAGAGACAGCTTCGACAGCTTCTTAAAAAAAAACTTCCCATAATGATCTGATCCTTTATTTTTTCAGTCTTTAAAACACTTATTGCAATGCTTTTTTTCCATCAGCAGATGGCTCTCTCCAATTCAGAAATCCCCAGGCACAAGATATCAATTGTAAATCCACAAAGACAGTATTTTATTTATTTGTCAAACACAATAGTATATATAAGTATAAGCATGAAATAACCATACGAATTGGATACAATCAAAGGAACATTAGGACAGGAATTTATTTATTTATTTATTTATTTGTCACAACATCATACAAAAAGATTATGTAGTATATACACATATAAACATATATAGGAAGAAGAAAAGAAAAACAATAGGACAGGAATGGTAGGCACACTGGTGTTTTTATGCATGTCCCTTACAGACCTCTTAGGAATGGGGTAGATAGTCTTTGGTTAAAGCTTTGGGGATTTTGGGAAGAGACAGGTAGTGTATTCCAGGCATTAACAACTCTGTTACAGAAGTCATATTTTCTGCAATCAAGATTGGAGCGGTTCACATTAAGTTTAAATCTATTGTGTGCTCGTGTATTGTTGCTATTAAAGCTGAAGTAGTCTTTGACAGGAAGGACATTGTAGCAGATGATTTTATGAGTTATACTCAGGTCACACTGAAGGCGATGGAGTTCTAAATTTTCTAAACCCAGGATTTCAAGTCTGGTGGCATAAGGTATTTTGTTGTGATCAGAGGAGTTGGGAACTCTTCTTGTAAAATATTTCTGGACACAGTCAATTGTATTAATGTCACTGTATTAAGGTGTGGGTTCCAGATAGGTGAGCTGTATTCAAGAATTGGTCTAGCAAATGTTTTGTATGCTCTGGTTAGTAGTGTAATCTTTCTGGAGAAGAAGCTATGCAAGATTAAGTTTAAAACTCTTAAAGCCTTTTTGGCGATGTAGTTGCAGTGGGCAACTTTTTCTTTCTTTCTCTTCTTCAGTTAATTCCTTTCATTGTTAAAGATTGCTTTCCCTCAGTTTTCTTTTTCTTGTATTGTTTTTTATTCCTTCCAAATCCAAATCCAGCAAATGCTCAGTCTTACATATTGGAAAAAAGAACCCAAACACTAAGTACATGCTTGACGGACATTACCTTACAGACGACCCCCATCCCGTTAAAGACCTTGGAGTTTTCATGTCAAATGATCTCAGTGCCAAAGCCCACTGCAACTACATAGCAAAAAAGGTTCTAAGAGTTGTAAACCTAATCTTGTGTAGCTTCTTTTCCAAAAACATTATACTACTAGCCAGAGCATATAAAACATTTGCTAGGCCAATCCTTGAATACAGCTCGCCTGTCTGGAACCCACACCACATTTCTGACATCAATACAATTGAACGTGTCCAGAAATATTTTTCAAGAAGAGTTCTCCACTCCTCTGAAAACAACAAAATACCTTATCCCACCAGACTTGAAATCCTAGGTTTAGAAAACTTAGAACTCCATCGCCTTCGACAAGACCTAAGTTTAACTCATAGAATCATCTATTGTAACGTCCTTCCTGTTAAAGACTACTTCAGCTTCAAATACAATAATACAAGAGCAACCAATAAATTTAAACTTAATGTTAACCGCTTCAATCTAGATTGCAGAAAACATGACTCCTGTAACAGAGTTATCAGTGCTTGGGACACATTACCTGACTCTGTGGTCTCTTCTCATAATCCCAAAAGCTTTAACCAAAAACTTTCTACTATTGACCTCACCCCATTCCTAAGAGGACCATAAGAGGCGTGCATAAGCGCACAAACGTGCCTACCATTCCTGTCCTATTTTTTTTTTTTATTCTTATACATATATGCTTATACTTCCTCATATTTCCTCATATATATGTTTATATACTATATAACCATTCTGTGTGATGCTTATGTATATTGTTGTGACATAAATAAATAAAAATAAATAAATAAATAAACAATTCTAAATCCAGGTGGAAAGTTTTCCTTTTAGGGCTTTAATTTTAAAGTTCCTCTTTGTTTTTGGTTTTTTCCTTCACTTTGAATTCCCAAGTGCCAATTAGCCACTTATTTCAGGTTGGGACCTCTTTTAAGCTTTAGAAAGTTTTTCTTCTTAACTGTGAGTTGGCCAATCACTCACCTGGTAACTATACTCCATTCAATCACTGCTCCTAAACAAATCTTAGTCCAGTTGCCCCAGGTTGTAGTGGTTGTTTCAATGGCCCCGAAAGCAGTTTGTCTGACTGGATTTTCATGAAGCTCATTGGAGCATTGCTATTTTTCAGCCAGTATTGCTGTGATACTTCCAGTTCCTCCTGGAAGAACATTCTTTACTATGCTTTTTTAATGATTGTTTTAAGTGTATATTACAAGTCCTGGAAGAACATAGAACCCAAAACTCTATTCATCACCATCTCAAAGAGACCATTCTACAATCTGCAAATTTCAGTACTTTAGCAGGTGATTCCCTTGAGGTGCAATCATTGGTAGAGAGAGAGAAGAGCAACAAAGAGAGCACACAACCTTGAGGGGTGCCTATGCTAATTGCCTAGGTACTAAATGTAATTTTCCCTATCTTCACTTTTGGTTTTCTGTCTGTCAAAAAGCTGATTATCTATCTGCAAGTATGAACAGGCACAGTGAGCTGAATTAGTTTAGAGTGAAAAAATTCTGAAATTATGGTATTGAATGCCAAGTTAAAATTCACAAAAAGGATCTATACATAGGTCTCAGGTATTCAAGATGTTGTAAGATGTAGTGCAATGCCATATTGATAGCATCATCTGCCTATCTATCTTCTCAGTAGGTAAACTGCAAGGGGTCTAGCAGCAGAACTATGATGATGTTCAGGTGGGCCATCACTAACCTCTCAAAGATATTCGTAACTACAGATGTCAGTGTTGTGACCTACGCCCAAGTAGTTATTACCTGATACAATAAGTCCTAAACAAATATATTTTATTAGAACAGCTGAGAATTAATTCATTCTCAGCATAGTCCAAATTAAGTCCAAAACAAAGTCCTTCAGAAAAAGTCCTTCGGTCTTATCACAAACCTTTGTCTTTTTTGGCACCCTGCCAAAGGCTTTTCTTGGCAAGAGCCCCATGAAGTTCAGTAACAGGAGACAAGAGATGAAGGGTGTGTGTGGACAGCATCGCGGCGTAACAGCAAATTCCGGGGCTCCAGAAAAATGCTGAATCTTAGCTGATTGAGGGGACCCCCAGGGGTCATAGCTGTCCTGTAGGGATAGTGAAGAATGGAGGTGCAGGCAGGCACAAACAGGGGAATCAATGAAGGAAGGCAGCCATAGAAACTGTCAAAAGCCAAGGCAGCCACACAGAAGAAGGAAAGGAAAGAAACCAAGGCGATCATCTGGGTGAGAGCAGAAGTCTTGGAAACAAGTTTCCTTTTATTTTGTCATCTTTTGAACTTAAAAAAAAATCTTTTTGAAAGTTGTGGCAAAAGAGGAGAGGGGAGGCAGAGAAATAAGGCTGCCTCCCCACTTCTGGAACAGCAGTGAGAAGGCGGAGCCATTAATAAAGACTATTTACTAAAAAGATTAAATTGATTTAATGAATTGAAAGCAGTTGGACAAAGAAATTTTGCATGATTAATGAATTGTTTTCTGGAAAACAAGTTTTTTGAGCTGGAAGAATAAAATTAAAAGAAGAAAAATTATTGTTATATTTAAAGGCATTTTAAGTGAATTGCAGTGCCATTTAGTGGTGACAGAGAAATTCAATAGATATTTTGAATAGGACAAGATGAAAGTATAATGACCTTGGACAA
Organism: Ahaetulla prasina; assembly: GCF_028640845.1. Lineage (NCBI taxonomy): Eukaryota > Metazoa > Chordata > Lepidosauria > Squamata > Colubridae > Ahaetulla > Ahaetulla prasina. The sequence continues at coordinate 82,760,552 of NC_080542.1, read as the reverse complement.
TGTTTTGGAAAATAGCAAAAAGTCTTTGATAAGAAGTGGTTCTGGGGGGCGGAGCTGGAGTCGCAGCAAAACGGCAGCAGATTCGATCTTTGGACCTGCAGCTGATTTTTTTCCAGCACGACGGTCCGGATTTTTGGACCTCACTGTCCTGGAGGGACAGTGACTGGATAGGACACTTCCTGCTGGTCTCGGAGAAGACCTAGGAGAAGTCCTTTTTCATGCCGTTTTAAACCAGTCCAGGCTGACAAAGCTGGGACAGCTCCGAGATGGAAGAGCGGAAGGAAATGTGCTGGCTGGGTGAGAGACTGTCAGCCTCCACTCCAATCTTCATATAGTTTTGAATGATTATATCAGTAGATAGAATGTAAAATGTTTATTTCTGTATTATAAACTGTTAAGGAAATGAGATGTATCATGCCTCCGTCCAGGGTGAGGGAAAGGAGCCTATTATGTGTGTCGGCTGACATAACAGGGGGGGAGGGATGATTAACTATTGAGTGTTATCAGCGCGCGCTTTTCTAACCGACACTTCATTCCTAAGTTGACTGACATCCAGAGACCTGTGGAAGAAGATTACCACGAGGGGCCGTGAAGGAGTTGGCATTGGACCAGACCAGCCTGACCTCCTGGAGGAGGAGGGACAATTGGGGGGATATGATATGTTAGCCATATTTTGTCTCAGTTCCAGCTTTGCTTGGCTGCTATCAAGACTGTAAAAGTAAAAGTACTTGTTTTCATTCCAAATGGAGTCAAGGTGAATTCTTTCCTATTTACTGTCGGAGGTAGCCTGACATTAAGCTGGAACTCACATCATGTCTACCAACCAGGATTGCAATCGCAATACCGAGGGGGGAGAAAACCCAAATGTGATGGAAGGCCTGCTGCCAGCTGAGCTGGGGGAGGCGTCCGGAGGAATTTCTGCTGACCAAGCAAGGCCACGCAGGGGAAGGAAAAAGCCAAAAATTCCCCCCATATCAGAGAAATTTGATGGAAATGCGAAGGAGTTGGGACTGTTCCTGGCGAAAGTGAATGACCACATGATAGACTGGGGGGAAGATTATTGGTCACAGGCAGCACAAGTGAGAGCTGTGACTCATAATTTGACCGGAAGAGCAGCTGCGTGGTATGTGTCGTTACATACAAACCACTCCCCCTTACTGCAAAACTACGAGCATTTTATGACTGCACTGAGGAGGAGGTTTGAGGACCCCCTGGCAGAGCAAAAGGCCAAAGGTCGGATGAAAACCATCAGGCAAGGGAGGAGGCCGGTGGCTGATTATAACCAGGAGTTCAGTGATTTAGTACCCTTGATGAGAGGGTGGTCGGAGGTGACCCTTGTAGACATTTTCAAAGATGGTCTGAATGGAGATCTCTATGAACTGTGTCGAGCACGAGCCTCTCCAACTACGCTGTATGGCTGGTACACCCTGGCAGCAGAGATGGAAATTGAGTTAGTGAAGGACCGCGGCAGAAGACAGCGCATTGGAGGGCCATCCCTTGGCCGTTTTCCAGAAGGAACTTATAGGGACGTCCCTAGATTGGAGGGAGGAAGACCACGTTCGTCTGCGTGCTATAGATGTGGAAAAGAAGGCCACCGAGCAGCCGACTGTAGGGTTAAGTTGATGCCAAGCGCGACCTCTGGTGGTGAAATGGAACCAGTGAAGCCAGCGGCTAAGGCGCGTAAACCAGCAAAAGTGGGGGAGGCCGTTGCCAAGAAGGGCACGCCCATCAAGGAGGAGGGCGAAGTGTCGACCGATACTGACAATACAGTGGGGGAGGGCGTTGCCAAGAAGGGCACGCCCATCAAGAAAGATGGCTCCTTTCGTCTTATAGTTGACTATAGGAACCTAAACGCAGTGTGCGCCGAAAACATATACCCCATGCCACTCATGAAAGATATGTTAGCACATTTAGCGAAGGGAAAATTCTTCACCAAACTGGACCTGCGAGAAGCCTACTACAGAGTTCGTATAAAAGAGAGGGATGAATGGAAAACCGCTTTCAACTGTCCACTAGGATGTTTCCAGTTTCGAGTACTGCCATTTGGACTGCAGGGGGCGCCCGCAGTTTTTATGCAACTAATAAATGAAATACTCCATCAGCATTTATTCAAAGGGGTTCTTGTCTACCTTGACAACATACTTATCTATACAGAAACAATGGAAGAACATATTAAACTAGTAAGAGCTGTACTCAAAAAGTTATTATCTGCAGAACTATATTGCAAGCTATCCAAATGTGATTTCCATCAAACCAAAATAGACTACTTAGGGTATCGCATTTCGGCTGATGGGTTAGAAATGGATCCAGAAAAAGTGAAAGCTGTCTTGAATGGGCCCCCACGCACACGCAAACAACTCCAAAGTTTTTTGGGATTCGCAAATTTCTATCGTCAATTCATCCCCTCCTTTGCTCAAATTGCTTTACCAATCACCAACCTCTTGAAAACTAAAGGAGACACGAAACCCAAACCATCATTACCCCTCGAATGGACAATGGAATGTCAGGCAGCATTTGAAAAATTGAAACGACTTTTTGCCGCTGAACCTATTTTAAAGCACCCTGACATGGATGTTCCTTTTGTAATACAAGCTGATGCAAGTGATGTAGCAGTCGGAGCCGTCCTGCTCCAAAACAATGCTGATGGTAATTTACAACCCTGTGCTTTCACTTCTCGAAAATTGACTGAAACTGAAAGACGATGGGCTATTTGGGAAAAGGAAGCATTTGCAGTTCATTGGGCTCTACGCACATGGAGACAATTCTTAGAAGGTTCAAATCATCCTTTTGAAGTTTGGACTGATCACAAAAATCTAGAAGCTCTAAAGACTCCTAGAAAACTTTCACCTAAACAGGCCCGCTGGGCTCAATATTTTAACCGCTTTAATTTTACTTTACATTATATTCCTGGGGGAAAAAACTTCTTAGCAGATGCTCTCTCACGTTTACCCCAATACAATTGCACTCGCTCCGAGGTGGTTCAACCAATACTTCCCGTACAACAGTTGGCGGCCCCAGCAATAACTAGAAGCCACTCCAAAGCTGACCCCTCACTCCCAGATGAACTAACCAAGTCGTTTAAAGAAGCTTTAAACACCGATGACTGGTACTTAACCCATTCCATCAATGCACACTCCGTGATGGACTAGCTTGGATTGGAACAAAACTATATGTTCCTCTATCACTCAGAGAAACCATCCTACAACGATGCCATGATGCCAAAATGGCAGGGCATTTTGGATTTGTGAAAACTTTGCATCTTCTTAAAAGACAGTTTTGGTGGCCAAGTCTTAAAAAAGACATTCAAGCATATGTAGCAAGTTGCCCTATTTGTGCATCATCCAAAAGGCCTCCAGGAAAACCTCCTGGACTACTTCAAACTGTAGCCAGGCCAGGAACCCCATGGAAAGAAATATCCATGGATTTCATAGTGGAATTACCTGAAAGTTCAGGCAATACTGTTATATGGGTTGTGACTGACCTTTTCTCCAAACAAGTCCATTTTATTCCATGTTCAAAATACCTCCTCAAAGACTCTAGCAAAGTTGTTTGTACAACACATTTATAGACTTCACGGAGTTCCTGATCGCATCATTTCAGATCGAGGAGTTCAATTCACTTCTCAATTTTGGAAAGAATTTTTACGACTCATTGGCTCCGCCAAGGATTAAGCTCCTCCCATCATCCTCAAACTAATGGAAGCTGTGAACGTCAACTCTGTACTAGAACAATATCTGCGATGTTATGTTAACTACCAGCAAGACAATTGGTCTGATCTCTTACCTTTTGCTGAAGTTGCCTACAACAACTCAATTCATAGTAGCACAGGATTTACTCCTTTAAAATAGCTTCAGGTCAAGATTTTGTTCCTATCTCGAACTCCCAAAGGAAGAAACTACTGTTTCCTCTTTGTCAGAATGGATAGATCAAATACAAAGCACATGGAAAATGACTCTTAAGCGATCGACGACGCTCACCGTGCGCATAAAAAACAAGCAGATAAAAAAAGGTCCCCTGAGAATAAATATCAAGTGGGCGATAAGGTTTATCTTTCCACCAAATATCTTCAAACCACTCAGAAATCTAAGAAACTTGGACCCAAATATGTGGGACCTTTCCCCATAGTAAAAATCATCAACCCCGTGACGGTACAACTAGATTTACCAAAAACACTTAGAAGAATCCACCCCGTTTTCCATGTCAGTTTGCTGAAACCTGAACACACGTCTACTTTCCGTCTAACGTACACCCCTCCTATACCAATTCTCATAGAGGGAGAACAACACTTTGAAATAAAAGAAATTTTAGATTCAAGAAAACATAGAAATAAAATTCAATATCTTATTTCCTGGAAACATTTCCCGTTATCCCAAGCTGAATGGGTGAACAAAGAAGATGTTCGTGCATCGGAAAAGATAGCACAATTCTATAAAAAATATCCTGACAAACCCTAACTTCTCTTTTTTCTTTCTAGGACTGACGTCCTTGTTGCAGGAGGGCCGAATGTCAGCCTCCACTCCAATCTTCATATAGTTTTGAATGATTATATCAGTAGATAGAATGTAAAATGTTTATTTCTGTATTATAAACTGTTAAGGAAATGAGATGTATCATGCCTCCGTCCAGGGTGAGGGAAAGGAGCCTATTATGTGTGTCGGCTGACATAACAGGGGGGAGGGATGATTAACTATTGAGTGTTATCAGCGCGCGCTTTTCTAACCGACACTTCATTCCTAAGTTGACTGACATCCAGAGACCTGTGGAAGAAGATTACCACGAGGGGCCGTGAAGGAGTTGGCATTGGACCAGACCAGCCTGACCTCCTGGAGGAGGAGGGACAATTGGGGGGATATGATATGTTAGCCATATTTTGTCTCAGTTCCAGCTTTGCTTGGCTGCTATCAAGACTGTAAAAGTAAAAGTACTTGTTTTCATTCCAAATGGAGTCAAGATGAATTCTTTCCTATTTACTGTCGGAGGTAGCCTGACAGAGACTTTCAATTAGTAAGAACTTTTAAAACCATCCTAAGATTTGGAAGGAAGAAAATAGTTAAGACAATAAGCAACTGAATGGCGGCTTAAAACTATTTAAGAAAGAATATCTTTTTAAATGTTGGCTTTTTTGGATTCTTTTCTGGGAACGTTTTCATTTTGGATTTAAACTGTGAGGATTGATTTTTTTTTCTCTTTCTTTTTGCCGGTTGTGTTGGAATCGAGAATGTTTTTATTAGAGTTTTTCTAGGGGAAGTTTTAAATTTTATTATATTCCCTTATTAATTTTATACCTAATTATTCGACCAATTTTTCCTTTTGTGTTTTTCTTTTCTTTTCTTCTTTCTCTTTCTTCTTTTTTTATTTTGGGTTTGAAGGAAGAGGCAGATAGGAAGAGGGAGATGGAAAGATTCAACCAGATTGCTATCTACTGAGTGTACTTTTATTGTAACAAAGGACTGATGCATTGTTATACTTTTCCCAGAGCTTTAATCTTGAGATACATTGTTGCCTCTTGACATACTGAGACAGAACCCTGAATTGTTTATGCAGGTGTTCTATTTTATATTGTAAATTGGAAAAGCTTGTAAGGGAAGGGAAGAAGACAAGGGGAAAGTTTCTTTTGTTTTTATATCTCTTGTTGAATGAAATTTTAAGGAAAGAACTTAGAGTTCTCCTAAAAATCCTTTTTATTTCTCTGTTTTTTGTTTTTTTTATATAGCCTCCCTCCAGTATTTTTTACTTTTTATTTTTGCCTCCTACCTACACCCTTTAAGAACAATTTTTGTATATGCATCTCATTATAATTATTTTTTCCTACACATTTGGGCCTTTCTTTTCTTTTCTTTCTTTCCTTCTTTTCTTTCTTTCTTTCTTTCTTTCTTTCTTTTTTTTTTTGAGATTAATTCAAGTTGGATTAAGACCTAGAAGAGTCTGAAGACTTTTTTCTTTTTCTCTTCCTTGCTGCACAACTTTGGTGATTTGGATTATAATTTGGAGTTTCAGAGTTGGCACTTTTATATACAAAAATGAGCAGAAAAGCAACAGCGATTCCTGCCCCCTTCTTCATCACCAGCAGGATCTCAAAGAAAAATACCATCGTTACTTATACAGAAAAAGGAAAGGGAAAGGGAAAAGGACAAAGATAAAGCATCTTCTGTTCAGCTTATTCTGCAGGGGATAGAAGAGATTAAGCAAAAGATGGAAAAAAACAGATGAAAAAGTAGAAGATATCCAACAGACATTGAAAAATTATGACCATAGACTTCAGAAAATAGAGGAAAGAGAAGAACAAAGAGATTTTAAAAAAATCAAAACATCCAACAGTAGATTGGAAGTGATAGAAAAGGAGCAAGGAGCAAGGTGGATCCTTAGGTTGGGAGATTGATAACGCAGAATTTTTTTGAGATTTCAAAATATAGAAGAAGAGAAGGGTGAAAATTTGGCTGATAAAATGGTAGAAATATTGGCTGGACTTTTGGAAATTAGTAAGGAAAAGGCACTCGATAGAATTGATGAGATTTTTAAAGTGCATACAAGATACGCAGCAAGGAACAATCTTCCTAGGGAAGTCCATATAAGATAAAAAATCATTTAAAGCACAAATTCTACAAGCAGCAAGAGAAAAGACAATGCAATACAATGGCAAAGAAATCATTGTTTTGAAACAAGTTCCCAGAAGGGTAAGAGAATTAAGAAGAGAATACCAATTTTTGTCTAAGGCTTTATTGCAGAAAGGTGTGAATTATAGATGGTTCACACCAGAGGGCCTGTTTATTACATGGCAACAGCAAAAATACAGAATTGATACAATAGATAAAGCCAAGGATTTTTACGCAGAATTCTTTAATGACAAAGGAAAGACAAGCACTGAAGTTTCACTGTTTGAGCAAGAGTCAGAGTTAGCGGCCTTATTACAAAAAGAAGAAGAAGCGGCCTTATTACAAAAAGAAGATAACCTGGTCCTAAGCTCCATGGCTTAGGACTGGGTTATCTACAGGACCACCTACTGCTACCGTTTGCCTCCCACCGACTTGTGTGCTCTCATAGGGAGGGCCTCCTCAGGGTGCCATCAGCCAAACAATGCGGGCTGGTGGTCCCCAGGGGGAGGGCCTTCTATGTGGGGGCGCCTACCCTCTGGAATGAGCTTCCCCCAGGACTTCAACAACTTCCTGACCTCCGGACCTTCCGCCATGAGCTGAAGACGTTTTTATTCTTCCACACAGGACTGGCATAGAATTATTATTATTATTATTAATTTTAATGGGGTTTTATGGTTAATGTATTTTAATTGTGGGCCAAATTTAATAGGTTTTTTTAATATTGGTTTTTAATTGTATTGTATTTATTTATTGTTGGTTTTATCTGGCTGTAAACCCCCTGAGTCCTTCAGGAGAAGGGCAGTATAGAAATTAAATTATTATTATTATTATTATTATTATTATTATTATTATTATTATTATTATTATTATTATTATTATTATTATTATTATTATTATTATTATTATTATTATTATTATTATTATGAAGGAGCTGTAGGTGGCACGATTGAAGTTAAGCCTCGTCATGAACCAAGATCGACAAGAATGATAAACCCTAAGTATAAAACATAGAAATGGAGGAGAGGAAATTGATATCAATAAACATTAATGGATTAAATTCGGCAATTAAGAGGAGGAAAATATTTCATAAATTAGAAAAATTGAAATTGGACATAATATGCTTGCAAGAAGTTCATATTAAAAAACAACACGAACAAATATTAACACAATCAAAATTGGGGAAAGTATATACATCATTATCACAATGTAAGAAAAGAGGTATAGCCATATATATAAAAAAGCCTATTAGGGCAAATTTAGTATATTGTGACGAGAATGGTAGAATTTTGATATTGGAAACAACTGATGACAATATAAAAATACTTTTAGTAGCAATATATGCTCCAAATGACAATCAAGAAGAGTTCTACAGGAAACTCCATAGAAAAATTGTTGAATTGGATTATGAAAATATATGTATCCTTGGTGATTGGAATGGTATTGTTGATGTAAAGATGGATTATAAAACTCAGAAAACAACTAGGCAAAATAGAAAGACCCTCCCAAAGTCCTTTTCTAAAATGGTGGAGGAAATGAATTTAAAAGATGTATGGAGAGAAAGGAATCAGCAGAGTAGACAATATACCTTTTACTCAAGTAGACATTTATCCTGGTCTAGAATAGATATGATATGGATGACAACAGAAATGAGCTTCACTGGGACTTCCGGTGGCACCTTAGGTGTTGAAGGCAGTCCTTTGGATCACCAACCCCGTGATCATGTTAAAAACTGTCTAGACAGCTTCCAGTTTGGCACCGTAGACAGTGGTGGGATTCAGCCAGTTCGCACCACTTCGGGAGAACCAGTTGTTAATTTTCGGAGCAGTTTGGCAAACTGGTTGTTGGAAGAAATCATTAGGGCAGAGAACCAGTTGCTAAATTATTTGAATCTCACCACTGACCGCAGATGATGGCGGTGATCTTTACGATCGCCAACCTCTGGATTATGTGGAATCGCTAGGACAGCTTAAATCTGGAAGAAGAAGAGAAGGTGGGCTGCAGGGTAGAGGTAGAACTTCCCTAAAACCCCTGAGAAAAATGGTGTTTGAAGGGTTAAGTTCCCTCCAGCAACCCAAAGTGCTCCAGATCCGAGGATTTTTCTGCTTTGGCAGATTCAATCACCACGACCAAATTCCGAGATCTATTTTGGACAATAAAGGATTATACCGGACAGAACAAAAGTGGGAGAACTTTATGCAAGTAGCTAAGCCAATTCCCCGTTACTTTGTATCAAGCTTGAAAATAGCAAGAAAATGGTGGTGAGTTGTTAACAAGCTAACGAGTGGAAAGCAAAAGTGACAGAACTTTTACTGCTTGCCGTCTGCCGCTGGTAAATTGCATGTTGTTTGCTACTTTTACTCCTTGCTGTCTGCTGATAGAATCTATGGGAGATTTTTAAATATTGTTATAAAAGACTGTGTTTTTAGGAGGTTAAGAAGATTTAAAGTGAATATTAAGTTGGAAAATAAATAAATAAATAAATAATTTTATAGAAGATGGCAGCCAAACAATTAAAGTTTACTTTAACAAAGAGCTCTGGAATTTCTTCAGCTGGCACCTCTCCAGCCCATACAGCAGATACTAAAACATTGAATTTGGAAGAGTTACAGGAGAATTTGAAGGATTTTATACAAGAAAAACTTAAAGTAATAACTGATGAGATGTCTGAAATGAAAGAGCAGATGTTAGAAACTCAAGTGGGAAATAAAGAAGTTAAAGAAGGATTTGTGATTGCAGTAGAAAGTTTGGCAACAAATGTGATTTTATTAGAAGAGGAAGTTGAAGAAATCAAGCAATTTAATTCAAAATTAGAAAATAAAATGGATGAATTTCAAAGTAAAATGGAAAAAACAGATGATGAAATAGTTTTGATACAATATAGGAATATGGAATTTGCTTTAAGAATCCGCGGCTTAAAGGAAAATAAACTAGAGAACTTAAGGGAAATTTTTTCTGAAGCATTTGCTGAGATATTAGCAGCCCGTCCAGCAGATGTGGCTTATCAAATTGACAAAATATATCGTGTGAATTCTTGGATAGCAAGGCAAAAAAAGTTGCCAAGGGATGTTGTTATTTATTTTACAAATAGAACAGTGAGAAATCAGATTCTGCAAGCTTCATATAAGGGAGAGAAGATTCAGGTTGCTGGTCAAGATATCTTAATATTAAAGGAAATTCCACCAAAAATGTTAAGGGCTAGGAAAGAATTTGCCTTCCTGGTGAATGAACTTAAAAAACGTCAGATTGAATATAGATGGGATATTCCAACTGGTATAATAGAATATTATGCAGGGAAAGCACATCGTCTCAATACAGTTGGAAAAGCAAAATAATTTTATGTTGAGGCATTGGAAGCTTGAAGAAGTGAGGGTGAAGTGAAGGAAAGAGAAGTGAAGCAGGTACAAGAACACATTGTGATGGAAGAAGATTTATTACAAGTGTTGGAAATACCTACGACGGGTTTAGATCCAAAGGAACAAAGGCTGACAAGAGCTGCTGCTAAACGCAAGGAACAAGATGTAAAGGCACAACAATTGGCAACTACTACAACGGAAACAGTGGGAGGAGCAAGGCCTAAAGAAAAATGTGATCTGCAGCTGGTGTTCCAAAAGTTTCCTTTTGCTGATAATGGCAATTAAACTATTATCTTGGAATGTTAATGGTTTGGGGGGCGTGGCCATGACCGTGGTGGGGTAAGGACCTTTCCTTCACTTCACAGGGCTTAATAATGAAGATTTATGAGGATTAATGCTGTTTGGAATGCACCGTTATGGATGAAAGTTAATAAATCATGAAGTGGAAGTGTTAATAGCCCAGCAGACTGAATTTAAAACTGGTAGGTCATCTGAAACTGCTTGAATTAAGGAGTTTTTACTGCGTGGGATGACCGAACTGGCAGAAATGATGAGTTTGGAATAAACTGCTGTCTTTTGCTTTCCTTATTATAATTATCGTGTTCTGTGTTAAATGCTGAGGCTAAGGAATATCAAAGACTGAATTTGCTAATGAGAAGAATTTTAATTGAAGAGATCGATCTTTTGTGCTGGACTGACTGGACCTTGGAGCTTGTTTGGAGGTTCTAGCAACCTGAAGAAGATTTTATTAGGTGGATAATTTTTTTATTATTATTTTCTTTTGAGAGGAAATTAATAGCTTGTTTATATTACAGAAAACAAAAAAAGGACTTTGTTTTGAAGTTCAAGCTGGTTTTTTTTTTCTTCTCTGCCGACGTGGAGAAAAAATGGCGCTGATTAAGCTGTGAGGTAATTGTGTTTCTTTGTGGAGTGAATATGACTCATAAGTTACTGATAAGCTACTAACGAGTGCAAATAAGCCGTTTCGCTTCAATTAAAAGATTGTCGTCCCTTGATCTTCATCAAGACCCTCTGTAAAATTGCTTTGACTGCTGTCCTTTGATCTTCACTAAGACTCTTTGAAAAATAGGAATCCCAGTTTGAGAAATTTTTTGGTTTTTTTTTTTTTCTTCAAAATGACTCAACAACTTTTAGAAACGCAGCAAATTGCTGCAGCTTTAAATAAAATTGGGGAAAAAATAGCAGGACTATCAGAGCGTATAGATAATTTGACATTTAAACTGACATCCGAAGTGCAAAATTTAAAGCAAGATATGAATGATAACTTTGCTAAACAAAAAGAGGAAATGATAATGATTAAAGATGAAATGGAGCAGCTGCATGTGCATGAGGCAAAAGTAGATCGGCAAATTGGTAAAATATTTTATAAAAATGAGCAGCAAGATAAGAGAATTTGTCTTTTGGAAGAAGAGATGAGGAAATATAATTTTGTTATTAGAGGAATCTCGGAAGAAAGGGAGGATAAATTGAAACAGCGGGTTTTGAAATGGATTAATGATTTGGATACGCAACTTACGTTCACATTAGCAGACCTGGCAAGTGTTTTAGAATTGGATATAGAAGGCAAAATGGTTCTAACAGGAATGTGCTTGTCAGGTTCGCAAATCTTGGTGATAAGTTGAAAGTTATGGCCAAGTTAAGAGAGTTGGGAGATGCTTTGAAGTTTGAAGGGAAGACTATTCAAGTCTTCCCGGATATATCAAGAGAAGAAAGGGCATGGAGATTTTTTTTAAAACCAATTACAAAAGTTTTGAGAGATAATGGAATTAAATACAATTGGAGGCCACCACAACAATTGAAATTTTTTTATAAAGGAAGGATGCGTACAATCACCCCAGATATAGATGCATTATTATATTTACGGGAGCTTGGACTGATTGAGATGGAGGATTTAATGGAGATAAAAGATCAAATGCTTCAGATGGGTGGAACATACGTGGAACATCAATCTCAGAAGAAGAAAAAGGGGCTATTGGAGGGCAAGACTCCAAAGGGTTAAAGAGGAAAGAAATATCACCTGTGTTGGTTGAACAGAAGAAGAGTCGTGAGGATACAGTAGGAGAAGAAGCAGATAAGAGTCTTGGAAAATATGAAGCTGAATGCGGTTATCGCTATCTTTTTTGAGTGATGAATTCAAATAGACAGCCGAAAGAAGTGCCCCGGGCATTGGCACGTCCCCTCTCCCCCATTCTCTTTATAGAGGCGAATCCGATGAGGATGTGGGGGAAGAAGATTGTTTGTATTTTATTGTTTTTTTTTTTTTTTTTTTTCTGTTTGCTTATTGTTGTTTATATGGTAGTTTAATGTCGGGTGGTGGGGGGCACAGAAAGGAAGATGCGGGGATAGGATTAAAAAATTTATATTTTAAATGGGAGTTATAAAAATAATGTCATGGAATGTGAAGGGTACAGGGAATCAGATTAAAAGAAGAAGATTGGAGCTTAAGATTAAAAGGAATTTACCAGGAATTTTATTTTTACAAGAAACCCATCAGAAATCTGAAGATTCAAATAGAATGTATATAAAAGGTATGCAAATATATGAAAAAGCATTTGGAACTTCAAAAGCTAGAGGAGTTGCAATACTGATATCAGATAGGGTGTACTTTGAAAAACATAAGGTAATTTTGGATGAAGATGGAAGATATGTAATAATTGTTGGAAATCTTAATGAGGAAAAAGTGACACTTGTTAATTTATATTTACCGAATGAAAAACAAAGAGAATTTCTTGAAAAAATAACAAAAATTTTGGAGAATGAAAGTGTAGGGAAAGTAATTGTGGCTGGGGATTTTAATTTAATCAGAGATAAAATAGACAGTACTAATCCCACCCGCTGTGGAGGAGCAAATAAACTGGGGATTTTAAATATGTGGATGCTTCGAAACGGCGTGGTTGATGTGTGGAGAGAGGTTAAAGGTATTGAGAGAGTATACACTTTTTTCTCTAAGATATATAATACATATTCTAGAATTGATTATATTTTTCTTTCTAAAGATTTGTTGAACAATGTGGATAAGGTAGATGTGGGAATTTTTAAAGATTCTGATCATGCAGAAGTTATGGTGGACTTAGATTTTAATTTTGAGAAAAAAAGAAGCTATTGGAGGACGAGAAATTGTATAAAAATGAAAAGGATAAAAAATGGATACTTAAAAAATTGGAGGAAAGTTGGAGATTAAATGATAATGGGGAGGTTAAATTTGAAATTGTTTGGGATGTGATGAAAGCGGTGTTTAGAGGGGAGAGTTCAAATTATCAAGTAGGATACCTGTACCTCGAGAACGTGGATTTTGGCAATCATGAGGATATATCCGAAGACCCAAATCTTCCTTTTATGTATAGCACAAGGGTGTAATAATGTATTTTCTTTTTGTTTGTTTGTTGCAAAAAAAGTAATAAAAAAATTAAAAAAAAAAAAAAAAAGGAATGTTAATGGTTTGAATTCACCACAGAAGAGAAGGAAAGTATTTCATTATCTGAAACAATTTAAAAATGACATTATCTGTTTACAAGAAACACATATTAGATCTTTAGACCAGAAATATTTGATAAATTCAAAACTGGGAGTACATTTTGTTGCCTCCGCTTTGGAAAAAAAGAATGGTTTAGTCAAATATATAAAGAAGGATATATCAGCAAAATTAATTGAGGTGGATAAGCAAGGAAGATATATTGCTATTGAACTTTTGTTAGAGGGAAAGAAGACATTATTAATAGGAGTTTATGCTCCGAATCAACAACAAGAAATTTTTTTCAAGTTTTTACATAAAAGAATAGCATTTTGGGATTATAAATCATATATATTGATTGGAATGGTGTGTTGGATACTTGAAAAGACAAAAAAAGTTTAAGGAAGATTTCAAGCCGGGCAAAATTACCAAAGGTTTTTTTTGAAATGATGGAGGACTTGGAATTAAGAGATATTTGGAGAGAACATAATACAGAAGAGAGGGATTTTACCTTCTTTTCTGATAGGCATCAATCATTTTCGAGGATTGATTTTATTTTGATTTCTAATGATTTGTATTCTAGAGTGAAGAAGATGAAGATTTATTCAAGAACTCTATCTGATCATAGTCCGGTTTGGATTGAATTTGATCAGGAAAAGGAGGCTAGGAGATCATGGAGGTTGAATGAGAATTTGTGTAAATATGAACAAAATATAAATGAATGTAAAAAGCAAATGAAAGAATTTTTTTTATTATGAATATGAAAAAAGAGACATCTATAGAGATGATTTGGGACGCTAGTAAAGCTTATATGAGAGGAACTCTTATACAAATTAATATTAAATATAGAAATAGTTTGCAGAAAAAGAAAAAGGAATTGGAAGAGGAAATTAAAAAGAAAGAACAGTTATTGATAAATAGCCCAGGAAATAGTAAAATAAAAGAATCAATAAATATATTAAGAGGTCAGTTTAAAATGTTGATGGCAGATCAAGTAGTAATTAATTTACAATAATAATGCTAACAAGCCAGGAAGATGGCTTGCCTATTTAATAAGGAAAAAACAGAAATCATGAACGATTGATAAAATAGAATATAGGGGCAAAGAAGTGTATCAAAAGAATTTGATTAAAAAAGCGTTTTTAGAGTATTATACAAAGTTATATACTGGGGTTATGAATGATGATACAGAAATAGAAAGATATTTACAACAACAAGATATTTGTGAGCTTACAGAAAATCAAAGGGAAGAATTGAATCAATTAATTACTTCAGAGGAAATTATGTTAGCAATTAAGCAGCTTAATGTGGTACAGCAACAGGTACAGATGGTTTAACAGCTGTTTATTATAAAAAATTACAAAATGAGATGGTTGAACCACTTAAAGAGCTATTTAATAAAATTCAAATGGGAGGGGATGTTCCCCCTTCATGGAGGACAGCTTTTATTTCGTTAATATCGAAGGAAGATCAAGATGGTATTAAAGCAGAGAATTATAGACCAATATCACTTTTAAACATTGATTACAAGATATTTGCCAAGATACTTGCAAATAGATTAATGCCAGTGATGAATCAAATAATTCATAATTATCAATCAGGATTTATTAAGGGTAGGCAGATGAGATATAATGTGAGGCAAATTGTAAATTTACTTGAATATTTGGAACGAAACAACCAAATCTCAGCGGTACTCTTTTTTCTGGACGCTGAAAAAGCTTTTAATAGATTGGATTGGCAGTTTTTGTTTAAAGTAATAGAAAAAATGCAATTTGGGGATTATTTTATCCATGCAATTAAAGCAATATATCAGAAGCAAACAGCACAAATAATAGTAAATGGTGGGTTAACAGAAACTTTTAAAATTGTGAAAGGGACGAGACAGGGATGCCCCTTGTCTCCACTACTTTTTATTTTAACTTTAGAAATTCTTTTGAATAAAATACGTGGTTCAGATCGAATAAAGGGAATTAGAATTAAACATCAAGATTATAGATTAAGAGCCTTTGCAGATGACTTGGCTGTTACTGTATCTCAATCAATATGTTCAGCTACTGGTTTAAAAGAAATAATTGATCAGTATGGTAAAGATGGATTTAAGGTGAATCAGCAAAAGACAAAGATGATAACTAAAAATATGAATATACAACAAAAAGAAGAGTTAGAAAGATCTATGGGTTTTGAAATAGTTAAAAAGGTTATATATTTAGGAATATATATTACAGCTTCAAATGTAAAATTATACAAAAATAATTATGAGCAGTGGTGAAATGCTACCGGATCGGACCAGATCGGGCGAGTAGGTAGTGGAGATTGGTTCTGGTTCGCCAATCCGGTAGCAATCACTGGCTGGCCACGCCCCCAAACCAGTCCGCGACCCGCAATCCAGCCTTCGCAAGCTGGACACCGGGACACCAGGAAGGCAGCTCGCCACCAGCTCGCCCTTAGGTCAGGGGCCGGGGCCCATTCCTCAAGGCTCCAGAGCTGCCGCCTGCCCAAACTGGGTCAGGGAATGCACCATTCCCCGACTCTGGCCTTTCCCTGCAGCAGCCGCCCATTCTTCCTTCATCCACTTGCTGCCTGCTCGGCGCCTGTTCCCCCTTCGCTTTTGGTCAGGGCCCAGGGATACCCCCCCTCTGGAGCCACCCCCTGCTCACTGCCTGCCGCAACCGGGTCGGGGAATGTACCATTCTCGACCAGCCTGTCCCAAGCGCCTGCTCTTCCTTCACCATGTGTATATTACTTAGCGTGCTCAGGAAGGCAACATCAGATTACTGGAGTCCCTCTACTTGAATATGCCATTACCATTGCTGCTTGTTCCATGCACCAACTGCGCAAGCGCACACCATTTATTTCATTTATTTATCAGCAGCAGGTTGGGTGTAAATTCCCGGAGCGATAGAACGCGGCATATATTCAGGAGAGCAACTCCAGCAACTTTTGACGCTTCCTGCAGCCAGCTGGAAGAAAGTAAGTAAATGCCACGTGGCGAAGGAAGAGCGGGCGGTGGCTCCAGGACAAGGCTGGTGTTGGGGAATGGTGCATGGTTGAGGAAGTGGCAAGCAGGGGGCAACTCCGGGGCCTCAGGGAATGGGGCGTCCCTGAGCCCTGACCAAAGGCAAAGGGCGAGCAGGTGGCGAGCGGGCGGTGAGTGGGCGGCAGCTCTGGAGAAAGGCCGGAGTTGTGGAATGGTACATTCCCCAACCCCGTTGAGGCAGGTGGTGGCTCCGGGCCCTAGGTGAAGGGAGAACAGGTGATGAGGGAAAGGAAAAAGGCAGAATAGAAATTAATTTTTTTCCCTACTGGGTTCTGTGGGCATGGCTTGGGGGGGGGGGTTGTGACTGAGTGGGCATGGCTGTGAGTGACATTGAGTTGGCCATGCCCACTCAGTCACAGGACACACTCACCCACCAAGCCACACCCACAGAATAGGTAGCAAAAATTTTTAGATTTCACCCCTGATTATGATGTATTGTGGCAGAAGGTATGGAAAGAAATGGAGAATTGGAAGAAGTTACAACTATCCTTGCTGGAAAGAATAGCAGCTATAAAAATGAATGTTTTGCCCAGGTTTCTATTTTTGTTTCAAATGATACTGGTACTTAAGAACGATATCAAATTACAGGAATGGCAAAAGGGGGTTAATAATTTTGTATGGATGGGCAAAAAACCAAGAATAAACTTAAAAATAATGCAGGACACAAGGGAAAGGGGTGTGTGTCTTAAAATGCCTAATTTACTAAACTATTTACTAAATCTGCACTACTATTAATCTCCTCATCGTTCCCATCACCAATCTCTTTCCACTTATGACTGTATGTCTGTAACTTTGTTGCTGGCAATCCTTATGATTTATATTGATATATTGACCATCATTTGTGTTGTAAATGTTGTACCTTGATGAACATATCTTTTCTTTTATGTACACTGAGAACATATGCACCAAGACAAAGTCAATCACACTTGGCCAATAAAAAAATTCTATTCTATAAAAAAATTCTATTTAAAATTGTATTATGAAGCAGTTGTCTTATCATTAATTACTCCCGATGGTCTCCCATCATAATTTCTATGGGTTCCGTAATGAAGTGGGTGGGGCCTCCCCCTGCCACAGAGCCATCCAACTGGCAAAAAGCTATAGGCCGACTCAAGGTTTTTAGTTTTGGTTTCATTTTCTCAACTACTTTCGGGCTGATGGTGCTCCTGGTACACCCGGTGTCTAGGAGCGCTAACATTTTTATTAAGGAAGACATGAGTGAATTGTCAATTTAACTCACCAAAAGGTCTTCATCAGAATCGGACATGGTTTCACTGTCATCGGACTCAGTCGGAGTCCCACACTCCTCCTCGATGGGAGTGGCCTTCTTGGTGACACCCACTCCCGCCTTTGCAGGCTCTAACCTGTGCTGCCTGTGACCAATATTCTTCCCCCAGTCCATCATATGGTTATTCACTAACACCAGGAACAGTCCTAGCTCCTTGACATCTATGAATTTAGATAGAATTTTAGGCTTTTTTTGATATTGGCCAGAATGGCATGTATACTCATCTGCCTTGGGAAGGGATCTCTGGTTCTGGTTGTTAAAATCTCTACGCATTGGGAATCTAGTTGCTCCTGGCAATTCCTTCATTCTTCTCCTTTAGAATAGATTCATATCTTTAGATATTTGTTATTTCATATGATGATCATCAACTGGAGCCTGTCTTTGATTTCCTGCTCTTGAATAAAGGCCTTTTTCTCCTTTTAGTCACTCCAGAGGGAAGCTTTTCAGGATCTGGATGCCACATTTTTCTTCCAGCTGCAATTGTTCCACTGGGCTCTGCAATCCTCCAGTTCATTAAAATAACAGAAGAAATATGGTGGCTCCTCCAGTTCAGAAGCTGGCTTATTAAAGTTTTCATTTGAATGGTATTTAGGTTTAAATCTGGTTGGTTGACATGGTGAGATCCAACTTAATGTCAGGCTGTCTGATTATATTTAGGAAAGAATACACCTTGACTTCATTTGAAAATAAAGAAAAGTACTTTTACTAAATACATGGACAACAGCAGTGTAAAGTTGGATCTGAGACAAAATATGGTTAACATATATTTGTTAGTCCTTACAAAAGGTCAGGCAGGCCTGGTCCAATGCCAGCTCATTCTGTGTGGTAATCTTCTTCTGAAGGTCTGGCAGTTTATTATCTCAGGAATGCAGGGTTCATTGGAAGCCTGCAGGTCTGGCGTTATATGATTCAAACATTTGCTGCCCCTTCCTTTTGTCAGACAACACTCTTAAAGGGCCCTCTTCTGTTAATCTGAATAGGATAGTATACATCTTAGGTTCATGGCTATTTTACATTAACATACTGACACTGCAATCTAACTACTGAATACAAATTGCACACATATAACACAAATAGAGTGAACCTTGGAGTGGAGACTGACATTGGATTAATTTAACTGAGGAAAGAGTTTTGAATATAGAAGGTTATGGTTTGTTATACAGGTGGCATGCCTATTTATTATATGATAAGAAAGCTGACAAGATATTTAAAAATAATATAATTAGAAATGCATTATTGAGGGTCTGGAGGAAATATCAATATAAATTAGATGGAAAGATTCCAATATGGGCAATCCCGAGACACATGACAGAAAATATAAATATATATCAAAAGATGGAGGTGGTTACTTATAAAGAACTTCTTTGTATTGAAAAGGGGGAATTACAATTAAAATCCAGAGAAAAGATGGGGGAAGAAGGGAAAAATTATACATGGTTTAAATATGGACAATTACAAGTAAGATGGAAATTAGATCAAAAAATAGGTATTAGGCAAACTGAGGATAATTTGTTAAAACAAATGAGAGATCAAGGTCAACAACATATTAAGAGGTTGTATAATGTATTAGTAGAAATAGACTCAGAGACTGAATTGGTTAAGGATTGTATGATTAAGTAGGCACAAAATTTTCAGCAACCAATAATGTTGGAAACTTGGAAAGAATTTGGGTGAGGAATGTTAAATTTACACAAGCGCAAAATATGAGAGAAAAATTTTATAAGATGTTTTATAGATGGCACTGAGGCCCCAAAAAGTTGTCATGTATGTATCCTAATGTACAGGCTAAATGTTGGAGATGTGATTGTGAAGACGAGCTGAGGAGGTTAATGGTTATCTATACGATAAAATCGTTCAGCTTCGTGATAGCTTGGACCAAGATTGCGATGATCCAACCGAGATGGCGGAGACACATCTTGTTGAGGTTATTTGGGATGAGTTTGATTCTGTGGCTCTCGAGGACGTGGACAGGTTGCTGGGGAGGTTGCATGCAACTACATGTTTACTGGACCCGTGTTCTTCCTGGTTGGTGCTGGCTGCTCAGGAAGTGACACGAGGCTGGCTCCAGGAGATTATAAATGCTTCTTTGGTTGAAGGGGTTTTCCCCGCCGCCTTGAAAGAGGCGGTGGTGAGACCTCTCCTGAAGAAGCCTTCCCTGGATCCAGCTATTTTGGGAAACTACCGTCCAGTCTCCAACCTTCGCTTTGTGGTGAAGGTTGTAGAGAGTGTGGTTGCGTGGCAGCTCCCCCGGCACCTGGAGGAAGCTGTCTATCTAGACCCTTTCCAGTCCGGCTTCCGACCCGGTTACAGCACGGAGACGGCTTTGGTCGTGTTGGTGGATGACCTTTGGAGGGCCAGGGACAGGGGTTGTTCCTCTGCCTTGGTCCTATTAGATCTCTCAGCAGCTTTTGATACCATCAACCATGGTATCATGCTGCGCCGGTTGGAGGGAGTGGGAGTGGGAGGCACCGTTTATCGGTGGTTCTTCTCCTATCTCTCTGACCAGTCGCAGACGGTGTTGACAGGGGGGGCAGAGGTCGTCCGCGAGGCGCCTCACTTGTGGGGTACCTCAGGGGTCGATTCTCTCGCCTACCCTGTTCAACATCTATATGAAGCCGCTGGGTGAGGTCATCAGTGGTTTCGGGGTGAGTTATCATCTGTACGCTGATGATACTCAGCTGTACTTTTCCACCCCGGACCACCCCAACGGCGGTCAAGTGCTGTCCCGGTGCCTGGAAGCTGTACGGGTCTGGATGGGGAGAAACAGACTCAAGCTCAATCCCTCCAAGACGGAGTGGCTGTGGATGCCGGCACCCCGGTACAGTCAGCTGCATCTGCAGCTGACTGTTGGGTGCGAGTTAGTGGCCTCAAAGGAAGTGGTTCGCAACTTGGGTGTCCTCCTGGGTGGACGGCTGTCCTTTGATGAACATCAGGAGGGCCTTTTACCAAGTTCACTTGGTCCGCCAGTTGCGTCCCTTCCTTGACCGGGATGCCTTATGCATGATCACTCACGCTCTGGTCACGTCTCGGTTGGATTACTGCAATGCTCTCTACATGGGGCTGCCCTTGAGGTGCACCTGGAGGCTGCAGTTAGTCCAGAATGCAGCTGCGCGAGTAGTAACGGGAGCCGCGTGTGGCTCCCATGTAACACCACTGCTCCGTAGTCTGCACTGGCTTCCTGTGGTCTTTCGGGTGCGCTTCAAGATTTTAGTTACCACCTTTAAAGCGCTCCATGGCTTAGGACCTGGGTACTTACGAGACCGCCTGCTGTTACCCTATGCCTCCCACCGACCCGTACGCTCTCACAGAGAGGGTCTCCTCAGGGCACCATCCGCCAAACAATGTCGGCTGGCGGCCCCCAGGAGTAGGGCCTTCTCTGTGGGAGCATCGATGCTCTGGAATGAACTCCCCCCTGGCCTACGTCAAGTGCCTGACCTTCGGACCTTCCGTCGTGAGCTAAAAACATACTTATTTATTCAAGCGGGACTGGCATAATAGTTTGATTTTAAATTGGGGTTTTATTAATATTTTAAATATTTTAAATTTTAATTTTAATTATCAGCTGTTTTCGTAATTTTGCTATATTTTAATTCGTTTTTAACTGTACATATTCTGTATTTTATTTTTGGCTGTACACCACCCTGAGTCCTTCGGGAGAAGGGTGGTATAAAAATTTAATAAATAAATAAAATAAATAAAATAAATATTACCATATATGGTGGACTTGTAAAAAAATTAAAACATTTTGGATTAAAGTATGGTGGATTATGCAGAATGTTTTGAAAAAGAAGATTAAGTTTACTCCACAGTTTTTTCTACTAGGAATAATTATGGATTGTACAGCTATAGAGACTAAATTGATTTTGAACTTAATAACAGCCGCAAGACTTTTGATTGCTCAATATTGGAAGAAAGAAGAATGACCTACAATTGAAGAATGGACACTCAAAGTATCAAATCTGGTAGAAATGGCAAAAATTTCTGCTTATTTGAAAGAGTATACACAAGAAAAATATATTTTAGAATGGAAAATGTGGATTGATGATATTCAAAATAAGTATCAGATAAAAAAATATCGAATAGCATATGAGTAAATTTAGGAAATATTTTGTATTAGATATATTTCTGAAGGAGAGGGGAATTGAGAGTGTGATTATGTGTGGAGTGACTAGAGATTATAATTTAAGATTTATTTTGGATTATGATTGTTAGTTTTGATACCCCACATTTTGTTCTGGGAAGTCAGGGGGACGGAAGGGAGGGGAATTGGGGGAGTTGAGGGTAGAGGATGGAGTGATGGTTAATGTACAGGGATTATTGAAGATGTATAAATATAATTAATGTAGGGTCGGGTCTGCCCAGCTACCATTTTAGAATGGTGGGGAGGGAGAAAGGAGGAGAGAGTAGGAGGTAGGAAAGAGGAGAAGAGGAAGAAAGAGGGGTAGAAGAGGGAGAAGGAAGGTGTAGGGCAGAGGGAGGAAAGGATGTAGATAAGAGAAGGGGAGGAAGGTCTGGAAAGTAGAAGAAGGTAGAAGAGGAAAGAGAGTTAAAAGGAGGGGGTGGTGACTAGGCAAGCCCGACTAATTGTATATGACTGTACATTGGAGGAGTTGTTGGATATGAATGTAAAAGTTAAACTTTTTTATATAAAAAAATGCTGTCTAGACAGCGCAAATCAGCTGTCTGGCAGCTGGAAAACCTCTCCCTCAGGAGAAGATGGAAAGGCGAGCAGTTGGGTGTAGGTAGAGCTCCCCGAAAGCCGCAAGAATAATTTTAAGGGCTTGAAGGGTGAGAGCACCCTAGAAAACCTGACAGAGCTCCCGATCTGGGATGTTTCTGCTTTTAAGCAAAACAAAACACCGCAACCATCTCTGCAACCAACATTAAATTTTAATTAGATTCCAAAGCAGACAGAGCAAAGATAGGAGTGCTGATAATTGCAAGTACTAAACCTTAACTCTGTATCTATACTGTTTCCTTCTGAAACAACTCAAAAAGAGCAAAGGAAATGGCGCCTGTGTTTTAAGAGGGCGTGAAAATGAAAGTAAAGAAAGTTTTGTTAATGTCATTAGCGCCCTTAGTGCTGTTTTTGGATTTTATACTAAAGTGAAGAGACTTAAAAGTGAAAAGCGAAAAGATTATAGAATCAATTTATCTAACTTAACTATGGTGTTCACGAAAAGATTTAAGGAGGACTGGACTTACTAAATTTATTGTTGCAAAGAATAAATTTAAAATGAAATAAGAAATGGCCTCCAAGCAAATAAAGCTTGTTGTTTCAAAGAGTGCTGGAGATTCACCAGCTCAAGCACACAAGTTACAACTCCTGGCTGAATCACAAGTACTGAATTTAGAAGCTCTATAAGAATCTTTGAAGGAATCGTTAAAGGAAGCCTTAAAGTTGCAAACTTCAGTTATGGAGGAAAAATTCAGAGAACTTGCAGAGGAGATTTCAGAAATTAAAGATATTGTTGAGGCTCGGAACAAAGATATAAGAGAAGATATATTGCTAGCATTCCAAGGTTTGGCAAAAAATATGATCCAACTGGATGAAAGGGTGGAGGAAATTAATTAATCTAATTTGAATTTGGAAAATAAAATGAAAGAATTCAGACCAAGGTGGAGAGGGCAGATTAATTAGTCTAGAAATTAATAAATAAATAAATGAAGAAGTGGTCATGTTACAATATAGATTGATGGTATTTGCCCTGAGAGTGAGAGGATTGAAGGAAAATAATCGAGATAATTTAAAAGAGATGTTTGTAGAGGCCTTTGCACAAAGGATGGGAGAACAACCAGCAATTTAACTCAAATTGACAAAAATTATCGTGTTAACTTCTGGGTTGCCAGGCAGAGACAATTGTCAAGAGATGTTGTGATTTATTTTACAACCAGGAGGATCAGAAATGATATTTTACGAGCATCCTATAAAAATAAAACTCAAATAGCAGGACAAGAGGTATTAGTGTTTAAAGAAATTCCTCCCAATATGTTAAGAAACAGAAAAGAGTTTGCTTTTTTGGTGGATGAGCTTAGAAATCGACAGATACAGTTTAGATGGGATGTTCCAGCTGGACTGAGCTAGCTGAAGGGCCTCTGGTGGCTCAGCAGACTAAGTCTGTCTGTAATTAACACAGCTGCTTGCAATTACTGCAAGTTCAAGTCCCACCAGGCCCAAGGTTGACTCAGCCTTCCATCCTTTATAAGGTAGGTAAAATGAGGACCCAGATTGTTGGGGGCAATAAAAGTTGACTTTGTATATAATATACAAATGGATGAAGTCTATTGCTTAACACAATGTAAGCCGCCCTGAGTCTTCGGAGAAGGGCGGGATATAAATTCAAATTAAAAAAATACTATACAGGAGAAAGTCATCGTTTTAACACAGTTTGGAAGGCAAGAGATTTTTACACCAATATATTAAAGGCTGGAAGTCCACCATCGCCAGAAGCCAGGAGGAGATGGGAAGATGAGATGGCAAGAAAGCGGGAGAAGGAAGGAAAACATACACAAGCTCAAGCTGGAGCTGTAATTACTGAGAAGATCTATCGAAACTTCTGGATATCTCCCAAATCCTAGAACCACTGGAAAAAACAGAGGATGTAAGGGAGCAAAGACTGACCCGAACAGCCATTAAACGTAAAGAACAAGAAGCAAAGATGCAACAATCTCAAGCGACAATTCAAGAAATTACTAAAACAGAAGCTGGGGGGGCGGGGATAGGCCAAAGAGGAAGATCCAGGAAAATCTTCAGATGATGCTCCAAAAGCTTCAAGGTGCCGAGAAAGGCAATTGGATTTTTAACTTGGAATGTTGACGACTTAAATTCACCACAAAAGAGAACGAAGATATTTCACTATCTGAAACAATTTAAAAACGATGTAATTTGTTTGCAGGAAACACATATTAGAATATCAGATCAAAACTATCTGATAAATTCAAGAATAGGTACACACTTTGTTGCATCAGCCCCAGAGAAGAAGAATGGTATAGTTATATACCTAAAGAAAGAATTAACAGCTAAACTAATTGAGGCGGATGTTCAAGGAAGATATATTGCAATTGAGCTTCTAATAAAAGGGAAGAAAATACTTCTAATTGGAGTATATGCACCTAATCAACAGTAAGAAAATTTTTTTAGACTTTTGCATACTAAAGTAATACAGTGGAATTATAACTCGCTTATATTAATGGGTGACTGGAATGGAGTATTGGATACTCAAAAAGACAAAAAAGGCCTTTCTCAAAATATTCCAAGTCATGTGAAATTGCCTAAAGCTTTTTTTTTTGATATAATGGAAGATCTGGAGTTGAAAGACATTTGGCAAGAATGGAATCCTGAAGAAAAAGATTTTACTTTTTTCTCTGATAGACACCAATCTTTTTCTAGGATTGATTTTATGTTAATTACTAACGATTTTCTTTCTAGGGTAAAGAAGACGAAGATATGCTCTAGAACCCTGTCTGATCATATGGGTGGAATTTGACCAGGAAAAGGGAGCTAGGAGATCTTGGAAGCTAAATGAAAATCTGTTTAGACATGAAGAAAATGTAAAAGAATATAAAAGACAAATGAAAGAATTATTTGCTATGAATATGTATAGGGATACATCTATGGATATGGTTTGGGATGCAAGTAAAGTATACATGGGCAGAATTTTAATACAGATGAATAATAAACATAAGCTTAGACAGCAGAAGAAGCGGATGGATCTAGAGGAGGAAATAAAAAAGAAAGAGCAACTACTCATACTAAGCCCAGGAGATAAGAAAATAAAAGAAACAATAAATATACTATGAGGGCAGTTTAATATGCTGATAGCAGACCAGGTAGCAACTAATTTACAATATGTCAAACTTAATACATTTTGCAATGCTAATAAACCAGGTAAGTGGTTAGCATATGCAATAAGAAAAAAACAGAAATCACGTATTATTGAAAAGATAGACTATAAAGGTAAAGTGGAATATCAACAGAATATGATTTAAAAAGCCTTTTTAGAATTTTATACAAAGTTATATGCTAGGGACCGAATCCAGGGTACAGATATAGATAGATATCTACAGGAAGAGAATATTTGTGAACTTACAGCAGAACGAAGAGAAGGATTGAATCAATTTATAACTTCTGAGGAAATTATTTTAGCAATTAAACAGTTAAAAGCAGGGTAAAGCCCCAGGAACAGATGGATTAACAGCTGTCTATTACAAAAATTTACAGTCTGAAATAGTGGAACTGCTTAAGGATTTATTTAACAAAATTCAATCTGGAGGAGATGTGCCTCCTTCCTGGAGAACAGCTTTCATTTCATTGATACCAAAGGAGGACCAAGACTGTGGTTAACCAGAAAATTATAGGCCAATATCACTTTTGAATACTGACTACAAGATTTTTGCTAATATACTAGCAAATACTAGCAAATAGATTAATGTTAGTTATGCAACAAACCATTCATAATGACCAAACAGGATTTATAAGAGGGAGATAAATGAGGCATAATGTAAGACAAATTGTAAACTTACTGGAATATTTGGAAGTCCCAGCAGCATTATTTTTCCTGGATGCTGAGAAGGCATTTGACCAATTGAATTGGCAATTTCTATTTAAAATAATAGAAAAGATGCAGTTTGGGGAATATTTTACACAAGCAATTAGAGCAATATACCAGAGGCAAACAGCACAAATAATAGTTAATGGTAGTTTAACAGAAGCTTTTAGAACTGAAAAAGGGACAAGGCAGGTCCTTTGTCTACTTATTATAAAAATTTACAAAATGAGATGATTGAACCACTAAAGGAGTTATTTAATAAATACAAATGGGAGGAGAAGTCCCTCCCTCATGGAGGACAGCTTTTATTTCATTAATACCTAAAGAAGATCGAGATGGTATTAAACCAGAGAATTATAGGCCAATATCACTTTTAAATACTGATTATAAGATATTTGCTAAGATATTAGCAAATAGATTGATGCCATTGATGACTCAAATAATACACAATGATCAAACAGGATTTATTAAGGGAAGGCAGATGAGAAATAATATGAGACAAATTGTAAATTTACTTGAATATTTGGAAAGAAACAGCCAGGTCTCAGCAGCACTCTTTTTTTTTTTGGATGCGGAAAAAGCTTTTGATAGATTTGATTGGCAGTTCTTATTTAAAGTAATAGAAAAAATGCAGTTTGGGGATTATTTTACTCAAGCAATTAAGGCTATATACCGAAAACAAACAGCACAAATAATAGTAAATGGTGGATTAACAGAATCTTTTAAGATTGAGAAAGGGACTAGACAAGGATGTCCTTTGTCACTGTTATTATTTATTTTAACTTTGGAAATATTATTGGGTAATATATATATAATATCAGATCGAATAACAGGAATTAGAATTAAAAATCAAGATTATAAATTAAGAGCATTTGCAGATGACCTGGTTGTTACTTTATCTCAACCAACACATTCAGCTATATATTTAAAGGAGACAATTGATCAGTATAGTAAGGTATCTGGGTTTAAAGTGAATCAACAGAAGACAAAAATGATAATTAAAAATATGAATATAAACTAAAAAGAAGAACTAGAAAGAATAACTGGATATGAAGTAGTAAAAAAGGTTAAATACTTAGGAGTATATTTTACAGCATCGAATGTGAAATTATATAAAAATAATTATGAAGTATTGTGGCGGAAAGTAATTAAAGAAATAGAGAATTGGAAGAAGTTACAATTATCACTGTTGGGAAGAGTGGCAGCTATAAAAACGAATGTTCTGCCTAGATTTTTATTTTTGTTTCAAATGATACCTATATTGAAGAAAGATGCATACTTACAGGAATGGCAAAAAGGGATTAGCAATTTTGTATGGAAGAGTAAAAACCCGAGAATAAAGTTAAAAATGATGCAAGATGTTAGGGAAAGAGGGGGTTTAAAATGCCTAATTTGAAATTGTATTATGAAGCAGTCACCTTATCTTTAATTTCTGATTGGATTAATTTAACTGAGGAAAGGGTTTTGAATATAGAAGGTTATGGTTTGTTATATGGTTGGCATACATATGTATTATATGATAAGAAAATTGATAAGACATTTAAGAATAATATGGTTAGAAGTGCTTTGTTGAGGGTTTGGAAAAAATATCAATATAAGTTAGATGGTAAGATACCAATATGGGCAATCCCCAGACATATGATAGAGAATATAAATATACTTCAAAAAGTGAAGGTTATTACCTATAAAGAGCTTTTGATAATGGAGAAGGGGGAATTACAATTAAAATCTAGGGAGAAATTGAGGGAAGAAGGGAGGGATTATATGTAGTTTCAGTATGGAGAACTGCAAACTAGATGGAAAATAGATCAGAAAATCGGTATTAGGCAAAGTGATGATAACTTAGTAAAACAAATAAAAGATCAAGGTCAACAGCATATAAAGAGATTATATAATGTATTGGTAGAAATTGATTCAGAAACAGAGTTGGTTAAAGATTGTATGGTAAGATGGGCACAAAATTTTCAACAACCTATAATGTTAGAAACATGGGAAAAATTTTGGGTGAGGAATGCTAAATTTACACAAGCACAAAATTTAAGAGAAAATTTTTATAAAATGTTTTATAGGTGGCATTTAGATTGAAAAAATTGTCGTGTATGTACCCAAATGTGAAAGCAAAATGTTGGAGATGTGATTGTGAGGATGTTACTTATTATCATATATGGTGGACCTGTAAAAAAGTTAAAGCTTTTTGGATTAAAATATGGTGGCTCATGCAGAACATCTTGAAAAAGAAGATTAAGTTTATTCCACAGTTCTTATTATTAGGAATAATTTCAGACTGTACAGTTATAGAGACTAAATTGATTTTGAACTTAATAACTGTTGCGAGACTATTGATTGCACAATATTGGAAGAAAGAAGACTTACCTACAATTAGAGAATGGATTCGTAATGTATCAAATTTAGCAGAAATGGCAAAAATTTCTGCCTACTTGAAAGACTATACACAAGAAAAATATATTTTGGAATGGAGAAAGTGGATCGATTATATTCAAAATAAGTATCAGATTAAAAAATACCAATTAGTTTTTGAGTGAAGTTAGGATTTGTTTTGTATTAGTAAATTTAAGAAAGAAGGGAATTGATAGTGTGAAGGTGTGAAATGACTGAGGATTATGTTTTATGTTATATTTTAGATTATGTTTGTTAGATATTATACCCTGTATTCTGTTCTGGGAAGTCTCGGGGGGGGGGGAATAATTGTAGAACTAAATAAGTTGGAATGTTAAAAAAAACATTTGACAACGTTAATTGGCATTTTATCTTCCTACAATTGAAGCAAATGGGCTTCGGTGAAAGATTTATTAAAGCAATAGAAACTATATACTATAAACAGACAGCTAAGATAATGATAAACGATGAATTGACGGATGCGATTCAAATTGGAAAAGGTACAAGACAAGGCTGCCCACTGTCACCGCTGCTGTTTGTGTTGACCTTGGAAGTATTGAACAGAAATATTAGAGAGGAAAGGGGAATAAAAGGCATGAAAATTCAGAAGGAAGAATACAAACGTCAAGCTTTTGCTGATGATTTGGTTTTTATTATTGAGGATCCTTTAGAATCTATAATTTGTTTGTTAGAAAGAATTGGTGAATATGGTAAAGTGGAAGGCTTGAAAATTAATAGAGACAAAATGAAAATTTTGACAAAAAATATGTTGATGACGCAAAAAAATGAGTTGGTAGAATATTTTGGGAGGCGGATTGCAAATAAAGTTAAATATTTGGGGATATATCTTACTCCAAGGTGTTGCACTTTAAAAGAAAATAACTATGGTAAACTCAAACAGCAGATTGTTGCAGATTTGATTAAGTGGGAACATCTACAATTGTCTTTGTTGGGAAGAATATCAACAATTAAGATGAATATATTACCTAGAATTCTGTGTTTGTTTCAGACTATATTTATTAAATTGACCAGAGGGTACGTTGAGGAGCTAAATAAAGCGGTGCTGAAGTATATTTGGCAAGGGAAAAAAGCAACGATAAAAATAAAATTATTACAAGATAAGAGAGTTAGAGGCGGTCTTGGGCTACACAATTGGGAACTATATTATCAAGCAGCGAATATGATGTGGATTAAAGAATGGACTACCCTAAAAAATAATAGAATATTAACTCTGGAAGGCCATGATTTGTTGTTGGGATGGCACGCCTTTTTATGGTATGGACAAGCTAAATCACAGGGCTATTTTAGAAGATATATAGTCAGAGAAACATTGTTATTAAATTGGGAAAAGATTAAGAAAAGTCACTTCTTAAAAATTCCAATATGGGTTTCACCCATTGAGGCATTCTCTTACTCAATAACATTTAAAAAGGAACATATCGTTAGATATAATGAGTTGTTGAATGAAAAGGGTGAGTTAAAATCCAAATTAGAATTAGAGGCAGAGGGTATAACAATGAATTGGTTTTCCTCCCTGCAAATACAATCAGATATGATAATAATGTTAAAACAGAAGGCTTTTATAATTACCTAATGAGTTTTGATGAGATTTTAACAGGCTCAGATGACAACCTGATAAAGAAACTGTATAGATACTTTCTAGAGGTGAAGTTAGAGGAAGGTTAAAGAGACAATGATTGCTTGGGGGAGGAATTTTGGTCATGGGATAGATCTAGATGACTGGCAGAAATTTTGGATGTATAATTATAAAATGACAATGTCGACAGCATTTAAAGAGAATTTGTATAAGATGTTTTACAGGTGGCATCTACCCCCGACAAGAATTGCTAGAATGTTTAAGGACAAATCTGAAAAATGTTGGAAATGTCATCAGATGCTTGGATCATATTACCACATGTGGTGGACATGCATTCAAGCTAAAAGATATTGGACTAAAATACACACATGGTTCGAAAAAATGATTAAAAAGCATATTGACTTTAAGCCAGAAATCTTTCTGTTGGGAATTATACCAGAGATATATACTAGAGATATAAAATATTTGATTGTGAATATTATTACAGCAGCTACGATTATATTTGCAAAAAATTGGAAAAATGAAGTTACCTTCCCAAGATGAAATAATTAAAAAAAATGTTGGAATGTGCAGAGATAAGTAAATTAACATTTGAAATTAGAGAACAAGAAGATAAACAATATTATATTATTCTATAATTGGTTAAATGGAAAGATATGTTAGGAAAAATGAGTATAAGATATATGTAATATAATATAATATAACAACAGAGTTGGAAAGGACCTTGGAGGCCTTCTAGTCCAACCCCCTGCCCAGGCAGGAAACCCTACACCATCTCAGTCAGATGGTTATCCAACATTTTCTTAAAAATTTCCAGTGTTGGAGCATTCACAACTTCTGCAGGCAAGTCGTTCCACTTATTAATTGTTCTAACTGTCAGGAAATTTCTTCTTAGTTCTAAGTTGCTTCATTCCTTGATCAGTTTCCACCCATTGCTTCTTGTTCTACCCTCAGGTGCTTTGGAGAACAGCCCAACTCCTTCTTCTTTGTGGCAACCCCTGAGATATTGGAATACTGCTATCATGTCTTCCCTAGTCCTTCTTTTCATTAAACTAGACGTACCCAGTTCCTGCAATCATTCTTCATATGTTTTAGCCTCCAGTCCCCTAATCATCTTTGTTGCTCTTCTCTGCACTCTTTCTAGAGTCTCAGCATCTTTTTTACATCGCGGCGACCAAAACTGAATGGAGTATTCTAAGTGTGGCCTTACCAAGGCATTATAAAGTGGCACTAACACTTCATGTGATCTTGATTCTATCCCTCTGTTTATGCAGCCCAGAACTGTGTTGGCTTTTTTAGCAGCTGCTGCACACTGCTGGCTCATATCTAAATGGTTATCCACTAGGACTCCAAGATCCCTCTCACAGGTACTACTATTGAGCAAGGTACCACATATACAGTACCTGTGCATTTTGGTTTTTTTGCCTAAATGTAGAACCTTACTTTTTTCACTGTTGAATTTCATTTTGTTAGATAGCACTCAATGTTCAAGTCTGTCAAGATCTTTCTGTAACTTGAGCCTATCTTCTGGAGTGTTGGCTACTCCTGTCAGTGTGGTGTCATCTGCAAATTTGATGAGTTCCCCATCTATCCCCTCGTCCAAGTCATTGATGAAGATGTTGAAGAGTACTGGCCCTAAAACAGAGCCTTGGGGTACTCCACTGCATACTTCCCTCCATGTGGATGTAGTTCCATTGAGGACTACACGTTGAGTGCGGTTGGTCAGCCAGTTACGAATCCATCTGGTGGTGGTGCCGTCTAACCCACATTTTTCTACTTTATCTAGTAGTAGGTTATGGTCTACTTTATCAAATGCTTTACTGAAGTCCAAGTAAATTATATCGACAGCATTCCTCTGGTCTACTAATTTTGTCACTTTGTCAAAGAATGCAATAAGATTAGTCTGGCATGATCTGTTTTTGACAAACCCAGGTTGGCTTTTGGTTATTACTTTATTTGCTTCTATGTGTTCGGTGATTCGTTGCTTGATTATCTTTTCCAGAACCTTCCCCAGTATTGAGGTCAGGCTAATAGGTCTGTAGTTTCCTGGATCTGATTTTTTTCCTTTTTTGAAGATGGGAACTACATCAGCTCTTTTCCAGTCCTCTGGCAGCTCCCCTGTGCTCCAGGATCTTTGAAAGATATAGTTCAGTGGTTCTGAGATCATGTCTGCCAGTTCCTTCAGAACCTTGGTGTTAAGTTCGGGCAATGAAGAGGCAGGAGACCAACGAGTAGCAACAGCTCTTTAGTTTATTGTGACCCAGCCAAAAACAACTGGCAAAAACCCCTCTTTAAATACTCTTTTGGCTGCGGCTTCAACCAATCAGCAACGTGCAATTTCCCGCCCAAAATTCCCTCTCGAAGTTCAAAATACATTACACTCCTTGCCTCCCAGAACGCTTTGTACCTCTATTTACATAATATTTACATGTTATCTCTCTACGTAGTCATGCAGGTAGACAGGGCGTCTCCTAACTCTTTCTGACCTGCGCAGTTCATTTTCTGGGAGAGAGTCGAGCTGGTCGGAGGGACTGTTTGTTCCTCCCCGCTCCTCCTCTAGGCCGTCCGGCCCTGGATTATTGGCAGACTCGTTCCTGTTGCCTTCAGGAGGAACCGGTTGGCGTCGCTGGACTTCATCGGAATCAGATAAGTCCTCCGCTTGCCTCGGGTTTGAGTCAGCTGCAGATTCAAACAATTGGTAGTCAGGGCCTGGTTGTTTGGTTTCTAATCTGGTTGGTATACGTTTTCTTAGCTGGTCTATGTGGCGTTTCCATACCCGTCCTCCATGTCGACTACGTATGATTTGGGTCCGTTATGCCCAAAATTTCCTTTTAACCATGTTGGGCCCTCGCTATAGTTGTGTGCCCAAACTAGGTCACCCACTGTCATTTCTCTGGTTCTTTCCAGACTACCCTTGTACCCGTCTGGGGTATAAGTTGGGTTTAGTCGGTCTAGCGGGCACCTAAGTTTCCTGCCCATTAAAAGTTCTGCTGGGCTGCGGCCAGTTGTTACACAAGGGGTCCTATGTTGGACGGCCAGGAAAGTGTCTATTTTCGTTTGCCAGTCGCCTGGACTTATCCTGGATAGTGCTTCCTTGGTGCTCCGAACGAAACGTTCTGCAAGTCCGTTCGTCGCCGGGTGGAAAGGCGCCGAGAGGACATGTCTGATACCCTCTCCAGCTAGATACCCCTCAAATTGCTTTGCCGTGAATTGCGGGCCGTTGTCAGAGACTAGGGTGTCGGGCAGGCCGTGTGTTACGAATAGATGCCTTAGGACTGTGATTACTGCTTCGGCCGTTGTGCTTTTCATGAGGATTATTTCCAACCATTTTGAGTAGGCATCTACCACAATTAAAAGGTCTGCCCATGGAACGCCCCCCAAAATCTATGTGAATTCTGGACCATGGCCCTGGGGTTTCTCCCACTCTAACTGGGGCTGTAGGGGTAGCGCCTCGATTCTTGCAGGATTGGCAGCTCCCCTGTGCTCCAGGATCTTTGAAAGATATAGTTCAGTGGTTCTGAGAGTGACTTGTCGATCAAGACCTCTGGACCGCAGTGGGTCAGGAAGTACGCCCGATTGTCCGAGACAGTTCGTTCGAGGAAACACTAAAGCCATGTATGACCCCATTTTTCCTTGGCTGAATGGCGCTGGCGCGTTGGACATCGCTATTTTCCACCGAAACTGGCTGGGTTAAGGAATGGTTCCTTCAGCTCTTTTTGATCTCACTGCCTCAACATCCCACCTTCGCCGCCAATGTTAAGTTCGGGCAATGAAGAGGCAGGAGACCAACGAGTAGCAACAGCTCTTTAGTTTATTGTGACCCAGCCAAAAACAACTGGCAAAAACCCCTCTTTAAATACTCTTTTGGCTGCGGCTTCAACCAATCAGCAACGTGCAATTTCCCGCCCAAAATTCCCTCTCGAAGTTCAAAATACATTACACTCCTTGCCTCCCAGAACGCTTTGTACCTCTATTTACATAATATTTACATGTTATCTCTCTACGTAGTCATGCAGGTAGACAGGGCGTCTCCTAACTCTTTCTGACCTGCGCAGTTCATTTTCTGGGAGAGAGTCGAGCTGGTCGGAGGGACTGTTTGTTCCTCCCCGCTCCTCCTCTAGGCCGTCCGGCCCTGGATTATTGGCAGACTCGTTCCTGTTGCCTTCAGGAGGAACCGGTTGGCGTCGCTGGACTTCATCGGAATCAGATAAGTCCTCCGCTTGCCTCGGGTTTGAGTCAGCTGCAGATTCAAACAATTGGTAGTCAGGGCCTGGTTGTTTGGTTTCTAATCTGGTTGGTATACGTTTTCTTAGCTGGTCTATGTGGCGTTTCCATACCCGGCCGTCCTCCATGTCGACTACGTATGATTTGGGTCCGTTATGCCCAAAATTTCCCTTTTAACCATGTTGGGCCCTCGCTATAGTTGTGTGCCCAAACTAGGTCACCACTGTCATTTCTCTGGTTCTTTCCAGACTACCCTTGTACCCGTCTGGAGTATAAGTTGGGTTTAGTCGGTCTAGCGGGCACCTAAGTTTCCTGCCCATTAAATGTTCTGCTGGGCTGCGGCCAGTTGTTACACAAGGGTCCTATGTTGGACGGCCAGGAAAGTGTCTATTTTCGTTTGCCAGTCGCCTGGACTTATCCTGGATAGTGCTTCCTTGGTGCTGACGCGTTCTGCAAGTCCGTTGTCCGGGTGGAAAGGCGCCGAGAGGACATGTCTGATACCTCCAGCTAGATACCCTCAAATTGTTTGCCGTGAATTGCGGGCCGTTGTCAGAGACTAGGGTGTCGGGCAGGCCGTGTGTTGAATAGATGCCTTAGGACTGTGATTACTGCCGTTGTGCTTTTCATGAGGATTATTTCTAACCATTTTGAGTAGGCATCTACCACAATTAAAAGGTCTGCCCATGGAACGGCCCCAAAATCTATGTGAATTCTGGACCATGGCCCTGGGGTTTCTCCTCTCTAACTGGGGCTGTAGGGGTAGCGCCTCGATTCTTGGCAGGATTGGCATTTCCTACCCTGTCGCTGATGTCCTTATCCATTAAGGGCCACCATACATAACTCCTCGCTAAACTTTTCATTGCACAATCCCTGGGTGGCCCTCATGCAACAGTTCCAACACATTTCGTAATTTTCTGGAATAACTACCCTATCCCCCATAACAGACACCCCTTGAACAGACAGTTCTGATTGTTTTTTGCAAATTCTTTGAAACGCGCTGGCAGCGGGCCAACAACCTTGCACCCAACCGATCACAGTCCTAATTGTAATGTCTCTCTCGATGCCTAGCCACCTGCTTGGATGTGACTGGGCCAGAGTCCAAAGAGTTGATTAGTAAGACGGTGTTCCCGGGTGGGGTCCTCAATTGTCTCTGGTAGGGCATCTGCTCAGAGCATCCGCATGCCCTAAGTCTTTTCCTGGGCAGTAGAGCAACTTGTAGAGTATGCTGCTAGGAAAATAGTCCATCGGGTCAGCCTGGGAGAAAGTGCCACGGGCGTGGGCGGTCACCCGCTAAAAGCCCTAGAAGGGGTCTGTGGTCCGTGACTATCTCGAAATTTTGTCCGAATAAGTATTCGTGAAATTTCTTAACCCGGAGACTATGGCCAACGCTTCCTATCTAACTGGCTGTAGTTCCTTTCCATGAGGACATAGTTCGGGAATAATACGCTATAGGGGCTTCTGTTCCATTTGGTAATCTGTGGCTAAGCACTGCCCCCACCCATATGGTGTGAAGCGCAAACTAGTACTAGTGGCAACGTGCCATTGTACTGGATGAGGAGGCTATCGCTGGACAAAAGGTTTTTTACCCCTTCAAGTGCCCTAGCCTCTTCTTTTCCCCATGACCACAAAGCTTTCTTTGCTAGCAATTTATGTAGCAGCTTGGCTACTGTTGCTTTATTCTTCAAGAACACCGCATAGAAATTAAAAAGCCCCAAGAATGCCTGTAATTCTGTCTTGTTTTTTGGGGCTGGGGCCTTTCTAATGGCCCGTACCTTGCTCTCCGTGGGGTGGATTCCTTCCCTGTCTATCCTGTAACCTAGGAATTCTACGAATTTCACCCCAATCTGGCATTTGTCTAGCTTAACCTTAAGCCCCGCTGACCTAAAAATTCCCAACACCTTTCTTAGTTTATTTATTTATTTATTTATTTATTTATTTATTTATTTATTATTCAAATTTATATACCGCCCTATCTCCCGAAGGACTCAGGGCGGTTCACAGGCAGATAAAAAACATATTTACCCCGAGTTCCTCTAAGTTTTCAGCTGATACCAATACATCGTCGAAGTATGGTACCACTCCTGGTAGGCCCTGTAATAATCGCTCCATTAGGTTCTGGAAAAGCCCCGGGGCCACGCTAACTCCGAACTGGAGTCGCGTACATTTGAAAGCCCCCCGGTGCGTGATGATTGTCTGCGCCTCAGCTGTGCTGCTATCTACAGGTAGCTGCTGGTAGGCTTGGGCCAAATCTAGTTTGGCGAAGACCTGCCCTTGCCCTAAAGAGTGTAACAGATGTTGCACCACTGGAACAGGGTATGCACTTTTCTGCAACGCTTTGTTAAGCGTTGCTTTGTAGTCAGCGCAAATTCGGACCGAACCGTCTGGTTTGACTGGGGTTACTATGGGTGTCTCCCATTTTGCATGGTCAACGGGGACTAATATTCCCTGGCTTACTAACTTGTCCAATTCCCGGTCAATTTTTGGTTTTAGGGCGAAAGGGACCCTCCTAGCCTTTAACCGAATAGGGGCAACCTGGGGGTCGAGGTTGAAAGAAATAGGGGTCCCCACGTACTTGCCCAGGCAATCCCTGAATACGTCCTCGAACTCATTCAGTAGTTCGTCTCTGAGGATGACGCCGCTCCTGTGGACCCCGGTCACTCCCATACCCAAAGCTCGGAACCAGTCCAACCCTAGCAAACTCGGTAGGGTTCCGTTTACTATGGTGATCGGCAGGGTCTTTGTGAATTGTCCGTATTTGACTTGGACGGCTGTAGCTCGAACAGGGATCCGATTCCCTGGTAGTCCTGCACTCTCAGCTTCTGGGTTTGTAGCTGGCGTTTAGCGATCGCTGGCAAGTCTCTCACGATGGTGTCCCAGGACATAATTGTGATTGGCGACCCAGTGTCTACTTCCATGGGACACTGCACCCTTCAATAGACTTGGGTAAATATCTTCTTCTCTAGTCGTGTCGATCGTGGCCCACTCTCACAGTGGTCTGGTTTAACACGCCCTTTTAAATGGACCAATCCTGGCGCTGCTCCAGCGCTCTGATTGGTCGGTTTGAATTTTTGGCGGAAAGGTTGGGGGCTCGGCATGCCCGAGCTATGTGTCCTTTTTTCACACCGCGACAAACCGCATCCTTGAATCTGCAGTTTTGCCGTTGGTGTTGCCCCACAACTCACACATTCGTCCCGGTCACCTCTCCAGCCTCCCGTGTGGAACACTCTTCCTCTTCCTCACCTTCCGATTCGGCTTGGACTTCCTCGCTATGGACCGGTGTAGTCTTTGTCCGGCACCTGCGGCGTTTGGCTTTTGCAAGGTCTCCGCCGCCATGGTGGACATTTCATGAGCTCTGGCTTCGTCCAGAGCTATCGCTAGGGTCAGGTTGCTTTTAGACAGCAGCCGCCTTTGTAGTCTGATGTCTCTGACCCCGCAAATGAGCTGTTCGAGTAAGGAGTCCTCCAAATCTCTGTACTCGCAGTGGTTTGCGGCTTTCCTCAATGCCTCCATGTACACACTTATGGATTCGCCTTCTCGCTGTACCCGTTGCCTCAGTTCGAACCGTTGGACAAACTTTGAGGGTACCGGTGCGTAGTGCGCTCGAAGTGTTGTTTGTAGTGTCTGCCACGGTACCGATTGTACCGGCGTTGGTTCTGAGAGCGACTCTGTCGTATCGAAGACCTCTGGACCGCAGTGGGTCAGGAAGTACGCCCGCTTCCGATTGTCCGAGACTCCCTGTAGTTCGTTCGCTTCGAGGAAACACTCGAAACGAGCCATGTATGACCCCCATTTTTCCTTGGCTGGGTCGAATGGTGCTGGCGGCGTGTAGCTGGACATCGCTATTTTCCACCTCCGCAAACTGGCTGGGTTAAGGAATGCCTGGTTCCTTCAGCTCTTCCTTTGGATCTCACTGCCCCAACATCCCACCTTCGTCGCCAATGTTAAGTTCGGGCAATGAAGAGGCAGGAGACCAACGAGTAGCAACAGCTCTTTAGTTTATTGTGACCCAGCCAAAAACAACCAGCAAAAACCCCTCTTTAAATACTCTTTTGGCTGCGGCTTCAACCAATCAGCAACGTGCAATTTCCCGCCCAAAATTCCGTCTCGAAGTTCAAAATACATTACACTTGGGGTGTAATCCATCTGGTCCTGGTGATTTGAACTCATCTAGGATAGACAGGTGCTCACTTACCTTTTTTCCCCCTATTTTAACTTGTGTTTCTAATCTGTTTTTTGTGGTGCTGTTTTTGATAGGTTGGATTGTTTTTTCCTTTTCTGTAAAGACAGATGCAAAAAATGAGTTAAGTAGATCTGCTTTCTCCCTATTGCTTGTTATCTTCTTGCCACTTTCTCCCAGCAATGGGCCAATTGTTTCATTGACTTTTTTCTTCTTTTTAACATGTTGGAAGAAGCTTTTTTTGTTATTTTTTACTTTTGCCGCTAGCCTTTGCTCATTGTGAGCCTTAGCTTTTCTCACTTCATCTTTACAGGCTCGGGCTATTTGCTGATATTCTGCCTTAGTTATTTGCCCCTCTTTCCATTTTTTATATTTGTCCTTTTTGTCTTTCAATTTGTCAGATAGTTCTTTATGCATCCATGCTGGTTTCTTTTGAGATTTATTATTTTTCTTCTTCATTGGTATTGTGCTAGACTGCACTTTTATAATCTCACTTTTCAAAATTTCCCAAGCTTCTTGAGTCGTTGAATGATCTGATTTTAAAAGATTTAGTTATCGATCCTTTGTCATGGTCAGATCATTTTCTCCTTCGTCTGGACTTTCAGACTGCTACTGTTCTGTTTCCCTTCCCCCAATACTCCCAGCAAACAGTCAGTCAGAGGCCTCTTTTCTGATTTATTTACATATATATAAATGTCCTGGCTACGTCTACCCACGGGCCTGCCAAGTTTCTGGAGATAACAAGGAAATTACAGATAAGGCCAGAATTACTCACGAATATATTCTTCCCTCCATCGATACAGATTGCCCGCGCAAATTCATTACTTTGTCCAAGACAAAAAACCAGGAAGTCCCGCCTCCTATTTATAGTCTCTGCAGATGTCACTGCATGATAATTATGACTTGGCTTTGTCCCAACTCTTCCGCTGCTGCGCACGCCGATCACATCTTCGTAATCTTGCATCACTCCAAAACTGTTCTTGGGGCGTTGCCAAATCAGAAGGAGGCTCCATGGAATCAGGCTTTGCCGGCCCCTCCTTCTCCTTTGAGTGGGTGCCAGGGAGGGAAAGGGCTCACGAGAAGCAGGGCTGGCCAGGTCTTCTCCCTCACTTTCTGAATCATCCGAGTCCAGGAGTCCGGGTCCAGGAACTTGGGTCACAACACTATCCCTCACCGCAGGGCCCTTCCCCGGGCTGGATCGGGATGCGGTCGGGCTGGGTTCTGCTCATGGAAGGCCTGCACCAGGTCAGGGGCATGAACGTCGGAGGCATCTACCCAGGAGAAATCAGTCCCGTATCTCTTCCACGCGATCAAATATTGGAAACGACCCTTCAGCCAGCGGGAGTCTCAGACGCTGTGGACTTATTCCTCCGATCCGTCCTCGGCGACAGTGACGGTGCTGTTGGGCACGAAGGGGACTCGGTGTGGCCTCAGGAACCAGAAGGGACCGGTGAAAACGGGTGGATCCGCATGGATCGTGGCAGGGTCAGTGAGGTACGGGTTGATGACTGCCTCGACAGGAACGGGCCGATGAATCGGTGGTCCAACTTCTTTACCGGGCGGTCGGACGGGAGGTGTTTGGTGGAGAGCCACACCGGTCTCCAACTGCCAGCGGCGTTGCCCGTCGGGAGCGGTCGGCGGACCGTTTGTAGTCCTCCTTGCCCGATTCAGCTGCTGGCGTACCAACTGTTGGACCGCATGCAATTCCGTCAGGAAGGTCTGCGTTTCGGGAACAGGAGAGTCCGGTGGTGCCAGAGGGAAGAGCCGCGGATGGTAACCCACATTGGCAAAGAACGGGGTCATCTGAGTAGAGGTGTGCTG
This sequence comes from Ahaetulla prasina, assembly GCF_028640845.1. NCBI lineage: Eukaryota > Metazoa > Chordata > Lepidosauria > Squamata > Colubridae > Ahaetulla > Ahaetulla prasina. Next base: position 82,720,044 of record NC_080542.1, on the reverse strand, counting down.
GGAGATGTTAAAAGCAAACTCCGCCAGGGACAGGTAGTCGGCCCAGTTGTCCTGTTGCTGGTTGATGAAGCAACGGAGATACTGTTCCAGTATACCGATGACCTTCTCTGTACCCCGTCGGTCTCCGGATGGTGCGATGACGACAGACACCTGCACCTCCCACGCGGCCATCAGGCCCTTCCAGAAGCGGGCTGTGAACTGAACTCCGCGGTCCGAAACCACCCTTTCCGGTAGACCATGGAGGCGGAAGATGTGCTGCAGAAAGAGACGGGCCGTTTTTGCGGCTGTGGGCAGTCCAGCGGCATGGGATGAAGTGTGCCATCTTGGTGAGCATGTCCACCACCACCAGCACCGTGGTGAACCCAGAGGACGGCGGCAGGTCTGTCAGGAAGTCCATAGAGATCGCCCCCCAGGATCTGTCGGGTGTCGGCAAGGGCTGGAGGAGCCCGGGAGGTGCCCCCGTGGCGGTCTTGGCTTGCCGGCACGTGCGCAGGATGTCACGTGGGCATGTATATCATGCACTCGGGCCACCAAAGGTCCGTGTCACCAGGTGGAGGGTCTTGAAGAACCCAAAATGTCCTGCTGCAGGGTTGTCGTGGCACTGGGTCATGACGAGGGCTCGGAGTGGTCCTGTGGGCACATATAATCGCCCCCGAAACTTGAGTAAGTCCTCCTCCAAGGTCCAAGGAGACGTGGGGCCCACTTCCGCTCTCCTTTGCTGTGACCAGGCGTCCTGGCGCTGCGCCTCTCGCACCTGGGCCCGCAAGTCCATTGGCTCCCGTGCTGCGGCCAAGGCTTCTGCCGGCAGCACTGTCCGTGGAGGAAGGGGGTCCTTGGCGCAGAGGTACTCTGGCTTGCGGGACAGGGCATCCGCCCTCCGGTTGTGACCACTGGGAATGTAGGTCACGCGGAAGTTGAACCGGGCAAAAAACAACGACCACCGGATCTGCCGCTGGTTCAACTTCCAAGCTGTGGTGAGGTGCTCGAGATTCCGATGGTCCGTTCGGACCTCCACCTGATGTCGGGCCCCCTCCAGATGATGTCACCAAGCCTCGAATGCAGCCTTGATAGCCAGCAACTCTTCTTCCCAGATAGTGTAGTTGCGCTTGGAAGGATTGAGTTTCCGGGAGTAGTAAGCACAGGGAAAAAGTGTGCCGCCATTCGTCGGAGCCTGTAGCAGCACCGCTCCCAGAGCCACATTGGACGCGTCCGTTTCCACCACAAAAGGCCGGAGCGGGTCGGGATGCCTCAGGACGTGTTCCGTGATGGCTTTCTTTTTTTTTTTTTTTTTATTCAAAAAGTTTTACAAAGAAAAAAATTTTTTTTCCCCTTTCCCCCCAACCCCTCTCCCTTCACAAACCCCCTCCCCCTCCCCCCCCTGGCTTCCCGGAACAAACACAAGGTATAGTTAAAAATAAAACAAACATATGCTAAAAAAAATTTTCCCCAAACTATTATACCAATTCTCCCTCTCTAGCTCTGACTTCCTCCTTACATAACCAAATCCTTCAAAAAATTAACAATAAACAGTAATAAAATATATAAATCAGTAGAACAAATTAATCCTAAAATATTTAAAACCAGCTAAAGCATAAAAATCCAATCCAGTTCAGAGAATATCTCCCTTATAGCTTCTATAACCATATAACCATATAATTCCCCCCCAAGTCTTTCTTACATAAGATCTTTCAAGAATATTCTATTTAAAATTCAATACAACAGATTATAAAATTTATAAAATTTCAATAGAGAAAATTACAATATTATTTAATTAATTACAATATCTATTCAACTTTAGTCCTTCCTCATCAAAATCCAGTATATCCAAATATCTAGTCTCTTATAATCACAAATTGCCTTTCGGGGACACTAATATTTTTGTCTATTAATATTTTAAAAAAACCTTGTTTCAAAAATAATACTTTTGTCTCTTGCCATTTTTTTTGGTACATTAATCTCCATCTTTCCTTCGTTGCTCCTTTTAAAAAGTCAATCACAATATTTCCTAGTAATTCCTTATGTCCAGAAATCCAAAAATTACTGCCGTATATTCCATCAGTCCAAAAAGAGAACTCTTGGGAAACATTAAGCTTGTGAGTCTTTTCCATTTGAGGGACAATCTCCTGTAGCACAAATTCAGGCAGCTCATCCAAACTATTTAAAGAAAACTTCTTTAGATCACCTTGTTTCTTCACGATCAAATCTTCATATTTATCCACTTTTATTTGTATGTCCTCCATTCCATTTTCCGAATAATTGCACTGGTTAATTTGCTCCAAACTCTCATCCAAAACGTCCCATTTTTATCAATTCGTATTTTGAATAATTAAATACATACTTTCTGTGTAGTCCTGTATAAAGTCACGAATCCATTCTTCTGAAAGAACCTCCATAACAAAATTCCTGCTGAGAATCCCCTTGTAAAGTACTTAAACAGCGTAATATAATCCAACAGTCCACAGTCAAACACAATAAAATAAAATCTCCATTCAGTTTCGATTCAACAGCAAAGCTCCCTTTGATGTATCGCTCTGCTTTCAGTTTCTCTAAAACGAAACTGAAGGGGGGGCGGAAGTCAGAAAATCAAAAATACTTGCAAACCAATAATTGTTCCTCACACTCGTTCACACACAAAGTTCCGCCTGCTTTTCGTATCCACAAAAAGAAATCAATTGCTAGCAGAAGTGGACACCTTCCTCTTTTCCTGCTTTTTCAGGAGCGCAGAGAATACTGGAGGTGGGGGAGGGGTAAATAAGGGGATTCGACCGTTCAGGACTTTGTATTACAAAAACAAAGCCCCTAGGAGAATCTACCCAATTCCTCCCCCTTGCTCTGTCTCTCTCTTTCAACCAGAGAGAGAAATGAAGCCGGGTTCAGTTGTTAAATCCGGCTTTTACCATATTCAATGCGGAGTGCCATAAATTAGCACCCAGAGAGAAAGGTGGCGCCACCCAGAAGCACGAAGGCTTTCTTGAGGGCTGTGAATGCTTCTTGCTGCGGGGGACCCCACCGGAACGCAACCTTCTTCCTGAGGAGCTGGGTAAGTGGAGCCGTCAGTGTGGCGAAGCCCGGGATGAAGGTCCGGTAGTAGTTGGCGAAGCCCAGCAGGCGCTGAACATCCTTCACCCGACGAGGGGTTTCCCAGCTACACAAAGCTTCTACTTTACATGGGTCCATGGCTATGCCCTCGGGCGAGATGATATGCCCGAGGAATTCTATGGAAGTCCGGAAGAAGACGCATTTCTCCAGCTTCGCATTGAGTTGTTGCTCCATAGCGTTGCAGAACCAGACCGACGTGTCGAAAGTGGCTTTCCCTGGACCGGGAGTAAATCAGGATGTCGCCAGGTAGATAACCACAAACCGGTCCAACATTATCTCGGAACACGTCATTCATGAAGTGCTGAAAAATGGCGGGAGCATTGGTCAACCCAAATGGCATGACAGTGTATTCGTAGTGTCCGTATCGGGTGCCGAATGCCGTCTTCCATTCGTCTCCTTCTCGCATCCGCACCAGGTTGTAGGCCCCCCGGAGGTCGAGCTTGGTGAAGATCGTGGCCTCCCGCAACCTCTCCAGTAGCTCCGGGATGAACGGCAGGGGGTAGCGATTCCGCACCGTAATGGCGTTTAGCCGGCGGTAATCACAGCATAGGCGCAAGTCCCCTGTCTTCTTCTTCACGAAGAGGACCGGGGCCGAGAGAGGGGACTTTGAAGGCCGGATGAACCCTCGGGCCAGGTTTTTGTCCAGGAAGTCCCTGAGGGCGTCCAACTCGGGCTCCGACATGGAATACAGGCGTCCCACAGGCAGTAGTGCGTTGGGCAGAAGGTCCACGGGGCAATCGTAGGGCCGATGTGGGGGTAGTCGGTCCACCTCCTTCTCGCTGAACACGTCGGCGAAGTCCGTCAGCTCAGGAGGCAAGGTGATGGCAGCGGTGGGGACGTTCTGGCCGGCACAGGTGTGGCGGATGTGATCGACGCACTGCAGAGTCAGGAAAGAGATGGCGTTCCGCGACCAGGCCACCTGAGGATCGTGGGTCCGAAGCCAGGCCAACCCAAGGACCAAGGGAAAATGAAGGTCCGCCGTGACATAAAACTGGATCGCCTCCTCATGGTCCCCAATAGCCAGGCGCAAAGGCTGGGTGGCGAATTTAATGGGGCCGGACACCAGTTCTCGTCCATCAATTGTCTCTACCCGCATCGGAGGGTCCACCGGAACCACGAGGACCGCAAACTGGATCACAAAGGCCTGGTCCATAAAGTTTGTTGTGGCCCCTGAGTCCACCAGCGCATGCGCCTGGAGCCCGTCCGACTGGTTCCCCAACCATATCCGTGTGTCCAGAATCAGATGCCGAGGGGGCCCAGAGTCTACTTCCATAGCGTCCAGTGGGGCTTAATGCGTGCCCGACCTAGGGTTTCCCGGTCGGGCCTGCTCCATTCGATTGGTCACGCTGTGATTCGGGGACGGCGTGCACTTAGCTTTCTGGGGCAAGAAGCGGCGTGGCTGGGCTCCCACAGTACAGGCACAATCCCCTTGGCGCCTCGGTTCCGCTCCTGGGCTGTCAGGCGAGGTCTGGCCGCTCCCAACTCCATGGGCTCTTCCAGCGGTTACAAAACGTGGGGCGACCCTGGGTGCTGGTGGTGCAGGAAGTGGGGTGCAGATGTCGATGGCGGGTCCCGGGTGTGACGGGACGATCGCCGTTGCAGACGGGCATCGAGGCGGAGACAAAGGGCACCAAGTTGTCGAGGTCCGGCGCCTCACGGCCAGCTCGTCTTGCAATTCCTCTGAGAGTCCCTCCTGGAGCCCGTCCAGCGCTGCATCATTCCAGTCAGAGTCCTGGCACAAAAGGCATTGGCGATGTACTCCTGCAGGCGTTTCCCTTGACGGAGTTCCTTAAGGCGCCTGGTTGCCGTCAGCATTGACGGGTCCTCATACATGGTGCGAGGTGCTGCCAAAACGCTGTTGGTCCGCCAGCAGGGGCTGTCCTGGAGCAAGAGGGCGTGGCCCATCGAGCAGCCGAGCCGGAAAGAAGGTTAATCACGAAGGCCACCTTAGCCCGGTTGTCTGGGAAATCCTCTGGCCTCATAGCCATGTAGAGCTGGCACTGTCCCAAGAAGGTCGGGAACATCTCAGGCTGCCCACAAAACTTATCCGCACGGTTATCGGGCACTTGCGGCGAGGAGGAGGTGGGAGGATGGGGGCTGCAGGCACATTCCTGGCAGCAAGTTGGCCAGCCAAGTGAGCCACTTGCTGCTGGAGCTGTTGATTAGCCGCTTGTAGCTGCTCTAACTGCTGCTGTACCTGCTGCTGGTCCATCTTTGGTGGAAGATATTTTAGTCAGGTCTTGGACAAAATTTTCTGTTTCCCTTCCCCCAATACTCCCAGCAAAGAGTCAGTCAGAGGCCTCCTTTTCTCCATTTATTTACATATATATAAATGTCCTGGATACGTCTACCCACGGGCCTGCCAAGTTTCTGGAGATAACAAGGAAATTACAGATAAGGCCAGAATTACTCACGAATATATTCTTCCCTCCGTTGATACAGATTGCCCGCGCAAATTCATTACTTTGTCCAAGACAAAAAACCAGGAAGTCCCGCCTCCTATTTATAGTCTCTGCAGATGTCACTGCATGACAATTATGACTTGGCTTTGTCCCAACTCTTCCGCTGCTGCGCACGCCGATCACGTCTTCGTAATCTTGCATCACTCCAAAACTGTTCTTGGGGCGTTGCCAAATCAGAAGGAGGCTCCATGGAATCAGGCTTTGCCGGCCCCTCCTTCTCCTTTGAGTGGGTGCCAGGGAGGGAAAGGGCTCACGAGAAGCAGGGCTGGCCAGGTCTTCTCCCTCACTTTCTGAATCATCCGAGTCCAGGAGTCCGGGTCCAGGAACTTGGGTCACAACAGCTACCCACCGCCGCAGGGAGACGGAACCAATGCGTTGGTTCCGTCCCAGGCGCCTGATGGACCCTGAGAGGTTCCTGACGGAGCTTGCTTGAAATCTTGCACGACTGAAGAGCTGGTCATGGCCTGGGAACAGGCCCTGCTTTGGACCTGTCTGCCTTTGACCTGACCCGGCTGGTCTCAACCAGCTCCTTGGTTCTCCAGGAGCTGAGGGAGATGAAACGCCGGAGAAGACGCCTAGAGAGTGTCTGGAGATCCAGCCGTTCTGAGGCTGAGGACACTAGTTAGGTCCTATAGCAGGACCTACCTAGTGGCACTGAGGATGCGAAACATTCCTACGCTTCTCCCTCATTGCGCCGGCAGATAACGCCCAGCCGCCCTGTTTGGTGACCCTTCTCTCCTTCAACAGGAGGCGGAGGACCCCACAAGGCGTAGAGTTTAACGGTTATCTACGATAAAATCGCTCAGCTGGGACGGGTTGGATCAAAATTGGGTAGATCCAGGCGATTCAGACCCATCTTGTTGAGGTGGTTTGGGATAACTTTGACCCTGTGACTCAGGACATGGACAGGTTGCTGGGTAGGCTGAATGCCACCACGTTTACTGGATCCGTGCCCTCCTGGTTAGTACTGGCTACAGGAGGTGACACGAGGCTGGCTCCAGGAATTGCAAATGCTTCTTTGCGGGAGGGTCTTTCCGCTGCCTTGAAGAGGCGGTAGTGAGACCTCCTCAAGAAGCCTTCCTGGACCCAGCTGTTTTAGGGAATTCCAGTCTCAATCTTGCTGGCAAGGTTGTAGAGTGTGGTGGCATGTTAATACCCAGTACCTGGAGAATCTGTCTATCTAGACCTTCCAGTCCTGCCTGGATACAGTATGGAGACAGCTTTGGTCGCTGGTGGATGATCTCTGGAGGGCCAGGGATTTCCTCTGCCCTGGTCCTATTAGATCTCTCAGCGGCTTTCAATACCATCGACCATGGTATCCTGCTGCGCCGGTTGGAGGGGTTGGGAGTGGGAGGCACCGTTTATCGGTGGTTCTCCTCCTACCTCGCTGACCGGATGCAGACGGTGTTGACAGGGGGGCAGAGATCAACTCTGAGGCGCCTCATGTGTGGGGTGCCGCAGGGGTCGATTCTCTCACCCCTCCTGTTCAACATCTATATGAAGCCGCTGGGTGAGATCATCAGTGGCTTTGGCGTGAGATACCAACTGTACGCTGATGACACTCAGCTGTACTTTTCCACCCCGGGCCACCCCAGCGAAGCTGTCGAAGTGCTGTCCCGGTGTTTGGAAGCCGTACGGGTCTGGATGGGGAGAAACAGGTTCAAACTTAATCCCTCCAAGACGGAGTGGCTGTGGATGCCGGCACCTCGGTACAGTCAGCTGCAGATGCGGTTGTCCATCAGGGGCGAGTCATTGGCCCCGATGGAGAAGGTACGCAACTTGGGCGTGCTTCTGGATGGTTGGTTGTCCTTTGAAGATCATTTGGTGACCGTCTCCAGGAGAGCTTTTTATCAGGTTCGCCTGATCCGCCAGTTGTGTCCCTTCCTGGACTGGGATGCCCTATGCACGGTCACTCATGCTCTCGTTACCTCTCGTCTGGACTACTGAAATGTTCTCTACATGGGGCTCCCCTTGAAGAGCACCCAGAGACTTCAGCTAGTCCAGAATGCGTCTGCGTGGGTTATTGAGGGAGCGGTTCAGAGTTCCACGTAACACCTATCCTACGCAGACTGCACTGGCTACCTGTTGTTTTCCAGGTGCGCTTCAAGGTATTGGTTACCACCTTTAAAGCGCTCCATGGCTTAGGACCGGGCTATCTACGCGACTGTCTACTGCCAGCCTCTATCTCCCATCGTCCGGTGCGTTCCCACAGAGAGGGACTCCTCAGGGTGCCGTCAGCCAAACAGTGTCGATTGCCCCCAGATTTCTCTGTGATCTGTAACGAGCTTTGGCTCCAACAACTACCTGACCTTAGGACCTTTCGCCGCGAACTTAAAACCTATTTATTTCATATGGCTGGACTAGCTTGATTTTTACTTTTAAATTTTAATTGAATTTGATGGGTTTTTAAAGTTTTGTAATTTTATGGGGGTGAATGTTATTTTAATATTTGGGCAAATTTAAATCAGTTTTTTAAGGGACGTTTTAACTATTGTGTATATCTGTATTTTATCTGCCTGTTCACCGCCCTGAGTCCTTCGGGAGAAGGGTGGTATACAAATTAAAATATTCATTCATTCAGACTGCTGGCAGAAGGGGATCTGAAGTAGCTTTGGAAGATATGCTTAAAGAGCAAGGGAAAATGTTTGAAGAGAGGTTTAAGGAGTTGATGGAAAATAATGAAAAGATAAGAGAAGAAATGAAAGAGAATAATAAAAAAATAAGAGAAGGTATTTCGATGGCTTTTCAAGGTTTGGCAAAAACACTGGAGGGGTTGGAGGAGGAGGTGCAAGAAATTGCCCAGTCAAACCAGCAACTAGAAAATAAAATGGGAGGAATGCAAATAAAATTGGACAAAAATGAAGATCGTGGTGGTGATGCAGTATAGGATGATGGAAGGAGCACTGAGAATTAGGGGATTACAGGAGGAAAAAGGTGAAGATTTAAAAAAAAATTATCAGAAGCCTTGGCTGAATTTATTGAATTTGATCCACAAGAGGTTGCTTATCAAATTGATAAAATATACAGAGTTAATTCCTGGATTGCTAGGCAGAAGAAACTCCCTAGAGACATTATGGTTTACTTTGTGAAAAGAACAATGAGAAATCAGATCTTGCAAGTTGTATATCAGAAAAAGCTGAAAATAGGAGATCAGGAGTTGAAGGTTTTGAACGAGATTCCTCCCAAGATGCTAAGGGACAGGAAAGACTTTATATTTTTTACACAAGAACTTAAAAAGTACCAGATTCAATTTAGATGGGAAGTTCCAGTTGGTTTAACAGTGTATTATCAAGGAAGAAGATATTGTATTGATACTGTGCTTAAGGCCAAAGATTTTCTTTCTACTGTGTTGAAAGTTGAAATAGAAGTAATAGAAAAAAGAATTCAAGAGAGACAAATGAGTGTGGAAGTTGAGGTGACCCCAGTGATGTTATTATCTGAGGAACAATCACAAGAACAAAGAGTGATGAGGGGAGCCAGTAAGCATAAAGAAAAGGAACAACAAATTCAAAGCAAAGGTCAGGATTCTGCTACAGAAGTGGTGGGAGGAGCAAGGCCGAAGATACAGGAAGAGGATCTTCAGCTGATTGCTCAAAAGCTTCAGGAGGCCAGTAATGGCAAATAAAATTCTGACCTGGAATATCAATGGTTTTAATTCAGCTCAGAAAAGAAGAAAAATATTTCATTATCTGAAACAATTTAAAAATGATGTGATTTGTTTACAAGAGACACATATTAAATCATCAGATCAAAAATATTTAATGAATTCAAAATTAGGTAAACATTTTGTTGTTTCAGCTTTGGATAAGAAAAATGGCATAGTGGTATATTTAAGAAAGGATATACCAGCTAAGTTAATAAAGGCAGATATTCATGGAAGATATATTGCTATTGAACTTACATTAGAAACAAAAAAGATTCTTCTGCTTGTTGTTAATCAGCAACAAGAAAAATACTACAGAATGTTGTATGATAAATTGATTCTATGGGATTATAGATCGTATATTATATTAGGAGATTTTTTATTTATTTATTTATTTATTTTTATTTTATTTATTTTATTTTGTCACAACAATATATGTAGGTATCATACAAAAAGATTATATAGTAAATAAACACATATATGAGTAAATATAAGGAGGTATAAGCATATATATAGGAAGAAGAAAAGAAAAACAATAGGACAGGAATGGTAGGCATGTTTGTGCACTTATGCACGCCCCTTATGGTCCTCTTAGGAATGGGGTGAGGTCAATAGTAGAAAGTTTTTGGATAAAACTTTTAGGATTATGGGAAGAGACCACAGAGTCAGGTAAAGTATTCCAAGCACTGATGATTCGGTTACAGAAGTCATATTTTCTGCAATCTAAATTAAAGCGGTTGACATTAAGTTTAAATCTATTAGTTGCTCTAGTATTATTGCAATTAAAGCTGAAGTAGTCTTTAACAGGAAGGACATTACAATAGATGATTCTGCGAGTTAAGCTTAGGTCTTGTCGAAGGCGACGGAGTTCCAAATTTTCTAAGCCTAGGATTTCAAGTCTGGTGGGATAGGGTATTTTATTGTTTTCAGAGGAATGGAGAACACTTCTTGTAAAATATTTCTGGACACGTTCAATTGTATTGATGTCAGAGATGTGGTGAGGGTTCCAAACAGGCGAGCTGTATTCTAGAGTTGGTCTAGCAAATGTTTTATATGCTCTGGTTAGTAGTGTGGTGTTTTTGGAAAAGAAGCTACGCAAAATTAGGTTTACAACTCTTAGAGCTTTTTTTGCTATGTAGTTTGGCACTTAGATCATTTGACATGAAAACTTCAAGGTCTTTAACGGGATTGGGGTCATCTGTAAGGTAATGTCCATCTAGTATGTATTTAGTTTTTGGGTTCTTTTTTCCTATATGTAAGACTGAGCATTTGCTGGTTGAAATTTGGAGCTGCCAATTTTTAGACCAAGCAGATAGATGATCAAGGTTGTTTTGAATGATAGAAGTATTGTCTGTGGTGTTAAATAGTTTGACATCATCAGCAAAGAGAACACAATTACTTGAGATGTGGTCACAGAGATCATTAATGTATAGTATAAAGAGTGTTGGTCCAAGGACGCTGCCTTGAGGAACGCCATTCTTGACAGGAACAGGATTTGATAAAGCATTGCCAATTTTGACCACTTGTTGTCTGTTAGACAGAAAAGCAGATATCCATTTGTGGAGAGGTCCTGAGATGCCATAGGATGTTAGTTTTAGGAGAAGTTTATCGTGTACTACTGAGTCAAAAGCTTTGCAGAAGTCTATGTAGATTGCATCTATTGATTTGCCTTGATCGAGATTTGAAGTCCATATGTTTTTGCAGTGGAGAAGTTGTAAGTTACATGATAATTTTTTCCTGAAACCAAATTGTTTGTTGGAGAGTAGGTTGTTAGTTTCTAAGTGTGAGGTAATGGATTGGTTGATGATAGATTCCATGACTTTGCAGGTGACACAGAAAAGGGAGATCGGTCTGTAGTTTTCGACTAAGCTGGGGTCTCCTTTTTTGAGGATAGGGATGACTATGGCTAGTGACCAAAATTTGGGAAGAGAACTGGTAGTGAAAGCTTTATCAAAGATAATACTTAGGGGTTCTGCTATATTAATGGAAAGTTTTTTTAAGAAGTATGCACATAGTCCATCGGGTCCAATAGAAAGCGATGGTTTTAAGTTGTGAAGAGCTTTTCCAACATTGTCTTCTGTGAAATCTATATTAGTTAAATCATCATAGTCATTGCTGGTTCGTTTGTGGAATGTCAGATATGTGTTATCGGAGTTAACAAAAACTGAGCCAAAGAAAATGTTGAAGAGGTTTGCTTTGACTGTTTCGTCATTGCATTCTTTGTTGTTAGAATCTTTTAGTGGTGGGATGGATCTTGAGTCTTTAAGTTTATTGTTGACAAAATTATAAAAGGCACGATTGGAATTTGTGCACAGAAGATTCTCTTCTTGCTTGGTGTGGTAATTTGTGCATTCAGTTTTTATTTGGTTGCATATGTTTCTGTAGCGGTTTTTGAAATTTGTAACATAGCCTTTTTTGTTTCTTTTCCAGAGGGATTTTTTTTTTGATTGAAGCTTTTTTATTGATATGGGTAGTTTGTTTTTCTTGGTCATGGTAGTCATTTGTGGTACATATAGTTTAATGACTATATTGATTTCAAGTAGGAAGACTCTATAGTGGTCTTCAGCAGTTATGCAGGTTGCAAACAGATTTTGCCAGTCCAGAAATGAAAGATCGTTGTTTATAAGGTCGTAATTGGCTTTTTTGAAGTTGTAGTTGGGAGTACTGTTGTTATGACAATTTAAGTATGGACGTATATTGAGACGAAAATCTATCATGAGTGTTCACTGTTGGAAAAAGGTTCTTTAATTTTTAGTCCGTAAATTGAGTTTGAATTGTTGCAGAAGATGAGGTCAAGGCAGTTGTTGAGTCTTGTATTGTTAGTTACAAGTTGTTCAAGACCTAAGTTTGTAACAGTGTTGTATAGTGTAGTATGGATTGGGTCAGTTGAACATTCATTAGTTGTCCAGTTAATGAGAGGTAGATTTAGGTCACCCAGGAAGATGAGAGGATATGGGCAAGAGGTAGCCCATGTTAGCATTGAGGTTAGCATATTTGCATGGGTAATGTCATAGTCAGGGGCTCTGTAGCATAGTAAGAATCGAAGAGTAGTGTTGAGGGACAGGTCGCATACTATAGTTTCAGGAAGAGAGAGTTTATGTGCTACTTGGATATTTTTTAGATTCAGTGACTTTTTGTAAAAGATAGACACTCCGCCACCTCTTCAGTTTTCACGATCTGATCGATAGACTTGATATTCTTTGTTGGAGATAATGGAGTCAGGAAGGGATGAGTTCAGCCATATTTCACAAACAAAAATGATATCAAATGTGCCACTGTTTAATAAGAGGATAAATTCAGGTAATTTGTTGACTATGCTTCTTGCATTTATCAATTTGCATTTGAGATCTGAAGTGATTGGTGTTGAAGAGGTAAGGGGCGTGCATACCTAGTTTTGGATGTTAGTAGGTTGGGGGTTGTGTACAACAGATGATTGTATAGATGGTTGGATGGTAGTTAGGTTGTTTGGATGGATGGTTGGTTGGATGGCTGGTTGGGTGGCTGGTTGGATGGCTGCTTGGATGGTTGTTTGGATGGCTGTTTGGATGGCTGTTTGGATGGCTGCTTGGATGGTTGTTTGGATGGCTGCTTGGATGGCTGCTTGGATGGCTGGTTGGATTGTTGGTTGGATGGCTGTTGGTTGAATGGCTGGTAAGATGGTTGGTTGAATGGGTGGTAGGGTGATGGGTACTTGATTGAATACTGGGATGGCTGGTTGATTGTTATGGGTGATGGGGGGTTTGGAGGTGATTTTTTGATTGTAAGTTTTATTTTTTATGCAATCAGCACAGTAGTCAATGTATAGGTTGGATTCACCATTGTCTTGTCTTCTTTTAAGTTCTGTGCGAAGTTCACGAGAACGTATCCATTGTAGAAAGGATAGATCAGGACGTGATCTAAGTTTACTGTAGGTAGGGTTGGATTTAGCAATTGAGTTTATAGCATAGATGAATTTGCGTTTACTGTCCTCATTTATGCATCTGACTCTACAAAATCTTGGTGCCATCGCTGTTTTTATATTTTGGTCCATCTCTGGAGACAGCAATTATTTCATTTGGGAAGATGGTTGATGAGTTAGATTGGAATGGAGTAATTGATACATGAAAGGGCAAGAGAATTTCTTCTAAGAAGATACCTGCACATGCAAAGCTCCCTAAATCCTTTTTTGAGATGATAGGAGATTTTGAGTTGAAAGATGTATGGAGATTGCAGAACTTGAAGGAAAGAGACTATACTTTTTTCCTCTGATAGGCATCAATCTTTTTCACGTATTGATTTTATATTAACCTCTAATGATTTGCTTTCTAGGGTAAAGAAAATTAAGATATTTTCAAGATGTTTATCTGATCATAGCCCAGTTTGGATGGAATTGCAGTATGAAAAAGAAGGCAGAAGAACATGGAGATTAAATGAAAATTTGTTTGGGTATCAGGATAATGTAAATCAATGTAAAAAGCAGATGAAAGAATTTTTTGATTATAATTTGAATAAGGAAACATCGAAAGAAATTATTTGGGACGCCAGTAAAGCTTTTATGAGAGGTGTATTAATTTATATTAACAATAGACAGAGAAATAAGCAACAAAGACAGCATAGGTATCTAGAAGAGGAAATTTATAAGAAACAACAATTATTAATATATAATCCGCATGATCAAAAACTTAAAAATGCAATAAAGTTATTACAGAGTCAATTTAATATGATAATGGCTGACCAGGTGGCAACAAATATACAATATGCCAAACATAATACCTTTTGTAATGCAAATAGACCTGGTAGGTGGTTAGCATACATTTTAAGGAAAAAACAAAAACAACGTACTATAGAAAAAATAGAATATAAAGGTAAAGAGAGATATCAACAGGATAAAATTAAAAAAGCTTTCTTAGAATATTACACAAATTTATACGCTAAAGATAATATATTGAATATGGATATCGATAATTATTTGAAAAATTATAAAGTTAAAAGCCTAATTTTAGAAGAAAGGGAAGAATTAAATCGGCCTATAACTTCTGAAGAAATTATTTTGGTAATTAAACAATTAAAAATGGAGAAAACTCGTTGGGCTTACAGCAAGTTATTATAGGAATTTACAGGATGAAATGTTAGCTCCACTTAAGGAATTATTTAATCAGATAGAATTAGGAGGGGGAATTCCCCCTTCATGGAGAACTTCTTTTATTTCATTGATACGAAAAGAAGAACAGGATTGTTCTAAACCTGGGAATTATAGGCCAATTTCACTTTTAAATAAAGATTATAAGATTTTTGTTAAAATAATAGTAAATAGATTAATGTTAGTTTTACAACGAAGAATTCATACTGATCAATCTGGATTTATAAAAGGGCCGTGGTAGCTCAGGCTTTAAGAAGCCTGTTATTAGAACACAGCAGCCTGCAATTACTGCAGGTTCAAGCCCGGCCCAAGGTTGACTCAGCCTTCCATCCTTTATAAGGTAAGTAAAATGAGGACCCAGATTGTTGGGGGGGGGCAATAAGTTGACTTTGTAAATATACAAATAGAATGAGACTATTGCCTTATACACTGTAAGCCGCCCTGAGTCTTCGGAGAAGGGCGGGATATAAATGTAAATAAATAAAAAAAAAGACAGATGAGGAATAATGTTAGGCAGATTGCAAATTTATTGGAATATTTAAAAAAGAAAATTTTTATTCCAGCAGCATTTATTTTTTTGGATGCAGAGAAAGCTTTTGATCGATTGCATTGGGATTTTGTATTTAAATTAATAGATAAAATGCAATTTGGAGATGGTTTTGTAAGAATAATTAGAGCGATTTATGGAGAGCAAACAGCCCAGATAATAATTAATGGTAATTTAACAGAAGCTTTTAAGATTGCGAAAGGAACAAGACAGGGATGTCCTTTATCACCATTATTGTTTATTTTAACTCTGGAGCCACTACTGGATAAAATACGAGAATCAAAGGAGACAGAGGGAATTAAAGTTAGACAATATGAATATAAACTGAGAGTTTTTGCAGTTGACTTGGTGATTACTTTAACAAATCCTATAAATTCAAGTGTTTCTCTGTTGGAAATAATTGATCAATATGGAAAGGGTTTAAGGTAAATCAGCATAAAACAAAAGTGATAATAAAAAATATGACCAGACAACAGAAAGAAAAATTAGAGGAAATAATAGGATTTGAAATTGTAAAAAAGGTTAAATATTTAGGGTTTTATATTACATCATCAAATATGAAATTGTACAAGAATAATTATGAGGTGTAATGGCAAAAAGTTCAGAAGGACTTGATTGTTTGGAAAAAAATGCAATTATCGCTGCTGGGGAGAATAGCTGCTATCAAAATGAATGTTTTACCTAGACTTTTATTCCTCTTTCAGATGATACCAATAATTAAGAAAGATAAAAATTTGGAGGAATGGCAGACTGGAATTAATAAATTTATACGGGAAGGTAAAAAAAGCAAGGGTTAAAATGAAAATAATTCAAGATTCACAGGAAAGGGGAGGCTTAAAAATGCCTAATTTTAAATTATACTATGAAGCAGCTGCTCTCTCTGCAATAAGTGATCGGTTTAATCTAACAGAGGAAAGAATCCTGAATATAGAAGGTTATGACTTGCTATATGGATGGCATGCATATTTAATTTATGACAAAAAAGTGGATAAGGCTTTTAAAAATCATGTGTTCAGAACTGCTGTCTTGTGTGTTTGGAAAAAATACTCTTATAAACTAAATTATAAGGTTCCTATATGGGCGAGTCCCAGGCATACAATAGAGAATATAAATATAGAACAGAATCAGGAAATGATTACATATAAAGATCTTTTGTATATTGAAAGCGGTAACTTGCAATTAAAATCTCTGCACGTATTAAAAGAAGAAGGGAAAAATTATACTTGGTTTCAATATGGGCAACTACGTGCTAGATGGAAGGAAGATGAGAAAATTGGTATAGTGCAGAATGAGGAAAATTTGGTAAAGCAAATTAGAAATCAGTCTCAGGAGCATATAAAGAGATTGTATAATGTGTTACTTGAAATAGATTCTGAAAGGGATCTGGTAAAGGACTGTATGATAAAGTGGGCACAAAATTTTCAGGAGCCAATATTATTGGAAACTTGAGAAAAAATTTGGTTAGAAATGTTAAATTTACACAGGCACGGAATTTAAGGGAAAATTTTTATAAAATGTTTTATAGATGGCATTTAGATCCTACGAAATTATTGTGTATGTATCCAGATATGCAAGCAAAATGTTGGAGATGTAATTGTGATGATGCTACATATTTTCATATTTGGTGGACTTGCAAGAATATTAAGGCTTTTTGGATAAGAATTTGGTGGATTTTACAAAAGGTTTTGAAAAAGAAGATAAAGTTCCTGCCGCATTTATTTTACTGGGAATTATCACAGACTGTACAGTAATTGAGACTAAATTGATTTTAAATCTAATAACAATGGCAAGATTACTGATAGGACAGTATTGGAAGAAAAAAGAATTACCTACAATAGAAGAATGGATATTGAAAGTTGCCAATCTGGCTGAGATGGCAAAAATCTCAGCCTTTTTGAAAGACAATACGCAAGAAAGATACTTAAATGAATGGAAAAAATGGATTGACTATATTCAAAACAGATATCAGATGAAGAGATATCAGACTGCCTTGAATGATTAGGATGTATTATTTCTGACTGCATTGGGGGAGGTTAGGATTTGATGAGAAATGCAGGAGTATAATTGATTTAGGAGGGAAAAATTTTAGTATATGTTTGTTTTATTTTTAACTAGATCTTGTGTTTGTTCCGGGAAGTCGGGGGGAGGGGGGAAAGGGGGGGGAAAGCTTTTTTTTGTAAAAACTTTTTCAATAAAAGAAAAGAAAGTAAAGACTCTTGAAACATCAGCATTTCAAAAAGGAACCTTTTATTGGAGGAAAGTTATTGTAGGATAAAAGAAAGTAGGATCTAAAGTTAGAAATCCCTCCCCTCAGTCTGCATTTGAATAAGAATAATATAATATAAGAATAATCACAGGTGCGAAGTTGTTGTGAGAAGCACAGGCTGAGAAGGTGATAAGACGCTGTTCCCAGACATCTTTTGCTGGAGGCTTCAGAACTGAAACAAAACAGATGCCCCCCCCCTTACATTCTCCAGAAGGTAAATCAAAGTACAGGATACATAAGGTAAATGTTCCCCTCACACATATGTGTTAGTCATTTCCGACTCTAGGAGGCAGTGCTCATCTCCCTTTCAAAGCTGAAGAGCCAGTGCTGTCTGAAGATGTCTCCATGGTCATGTGGCCGGCATGACTAAATGCCAAAGGACGCTGTTACCTTCCCACCAAAGGTGTCCCTATTTTTCTACTTGCACTTTTTACGTGCTTTCAAACTGCTAGGTTGGCAGAAGCTGGAACAAGTAACGGGAGCTCTCCCCACTATGCAGCATTAGAAGTTTGAACCGCTGAACTGCAAACCTTTCAATCAACAAGTTCAGTGTCTTAGGCTCTGAGCCACCCTTACAGGATACATAGGCATCAGGAAAAAAATTATAAAACTAAAGAAAGTAAAGGATACATAGGCATCAGAAAAAAGGCTATAAACTAAAGAATGTACTTAGCCCCACCACTTCCCACAGGAATGGCAATATCACGATAAGGGATCTGACAGTTACACACTGAAAGTAATCCCAAATCCCTCCTCCTAGGGTCCAGTACTGAGTCCAATCAATGTCCAGTATGATGTTATGGGAAAGGTCCTCTTCAAGTGTTTCTTGCATCTGGAGTCTCAGGATGGTTGACCTTGAAAGAGTTTAAACAACTCCACTCTGCAGCATCATAATTCATGAGCACAAACTACATACCAACTTGCTTCCCCATCCCAAACCCCATGTCCCCCTCCCTGTTTCTATGGCAGCCAATAGCAAACACATTGAAGATGTAGTTTGGGCTGACAATTATTATTATTATATATTATAATATTTAGTATTATTCAGAAAAATATATTCATGATACAGAACTTTGTAATCCATAATATACTGTATGCCCTAATAAACATATTGGTCTTTTAAATAATGAAAGAATATTTAATATGTGTTTTGAGATATAATTCATAATTCATATACAATTTAGTCACTATTTTAAGCATTTCTCCAGTTTTTAAATCAAAAGCATGCACACATATTTGTATTATTTTTTCTTTACTTTTCTAATGGGAAAAAAAGTTGTTATGGAATCTTGCAAACTTTAACCTGGCTTCTTATCAACCAACCAACCAACCTGCTAATATAGGAAGCCAGATTTTTTATGGCAACATTATCTTCTCAGCAATGTATCATTTACCACCCAAATTAGATATTTCTTTAGAATTTTGCTCTTATACAGTAATAACCAAAAATTAATTTGAATCATTCTAAATAGATTACTGGGATTGTTCTCAGATTCATTTTTTTCAATATTTTATCCTGCATTTCCAGAAATTTCTCTTTATAAAATTGAAGACAGATCCAGAGAGAATAGCATACGCAACAATTAGACATACAATTTAATTCCCTTTGGCAATAATAACTACCCGTTCACTGGATTAGACACAAGTATCGAGGGAAACCATGAATGCTCCTCTGTTACGTCAAATTCCACTGTTATCACCAATATTGGAAACTGTCTGTTTAAAAATGCCATTGTGTAATTGTTATGTAAATGCATAATTTATACAACATAGTAATCACATAGTAATTACAAAATAACACATTTAGTTTAGTTTTGGCTTAACATGAGGTATAAAACAAGTCATTCCAATTTGAAAATCATGGCTTTTTTATTTCGTATATTGTACAAACCCAGGCAATTACCATATTTTTCAGAGTATAAGACACACCTTTCCCCCCCCAAAAAAGAGGGTGAAAATCTAGGTGCATCTTACACTCTGAATGTAGCACTGCCCAGCCTCTGAAATGGAGGTATCAGAGACTGCAAAAAGCCTCTGAAACGGAGCTTCAGAAAAAAAGCCTCTGAAATGGAGGTTTCAGAGGCGGGAAAAAAAGCAAGGCACAGAGCTAACAACCAATGAACCTGTTGCTAAAATTCATCTCTGGGAACAGGTGATTGGGGGTATTCTGGGAGACCGATCCATCTGCCAATCAGCTTTTTTCTTATTTTCTTCCCCAAAAACTAAGGTGCGTCTTATACTCTGGTGCTTCTTATAGTCTGAAAAATATGGTAAATATAACCAAGGCTTGCTTTGATTTTAAATTATTAAAATGTCAATGGTAAAATTAAATTATTTTTCAGTAATTAACAACTGTAATCAGTATATCTCAAACTGTAATGTATAAATGAAGATTTAAGAAATTATTATAATTTCTGCCCAAGAAAAAGGAAATTAATTGAATGTGCTTCAAAACCTAGACAGAAACCTATGTAGCATAAACCTCTACAGTGAATGGCAAAACATAAGGTGAAGATAGTTCACTGACTTAATAAATCATTATTAGATAAATTGCAAGATTATATTTTTAAAAAATGACAGCTGCCAATTAGGGGAGAATTTAACAATCTGGCAACCTAGCAATAATTTATTGTTGCAAGGAGAGAGCAATTCAAATAGGGGAGCAGTGCTGGGATTCAGCCCATTTGCAAAATTTGGGAGAAGCGGTAGCTAATTTTTTAGCAGTTTGGCAAACCGGCTGAATCTCACCACACCCAGCCATGTCTTGCCCCTCCCCTCCCAGCCACTCCTCACCTCATGCGTGTATGAGTGGCTAATTCATGGCTCAAACAGTCCTCCCCAAGCCAAATCTCCACCTCGTCCAGGACACGATTGCCTCCTTCTCCTTGCTTGCTCCATCCTCCCAATTCATTCTCATATTTAAGTGTGTGAAAGACCTCATGGGTGTGGTTTAAGAAGCAAAGAAGACCACTATGTCTCTGAAGGAAACATCTTAGCTCTGTTGCTTAAGCTCTGGCCTTTTTAAGATGTGTGGGCTCCAGTGTTGGTGAGTAGAAGTCCATGCCTTTTAAAATTGCAGAAATTGAGCACCCAGGGAGGTTTCCCAGTGCAAATGCAGTAATGAACCCACCTCCAAGGGAACAAAAGGCATAGACATTTTTCCCTTTTCTTTAAAAAAGGGTTCAAGCACTATAAAGTATTAAAGACAGGAAAATAAACAGGGCTGTGAGTTGTAGTCTTGTAGAACATCTGCTCATTTTCCAGGATTTCCAGGCAGGCCTGCTCAACTGGTTCCCTTGAAACCCTGTAGAGCAGCCGCTACACTGAGCTTGGTGGATCTCCATAATAGAGGCTGGGTGTGGTGAAGTGCCCCTTGACGAGAGTGATGTTGAGTTGGCCATGCCAATTTCTTATTTTATTTATGTTATTTATCTAATTGTATTTGTCTTTTATTATTTTTACAAATAATTCAAGGCAGAGAACATATCCAATACATTTTCCACATGACAATATTTTCCAATTTCTAATATTTTCCCCATGACAACAATCCTGTCAGGTGGGTTGGGCTGACAGAGAGTGACTGGCCCAAAGTTACCCAGCAGGCTTTCATGGCTAAGGAAGGACTTGAAAGTGACTACTTTCTAACACAATGCCTTACCCACTAGACCAAACTTGCTCTTTCATTTGGGAGACTATTGTAGTGATCTCCCAAATAGTTGGTTTGATAATCCTCTTAACTTGTTTAGTCTACTTCTTATTCTTCAGCCTTCATGCTTTTCTTTACAAATCAATCTCTCTCTCTATAAAAAAAAAATGTATGTTTGTATGTATGTTCCAGCATAACTCTGGAATGTCCCAAGTAATTTCAACCAAACTTGGTAAACAAATACTGTGGGGATAAGACACCCCTGGGGTGTGGATGTGTTTCTGTGTGTTTGTGTTCCAGCATAACTCTGGAACACCTGAGCCATTAAGGAAAACTAGTATGGCATCCTAAAGCGGCAATTATTTGTGATGATAGTTTTTTTGCAGCTTCCTCTGGAAAGAAAGCTATGACATTGCCCTCCAGTGAACCAATGGAAAAGTGCCTGATGGATTTGGGGCAAAGTGCCAGGATCGTAGACAGGGCGGGAAAGAGGAACACATGGGAGGGGGAAGGGAGAGGGTGGGAATGATGGGCATGGGAGTAGGGGGAAGAAAAGTTCCTCCCAATGGCTCCCTGTCAGAGGAAGAGGGCGCTGCCTAATGGATTTGGGGCAAAGTTCCAGGATTGTAGAAAGGGTGGGAAAGAGAAGCACATGGGAGTGAGAAGAGAGAGGGCAGGGACGATGAGCATGGGAGTAGGGGGAAGAAACGCTCCTCCCAATGGCTCCCTGTCAGAGGCAGATGGAGTCCCCTGGTGGATTTGGGGTAAAGTGCCAGGATGTAGAAAGAGCGGGAAAGAGGAGCACATGGGAGGGGAAAGGGAGAGGGCAAGGATGATGGGTATGGGAGCAGGGGGAAGAAAGGCTCCCTCTCAGACAAACACTTCAACATCTATAAATACCCAGGCAAAGATACAACCTGGTATGCCTTAAAATGGGTTTACTGGACTGCCTTAAAATGACTTCTACCAGCATAACTCTAGAACACCTTGAGCAATTTCAACCAAACCTGGTACACAGATGACCTACTCTCTGGAAACAAATACTGTGGGGGTAAGACACCCCTAACACCCCTCGGTGTGTGTGTTCTATTAAGATACAGCCTGTTGTGCCTTAAAATGGCTTCCACTGTACTGCCTTAAAATGGCTTCTACTGTACAGCATAGTGGAGTTGCCATGCTAATGGCGCACTCTCCCAGCCCCACCACAGCTAGCCAGTGGTTGTGAGAAGAGAAGGAGGGGGAGGGGGAGGAGGGCCGCCAGAGCTTTAGTGCAGGAGCAAAGTGGCTCTATACTTGCCTTCACATCACATTTGTGTTCAAGGCAGCCTTTGCTTCCTGCCACTTCAGGCTGGAACTTGCGCCCAACGTGCTCAGCTGAAGAGCTTTGAGGGGAACAGGGGACACAGCAAGGTGATGGCCAGAGCCTTAATGCAGAAGCAAAGCGACCCTGTACTTGCCTTCATGCCCCATTTGCGCTCAAGGCAGCCCTTCCACCACTTCAGGCTCAGAGCTGTAAGCCATGTCTTGTTGCTAGGAGTGACTGGGGCAGGATTGCATTGTTGCTCCAGGAGGAGGAGGGGACCCCATTTTGAAGCGTGCTAAAGTTCACTGTGCTGCGCATGGCACTGTGAGAGTGCCTCATGGCCTGCCCAATGCTTCATATCAGAATCAGAGAAGGAGGAGAGAGATACAGAGAGAGAGACACACACAGAGAGAGAGAGATAAATAGGAGATAGATAGATATATATATACAGAGAGAGGGGGAGAAGATGGAAAGTTATACACACAGAGAGATACAGAGAGGGGGAGGGGGGAGAGAGACAGAGAGATACAAAAAGAGAGGGGAAGATAGGGAGGAGGAGAGACAGACACACACAGAGATAGAGAGGGGGGTGAGAGGGGGAGAGAGAGAGAGACAGAAAGCGGGAGAGAGAGACACATACAGAGAGATACAGAGAGGGGGTGAGGTAGAGAGGGGGAGTGAGGGAAGATATATATATACACACAGAGAGGGGAGGACCTGGCAATAAATAAATACCCAGGGAATGCATTTATCAGCTAGTAAAGCTATATTTCTACAGTTCTCTCTCTCTCTCTCTCTCTCTCTCTCTCTCTCTCTTTTGAGAAAATAACTTTTTAAAGAGTAAAAGCTAACATTGGTAGGTTGGTTTTTACCCAGTAGAGAAACGATCATTATCAACCAGATTGTTATCTTATGTTTCACACCAAATATGGTGGTGAATAATCTTGCCTGGCTGAGATTAATTACTGAGTCATCTGATGTGTAAAGTTTTTTCTGTATATTTAAAAAAAATGTCATTAAGGTTGGAATAAAAGTTCAGCATTTCTTCTTGAGTAATCCAATACACTGCAATACAATCTATTTGTACTGCTAATAAAAATGCTACAATAAATATACTGCTAATAAAAGTACATAATACTATACTACTCTTCATTCATAACCAATGCAACATAAAACTAAAAAGACTGATTGTATCAAATTCATTCAAAGACACTGCAAGGAAACTTCTGAAATCTAAAAAAAGATTATCTTAACCAACAGACAAAAATGTTGAGACCTAACCCAGATTCAAATGCAGAGGCTTCTGTAGAATGGATGCCATCGCTACAAATGCCCTTTCTTTATGAATGTTCCCCCTTAAGAATTACTTACCGACTGTGACGAAACTCAAGCCTACTTTAATATTCTCAGTGATTGAGCTAGTCCACACTGGAGAAAAAATAAAAGCTTTTCAATTGGTATTATTGTAAGAAGCAAAAGTGAAGATGAAAGGACAGATACCTGCAATTGTGAGCTGCTGTGTCTACGGAATGATTGCCTTCTTGCCTGAAAACAATTTGGAATATATTTGCAACAAATACACATTCATGTCAGGAAAAGATTGGAATAGCAAAACATCTCATTTTGTATTATAAGAAAGGGTAGTTTTATGTTTAAAGAGGCACTGCAGCAGAAGCCAATATTGGAAACAATTTTCCATAAGGAAAAAGTAGTCAGAAAGAGGATCAAACCCAACTGATTAAAATAATAACCAAAACAGACATAGAAAATATTCTATATCAGGGTCGACAAACTTCTCTAAAGGAACAGATCCTACATCTCATTTGCCTCCATAGGTGTGGTGGCAAGTCTGCAATTCAATGAGCACAGCAGCCATTGAAGGTATAAGCCTGCTAGTTGATAGGTCACTGCCCAAGATACCTGGTCCTCAGCCTTCAGTCCTTCACCTCTGATCATCTTGTTGGGACCCCTCCTCCCACTAGGTATCCCTCAAGTAGTCCCATATTACTGAAGTTTACTCATCAAAACCCACAGTTAAGTTAAGGTTTAGACAACATGTAAACTCAGCAGTTGTTTAGATATCATACCAAAATTATAACTTCAGTCAATAGAAATATTGACTCTTTGTGAGATGAGGTCGTAGGTGTCAGATGGGTTTGCTGATCACGTACCTGGCTCCTTGCTGCGTGACAGCTGCCCTGCCCGAGCTCCTGGAGGTGCTGGCTGGGGTGGCAGTTGAGACCCCCAGACTTTTAGTCATGGGGGACTTTAACTTGCCATCTTCCGGCTCGTCATCGACAGCAGCTCGGGAGTTCACGGCTTCCATGACGGCCTTGGACCTGACCCAAGTAGTTGATGGCCCTACTCACATTGGGGGTGGCACCCTGGACTTGATTTTTCTCTCTGGTCAGTGGTTGAGAGATCTGGACTTAAAGGAAATAGTCATTGAACCTTTGTCATGGTCAGATCACTCTCTTCTTCGCCTGGACTTTCTGACCGCCATTCACCACCGCAGGGAGGCGGAGCCGACACGTTGGTTCCGCCCCAGGCGCCTGATGGACCCGGATGGGTTCGGACGGAGCTTGGGCCATTTCCTGAGGTCTGGCTCACGGCTCGGCTGAGGAACTTGTTGCGGCCTGGGAACGGGCCGCGCGGGGCCTTAGACCGTGTCGTGCCTTTGCGCCTCTGACCCGGCGCAGGTCCCAACCGGCTCCTTGGTTCTCCGAGGAGCTGAGAGGATGAAGCGCCGGAGAAGACGCCTAGAGTTCCTGGAGGTCTAGCCGTTCGGAAACTGATCGGACACTAGTGAAGTCCTATACTAGGACTTACCTAGTGGCATTGAGGGAAGCGAGGCGTAGCTACGCCTCCTCCCTCATTGCATCGGCAGATAACCGCCCAGCCGCCCTGTTTCGGGTGACTCGCTCCCTCTTACACCAGGGGGAGCGGGATGACCCGCTGCAGGGACGTGCTGAGGAGTTTAACGGTTATCTATACGATAAAATCGTTCAGCTTCGGGATGGTTTGGACCAAGATTGCGGTGATGCAGGTGAGATGCTCGAGGGTGGTCTTGGCGATATTGTCTGGGATGAGTTTGACCCTGTGGCTCCTGAGGACATAGACAGGTTGCTGGGTAGGCTGAATGTCACCACATGTTTACTGGACCCGTGCCCCTCCTGGCTGGTGCTGGCCACTCAGGAGGTGACACGAGGCTGGCTCCAGGCGATTACGATTGCTTCTTTGGTGGAGGGTGTCTTCCCGGCCGCCTTGAAAGAGGCGGTGGTGAGGCCCCTCCTTAAGAAGCCTTCCCTGGACCCGGCTGTTTTAGGTAATTATCGTCGGTCTCCAACCCGCTTGGCGAAGGTTGTAGAGAGTATGGTGGCATATCAGTTCCCTTGCACCTGGATGAAACTGTCTATCTAGACCCGTTCCAGTCCGGTTTCCGGTCCGGTTACAGCACGGAGACGGCTTTGGTCGCGTTGGTGGATGATCTCTGGAGGGCCAGGATAGGTTGTTCCTCTGCCCTGGTCCTATTAGATCTCTCAGCGGCTTCGATACCATCGACCATGGTATCCTGCTGCGCCGGTTGGAGGGATTGGGAGTGGGAGGCACCGTTTATCGGTGGTTCTCCTCCTATCTCTCTGACCGGTCGCAGTCAGTGTTGACAGGGGGGCAGAGGTCGGCTCCGAGGCGCCTCACTTGTGGGGTGCCGCAGGGGTCGATTCTCTCGCCCCTTCTGTTTAACATCTACATGAAGCCGCTGGGGGAGGTCATCAGTGGTTTCGTGTGAAGTACCAGCTGTATCGGATGACACCCAGCTGTACTTTCTACACCGGACCACCCCAACGGTTATCGAAGTGCTGTCCCGGTGTCTGGAGGCCGTACGGGTCTGGATGGGGAGAAACAGGCTCAGGCTCAATCCCGCCAAGACAGAGTGGCTGTGGATGCCGGCATCCCGGTACAGTCAGCTAAATCCGCGGCTGACCATCGGTGGCGAGTCATTGGCCCCGATGGAAAGGGTTCGCAACTTAGGCGTCCTCCTGGATGAACGGCTGTCTCTAGAAGATCATTTGACGGCCGTCTCCAGGAGAGCGTTCTACCAGGTTCGCCTGGTACGCCAGTTGCGCCCCTTTCTGGACCGGGATGCCCTATGCACGGTCACTCACGCACTCGTGACGTCTCGCCTGGATTACTGCAATGCTCTCTACATGGGGCTCCCCTTGAAGGGCATCCGGAGGCTACAGTTAGTCCAGAATGCGGCTGCGCGGGTGATAGATGGAGCCCCTCATGGCTCCCGCATAACACCCATCCTGCGCAGGCTGCACTGGCTGCCTGTGGCCTTCCGGGTGCGCTTCAAGGTTTTGGTGACCACCTTTAAAGCGCTCCATGGCATTGGGCCGGGTTATTTACGGGACCGCCTACTGCTACCGAATACCTCCCATCGACCCGTGCGCTCTCATAGAGAGGGTCTCCTCAGGGTGCCGTCAGCGAGGCAATGTCGTCTGGCGACGCCCAGGGGAAGAGCCTTCTCTGTGGGGCTCCACCCTGGAACGAACTACCCCCCGGACTCCGTCAGCTTCCGGACCTTCGGACCTTCCGCCGCGGGCTTAAAACATACTTATTTAATTGTGCAGGACTGAGCTAGATTTTAAATTTGGTTTTAATTTGGTTTTAATTGGATGTTTTAATTAACGGGCTTTTTGAATAAGTTTTTAAACTGTTTTTATACTGTATTTATATGTTTTTAAATGCCTGTAAACCGCCCTGAGTCCTTCGGGAGATAGGGCGGTATATAAATATGATTAAATAAATAAATAAATAAATAAAAATAAATAAATATATGTACTTGAATATGGTTTCCTAAAATAGCCATGTACTTTGTTCTCCACCATGTTATAAACATTCCTGACCATTATAATAGCTGTGAAAATTGTTAACCAGAACCCCTAAAATGATTAAGGTTTTAAACAAACCTCCTACCAGTAAAGTCTACATTGTTGAGATCAGTTCAATGTAGAAGGTAATGGAAGGAATGCTGAGTCTTTTCAAATGGTATAATACCACTCCTGCTCCCAAAAGTTCTCACAGATCTGCTTACAGTCTGCCAGTGACAGGGTAAAAAGAAAGTCTTTCTACAGACTCTCCCCCAGCAGGAGTGTTTCTAGGGAAGGGGATGGGGGGAAGGTTAAAAAAAAAGTCAGCAATCCTATCTGTGGAATATCAGCTATAACTTCACAAAACATGAAAAAGATGTGGAGTTTCAACTGCACACATATAGCTGCCATTTTTATTCTTCTGTTTCCCATGGATAGTTTTGCTCCCTAGAAACCCTAGGAATTTTTCTTTCACCAACCTTTGGATTAAAAGGGAAGGATTTAGCCAATGATGTCTCCAGCTTTGACTATGCAAAAAGAACTGGAAAGCTCTTAAACATTTAGATTAAGATTTCTTCATAATGCAAGTCGCAATTAAGGATGGAAGTGCTAAGATATCTCAAAACATTTTCCTTGATAGCAACAGCACTTTGACTTACATACCACTTCATAGTGCAGTTTACAAAGTCAGCATATTGCCACAAACAAGTTGGGTCCTCATTTTACCAACCTTGGAAGGATGGAAGGCTGAGTCAACTTGAGCCTGGTGAGATTTCATCTGCCAAACTGCTGGCAGCCGGTGATCAGCAGAAGTAGACTGCAGTACTGCAACCACTGCACCACCACAGCTCATGATGCCTACCATGCTCCATGTTCCCCATCAGTTGTTATTTTATTATAGTTTACCTAAAAGCTTTGGGCAAACCAGTAATGATAAAAACTACCTGTTCAGGTAAACCAGTAGTAAAAAAGCTACCGGTTTGGACGAACTGGTAGTTAGCTACTGGCTTGGTCGAACCGGTAGTTAGAAAAACTACTGGTTCATCCAAACCAGTATTTCCAATGATCAGCTGTGCCATGTGGTTTAGCTTCACTATAGAAAGCAGGAAATTGCATGGCACAGCTGTTCCCCCCCCCCGTTCTACTTACCTAGTGAAGTCTTCTTTTTCCACATGAAATGCACATTTGGTGCACACTGTGCATGCATGTGCAGCATGCTTTTGGTGTGCATTGCATATGTGCATGCACAATGTGCATTTGGTGCATACCACACATGCGTGGGCAGTGAACCAGTGGTGATCTGAGGAGAATTTCACCACTGCCTAAAAGACAATAATAAACAATCCTTATGCATCCATTTCAAGATTCATGTTTATTTCCAAGAATTTTTTGGTCTCATGTAAATCTTTGAGGCATTGTTAAAAAAATAAAATGGCATGCATTACAATCTAGGGTTTTACTGAAAAAATACACACTTGCTCAATAAAAAGACAAAAGTAAACAAAGATAGTTAGCAGCATTTTAGAGAGCCAAAAAACTTGTGGGGATTAATGCCACTAGTTTGTCTTCTGGTAAATGTATATTTGATGACATGTCAATCTCTTCTTTGTGGTCATTGTGAGAAAATGTCCCAAATTTCAAAGACATCCTTGCCTGCTCCAATTTCTACCATAGGTAGAATTAATTACTTAAAAATTACCTTATTGAGACTTCCTGTGGCTCCGCTGGTAGTTGAGGACAGTCTTTTTAGACCACCAGCCCTGGATCGAGTAGAGCCGCTAAGACAGCGAAAATCAGCTGTCTAGCGGCTTGGAAATCTTTCCCTCAGGTGAAGAGGGAAAGGTGAGAGATTGGGTGGAGGTAGAGCCCCCCCAACAGCACCAGGAATGATCCTGGAGGCTTGAAGGGGAGAGCTCCCTTGGGAACCCGAAGAGCTCCGGATCCAGGACACCTCTGACTTTTTTGGCAGAGCAAAACGCCGCGACCACATCTGCAATCAATATTGAGTTTAAATGGATTTTTGACTTAACCAGACAGAGCAATGTCAGGAGGCAAGGTAGATGTAAGTACCAGATCTCAACCCCGTTTGTGGATTCCATTCGAGAAGAAAAGAAATGGCATCTGAGTATAATGGGAGTGAAAGTGAAAGTCAAAGAGGTGTTTATTAACACTGTTACAGTTTATAACTCTACTTAAACTTGCTGGATTTTACATTTATATGAAGAAACTATAATGAAAGCTGGAAGGATTATACAACTGAATTATTTAACTTAAATACTGTGCTTACGAAAAGACTTTGACTTTGTTTCAAATTATAAAATTAAAGTAAGATGGCTTCTGTATACATACAGCCTGCTGTTTTCAAGGAAGTTGGAGCGCCGTTAGTTCAACTACATAAATTACAAGAGGAGCTGAAGGAATTTCTGAAGGCTCAAATTTCTGTTCGGGATAAAAAAATTAAGGAAATTGAGGAGAAAATATTGAAAATTAAAGACTTTGTTGTAGCTAAGGATGAAGAGATAAGAGAAGTGGTGGCAGCATTTAAGACTTTGGTTGAATACACAAAACAATTGGATGAAAAAGTGGAAGAGATGGATCAAGTTAATTCGAACTTAAAAAGCAAAATAGAGGAGCTTCAGACCAAGGTGGAGAATATAAAGCAGTTGGATGATAGAGTTATTGCAATACAGAGTTATGGAATTTGCATTGAGAGTAAGAGGTTTGCAAGAAAATAAATGAGAGGACTTAAAAAAGATTTTTGCAGAGGCTTTTGCACAGCTGATTGGACAGGAACCAGTGGACTTTGAAATCCAAATGGAAAAAAATTACCGTGTTAATTCATGGGTTGCAAAGCAGAGACATTTGCCAAGAGATGTAGTAATTTATTTTACATCTAGGAAGATTAGAAATGAAATTTCACAAGTTTCTTATAGAAATAAAATTCAAATATTGGGACAAGAGGTATTGGTATTGAAAGAAATTCCACCTAAAATGTTAAGAAATAGAAAAGAATATGCTTTTTTGGTGGATCAGTTTAGAAATCTCCAGATACAGTACAAATGGAATGTACCAGCTGGATTAATAGTAAACTATAAGGGAGGGAAATATTGTCTTAATACAGTTTTTAAAGCAAGAGATTTTTATACTAATGTATTGAAGGTTGGAAGTTTGCCATTGTTAGAAGTTAAGATGAAAAGAGAGATGGGAATGCTTTAAAAAGGGGAAAAGGAAGCAAAGCAAATACAACCTAAAATTGGGGCTGTAAATTTGGGAGAAGAAACGCAGAAAGCTGTAGGGAAGGATCAAAGTATGATTGTAACTATTAAACGTAAAGAGCAAGGAGTAAAGAAGTAATATTTTTAAATGAAAAGACTTTCCTTTCATGGGATAGGGTAAACTATAAGCGATATTTCTGAATATAAAAAGTAGAAAGAAGTTATGGATTGTATGATAAATGGGGTGTAAATTTTTTAGAAATTTATGGTATGGGGAATATGGGGAAGAATATGAGGTAAATGTTAAGTTTATATAAGGAAAGATGATGTTTATTATTATGTATGATGGATATATAAATATGATGGATTATAAGGTATACTGAGTAATAATTTTTGATATTACAACATTGGAAGATGGGATACTGTTTATTACAGAAGATTGGACTTTAAACTTAATGGACTTAAATGAGAAGGTAGAATTATCAGCATATTTGAAAGATTTTTTTTGAAATATATAATGGAGATTGAAATAGCAAAATACTAAATAGTTTTTAAATGAGTAGAAGGTAATTGTACTAGTATTAATATTTTCTTTTTTCTTCTTTTTTTATGGAAAAGGCGAGTTGAGGTTCAAGAAGAGGGATGGGATTTTATGTTAATTAGCATATTTTAGTTTATGATTGTTAGATACAATACCCTGTATTTGCTCTGGGAAGTCGGGGGGGGGAGGGGGGGAAGGAGGAAGGAGGGAGGGGAAGGGTTAGGGTTGGGGGGGAGGGGATGTATGCGGGGAAAATCTTGTAAAACTTTTTCAATAAAAAAAATTACCTTATTTAAACCATAGAAGTTTATTCTTTAATAGAAACATGAAAAGTGTTGATACAGCTTACTATCTCACTTAGAAGCAGTAGGTGATATTGTTTTATTTCCTATATTTTATAGACACGCACATATCTCATAAATTGTACTGATCATAGAGCCATGATGGTGAACTGATGGCACACGAGCTGTCCTCTGTTGCTCTTCTGGGTTCTGGCGTGCCAGCTAGCTGGTCTTCATGCACACATACATGCTAGGTAAAAGACCAGGTGGTTGGTGAACATACCTGCACCGGAAACTGGAAGAGCAGCCACTTGGCATGCACATGCACATCAGGCAGCTGCTTTTCTGGCTTCTAGCACACATGTGTGCACATGGTCTCCCATTTTGGCACTTGCTGCCAAAAAGGTTTTCCAACACTGATATAGAGGCAAAATAAGCAGAACTAAATTAATGTCAGCATTCCAGAAAACCCCTCCTGCAGAAAATACTCCAAAGCCAACATCTTTCAAAGTTCTTTTACTAGCATAGGTAAACTTGCACAGTTGGATGAGAACTAAAACTGGGGATTTGGGTTCCTCCCTCAGTAATACAAACTCCAAAATCTCTACCCTCATGACCCCTCTGTCGGTCAAACACTCCAATCCTCAACTGTCCCATGTCAAAGCATCATTCTGGCCACTCCTTCTCCAGATGTGAGACCAGCCTGACTTGACCGGCAGGAAGAATGTTGTTATGTCTAATAGCCCCTTGTACCCTCACCCCCCTCTCCTACTTTCCCACACCAGAGAAAGTGGCAGCGTGTGGAAGCCTTCGGCCTAGTATGGCTTCCAAAGCTGACAGGCATCCCCCCCTGCAGAAGAAAACACACCCTAGAAAACAAAAAAAGCAAAAGATGGGGTTAACGCCCAGTATATATCCTTCTAGCTCCCTCTTCCCCCCACCCAGGAGGACCCTTAGATTTCTCAGGGAATTTATCATGAAATTGCTTGACTAGAGCATCAGCATTTACATCCCAGCTTTTCACCCAAGTAGCTTCAGACAATGGGTACCCTTTCCAGTGGACCAAATATTGTAAGCGACCTCTGTATAGCCTAGAGTCAAGGATCTTCTTAATTTCATAGTGTGTCTCCCCCTGGATTATCAGAGGAATGGGGGAGCAGCTGGTAAGGTCCTCAAGCTAGATCCCCTAGCTGGTTTCAATAAGCTACTATGGGACTTCTGGGTGGCACCGCAGGCGTTGGAGACGGTCCTTTCAGACCGTCAGCCCCATGATCTCATTAAAGTTTTTCAGACAGCACTCATCAGCTGTCTGACAGCTTGGAAACCTTTCCCTTGGGAAAAGAGGGAAAGGTGAGCTGCCAGGCAGAGGTAGAGCTCTCCGAGAGCCCCAGAACACCTAGGGGCAAAAAGGGTGAGAGCTCCCTATTTAAGCCTGGTGAAAGCTACGGATCCGGGACCCTCTGCATTAATTTATTTTTTTTTTTATTCAAAAAGTTTTACAAAATTTTTTTTTCCCCCTTTCCCCCCCTCCTCCCCCTTCCCTTCGCAACCCCCCTCCCCCCCCCGACTTCCCGGAACGAGCACAAGGTATAGTTAAAAGTAAAACAAACATATGCTAAAAGGTTTTCGTCCCAACTTAATTATACCCCTACAATCATCAATTCCTAACTTCCCCCAAAAGCTATCAAAATAATACATCATAATCATTCAAAACAGTCTGATAACTCTTAGTCTGATATCTCGTTGAATATAGTCAATCCATTTTTCCATTCCTTTAAGTATCTTTCTTGTATTGTCTTTCAAAAAGGCTGATATCTTCGCCATCTCAGCCAAATTGGCAACTTTCAATATCCATTCTTGTATTGTTGGTACTTCTTTTTTCTTCCAATATTGTCCTATTAGTAATCTTGCTGCAGTTATTAGATTTAAAATCAATTTAGTCTCAATTACTGTACAATCCGTAATAATTCCCAACAAGAAAAATTGCAGGAACTTTATCTTCTTTTCAGAACATTTTGTAAAATCCACCAAATTTTTATCCAAAAGGCCTTTATGACCTTACAAGTCCACCAAATGTGAAAATATGTAGCGTCATCACAATTACATCTCCAACATTTTGCTTGCATTTCTGGATACATACACGATAATTTTTTAGGATCTAAATGCCATCTATAAAACATTTTATAAAAATTTTCCTCAGATTCTGTGCTCATGTGAATTTAACATTTCTAACCCAAATTCTTTCCCACGCTTCCAATAATATTGGCTCCTGAAAATTTTGTGCCCACTTTATCATACAGTCCTTTACCAAGTCCCTTTCAGAATCTATTTCAAGTAACACATTATACAATCTCTTTATATGCTCCTGAGACTGATTTCTAATTTGCTTTACCAAATTTCCCTCGTTCTGCTCTATACCAATTTTTTGATCTCCCTTCCATCTAGCATGTAATTGCTCATATTGAAACCAAGTATAATTTTTCCTTCCTCTTAATACTTGCAGAGATTTTAACTGCAAATTACCTCTTTCAGTATACAAAAGATCTTTATATGTAATCATTTCCTGCTTCTGTTCTATGTTTATATTTTCTACTGTATGTCTAGGACATGCCCATATAGGAACCTTATAATTTAGTTTATAAGAGTATTTTTTCCAAACACGCAGAAGGGCATTTCTTAGCACATGATTTTTAAAGGCCTTATCCACTTTTTTGTCATAAATTAAATATGCATGCCATCCATATAACAAATCATAACCTTCTATATTCAAAATTCTGTCCTCTGTTAAATTAAACCAATCACTTATTGCAGAGAGAGCAGCTGCTTCATAATATAATTTAAAATTAGGCATTTTTAAACCTCCCCTTTCCCGAGAATCTTGAATTATTTTCATTTTAACCCTAGCTTTTTTACCTTCCCATATAAATTTGTTAATTCCCTTCTGCCACTCCTCAAGATTCTTATCTTTCTTAATTATTGGTATCATCTGAAACTTAAAGATGCAATAAAGTTACTACAGAATCAATTTAATATGATAATGGCTGATCAGGTGGCAACAAATATACAATATGCCAAACATAATACTTTTTGTAACGCAAATAGACCTGGTAGGTGGTTAGCATACACTTTAAGGAAAAGACAAAAACAACGTACTATAGAAAAAATAGAATACAAAGGTAAAGAGAGATATCAACAGGATAAAATTAAAAAAGCTTTTTTAGAATATTATACAAATTTATATCTTAAAGATAATATATCGAATAGGGATATTGATAAGTATTTGAAGGAATATAAGGTTAAAAATTTAACTTTAGAACAAACGATTGAATTGAATCGGCCTATAACCTCGGAAGAAATTATTTTGGTAATTAAACAATTAAAAATGGGGAAAACTCCTGGTACGGATGGGCTTACAGTTAGTTATTATAGGAATTTACAGGATGAGATGTTAGGTCCACTTAAGGAATTATTTAATCAGATACAACTAGGAGGGGGAATTCCCCCCTCATGGAGAACCTCTTTTATTTCATTGATACCAAAAGAGGAACAAGATTGTTCTAAAACTGGGAATTATAGGCCAATCTCACTTTTAAATAATGATTATAAGATTTTTGTTAAAATAATAGCTAATAGATTAATGTTGATTTTGCAGTGAAGAATTCATAATGATCAATCTGGATTTATAAAAGGGAGACAGATGAGGAATAATGTTAGGCAGATTATTAATTTACTGGAGTACTTAGAAAAGAAAAATTTTATTTCAGCAGCATTTATTTTTCTCGATGCAGAGAAAGCTTTTGATCGATTGCATTGGGATTTTTTATTTAAATTAATAGAAAAGATGCAATTTGGAGATGGTTTTTTAAGAATAATTAGGGCAATTTATGGAGAGCAAACAGCACAGATTATAATCAATGGTAGCTTAACAGAACCTTTTAAGATTGCGAAAGGAACAAGACAGGGATGTCCTTTATCACCATTATTGTTTATTTTAACTCTAGAACCATTATTGGATAAAATACGAGAAGTAAAGGAGATAGAGGGAATTAGAGTTAGACAGTATGAATATAAGTTAAGAGCTTTTGCAGATGATTTGGTGATTACTTTAACAAACCCTATAAATTCTAGTAAATCTTTGTTGGAAATAATTGATCAATATGGGAATGTCTCAGGGTTTAAGGTAAATCAGAAAAAGACAAAAGTGATAATAAAAAATATGGCCAGACAACAGAAAGAAAAACTAGAGGAAGTAACAGGATTTGAAATTGTAAAGAAGGTTAAGTATTTAGGGGTATATATTACGTCATCAAATGTGAAATTGTATAAGAATAACTATGAGGTTTTATGGCAAAAAGTTCAGAAGGAGTTGATTGTTTGGAAAAAATTGCAATTATCTTTGCTGGGGAGAATTGCTGCTATTAAAATGAATGTTTTACCTAGATTTTTATTCCTCTTTCTGCATTAATTTATTAATGCCACAACCATCTCTGTTATCAAGATGAAGATCAATCTTAATTTACTTTAAGCAAATGGAGCAAAGGCAGGAGGACAGGCTGATTTAAGCAACAGACCTCAACTCGATCTTTGAATGGTACTTGAGAAGAAAGGAAATGGCGCCTCTGCTTAATAGGGTGTGAAAACGAAAGTTAAGGAAGTCCTTGTTAGCATCGTTAGCACCCTTAACTCTGTTTAAACTTGTTGGGTTTTATACTTATGTGAAGAAATGTTAAAGAGAAAAGTTGAAGGACTGCAGAATTGATTTACCCAATCCAAATTAGGAGTTTATGAATAGATTTGACTTTGTTGTAAAGTATAAAGTTAAAGTGAAACTTAAGGAATCCTTCGTTAACATTGTTGTGCTCTCGGTTCTCTTTAAATTTGCTGGATTTTACATTTACATGAAGAGATTTTAAAATGAAAAGTGGAAGGATTATAGAATTGATTTACCTAACCCAAATACAGAGTTTATGAAAAGATTTGAAGATTTACTGAATTTATTGAGACGGCTATAAGGTATAAAATTAAAGTGAAAAATGGCTTCTAAGCAAACAAAACTTGATGTTATTAAGGATGTTGGAATTTTGGCAGTTCAAATGCAAAAGCTACAAGAAGATTTGAAGGAATTTTTGAAAGATCTTTTAGAAGAAGCTCTAGACTTTCAAACCTCTGTTATAGACCAAAAATTCTTGGAGCTTGAAGAGGAAATATCTCAAATAAAAGATATTATCGAAATTAGGAATAAGGATATAAGGGAAGATGTGGTGGCAGTATTTCAAAGATTGTTTGAATACACGGTTCAGTTGGATGGAAGAGTGGAAGAAATTAATCAAACTAATGTGAATTTGTAAAATAAAATAGAGGAGGTCCAGACCAAGATGAACAGGGCAGATGAAGAGTTGGTTTTGCTGCAATATAGATCAATGGAGTTTGCCCTGAGAGTGAGAGGTCTCAAAGAAAATAAGCGTGAGAATCTAAAAGATATTTTTGCAGATGCCTTGGCACATATATTTGGAGAACAGTTTCGCAATTTCATTGCCGAAGGTAACCCAGTGCAGGCGGTGAAGTGGGCTTTTTTGGAAAACAAATCAACAACCATCCAAATCATTCTATTCCCTCCACTGATAGGGAGCTCAACGATGAAATCCATAGCAATCTCTTCCCAGGGCCTCATGGGTTCGGCCACGGTTTGGAGAAGTACAGGGGCCTTCCCTGGTCTGGATTTCATGGTGGCGCAGGTGGTGCAGCTCTTTACATAGTCTTCTATATCTGCTTTCATCTTTGGCCACCAAAATTGTCTCCTAGTCAAATGGAGGGTTTTCAAAAACCCAAAGTGGCCCTCAAGTCGAGAGTCATGACTTTTCTGTCGCATACTGGCTGGTACATAAATCTTACTCCCCTTCTCTTAGCGTCAAGTTCGTTAGGTTGTCTTTGAGCCAGGCATTTGCTATAAGGGCTGATTTTAGCTCTGCCCTCTGGGAGATTGGAACCACGGCGTGGCTGGGCCTGAGCATGAGCTTGGCCTGCTGGTTGGGTTTCAGTGATCATGGCATGAACTATTTCCTCCCGCCGGCTGTCAAATTGGGGCTTTCTCGATAGGGTATCCACTAGTAGGTTTTCCCCCCCGGAATGTATTTGAGGTTGAAGTTAAACCACTTGAAGTATTGAGCCCATCGAACCTGTTTAGGGGATAGCTTTTGAGGGGTTTTTAGAGCCTCGAGGTTCTTGTGGTCTGTCCACACTTCGAACGGTTCTTTCACTCCCTCCAGGAAGTGTCTCCAGGATAGGAGAGCCCATCGTACAGCAAAAGCTTCTTTTTCCCAGACCGCCCACCTGCGTTCGGTGTCCGTCAATTTTTTTGAGATGTAAACACGGCATTAGTTCAGTTTGGGCATTCTTTTGCATTAGAACAGCCACTACCGCCACATCACTCGCATCTGCCTGGACCACAAATGGTTTATTTGGGTTGGGGTGCTGGAGACTTGGTTCCATTGAGAATAGGCGTTTTAGCTGTTCAAAGGATTTCTGACAGTTCATTGTCCAAGCTAGGGGCTGGCTAGGTTTTGGCTTGCCAGGAGATGGACCAGTCTTTAGCAATTCCGTCAAGGGGAAAACAACCTCCACAAAAGAAGGGATGAATTGTCGGTAAAAGTTTGCAAACTCCAGGAAACTTTGAAGCTGTTTATATGTGCATGGGGGTTGCCAGTCTAGTACTGCCTTTACTTTTCCTGTGTCCATTTCGATTCCCTGGTTTGACACTCAGTAGCCCAGGTAGACCAAGGATTCCTTATGGAACTCGCATTTTGACAGCTTCACGTATAGTTTGGCAGCTAGGAGTTTTTTCAAAACCTGTCTAACTAATTTGATATGCTCCTCCATATTTTCGCTGTATATAAGAATATTGTCCAAGTAGACAAGAACCCTGTTATATAGGTGGCTGTGCAGGGTTTCATTGATTAGCTGCATGAAGACTGCTGGGGCCCCTGGAGTCCAAAAGGCATGACCCAGAATTGGAAACTGCCCGGGGGGCAGTTGAAAGCAGTTTTCCATTCATCCTCTTCACATATGTGGACCCGGTAATAGGCTTCTCTTAAATCCAACTTGGTGAAAACCTTTCCTCTAGCTAGGTGGTTGAGTAAGTCCTTCATTAATGGTAATGGGTAGGTGTTTTGTATACAAACACCATTGATATTTCTAAAATCGACATATAATCTCAAAGACCCATCTTTCTTCTCTTTAAACAACACGGGGGCGGCCACTGGTGATTTTGCAGGCTTGATGAATCCTCTGGCTAGGTTGTTGTCGATTTACCTCTTTAATTCAGTAATTTCAGCAGGTGTCATTGAGTACATTCTGGGTTTTGGTAGTTTAGCCCCAGGCTCTAATTCAATGCACAGTCACTGGGCTAATGCGGGGGGAGGAGGTTACATTCCTCTTTGCTAACGGCTTCTGCCAAATCCACATATGCCTTAGGAATGAGGTGAGTCTGATCCAGTGGCTGCTGGCTCCCCCTGGTGGCTTTCATGGATTGGTTGTTTCTCGGGAGGGGGGACAGGTGGCAAGGGCTCGACATCTAATATGATTTTTTGGAACCCATCTTCCCACTTGATCATGGGAGTCCATTTGTCCAGCCAGGATAAGCCTAATATAGTAGATTCTGACATCTTTGGAATTACTATGAATCTTATAAGTTCATGATGCTTTCCAGTTTCTAGGCCAACTTGTTCTCTAATTTAGGTAGCTGGGACTCCCCCAAATAGTGTTCCATCCACTAGGTGGAATTTAATAGGGTGTTTTAAGGTTAGTGTTTTGATTCCTAAGTTGTTCACAATAGACATTCCAATGAGACATCTGGTGCAGCTGATATCTATAATGGCTGGCAACTCCCTCTGCTCCCCCCTCAGTGGAATTACTAAGTTCGCTTTGATAGAAAAGTGGGGAATGGGCGCACTCACCATCGGGTCATCCTCTTCGCTAGGGTCGTTGGGAGGGGAATCCGGAGACTGAGGTCCTTCACTCTCTTCACTGGGTAGGGGAACATCCATGGCTTGTCTTGCAAATCGACTGGTGTCTGGGTTTTTCCTTGGGGTTTTTTCCCTTGGGTAGCGGTGGCTGGACACTATTGTGGGGCAAGCACTGGAGCCAGGCATTCAGAAGCCCGGTGACCCATTTGGCCGCACCGGTAGCATTTTATCAATCTAGTTGGTTGTGGGGGTGGGGAGATTACTGCAGGTGTTGAGAGGGGCCATCTGACAAATGTTCCTAGGGGACGCTTCTCGGCTGGTATTGGGGAGTGGGGGTGGATTTCTCTGTCCAGAGCTATGGACATGTTGTACCAGTCTTGCAGCCTTTCAGCACGCCCCAAATTCCACAGGCTTTCCTGACTTTTTGATTGATAGCCTCTTTGAAATAGTGGAGGAATATGCGATCTGGCCAATGCCCAAGGTGTCCTGCTACTCGTCTAAAGTCCCATACAAAGTCTTTTAAGTGTTTGTTACCTTGTTTCATTGTTTTAATGGTGGCTTCACTGTCTGCAATATGGTCTGCGTCTTTAAATCTGGCTCTGAGTAGTGCAACAAACCCTATAATGTCATTTAGTTCTGGTATGCATTCATTGTGGAGCTGGGCAATCCATTCAGAAGCTTCTCCTTCATTCATTCCATCAGAAATAGCAGTTATTAAGTCCCATTCTGATTCGTATTGCTCTCCAAATTGATCCATGTGAGCCCAGACTCTGCTGAGGAAGTAAGCCAGTTTGTGTGGTGTGCCATCAAAAGTTGCTCTGAAGAGAGGGGGAGGTTGGTCGGGGGGGGTGGAGGGGGTGGTGGCAGCTTGGTTGCAGGCAGTTGGGGAGGAATTTGAGGCACAGCCGCTGCGGGTTGCTGGAAGGGCCCCTGTTGAGGAGGAAGGGCTGGCGACACTGGAGTTGCTTGCTGGGCTGCAGAGGGCAGCGGAATTCCGGCCGGCTGCTGGATCAAACCCCCTTATGCTGCTTGGATCGAGGGGCCATACAGAGGCCAGAGAGATCCATGGAAGATAGGAGCAGAAGAATCTGGCTGCCACTGGCATTGGACCCATCCTTGTCCGGGGTAGAATACCCAGCCTGGGGGATGGAAGCAGGAGGGGGGAGTGCAGGACCTGGCAGGTGAAGGGTTCCATAAGGGGGGTTGCACTCCCCAAGCCATTTGCATTGGATGCATTCCAGCCATGTAAATTCCCTGCTGCGCCTGGGAGGTGATTCTACTTTCCCACACCGGAGAAAGTGGCAGCGTGTGGAAGCCTTCAGCCTAGTATGGCCTCCAAAGCTGACAGATAGAACTGTGGTTCTTGTAAAATCTATATGACTTTAAGAAAGTTGTATTTTTTACAAGTCAGTGTTAGGTAAATCAGAAGACTTTAATTATATTGTCACATGGTTCATTTTATTGTCCAAACTATGTGTCCCCTTAGATTGACCTTTATATTTTATTTTGAAAAATGCCTATGGCTTTTCCTATAATTTCTTTTATCTTGGCTGATGCTCTAATACACTTAATTAATACTTCCAGATTTTTGCCGAATGTTTTATTTACTCTCTACAGGTTGTTAAAACTCTACTGATGCCAAGCAAATGGTTTGTTATAAATTAATGATATATTTATTTATTTAATCAAATATTTATTTAATCAAATTTTTATACCGCCCTATCTCCCGAAGGACTCAGGGCGGTTTACAGCCTGATAAAAACACAGGAATAAATACAAGATAAAAACAATATTTAAAAAACTTATTGAATTAGGCCAGATTTAAAATTATAATTAAAATAGTAAAAAACCCCATTTAAAACTAAATTTAAAAATTAAAACTCTAGGCCAGTCCTGCACAGATAAATAGATGTGTCTTAAGCTCATGGTGGAAGGTTCGAAGGTCAGGAAGTTGGCGGAGTCCTGGGGGTAGTTCATTCCAGAGGGTGGGAGCCCCCACAGAGAAGGCCCTTCCCCTGGATGTCGCCAGTTGGCACTGCCTGGCGGACAGCACCCTAAGGAGTCCCTCTCTGTGAGAGCGTACGGGTCGGTGGGAGGCAATTGGTGGCAGTAAACGGTCCCATAAGTAACCTGGCCCTATGCCATGGAGTGCTTTAAAGATAGTAACCAAAACCTTAAAGCGCACCCGAAAGGCCACAGGTAGCCAGTGCAGCCTCCGCAGGAGTGGTGTCACATGGGAGCCACGAGGGGCTCCATCACCCGTGCAGCTGCATTCTGAACCAACTGGAGCCTCCGGATGCTCTTCAAGGGGAGCCCCATGTAGAGAGCATTGCAGTAATCCAAGCGAGATGTCACGAGCGCATGAGTGACCGTGCATAAGGCATCCCGGTCTAGGAAGGGGCGCAACTGGCGGATCAGGCGAACCTGGTAAAAAGCTCTCCTGGAGACGGCCATCAAATGGTCTTCAAAAGACAGCCGTCCATCCAGGAGAATGCCCAAGTTGCGCACCCTTTCCATTGGGGCCAATAACTCGCCCCCAGTGCCGGCATCCACAGCCACTCGGTCTTGGAGGGATTAAGCTGGAGCCTGTTTCTCCCCATCCAGACCCGTACGGCTTCCAGACACCGGGACAGCACTTCGATAGCTTCGTTGGGGTGGCCCGGGATGGAAAAGTACAGCTGAGTGTCATCAGCGTACAGTTGGTACCTCACCCCAAAACCACTGATGATCTCACCCAGCGGCTTCATATAGATGTTGAACAGGAGAGGCGAGAGAATCGACCCCTGCGGCACCCCACAAGTGAGGCGCCTCGGGGTCAATCTCTGGCCCCCTGCCAACACCGTCTGCAACCGGTCAGAGAGATAGGAGGAGAACCATCGACAAATGGTGCCTCCCACTCCAAATCCCTCCAACCGGTGCAGCAGGATACCATGGTCGATGGTATCAAAAGCCGCTGAGAGGTCTAATAGGACCAAGGCAGAGGAATAACCCCTATCCCTGGCCCTCCAGAGATCATCAACCAACGCGACCAAAGCTGTCTCCGTGCTGTATCCGGGCCGAAAGCCGGACTGGAACGGGTCTAGATAGACAGTTTCATCCAGGTACCGGGGTAATTGACATGCCACCACACTCTCTACAACCTTCGCCACAAAGCGAAGGTTGGAGACCGGACGATAATTTCCTAAAACAGCTGGGTCCAGGGAAGGCTTCTTGAGGAGGGGTCTCACTACCGCCTCTTTCAAGGCAGCAGGGACAACCCCTTCCAGGAAAGAAGCATTTATAATCCCCCGGAGCCAGTCTCGTGTCACCTCCTGTGTGGCCAGCACCAACCAGGAAGGGCAGGGGTCCAGTAAACATGTGGTGGCATTCAACCTCCCCAGCAACCTGTCCATGTCCTCAGGAGCCACAGGATCAAATCCATCCCAAACAGTCTCAACAAGATGAGTCTCCGACATCTCACCTGGATCCACCCAATTTTGATCCAAACCATCCCGAAGCTGAGCGATTTTATCGTATAGATAACCACTAAACTCCTCGGCACGCCCTTGTAGCGGGTCATCCCGCACCCTCTGTTGAAGAAGGGAGCGGGTCACCCGAAACAGGGCAGCTGGGTGGTTATCTGCCGACGCAATGAGGGAGGAGACGTAAAAACGCCTCGCTTCCCTCAATGCCACTAGGTAGGTCCTACTATAAGATCTAACTAGTGTCCGATCAGCCTCCGAACGGCTGGATTTCCAGGCACTCTCTAGGCGTCTTCTCCGGCATTTCATCTCCCTCAGCTCCTCAGAAAACCAAGGAGCTGGTTGAGACCTACGCCGGGTCAGAGGTCGCAAAGGCACGACACGGTCTAGAGCCCCAGCTGCGGCCAGTTCCCAAGCCACGACTAGTTCTTCAGCCATGCCATGGGCAAGATCCTCAGGGAACGGCCCAAGCTCCATCAGGAACCTCTCTGGGTCCATCAAGCGCCTGGGACGGAACCAACGTATTGGTCCCGTCTCCCTGCGGTGTTGGGTGGCAGTCCAAAAGTCCAGACGAAGGAGAGAGTGATCTGACTATGACAACGGCTCAATGACTACATCTCCCAAAACCAGATCACTCACCCACTGTCCAGAGATAAAAATCAAATCCAGTGTGCCTCCCCCAATGTGGGTAGGGCCATCAACTACTTGCGTCAGGTCCAACTCCTATATGAGAGGAGTTTATTTTTTGGTCAAATATTATTAACTATATCATGCAAAATGCTAAAAAATTTTATTCCTTCAAGTATGTTCTTCAAGTATGCTTATTACAGTCGCCAGTAGATATTAACCTTCTCAACAATCAAAGGTTGTTGTTGGTGTTTAATCTGACGAGTCAGATTTGAAATTAATTTGAAATTAATTTTGAGACTATGCTAAAACAGAATGAAAAAAAAGTTTCAGAAAC
Organism: Ahaetulla prasina; assembly: GCF_028640845.1. Classification (NCBI taxonomy): domain Eukaryota; kingdom Metazoa; phylum Chordata; class Lepidosauria; order Squamata; family Colubridae; genus Ahaetulla; species Ahaetulla prasina. The sequence goes on along the minus strand of NC_080542.1, from coordinate 82,676,665 downwards.
AAGAACTCTTAGGACTGATTTAAATATTCTTCCAATATCATTAGAGACCAAATCTGCCTGGCCTCTTCTTGCCTATCTGATATAATCATCTTGCCTTCAATATCTCTGATAGTACTTTAGTAATGGATAATCAAAAATACTGCATTTTAATTTTTTAAAAAAATGCTGCATGTTTTATGGCCTTGCTGAAAAAAAACATTTCTCTCGTTAACCACAAAGCTATTGAACCATGCAATTGCTTAGTAGATTTAGAGTTGCTTTCCTACCTTGCCTCAGTGCTAAAGAATTGTGGAATTCAGCATTTGCACTGGAAACACTGTGGGCTCCATAAGCATGCTGGGTATTGGAAAAGCACATTAGTCCTTTAAAAAAAAACTGATGATATTCTCAGGAAAAAATTCCTTAATTTCAAGAATATCCCATGAATTCCAATGCATAAGCTGTCACAAGCAGATGTGTATCAAATGAGACACAAACTGATTTGCTCAAGTAGGATGTTGCATCATGCCCTGATGCAAAACTCTATATAGAGTCATTTTATGAAAGTCTGTTTTGCAAATGAGCATTTATGATTAATTTAGGCTTATTTCTTGCCTTATCAAAGGCTCCCAGTAATATGTTCATAGGAGGAGCTTTTTACATGCTAGTTGGCAATGCTTCAATAGATGGTTCTGCCAGCAATTGAATTTGAAAATATACTTAAGTCAATTACTAAAACATAGAAACAAGACTCCAAAATCTTAATTTCTTCAGTACATTTATGGAAATACTGCTCTGAGGAATAAAGAATATGTAACTTTTGAACCTAGAGAAGATAAAGGCAAAACTTCCCTAAAAAGGTGTATCCATTTTAGTTCTATACATTTATGCAAAATGATTTTGACTCTCATATTGATAGTTCGTTATACCAAAAATAGGACAGATACAGAATCAGACTTTATTGTTGTCTTTTATAAGGATTCTTTGTAGCTAAGGATTTGTATTTACTACAGTAACAATTATAAGAGACTGTTTAGTTTTTTCCCCTCTGCCCTAGAATATACCTTTTATTATTAGAGCCACCAGATCTGAGCTGAAAAAATAGTAATGAGCATGATGTGATGTGATGCAATGTGATGGAATGGTACAGTATAATAATAAAGGTGGAATAAAAATTATTTATTTATTTATTTATTTATTATTTAGATTTTTATACCGCCCTTCTCCCGAAGGACTCAGGGCGGTTTACAGCCAAATAAAACAATGATACAAAAATTAAAACCAGCTATAAAAGACTAATTTAAATTGGCCGATAATTCTAAAAATCCAAAAACTCCTTTAAAAACTATTTAGGCCAGTCCTGCGCGATGAAATAAAAGAGTCTTCAGCTCACGCCGGAAGGTCCGGAGGTCAGGAAGCTGGTGCATCCCTGGAGGTAGGTCGTTCCAGAGGGCCGGAGCCCCCACAGAGAAGGCCCTTCCCCTGGGGGTCGCCAGCCGACGTTGTCTGGCCGACGGCACCCTGAGGAGACCCTCTCTGTGAGAGCGCCGCCGGTAGCAGCAGGCGGTCCCGTAAGTATCCCGGTCCTAAGCCATGGAGCGCTTTAAAAACGGTCACTAACACCTTGAATTGAACCCAGAAGGCAACCGGAAGCCAGTGCAGCCTGCGCAGGATGGGTGTCATATGGGAGCCACGAGTAGCTCCCGCTATCACCTGCGTGGCCGCATTCTGGACCAGTTGGAGCCTCCGGGTACCTTTCAAGGGGAGCCCCATGTAGAGAGCATTGCAGTAGTCCAGGTGGGAAGTAACGAGGGCATGAGTGACCATGCATAGGGAATCCCGGTCCAAGAAGGGACGCAACTGGCGTATCAGGCACACCTGATAAAAAGCTCCTCTGGCAATGGCCATCATATGGTCTTCAAACGACAGCCATGCATCCAGAAGGACGCCTAAATTGCAGACCTTCCCCATGGGGGCCAACAACTCGCCCCCCACAGTCAGCGATGGAATCAGCTGATTGTACTGGGTTGCCGGCATCCATAGCCACTCAGTCTTGGACGGGTTGAGCTGGAGCCTGTTTTTCCCCATCCAGACCCGCATGGCACCGGGATATCACTTCAACAGCTTTGTTGGGGTGGTTAGGGGTGGAAATGTACAGCTGTGTATCATCAGCGTACAGGTGACAACTCACCCCAAAACCATGGATGATCTCACCCAGCGGCTTCATATAGATGTTGAACAGGAGAGGCGAGAGAACCGACCCCTGCGGCACCCCCCATAAGAGGCGCCTCGCGGTCAATCTCTGCCCCCCCATCAACACCGCCTGTGACTGGTCAGAGAGGAAGGAGGAGAACCACCGAAAAACAGTGCCCCCCACTCCTAACCCCTCCAGCCGCCGCAGCAGGATACCATGGTCGATGGTATCAAAAGCCGCTGAGAGATCTAATAGGACCAGGGCAGAGGAACAACCCCTGTCCCAGGTCCTCCAGAGATCATCCACCAACACGACCAACACCGTCTCCGTTATGTATCCAGGCCGGAAACCAGACTGGAACGGGTCCAGATAGACAGTTTCATCCAGGTACCGAGGAAGGTGACGCGCTACCACACTCTCAACAACCTTCGTCACAAAGCGAAGGTTGGAAATCAGATGGTAGTTAGCCAAAACGGTTGGGTCCAGGGAAGGCTTCTTGAGGAGGGGTCTCACCACCGCCTCCTTCAGGGCGGTGGGGAAGACACCCTCCCTCAAAGAAGCGATAACAATTCCCCAGAGCCAACCTCGTGTAACCTCCTGTGTGGCCAGTACCAACCAGGGGGGGCACGGATCCAATAAACATGTTGCATTCAGCTTTCTCAGTATCCTGTCCATGTCCTCGGGAGCCACAGAGTCAAACTCATCCCAGATGATATCTCCAAGAACTGCCTCCGTCAGCCCGTCCGGATCTACCCAAACTGCATCCAGCCCATCCTGGATCTGAGCGACTTTATCATGCAGATATTGTCCAAAGTCCTCAGCACGTCCTTGCAAGGTGTCCTCCCTGGCTCCCTGAGTAAGGAGGGAGCGGGTCACCCTAAACAGGGCGGCTGGGCGATTATCTGCCGATGCAACAAGGGCAGCGAAATACTCACATTTCGCCACTCTTATTGCCACTAGATAGGTCTGAATATGAGACCTCACTAGTGTTCGATCAGATTCGGAATGGCTGGCCCTCCAACCACTCTCTAGGCGTCTTTACCGGCGCTTCATCTCTCTCAGCTCCTCAGAATTCCAAGGGGCTGGTCGAGATCGGCGCCGGGTCAGAGGCCACAAAGGCACGACTTTCCCAGGCGGCAGTAAGTGCTGAGTCGTGGGCCAGATCCTCAGGAAATGGCCCAAGCTCCATCAGAAACCTCTCTGGGTCCATCAGGTGCCTGGGACAGAACCAGCGAGTCGGTTCTGTCTCCCTGCGGTGTGGGTTGGCGGTTCGAAGGTCCAGCCAAAGGAGAGAAGGATCAGACCATGACAAGGGTTGGATAACTAAATCCCCTAGTTCCAGATCATTCAGCCACTGTCCAGAGACAAAAATCAAGTCCAGCGTGTTCCCTCCAATGTGAGTGGGCCCATCAACTCATTGGGTCAGGTCCAAGGCCGACATGGAAGCCATGAACTCCCGAGCCGCAACAGATGCTTTGCCGGTCGATGGCAGGTTTAAATCCCCCATGACATAAGTCTAGGGGTATCAATCGCCACTCTGGCTATCACCTCCAGCAGCTTGGGCAGGGCTGCTGTCATGCTGCAAGGAGCCAGGTACGTGATCAGCAAATCCACCTGAATCCCCTGACCCCACTTCACAAAGAGGGATTCACATCCGGCTATCTGTGGTACAGTGGCCTCCCTCGGTCCCAGACCCTCGTTGATGATAACTGCTACCCCTCCACCCCTACCCTGGGCCCTCGGCTGATGAAATGCACGGAAGCCTGGTGGGCACATTTCAACAAGGGGAGTCCCCCCTTCCGTGCCCAACCAGGTCTCCGAAATGCCTATCAGGTCCGTACCCCCCTCCTGTATAAGATCACATATTATAAGCGAGTTAGGGCCGCCTTTGGCAAAATGTAAGTTTAATAAATAAAAAATAAAATAAATAAAACTGACACATGTCTACTGGTACTGGATGATAGTAAAGAATTATGAGATTTTGCATCTTTTGCTATCATTAAGTGGTCATCCAGATTTTTGCAGACTATGCCTGGAGCTCTGCAAATATTTTCTAGGAGGCTTTAAGTGCTCTAACCCTATGTTTCCCATCCTTGATTATCTTAATACATGTGTTCTTAATCTCCCAGAATTCCCTAGCCAGCCATTGAAGTGGAAGTCCACAAATCTTAAAGTTGCTAAGATTGAGAAACATCACTCTAATCATTCAGGTCTCAGACAGAGATGCAAAAAATAATCTCTGACCATAAAGTTTTCAAAATCCTCAAACTCACAATCTTTCACTTTGAATCTCACCAGCATATAGAGCTTTCTACACCATCTGTCTTGTTAAATTTAAGTGGCTAAAATTGGTATCATTCTAATGCAGTTTTCTTCCACAGTAGTTCTTAAAATCTTTCAAAACTTCTGCCAGAATGTCAGTTTACTTATTTTGCAAGTTATTATTAATCTCTAGTGTCCTATTTCAAATACAATGCCACATTACAGCTATCTTAAAAGTTTCTGTACATTATTAGCATTATTCACTGCTATAGAAGGAAGTTTTGCCCTTATCTTCTGTATGTCAACTCTCAAAGCATCCCTGACTTGCTCTCGAGTTGCCATAGATAAGGGGGATGAGAAAACCTGCATCAAGGAGCTACATATTCCAACTGATACGCCGAGGTCGTCTCCACAGAAACCCACAGTGGCTGGAGGAGAGTAATCTGTACAACCCACGACATTGCTTCATTGGAGAATGTGACTGATGACACATCTTGGGGGGAGGGAGAAAACAGGGTCAGAGCCAAAGCACAAATTAAGTGAGGTCAGAGTTGGCTCCATTTGGTCTATGCCGACATGAAGCTCCTAATAAATACCGTATATACTCGAATATAAGCCGATCCGAGTATAAGCCGAGGTCCCCAATTTTACCCCAAAAACTGGGGTAAACTGGGGACTCGAGTATAAGCCGAGGGTGGGAAATGAGGCACCTACCGGTTGGGGAAACCCTCCCTCCCTCAGCTGAGAAGGCTGGCGGCCCCCGCCCGCCTCTCACTGCACCGCAGGGCTTCCCGCACCGTCCGGTAAAATGTGAAAAAGAAAAAAAACTCGAGTATAAGCCGTATATACTCGAGTATAAGCCGAGGGGCTTAAAAAAAACAAAAAACTCGAGTATAAGCCGTATAGACCCGAGTATAAGCCGAGGGGACGTTTTTCAGCACAAAAAACGTGCTGAAAAACTCGGCTTATACTCGAGTATATACGGTAACTTGATTTCTTTTGAAGCCTAGCGTGAGGCTCATGATTTAATTAGGGCATCGGTCAGAACCTTGACAGGCAGAAGAATTGGAGATAATCCAGGCAGCTTTCAGAATTAAGGAAGAAAAAGAGAAAATATTGTCCAAATCCTTTCCCACCAAAAAGTTATCTGAAAATCGGGAAATGGGGTGTGCCTTAGTGGATAAAGTGTTGCATCTCGATCCCCTGGTGAGCGCATTATCAGCAAAGCAAGAACTGGCACAGCACCATTGTCATTACTTTGCAGTGCTAGGTATCCCAAGGTCACAACTGCAAACTCATGATCAAAGAAACAGCAATGATGTTCACATCTTTGAGGAAAAGGGTGATTATTCCTAATGTCAACAATGGCATGAAGGAAAGTACTTCTTTATTTTAGCTGATGCACATCAGAGATTTATGTTGTACAGTGGTTAGCCTATAGAAATCCCTTATATGTTATGAACATATACTGTATAGTCTTTGTAAAAATGAGACCATGTTACAGAAAAACACATTAGAAATCTCATTGGTTTAAGAATTCTTTATATACTAGTAAACACACAGAGGAGAATATAGGGGGAAGTGTACATTCTGGACAATAAATAAGGTGATACATTTTAAAATCTAGACACAAAGAAAACAATTTCACTGATTTGAGTATTTTAAAGGGAATCTGATAAAGGACTTAGATTAAAGGAGCCAGAAGGCCCAAGGTATTTTGCCACTAGAAATATCTCCAATAGCTAAGTTTTAGGACCCAAAGACAAGTTTTAGGACCCAAAGACAAGTTACTTTGGTATGTAAAGGAGAAAAAAACCCTCTCACAAACATGACTCTCTACTATCAGGTATAAAAAAAGATAGTAAAACAAATCAACCAATCTGTAGCCATATCTTGACATTTGATATATGTTTGATCCAAAGGTGGACTTCAGCTGGTTCTGATCAGTTCGTGCAAACCTGCTGTTAAGATTTTCCGCAGTTCAAGGAACTGGCTAACCGCACCACTGGCTGGCCCGCCCCCCCCCCCCGGCCCCTCCAGTCACTCCTTATCTCACCTCGCCTACCTTGGCTAGAGACTAAAATCACACCTGAGGCATAGCAGATACTGCTCTCTGGTTCCCTCACTTGCCTTGACCATGCGGACCAGTTGATCTCTGCCTGGTGAGTCTTCCTTCGCTTCTCACCCAGCTGCCTCCCATGCAGTCTCTGAGGCCCAACCTGCTTGGCTGTCTTCCCTGCAGCCTCCCATGCGGCCCCCGTGGTCCAGCCTGCTTCCCTACCTTCCCTGCGGCCTCCCACATGGTCCCCATGGCCCAGCCTGCTTACCTGCCTTCCCACACAGTCCCCACGACCCAGCTTGCTTGCCTGCCTTTCCATATGGTCCCTGCAGTCCAGCCTGCTTGTCTGTACCTTCCCTGTGATCTCCCACATGATCCCCGCAGTCCAGCCTGCTTGCCTGCCTTTCCACAGGGTCCCCGCAGTCCAGCCTGCTTGCCTCCACCTTCCTTGCACCCGCCCATGTGGTCCCCACAGCCCAGCCTGCATGCCTGCCTTCCCTATGACTTCCCTTGTAGTCCCCATGGGCCAGCCTACTTGTTCTGTTTCCCCCTCCCAATATTCCCAACAAAAAGTCAGTCAAAGGCCTTCTTTTCAAGTTTATTTACAATTGGCTGGATTCCTTCTGGCACAGAGGTGTTCTGGCCATGTCTACCCACATGCCTGCCAAGTCTCTGGAGATAACTAGGAAATTATAGATAAGGCAAGAGTCACTCACGAATATATTCTTCCCTCCATTGAAACAGTTTGCCCGTGCAAATTCACTGCTTTGTCCAAGACAAAAAGCCAGGAAGCTCCGCCTCCTGCTTTATAGCCCCTGTGGGTGTCACTCTGTGACTCATCATTCTCTGACCTTGTCCCAACGCCTCCTCTGCTGCGCACGCCAGTCACGTCTGCGCAGTCTTGCATCAAGCCAAAATTGTTCTTGGGGCATTCCTCATGTGCTGGGAAGGGAAATTTTGCGGGGTTAAAAGAAAAGTTCAATCAATTCCAACTTCTTGTGAAAGAAAAAAATCTCGCAAAATTGGAATTGATTGAGTGAATATTTTTTTTCTCCCACAAACTTTTCTTTCCCTGCACATGATGGCAAGAAATATGATGGAGCTTTGCTGTAGGCAAAGAAATGTTTGGGAGAAGTGACGGATCTGGGTGGGTAGTGGGTGGAGAAAGCTCCATGGTGCGGAGCTGCAATGGCGAAATGGGCAATGGAGCAGCTGGCATGAGGTAAGGCAGAAGCTGCTGTACTTTCCCTTTCTCCCTGCTCCTCCTCCTTCCCTCATGCTGGCCATTCCATTTCTCATTTCTATATTGCAGTCAGTGGTGAACAAAACAGCCCCATTGCGCCATGCCTCTTCCTGCTGCCAAGCACACCTAGCATTCATGGACTTTCCTTTACTTGTGCTGTTTCCCACCATCTCCCAGTTGCCTACACTATCCGGCTGGCAGGCCACTGGTCTGTGCCATTTCCCACCATTTCCGCTTGTCAGCGCTATCCGGGAAGCAGGCCACTAGGTCATGCCATTTCCCACTTGCCTCTGAATGCCGGCTGAATGCTCTTCTCCCAGACCTCTTGCCGATGGCTTCCTGGCACTTCTTCTCCTTCTAGCACTGAGCTCCTTGGCTTTTGAAATCCAGTGCCACTTCTCCGGCTGCCGAGCCCGAGCAGCTGATCCAAGAGTGCTGGATTTCAAAAGCCAAGTTCAGTGCTACAAGGAGAAGTGGTGCCAGGAAGCCATCGGCAAGCATCACAGGGCATTGCTGGAGCTGAAGGGGCTGTTGCTGGCCAAGGAAGACTCCAAGAATGCCATTTCAATTGCCTCCTCTGTGGGGGCTACCAGCCTGACAAACTCTTGGACAAGCAGAGGCAGCATCAAAATCGACTGTTACAACAGCCTGGCAGGTATAGGGTGGTCACTTTCAACTGCACATTTGTGGTGTTGGAATGGATTATATGGCAACTCCTAGTGATCCTGATGATTTTAAGTGTTGGAATTAAGCTCTTGGAAACTTTTGGAAGTATTCAATTTTGGTGACTGAGAGCAAAAGATATTTAATGGCAGTACCTTAGCATTGAAAACAATTATTTTTGGCAACAATTCTTTATGAAAATAAAAATTTTGGACCCTGTTTCCACACAATTACTTTGTACTGTATTTTCCAATAATTTAAATAAGCTCATGTGATAACTTTTCCTACAATCTGTTCATGTTGACTATTTTGATAGGCTTTCTGAATTTGCAGAAATTCTCCGGCTGCCGAGCCCAAGCAGCTGATCCAAGAGTGCTGGATTTCAAAAGCCTGAGAAGGGTGGATTTGCAGTATTAAAAAAGAAGACAGAGAAGGGTGATTTATTGACTATTGAATCTCTATATTCTTTACCAATTATCTGAGGTCTGGGGTTCCCATTTGTACTATCCAGAGAGCCAATGTATGCCTGTACATACCTTGCTAGTTGCTTGGCAATTTATCTACTCTATCTGTATTTATATATTCTTCAAAACATGTTTAAACTTTTTTTAAAATGGAAAGCTGACTTGTCACAAAGCAAAACACCATCCTCCAGAAAAATAAATTATTTCTTTATTTATATTCCATCATTATTTTTGTTAAGAGTAATCTGGGTTCACAATCAAGGTTGTGGACTGTTGAGCAGAGTACCTTACACATGAAAACGACTGAGACTAGTTATATACAATAGCAGTCACTTGCAGACAAACTGGGGTTTGATATTCCTTTACTTTTAGGGAAAAGGCAAAAACGTAGTCCAAAAACAATTCCAGGTCATACACCTATAAAGCCAGTCAGGGATGTTACAAATATCAAGTCTTCTTACCAACCTAGACTTGCACAACAAACAAGGTCTTCTTTCAGTTCAGCAAACCACAGTTCAATTTACAACAGTCAGTATCTTGAGGAATCAGTAACTAGCTATGATCAAGCAACGATCATAAAGCTCACATATACAGTTGCAGCATGTCATCAGGTTACAATGCTATAGCGTCCCTGTAGATTCCCCACAAGCCATAATTTAGTAGTCCTTTTATACATTGGCTACAGAGCTTAACCAATGAGGATGCTTGCATGATGCAGCACAGCCTTAAAGCAATATCATGCCTTTCTACAAACATACATAGTTAGTTTATATATTGCCTGGCCAACTAGTTAGGCAAGTAACAATTTCATGACATACTCCCCTTTGGACAGGTCAATATATAATGGTTTATAATCTCAGCCCAAAACTCTCACAACATGTTTTATGTCTGATCGCACCCTGCGGTTTTGTAAAATTATCGGCAATATTATTTTCTGACATACAATACTCCAGTTGTATCATATTATCCTGTATACATTGCCTTACATTTAGGTATCTAATGTCAGTATATTTAGATCTTGTTTTAACAGCTAAATTTATTGCCATTTTAATAGCAGCTTGATTATCTTCAAAAACAACAACTGGATTATGTATACTTAAACCTATATCTAACTCAACCAATCAGGATGCTTGCATGATGCAGCACAGCCTTAAAGCAATATCATGCCTTTCTACAAACAGACATAGTTAGTTTATATATTGCCTGGCCAACTAGTTAGGCAAATAACAATTTCCTGACAATTTTTATAAGTAATTCAAAGCAGCAAACATTCCAAATATTCTTCCTCCTATTTTCCTCATCACAGTCCTATGAAGTAGGCTGGGCTGAGAGAGAGAATGACTGGCCCAAAATCAGCCAGTCAGTTGTTAATTCACTGAGCCATTTCTGAACTTTCCTGCAATGTGAAAAAGAGAGCTATCTGCAGCCAATGTTGTGTTTAGAAGTGCATCCACCTGTCTTGAAAAAGCAGAAAAATTATAAGCATAGGATTGTGCATTGCTATGGTGGACAGGGATTCATTTTTTTCCTCAGCAACAGCAGAAAAAAATCACAGAATCTTCCATCTGCATGTAGAAATCCACAAAAAGAAATCAATTGAGCAGAGGTGGACACCTTCCTCTTTTCCTGCTTTTGCAGGAGCGCTCTGAAGACCAGAGGTTAGCAGGATTCAATGGGATTCAACCCTCTGGGACTCTGCATAACAAAAACAAAGCCCCTAGGGAAATCTACCACTCCCCCTGCTGCTCTATTCTCTCTCTTTCACCCAGAGAGGGAAATTGAAGCCGGGAACAGCACAAGTGAATAATTATTGGATTGCAAGTATTTTTGATTTCCTGACTTCTACCTTTTAAAAAGAGAAACTTTTTTCCCCTTGCTTTAACTGACTGTTTAAAATGGCGTCTGAGAGGAAGTGAAAGTAAAGTGAAGTAAAGTGAAAAGGAGTAGGCTGCGTAACTAAGAAGCTAGGAAACGTTACTTGTGGATTGTAACGAATTGAGCTTTCCTATACTTAAAGGAGAAAGAAGTTTTTAAACTTAAATTCTCTGACTTTTAAAAATTGAAATGTCTACTAAACCACCTAAGACTGCTGGTAGAAGGGGCTCTGAAATAGCTTTTGAAGATTTGATTAAAGAACAAGGGAAAGTCTTTGAGGAGAAGTTTAAGGAGATGATGGAGGACATAAAAGAAATAAAAGAAGATAATAAAAAGATAAGAAAAGATATTTTGATCGCTTTTCAAGGTTTGGCAAAAAGATTGGAGGGGGTGGAGGAGGAGGTGCAAGAAATTGTTCAGTCAAACCAGCAACTAGATAATCGAATGGGAGGAATGCAAATAAAATTAGATAAAAATGAAGATCAAGTGGTGGTGATGCAGTATAGAATGATGGAAGGAGCTTTGAGAATTAGGGGGTTTAAGGAAGAAAAGGGGGAAGACCTAATTTTTTTTTTATCAGAAGCCCTGGCTGAATTTATTGAACTTGATCCACAAGAGGTTGCTTATCAAATTGATAAAATTTACAGAGTTAATTCTTGGATTGCCAGGCAGAAGAAACTTCCTAGAGATATTGTGGTTTATTTTTTGAAACGGACAGTGAGGAATCAGATTTTACAAGTTGCATATCAGAAAAACCTGAAAATAGGGGAACAGGAGCTGAAGGTTTTGAAAGAGATTCCTCCCAAGATTTAAAGCAGCGGTTCTCAACCTGTGGGTCGGGACCCCGTTGGGGGTCGGGACCCCGTTGGGGGTCGAATGACGATTTGCCAGGGGTCGCCTAAGACCATCGGAAATATGGGAAGTATACTTGCGAGTCGAAGAATCTTGCTCCAATGGTTGACTCCACAAGCCAGCTGCAGGCTCTTCAAATCACTAGGCGAATTCGGCTTCAAGCGCAATGAATTAAAAAAGAGAGAAATCTTTGCTCTGATTCTCCCTCTCAAACCAGCTGCAATCACTCCCAATCGCTAGCCTAATCTGGCTTCAGGCGCGATAAACTTAATAGGGGAGGAGTAAAAAAGTTAAAGCATTTTGGATTAAAGTATGGTGGATTATGCAGAATATTTTGAAAAAGAAGATTAAGTTTACTCCGCAGTTCTTTTTACTAGGAATAATTATGGACTGTACAGTTATAGAGACTAAATTGATTTTGAACTTAATAACAGCCGCAAGACTTTTGATTGCTCAATATTGGAAGAAAGAAGAATTACCTACAATTGAAGAATGGACACTTAAAGTATCAAATCTGGCAGAAATGGCAAAAATCTCTGCTTATTTGAAAGACTATACACAAGAAAAATATATTTTAGAATGGAAAATGTGGATTGATTATATTCAGAATAAGTATCAGATAAAAAAATATCGAATAGCATATGAGTAAATTTAGGAAATATTTTGTATTAGATATATTTCTGAAGGAGAGGGGAATTGAGAGTGTGATTAAGTGTGGAGAGACTAGAGATTATAATTTAGGAATTATTTTAGATTATGATTGTTAGTTTTGATACCCTGCATTTTGTTCTGGGAAGTCGGGGGGGGGGGGGGAGGGTATGGGGGAGGGGAATTGGGGGTTGAGGCTAGAGATGGAGTGATGGTGAATGTACAGGGATTATTGAAGATGTATAAATATAATTAATGTAGGGTCGGGTCTGCCCAGTTACCATTTTAGAACGGTGGGGAGGGAGAAAAGAGAGAGTAGGAGATAGGAAAGAGGAGAAGAGGAAGGAAGAGGGGTAGAAGAGGGAGAAGGAAGGTGTAGGGTGGAGGGAGGAGAGGATGTAGATAAGAGAAGGAGAGGAAGGTTTGGATAGTAAAAGAAGGTAGAAGAGGGGAGTGTTAAAAAGGGGGGTGGTGACTGGGCAGGCCCGACTAAATGTATATAACTGTACATTGAATGAATTGTTTGACATGATTGTAAAAATAAAACTTTTTTACTAAAAAAAAAAAAAGATATTACAGAGTCAATTTAATATGTTAATGGCTGACCAAGTGGCAACAAGTATACAATATGCCAAACATAATACCTTTTGTAATGCAAATAGACCTGGTAGGTGGTTAACATACATTTTAAGGAAAAAACAGAAATTACGTATAATAGAAAAAATAGAATATAAAGGTAAAGAGAGATATCAACAGGATATAATTAAGAAAGCCTTCTTAGAATATTACACAAATTTATATGCTAAAGATAAAATATTGAATATGGATATTGATAATTATCTGAAAGATTACAAGGTTAAAAGTTTAACTTTAGAAGAAAGGGAAGAATTAAATCGACCTATAACTTCTGAAGAAATTACCTTGGTAATTAAACAATTAAAAATGGGGAAAACTCCTGGTACAGATGGGCTTACAGTAAGTTATTATAGGAATTTACAGGATGAGATGTTAGGTCCACTTAAGGAATTTTTTAATCAAATACAATTAGGAGGGGGAATTCCCCCTTCATGGAGCACTACTTTTATTTCATTGATACCAAAAGAGGAACAAGATTATTCTAAACCTGTGAATTATAGGCCAATTTCACTTTTAAATAATGATTATAAGATTTTTGTTAAAATAATAGCAAATAGATTAATGTTAGTTTTACAACGTAGAATTCATACTGATCAATCTGGATTTATAAAAGGGAGACAGATGAGGTATAATGTTAGGCAGATTGTTAATTTATTGGAATATTTAGAAAAGAAAAATTTTATATCAGCAGCATTTATTTTTTTGGATGCAGAGAAAGCTTTTGATCGATTGCATTGGGACTTTTTATTTAAATTAATAGAAAAAATGCAATTTGGAGATGGTTTTGTAAGAATAATTAGAGCAATTTATGGAGAGCAAACAGCCCAGATAATAATTAATGGTAACTTAACAGAAGCTTTTAAGATTGCGAAAGGAACAAGACAGGGATGTCCTTTATCACCATTATTGTTCATTTTAACTCTGGAGTCACTATTGGATAAAATACGAGAATCAAAGGAGACAGAGGGAATTAAAGTTAGACAACATGAATATAAAGTGAGAGCCTTTGCAGATGATTTGGTGATTACTTTAACAAATCCTATAAATTCAAGTGTATCTCTGTTGGACATAATTGATTGATATGGAAAGGTTTTAGGGTTTAAGGTAAACCAGGATAAAACAAAAGTGATAATAAAAAATATGACCAAACAACAGAAAGAAAAATTAGAGGAAATAACAGGATTTGAAATTGTAAAAAAGGTTAAATATTTAGGGGTTTATATTACACCATCAAATGTGAAATTGTATAAGAATAATTATGAGGTCTTATGGCAAAAAGTTCAGAAGAACTTGACGGTTTGGAAAAAATTGCAATTATCGCTGTTGGGGAGAATAGCTGCTATTAAAATGAACGTTTTACCTAGATTTTTATTCCTCTTTCAGATGATACCAATAATTAAGAAAGACAAAAATTTGAAGGAATGGCAGACTGGAATTAACAAATTTATATGGGAAGGTAAAAAGGCCAGGGTTAAAATGACAATAATTCAAGATTCACAGGAAAGGGGAGGCTTAAAAATGCCTAATTTTAAATTATATTATGAAGCAGCTGTTCTCTCTGTGATAAGTGATTGGTTTAATCTAACAGAGGAGAGAATGTTGAATATAGAAGGTTATGATTTATTATATGGATGGCATGCATATTTAATTTATGATAAAAAAGTGGATAAGGCTTTTAAAAACCATGTGTTAAGAATTGCTCTCTTGCGTGTCTGGAAGAAATATTTTTATAAATTAAATTATAAGGTTCCCATGTGGGTAAGTCCTAGACATAGAATAGAAAACATAAATTTAGAACAGACTCAGGAAATAACTACATATCTTTTGTATACTGAAAGCGATAGTTTGCAATTAAAATCTCTGCATGTATTAAAAGAAGAAGGGAAAAATTATACTTGGTTCCAATACGGGCAATTAAGTGCTAGATGGAAGAAAGATCAGAAAATTGGTATAGTCCAGAATGAGGAAAATTTGGTAAAGCAAATTAGAAATCAGTCTCAGGAGCATATAAAGAGATTGTATAATGTGTTACTTGAAATAGATTCTGAAAGGGACTTGGTAAAGGACTGTATGATAAAGTGGGCACAAAATTTTCAGGAGCCAATATTATTGGAAACTTGGGGGAAAAAATTGGGTTAGAAATGCTAAATTTACACAGGCACAGAATTTAAGGGAAAATTTTTATAAAATGTTTTACAGATGGCATTTAGATCCTAAGAAATTATCATGTATATATCCAGATATGCAAGCAAAATGTTGGAGATGTAATTGTGATGACACCACATATTTTCATATTTGGTGGACTTGTAAAAATATTAAGGCTTTTTGGATAAGAATTTGGTGAATTCTACAAAATGTTCTGAAAAAGAAGATAAGTTCTTCTGCCGCAAGTTTTTTTGCTGGGAATTATCACGGACTGTACAGTAATTGAGACTAAGTTGATTTTAAATTTAATAACAGCGTCAAGATTACTAATAGTATTGGAAGAAAAAAGAAGTACCTACAATAGGAGAATGGATATTGAAAGTTGCCAATTTGGCTGAGATGGCAAAAATCTCAGCCTTTATGAAAGACAATACGCAAGAAAGATATTTAAGTGAATGGAAAAAATGGATTGACTATATTCAAAACAGATATCAGACTAAGAGTTATCAGACTGCCTTTGAATGATTAGGATGTATTATTTTTGATTGTTTTGGGGGAAGTTAGGAATTGATGAGAATTGAAGGATTATAATTTAGTTAGGAAGGAAAATTTTTTAGTATATGTTTGCTTTATTTTTACTATACCTTGTGTTTGTTCTGGGAAGTCGGGGGGTTGGGAAGGAAGGGAGAGGGGGGAAAGGAGGGGAGGGGGGAAAAGGGGGGGAAATTTTGTAAAACTTTTTCAAGAAAAAAAATTAAAAAAATCACAGAATTAGCTGCGTGTTGTTTGAAAAAGAGGGTTTTAAGGTTACATTTATTACTTTTTTAAAAAGAAGCTTCTAATATTGGTCTAACTAAATGTTATTTAATATGTTCCACTCAACTTTCTGAAATCTAAATGAATTAGGATTGTTAAAGCAAGCTGGTTAATCAAATGATAAAACAATAGTTCTTGAGGACAAGACATGTCTTATGTGGTACATCAATCTGTATACTACTGTAGAATAGGCATTCTCTCCTGAATGAATAGGGATACGGTGGCTCAGTGGCTCAGTGGTTAAGATGCTGAGCTTGTCCATCAAAAGGTTGGCAGTTCAGTGGTTCAAATCCCTAGTGCCACGTAACGGGGTGAGCTCCCGTTACTTATCCCAACCTAACAATTTGAAAGCTTCTGCCAACCTAACAGTTTGAAAGCACGTTAAAAAAAATGCAAGTAGAAAAATAGGGACCACCTTTGGTGGGAAGGTAACAATGTTCCGTGCGCCTTTGGCATTTAGTCATGCCAGCCACATGACCATGGAGACATCTTCGGACACTGCTGGCTCTTTGGCTTTGAAATGAAGATGAGCACTCCGTTCCCTAGAGTTGGGAACAATTAGCACATATGTGCAAGGGGAACATTTACCTTTTATCTGTGTTAAAGTCAACAGGAAATGCCTTCTGGATATATTCTTTCCAGAAAGTAAGTTCCACTTGTAGGATATAAGAAAATTCAAAAATAAAATATTATGTTGGTATATAGGTTACAAATGCATATAAGTGAAGATTCAATTTTGCTTAGGCAGGGGGTTGGACTGGATGACCTGCAGGGTCCCTTCCAGCTCTGTTAAATTTGTTAGACATTATTCTGCTTTAAGATAGTTGGAGAAAAGACATGCTGAAAGCATACCAATATGTAACAATGTTGTGTTAGAATACATCTTCTTTTGTTTGAGGCCCATTAGAAAAAGACCGTGCTAAGGGGACATTCCTTAATGGCAAGGGAATAGAGATAAGAAAGGGCAATGCTTTCAAAATACAGTTAGGTACAGTTATGAGGAGTGTTGATAAACATGTAATTAGAGAAAGAGATGATGTTGTCTCTGAAGGCTTCACGGATTAGTGGTGTTCAGTCACTGTACTTATTTTATTTATTTATTTATTTGATTTCTATACCGCCCTTCTCCCGAAGGACTCAGGGCGGTGTACAGGCAAGAATAAAACAGATGGTACAATATACAAATTTAAAATGCAGTTAAAAAACTTATTTTAAAATTGGCCTGAGAAGTAAAATATATAATAAGCTAAAAAAACCCATTTAAAATTAATTACTAAGAATTTAAAAATTTGTTAAAATCAATTTAAGCCAGCCCCGCGCGAATAAAAAGATGTGTCTTCAGTTCGCGACGGAATGTCCGAAGGTCAGGTATTTGGCGTAAACCCGGGGGAAGTTCGTTCCAGAGTGTGGGAGCCCCCACAGAGAAGGACCTTCCCCTGGGGGCCGCCGACATTGCTTGGCGGATGGCACCCTGAGAAGTCCCTCTCTGTGAGAGCGTACGGGTCAGTGGGAGGCATGTGGTAACAGCAGGCGGTCCCTTAAGTACCCAGGCCCTAAGCCATGGAGCGCTTTAAAGGTAGTAACCAACACCTTAAAGTGCACTCGAAAGGCCACAGGTAGCCAGTGCAGTCTGCGCAGGAGCGGTGTTATATGGGAGCTACGCGGAGCTCCTTCTATCACCCGCGCAGCTGCATTCTGGACTAACTGAAGCCTCCGAGTGCACTTCAAGGGGAGCCCCATGTAGAGAGCATTACAATAATCCAAGCAAGAGGTAACGAGCGCATGAGTGACCGTGCACAAGGCATCCCGATCAAGGAAGGGGCACAACTGCCGAACCAGGTGAACCTGGTGGAAGGCCCCCCTAGAGACGGCCGTCAAATGATCTTCAAACGACAGCCGTTCATCCAGGAGGACACCTAAGTTGCGCACCCTATCCTTTGGGGCCAATAACTCGCCTCCAACAGTCAGCCGCAGCTGCAGCTGACTGAATCGGGATGCCGGCATCCACAGCCACTCCGTCTTGGAGGGATTAAGTTTGAGCCTGTTTCTCCCCATCCAGACCCGTACGGCTTCCACACACCGGGACAGCACTTCAACAGCTTCATTGGGGTGGCCTGGGGTGGAGAAGTACAGCTGGGTGTCGTCAGCGTACAGCTGGTATCTCACCCCAAAGCCACTGATGATCTCCCCCAACGGCTTCATATAGATGTTGAACAGAAGGGGCGAGAGAATCGACCCCTGTGGCACCCCACAAGTGAGGTCCCTCGCGGTCGACCTCTGCCCCCGTCAACACCGTCTGCGACTGGTCAGAGAGATAGGAGGAGAACCACCGAAGTGGTTCAAGAACCACTTGAAGTAGGAGGGGCGGGGGGGGGGGGCTCAGGATAGGGAACTATAAAATGTAATGCTTTTGAAATTTCAGGTGTGGCTTCCTGGCTCAAACGCTTTTGCTGAGATCTGCTGGGATAACCACCGCTCTTTTGCAAAATTGCTTTTTTTAAAATTTTGAAATAAAATCTCTTCGTTTTCATTGATCCATGCTTGTTCGCGGAATTCATTTCCAACAAATTGGTGGAGAATGCACTTTCTTTTCTTCTGATGCCCTGAGCAGTGGGGTCAAGTGGAGGCATGCCCCATTGAATTCAATGGTCTCCAGTTGACTTGACTGTTCAGAAGTGTGGAGTAAAACACAGACCCCATTTTAAATAGTGGTTGATTGAAAATGGAAAGAGAGGGAAGAGACCAGGTTTATGGAATTGCTGGAAACAAATCAGGCAGACTCCATGCAAGGACCTAGGGGTAAGGAGATCTGGTAAAATAAGAACACTCCCTAGGCGGTTGGTGGGTGGGGTAGGACTCTGAGAACCTGAGAGCTGTGTGAGAGATATATAGATGAGAGGTCCCTAGCGGTCTTTGGCCGTGGTAAAGAATTAGGCAATAGAGGAGCAGTAATCCACGTTTCCATCCCCTTGAGAGAGGATTGGCCAGAGATTCATATCTGAAAGGTGTATAGCGGCCTTCGGGCCATGGTAAAGGATGACAGACCCCTAGCAGACTTTGGCCATGGTAAAAGACTAATTGAAAGAGGAACATTGTTTCTGCATTGACATGAAACACGCGTCTGAAAGTTGTTTCAATAAAGGTCTCACTAGATCAAATTGGTAAGGATTATTCCAGTCTGGTAACTAACCCATGGGCAACTCAGGCAGCTCCCAATGGAAATGTGTGAAGAAAATTCAAAAAAATCCAAAGTTAAAAATAGACCCTCAGAGCCCCCTAGGGAACATATTAAATACTTGGGGAAAACTACCCTAGCCTAAAGTAATTACCAAATTGGGACTAACTAAAGAAAATATGGTAAGCTTGTGTTGTTTTGTTTGGTGGAAAGATGGAAATCTTAGTTGGTCCAATGATTACTTTGCATGTAATAATCTTTACAGATATGTAAAGGATAAAGAATGTAAGCCATTGGGCTTCCGGTGGCTTCCGTCTTCCCCGGAGGACGTCTGGAATGGCGTCCCGAACTGAGATTCTGTAAAAGCTGGTGAAGCAGCAGAGAACAGCTGTTAGCCAGCTTCAAAGCTTTTCTCTGGGTGAAAGAGAATAGCGAAGAGTGGCTAGATAGCAGAAGATTGCCCCAGGGGCTCTGCTTTCTTATGCAGAGTCTCGGAGGGGTGTCTGCTTAATCCAGCCCTACTCCAGACTCGGCTCGATCCTGCTAATTAGGCAGGACAAGAGAAAGACGCCCACCTCTGCTCCATTGATTCCGTTTTGAATAACTAAAAGCAGACGGGACAAATACAAGTGATCGATTACTGGGGAAGCAAGAAGAGAGCTGACTTCTACTTCTTTTTAAAAAAGGGGAAAACTTTTTCTCACTTTAACTTAATGAAGGAAGAAATGGCGTCTGAGAGGAAGTGGATTGGAGGCTGATTGTGAGAGAAAGCGAAGTTCGTCTTTGTGGATTTTGGTTGAATAGAAGCTCTCCATAGGAGGCAAGGTGAAAGTTTTTATTTTACAACTTTAATTTGAGACTTTTTGAGACGTTGAGATTTTACAATTCTAATTAGAGACTTTATTTAAATTAAAATGGCTTCTAAGCCACCAAAAGCTCCCATGACGAGAAGGGGGTCTGAAACTAACTTAGAAGATATGTTAAAGGAACAGAACAGAGTTTCTGAAGAGCGATTTAAAGAAATTATGAATAATATTCATGGTGTGAAGGATCAACTTAGGGAAGAAATTAAAGAGACTAATAAAAAAATTAGAGAAGATTTATTGATGGTTTTTCAAGGTTTGGCAAAAAATTTGGAAGTAATGGAGGATAAAGTGGAAGTAATTAGTCAAGAAAATCAGTATTTGGATAATAAAGTTGGAGAGCTCCAAAATAAAGTGGATAAAAATGAGGACCATGTGGTGGTATTGCAATATAGAGCGTTGGAGAAGGCTTTGAGAATTAGGGGTCTTCAAGACCGGAAGGAAGAAGATCTTTAAAAAGTTATATCAGAAGCCTTAGCTGAAATGTTAGGAATGGACCCTCGAGAAGTTGATTTTCAAATTGATAAGGCATATAGGGTTAATTCTTGGGTAGCGAGGCAGAAAAAGCTCCCAAGAGACATTGTAATTTATTTTTTGACTTCTACATTTTTTGACTTCTACAATAAGAAATCAGATTTTGCAAGCTACATACCAAAAGAAATTGCAAATAGCAGAACAGAGGTGTTGGTTTTGAAAGAGATCCCTGCTAAAATGTTAAAGGATAGAAGGGATTTTAGGTTTTTTACACAAGAGCTTAAGAAGCATCAGATTCAATATAGATGGGAGGTTCCAATTGGCTTAACAGTATTTTTTCAAGGCAGGAGATATCGAATTGATACTGAGTTGAAAGCAAAAGATTTTCTTTTTAATGTATTGAAAGTGGATGTAGAAACAGTGGATAAAAGTCTTCAAGAGAAACAGAGTGGGGAAGCTGAAACTGCATCTGTGATGTCAGTACCTCAAGAACAACCTCAAGAACAAAGAGTGACAAGGGGAGCTATTAGGCGTAAGGAGATAGAGGAACGACTTCAAAGACAGGAACACGATTCTACTACTGAAGCTGTGGGAGCCAAGCCAAGAGTGAGAGTCTTCAGCTAATTGCTCAGAAGCTTCAAGAGGCCAGTGATGGCAAATAAATTTTGACATGGAATGTTAATGGTTTAAATTCAGCACAGAAAAGAAGAAAAATATTCCATTATTTGAAACAATTTAAAATGATGTGATATGTTTGCAAGAGACACATATAAAATTATCAGATCAGAAATATCTGATTAATTCAAAATTAGGTAAACATTTTGTTTCTTCTGCTCCGAATAAGAAAAATGGTATAATTATATATTTGAAGAAAAACATATCAGCTAAATTAATTGAAACGGACATTCAAGGAAGATATATTGCTATTGAATTGATTTTAGAAGGAAAAAAGACACTTGTGATTGGCATATATGCACCTAATCAACAACAAGAAAATTTTTATAAACTGTTACATGAAAAATTGACTCTTTGGGACTATAAAACATTTATTATACTAGGGGATTGGAATGGTGTAATAGATATTAGAAAAGATAAAAGAACTTTTTCTAAGAAAATTCCTATGCATGCAAAACTGCCTAAATCTTTTTTTGATTTGATGGAAGATTTTGAGTTGAAAGATATATGGAGAAGGCAGAATTTTGATGACAGAGATTATATTTATTTTTCGGATAGGCATCAATCTTTTTCACGTATTGATTTTATATTAATTACCAATGACTTGCTTTCTAGGGTTAGGAAAACAAAGATATTCCCAAGCTGTTTAACTGATCATAGTCCGGTATGGATGGAGTTGCAATATGAAGGTGGAAGAAGATCATGGAGAATAAATGAAAATTTGTTTAGATATGAGGATAATGTAAATCAATGTAAAAAACAAAATGAAAGAATTTTTTGATTATAATTTGGGTAAGGGAACTTTGATAGAAATGGTGTGGGATGTTAGCAAGGCCTTTATGAGAGGAAATTTGATATATATTAATAGTAGACAGAGGAGAAAATTACAAAAACAGCGTAGGGATTTAGAAGAGGAAATTCAGAGGAAACAACAATTATTGGTATATAATCCACATGATTTAAAAACTACTGAGATGATAAAGATATTACAGAGTCAATTTAATATGTTAATGGCAGATCAGGTGGCAACCAATATACAATATGCTAAACATAATACTTTTTGTAATGCCAATAAATTAGGGAGGTGGTTGGCTTATATGTTAAGGAAAAGACAGAAAGCATGTACTATTGAAAGAATTGAATACAAGGGTAAAGTGCGATTTCAACAGGATAAAATTAAAAAAGCTTTCTTGGAATATTATACAAATTTATATGCCAGAGATACAATATTGAATATGGATATTGATAAATATTTGAAAGAATATAAGGTTAAAGGTTTAACTAATGAACAAAGGGAAGAGTTGAATCGGCCTATAACTTCTGAGGAAATTATTTGGGTAATAAAGCAATTAAAAATAGGAAATCCCGGCACAGATGGACTTACAGCAATATATTATAAAAGTTACAGGATGAGATAGTTGGTCCACTTATGGAGTTATTTAATCAGATACTGATGGCAGCAGGAGTGCCACCATCATGGCGGACTACTTTTATTTCATTGATACCAAAAGAGGATCAGGATTGTACTAAGCCTGGGAATTATAGACCGATTTCACTCTTGAATAATGATTGTAAGATTTTTTGCGAAAATGATGGCAAATGGGTTAGTGGAAGTTGTACAACAAAGGATTCACACTCACCAGTCTGGCTTTATAAAAGGGAGACAAATGAGGAATAACGTTAGGCAGATAGTGAATTTATTGGAATATTTGGAAAAGAAAAATCAGATTCCGGCAGCGTTTATATTCTTGGATGCAGAGAAAGCTTTTGATTGTTTGCATTGGGAATTTTTATTTAAATTAACAGACAAAATGCAATTTGGAAATGGTTTTATACGAATACTTAGGGCAATTTATGGAGAGCAAACAGCTCAGATAATAATTAATGGTAGTTTGACAGATAGTTTTAAAATTGCGAAAGGAACAAGGCAGGGGTGTCCTTTATCACCTTTATTGTTTAATTTGTCTTTGGAACCTTTACTGGATAAGATAAGAAAGTTAAGGGAGATAGAGGGTATTAGAATTAGAAGACATGAATACAAAGTCAGAGCATTTGCAGATGATTTGGTTGTTATGTTGACTCAGCCTATAAATTCAAGTGTATATTTGTTGGAAGTAATTAATCAATATGGAAGGGTCTCAGGGTTTAAAGTGAATCAAAATAAAACAAAAGTGTTAACCAAAAATATGATTAAGAACCAGAAAGAAAAACTAGAGGAAATAACAGGATTTTAAATTGTAAAAAAGGTTAAATATTTAGGAGTCTTTCTTACTTCATCAAATGTAAAATTGTATAAGAATAATTATGATGTGTTATGGCAAAAAATTCAGAAGGAAATGAATACTTGGAAAAAATTACAATTATCTTTGTTGGGGAGAATAGCAGCTATAAAAATGAATGTTTTGCCTAAATTCTTGTTCTTGTTTCAGATGATACCAATAATTAAGAAAGATAAAATTTGGAAGAATGGCAGATTGGAATTAATAAATTTATATGGGAAGGAAAAAGCGAGAGTCAAAATGAAAATAATGGCAAATAGGTTAATGGAAATTGTACAACAAAGGATTCACACTGACCAGTCTGGTTTTATAAAAGGGAGACAAATGAGGAATAACGTTAGGCAGATAGTGAATTTATTGGAATATTTGGAAAAGAAAAATCAGATTCCGGCAGCGTTTATATTCTTGGATGCAGAGAAAGCTTTTGATTGTTTGCATTGGGAATTTTTATTTAAATTAACAGACAAAATGCAATTTGGAAATGGTTTTATACGAATACTTAGGGCAATTTATGGAGAGCAAACAGCTCAGATAATAATTAATGGTAGTTTGACAGATAGTTTTAAAATTGCGAAAGGAACAAGGCAGGGGTGTCCTTTATCACCTTTATTGTTTAATTTGTCTTTGGAACCTTTACTGGATAAGATAAGAAAGTTAAGGGAGATAGAGGGTATTAGAATTAGAAGACATGAATACAAAGTCAGAGCATTTGCAGATGATTTGGTTGTTATGTTGACTCAGCCTATAAATTCAAGTGTATATTTGTTGGAAGTAATTAATCAATATGGAAGGGTCTCAGGGTTTAAAGTGAATCAAAATAAAACAAAAGTGTTAACCAAAAATATGATTAAGAACCAGAAAGAAAAACTAGAGGAAATAACAGGATTTTAAATTGTAAAAAAGGTTAAATATTTAGGAGTCTTTCTTACTTCATCAAATGTAAAATTGTATAAGAATAATTATGATGTGTTATGGCAAAAAATTCAGAAGGAAATGAATACTTGGAAAAAATTACAATTATCTTTGTTGGGGAGAATAGCAGCTATAAAAATGAATGTTTTGCCTAAATTCTTGTTCTTGTTTCAGATGATACCAATAATTAAGAAAGATAAAAATTTGGAAGAATGGCAGATTGGAATTAATAAATTTATATGGGAAGGGAAAAAAGCGAGAGTCAAAATGAAAATAATTCAAGATACACGGGAAAGAGGAGGATTAAAAATGCCTAATTTAAAATTGTATTATGAAGCAGTTGTTCTTTCTGTAATAAATAAATAAAGAGATTGTATACTGTGTTGATAGAAATAGATTCTGAAAGAGATTTAATAAAGGATTGTATGATAAAATGGGCACAGAATATTCAAGAACCAATAATGTTGGAAACATGGGGAAAAATTGGGTTAGAAATGTTAAATTTACGCAAGCACAGAATTTAAGGGAAAATTTTTATAAGATGTTTTATAGATGGCATTTAGATCCTAAGAAATTATCATGTATATATCCAGATATGCAAGCGAAATGTTGGAGATGTAATTGTGATGATGCTACATATTTTCATGTATGGTGGACTTGTAAGAAAATTAAGTCTTTCTGGATAAGAATTTGGTGGATTATGCAGAATGTTCTGAAGAAGAAGATAAAGTTCCTACCGCAATTTTTTCTTTTGGGAATAACAATGGACTGTACAGTGATTGAGACTAAATTGATTTTGAATTTAATAACAGCAGCAAGACTGCTGATTGGACAATATTGGAACTGGATTAACTATATTCAAAATAGATATCAGATTAAGAAATTTCGGATTGCCTTTGAATGGAGGATGTTGTTTTTGATTTTAATGGAAGAAGTCAGGTTATGTGAGAGAGAAGGATTATAATTGTGTTAGATTTTAAAAATTTAATGTATGACTGTTTGTTTAATGAACTATACCTTGTGTTTGCTCCGGGAAGTCCGGGGGGGAGGGGCGGTTTGGAGGGAGGGGGGAGGGGGGAGGGGGGAAAATTTAATTGTTGTAAAACTTTTTTAATAATAAAAAAAAAGAATGTAAGCCATTGGAAAATGAGATAGATTATGCTCTAATTTGGAACCCAGATAAATAGCCCCATGAAGAGGGGTCCTATAAAACCAAATTATTTGCAGTAAATGAGGAGGAAGAAGAAGACAAGGAACAGAGGAGATATTTACCTCCTCCTTATAACCCAAATCCTGTTCCAGTGGCACCACGTGTGCCTCCTCTTCCTCCTCCTTTGCCAAGCCCTAAATAAAGTCCCCTGCTTCAGGAGTAACAAACATAAGGAATTAAGACGGGAATTGGAACAATGGAAAAAGGATATTAGAGATTTTCCATTCAAACAGTACCCCCTAGTGGAAGAAAAAGAAACAGGTATATTTCCACTTAGAGAGGTATCTAGTGGGTTAAACCAAGCGGTACCTGTGATAGGCTATGTGTAGGAACCTTTAAGAGTGACCGAAGTGAGAGCTTTTAAGAAAGAAATGAAAAGTATTATAGATGACTCTTTGGGGGCATCAGACCAACTGGATAATTTTTTAGGACCCAACATTTATACATGGGATGAAATGATGGCTATACTTAACACCCTCTTTTCAATTGAAGAGAGACAGTTAATTAGAACTGCTGCAATGAAAGTATGGGAAAGAGACCCCGCCCAATAAAAATAATAATGTCCTAGGGCAGATAAATTTCCCCTGGTCAGACCAAATAGAAGACCTTACAATAACAATCAGACCCATAGAAGACCTAAGAAACAAAATTATTGGAGGAATAAAAGAGGCAGTACCAAAAGCAGAGAATATGAGTAAGACTATGAATTTGGAACAGGAAAAAGAAGAATCTCCAGCAGCTTTCTTACAAAGACTTAAGGATACAATAAGGAAATACTCTGGCATGGACCCAGACAATGTTGTAAATATCCCTCTAGTTCAAGTGCAATTTGTAACAAAGGCATGGCCAGATATTTCAAAGAAATTACAAAAATTAGATGGGTGGGCTGGGAAATTGCTAGATGAGCTTCTCAAAGAAGCCCAAAAAGTTTATGTACCGCAAGATGATGAAAAAACTAAACAAAAAGGCAGGACGATAGTAGCAATGATAAAGGAAGTAGTAAAACAAGAGGGAAATCTAAAAGTCCCAGTTATTGCAGGGAAACTTCGGACGGGGAAGGAATGAAGGAATGTGAGAGTGGAACCAGAGTGGAAGTGGAAAAGGATGTGGTGGAGGTATGGGCAGGGTGGACATAGGAGATGTTTTGGGTGTGGCCAGCCTGGACATTTCAAAAAGGACTGCCTGATCCAAGGAAGAGAGGTGCAAGTGTACAATATGATGGCAGAAGATGAAAGCCAATACTAGGGGTGTTAGGGGCGATTCCTTTTTGGGTCCTGCGGAGAGCCCTTGATAAATTTATTTATTTTTAATAAAAAAGTTTTATTTCCATTTTCCAACAACCTATTCAATATACAGTCTCTTATTCAACATTAGCCATTAACTTTCATTTGTTACTTATTCGGACCTGCCCAGCTACCACTTCCTTCCTTAACACAACCTTTCCTCCTCCCTTCTCTACTTTCTTCTACTTTCTTCATCCTTCCTCTCCTTCGCTTTTCTACTTCCTCTCCTCCTTCCCCACTCTTCTCTTCCACCCTTTCTAACCCTCTCTCTTTCCCCTTTCTTCTTCCTCTCCTTTCCCCCTCTTCTACCTCTCTCTTTCCTACCTACTTTCTTCCTTCACTCTCTCCTCTCCCTTTCCATTCCCTTCTGAAGTGGCAGCTGAGCAGCCCTGATTTCATTTCAAATTATTTCTAATTCTTAATTATATATCTTCAATCATTCCTTTACATTGATCCTTCATCTCCCCCCTCTCCCCCCTTGCCCTCCCTCCCTCCTCCCACCCCCTGAGACTTCCCAGAACAAAGTACAGGGTATAAAATTAAGAATCATAAATTAAAATACAACATAAGTCATAATCCAGTCACTCCTCTCTCTAAGACCTTAACTCCCCTTCCAGAAACAAAAAAGTACATTCTTCTTCCAGTCCATTATATATTAGTCCATTCCACTCCTAAAATCTTCAGGATCTTCCAATTAAATTAGTATTTCCAGTTCATCAATAAAATACATCGTTTTTAATATCCAATCTTCATCGATTAACACCAATTATATATCAATCCATTCCACTCCTGAAGTCTTCAAAATCTTATAGTTTTTAATATCCAATCTTCATCGATCAAGACCAAGACGAATTCCATCTTCCAGTATTCATCAGAAATTCTTTTATAATATACCTTTCTTCCTTAAACAGTCTCCCAAATAAAATTCATATTTCCAGCTTAAATTCTTACATTTTTATCCAATCTCCAAAAATAAAGAATATTCTATCTTCTCATATCTTTAATATCACTTACATAAATCAAATAACATTGCTAATATTAATATTTCTTCAATTTACCTTACATATGTCAAATAACATTATTAAAATTATACCTATAACTTATATCCAAAATATATCAATTATAACAATTAAGTTCTATTTAACCAAATACCAACATTACATCCATAATCCAAATTCATAAATTTTTCTATCTGTCCTCCAAAATTAAACAATATTCCATCTTCCCATTCCTTTATACCTCACATATATTAAATAGTAACACCTTATACCCAAAATAGATCAGTTATAAAAATTAAACCCTATATATATATATTTAAAAAAAATACCATCAAAATCACATCTAATGCATTCTCCTTCCCCTTGTCTTCTATCTTACACATTTTCCACCATCTGCTCACCAATCAGCTTAACATCTAACAATAAAGAATTTCCAATCTTTAATATATTGGTGTAAAAATCTCTGGTTTAAAAACTTATTAAGAAAAGATAAGCCTCCAAAAGTTCCTATAAAATTTTTTTTTTCCATATTTGAACCTAAGAAATTTCCAAGATTTAGTAGTTAGTTCTGTTCGCTTAAGAGCCATTTTTAAACTGTAAAATCTACCAAAAAGAGAAAAAAAATTCAATAAACTTTTCTTCTTAAACATTGTGATAAAGAAAAAGGTAAAAAGAAAAAAAAATCATTAACAGTTCTTATTCATTCCATTTAAAAAGTAGCTTGTTATGTTCTTCTTATAGGTTCCATGCCAGCAGTTATAATAAGCATTTCCTTAACTTTCACTTCCAATACACAAAACGCCATTTGCTAAAATCTTCTTACAAGCAAATGCCAGCACACTCCAACTCTTTTAAAAGCAGTTGTTTTTAATTGCTTAATTGCCATCTTCTTTTGAACTTTATTTCTTAAAATTAAAATTAATAAAAAAATCTTTTTAAATTTCTCTGCAACCACAATCTTAAAATCTCTTGCTTTATCCTTTTGTAGTTATAACTTTCACTTTCCTTTGTATATTGCAAATGCCATTTTAAATCCACTCAGGTTGAAAGTTAGTTCAAAGGAAAGCTATTTAAGAACCGAAGTTAAGATTTATTACTTGCAAATTCTTGCTAGTCCTCCTGCTTCATTCTGTCTGTGTTGAGTTCTCTTTAAAAATAAACCTCGGCACAGAGATGGTCGCGGCTTCTCGTTCTGTATAAACAGAAGCACCCTGGGCATGGAGCTTTGTCAGGCTGAAGGGGAGCTCTCACCCTTCGATCCCCTGGTTAAATTCCAGGGGCTCCCAGGGAGCTCTACCCAAACCTGACCACTCTTCTCTCCGCCTTCTCCCGGGGGAGAGAATTCCAAACCGTTTGACAGCCCATTTACGCTGTCAGGGACAGTTTGACGAAACCCAGGGCAGACGATCCCAAAAGAACGTCCACGAAGCCTGTGTTGCCAACGGAAGTCTCAGCCCTTGATAAATTTAGTAGTGGGACTTAAGGAAGAGGAAGTGGTATTTTTAATTGACATCACGGCAGCGAGAATCTCAATATCAGTACTAATTCCAGAAATGAAATTAAGTGGACAAACTATCAGAGTATCTGGAGTGAAAGGGGAAGGATTTGAAGTCCCCAAATTAATGCCCCTAAAAGTGGGAATAAAAGGACAGAATAAAAAGATAGAGCTAGAAATGTTATATATACCAGAAGCAGATATTAATTTACTGGGAAGAGATTCCCTAGTAGATCTTCAATTGAAATGTGAATTTGGGCCAGTAAGAACAATTCGTATGAAGGTTTTGAACTCAGAGGAAGAAGAAAAGATTGATCCAACTGTTTGGGTAAAAGAGAGGAATCGTGGGGGACTACAGGTAACCCCACTTAAAGTAACACTCAAGAATCCAAATGAAGTGGTAAGGCAAAATTAGTAATCAATTTTTGAAGGGAAGAAGGGGTTACAACCAGTAATTGATGGTTTGCTAAAAGATGGCTTATTAGAACCCTCAATGTCCCAATATAATACTCCCATCCTACCTGTAAAGAAACCTGACGGCTCTTTTAGGATGTTACAGGATTTAAGAATTTTTTTTTTTTTTTTTTGCATTTATATCCCGCCCTTCTCCGAAGACTCAGGGCGGCTTACATTGTGTTAAGCAATAGTCTTCATCCATTTGTATACTATATACAAAGTCAACTTATTGCCCCCCAACAATCTGGGTCCTCATTTTACCTACCTTATAAAGGATGGAAGGCTGAGTCAACCTTGGGCCTGGTGGGACTTGAACCTGCAATATTGCAAGCAGTTGCTGTTAATAATAGGCTGCATTAGCCTGTTGCGCCACCAGAATTTTAAGTCACATTGTAAAAATTAGACAGCCTGTGGTCCCAAACCCTTACACTTTAATGGGACACATTCCAACAGAACATTCAGTGTTCAGTTCAGTGTTGTAGATCTAAAGAATGCATTTTGGGCCTGTCCCTTAGATGTAGAATCAAGGCCTCTGTTCACATTTGAATGGGAAAATCCATACACTGGGTGGAAGCAAAAATATCAATGGACAGTGTTACCCCAAGGGTTTACTGAATCTCCCAATTTATTTGGATAAGTATTAGAACAAGTTCTGGAGGAGCTAGATTTATCAAAGGGGACTAATTTAATACAGAACGTGGATGACTTATTGGTTTCAGGGAAAAAGAAATCTGAGCCATAAGCACCACATAATGTATTATTGAATTTCTCGGCACAAAAAGGCCTGAGAGTATCCAAATCCAAATTACAATATGTTGAAAAAGAGGTAAAATATTTGGGTCATTTAATTAGAAAAAGTAGAAAAAGTAGAAAAATCAGTCCTGACAGAATAGAAGGGGTGGAACCTCAGCCTCCACCTAAAAACAAGCAAGAACTAAGGAAATTCTTAGGTTTGGTTGGACACTGCAGACTTTTATTGATGGCTATGCTGATTTTACCAAACCCCTGTATGCAAAGTTAATTGAATCTGAACCTTGGAATTTGAAATGGGAGGGACACAAAAGAGGAAACCTTGAAAATTTGAAACAAGCTTTAACCAAGGCTCCTGTATTAAGTTT
Organism: Ahaetulla prasina; assembly: GCF_028640845.1. NCBI lineage: Eukaryota > Metazoa > Chordata > Lepidosauria > Squamata > Colubridae > Ahaetulla > Ahaetulla prasina. The sequence continues at coordinate 82,645,891 of NC_080542.1, read as the reverse complement.
GCCAAATTCGGAAAAGCCATTCCATCTCTTTGTAAATACAGAGAATGGAATTGCACAAGGGGTGTTGGCTCAGTACGGGGCAGGACAAAAGAAGCCTGTAGCATTCTTGTCAAAAATAATGGATCCAGTAATAAGGGGATGGCCAGTATGCATTCAAGCAATTGCTGCATCCACAATACTGGCTCAAGAAAGTAGGAAACTGACCTTTGGGAGAGCCCTTATTGTAGGCCCCCCACATCAAGTCAGAACTATCTTTCAGCAAAAAGCAGGGCAATGGTTAACTGATTCCAGAATTCTAAAATATGAAACAATTTTAATGTAGCAGACAGACTTGATTTTAACTACAGATCACAATTTGAATCCAGGATAGTTCTTAGCCAACACCAGATCAATGGATCAGTATGGATTAGAACATTATTGTTCTGAAGTAATAGATTTACAAATGAAAATAAAACCTGATTTGGAGGAACACCCCCTGGAGAAAGGAGAAGCAATTTTTATAGACGGTTCCTCTAGGATGGAGGGTGGAGTACAGAAAAATGGATATGTGTCAGCTTGCCTCTGGTCAGTACCCAAGAAAATAAACACCCAACTCCATATGGTTATAGAGAATGGTAATTTTTACTGAGTACGTCTGAGTGCAAGAAAAGAAAAGCAAGATCTGAGAGTGGGTGTGACTTACAGATACATTTCCCCTCATTCATCCCTCCTCCCTCCCAAGGTCATACAGTTCTAGGCCAATGCCTTTTCCCTCATGGGCCACTTCTTCCGATGTTATTCTTCTGTCTGTTATGCAAAGTTCATTGATGCCAGCGCACCAAATCCTCCTCCCTCCTTTTTTTAAATGACAGCTGACGCCTCTTAAAGAGCCACAACCCCATCAATCTTGCATGATCATAAGTAGCAATAAAACACTTAACAAGGTAATAAAACAGTTAAACAATAAAACACCCTAGTACATGACTAAACACTTAAAGTAATAGGCGGAGACTGACATTCGGCCCTCCTGCAAGAAGGACATTAGTCCTAGAAAAGAAGAAAAGAAATGTTAAGGTTTATCAAGATACTTTTCATAGAATCATGCTAGCTTTTTGGGGGCGCAAACATCTTCCTTGTTCACCCATTCAGCCTGGGACAAAGGAAAATGTTTCCAAGCTACTAAATATTGGTCTTTATTTTTATGTTTCCTAGAATCCAGGATCTCTTTTATTTCAAAATTTTGTTCTCCTCCTATGAGAATCAGTATTGGGGGGGGGGGCGGTAGGTATGGCTCTAATAGGGGATGTGTGTTCAGGTTTCACTAAGCTAACATGGAAAATAGGGTGAATTCTCCTCAATGTTTTGGGTAGTTCCAGTTGGACAGTCATTGGGATGATAATTCTCACAATGGGGAAAGGTCCAACATATTTAGGTCCAAGTTTCTTTGATTTTTGAGTTGTTTGTAAATATTTGGTGGACAGATAAACTTTATTTCCGACTTGGTACTTCTTTTCCAGAGCCCTCTTTTATCTGCCTGTTTCTTGTGTGAGTGATGTGCGTCATCAATTGCCATGCAAGTTATTTTCCAGGTACTTTGTAGTTGTTCTATCCATTCAGCCAGTGATGGAATCAAAGGTTTCTCTTCAGGAAGTTCTGGGATGGGGACAAACTCTTGACCAGAAGCCGCTTTGAATGGAGTGAAACCCGTGCTGCTATGTACAGAGTTGTTGTAGGTCACTTCAGCAAAAGGTAGTATGTCTGTCCAATTATCTTGTTGATAATTAATGTAACACCTTAGATATTGTTCCAGTACCGAGTTCAATCTCTCACAAGATCCATTAGTCTGAGGATGGTGGGAGGAGCTTAAGCCCTGGGCAGAGCCAAGGAGTCGTAGAAACTCTTTCCAGAATTGGGAAGTGAATTGCACCCCCCGGTCTGAGATAATCCATTCTGGGACCCCATGTAACCTGTAGATGTGTTGGACAAACAACTTTGCTAAGGTTTTTGCTGAGAGTATTTTCAAACATGGGATGAAGTGCACCTGTTTGGAGAACAAGTCTGTTACTACCCAGATTACTGTATTGCCCCCACTCTTGGGCAATTCCACTATGAAGTCCATGGATATTTCTTTCCATGAGGCTCCTGGGTGCACAACTGATTGCAGAAATCCTGGTGGTTTCCCTGGCGGTCTTTTCACCGCTGCACACACAGTACAACTCACTATGTAAGATTCAATGTCCTTTTTAAGTCCTGGCCACCACAATTGCCTTTTCAGAAGGTGCAAGGTTTTTACAAACCCAAAATGTCCAGCCATTTTAGCATCATGGCAATGCTGAAGTATGGTCTCGCTTGCAGCCGCAGGGACATACAGCTTCGCCCCCACCCAGGCCAATCCATCACAGAGAGTACATTCGTGTGAATGGGCTAAGAACCTGTCGTCTGTATCTAAGGCTTCCTTTAGCAATTTGATTAGATCATCTGGTAGGGATGCATCAGTTTTTGCTTGGGTATGGGTGATGGCTGGAGCTGCTAGATGCTGCACTGGGAGTATTGGGCGCACCGCGTCCGTACAAGTGCTATTGTATTGAGGCAACTGAGAAAGGGCATCTGCCAGGAAATTCCTTCCTCCCGGGATGTAATGCAAGGAGAAGTTAAAACGGTTAAAGTATTGGGCCCATCAAGCTTGTTTTGGTGACAGTTTCCTAGGCATTTTTAGAACATCCAAGTTTCGAAAGGATGTTTGGCTCCTTCTAGAAACTGCCTCCAAGTTGAAAGAGCCCAGTGAATAGCAAACACCTCCTTCTCCCAGATAGCCCATCTCCTCCCTGTTTTGGTCAGTTTACGAGAGGTGTATGCACAAGGTTGCAACTTCCCTTCCACGTTGGTTTGGAGCAGGATGACCCCCACTGCTATGTCACTAGCATCTGCTTGAACCACAAAAGTGGACTCCATGTCAGGGTGCTTGAAGATAGGTTCAGCCGCAAATAGTCGTTTCAACTTTTCAAAAGCTGCTTCGCACTCCATCGACCATTTTAGTGGTAAGGATGGTTTGGGCTTGGCATTTCCCTTGGTTTTCAGAAGATTTGTGATTGGCAGGGCAATCTTTGCAAATGAGGGGATTAATTGGCGATAGAAATTAGCAAATCCCAAGAAACTCTGCAATTGCTTGCTATTGCGCAGAGGTGCCATTCTAGCATGGTTCGGACCTTCTCTGGATCCATTTCTAATCCCTCAGACGATATACAGTGTTATGTCCTCGGGAATACGACCCGAGGAGAGAATGCCTGTTGCTAGCCGTCGCTGATTGGTTAAAGCACGGTTAGTGTAAAGAGCGGGAAAGGGGGTTGTTTGATTGGTTCCGCAGCTTGATAGCGAGCTATACTTAAGCAGCTGCCGAGCCAAGCGCGGCGTTCCTTTTATTGCCTCCAGTGAGAAGTTGTTAAGAGTCGTTAATAAAGCAGTTTTTAAGCCAAGCCTCGGACCCTCGAATTGTTCGCAAACAGAACACTGGCGACGAGGAGTGGAACTCTACGTGAGGCGACGGTTTCCGTATTAGCGGTAGGAGCAAAATTTCCTAAATGTCAACCGCCATTTTAACCTTCTCCCATTTTGAGCCTGCTAATGAAGTCTGGGAAGCGTATTTAGAATGTTTCGAATGCTTCCTGCAGGCGAACAATTTATCCGATATCTCGAGCGCTAGGAAACGTGGTTACTTCCTTAGTTTTTGTGGCCGTCACGTCTTTGCGACGGCTCGGGCTCTCACCGCCTCACAAGCAGTGTCGTCCGTCCCTTGGGACACACTATTGGAGAAACTACAGGCCCACTACTCCCCGAAACCCTCCCGCGTGGCCAGACGACATCTTTTTAGACAGCGGTTCCAGGGTGAGGGTGAGTCTATTAATGATTTTATGGCGTCCCTTCGCGATGCTGCGCTACAGTGCGAGTTCACCGATTTGGAAGACATGTTGTTAGACCAACTAGTTACAGGGGTCAACGACCTGCGGTTGCAGCACCGCCTACTGGCCCACTCTGAAGTGACACTCCAGGTGGCTATCGAAGAGGCGCGAGCTTCTGAAATGTCGGAACAGTCGTCAGCAGAGATCCAGCGGTTCCATGTCGGAGCCGCTGCAACTGCTGCTGCCGTTAAGCCGCTATCAGTCCACCATGAAGACGCAGATGGCGACGCGCCGTTCCCTGCTGATGAAGCTGTGTGCCGCCTCAATGCAGCACGAAGAAATGAGTGCAATCGCGACGGGAGGGGAAAACCAGAGATGTGCCTCGGGTGCGGGGGAAACCATAACCGCTCGAGCTGCAGATTTAAAACCGCGATTTGTCGCCGGTGTGGCCGAATGGGTCACCTATCGAGAGTCTGCCGGGCCCTACTTCCAGCCCCAACCACATATTCGACCTCGCTCGAACCGAGGCGCGATGCAAGACGAATGGCGAGTCGCCGTGACGAACGCCAGCCCGCCTCCAAGGGCTATGATGTTGCAACGATTGACGTCAACCACGCCTCTTCCGGTATTCCCGTCCAAAAGATCTTCCTTAGAGTTCTTCTAGAAGATGTACCAATTTCAATGGAGATTGACACCGGCTCCTCTAGATCACTCATCATGTGGCCGACGCTGCAGAAGTTGATGCCCCACATCTCTAAACGCTGCCTTCAGCCCTGTCAGATCTCGTTAAGGGACTATCAGGGCCGACAAATTCCTACTGTGGGATGCGGGGTTTTTCGGGTCGCCCATGGGTCCTTCTTGGGGAAATTACCTCTCATTGTAGTCAGGGATAACCTCCCAAGTCTCTTAGGGCTGGACTGGTTTGCTGCCCTACATCTTGAAGTGTCCGGAGTCCATGCTAATGTCCTAGATACTCCAGACAATTTATTTTCAGAGTTTGGGGATGTATTTGACGGCAGTCTGGGCAAGTACACTGGTCGCCCTATCGCTTTTAATCTGGACCCTCAGATAGCTCCCAGGCGCCTTAAGCCCCGACGGGTTCCCCTAGTGCTCCGTCCCAGGGTAGACAAAGAGCTAGATAAACTTATTTCCCAAGGAGTCCTTGAACCTATAGACCATTCTAATTGGGAAACCCCCATTGTGATTCCATTAAAGCCGGACGGATCCATTAGAATCTGTGCCGACTACAAATGCACCATAAATAGAGCCCTGCAGGATAATCCTTATCCGGTCCCAGTTGTACAACATCTCCTTCACTCATTGGGGCAAGGCAGAATATTTGCTAAATTAGGCCTCGCCCAGGCGTATCAGCAACTCCCGGTGGATGAGGCGACCGCCATGGCCCAGGCGATTGTCACCCACCGGGGTGCCTTTAAGTGTAACCGCCTGCAGTTCGGGTCAGCATAGCCCCCGGGCTATTCCAAGGCTTGATGGAGCGATTGCTCCACGGAATTCCAGGGGTTGTACCCTATTTCGACGACGTTCTGATCTCCGCCAGGGACAGGTCAGAACTCGTCGAACACTTGAGGGCCGTCCTTAGCCGGTTCCGGGCTGCGGGTCTAAAGCTAAAAAAAGAGAAGTGCTGTATTGGGGTTCCGCGGGTAGAATTCTTGGGATTTTCGGTGGATTCTTCAGGAATCCACCCTGCGCTCTCCAAAGTAGAGGCGATTAAGAATGCCCCGACGCCTGCAAATAAGGCGGAGCTTCAAGCTTTTTTGGGGCTTCTTAATTTTTATGCCATCTTTGTGCCCCATAAGGCCACGTTAGCCGAGCCCTTGCATAGGCTGTTAGATTCCAAAGCCCCATGGCGATGGGACCATGCTGCGGCCGGCTTCTTTCGGGCTGTCAGAGATGCGCTTACGCCGGGCGGCTGTCCTAGTGCAGTATGATCCCTGCCTGCCACTGTCATTAACGTGTGATGCCTCCCCCTACGGTGTGGGCGCCGTTCTGGGCCACCTTCTTCCTGATGGCTCCGAAGCCCCTATCGCTTTCTATTCACGCACCTTATCCCCTCCCGAACGAAACTATAGCCAACTTGATCGGGAGGCCCTAGCCGCAGTAGCTGGAATCAAAAGATTCCATGACTACCTTTATGGTCGGTTTTTCTATCTTGTAACCGACCATAAACCATTGCTGGGGTTGCTGGCAGGCGACCGCCAAACCCCCCAAATTCTATCCCCACGCATGTCCCGCTGGGTGGAATTCCTTGCCGCCTATTCCTACCAACTGTTGTATAAGCCCGGGAAATCTATAGGGCACGCGGACGCACTTAGCTGCTGCCCCTTACCTATAACGGAGGCCGACCCAGCCCCGACGTCCGCTGTCCTTCTTGTTGAGGACTGGGACGTTCCTGTCTCTGCTGTCGATATCGAGAGTTTGTCTGCTAAGGACCCATTTCTGTCTAAAATCATCGATTGGGTGAAAAGGGGTTGGCTGCGGGAATCACTAGCTTCTGAATTCCTTCCATACTCCCGCCGGCAGCATGAACTATCTGTCCTGTTGTGGGGTGCCTGTTGTGGGGTGCCTGTTGTGGGGGAATAGGGTAGTAGTACCCCCCGACTTGCGTAAGCGCATCTTGAGTTGTTTGCATGACGCCCACCCAGGAATGGTAAGAATGAAAGCCTTAGGGCACAGTTACGTTTGGTGGCCGGGGATGGATCAGGAGATCGAGGCCTGGCTGGCAAATTGCCCCCAGTGCCAAGCCTCTAGATCAGCGCCAGCCGCCGCCCCCGTCAGAAACTGGGAGAACCCCAGAAACCCTTGGGCGCGAATCCATGTGGATTTCGCTGGACCTTTTTTGGGCCAAACCTTCCTAATTCTAGTCGACGCCTACTCGAAGTGGGTTGACATTGCATTGACACCTTCCCCCACGGCTGGAGCCATCGTCAGGGTCCTGGAAACCCTGTTTGCCACCCATGGACTTCCCGATGTCATTGTCACTGACAATGGGGCCCAATTTACATTGGCCTATTTTCAGCAGTTTATGGCACAGCTGGGCATCCGCCATGCCCCCACGGCTCCTTTCCACCCGGCGGGAAATGGCCGGGCGGAAAGGGCCATTAGGGCAGCTAAAGAAGCATTAAACCGCCTGGGCCCCTCTAACTGGCACCACAAGATCTGCCAATACTTATTAGCACAACATTCAACCCCATGCCCAGATACCAATCGCAGCCCGGCCGAGATGTTGATGGGTCGACGCTTACGAACCACTCTAGATCGTCTGCATCCGAGTTTCACTCCAGATATACCCAGATGCACAGATTCCAACTATAGGAATTTCAGGGTGGGGGACCTGGTCTACGCAGAAAACTTCGGGGCTGACACCCGGTGGCTCCCCGGCACTATCATTCAATTAACCGGACCCTATTCTTATAGGGTCCAACTGGGAGATGGACGCCAGTGGCGCCGACATATAAATCAGCTGCGCCGAAGAATCGCAGGGCCGGCCGATCCATGCCCTGAGCAAAGCATCGCTGCTCCAACACCCGACCATCTCTTCGGGGGTCCGGTGGCCCAGCCAGACACACCACGTACTTTAACCCCCGAAGCGGTCTCGCCGGCTGCCTTACCTGCGGTTCCCGTTGCTGCACCGTCGCCAGGGCCTTTTCCCGATCCAGATGTGCACTCTCCACCCTCGGAGCAGGATGGCAGTCCGGCTCCTCCCACTCCAGCGCCACCGACTCAAGAACTAAGACAATCGGGGCGGAGCCGACGGCGCCCGGCATATCTCGCAGATTATGCATGCGCCATCCGGAGGGTGAAGGGTGTTATGTCCTCGGGAATACGACCCGAGGAGAGAATGCCTGTTGCTAGCCGTCGCTGATTGGTTAAAGCACGGCTAGTGTAAAGAGCGGGAAAGGGGGTTGTTTGATTGGTTCCGCAGCTTGGTAGCGAGCTATACTTAAGCAGCTGCCGAGCCAAGCGCGGCGTTCCTTTTATTGCCTCCAGTGAGAAGTTGTTAAGAGTTGTTAATAAAGCAGTTTTTAAGCCAAGCCTCGGACCCTCGAATTGTTCGCAAACAGAACATACAGTATCCCAAATAGTCAATTTTTGTTTGATGAAATTCACATTTGGACAGTTTTGCATATAGTTCTGCAGCTAACAGTTTTTTGAGCACTGCTCTTACTAGTTTCACATGTTCGTCCATGGTCTCCGTGTAGATAAGAATGTCATTAAGATAAACCAGAATCCTTTAAACAAATGTTCATGGAGCACTTCATTTATCAGTTGCATGAACACCACATGAGCCCCTTGTAATCCAAAAGGGAGTACTCGGAATTGGAAACAGCCTAGGGGATGGAAGGTGGTTTTTCATTCGTCTCCTTCTTTTATATGCACTCTGTTATAAGCTTCTCGCAAGTTCAATTTGGTGAAAAATTTCCCCTTTGCCAAGTGGACCAGCATGTCCTTCATAAGTGGCATGGGATACACGTTTTCTATGCACACACAGTTCAAGTTCCTATAGTCAACTATGAGACAGTAGGTGCCATCTTTCTTTTCCTGGAACATCACCGAAGCCGCTACTCGAGGCCTGGCCGGTTGAATGAATCCTCGCTCCAAATTTTTGTCTATAAAGTTCCGCAACTCTCCTAATTCCTTTTGTGTCATGGGGTAGGATTTTGGTTTCGTGAGTTTTACCCCCGGAAGAATCTCAATAGCACAGTCGGTAGGACTATTGTTATGTCCCCTCCATCTCAGCTAAGAAAACACACGTGTTGAAGAACATCTGCCAGCAATTTATTTACAAGTTGGCCTGGTTCCCTTTGGCAGAGGAAAGTTCTGGCAGCGATTCCCCAAGTGCCTGCCAAGTTCTTATCAAGAGTCAGCGTGTTACAGTCCATCGCCAGAGAAATCAGGAGTCTACAGAATAGTCAAGAGTTACTCACGAAAATCCAAGTCTTTTTTTTTTTAATTCAAAAAGTTTTACAAAAAATTTTCTCCCCCTTTCCCCCCACCTCCCCTCCCCCCTCCCTTCACAACCCTCCTCCCCCCCGACTTCCTGGAACGAGCACAAGGTACAGTTAAAAATAAAACAAACATGCTAAAAATTTTCGTCCCAACTTAATTATGCCCCTACAATCATCAATTCCTAACTTCCCCCGAAAACAATCAAAAATAATACATCATAATCATTCAAAGGCAGTCTGATAACTCTTAGTCTGATATCTACTTTGAATATAGTCAATCCATTTTTTCCATTCCTTTAAGTATCTTTCTTGCGTATTGTCTTTCAAAAAGGCTGATATCTTCGCCATCTCAGCCAAATTGGCAACTTTCAATATCCATTCTTCTATTGTAGGTACTTCTTTTTTCTTCCAGTACTGTCCTATTAGTAATCTTGCTGCTGTTATTAGATTTAAAATCAATTTAGTCTCAATTACTGTACAGTCCGTAATAATTCCCAACAGAAAAAATTGCGGCAGGAACTTTATCTTCTTTTTCAAAACACTTTGTAAAATCCACCAAATTTTTATCCAAAAGGCCTTTATATCCTTACAAGTCCACCAAATATGAAAATATGTAGCGTCATCACAATTACATCTCCAACATTTTGCTTGCATATCTGGATACATACATGATAATTTCTTAGGATCTAAATTCTGTGCCTGTGTGAATTTAACATTTCTAACCCAAATTTTTTCCCAAGTTTCCAATAATATTGGCTCCTGAAAATTTTGTGCCCACTTTATCATACAGTCCTTTACCAAGTCCCTTTCAGAATCTATTTCAAGTAACACATTATACAATCTCTTTATATGCTCCTTAGACTGATTTCTAATTTGCTTTACCAAATTTCCCTCGTTCTGCTCTATACCAATTTTCTGATCTTCCTTCCATCTAGCACATAATTGCTCATAATGAAACCAAGTATAATTTTTCCCTTCTTCTTTTAGTACGTGCAAAAATTTTAATTGCAAATTACCTCTTTCAGTATACAAAAGATCTTTATATGTAATCATTTCCTGATTCTGTTCTATATTTATATTCTCTATTGTATGTCTAGGACTTGCCCACATAGGAACCTTATAATTTAGTTTATCAGAGTATTTTTTCCAAACACGCAGAAGAGCAGTTCTTAACACATGATTTTTAAAGGCCTTATCCACTTTTTTGTCATAAATTAAATATGCATGCCATCCATATAAGTAATAACCTTTTTTTTTTTTTTTACATTTATATCCCGCCCTTCTCCGAAGACTCAGGGCGGCTTACATTGTGTAAGGCAATAGTCTCATTATATTTGTATATTTATATACAAAGTCAACTTATTGCCCCCCCAACAATCTGGGTCCTCATTTTACCTACCTTATAAAGGATGGAAGGCTGAGTCAACCTTGGGCCTGGTGGGACTAGAACCTGCAGTAATTGCAGGCAGCTGTGTTTCATAACAGGCTTCTCACAGCCTGAGCCACACCGCGGCTTTCTATATTCAAAATTCATAACCTATATTCAAAATTCTTTCCTCCGTTAAATTAAACCAATCACTTATTGCAGACAGAGCAGCTGCTTCATAGTATAATTTAAAATTGGGCATTTTTAAACCTCCCCTTTCCCGAGAATCTTGAATTATTTTCATTTTAACCCTAGCTTTTTTACCTTCCCATATAAATTTGTTAATTCCCTTCTGCCATTCCTCAAGATTCTTATCTTTCTTAATTATTGGTATCATCTGAAAAAGGAATAAAAATCTAGGTAAAACATTCATTTTAATAGCAGCTATTCTCCCCAGCAAAGATAATTGCAATTTTTTCCAAACAATCAACTCCTTCTGAACATAAAACCTCATAGTTATTCTTATACAATTTCACATTTGACGATGTAATATAGACCCCTAAGTATTTAACCTTCTTTACAATTTCAAATCCTGTTATTTCCTCTAATTTTTCTTTCTGTTGTCTGGCCATATTTTTTATTATCACTTTTGTCTTTTTCTGATTTACCTTAAACCCTGAAACCTTCCCATATTGATCAATTATTTCCAACAAAGATTTACTAGAATTTATAGGGTTTATTAAAGTAATCACCAGGTCATCTGCAAAAGCTCTCAGCTTATATTCATGTTGTCTAACTTTAATTTCCTCTATCTCCTTTACTTCTCGTATTTTATCCAATAATGGTTCTAGAGTTAAAATAAACAATAATGGTGATAAAGGACATCCCTGTCTTGTTCCTTTCGCAATCTTAAAAGCTTCTGTTAAGCTACCATTAATTATAATCTGTGCTGTTTGCTCTCCATAAATTGCCCTAATTATTCTTGTAAAACCATCTCCAAATTGCATCTTTTCTATTAGTTTAAATAAAAAATCCCAATGCAATCGATCAAAAGCTTTCTCTGCATCAAGAAAATTAAATGCTGCTGGAATAAAATTTTTCTTTTCTAAATACTCCAGTAAATTAACAATCTGCCTAACATTATTCCTCATCTGTCTCCCTTTTATAAATCCAGATTGATCATTATGAATTCTTCGCTGCAAAATCAACATTAATCTATTAGCTATTATTTTAAAAAAAATCTTATAATCATTATTTAAAAGTGAGATTGGCCTATAATTCCCAGGTTTAGAACAATCCTGTTCCTCTTTTGGTATCAATGAAATAAAAGAGGTTCTCCATGAGTGGGAAATTCCCCCTCCTAATTGTATCTGATTAAATAATTCCTTAAGTGGACCTAACATCTCATCCTGTAAATTCCTATAATAACTAACTGTAAGCCCATCCGTACCAGGAGTTTTCCCCATTTTTAATTGTTTAATTACCAAAATAATTTCTTCAGAGGTTATAGGCCGATTCAGTTCATTCTTTTGTTCTAAAGTTAAATTTTTAACCTTATATTCCTTCAAATAATTATCAATATCCCTGTTCAATATATTATCTTTAAGATATAAATTTGTATAATATTCTAAGAAAGTTTTTTTAATTTTATCCTGTTGATATCTCTCTTTGCCTTTATATTCTATTTTTTTCTATAGTACGTTGTTTTTGTCTTTTCCTTAAGGTGTATGCTAACCATTTACCAGGTCTATTTGCATTACAAAAAGTATTATGTTTGGCATATTGTATATTTGTTGCCACCTGATCAGCCATTATCATATTAAATTGACTCTGTAATAACTTCATTGCATCTTTAAGTTTTTGATCATGCGGGTTATGTATTAATAATTGTTGTTTCTTATAAATTTCCTCTTCTAGATACCTACGCTGTCTTTGTTGCTTATTTCTCTGTCTGTTATTAATATATATTAATACACCTCTCATAAAAGCTTTACTGGCATCCCAAACCATTTCTATCGATGTTTTGTTATTCAAATTATAATCACAAAATTCTTTCATCTGCTTTTTACATTGATTTACATTAACCTGATAGCTAAACAAATTTTCATTTAATCTCCATGTTCTTCTACCTTCTTTTCCATATTGCAATTCCATCCAAACAGGACTATGATCAGACAAACATCTTGGAAATATCTTGGTTTTCTTCACCCTAAAAAGCAAATCATTAGAAATTAAAATAAAATCAATATGTGAGAAGGATTGATGCCTATCAGAGAAAAAAGTATAGTCTCTTTCCTCCAAATTCCGCAGTCTCCATACATTTATTTATTTATTTATTTATTTTGTCACAATATATGTAGGTATCATACAAAAAGATTATATAGTATATAAACATATATGAGTAAATATAAGGAGGTATAAGCATATATATAGAAAGAAGAAAAGAAAAACAATAGGACAGGAATGGTAGGCACGTTTGTGCGCTTATGCACGTCCCTTATGGTCCTCTTAGGAATGGGGTGAGGTCAATAGTAGAAAGTTTTTGGATAAAGCTTTTAGGATTATGGGAAGAGACCACAGAGTCAGGTAAAGTATTCCAAGCACTGATGATTCTGTTACAGAAATCATATTTTCTGCAATCTAGATTAAAGCGGTTGACATTAAGTTTAAATCTATTAGTTGCTCTAGTATTATTGCTATTAAAGCTGAAGTAGTCTTTAACAGGAAGGACATTACAATAGATGATTCTGTGAGTTAAGCTTAGGTCTTGTCGAAGGCGACGGAGTTCCAAGTTTTCTAAGCCTAGGATTTCGAGTCTGGTGGGATAGGGTATTCTATTGTTTTCAGAGGAATGGAGAACTCTTCTTGTAAAATATTTCTGGACACGTTCAATTGTATTGATGTCAGAGATGTGGTGAGGGTTCCAAACAGGTGAGCTGTATTCTAGAATTGGTCTAGCAAATGTTTTATATGCTCTGGTTAGTAATGTGGTGTTTTTGGAAAAGAAGCTACGCAAAATTAGGTTTACAACTCTTAGAGCTTTTTTTGCTATGTATTTGCAGTGGGCTTTGGCACTTAGATCATTTGACATGAAAACTCAAAAGTCTTTAATGGGATGGGGGTCATCTGTAAGGTAATGTCCATCTAGTATGTACTTAGTTTTTGGGTTCTTTTTTCCTATATGTAAGACTGAGCATTTGCTGGTTGAAATTTGAAGCTGCCAATTTTTAGACCAAGCAGTTAGATGATCAAGGTCGTTTTGAATGATAGAAGTATTGTCTGTGATGTTAAATAGTTTGACATCATCAGCAAAGAGAACACAATTACTTGAGATATGGTCACAAAGATCATTAATGTATAGTATAAAGAGTGTTGGTCCAAGAATGCTGCCTTGAGGAACGCATTCTTGACAGGAACAGGATTTGATAAAGCATTGCCAATTTTGACCACTTGTTGTCTGTTAGACAGAAAAGCAGATATCCATTTGTGGAGGGGTCCTGAGATGCCATAGGATATTAGTTTTAGGAGAAGTTTATCGTGTACTACTGAGTCAAAAGCTTTGCAGAAGTCTATGTAGATTGCATCTATTGATTTGCCTTGATCAAGATTTGAAGTCCATATGTTTTTGCAGTGGAGAAGTTGTAAGTTACATGATAATTTTTCCTGAAACCAAATTGTTTGTTGGAGAGTAGGTTGTTTGTTTCTAAGTGTGAGGTAATGGATTGATTGATGATAGATTCCATGACTTTGCAGGTGATGCAGCAAAGGGAGATCGGTCTGTAGTTTTTGACTAAGCTGGGGTCTCCTTTTTTGAAGATAGGGATGACTGTGGCTAGTGACCAAAGTTTGGGAAGAGAACTAGTAGTGAAAGCTTTATCAAAGATAAAGATAAAGCTTTATCAAAGATAAAGATAAGATCAAAGACATCTCTCAACTCAAAATCATCTATCATGTCAAAAATGGATTTAGGCAGCTTTGCATGTGCAGGTATCTTCTTAGAAAAAAATCTCTTGTCCTTTCATGTATCTATTACTCCATTCCAATCTCCCAATATAATACATGATTTATAATCCCATAGAATCAACTTATCATACAACATTCTATAAAATTTTTCTTGTTGCTGATTGGGTGCATATATACCAAACAAAAGGGTCTTTTTTGTTTCTACTGTAAGTTCAATAGCAATATATCTTCCGTGAATACCTGCCTCTATTAACTTGGCTGGTATATCTTTTCTCAAATAAACCAATATGCCATGTTTTTTGTCCAAAGCTGAGGTAACAAAATGTTTTCCTAACTTTGAGTTTATTAAGTACTTTTGATCTGATAGTTTAATATGCATTTCTTGTAAGCAAATCACATCATTTCTAAATTGTTTCAAATAATGAAATATTTTTCTTCTCTTCTGAGCTGAATTCAAACCATTGACATTCCAGGTCAAGATTTTATTTGCCATTACTGGCCTGCTGAAGCTTTTGAGCGATCAGCTGAAGATCGTCCTCCCGTATCTTCGGCCGTGCTCCTCCCACCACTTCTGTAGCAGAATCCTGAACTTTACTTTGAGTTTGTTGCTCCTTTTCTTTACGCTTAAGGGCTCCCCTCGTCAGTCTTTGTTCTTGTGGTTGTTCCTCAGATAATAACATCACTGGGATCACCTCAGCTTCCACACCCATTTGAGTCTCTTCAATTCTTTTTTCTATTATTTCTACTTCAAGTTTCAGCATGGTAGAAAAAAAATCTTTGGCCTTAAGCACTGTATCAATACGATATCTCTTTCCTTGATAATACACTGATTCCTTGATAATACACTGTCAAACCAACTGGAACCTCCCATCTAAATTGATTTCTTAAATTCTTGTGTAAAAAATGTAAAGTCCTTTCTATCCCTTAACATCTTGGGAGGAATCTCTTTCAAAACCTTCAGCTCCTGTTCTCCTATTTTCAAATTTTTCTGAAATGCAACTTGGAAAATTTGATTTCTCACTGTTCTTTTCAAAAAATAAACCACAATGTCTCTAGGAAGTTTCTTCTGCCTAGCAATCCAGGAATTAACTCTATAAATTTTGTCAATTTGATAAGCAACCTCTTGTGGATCAAGTTCAATAAGTTCAGCCAGAGCTTCTGATAAATTTTTTTTTAAATCTTCCCCTTTCTCCTCATGCAAGCCCCTAATTCTCAGAGCTCCTTCCATCATTCTATACTGCATTACCACCACTTGATCTTCATTTTTGTCCAATTTGATTTGCATTCCCCCCATTCTATTTTCTATTTGCTGATTTGACTGAGCAATTTCTTGCACCTCCTCCTCCACCACCTCCAGTCTTTTTACCAAACCTTGGAAAGCCATAAAAATATAATTTTATTATAATTTTTTTATTATTCTCTTTTATTTCTTCTCTTATTTTCTCATTATTATCCATCATCTCCTTAAACCTTTCTTCAAACACTTTCCCTTGCTCTTTAATCAAATCTTCTAAAGCTGGTTCAGAAACCCTTCTACCCCCAGTCTTAGGTGGTTTAGTAGCCATTTCAGTTTTTAAAATTCACAAAATATAAGTCTAGAAACTTCTCTGTTCCCCTTTAAGTATAGGAGAGCTCACTTCATTAGAATCCACACATAACGTTTCTTAGCTTCTTAGTTACGCAGCCTGTTTACAATTCCATTCTTCACTTTCACTTCCTTTCAGGCGCCGTCTTAAACAGTCAGTTAAAACAAAGAAAAAAAAGTTTCTCTTTTTAAAAGGGTAGAAGTCAGGAAATCAAAAATACTTGCAATCAAGTTCGACAGCCAACGCGAAGAGGTGATACATGCGATGATCCCCGATAGCGAACCAGCAAGCCAAGCACTTACTCGACCGCGATCACACCGCACGACTAACATCCCACCAAACAAACTGCTAATGGACTTAAAATCAGCACTCACTGATGATGCTTGGTTTAAGGAAAACTCGCCACACCTCACCTTAAGGGATGGGATACCCTGGAAGGGCACAAAAATTTATGTACCCGTCACTATGCGGCTGTCAATACTACAGAGAAGCCACGACTCTCGCCTAGGAGGTCACTTTGGGTATTTAAAAACTCTCCACTTGGCCAGAAGACAATTCTGGTGGCCGAAAATGAAATCAGATGTTGAGGACTACGTCAGGAGCTGTGCTACTTGCGCCACCATGAAGTCCAGACCAGGAAAAACCCTGGGACTCCTACAACCCGTAGCCGAACCCACCCGACCATGGGAAGAGATTGCCATGGATTTTATTGTTGAACTCCCACCTAGTGGAGGAAATACAGTGATACGGACCGTAGTGGACTTATTCTCTAAACAGGCCCATTTCACTGCGTGCAGCGGATTGCCATCGGCTAGAAAATTAGCAAAGCTCTTCCTCAAACACATCTACAGACTACATGGAGTTCCTAAAAGGATAATATCCGACAGGGGTGTTCAAGTCACAGCAAAGTTCTGGAGAGAATTCCTACGGTCCATTGGGTCGTCTCAAGGACTTAGTTCTGGTTTCCATCCAGAAACTAACGGAGCGGCTGAAAAACTTAATTCCATGGTGGAACAATACATACGGTGTTACATAAATTACCAACAAGAAAACTGGTCCGACTTGTTACCATTTGCAGAGGTTGCATATAATAATGCGGTACACACCAGCACGGGGTTAACCCCTTTTCAAGTAACCAGCGGCATGGACTTCGTTCCAATGCCTGAACTCCTGCTCAACCCCCACTTCAGTCTCCCTAACAGACTGGATGAATTCATTAAAAAAAGGTTGGGAAAATACAAAAAAAGCTTTAGCTGTAACAGCTCGAAATTACAAAGCCCAAGCTGACAAACACCGTTCCCTTCAACCTCCTTTTCGCATTGGAGATAAAGTCTTTTTGTCTACTAAGTATCTAAGATTACGAATACCCAGCAGGAAATTCGGTCCAAAATTTTTGGGTCCTTTCCCCATTGTAAAAATTATTAATCCCGTTACATTCAACTCAAACTCCCTCGCATGTTGGGAAGAATACACCCGGTATTCCATACCAGCTTACTAAAACCTGCTAAACAATCCCGCCTAAGGCCTCACCCTACCGCTCCCCCACCCCCCTTGATAATCCAAGGTGAAACTCACTATGAAATCAAGAAAATTCTTGACTCTAGACTCTACAGAAGTCAATTACAATACTTAGTCCACTGGAAAGGATACCCATTATCTGAATCTACTTGGGTCAAAAGTTGGAAAGTGAATGCGGACAATTTAATTAAACAATTTCACGACACTTTCCCTGACAAACCTAAGAAACCTCTTGGGGAGGGGAGGGGGGGTAGAAGGGAATTGTGGGCCATTGGCACTTTTCTTTATCGACTCTTTGTTTTTCTTTCCTAGGATATAGTTTCTTTTCTAAGAGGGGACACCTGTCAGGCCTGGAAACCATATTAAACTTTAGGTTTCCAGACGCTGCCACATTTTTATCCTGAGGGGAGGAGGAGGGGTTGAGGGGTATGGTAACATTCTTCAAAGGGTCAAGGTCGGATGGTGTTCACGTCTGCAGGAAGAGTGGCAAGAAGTTACTCGAATGAACTGGAAGAACGTGGGACCGTGTGATCATCAGAGGGGTCAGGGGGGTGGGACTATGGGGGTTTGTATAACTGGGGAAATGAATCCGGAACTTCAGTTTTGGGAATTGCACTCATCGTGTGCCAGTCTCCTCATGCTAGTAAAGGACTCTGAGAAAAAGAAAAAATGCCTCTGAGTTTCTTTTACGCAGAAGAGGTATTTCTGGAACCTTGACACCCGTTCCTCTTGCACCTCTTCACTATAGGCCGCCCCTCCAGTGGCTCCTAAAAGTGCTTCTTCTTCCCCCTCTCCCGAGGCTATCTGGGTTGGGGATTCATACCTCTGACCGGCCTCTTGCCTCTCGATTGCATTTCGGTACAGTCTTACAGCTTCTGCAATTTGAAGTTCATCTTTGATTTTCTGTTCCTGCTCCCAGGTGGAGAGTTTCCCTTTTTTCTTCCTTCTTATAACTCCTGAAGGCAGCTCCCCTGGCTCTGGTAAGCTGCCAACACCTATAGACCATTTGGCCTTATTTCGTTTCTCCTCTATCTGTAATTTTTCCAGCCACGCCGAAGAATCCTCCTCTGGGAGGTGAGCGATGCCACCGGCTGTTCTTTCTCCTCAACTCCACGAGCAGATTCAGACATCATTTTATTTTCAGCCCCCTAGGTAGGTTTCCTGGATGGCTAAGGAGTGTGAGATCTTGCTTAATGTCAGCTTGCCTCTGATCAGTACCCAAGAAAATAAATGCCCAACTCCATATAGAGAATTATATGGAGTTGGGCGTTTATAGAGAATGGTTATAGAGAATGGTATTTTTTGCTGAGTACGTCTGATTGCAAGAAAAGGAAAGCAAGATCTGAGAGTGGGTGTGACTTATAGATACATTTCCCCTCATTCATCCCTCCTCCCTCCCAAGGTCATACAGATCTAGGCCAATGCCTTTTCCCTCATGGGCCACATGGTGTTCTTCTTCCGATGTTATTCTTCTGTCTGGTATGCAAAGTTCATTGATGCCAGTGTGCCAAATCCTCCTCCCTCCTTTTTTCAAATGACAGCTGACGCCTCTTAAAGAGCCACAACCCCATAAATCTTGCATGACAATAAGTAGCAATAAAACACTTAACAAGGTAATAAAACAATTAAACAATAAAACATCCTAGTACATGTCTAAACACTTAAAGTAATAGGCGGAGGCTGACATTTATGCTATTGTAAATGGACATACTAAAAAGATCCTGGAAGCAGAGGATTTGCCTCAAAATTGGTCTGCTCAAACTTGTGGATTGTATGCACTAAATCAAGCTCTATGCATCTTGAAAGGAAAAATTAAGACAATATACACAGATTCCAAGTAAGTGTTTGGGATAGTGCATACATTTGGCAAAATACAAGTGGAAAGAGGAATGATAAATAGCAATGGAAAGGAATTGGTACATGAAACTCTGATAAAGAAAATAATAAATTCTTTACAAAAACCTAGAAAAATAGCAGTAACACATGTGAATGCTCATCAAAAAGGGACATCATTTGAGCACATAAGTAATTGGATCTCTGATGAAGAGGCAAAATTAGTTGCTCAAGTGGAAAGAATGGAGTTATTAATCCGCATTGTTGAAACAACAGAGGAGATTACTGTGTTCACTGAGAAGAAACAGAGAGTTACAACAAATAATAGGAGAGGAGGGTGAAAAGGGAAAGTGCTTCCTCCCAGATGGGAGGCAAATAATAAGTAAACAAATAGCACGAGAATTAATAGAAAAACTTGATGAAGGGAGTCATTGGGGAATTCAAGCTATTGTAGATGAACTTTTAAAATGCTATGGTTGTATTGGAATATATCCTTTAGCAAAGGCAATTATAGACAAATGTTTAATTTGTAAAAAAGTGAATAGACAAGCTGTCAGGAAACAATGTATTTCAATGTATTCAAGTGGATTTTACAGAATTACCAAAAGTGGGGAGAGTAAAATATTTATTGGTCATAGTGGACCACCTACAGGGTAGGTTGAAGCTTTTCCCTGCAGTAATGCTACAGCAGCAGTGGTGTCAAGAGTTTTGTTAGATCAAATCATTCCTTGGTATGGAATAATTACACAAATAGATAGTGACCAAGGAAGTCATTTTACTTCCAAAATATTACAGAACATCATGGAGGCTTTGGGAATAAATTGGAAGTTACACACACCTTGGCACCCCCAATCCTCAGCTAAAATTTAAAATGTTAATGGCAGGGTAAAAGAATCGATAACTAAACTAATATTGGAAACACATCTGCCATGGACTAAATGTCTTCCTTTGACCTTACTGAGAATAAGAACCCAACCTAGAAAGAATATTGGATTATCACCATATGAATTGTTGTGGGGGTAGCTTTTACTCCAGGAAACATATGTATTGATTCCTTAGAAACTTGAGATAAAATATTGAAACCATATGTGTATAAACTGTCCAGCTATTTCAATTTCCTTAGGAACAAGGACTTTTGGCTCAAACACCACCATTGGAGTTTCCAATCCACAAATTCCACCATGGTGATTGGGTGCTGATCCAGAGCTGGAAGGAGGAGAAGTTAACCCCAAAGTGGGAGGGACCATTCCAAGTACTATTCAGCTCTGAAACTGCAGTCTGGACAGCCAAGAAGATTTGGATTCACTACAGTCGAGTGAAAAGCCCTGTATCTTCATTGAACATTTGGTCCAGCATCCCACATGGGGACCCACTGAGGGGGTCTTTGAGGAAACAATAAACTATACTTTGATTAGTAATGAAATTTGCCCCGTAGGTTCCAGATCCAAGTAGAAGGAACTGAACACAGGCAGCGAGTCCAAATTCAGTGGAGGAATAAAAGCCAGATCTGGGACCAGGAGTGGAAAACCATATTTGTGGTGTTAAAAATTAAAAATAAGGTTTACAAAACTGTCAGAATAAATGGTGTGGAGGAAATCGCATTGAGAGAAAATAGAGGTTGGGAAAAAAACCTTTTTAAATCACATCCTCTTTTAAGAATTTTTCATGCTTAGGGACGGAGCTGAGGTCGCTACGACACGAGGAGCAATTTGGGAGCTCCCATATCGCCCTCAATATCTCCCCCAGTGGATGGTCCCCCAGGGATCTCATCGTCCCATAGAGATGGTGATTGAGAAGGGCACATCCTGACGACTCCAGGGACACCGCAAAGTCCCTGGTTGATCCAGGAAAGCCCTTTTTTCTGGCAGAGAGGAGACAGCCATTAAGCTGTTGAAGTTGGGACAGCTCCAGAGCGGAAGAGAGTGAAAGCAGTGTACCGGTGGGGTGAGAGACTTCTTTTTAAATAAGTGATTAGAGACAACAACTTTAGAAGGAAAAAATATAGTTAAAATTGATGACAGAAGAAGCTAAACAGCGGGATTAAGCCTGAGTCTAAGGGGGTTTTTTGTTTCTGATTTTTTACATTTTTTTTATGTAGATGCCTATGGATGATCTTATCTGCTAATTGCTGGACTGGACTGAAAATTTTTATCTTTCCTTTTTTTTTTAAAGATTTTTTTAAAAACTTCTAGTGTTCTTATAGAATAATTTTTTTTTTGCTTTGTTTTTTAAATATTTTCCCCCTTAGTTTTATATTTTAGTGTATTGTTTATTGGACTTAGGAGGGAAAGTTTGAGGAAAAATAAACAACACTGCCATCCACTGGATTGGAAATTTTGTTTCCTTTTCTCTTTCTGAGGCAAATAAGTAGCAGATGTTCTACTTCAAAGTCTCTGAGCTTATTCAAGATAAGATAGTGGGGAGAGCATCAAAGACACCTTGCAAGATTGTTTATTCAGGTGCTCTTCTGGGACCTATCAATAGTAGGAGTCTGAAACTGAAATTGAAAAGGAGAAGATTACAGTGACTCTGGAAAGAGAGCTGCAAATAGCATCTGAGAATTTATAAAAGAAACTTTCCTTTCCCTCCTCAGCTTTCTCTCTCTCTCTCTCTCTCTCTCTCTCTCTCTCTCTCTCTCTCTCTCTCTCTCTGATTGAAGATTGTGAACGTGGTTATAATGCCTTTGATTAATTAGACTAATTGGATTAAGACATACAAGAGTCTGAAAAGTCTATTTTTTCTTTTTTTCTTTTCTTTTTGTGTTTTTTTTTCTTCTTCATATTTTTCTGGTTGCTCTTTTTATTTTTTTTTATTTTTTTTGGCATCTCCCCCTTTCTCTTTTTTATTATTACCTAGGAGAATTTTTGCTCTACTCATAAGTGGATTAAGGTATAGAAGAACCTGAAGATAACACTGAAATGAGTAGAAAGGCAACAACATTTGGGTCTGCTTCATCAACTCCAGCTTCGTCGCCATCAAGCTCAAAGATCAATACAGACGATGTTACAACAGGAGAAAGAAAAGGAGAGAGAGAAGGATAAAGAGGTCACACTAGAGAAGATTTGGCAAGGAATTCAAAAATTACAAACAGAAGTGGAGAATATTGAGCAGAGAACAGAGAAAATTATGCAAAGAACAGAAAAAACAGATGAGAATATACACAAATGAGGAAAAAATATGAGGACAGACTTCAGAAAATTGAGGAAAAAGAAGAACAAAGAGACAAAATAATTAGAGATATTGACAGTAGACTAGATGAGGTTGAACGAGACAAGAGTGGAATACTGGGATGGGAGATGGATAGATCAGAATTTTATCTTAGATTCCAAAATATAGAAGAAGAGAAGGGAGAAAACCTTGCAGAAAAAATGGTTGACATCCTAGCAGAAGCCTTAGAAATAAGTATGGAAAAGATGATGGATGGCATGGACGAGATATTTCGAGTATACACAAGATGCTCAACAAGGAATAAATTACCAAGAGAAGTTCATATAAGATTTATCAAAAAATCAGTTAAAACACAAATACTGAAGGTCACAAGAGATAAAACACTGAAATACAAAGATAAGGAAATTGTGGTTCTGAAGCAAATTCCAAGAAGAGTGAGAGAGATGAGAAGAGAATACCATTTTTTTGACCAAAATACTGCTCCAGAAACACGTGGCCTACAGATGGCTGATACCAGAAGGCTTGGTGTTCACTTGGCAACAACAAAAATACAAAATAGATTCAATTGATAAAGCTAGAGCATTCTATGCAGAAGAATTTAAAGAGAAAGAAGTGGAGACAACAGAAGAAATTACATTGCTTGAATTACAAGAACTACTATTAATGATTGAAAAAGAGGAAGGTGCAGTGGGTAGCAATTTGGAAGGTAGAGAAAAACATGAACTAAGATCGACTAGAGCAAAAAATCCTTCCTACAAAGTATGAATATGGAAGAGAAAAAATTGATAACAATAAACATAAATGGACTTAATTCAGTTTCCAAAAGAAGAAATATATTCCATAAATTAGAGAAATTAAAATTTGATATAATCGGCTTACAAGAGATACATATTAAAAAACAACATGAACATTTATTGGTACAGCCAAAACTGGGCAAAATATTTACTTCATTGCCACAATGCAAGAAAAGAGAAGTAGTTTTATATATAAGAGATACAATTTTGGTGAAGCAAATACATACAGATGAAGATGGTAGAATTTTGATGGTGGAAATAATAAACAATTATGTGAAAATACTTTTAATAGCAATATATGTGCCAAATGACAGTCAAGAAGATTTTTATAGAAAATAACATATGGAAATAATTGACCTGGATTATGACAATATTTGTATGATGGGAGATTTTAATGGTATAGTGAACAAGAAATTAGATTATAATACGCAAAAGACCACAAAGCAAAACAGAAAGACCCTTCAGAAATCTTTCTTCAAAATGATTGAGGAAATAAACTTAAAAGATGCATGGAGAGAAAGAAATACTGAAAACAAACAATACACTTTTTATTTAAATAGACATTTATCATGGTCTAGAATAGACATGATATGGATGACAATGAAATTGATTTCTAATATAGAAGAAATTGATATAGAAACCAGTACCTGGGCAGATCATAATCCTATGATGATGAAACGGAAAGAATGAAGGAGAAGATCCAGATGGACTTTAAATAACACTGCACTAAAAGATAAGGAATTTGTCCAGAAAATGGAGAAGGAATTGGCTTTTTTCTTCAAAGAAAATAGAAAAGAGGATACATCAATACAAAATTGCTGGGATACAATGAAGGCCTATGCAAGAGATCTGATAATAGACTACATAAGGAAAAGAAACATTAAGAAAAGACAAGCTAGAGGCTGGCTACAAGGAACTTGAGAAAGAGCTACAGAAATTTCCACATAAAAGGAATATTAAAATAAAAATGGAATTAACCAAACACAAAATGGGATTAATAGCAAAAGAGGATTTAGTGCAAAAAATTAGAAGTGTGAAACAGAACCAGGTAGATGGTTGGCATATAAATTGAAAAAAGAAAGAGAAACACGAAAAATAACTTGATTAGTCAATGACCAAGGACAAATTAGATATGGGAATGAAGAGCAGAAAAAAAATATACCATATTATTACAGAAAATTGTACAACCAAGAGAATATAGAGGAGGGAAATGTTAAAAGATACTTGCAGAAAGCGAATTTACCTCAGATTCCTAAAGATATTGAAATGATGTTAGAAGGAAATATAACAATGATGGAATTAATTGAAGCACTTAAAAAACAAAAAAATTGGAAGGCACCTGGCCCAGATGGACTACCAGCAGAATACTATAAGACACTACAGGAGTCATTGAGTCTTCCATTGTTAGAAGTTATGAACGAAGTTATGTTAAAGATGAAATTACCCAAGTCATGGTCAGAAGCTTATATTACACTTATTCCAAAAGAGGATACTGACTTACTGCAAATTAAGAACTACAGGCCCATATCTCTGTTAAATTCAGATTATAAAATTTTTGCTTCAATATTGGCAGAAAGACTCAAAAGATATTTAAATAATTTTATACATTCTGATCAAAATGGGTTTCTGCCCAAAAGACAGATCAAAGACAATATGAGGATAATTCTGGGTGGGATGGCAGAGGCTGGTCTTGATGTTTCCATCTGGGATGAGTTTGATACTGTGTCTCCCGAGGACATGGACAGGTTACTGAGGAGGCTGAATGCGACCACATGTTTACTGGACCTCTGTCCCTCCTGGCTGGTGCTGGCCACCCAGGAGGTTACACGAGGCTGGCTTCAGGGAATTGTTAATGCTTCTTTGACGGAAGGTGTCTTCCCTGCCGCCCTGAAAGAGGCTGTGGTGAGGCCCCACCTCAAGAAGCCTTCCCTGGACCCAGCCATTTTAGCAAATTACCATCCTGTCTCCAACCTTCGTTTTGTGGCGAAGGTTGTTGAGAGTGTGGTCGCACAACAGTTCCCCCAGTACCTGGATGAAACCGTCTATCTAGACCCGTTCCAGTCCGGTTTCCGGCCCGATTACAGCACAGAGACAGCCTTGGTCGTGTTGGTTGATGATCTCTGGAGGGCCTGGGACAGAGGTTGAGAGGTTCTCTCAGCGGCTTTCAATACCATCGGCCATGGTATTTTGCTGCAGCGTCTCGGGGGGCTGGGAGTGGGGGGCACCGTTTATCGGTGGTTATCCTCCTATCTCTCCGACCGGTCGCAGACTGTATTGGCAGGGGGGCAGAGGTCGACTCCAAGGCACCTCTTATGTGGGGTGCCACAGGGGTCGGTCCTTTCGCCTCTTCTGTTCAACATCTACATGAAGCCGCTGGGTGAGATCATCCGCGGTTTTGGGGTGCATTATCACCTGTATGCTGACGACACCCAGCTGTACATTTCCACCCCAGACCACTCCAACGAGGCCATCGAAGTGATGTCCCGGTGTCTGGAAGCCATACGGGTCTGGATGGGGAGAAACAGGCTTCGGCTCAACCCCTCCAAGACCGAGTGGCTGTGGATGCCGGCTTCCCGGTTCAGTCAGCTTACTCCATTGCTGACTATTGGGGGCAAGTCGTTGGCCCCCACGGAGAGGGTTCACAATCTTGGCGTCTTCCTGGATGCACGGCTGTCTCTAGAAGATCACTTGACAGCCGTCACCAGGGGGGCTTTTTATCAGGTTCGCCTGATTCGCCAATCGCGTCCCTTTTTAGACCGGGTTTTCTTTTGCACAGTCACCCATGCCCTCGTTACATCCCGCCTGGACTACTGCAATGCTCTCTACATGGGGCTCCCCTTGAAGAGCACCCGGAAGCTCCAACTGGTCCAGAATGCGGCCACACGGGTGATAGAGGGAGCACCTTGTGGCTCCCATGTGACACCTCTCCTGCGCGGCCTGCACTGGCTTCCGGTGGTCTTTCGGGTGCAATTCAAGGTGCTGATTGTCATCTTCAAAGTGCTCCATGGCTTAGGACCGGACTACTTGCGGGACTGCCTACTGCCACCAACAGCCTCCCATCGACCTGTGCGCTCTCACAGGGAGGGCCTCCTCGGGGTACCATCGGTTAGACAATGTTGACTGGCAGTCCCCGGGGGGAGGGCCTTCTCTGTGGGGGCTCCTGCCCTCTGGAATGAGTTGCCTCCGGGGCTTCATCAACTTCCTGACCTCCGGGAAGCTGCGAGCTGAAGACTCTTTTATTCCATCAAGCAGGCTAGCTTAAAAATGCTGTTTTAATGGGGTTTTAGATTGCTACTGTTTAGTTTTTAGATAATTCGGCCATAAGTTATATTAATTTTATCTTGTTTTAACTTGTTGGATATTATGTTTTTAAATTGGCTGTTAACCGCCCTGAGTCCTTCGGGAGAAGGGCGGGATACAAATATGATTAATTAATTAATTAATTAATTAATTCTGGATACCGTGGAATTTTATGAGGCACATCCTGAAAAACAAATGGCTTTGATATTTCGTGATGCACAGAAAGCCTTTGACAACGTGAATTGGTGTTTTATGCTGTTATAATTGGAACAGATGGGTTTTGGCAAAAAGTTTATTCAGGCTATAGAAGCTATATATCATAAACAAACAGCAAAAGTAATGATAGATGGAGAATTGACAGAGTCAATTGAAATAAAAAAAGGAACAAGACAAGGTTGCCCAGTCACCTCTGTTGTTTGCATTAACATTAGAAGTGTTAAATAGAAATATTAGAGAAGAAGAGATAAAAGGCGTGAAAATCCAAAAGGAAGAATACAAGTTGCAAGCATTTGCAGATGACCTGGTTTTTATTCCTGAAGATTCATTAGAATCAATATCCATATTGTTAATAAGATAGGAGAGTATGGAAAAATAGCAGGACTAAAAATAAACAAAGATAAAACGAAGATTTTGACAAAAAATATGTTAATAAAACAAAAAGAAGAATTGGTAAAACGATCAGAGATGCAGGTCACAAATAAGGTTAAAAATTTGGGGATATATTTGACAGCAAGATGCAGTACACTTAAAGAGAACAATTATAGTAAACTCAAACAACAGATAGCAACAGATTTGGCAAGATGGGAGAATCTACAACTATAATTGACAGGGAGAATATCAACGATTAAGATGAATATACTACCAAGAATTTTATATTTGTTCCAGACTATTCCAGTTAGGTTGGGAAAAGGATACTTATATCTGGTAGGGTAAAAAAGTGAGGATAAAATTAAAATTGTTGCAAGATGCCTGAATAAGAAGAGGGTTTGGTTTGCCTAATTGGGAATTATACTATCAAGCAACGAATTTGATGTGGGTCAAGGAATGGATAATATTAAGAAATACTAGAATATTGACCTTAGAAGGACACGATGGGATGGCATGCCTTCCTATGGTATAAGAAAGCGAAAACAAGGGGTATTTCAGAAGACATTTTATATGAGAGGCCTTGTTATTAAATTGGGAAAAGAT
This sequence comes from Ahaetulla prasina, assembly GCF_028640845.1. Taxonomy (NCBI): domain Eukaryota; kingdom Metazoa; phylum Chordata; class Lepidosauria; order Squamata; family Colubridae; genus Ahaetulla; species Ahaetulla prasina. The sequence continues at coordinate 82,618,330 of NC_080542.1, read as the reverse complement.
CAAGAGACAATATTACCTAAAAATTCCACTCTGGTTATCAACTATTGAAGCATTCTCATACTCAATAATATTTAGAAAGGAACAAATTATTAGATATAGTGAATTGTTAAATGAAAAGGGTGAACTCAAATCTACGAAAGAATTAGAAGTACAAGGTATAAAAATGAATTGGTTTTCATATTTGCAAATACATTCTAGATAAGATAAAGATTCCAAAGCAGAAGGTTTTTATAATAATTTGACTAATTTAGACAAAATTTTAACAGGTACTGATGAAAACTTAATTAAAAAATTATACGGTCACTTATTAGAGGTTAAACTGAAAGAAGAACAAGTTAAAGAAACAATAATTGCTTGGGGGGAAACTTGGACATGGGATTGATTTAGAGGCATGGAAAAAATTGTGATCGCAAAACTATAAAATGACAATTTTATTATTGTACAATTTATACAATTGTATAAAGAGAGTTTGTATAAGATGTTTTACAGGTGGCATCTACCCCCGACGAGAATTGCCAGAATGTTCAAGAATAAATCTGAAAAATGTTGGAAATGTCATCAGATACTGCCATATGTGGTGAACATAACATAACATAACATAATAACAGAGTTGGAAGGGACCTTGGAGGTCTTCTAGTCCAACCCCCTGCTGAGGCAGGAAACCCTACACCATTTCAGACTAATGGCTATCCAACGTTTTCTTTAAAATATCCAGTGTTGGTGCATTCACAACTTCTGCAGGCAAGTTGTTCCACTTATTGATTGTTCTAACTGTCAGGAAATTTCTCCTTAGTTCTAAGTTGCTTCTCTCCTTGATTAGTTTCCATCCATTGCTTCTTGTTCTACCCTCAGGTGCTTTGGAGAATAGTTTGACTCCCTCTTCTTTGTAGCAACCACTGAGATATTGGAACACTGCTATCATGTCTCCCCTAGTCCTTCTTTTCATTAAACTAGACATAACGAGTTCCTGCAACCGTTCTTCATATGTTTTAGTCCCCTAATAATCTTCGTTGCTCTTCTCTGCACTCTTTCTAGAGTCTCAACATCTTTTTTACATGTGGCGACCAAAATTGAATGCAATATTCCAAGTGTGGCCTTACCAAGGCATTATAAAGTGGTATTAACACTTCACGTGATCTTGATTCTATTCCTCTGTTTATGCAGCCCAGAACTGTGTTGGCTTTTTTGGCAGCTGCTGCAAACTGCTGGCTCATATCTAAATGGTTGTCCACTAGGACTCCAAGATTCCTCTCACAGTTACTACTATTGAGCAAGGTACCACATATACGGTGCCTGTGCATTTTGGTGGGGTTTTTTTTTGCCGAAATGTAGAACCTTACTTTTTTCACTGTTGAATTTCATTTTGTTAGATAGCGCCCAATGTTCAAGTCTGTCAAGATCCTTCTGTATCTTGAGTCTATCTTCTGGAGTGTTGGCTATTCCTGCCAGCTTGGTGTCATCTGCAAATTTGATGAGTTCCCCATCTATCCCCTTGTCCAAGTCATAGATGAAGATGTTGAAGAGTACTGGCCCTAAAACAGAGCCTTGGGGTACTCCACTGCATACTCCCTCCATGTGGATGTAGTTCCATTGAGGACTACTTGTTGAGTGCAGTTGGTTAGCCAGTTACGAATCCATCTGGTTGTGGTGCTGTCTAACCCACATTTTTCTACTTTATCTAGTAGATTAAATTAAATAAATTAAGTAAATTATATCAACAGCATTCCTCTGGTCTACTAATTTTGTCGTTTTGTCAAAGAATGCAATGAGATTAGTCTGGCATGATCTTTTTTTCACAAACCCATGTTGGCTTTTGGTTATTACTTTGCTTCTAGGTGTTCAATGATTTGTTGCTTGATTATCTTTTCCAGAATCTTCCCTGGTATTGAGATCAGGCTGATAGGTCTGTAGTTTCCTGGATCTGTTTTTTTCCCCCCGTTTTTGAAGATAGGAACTACATCAGCTCTTTTCCAGTCCTCTGGCAGTTCCCCTATGCTCCAGGATCTTTGAAAGATATAGTTCAGTGGTTCTGAGATCTCGTCTGCCAGTTCCTTCAGAACCTTGGGTGTAATCCATCCGGTCCTGGTGATTTGAACTCATCTAGGGTAGATAGGTGTTCACTTACCTTTTTTTCCCCTATTTTAACTTGTGTTCCTAATCTGTTTTTTGTGGTGCTGTTTTTGATAGGTTGGATTGTTTTTTCCTTTTGTGTAAAGACAGAGGCAAAATATGAGTTAAGTAGATCTGCTTTCTCCCTGTTGCTTGTCACCTTCTTGCCACTTTCTCCCAGCAATGGGCCAATTATTTCCTTGACTTTTTTCTTGTTTTTAACATGTTGGAAGAAGCTTTTTTTGTTATTTTTTACTTTTGTCACTAGCCTTTGTTCGTTGTGAGCCTTAGCTTTCCTCACTTCATCTTTACGGGCTATTTGCTGATATTCTGCCTTAGTTATTTGCCCCTCTTTCCACTTTTTATACTTGTCCTTTCTTTCTTTCAATCTGTCAGATAGTTCTTTATGAATCCATGCTGGTTTCTTTTGAGATTTATTATTTTTCGTCTTCATTGGTATTGTACTAGACTGGGCTTTTATAATCTCACTTTTCAAAATTTCCCAAGCTTCTTGAGTTGTTTTCCCCTTGAAGATTCTCATGCATGGAATCCTTCTCAAGCTCTCTCTAAGTTTACTGAAATTAGCTCTCTTAAAGTCCAAGACTCTAGTTCAACTTTGTTCTACTACTTGTGTTTGCATAATGTTGAATTCCAGTATTGCGTGATCACTTGCCCCCAAGGTTCCTGTAGCTTCAACACCTTCTATCATTTCATCTCTGTTAGTGAGAATTAAGTCCAATACGGCTGATCCCCTTGTTCCTTCTCTACTTTTTGGGAAATGAAGTTGTCTGCTAGGTTTCTTAGAAATCTGTTGGATCTTCCACTTGGTGCAGAGTTTGTCTCCCACTTGATGTCAGGGTAGTTAAAATCCCCCATTACTACTGTAATGTGCTTCCTACATACCTTAGTTAGCTGACTAGCAAAAAGTTCATCTACTTCCTCTGTTTGGTTGGGTGGCCTATAGTATAGACCTATGGCAATATCATTTCCGCCCCCCACTTTAATATTGACCCAAATGCATTCAAGATAATTTTCATCATTGTTGTGCTCTATTTCTATAGAGATGTAGCTATTTCTTAAATATAGTGCAACTCCACATCATCTTTTATTTGGTCTATTTCTTTTAAATAATTTATATCCCTCTAGCTGTATGATCCATTTCTGGGTTTCATCTCACCAAGTTTCCATAATGGCAACAATATCATATCTGCCCTCATTTACTTGAATTTCTAATTCACCCTGTTTATTCCTTGTACTCTGTGCATTGGTGTATAGTCATTTGAGTGCATTTTGATTGACCTTGTGTTTACTGTCTACATAACCTGTGTTGTGCCTGACTGCCCCTACTTTCTTGCCACCTGTTTGACTAGTGCATATGGTATGGCACTCACTATTAAATGCTTGGTTTTGCTTGATAGCAGGGCTGATAATCTTACCCACACAGACATCTATGTTACATGCACTGATAACCCTATTAATTTTGGATTGCTGGGGACAGAAATTTTCTGTATCAATTAATTCTCTATCCCCACTGTTCAGTTTAAATGTTTATCCAGAAAATCTGTGAATGTATTGCTAAGTAACTCAGTCCCTTTCTTTGATGGATGTAATCCATCTCTTTTGTACATTTTTATATTGGACCAGTTGCAGACATCATGACTAATAAAACCAAAGCTTTCCCTTTTATGCCACACCTTTAGCCATACATTAAACTCCACTACACACTGGCCTTTACCTTTTTGTTCCTTATATACTGGTAAAACCTCTGAAAAGGCAATCCTACAACCTATACTACTAAGTTCATAACCCAAGTTCTGGAAATCATTCTGCACAGAAAGTACATCCTTTTGGGACAGATCATTTGTGCCAAGATGTATAATAGCATCAACATCACAATCCTTACTGGTATTCTTGACTATCTTAAGAATATGCCTCTTGTCTCTGCTGGCAGTAGCACCTGGCAGACACCTGACCTCTTTCAAAACCTCCATTTCCTTTCCTAAATTTACATCCCTTACAATTGAATCACCAATCAGAAGGTGGCTTCTCTTTTTGGATACTGTGCTCTTCTTGTGTGACCGATCTGTAATATCTGATTCGCACTTTTCCCTTTCCAAAGTAAGTTCTTCATCTCAGACCATGATCCCCTGATTGTTTGAGTTATCAGTATCACAACTACCTTGACCTGTCACTTTAGTATCCCTATTAAGGTCAGCAAGGGCACTATATCTGTTATACTGGGACACTGCAAAAGCTTTGTGTTTATGGTTCACAGCTCTCACCCTGCCAGATCCCAGGGTTGTCCATACTGCCCTTCTCCTGCAGGATCTTTGTGGTAGAGGGGACTGCTGGCGCAGCAGCTGGAATGGCTGAATTGGGCACCTAATTTCTGCATAGATTTGAGATTCTAGATAGGTAATCTGTCCACGTAGACTGCTAATTTGTTTACAAAGAGGACAGTACCCAAATTTGAAAAGAGTACTGCGAAAGATAGCTGCAAAACAAGTATTGCACTGAACTAAGCCAGTCATTTTGAAATAGAATAAAATCACAATCTCAAGTGGACTAACCCTGAATATATTATTGCTATTTTTGATTTATAGTGATTAGATTAGATTCGCGTGCCATTAGGCACATGGGTCGTGAAAATGAAAATGAAATGGAGGCAGTTTTCTCTCTATTCACCCCCACTCTCCCTCACAGCAAGCAGCTCCACCCACTTGCTTCTCTGGAGTGAAACATGCGTAGAAGCTAAACGATATTGGACTAAAATCCATACGTGGTTGGAAAAAAATGATTAAAAAACATATATGAGATACTTGATTGTGAATGTATTCACAACGGCAAGAATTGTGTTTGCAAAGAATTGGAAAAATGAGAAAATACCAATGCAAGATGAAATTATCAAAAAATAATGGAATGTGCAGAAATGAGTAAATTGACATTTGAAATCAGAGAACAGGAAGATAAGCAATATTATAAGATATGGGATTTATTTTATCAATTGCTAGATAAAAAATATGTTAATGAAGTTTGAGAGAGACGTTTATAATGTAAGAATTGTTGAAATATGCAAAATATAATATTATTAGTTTGAATTTAAAAAAAGGAAAGGAATGATACAAATATAATTAATGTAAAATCTAGTACATTTTATATGAAGTTAGGGAAGAAATATTTATAGTTAAACAAAAGATTAATTGATTAAAGTATTTGGACATATATTAGATTGGTAAAATGCAAAATAAGATAAATTACATATTATGAATATGGTGAAATTGCACAAGTTTTTGTCACCAACCAACTGACACGTTGTTTGTATTTTTATTGAAAATGTTTCTATGTATGTTTGTCCAGAAAAATTAAAAAAAATTAAAAAAAAAAAGAATTTTTCATGCTGACATTTGCTATATATGTGGTGGAAATATGATAAAAATGTGGAAGGATATTATTTTCATTGGAGAGAAGTTCAAATAGTAATGAATGATACTGAATTTTGGATTGGAGTTGGGTTAGGTATAGTGTTGATAATATTGTGGATATTAGCAATATTGTCAGCCTCCACTTTAATTTACTGTATTTCTCCTACTAGATTATCTGACTATTTTATTACCTTGTTAAAAGTTTGCTCTACTGATTGTCTTACATGCTTTATGGAGAAGGGGGGGAGGTTTTCACTGTTCCCAGCGTCGGCTGACATTGTATGTGGGGGAGAGGGGAAATGCCATTTTCAAAACCAGAGGTTTGAATTGTGTTGGCGCGTGAATGAAACGGCAGCTGCTGATTCCACATTCCATTCAGAAGATTGACAGAGGGAGAATATCAGAAGTGAAATTACACGTGGCTGAGGAGAAAGAAGACATTGGACTATTACTGTATGACCTCTAGTAGGGGGAGGGTTCAGGAGAGAATATGACTCTGGGGTTTTGATTTACTTCCAGTTCCAGCTTTGCTTCCACTGCATCCAGACTTGTATGATATAAATTACCAAATTCTTCAACATGATGAAGTTGGGTTTTTATTTTCTCAAACACTGATCTGGGGCAGGCTGACAGTAAGGGAGGAGTAGATTCATATATTGTGTCCAAGAAGCCAGAGAGAAGACCCAGAAACTATACTCCTTCCCAATGTGTTGGTTCTGTGATTGCATATGTTGGTGTGAATGTTGTTGCTGTACTCATTGTCCAGACTGTGCCCCAATCCATTCTAAATGAACAGAAGACTATGATATAGTCATTATTGAAGATCTTATCCCAGAATGATTAACATTTTTCAGATTTAAATGTTCTGGGAAATTATTGGAGTTTTAGAGGGATGACAAGAGTGTGAAGAATGCATAACTATTACCAACACAAAAAATAAAATCACAAAAACATTGAAATATCATACAGTCCATAAATGTCACGGAAAAAGTGATCCCTGCAGTTATAATGGAACACAATATTCTAAATGTACAGAAGAAGAAGAGACATTCTGTTATGACCCTCGCAAGAATCCTAGGCAATGGGCTTTGCAAATAAGGAATGGGGAAAGAATAAATCCGAAATGGTTAGGACAGTCAGTGTAGAAACATGATTTGGGATCCTCTTTCTCTGTAATTTTCGATGTATGCAAAGCAGCAAATACTTATGCAGCAGTAGATAGATGTGGAGATATTGGTTGGATTCAATCCTGTATAGAGAATGAAAAGTATATTTGTGCTCCTGACTCCTGTGCAATAATGTAAAGTGTAAGTGGTGGAGTTGTATAGGATGGATAACCGGAGGGAAACAAGAATCTTTAATAACTTTAAAAAGGAATACAGAATGATGGCATTGGTTGTGGACAAGAAAATTATAACCAAGTAAATCTTACAGTTATAAATGGTATTCAGTTTATTCAGAATAAGGAGTGGGGAAAGAAGGATTGGAGATTTGTAATTGGAATAGATGCAAGGGGAAGAGAACCAATATCTAAGACCTGGAAGAAAATGCAAGGAATGAAAGACATCTGTAATGAAAGTCTGGAATGGGTAGCACTGGATGGGCTTTACTGGATTTGTGAAAAAACTGCTTATACACATTTGCTAAGAAATTGGAGTGGTACATGTGTGTTAGGTACTATTAGACCTAGTTTCCTTCTCATTCCTAAACAAAAAGGAGAGGTTTTGGTTGTGCCTGTCTATGATGATGCAGGAATAGCAGGATATAGATCCAGGAGTAAAAGAGGTGTAAAAGACAAAATGCAAAGTAAGGCTCAAGAAAGATTAAAAAGACTTATATCTGCTAAAATATTGAAGGTGTCAGGATGGACTTTGAAAGACTGGCCACCAGAAAGAATTATAACCTACTATGATCCTGCTACTTGGGCAGCTGATGGCATGTATGGATATCGAACTCCAATTTATATGATCAATAGAATCGTTCGTTTACAAGCTGTGGTAGAAATAATAACTAATGAACAGCATTAGCTTTAGATCTTATGGCTGAAATGAATACTAAAATGAGAATGGACACTGGCTTGGCTTACCTGAATGCCCCTTCCTGGAGAAATGGGAACATCGGTCAGACTGGGGTTTCTCCCATGCCTAGCCAATTAGGACCGAGTCTGCTTCTTTCATTTGGCCCCGCCTCTTCTGCCTTCCAGCTTTTTGATGAGGACGCTGCCGCAGACTGATGTGTCTAGCTGAAATGATAAAGAATTAGTAGCTACCCCACCCCGACAGCCCTTGAGCCCAGCAGGAATACCCCAGGGTGGGGCTGACCGGCATTCCCACTTCTCCAAGAAGGGGCATTCAGGTAAGCCAAGCCAAAGCCCATTCTCCCAGTTGGTGGGGACGCCGGTCAGACTGGCGACATACCAAAGTAGAAGTCCTCATTGGGTGGGAAACTGCTGGCTCTCCCAGGGTTGGTCAGATAGAACTTGTTGTAGAACATAACTGCTGAAAGCCACGTCTGCCGACGCATAGGTATCTAACTTATAGTGTCTTATGAACTGTGTAGGGAAAGGCCAGGTGGCTGCAGCGCAATCTCCTGTATCGAAGCATGTGTGTTCCATGCTGCCAAAGTCGCTGCACTCCAGGTAGAGTGAGCTGATATTCGGCCTGGAACAGGCAATGATTGATGTTGGTATGCTGCCTCAATCGTCACTCGGATCCATCTACTCAACATGCGAGTGAAGGGTTTGTGAAGGGCTAACATTTTGTTGTTCATCATGTATGCATTTTGGACAAGCTGTGTGGATTCCAGGCCGGTTTGTTCATCCTTATCATGGCGTGGCATCAGAGTCTTCACAATCCCATTCCAAATGGAGACTCATCTTCCCAGGTCGCCACATCCTCCTGCCATGACTTGAGGTCAGGTTAAAGCTACTACCTATGAAGCTCAACAACAACTAAAGAAAGCTTCTTTACCACAAACTCCAGAAAATCTTGTAGCTTGTAGTTTTCGCTGTTATAACTGCTAATTCTATTACTATTCTTTTGTGTTGTTTTCTTTGTTTTCCTCCTCCTGCTTCTACTATTTCTGAAACAACTCCTGCTTTTTCCCTCAGTCCTAACCTTTGGATTCGTCATGCTCAATATATGTTTTTAATTCATGGCTGCAACATAATTTTATATTATGAACCTCCTATGGCTCTTGGTCAAGTTGCTTTTATTCCTAATCTAATTACATCTTCTACTTTTATTGTTTCGCAACTTCAACATATTTCTTCTTGGTTATTTTCTAAACCTCCAAGTCAATTGAATTTTGTTAAATGGAATTATCTTCATATTAATCAGTCTACTCGAGGTTTATGTTTTTGTTGTTATGCTAAACAAACTTGGCTTAATAATTGGTCTGATTACCCAAAAGCAAAACGTATTTTAAATAACTTGGGAAATTATAGTCATTGTACTCAAAAATATTGGTTATGGGGTAATAGTAATAAAACATCACAGGGTCATAATATTGTACCTGATATGTATCCTGATAATTTTCCTCTTTTTCAAGCCAAAGATTCTTTTAATGTTGGATCAATTTGTGTTGGCTGGCAGTTAAAAGATCCTACTATGTGGTTCTTCTTTGATAAATATGCAACAAATGTACACCCTCAGAACTATCAATGTGCTGCAATTGGATATTTATCATTACCAGTATAAATAGGTGTTCCTGGTCGATTATCATCTCACAGGAAGCGTGCAGCCTTGAGACCAGCATGTTCTGATGAAGTCATCATGGACACTCAACTTTCTGCATTGTCTACCTATGGACGTGCAATTGCTGGAGCAATAACTGGAGTCATTACCTTGGGATCATATCCAGGAATAATTGCTCAAGAAAATAGACATTCTATTTTAGGACTTACATGTCGTTTAGAAAAATCAATCAATGCTACTGTTGCAATCATTAGAGATTTACAGAATGAAATTGAAGAGTTAAATCAAGATATGCTTCAACAACGTTTTGCTATAGACTATTTGTTAGCTCATCAAGGTGGATTTTGTACCTTGGTTGGTCAGCGAGCTTGCGCTGTGCATTTTCATTCACTTAATAAAACTATTGAGGATGAACTAGCTAATTTACAGGCTTCCATAAAAGATAATGTTCATGAAAATTTTTCTCCTTTTGATTGGTTAACTAATTGGTTACCTGATTTTTCTTGGCTAAAACTATTGTTTTTCTATGGGTTGATTATATTTGTTTTTCTTATAAGTTGTGGTTGTTTTATGCAATGCATTCCTTCATTTTGTGCTCTTTTCCGTAAGCCTTCTCCAATTACTTTGCATTCAATTCCATTGTGTGCTATTGAAAAAAATCTCTTTTCTTCATTAAAAACAAAAAGCGAGGAAATGAAGGGTTTGTGAAGGGCTAACATTTTGTTGTTCATCATGTATGCATTTTGGAATGCGGGTAGCGCTCTTATCTTGGATGGCAAACCTCATTTAAGCAGCATTCCCAGCATATACAAGAATACAGGATGAAACAAAGTTGTAACCCTGAAACACTGTTGCATTTGCTTTCTAGTATGAACACGTATTCTCACGAAAAGCCAATGATGTAATTAGTAACCAATTATTGTGCCTTGGAGACCAATTAACCAATAATGAAGTAACACGTATGTTAGGTGAGAAATGAGAAACTGAGAAACTATATAAACTCTGATGCTCAATAAAGTGCTGTTGATTCTAGACTTTCTATGCTGTTGATTCTGGACATTGTTTGCTGTAAAGTCTTATCAATCATCTTCAGCCTCCTGGCCCACGCAACAGCGAGAGTTTATCCTGAGGCCCAAAGACAATGGCAAAAAGGATACAAATAAGGACTCTGATTTTCGGAAAGAAGCCGTGCGAGAGATGTATATTTTCAACGCTCTGCGGCCGTCAAGTGTGTGCCATAATTGTTCTTGCCTGTGTATAGGAGAGGGACAGAAGTCTGGAAGTACTAGTTCCTGTGATCGGTGGAAGATTGTGTTAACTTTAGTCATGAAGGTAGGATCTAGTCTGAGAATCGCTCTATTGGTGTGGAACACACATAGGTCTTTCCTGACCGAGAGAGCTGCCAGTTCAGAAACTCTGCGTGCTGACGTAATTGCTACAAGAAATGAGACTTTGAATGATAAGAATTGCAGTGCAACTTCCCATAGACGTTCAAATGGAGGCTTGGTCAATGCCGTTAGGACCACATTGAATCGCCATGTCAGAAAACGGTGAACAGTTGGAGGGCGCAGGTTAGAAGCCCCTCTTAGAAAAATGCGGATTAGCGGGTCCTTGGCTGCCATAGTGAATGCACCACCTGTCATAACTGAAGTGATTGCCGACACTTGCCTTCGTAAGGTGTTAGTAGCCAAGACCTTTTTGAACCCATTTTGCAGAAACTGTAAGATTTGGAGAACAGAGGCTTTGGTAGGCATTACTGAGTTGTCCCCGCACCAGGAGCAGAAGGATCACCAAGTGGTCTCGTAAATATGAAAAGTAGACAGTCGGCGTGAAGCCTGAAGAATTTCAATTACCTCATCAGGAATGTTGGAGGCCCTTAGGAATCCCCGTTCAACCTCCAGACAGTGAGCTGGAACCATTGCAGGTCCGGATGATTGAGGGGGCCCTGAGTTAGAATGACCTCGCTGGCCGGAATCCTCCAATGCGGTTGCACAGATAGAGATAGAAAGTCCGCAAACCAAAACCTTCTCGGCCAATGATGGGCCACTAAGATGACTTCCACTCTGTATTCCAGGATTTTGAAAATGACCCATGGGATCAGGGATAGTGGGGGGAATGTGTACAGTAGCCCAGTCGGCCAAGGACATTTTAGGGCATCCGCTCCTGGTGATGGGTATTGAGAGAAGAACCTTGGAACCTGATGGTTGAGGTTCGAGGTAAATAGATCCACTGACGGTAGGCCGAATCTGCTCACAAGTCGCTGGAACAAAGAGGGTGTAGAGACCACTCTGTCGGATCTATCGTGTTGCGGTTGACTGAGTCCGCCCAGATATTCGTTATTCCGGAGATATGAGCCACTGATAGCAAAAGTAGGTTGGCCTCCGCCCAGAGGCTAAGACATAAGGCTTCACGCAACAGAGAAATCAAGTGAGTACCACCCAACTGACATGTGCTTTTGCAGTCATGTTGTCTGTCAGGAGCAATACATCCTGACCAGTGACTAAGTTGCTGAAGCTGCGGAGCGCCAAGTAAATGGCCCTGAGCTCTAGTAGGTTGATATTCAACTGGCATTCATGATCGGACCAGCGGCCTTGCACCATATGAGTGCCCAGATGGGCGCCCCAATCTGTCAAGCTGGCATCTGTGTTTATCGTTATTCTTGAAGGCTCCCGGATACAGCTGCCCTTGCGTAGGGCATCAGAAGTCCACCACGATAGGGAATCCCTCACTTCCTATGGCAATGCAACTTGTTTGTGATCTGAGCTGCAATGACGACGTTGGTATGGTAGTAAAAACCATTGCAGGAGCCTGCAGTGGAGACGGGACCATGGTACTATGCCAAATGTCGACACCATTTTGCCCAAGAGCTGGGATAATTGTAGGATAGTGGAATCACTACACCTTTTACAACGGGAAGCTAAGGAGGAAAGACTGGCTCTACGTTCATTGGACAGAAAAATCATTAATTCTGTGGAATCTATTTCAGCGCCCAGATGCAGGATTCGAGTGCTTGGATGAAGATTGTTCTTATCCCAATTAATGCAGAATACGTGGGCCTGGAGTTCCCTAACAGTAACTTCTAAGTCTTGTCTGGCTGAATCAGGGGTATTGGATTGTATAAGGATATCATCAAGATATGCCTGTAACCTGATGGAAAATGAGCAGATGTGGGCTATCAGGGCCACCAGGATTTTCATAAACACCCTTGGGGCCGATGAAAGGCCAGACGATAGTGCTCGGTACTGAAAGTGACATCCCAAGTATGAAAAGCAAAGGTATTGATGAAATTGGGGATGGATAGGGATATGGAGATAAGCCTCCAATAAGTCTATGGAGGACAACAGATCCCCCCGTCGAATACTGGCCAGAATAGAGGAGAGAGTGGACATTTTGAAATAATGGTATCTGATTTATCTGTTCAAAGATTTCAAGTCGAGAATAGCCCTCCATCCCCCTGAGGTTTTGGGCACTACAAAAAATCGTGAGTAGAAGCCAAGTCTGTGTTCCGTCTGTGGGATGAACTCAATCGCCCCAATTGAAAAAAGATGGTCAATTGCTGATTTGATTAGAGACTTGGTGGAAGGTTGTCGGGAAACGGGACAGCACACAAATACCCTTAGGGGTCTGGAGAGGAACTCAAGAGAAAGCCCATCTCTAATGGTGGATTTAACCCATACATCAGATGTAGTGAGGTTCCAAATGGGAAAGAAATGGGAAAGGCGGGCCCCAATTGGGAGAGAATCCACATTACTTGGACCTTCTGAAAGGTCGACTCTTGCCCCCTCTGTATGGTCTACAGGAGGAGAATCTGGACCCCTGTCTACCCTGGAAGTTTCATTGGAAATGACTGACCTGACCGAAATTACGTTGAGCTCGTTGTTGGTTGTAAGAGTCCGAGTTCCAAAAGGACTGAGACCTGCCATATGGTTGGTTGTGGGAGTCGCTCCGACGAGACGTTGAGGGAAATACTTTGCACTTGTCACGCGTCTCAATTAGTACAGGCTCCAGTGGAGCTCCAAACAACTTGTCTCCCGAATAGGGAGAGGCCCCTAAGCGCCATTTATTACGGGTGTCGGCCTGCCAGTGCTGAAGCCATAGTAGAAGCCTTGAGGTAACCGCGGCCCCTATGGCTTTGGCCGAAAACCGGGCCGCATTAAGGGTCACGTCTGCTGAGTACTCCAGCAAGGCTTGGATCTCATTCAGGTCTTGGTGCGACCTGATATCGGAGGCTGGGATCCGTTCCTGGAGCTGCTTGAGCCAGATCAATGATGCACGGTCAAAGAAAGAAGATGAAGTGGCTGCCCGGACAGCCCAAGCAGCCGCTTGGTGATTCTTGATAAGCATCCTCTCAGCCCGTTTATCCTCAGGACGTAGGGATTCTTCCGGTGGGCCCACAACAGGTGTTGTCGAGGTTAATGCTACCATAGGTGCACTGCAGGGAGACGGAGCCGATTCATTGGTTCCGTCCCAGGCGCCTGATGGACCCGGAGAGGTTTCTGACAGAGCTTGGGCTGTTCCCTGAGGATCTAGCCCACGGCTCGGCTGAAGAAACAGTTACTGCCTGGGAAAGGGCGGTGGCAGGGGCTTTGGACCGTGTTGTGACTTTGTGGCTCTGACCCGGCGCCGATCCCGACTAGCTCCGTGGTATTCTGAGGAGCTGAGAGAGATGAAGCGCCGGAAAAGATGCCTAGAGAGCGATTGGAGAACCGATCGAACACTAGTAAGGTCTCATATTCAGACCTACCTAATGGCGATAAGAGCGGGAAAACGGGAGTATTTTTCTGCTCTTATTGCATCGGCAGATAACCGCCCAGCTGCCCTGTTTAGGATGACCCACTCCCTTCTTGTTCAGGGAGCTCGGGAGGACCCCTTGCAGGGCCATGCTGAGGACTTTGGTCAATATCTGCAAGATAAAATCGCTCGGATCCGGGACGGTCTGGACACTGATTGGGTAGATTCGGGCAGGATGACGGAGGTAGTTCTTGAGAATGTTACCTGGGATGAATTTGATGCCATGGTTCCCGAGGACATGGACAGGATACTGCGGAGGCTAAATGCGACCACATGTTTATTGGACCTGTGTCCCTCCTGGTTGGTACTGGCCACACAAGAGATTACACGAGGCTGGCTCCTGGGAATTATCAATGCTTCTTTGAAGGAGGGTGTCTTTCCTACCACCTTGAAAGAGGCAGTGGTGAGGCCCCTCCTCAAGAAGCCTTCCCTGGACCCAGCTGTTCTAGAGAACTATCGTCCTGTCTCCAATCTTCGTTTTGTGGTGAAGGTTGTTGAGAGTGTGGTGACACGACAGCTCCCCCAGTACCTGGATGAAACTGTCTATCTAGACCCGTTCCAGTCCGGCTTCAGGCCTGGGTACAGCACGGAGATGACTTTGGTCGCGTTGGTAGATTATCTCTGGAGGTCTCGGGACAGGGGTTGTTCCTCTGTCCTGTCCTATTAGATCACTCAGCGGCTTTTGATACCATCGACCATGGTATCCTGATGCGACGGCTGGGGGGTTTAGGAGTGGGGGGGCACCATTTTTCGGTGGTTCTCCTCCTATCTCTCTGACCGATCGCAGACGATGTTGGCAGAGGGGCAGAGATCGACCTCAAGGCACCTCATGTGTGGGGTGCCACAGGGGTCGGTTCTCTCCCCTCTCCTGTTCAATGTCTATATGAAGCCGCTGGGTGAGATCATCCATGGTTTTGGGGCGCAATGCCATCTGTACGCTGATGACACTCAGCTGTACATTTCCACACCTAACCACCCCAACGAAGCTGTTGAAGTGATGTCCTGGTGTCTGGAGGCCGTGCGGGTCTGGATGGGGAAGAACAGGCTTCGACTCAACCCTTCCAAGACTGAGTGGCTGTAGATGCCGGCATCCTGGTACAGTCAGCTGATTCCATCGCTGACTGTTGGGGGAGAATCATTGGCCCCCAGGGAGAGGGTTCGCAACTTAGGCGTTCTCCTGGATGATCGGCTGTCCTTAGAAGAACATATGACGGCCGTCGCCAGGGGAGCATTTTATCAGGAGCGCCTGATACGCCAGTTGCGTCCCTTCCTGGACCGGGATTCCCTCTGCATGGTCACTCATGCCCTTGTCACTTTTCATCTGGACTACTGCAATGCTCTCTACATGGGGCTCTCCTTGAAGAGCACCCGGAGGCTCCAGCTGGTCCAGAATGCGGCTGTGCGGGTAATAGAGGGAGCATCACAATGCTCCCATGTAACACCTCTCCTGCGCAAGCTGCACTGGCTGCCAGTGGTCTTCCGGGTGCAATTCAAGGTGTTGGTTATCACCTTTAAAGCGCTCCATGGCATAGGACCGGGTTATTTATGGGACCGCCTACTGCCACCAATAGCCTCCCATCGACCTGTACGCTCCCATTGGGAGGGCCTCCTCAGGGTGCCATCAGTCAAACAATGCCGACTGGTGACCCCCAGGGGGAGGGCCTTTTCTGTGGGGGCTCCTGCCCTTTGGAATGAGCTGCCTACGGGGTTACGCCAACTCCCCAACCTTCGGACCTTCAAACGCGAGCTTAAGACCTTTTTGTTCCACCGTGCGGGGCTGGCCTAACGAAATTTTTAATTGGAGGTTTTTATGAGGGTTTTTTTAGGATAGTTTTAACTTATTATGGCCAATTTTAGAATCAGTTTTTAAAATGTTTTAATTTTTGTTTATGTCTCTGCGGTTTTATTCTGGCTGTAAACCGCCCTGAGTCCTTTGGGAGAAGGGCGGTATAGAAGTCAAATTAATAAATAAATAAATAAAATAAATCTACGGTGGGAACCTGGAGAGTCGATTCTAAATTTGATGTCACACCATAAAATCATTTATCTTGCCCATTCGGGACCGGCCCCAATCCCAGGACCGTACATTGTTGTTGTGCTACATCCACGAACAATTTGGGTGCTGGCACTTTCTCAGCCTCCAAAGCCGGTTCCATGAAGAAGGCATTGGTTGGGTCCAATGTCCGGGGTGTCCGGGGGAGGTGTCCGGGGAGGCCCAGTGCCCCCCAGTTTGGTAGTTGTCAGCGTTTTGTGTAAAAGTGATCAAAACATGTGTGGGTTGAAGAGACCCACAAATGCAGGCTGGTCAGGGTCCAGGTCCTCATCGTCCTAAAGAGCCTCATCACTGTGTGACTCCTCCTCGGACCAAGCTCCATGGCCCTCCAAGTCCTGGTCCTGGGAAGACCTGCTTTCCTCCACTGTGGCAACTTGTGGTCGCTCAGGTCTGTGAGAATAGGACGGAATGCTCGGGGCAGTGCTGGGTTGCAGGCACTGAGTGAGGCTTTGTTTAATTACCTCAGAAATCATGTGACTGAAGGCCTTAGGAATCAGAAAGTTTGGAGCCTGGGTTGAGGTCTGGGTAGGAAGAATGCCTGGCACAGATTGAGAAGGGCATTCTGGGAGGGCATTCATGGAATAACCCCTGGATATTGAGAGGAGTAAACTGGGGAAGGAGCTTGGTCTGGAGCTAGACGACCTGGTATGTGGTGTTTGACAGGCTCTGGGAGAGACTGGAAAAAGGCATCTACATTGGTTGAAGAGTGCTGGTCTGAATGCTGAACCTGACTGAACAGTCTGAAGACCAAGCAGCAGAAGCATTTTGAGGAAAAATTTCTCCAAGTGAGCTAAGCTCCCTTAACAGAGCAATTGCTGGCCCTGTATGATGAATGGAATAACCTATGAAATATAAAGAATTGGGACTAGTCTACTCCTTAAATGGGAGCTTAAAGACTAAATAAATAGAAGACAGAGAGGAGATTACAATGAAAATAACAGTATAACATATATAACATAATAACAGAGTTGGAAGGGACCTTGGAGGTCTTCTAGTCCAACCCCCTGCCCAGGCAGGAAACCCTACACCATTTCAGACAAATAGCTATCCAACATTTGTCTGAAACATAGTGATTGAATTAAAACAGGGGGAAAGCAAACCAAGAGAGTTGGAAGTTTTGTCTGAAATGGAGGCAGGGGCCTTGGTAGAAATTTTAGAAAATAGGCAGTGGAAAAGGGTAGAGGTGGGAGGAACCCTTAGATTGGATTTCCAAGATATAGAATAGAATAGAATAGAATAGAATAGAATAGAATAGAATAGAATAGAATAGAATAGAATAGAATAGAATAGGGGGTTAAATCCAGCAGGTTCTGACAGGTTCTGGAGAACCAGTAGCAAAAATTTTGGGCAGTTCGGAGAACCAGTAGCAGAAATTTTGAGTAATTCGGAGAACCAAAGGCTCCAGTTAGTCCAGAATGCGGCTGCGCGGGTGATAGAGGGAGCCCCTCGTGGCTCCCACGTGACACCTATCCTGCGCAGACTGCACTGGCTACCTGTGGCCTTCCAGGTGCGCTTCAAGGTGTTGGTGATAGACTTTAAAGCGCTCCATGGCATAGGGCCGGGCTATTTACGGGACCGCCTACTGCTACCGAATACCTCTCACCGGCCCGTGCACTCTCACAGAGAGGGACTCCTCAGGGTGCCGTCAGCTAGGCAGTGTCGTCTGGCGACGCCCAGGGGAAGGGCCTTCTCTGTGGGGGCTCCCACCCTCTGGAACGAACTCCCTCCAGGACTGCATCAACTTCCGGACCTCCGAACCTTTCGTCGCGAGCTCAAAACATATTTATTCATCTGCGCGGGACTGGATTAGATTTTAAATTTATTGGTTTTAAACGGGTTTTTATTTTTTATATTATTTTTAATAATGGGCTATAGAATAAGTTTTTTAACTGTTATTTTAACTTGTATTTATATGTATTTTTTTAATTGCCTGTGAACCGCCCTGAGTCCCTAGGGAGATAGGGCGGTATACAAATATGAAAAATAAATAAAAAAAATAAAAAAAGAACCAAAAAATACCATATTTGGGGTGGGAATGGAGATTTTGTAGTATCCTTCCCCTGCCACACCCACCAAGCCACACCCCCAGAACCGGTAGAACCACACCCTCAGAACCCCCAGAACTGGTAGTAAAACAATTTGGATTTGATCACAGAATAGAATAGAATAGAATAGAATAGAATAGAATAGAATAGAATAGAATAGAATAGAATAGAATAGAATAGAATAGAATTCTTTTTTTTTTTTATTCAAAAAGTTTTACAAAGAAAATTTTTCCCCCCCTTTCCCCCCAACCCCTCTCCCTTCACAAACCCCCTCCCCCCCCTGGCTACCCGGAACAAACACAAGGTATAGTTAAAAATAAAACAAACATATGCTAAAAAAATTTTTTCCCAAAACTATTATACCAATTCTCCCTCTCTAGCTCTGACTTCCTCCTTACATAACCAAATCCTTCAAAAAATTAACAATAAACAGTAATAAAATATATAAATCAGTAGAACAAATTAATCCTAAAATATTTAAAACCAGCTAAAGCATAAAAATCCAATCCAGTTCAGAGAATATCTCTTATAGCTTCTATAACCATATAACCATATAATTTCCCCCCCAAGTCTTTCTTACATAAGATCTTTCAAGAATATTCTATTTATAATTCAATACAACAGATTATAAAATTTATAAAATTTCAATATAGGCCACTGTTCCTCAGATTGCCGGCTGTGAATCCCTCTATGTGAGGTGGGGCCATAGGAATCAGTTGGGCTTGTTGATCGCGTACCTGGCTCCTTGTTGCGTGACCACAGCCCTGCCCGAGCTGTTGGAGGTACTGGCTGCTGTGGCGGTTGAGACCCCCAGACTTATAGTCATGGGGGATTTCAACTTGCCATCAGTTGGCTTGTCATCGACGGCAGCTCGGGAGTTCCAGGCTTCCATGATGGCCTTGGACCTGATTCGAGTAAATGATGGCCCTACGCACATGGGGGGAGGCATGCTGGATCTGATTTATATCTCTGGACAGTGGTTAAATGATCTGGTATTAGACGATTTAGTAACAGAACCAATGTCATGGTCGGATCATTTTCTCCTTCGCCTAGACTTCCGAACCGCCATTCACCACCGCAGGGAGACGGAACCTATACGGTGGTTCCGTCCCAGGCGCCTGATGGACCCTGAGAGGTTCCAGACGGAGCTTGGGCCATTCCCTGAGGATCTGGCCCACGGCACGACTGAGGAACTGGTCGTGGCCTGGGAGCGTGCCGCGGCCGGGGCCCTGGACCGTGTCGCGCCTTTGCGGCCTCTGACCCGGCGTAGATCTCGTCCGGCCCCTTGGTTCTCCGAGGGGCTGAGGGAGATGA
This sequence comes from Ahaetulla prasina, assembly GCF_028640845.1. Taxonomy (NCBI): domain Eukaryota; kingdom Metazoa; phylum Chordata; class Lepidosauria; order Squamata; family Colubridae; genus Ahaetulla; species Ahaetulla prasina. The sequence continues at coordinate 82,598,901 of NC_080542.1, read as the reverse complement.
AACGCCGGAGAAGACGCCTAGAGAGCACCTGGAGGTCCATTCGCTCCGAAGCTGATCGGACACTAGTTAGGACCTATTCTAGGACCTACCTAGTGGCAATGAGGGAAGCGAGGCGCTCCTATGCCTCCACCCTCATTGTGTCGGCAGATAACCGCCCGGCCGCCCTGTTTCGGGTGACCCGCTCCCTCCTTCATCAGGAGGTGCGGGATGACCCGTTGCAGGGACGTGCCGAGGAGTTTAGTGGTTATCTATACGATAAAATCACTCAGCTGAGGGACGGTCTGGACCGAATTTGGGATGATCCAAGCGAGGGAGAGGAGGCACGTCTTGTTGAGCACATTTGGGATGAGTTTGACCCTGTGGCTCCCGAGGACGTGGACAGGTTGTTGGGGAGGCTTCACGGCACGACATGTTTACTGGACCCGTGTCCTTCCTGGCTGGTACTGGCCACTCAGGCGATGACACGAGGCTGGCTCCAGAGGATTATCAACGCTTCTTTGTTGGACGGGGTTTTCCCTGCCGCATTGAAAGAGGCGGTGGTGAGACCCCTCCTTAAGAAGCCCTCTTTGGACCCAGCTATTTTGGGTAATTATCGTCCAGTCTCCAACCTTCGCTTTGTTGCGAAGGTTGTAGAGAGTGCCGTGGCGCGACAGCTGCCCCAACACCTGGATGAAGATGTCTATCTAGACCCGTTCCAGTCCGGCTTCCGACCCGGATACAGCACGGAGACAGCTTTGGTCGCATTGGTGGATGATCTCTGGAGGGCCAGGGACAGGGGATATTCCTCTGCCCTGGTCCTATTAGACCTCTCAGCGGCTTTTGATACCATCGATCATGGTATCCTGCTGCGCCGGTTGGGGGGATTGGGAGTGGGAGGCACCGTATATCGGTGGTTCTCCTCCTATCTCTCTGACCGGTCGCAGACGGTGTTGACAGGGGGGCAGAGGTCCACCGCGAGGGGCCTCACTTGTGGGGTCCCACAGGGGTCGATTCTCTCGCCCCTGCTGTTCAACATCTACATGAAGCCGTTGGGTGAGATCATCAGTGGTTTCGGGGTGAGATACCAGCAGTACGCTGACGACACCCAGCTGTACTTTTCCACCCCGGACCACCCCAATGAAGTTGTCGAAGTGCTGTCCCGGTGTTTGGAAGCTCTACGGGTCTGGATGGGGAGAAACAGGCTCAAGCTTAATCCCTCCAAGACAGAGTGGCTTGGATGCCGGCACCCCGATTCAGTCAGCTGCAGCCGCAGCTGGCTGTTGGAGGCGAGTTACTGGCCCCAAAGGATAGGGTGCGCAACTTGGGTGTCCTCCTGGATGATCGGCTGTCGTTTGAAGACCATTTGACGGCCGTCTCCAGGAGGGCCTTCCACCAGGTTCGCCTGGTTCGGCAGTTGCGCCCCTTCCTTGATCGGGATGCCTTATGCACAGTCACTCATGCGCTCGTTACCTCTCGCTTGGATTACTGTAATGCTCTCTACATGGGGCTCCCCTTGAAGTGCGCTCGGAGGCTTCAGTTAGTCCAGAATACAGCTGCGCGGGTTATAGAGGGAGCTACGCGTAGCTCCCATGTAACACCGCTCCTGCGCAGACTGCACTGGCTGCCTGTGGCCTTCCAGGTGCACTTTAAGATGTTGGTTATGACCTTTAAATCGCTCCATGGCTTAGGACCTGGGTACTTACGGGACCGCCTGCTGTTACCACACGCCTCCCACCGACCCGTACGCTCCCATAGAGAGGGACGTCTCAGGGTGCCATCCGCCAAACAATGTCGGCTGGTGGCCCCCAGGGGAAGGGCCTTCTCTGTGGGGGCTCCCACACTATGGAACGAGCTTCCCCCGGGTTTACGCCAAATACCCGACCTTCGGACATTTCGTCGCGAACCTAAGACTCATCTTTTTATCCGCGCAGGGCTGGCTTAAATTGGGATTTTAATGTTTAAATTTATTAATTTTAAACGGGGTTTTTTAGTATGGTAAATTTTAATCATTGGGCTAATTTAAAATAAGTTTTTTAAATCGTATTTTAAACTTGTATATTGTATTGTCGGTTTTATTATGCCTGTACACCGCCCTGAGTCCTTCGGGAGAAGGGCGGTATAAAAATCAAATAAAATAAAATAAATAAATAAATAAATAAATAAATAAATAAATAAATAAATAAATAGAGAAAATTACAATATTATTTAATTAATTACAATATCTATTCAAATTTAGTCCTTCCTCATCAAAATCCAGTATATCCAAATATCTAGTCTCTTATAATCACAAATTGCCTTTCGGGGACACTAATATTTTTGTCTATTAATATTTAAAAAAAACCTTGTTTCAAAAATAATACTTTTGTCTCTTGCCATTTTTTTTGGTACATTAATCTCTGTCTTTCCTTCGTTGCTCCTTTTAAAAAGTCAATCACAATATTTCCTAGTAATTCCTTATGTCCAGAAATCCAAAAATTACTGCCGTATATTCCATCAGTCCAAAAAGAGAACTCTTGGGAAACATTAAGCTTGTGAGTCTTTTCCATTTGAGGGACAATCTCCTGTAGCACAAATTCAGGCAGCTCATCCAAACTATTTAAAGAAAACTTATTTAGATCACCTTGTTTCTTCATGATCAAATCTTCATATTTATCCACTTTTATTTGTATGTCCTCCATTCCATTTTCCGAATAATTGCACTGGTTAATTTGCTCCAAACTCTCATCCAAAACGTCCCCATTTTTTATCAATTCGTATTTTTGAATAATTAAATACATACTTTCTGTGTAGTCCTGTATAAAGTCACGAATCCATTCTTCTGAAAGAACCTCCATAACAAAATTCCTGCTGAGAATCCCCTTATAAAGTACTTAAACAGCGTAATATAATCCAACAGTCCACAGTCAAACACAATAAGATAAAATCTCCATTCAGTTTCGATTCAACAGCAAAGCTCCCTTTGATGTATCGCTCTGCTTTCAGTTTCTCTAAAACGAAACTGAAGGGGGGGCGGAAGTCAGAAAATCAAAAATACTTGCAAACCAATAATTGTTCCTCACACTCGTTCCGCCTGCTTTTCGTATCCACAAAAAGAAATCAATTGCTAGCAGAAGTGGACACCTTCCTCTTTTCCTGCTTTTTCAGGAGCGCAGAGAATACTGGAGGTGGGGGAGGGGTAAATAAGGGGATTCAACCGTTCAGGACTTTGTATTACAAAAACAAAGCCCCTAGGAGAATCTACCCAACTCCTCCCCCTTGCTCTGTCTCTCTCTTTCAACCAGAGAGAGAAATGAAGCCGGGTTCAGTTGTTAAATCCGGCTTTTACCATATTCAATGCGGAGTGCCATAAATTAGCACCCAGCGAGAAAGGTGGCGCCACCCAGAAGCCCTAGAATAGAATTCTTTATTGGCCAAGTGTGATTGGACACACAAGGATTTTATCTTTGGTGTATATGCTCTCAGCATACATAAGGAGAATAAAATACATTCATCAAGAATAAAAAAATACAACACTTAGTCGTGGTTATTAATAAGCTATCAAATTGTACTAGGAAACAAATAAAAACAATATAAATTGAAAGATACACACAACAAGGTTATAGTAATAAGTGGGAAGAGATAGATACTAGTAAAGAAGAGAAGAATAATAGTAATACAGTCTTAGTAAATTATTTGATAGTGTTGTGGGAATTAGTTGTTAAGAGAGCGATGGCATTCAGGAAAAAACCTGTCCTTGTGTCTAGTTGATGGAGACTTAAGAAAGGAATGGAGGAGGCAAGTTAGAAAAAAAAGCATACCAACTGAAGGATTGAAGTGGGCAAGAGACAATGGATAGATGATTTCTTTTTTTTCTTTATTGTTGTTCTGACTTGTTTTTCCTTTTTTCTCTCTTTCTTTTAAAGCATAGCAACTAAAGTTTAAAGCAGGCAAGAGATGATGGATGGTTGATTCCCTTTTTCTGTCGCTGCTTTGAGTTGTCTCCCCCTCACTCTCACTCTCTACTTTCCCCCCCTCTTTTTTTAGGCAGATGACATGATTAGAAGTTAGACAGGAAAGAAAAAAAAGCCTTTTAATATAGGGTGACATGATTAAAAGCTAGAATAAGTGATAGAAATAAAGGGAATATTAATGTATACATTTTATTTGATAAAAAGAAAGTAATGATGAGAAATAGGTGGACTATTTGAACAATGGTAGATTGTAACCAAATATACATGTATATTGTTATTAGAAATACATAAGTTGATTGAATGTAATAATAATGTTACTCTGATCAGTTTTATTTCTATTGGAATGTATGGCGCTTAGGTGCCACACTGTTCATGCATTGATTTGACATTTTTATAAAAATAAAAAAATAAAAAACTTGGGATAAAAAGCTGAGACTAGCAGACATGAAAATGAATGCAGATAATCTTTAAACTGTTTTTCAAGGCTTACAGAGTAAAAGTTTTGACAATATGGAAGTGCTGTTACCAGAATGGCATGTTTCTTTTAATACCATACAACCAGAGGTGCTTTCAACAATTTTACTTTTATAACTTCAGAAAGTTGCAACAAGGAAAAACATTCAAATTAAGATAATGCTGCATAATTAGCTGCCCTATTTAATGTATGCTACAAGACCTCAATTTTATGGCTAATTTCCTAGCTCCTGCTCTTTATTACTTTTCTCAAAAACAGATAGTCTACAGGTAAACAAAAATCTACCCAAGCTGTTGCGTCCAGATGGTGAGCATGTGGCAAAGAAGAACAGCTGATTGGTTCCTCTGCCAGCATCCAGCCAGTGGGAGCATGGCTCCCTCTGATTGGCCTGGCCACTGACAGCTCAGTATAAAAGAGCTGTCAGTACCTCAGAACTTTGCTTGCTCTCCAGGTTGTTAGCAAAGGGAGCGAGTCAGAGTTAGCTCATTAAGCTTGTTTAAATAAACAGTTTATAAACTGTTACCCTGCCTCTGCCTCCTTGTTCCACCTTGTTCCGCGAACAGAACAACTGGCGATGAAGGTGGGATTCTGAGGCGGCAGGTTGAGCAAAGACACTAGCAGAGCTGAATCACTGAGCCAAGCCAGGCGATGAGACGTTGCAATCCTAAGAGTCTGACAATTGCCTCACGGAGTATGGCCACCCTTTCTACATTCATGCCTTTCAATCAGGTGGTGGAAACCTGGGATTCATTCCTAGATCATTTTAACTGTTTCCTGGCTGCAAACAACTATAAAGGTCTGCCGGGGGATAGGAAGTTAGCTGTTTTCCTCAGCGTCTGCAGACATGACGTGTTTGAGACAACCCAGGTGCTACTGGACTGTCTGGGGTGCCAGGGGAAAAAATTCCATCACAGTTTTGATTGAGGGTAAGCCTTTAAGATGGAAATAGACACTGGTTCCTCCATATCTATTAGATCCTGGAGCACCCTCCATGGCTAAGAGGCGTTTGACCTCTTGTCAATTCCGTCTTCGTGATTACCAGGGTAATCACATCCCTATTTTGGGCAATGGGAAGTTTAGGGTCAAATATCAAGGTTTCAGCGGCCGTCTTAAGCTTATTGTCATTGAAGGCTCATTACACAGTTTACTGGGACTTGAATGGTTTGATGCCTTAGGATTGGCTGTGACTGGTATCCATGCCAATACCCCTGAGGTATTCTGGGACTTGATCCTTGAATTCTCAGATGTTTCAGTGAAGGAGTTGGCAGGTATGCCCATATCTTTTAATTTGGAGCCTAAAGTTGCACCTATTTGGCTTAAACTGTGCAGGGTGCCTTTTGCACTCTGCCCACAAGTGGATAAAGAAATTGATAAACTTCTAGACCTGGGCGTTTTAGAACCGGTGGACCATGCCCAATGGGAGACATCAATCATCATTCTCAAGCTGGATGGCTCCATACGTATTTGTGCTGATTATAAGGCAACTCTCAACAAGGCACTGCAGGCTAACCCTATCCTGTCCCGGTGGTGCAATACCTGCTCCACTCTTTGGGATGAGGTGCCACCTTCATGAAGATTGATATGGTGCAAGCCTATCAACAGCTGGAGGTAGACGACACAAGTGCTGAGGCGCAAATGATTGTCATCCATTGCAGCGCTTTCCATTGTCAACACCTGCAATTTGGGGTCTGTGTCGCCCCTGGCATTTTACAATGCCTTATGGAGAGGCTGCTACATGACCTGCAAGGCATGATTCCTTACTTCAACGATATCTTCATCTCAGCAGCAGATGAACCTGAACTCGCTACCTGCCTCCATGTCATGCTGATCTGTTTCAGGCAGGCCGGATTGAAACTCAAGCCTGACAAGTGCAAAATGGGGGTGCAGCAGATGGAATTCCTAGGCTACCTCATTGATGCTGCTGGCCTACATCCTACACCTTCAAAGGTGCTGGCCATTTGAAACGTGTCATCCCCATCAAGCAAATCCAAGCTGCAAGCGTTTCTCAGACTTTTGAACTTTTATAATATGTTCTTGCCTCACAAGGTGTTCTGTTTCCCTCCCCCAATACTCCCAACAAAGAGTCAGTCAAAGGCCTTCTCTTCTACTTTATTTACATAGATAAATGTCCTGGCCACGTCTACCCACGGGCCTGCCAAGTCTTTGGAGATAAGGAGGAAATTATAGATAAGGCCAGAATTACTCACGAATATATTCTTCCCTCCATTGATACAGTTTGCCCGCGCAAATTCATTGCTTTATCCAAGACAAAAAACCAGGAAGTCCCGCCTCCTATTTATAGTCTCTGCAGATGTCACTGCATGGCCATCATTCTTTGGCTTTGTCCCAACGCTTCCTCTGCTGCGCGCGCCGGTCACGTCTGCGCAGTCTTGCATCACTCCAAAACTGTTCTTGGGGCGTTGCCAAATCAGAAGAAGGCTCAGGAGAAGCAGGCCTTGCCGGCCCCTCCTCTTCCCTTTGCGTGGGTGCCAGGGAGGGAGAGGGCCCAAGAGAAGCAGGGCTTGCCAGGTCTTCTCCCTCACTTTCTGATTCACCCGAGTCCAGGAGTCCGGGTCCAGGAACCTGGGTCACAACACTATCCCTCACCGCAGGGCCCTTCCCCCGGGGCTGACGATTGGGATGCGATCGGGCTGGTTCTGCTCATGGAAGGCCTGCACCAGGTCAGGGGCATGAATGTCAGAGGCATCTACCCAGGAGAAATCAGTCCCGTATCCCTTCCACGCGATCAAATATTGGAAACGACCCTTCAGCCAGCGGGAGTCTCGTACGCTGTGGACTTTGTATTCCTCCGACCCGTCCTCAGCGACAGTGACGGGTGCTGTTGGGCACCAAAGGGGACTCGGTGTGGCCTCAGGAACCAGAAGGGACCGGTGAAAGACGGGGTGGATCCGCATGGATCGTGGCAGGGTCAGTCAGTAGGCTACCGGGTTGATGACTGCCTCGAAAGGGAATGGGCCGATGAATCGATGGTCCAACTTCTTTACCGGGCGGTCGGACGGGAGGTGTTTGGTGGAGAGCCACACCCAGTCTCCGACTGCCAGCGGGGGCATTGCCTGTCGGGAGCGGTCGGCGGACCATTTGTAGTCCTCCTTTGCCCGATCCAGCTGCTGACGTACCAACTGTTGGACCGGATGCAATTCCGTCAGGAAGGTCTGCGTTTCGGGAACAGGAGAATCCGGTGGTGCCAGAGGGAAGAGCCGCGGATGGTACCCCACATTGGCAAAGAACGGGGTCATCTGAGTAGAGGTGTGCTGAGAGTTGTTAAAAGCAAACTCCGCCAGGGACAGGTAATCGGCCCAGTTGTCCTGTTGCTGGTTGATGAAGCAATGGAGATACTGTTCCAGGATACCGATGACCTTCTCTGTACCCCTGTCGGTCTCCGGATGGTGTGATGATGACAGAAACACCTGCACCTCCAACGCGGCCATCAGGCTCTTCCAGAAGCGAGCTGTGAACTGAACTCCGCGGTCCGAAACCACCCTGTCCGGTAGACTGTAAGGGTGGAAGATGTGCTGCAGGAAGAGACTGGCCGTTTTTGTAGCTGTGGCCAGTCCGCGGCATAGGATGAAGTGTGCCATCTTGGTGAGCATGACCACCAGCACCAGCACCATGGACGAAATTCGGCTATGTACTCCTGCAGGGGGCGTTTCCCTTGATGGAGTTCCTTAAGGCGCCTGGTTGCCGTCAGCATCCGAACGGGGTCCTCGTACATGATGCGCAGGTGCTGCCAAAAATGCTGTTGGTCCACCAGCAGGGGGCTGTCCTGGAGCAAGAGGGGCGTGGCCCATCGGGCAGCCGAGTTGGAAAGAAGGTTAATCATGAAGGCCACCTTAGCCCAGTCGTCTGGGAATTCCTCTGGCCGCATAGCCATGTAGAGCTGGCACTGTCCCAAGAAAGTCGGGAACATCTCAGGCTGCCCAGAAAACTTATCCGGCATGGTTATCGGGCACTTGCGATGAGGAGGAGGAGTGGGAGGATGGGGGGGGGGGCTGCAGGCACATTCCCGGCAGCAAGTTGGCCTGCCAAGTGAGCCACTTGCTGCTGTAGCTGTTGATTAGCCGCTTGTAGCTGCTGTACCTGTTGCTGGTCCATCTTTGGTGGAAGATGGTTTAGTCAGGGTCTTGGACAAAATGTTCTGTTTCCCTCCCCCAATACTCCCAACAAAGAGTCAGTCAAAGGCCTTCTCTTCTACTTTATTTACATAGATAAATGTCCTGGCCACGTCTACCCACGGGCCTGCCAAGTCTCTGGAGATAAGGAGAAAATTATAGATAAGGCCAGAATTACTCACGAATATATTCTTCCCTCCATTGATACAGTTTGCCCGCGCAAATTCATTGCTTTGTCCAAGACAAAAAAACAGGAAGTTCCGCCTCCTTTTTATAGTCTCTGAAGATGTCACTGCATGACCATCATTCTTTGGCTTTGTCCCAACGCTTCCTCTGCTGCGCGCGCCGGTCACGTCTGCGCAGTCTTGCATCACTCCAAAACTGTTCTTGGGGCGTTGCCAAATCAGAAGAAGGCTCGGGAGAATCAGGCCTTGCCGGCCCCTCCTCTTCCCTTTGCGTGGGTGCCAGGGAGGGAGAGGGCCCAAGAGAAGCAGGCCAGGAGTCCGAGTCCAGGAACCTGGGTACAACACAAGGCTACCATAGCTGAACTTCTCCACCACCTCCTGGATAGCTGAGCACCTTGGAAATGGGGATGGAGAGAGGCTGCTGCTTTCCAAGATGTTAAGGCAGTGCTCACTTCTGACAGTGTTTTAGTCCAATATGACAGCGACCTTCCTCTTACCCTTGCCTGTGACGCATCGCCTTATGGGGTTGGGGCTGTTCTGAGCCACCGGTTACCAAATGGAACTGAGGGCCCCATCGCCTACTTTTCAAGAACCTTATCTTCCATGGAACGTAATTATGGCCACATAGATAAAGAGCCGCTGGCATTAGTGGCCGGCGTTGAGCATTTTCACAATTATTTCTATGGCCAGTTTTTTCAACTCTTTACAGATCATAAGCCACTATTAGGCATCCTGGCCGGCGATCGTCAAACATCGCAAATCCTGTCACCAAGGATGACAAGATGGGCTGTGTTCTTGGCAGCCTACAACTATAAGCTGACTCATCACCCTGGCAAGACTTTAGGGAACGCTGATGTGCTCAGCCACTGTTCCCTGCCTGCTCCTGTGGAAGACCCCGCTCCAGGCCCATCAATCCTCCAGATTGATGACCAGCAAAGCCCAGTGTCTGCATTGGACGTAGTCAGGTACACCACTAAGGAGAGGGTTTTGCGACAAGTTCTGGACTGGATGAGGAGGGAGTGGCCCCTAGGCCAAGTAGTCATGAGTTCCAGCCATACAAGATTAGGCAGCAGGAGATATCAACTTTAAGGGGTTGCCTGCTGTGGGGCACCAGGGTGATAATTCCTTTAGAGCTAAGATGCCATATCCTGGAAACTTTACATGATGGCTTTAGACTGTAGTTATCTATAGTGGCCCAAGTTAGATGAAGTGATCTCAGACTGGGTCGTGTGTCAGTGATGCCAGCTAACTAGCTCAGCCCCTCCCATAGCACCAGTTCGGAAATGGGAAGTCTCAAGAGCCCCGATCACGGATTCACATGGACTTTGTGGGGCCCTTCATGGTCATCATAGATGCTTATTCTAAGTGGGTCGAGGTGATATTAATGACCTCAACCACCACAGATGCTGTCATCCGGGCCTTGCGGAAGTTATTTGCAATGCATGGCCTACCTGACATCATAGTGACCGATAATGGCCCTGAGCTATCAGTTTCCTTCCAAACATATATGGCACGGCATGGCAAAAGGCCCCTTTCCATCTGGCGAGTAATGGCCTGGCTGAATGAACCATAAGATCAGCTAAGGAAGTCCTCACTAAATTAGGGCCTGGGACTGGCAAACCAAACTAGCCACCTACCTATTGACCCAGCACGCAATGTCATGCCCAACGACAAACTGCAGCCCAGCCAAGTTATTAATGGGCTGCCAGCTGAGAATGGACCTGGACTGTTTGCACCCAGACTATTTTCCAGAGAAGCCCCCGGATTCGACCGGTGGGGCTCGTCTGTTCCAAGAGGGAGATTGGGTGTATATACCCAAAACTATAGGGGGGACCCTCTGTGGGTGCCAGGGCAAATAATAGAAGTGACAGGGCCTCGCTCATACAGGGTCCTGTTGGAGGATGGCTGCATGTGGTGAAGGCATATAGCCAGAGGCCCTGACTGGAGACCCTGACCGGAGGCCCTAATTAGTAAGACCCCATCCAAACAAATCATGATTGAGGCCGCTGAGTAAGCTAATCTTTGACTCTCAGTCTGGCAACGAGCGAGCCACAAACTCACCTTTGCTTCCTGTGCCAACTCCACCAAACGAATCCCATGCCAAAGTTGCTGAGCAGTCTCCAGAAGCAGCCAGGATAAGTCCACCTACCCCGACTGAAACTATTGGACTGCACAGATTGGGGAGGAGCTGGTGATGTCCAGCTTACCCTGGCGACTATGCATGCGCCATAGTGTTGCGTCTGGATAGCGAGCACGTGGCAAAGAAGAACAGCTGATTGGTTCCTCTGCCAGCACCCAGCTGGTGAGAGAATTGTGGCCTCTGATTGGCCTGGCCACTGACAGCTCAGTAGAGGAAAACTGTCAGTGCATCAGAACTTTGCTCACTCTCCAGGTTTTTAGCAAAGGGAGCGAGTCAGAGTTAGCTCATTAAGCTTGTTAAAATAAACAGTTGTAAACTGTTGCCCTGCCTCTGCCTCCTTCTTCCGCCTTGTTCTGTGAAATGAACACAAGCTGTCTTCAATCTAGTCAAATCCTCTTATCACTATTTTTGTTTCTAAATTCAGAAGAAAGCATGCTAAAAGAATTATGCAGGAAATTATTTTGTCCAATTAACAACAATGCATTTAGAAGCTTTTTTCCCCCAGCACATCATCAGCACAACATCAGCCTTATAGCCGATATATCCTTCCAACACCCCAATCCTCCATAACACAATAAAAATTAGTTTTCATCTAGCATTGCAAATCTTTTCTACCAGTTTATGCAGGGCCTGTAATAATTAGCTAAGCAATGAACGTAGAGAACATGGAAACTCTTGCTGGAGGAAGAACACCAAGGCTGGAAACATTTTTAAAAAGCTCAAGGATGCAACAATAGTTTGAGATTTGACTAATGCAAAGAAATGTTTATGAAAATTTGAACCAAATCACCATTTTGATTCTTTGAGTTAGGGAAACCCTCGCCGCATTCCTCAATGGCTGCATTCTCTTAGGGATAATTTGTCAGAGGTAGCATAAACCTCGAAAGGTCGGCAGCTCAGCGGTTCGAATCCCTAGTGCTGCCGTGTAATGGGGTGAGCTCCCGTTACTTGTCCCAGCTTCTGCCAACCTAGCAGTTTCGAAAGCACCTAAAAATGCAAGTAGAAAAAATAGGGACGACCTTGGTGGGAAGGTAACAGCGTTCCGTGCGCCTTTGGCATTGAGTCATGCCGGCCACATGACCACGGAGACCTCTTCGGACAGTGCTGGCTCTTCGGCTTTGAAACAGAGATGAACACCGCCCCCTAGAGTCGGCAACAACTAGCACGTATGTGCGAGAGGAACCTTTACCTTTACCTTATTCTTATCTCCATGCTGTGGATTTTTTCAACCTTTTAAAGCATTTTTTTTACTACCAGTTTGGGCGAATAGGTTTAAGAATTTTTTATTGGCCAAGTGTGATTGGACACACAAGGAATTTGTCTTGGTGCATATGCTCTCAGTGTACATAAAATAAAAGATACCTTCATCAAGGTACAATACTTACAACACTTAATGATAGTCATAAGGTACAAATTTAACACTTAATGATACAACATTTAATGATAGTCATAGGCTACAATTAAGCAATCAGGAAACAATCAATTGCAATATAAATTGTAAGGATATAAGCAACAAAGTTACAGTCATAACTTTGGACTATAAGGAGATGGGTGATGGGAACGATGAGAAGATTAATAGTAGTGCAGATTTAGTAAATAGTTTGACAATGTTGAGGGAATTATTTGTTTAACAGAGTGATGGCGTTCAGGAAAAAAATGTTCTTATGTCTAGCTGTTCTGGTGTGCAGTGCTTTATAGCGTCATTTTGAGGGTAGAAGTTGGAATAGTTTATGTCGAGGATGTGTGGGATCTGTAAATATTTTCACAGCCCTGTTTTTGATTCGTACAGTATATAGGTCCTCAATGGAAGGCAGGTTGGTAGTAATTGTTTTTTCTGCAGTTCTAATTATCCTCTGAAGTCTGTGTCTGTCTTGTTGGGTTGCAGAACCAAACTAGACAGTTATAGAGGTGCAGATGACAGACTCAATAATTCCTCTGTAGAACTGGATCAGCAGCTCCTTGGGCAGTTTGAGCTTTCTGAGTTGGTGCAGAAAGAACATCCTTGGTTATCTTTTTTTGATAACATTTTTGATATTAGCTGTCCATTTTAGAGCTTGCGATATGGTAGAACCTAGAAATTTGAAGGTTTCTATTGTTGATACTGTGTTGTCTAGTATTGTGAGAGGTGGAAGTACGGAAGGGTTTCTCCTAAAGTCTACCATTATTTCTACGGTTTTGAGTGTGTTCAGTTCCAGATTGTTTCAGTCGCACCACGAGGCTAGTTGTTCAACCTCCCATCTGTATGCTAGTTCATCATTGTCTTGAATGAGACCAATCACTGTTGTGTCATTTGCGAACTTCAGTAGTTTAACAGATGAATCATTAGAGTTGCAGTCATTGGTATACAGAGAGAAGAAAAGTGGGGAGAGCACACAGCCTTGCCCCCCCCCCCCGTGCTAATTGTACAGGTATCTGATGTGATTCTGCTTAGCTGCTTCCTGTTTGTTAGGAAGCTTCTTATCCCCTTACAAGTCTGTTCGGATACCCGTAGCTCGTTTAGCTTAGTTAGAAGAGTGTCTGTTATGATGGTATTGAATGCTGAACTAAAGTCTACAAAAAGGACCCTTGCATAGGTCTTTGGAGACTCAAGATGTTGTAGGATGTAGTGCAGAGCCATATTAACAGCATCATCTGTTGATCTATTTGCTCGGTATGCAAATTGCAAGGGGTCCAACAGCAGATCCGATGGTTTTAAGGTGGGACATCACTAGCCTTTCAAAGGTTTTCATGACTACAGATGTTAGAGTAAGTGGTCTGTAGTCATTCAACTCCTTGATGGAGGGCTTCTTCAGCACTGGGATGATAGTAGAGTATTTGAAGCAAGAAGGCACATCTTGCTTCAAAGGAACATAGCACATAGCACATCTCTAATGATTAATTGATGCTACAGGTGAAGATGGAGGCCAATTGGTCAGCACAGACTTTTAAGCAAGGAGTTCTCTTGCTGGGCCTGGAGCCTTTCCTGACTTGTGTCTTGCACTTCCTTTTCTGTAATCACTACGGGTTGTGAACCCAATGGGATGGGGTCAGTTGTAGGAGACTTGGCTGTTGTTGGTGTGTCTGAGATGGGGGTTGTGAAGATAGGTGGCTGTAGTTTCCTTTCAAATCTGCAGTAAAACACATTCAGGTCATCTGCCAGTTGTTGACTTCCTTCAGCCTGGGAAGGAGGTTTGCAATAGCCGGTGATATTTTTAAGAGTTTTCCACATGTTTGCTGGTTCATTTGTTGAGAACTGATTCTTTAGCTTTTCAGAGTAGCTTCTTTTTGCTGTTCTGATCTCCCTTGTTAATACATTTCTGGCCTGATTGTACAGCATTTTATCACCTTTTCTGTAGGCTTCCTCTTTGGAATGACGTAGCTGCTTAAGTTTAGATGTGAACCAAGGTCTGTTGTTACTGTATATTCGCAAGTTCCTTGTTCCTAGGTCTTCACAGAAGCTGACATGTGATATTACACTATCTGTGAGTTCATCCAGGTCTGCAGAGGTATCTTCAAAAATATTCCAATCAGTGTAGTCAAAGCAAGCCTTTAGCTTTAATTTTGCCTCCTCAATCCAGGTCTCCATTGATTTAATTATTGATTTTGTGGTTTTAAGTCTTTGTCTGTAAGCAGATACAAGGTGAATCATGCAATGATCAGAGTGTCCTACAGCTGCTCATGGTAAAGACCGATAAGCATCTTTTAGTTTGTGTAGCAATGGTCTAAAGTATTTTTGCCTCTAGAGGGACAATTGACATGCTGAAAGTATTTATTTATTTATTTATTTATTTATTTATTTATTTATTTATTATTTATTTATTTATTTATTTATTTATTTATTTATTTATTTATTTATTTATTTATTTATTTATTTATTTATTTATTTATTTATTTGATTTTTATACCGCCCTTCTCCCAAAGGACTCAGGGCAGTGTACAGGCAAAAATAAAACAGATAGTACAATATACAATTTAAAATGCAATTAAAAAACTTATTTTAAAATTGGCCTGAAAAGTATACAATGAACTAAAAATCCCATTTAAAATTAGTTAATAAAATTTAAAATTTAATAAAATTCAATTTAAGCCAGCCCCGCGCGAATAAAAAGATGTGTCTTCAGTTCGCGACGGAATGTCCGAAGGTTAGGTATTTGGCGTAAACCCGGGGAAGTTCGTTCCAGAGTGTGGGAGCCCCCACAGAGAAGGACCTTCCCCTGGGGGCCGCCAGCCGACATTGCTTGGCGGACGGCACCCTGAGAAGTCCCTCTCTGTGAGAGCGTATGGGTCGGTGGGAGGCATGTGGTAACAGCAGGCGGTCCCATAAGTACCCAGGCCCTAAGCCATGGAGCGCTTTAAAGGTAGTAACCAAAACCTTAAAGTGCACTCGAAAGGCCACAGGTAGCCAGTGCAGTCTGCGCAGGAGCGGTGTTATATGGGAGCTACGCGGAGCTCCCTCTATCACCCGCGCAGCTGCATTCTGGACTAACTGAAGCCTCCGAGTGCACTTCAAGGGGAGCCCCATGTAGAGAGCATTACAATAATCCAAGCGAGAGGTAACGAGCGCATGAGTGACCGTGCACAAGGCATCCCGATCAAGGAAGGGGCGCAACTGCCGAACCAGGCGAACCTGGTGGAAGGCCCCCCTGGAGACGGCCGTCAAATGATCTTCAAACAACAGCCGTTCATCCAGGAGGACACCTAAGTTGCGCACCCTATCCTTTGGGGCCAATAACTCACCTCCAACAGTCAGCCGCGGCTGCAGCTGACTGAATCGGGGTGCCAGCATCCACAGCCACTCCGTCTTGGAGGGATTAAGCTTGAGCCTGTTTCTCCCCATCCAGACCCGTACGGCAAGTTGGCTTCAGCCTTCATAATTTGGTCAGCTAGAGTTCATAATGCCTTGTTTACACAGGCTTGTGTTGGGACATAAACAGCAATTAGAAGAAATTGAACTACATCTTTCAGAATCATTGAAGTATATCTTTCAAAAATCCTGGAGCACAGGGGAGCTGCCAGAGGACTGGAAAAGAGCTGATGTAGTTCCCATCTTCAAAAAAGGAAAAAAAAAAAACAGATCCAGGAAACTACAGACCTATCAGCCTGACCTCAATACCGGGGAAGATTCGGGAAAAGATAATCAAGCAACGAATCACCGAACACCTAGAAGCAAACAGAGCAATAACCAAAAGCCAACCTGGGTTTGTCAAAAACAGATCATGCCAGATTAATCTTATTGCATTCTTCGACAAAGTGACAAAATTAGTAGACCAGTGTAATGCTGTCGATATAATTTACTTGGACTTCAGTAAAGCATTTGATAAAGTAGACCATAACCTACTACTAGATAAAGTAGAAAAATATGGGTTAGACAGCACCACCACCAGATGGATTCGTAACTGGCTGACCAACCGCACTCAACGTGTAGTCCTCAATGGAACTACATCCACATGGAGGGAAGTATGCAGTGGAGTACCCCAAGGCTCTGTTTTAGGGCCAGTACTCTTCAACATCTTCATCTATGACTTGGACAAGGGGATAGATGGGGAACTCATCAAATTTGCAGATGACACCAAGTTGGCAGGAATAGCCAACACTCCAGAAGATAGGCTCAAGTTACAGAAGGATCTTTTCAGACTTGAACATTGGGCGCTATCTAACAAAATGAAATTCAACAGTGAAAAAAGTAAGGTTCTACATTTAGGCAAAAAAACAAAACAGATCCAGGAAACTACAGACCTATCAGCCTGACCTCAATACCGGGGAAGATTCGGGAAAAGATAATCAAGCAACGAATCACCGAACACCTAGAAGCAAACAGAGCAATAACCAAAAGCCAACCTGGGTTTGTCAAAAACAGATCATGCCAGATTAATCTTATTGCATTCTTCGACAAAGTGACAAAATTAGTAGACCAGTGTAATGCTGTCGATATAATTTACTTGGACTTCAGTAAAGCATTTGATAAAGTAGACCATAACCTACTACTAGATAAAGTAGAAAAATATGGGTTAGACAGCACCACCACCAGATGGATTCGTAACTGGCTGACCAACCGCACTCAACGTGTAGTCCTCAATGGAACTACATCCACATGGAGGGAAGTATGCAGTGGAGTACCCCAAGGCTCTGTTTTAGGGCCAGTACTCTTCAACATCTTCATCTATGACTTGGACAAGGGGATAGATGGGGAACTCATCAAATTTGCAGATGACACCAAGTTGGCAGGAATAGCCAACACTCCAGAAGATAGGCTCAAGTTACAGAAGGATCTTTTCAGACTTGAACATTGGGCGCTATCTAACAAAATGAAATTCAACAGTGAAAAAAGTAAGGTTCTACATTTAGGCAAAAAAACAAAACAAAATGCACAGGTACTGTATATGTGGTACCTTGCTCAATAGTAGTACCTGTGAGAGGGATCTTGGAGTCCTAGTGGGCAACCATTTAGATATGAGTCAGCAATGTGCAGCAGCTGCTAAAAAAGCCAACACATTTATGGGCTGCATAAACAGAGGAATAGAATCAAGATCACATGAAGTGTTAATATCACTTTATAATGCCTTGGTAAGGCCACACTTGGAATACTGCATTCAGTAAAAAAGATACTGAAACTCTAGAAGGAGTGCAGAGAAGAGCAACAAAGATGATTAGGGAACTGGAGGCTAAAACATATGAAGAACAGTTGCAGGAACTCGGTATGTGTAGTTTAATGAAAAGAAGGACTAGGGGAGACATGATAGCAGTGTTTCAATATCTCAGGGGTTGCCACAAAGAAGAGGGAGTTGGGCTGTTCTCCAAAGCACCTGAGGGTAGAACAAGAAGCAATGGGTGGAAACTAATCAAGGAAAGAAGCAACTTAGAACTAAGGAGAAATTTCCGGACAGTTAGAACAATTAATAAGTGGAACAACTTGCCTGCAGAAGTTGTAATTGCTCCAACATTGGAATTTTTTAAGAAAATGTTGGATAACCATCTGTCTGAGATGGTGTACAGTTTCCTGCCTGGGCAGGGAGTTGGAGTAGAAGGCCTCTGAGGTCCCTTCCAACTCTGTTGTTGTTGTTGCTGTTGTTGTTGTTGTTGTTGTTGTTATTATTATTATTATTAAATGAGGAAAATTCACGAGGCGAATAGTATGGTTTGCAGTTGATAATTAATGTCTCTAGGCTTTCATCACAGAATTTGTATATTCTAGTTAAATCCTGACACCAGCTGATGTTGATATATAAGCATAAGCCTCCTCCCTTCTTTTTACCAGATGTTTCTGTAATTCTGTCTGATCGTTCAATCTGAAACCCTGAGATATGCAGACTGCTATCTTCAATTGATTCATTTAACCACGTTTCAGAGAAGCATAGGACTGCTGAATTGTGAAAATCAGAATTGTATCTGTTTACGAGGAGTATTTCATCCATCTTATTAGCAATTGGTTAGGAAAATTGAAGGCAGTGGAGTTTTATTTCTCTTATTTCTTAGCTTGATTAGAATCCCTGCTTGTTTACCTCTCCTTCTCCCCTTCCGCCATTTGGTTTTTTTGGTAACCCATGGCTCTGTGGAAATTGCTTCTTCCTGTGTTAGAATCTCCTCCACGTTTATAAAGACGGGTGGTGGTGGTGTGTGAGATCACAGAAAGCTGCTCCTTCAAAGAAATGTTGCTTAATTTTAGCAGATGGTCTCGTGAGTAAGAAATCCATAGTGAGAATAATTAAAAATAAAGAAACCATTAGAGAGCATTTCACCGACACAGCCTTCAGCGGCACCATCTTGGAATCAAAACAGCTGTGCCGCATAATCATCCAAGTCTTTTTTTTACGTTTTTAAAACATTTTTACTACATTCAACTGAACCGGTAATAAAAAAAATGCTTAAAACGTAAAAAAAAAAACATGTTCCAATGATCAGCTGAGTAATGCGTGATTTTCAGAACTTTTTGTTTACTTTTTAAAGCATTTTTAACTGCTTAAAAATGCTTAAAAGTTTAAAAAAAGTTTTGACGATTGCACGTCGCTCAGCTGATCATCAGAAAATTTTTAAAAGATTTTTTTACTACCGGTTTGGCAAACCAATAGCATTTCTTACTACCGGTTAGGGCAAACCAGCCTGAACTGGTAGCATTTCACCCCTGCTTTGAGCAAATGTATCACAGAATAATAAAGGGAGAGGCGTGACTGATGTTGCAGTGATATGATGTGTCTCACAGGACTCTGTGGGATCAAGCAGAAATCTAAGCTGCTGGGAGGTCCAGATGGACCTAAATCACCTTGGAGGGGTAATGAATAAACACTCCACTGACCTCAGGGAGCCTGTAATGTCTGATTGATCTGGAGAAAGCTCTCAAACATTATGGCAAGGAAAAGACGGCTATTACATGCCAAACCAAAGCTGTGACAGCTACCAGAAAAGAAGCGTGGAAGATTGAATGATAGTGTGATCAATCTGGGTGAGAGATTTTTAACTTTGAACTTAAATGGAAGAAAGAGCCCTCTGGAAAACATCTGTGTAAAAGCGGGGGCAAAAAGGAGGAGGTGGAACTGTTGTTTTTTTCCACCTCCTGAAAAAAGCAGTGAGGAAAGCTTATGAGCCATTTTTAAAGCTAAATAACTTTTTTTTAAAAAAAGTGAATAAATTTGTAACTAGGAAGCCTGACTGGACATCTCAAATGCAATACTACTTAATTTAGAAGCTTTTGGATACTACAAAACTTGGATATAGAGAATTTTATTTTTTATTCTATTTCTGTAAAATTTGAACCAGAGCATACTATACAAAAGGAGAAAGAAAAAGAGAAGCAGAGCTACAGTGCCACCTCTAAGCTACAGTGGAAGCAGAGCTACAGTGCCACCTATAAGCAGAAGTGGAAGTACAAGGGAGAAAGAGGAAAAAGTATAGAAAACACATAACCTTGAGAGACTGTGAGACTGAAGATAAGAACTGACTGCTAGATAAATAATTATTGTGTTATAAGTTGTTTAGACTGAATAACTGAGATAGAGAGCAAAACACTGAGATTTTCTATTCTTAAACAGTGTAGCTCTTGAAACTCGAATGGGAATATTTGAGTTCCCATCAAAGCAAAATAGAAGCTGAGAACAGCAAAATACTCCCCTTTCTTTTATTTTGTTCCTGCTCTATCAACTTTCTATCTGTGGATAGAAAATAACTGGTGGTTAAATTCTTGGGCTTGGTGGGCCTATGTGGATTGCAATTTACCAACTTATTATCCTTCTTTTTTGATAAGAAAGCATTACGGTTTGATGAACCTGAAGAAAAACAAGCATGATGGGATCAAAAGATTGATAACCTTTGGATTACAACTTATTTTTATTTTTTCCTTCCTTGGATTATCCTTTATTTTTTATGGATTATAATTATTAAAATATTTCAAAATAAGGAAAGCACTATCTGCACCATTTTCAGCATCATCATCAATAACATCTAGTCCATCAAGGTCAGAGATCTTTCGATGTTATGTTACAGCAAGTAAAAACAAATGCAATGCAGGCAGATTTAAAAGTTATGATCCAAGTCCTGCATGATGACTTTAAGGAAAGAATAGGGAAAGTGGAGGATAAAATAGAGAATATTCAACAAATGATGGCAAATAGTAAACAATGCTTGCAGAAAGTAGAAGAGAAAGCTGAACAAAAAGCAAAAAGAGTGGAAGAAGTTGATTACAGATTTACATTGACAGATAAAAATAAAGAAAGAACAATAATGTCATTAGAGATGGACAGGACTGATTATTACTTGCAGTTTCAGAATATTGAGAAAGAAAAGGGAGAAAATCTAGCGGAGATGTTGGCAGAGCTGCTGGTGGAGATGATCAAAGAAAAATTATTGCTGAGATTGATGAAATATTTAGAGTTCATACCAGATATGCGACAAGAAACAGACTTCCTAGAGAGGTACATGTGAGATTCACTAAAAAAAGCAATAAAAGCAGAGATCTTACAAAGAGCAAGAGATGATCTTTTAAAATATAAAGGAAAAGAAACAGTAGTCTTAAAACAGATTCTGAGAAGAGTTAGAGAAATAAGGAAGAAATATCAATTCCTGACAAAACAACTAATTAAAAATGGAGTGATTTTCAGATGGCTGATACCGGAGGGAATATTGGTGATCTGGATGGAGCAAAGAAATAGGCTCAATTCCAAAGAAAAAGCAGAACAATTTAATGAGCACTACTTTGGACCACAAGAGGAAATGAGAATAAGAGAGAAAAGAGAAGACAGACACCAAGATGGAGCTACAGAAGAGGGAAATATACAACAAAAGATGAAAGAGATCCCAGATTGTACAGTAATAGAGACTAAATTAATATTGAACTTAATATCAGCAGCGAGACTTTTGGTGGCGCAATATTGGAAGAAAGAAAAATTGCCTACAATTGAAGAATGGACACTCAAAATTTCAAATTTGGCAGAAATGGCAAAAATTTCTGCGTATCTGAAAGATTATTCACAAGAACGATATATAGTAGAATGGAGAAAATGGATTGATTATATTCAAAACAAGTATCAGACTAAAAAGTATTAAATAGCTTATGAGTGATTGTAGGAAATGTATTGTATTTGTGTATTTGTTTAAAAGGGAAAGGGGAGTTAAGGGAGCAATGGGGGAGAAGAGATTATGGGTTATGGTTTTTGTAGTATTTTAGCGTATTTTTGTTAGATGCTATACCCTTTATTTTGCTCTGGGAAGTCTCCGGGGGTGAGGGGGGAAGGGGGAAGGGGAGGGGGAAGGGAGGAGGTGAGGGTGAAGGGGGGGGGAGATAACTGTTAAAAAAAATTTATTGTAAAACTTTTTCAATAAAAAAAAAAGATGAAAGAGATCTGGAGGCAATAGCAAAAAGAGAAGGAGGATAGCCAATAGAACCGAGATAGATAAGAGCGACTAGAACAACAAAATATATTTATAGGTAAAACTATGGAAGAAAAATTAAAATTAATGTCAATTAACATAAATGAACTGAATTCGGCAATAAAAAAGGAAAGGATTTTTAGTAAACTAGAAAAACTAAAGTTAGATATAATCCGCTTGCAAGAAGTTCACATTAAAAAACAACATAATAAAATACTGGAATATCCCAAAATTAGAAAGTTATGTACTTCGCTACTACAACAAAAGAAGAGGGGAATAGATCTTTATGTAAAAGAGACAATAAATGTTAAACAATTTTTTATGAATGAGGAAGGGAAGATTTTGATGCTGGAGATAACAATGAACTATAAACAGATACTCCTAGTAGCAAATAGTAACTAAGAGGATTTTTATGGTAAACTTCATAAGAAAATAATAGAGCTGGAGTATGAAAACATATGCATAGTAAGAGACTTTAATGTAATTGTGGATGTGGAATTAGACTACAAAACTAGAAAACTAAACAAAAAAGCTACTGTGTCTCCCTGAAAATAAGAACCTTCTTGTATTTTTTTGAATCCCGAAATAAGCCCTTGGCCTTATTTTTGGGGTACGTGGAGCAAGATGGGGCTCCTCTTGCCCTCATACCCGATTTCCAGCTCTGCATTTAAATATTTTTGGAGAGGGCTTATTTTTGGGGGAGGCTTATTTTAGCGCATGCGCTCAAAAGCCCAATTGGACTTATTATCAGGGTATGTCTTATTTTTGGGGAAACCGGGTAGGAAAACACTTCCAATGGCTTTCTTCAAAATGGTGGAAGAATTAGGTATTGAAGATATATGGTGAGAGATACATCCCAAGGAAAATCAATATTCATTTTATTCAGTATGTCTTGGTCGAGAATAGATATGTTATAGATGTCAGCAGACTTAAAATCCAATATACAAGAAATAAATATAGAAACAAGCAATCGGGCAGATCACAATCCGATAAAAATTATATGGAAGGGACAAAAAAGAAAATTAAAATGGATGCTGAATCAATCAATACTAAAAGAAAAGGAATTTATTCAATTTATGGAAAGCGAATTGGACTTTTTCCATAAAGAGAACAGAAAAGAAGAAACGTCATTACAAAACATATGGGATACAGCCAAGGCATATATTAGAGTATTAACTATAACATATATGGGAAAGAAAAACAAAAAGAAGAGACAAAATCAACAGATATTAGAAGAAGAATATAAGAATATAATATTTTGCATGCAGCAAAAATGGGTTTGAGGAATTTTTTAATCAATTCTTTTAAGGGGTTTTTAAGGGGTGGGAGAGTTAGGGGGGGTAGGGGGGGTGACCCACTTGGGAGGGGGCCAGACCTTGTTAGAGCTTGCGACATAAAGGTAGGTCCGAAGGTTGTATTTGGGGAGGAGGCTAGTGCCCATGTCCAGGGGGGCTATTCGATCGGCACGGTCTATGGGAGATATGGAGGAAGTGGGGGACCATATCATGTTCGGGGAGCACGCCCTCGCTGTTTGCAAGCGATTGCACGCTCTGGCCCCTCTGTCTTTTCCCATTCCCCAAGTGGCGGGATTCCTCAGGGCCTTGACCTTTGGTTGATATTGTGCAATGCCAGGTCCATGATTAATAAGGCCCCCCTCATTTCAGATCTGATACAAGAGGGGTGTGTGGACCTGATGGGCATTACGGAGACCTGGTTGGGCACAAAAGGGGAGGTTCCCCTCATTGAAATGTGCCCACAGGGTTTCTGGGCATTTCATCAGCCAAGGGTACAAGGTAGGGGTGGGGGGGTAGCAATTATTATCAACAAGAGTTTGGAGCCGAGGGAGGTCACTGTCCCGCAGACAGCCGGATGTGAGTTTCTCTTTGTACAGTGGGGCCAGGGGTTACAGGTGGGCTTGCTGATCACGTACCTGGCTCCCTGCCACGTGACAGCAGCCCTGCCTGAGCTGCTCGATGTGATAGCCGAGTCGGCGGTTGATACCCCCAGGCTTATGGTCATGGGGGATTTCAACCTGCTGTCCGTAGGCGAAGCATCGTCGACAGCTTGGGAGTTCATGGCCTCCATGGCAGCCTTGGACCTGACCCAGTTAGTGAATGGGCCCACACACATTGGGGGACACACGCTGGACTTGATTTTTGTCTCGAGACAGTGGCTGAATGACCTGGAATTGGGGGACTTAGTCATTACTCCCCTGCCATGGACGGATCATTTGCTTCTTCGCCTGGACTTTCAAACCGCATACCCACACCACAGGGAGATGGAGCCAGCTCGGTGGTTCTGTCCCAGGCGCCTGATGGACCCGATTAGGTTCCTGATGGAGCTTGGGCCGATCCCTAAGGATCTAGACCACGGCTGGGCCGAAGAACTTGTTGCCGCCTGGGAAAGGGTGGTGGCAGGGGCTTTGGACGGCGTCGTGCCTTTGCGGCCTCTGACTCGGCGCTGCTCTCGACCGGCTCCTTGGTTCTCTGAGGAGCTGAGAGAGATGAAGAACCGGAAACGATGCCTGGAGAGCATCTGGAGAGCCAGCCATTCCGAATCTGATCGAACAGTAGTAAGGTCGCATATTCAGGCCTATCTAATGGTGATAGGGATGGCAAAGCAGGAATACTTTTCCGCTCTTATCGCATCGGCAGATAACCGCCTAGCCGCCTTGTTTAGGGTGACCCGCTCCCTTCTTTTTCAGGGGGCTAGGGAGGACCCGTTGCAGGGACGTGCTGAGGAGTTTGGAGAATATCTGCATGAAAAAATCGCTCAGATCCGGGACAGGCTGAACGCTGATTGGGTGTATTCAGGTGGGATGACAGAGGCAGTTCTTGAGAATATTACTTGGGCGGAGTTCGACTCTGTGACTCCTGAGGACATGGACAGGATACTGAGGAAGCTGAATGCTACCACATGTTTATTGGACCCGTGTCCCTCCTGGTTGGTGCTGGCCACACAAGAGGTTACACGAGGCTGGCTCCAGGGAATTATTAGTGCTTCTCCGGTAGAGGGAGTCTTCCCAGCCGCCTTGAAAGAGGCGGTGGTGAGGCCCCTCCTTAAGAAGCCTTCCCTGGACCCGGCTATATTGGCTAATTACCGTCCTGTCTCCAACCTTCGCTTTGTGGCGAAGGTTGTTGAGAGTGTGGTGGCATGGCAGTTTCCCCAGTACCTGGAGGAAACTGTCTATCTAGACCCGTGCCAGTCTGGCTTCCGGCCAGGGTACAGCACGGAGACGGCTTTGGTTGCGTTGGTTGATGATCTCTGGAGGGCATGGGACAGGGGTTGTTCCTCTGTCCTGGTCCTATTAGATCTGTCAGCGGTTTTCGATACCATCGACCATGGTATCTTGCTGCGACGGTTGGGGGGTTTGGGAGTGGGAGGCACCGTTTTTCAGTGGTTCTCCTCCTACCTCTCTAACCGTTCGCAGACGGTGTTGGCAGGGGGGCAGAGGTCGACCGCTAGGCACCTCACTTGTGGGGTGCCACAGGGGTCGATTCTCTCACCTCTCCTGTTCAATATCTACATGAAGCCACTGGGGGAGATCATCCGTGTGTTCGGGGTGAGTTGTCAACTGTACGCTGATGATACTCAGCTGTACATCTCCACCCCGAACCACCCCAATGAAGCTGTTGATGTGATGTCCTGGTGCCTTGAGGCTGTTCAGGTCTGGATGGGGATGAACAGACTTCAACTCAACCCATCCAAGATGGAGTGGCTGTGGATACCAGCGTCCCGGCACAGTCAGCTAATTCCACCGCTGACTGTGGGGGGTGAATTGTTGGCCCCCAGGGAATTGGTGCGCAACTTAGGCATTCTCCTGGATGTACGGCTGTCTTTAGAAGATCATTTGACGGCCGTCGCCAGGGGAGCTTTTTATCATGTTCGCCTGATTCACCAGTTGCGCCCCTTCCTGGATCGGGATTCTCTATGCACAGTCACTCATGCCCTCATTACCTCCCACCTGGATTACTGCAGTGCTCTCTACATGGGGCTCCCCTTGAAGAGCACCAGGAGGCTCCAACTGATGCAAAATGCGGCCGCACGGGGGATAGGAGCATCTCATAGCTCCCATGTAACACCTCTCCTGCGCAGGCTGCATTGGTTGCCGGTGGTCTTCCGGGTGCGATTCAAGGTTTTGGTCATCACCTTTAAAGCGCTCCATGGCATGGGACCGGGATATTTATGGGACCTCCTGCTGCCACCAGTAGCCTCCCATCGACCTGTGCGCTCTCACAGGGAGGGCCTCCTTAGGGTGCCGTCGGCCAAACAATGTCGACTGGCGGCCCCCAGGGGAAGAGCGTTCTCTGTGGGGGCTCCTGCCCTGTGGAATGAACTATCCATGGGGCTACGCCTACTCCCTGATCTTCGGACCTTTAAGCGTGTGCTTAAGACTTTTTTCTTAAGCTTAATCAAGCAGGGCTGGCCTAATGATAAATTTTAATTGAGGGTTTTTAGTGGGGTTTTTAGTAGGGTTATTCTATTTTATAACTTTATCTATGTATTTTAAATATTCAGCTCATGGAATCAGTTTTTTTAATTATATATTGTGTTTTAATTTTTTGTATATGTGTTTTATCTATGCTGTACACCACCCTGAGTCTTCGGAGAAGGGCGGTATAAAAATGTGAACAATAAATAAATAAATAAATAAATAAATAAATAAATAAATAAATAAATAAATAAATAAATAAATAAATAAATAAATATTTATTTATTTATTTAAATAAATAAATAAATAAATAAATAAAAATGTACAAAAAAAGAATATAAAAAACCAAATGGAACTATAAAAACACAAGTTGAATTTAATAGAGAAAGAAGAAGGGAGACGACTTCCGGTATCCAGCGGCAACGGACGTCTGGAAGGCTTCTCCTGCCTCCAGCGCCCGAATCCGGCCACCGCCGAGGCCCTCAGGGGCCAGGTGTTCCGAAAAGGACACCTGCCGCACGGACGGCTCGCCAGGGGTCTCCCAGCCGACATACAGGACTGTGGGGACCGATGCTGGCGCGTCCTAGGCTTGGCGGGGTTTGGAGGCCACAGGCCGCCATTATTTTGGTCGCCGCTTGGGCCAGCCCAGTGACACCGGGCATTGATTTATAACTGCAGCAGCCTGGTGGTGAACAGGGCACGGAGAAGAATTGAGGAGGAGAAGGAAGGAATATCGGTAAATGTGAGTGGAGTGCCCGGAGTGCGGGGGTTTTCTCCCTGCGGTTGGAAGGAGCACGAGTTATTCTGGAGAGAGGAGAACTTAAAATAAGAAGATTACCGGTTTTGTGGAGCTCTGGAGAGAAGAGGTGATGGAGAAATTTAGGAGGGAAGGTTTGAGGCCCCTCCTTCTGGGGAACAGTGGTGGCGCCCAGCTTCCGCCTTCACTATGAGAATTTTGATGACATCACTTCCTTCGACTTCCTGGTTGACTAACTGTACTCTGGACTCGTTGCTCCTGTGAGTGCCCCTGGTGGATCCGGAGGAAATTACAAGGATACTGTGCCTGCCTGAGGATTTAGTATTTTTTTTCCTTAATGGCAAAAGGTCAGAGACCAACTGCTGGAGAGATGGAGAGAATTTTGGAAAAGTTATCTAATATGGACAAGAAATTGGATGAAATAAGAGCAGAAATTGTGACTATCCAAAAGGATTTAAAGGATACTCAACAAGTTTCAGCAGAAAACAAGCAGAAAGTGGAAGGTTTGGAGGCGAGATGCGGGCAGTGCAGAAAAGAGAGGAGGCGACAGGCAATGCTGTGCTTGGACTACAGATGGATAAAATGTCTTATTTCCTTAGGTTTCAAAATTTGGAAGAAGTGGACCAAGAAGACTTGAGAGATGTTGTGACTAAATTGTTGGGAGAATTTCTTGGGAGAGGTGTTGATTTCATGAATTGGGATGTGGATCGAGTTTATAGAGTTAATTAGCAATATGCACGCACGCATGCAGTTCCTAGAGAGGTTCATGTCAAATTTGTGAGAAGAGGCGAGATGAAATTCTTAGAAAACATAGGAGTGGGGCACTGATTTACAGGGGCAGGAGATAGCCATTCTGAGGCAGATTCCCAGACAGGTACGTGAAAAAGAAGAAATATTATTTTTGTCAAGCAAATTGTACCAGAAGGAGTGGGCTTCAGATGGCTGATGCCAGAGGATTGATGATTTTCCGGGAGGCATTACGAAAAAATCAGTACAATTGCGGAGGCTACGGCCTATGTGGAGGAACACAAAGCCCTCCTGGAATCAGATGACCCAGGAATTGAAGAAGGGAGGTTATAGATCATGGGAGGAAGCGGCTGCCGCTGTTGCCCTGAGTTGGGTCAGACTGAACCCAGAGTTCCGAGATCCAAAACTAGGAAGTGATAAAGATATTTGGGATTGTGTTGGTTTTCCTTACTCTCTTTTGTACGATATTCTGTTTATTCTTGACTCTTCTTTATTACGTATTTAAAATTTGTAAACTTAGCTACTTCGTGTCACCTGCTTGCCATATGGCTGTTGTATGTGTTAAAAAATTTGAGTAAAATTCTTATTTTAGATAAGAAAAATGAAAATTTACCATACCTGAAATGTATTTGTATAAACCTTTTTTGACTAATAAAAACTTTTTGAATACAAAAAAAAAAAAAAAGAAGAACTAGCACAAAAAATTAAAAGTACTAAACAAAATTTCTTTGAAAATGCAAATAAATCAGATGGCTGCCATATAAATTGAAAAAGAAGAAAGAAAAGAAATTAATACACCAATTAATGGAGGATGAAGGAACTCTTCACTATCAAAATGATGACAAAAAGAAAGTGATTCAAAATTACTATGAAAAATTATATGATCAAGAGGCAATTTCAGAAGAGAAAATAAAACAATATTTAGAAAAAGTGGAACTACTGAAGGTACCTGAAACAGTGAAAGCAATGCTAGATGAACACGTAACAATGATGAAGTTAATAGAAGCAATTAAGAGACAAAAGAATGGCAAAATAACAGGTCCAGATGGATTAACAGCAGAACTATATAAAGACTTACAAAATACTTTAAGTATTCCAATGTTGGAAGTATTCAATGAACTATTGTTAGAAGCGAAGGTACCAAACTTATGGATGGAAGCATACATCATTCTGATACCGAAAGAAGACTTTGGTCTTTCTTATAGACCAATATCTCTACTGAATGCTGATTATCAAATATTCACTTTCCTAATTGCAGAAAGACCAAAAAGATTCTTAAATCAAATTATACATCCAGATCAAAATGGTTTTTTTACCTAAGAGACAAATTAAAGACAATATGAGAATAATCTTAAATACACTGGAAACGCATCCAAAGAAGCAAATGGTGCTGATCTTTCTAGGCAAACAGAAAGCATTTGATAATGTGAACTGGCAATTTATGCTAACACAGTTAAAAGACATGGAGTTTGGGGAGAGATTTATTAATATGATTAAGGCAATATATTACAAGCAAACTGCAAAGGTTATGGTAAATGGAGATAAGACTGAGAAGGTTAGCCTTAAGAAAGGCACAAGACAAGGATGCGCCTTCTCTCCCTTATTATTTGTATTGACACTGGAAGTATTAAATAGAAATATTAGACAAGATACAGAGATAAAATGTAATGAAATAAAAAAAAGCATAAACTACAGGCATTTGCAGATGACAGGTGTTTGCAGTTTTTATTTTGGGAGATCCACAAGAAACAGGGCCTACATTAATAAAAAAAAAATTGAAGAATATGGAGAAGTGGCAGAACTGAAAATAAATAAAGACAACAAAGATTTTAGTGAAAAATTTTACAGATAAACAGAAAAAAGTTAATGAAGAGAATAGATATTCAAATTACTAAGAAAGTTAAATACTTAGGGATTCAGCTGACAGCAAGATGTGTAACGATTAAGGAAGATAATTACTATAAACTGATGCAACAAATTAAAACAGATATGGAAAAATCTGCAATTATTGTTGATAGGAAGAATAGCTGCAATTAAAATGAATTAAAATTGCCAAGATTATTGTATATATTTCAAACAATTCCAATAAAACTGGAAAAAATATTTTGAGGAATTTAATAAAATAATATTAAAATATATCTGACAAGGGAAAAAAGCAAGAATTAGCCTAAAAATGTTGCAGGATGTAAGAAGTAGAGGAGGTTTTGGATTACCAAATTGGGAACTGTATTACCTGATCTTGGCATTAACATGGATGAAAGAATGGATTGTATTGAGAAATATAAGATTATTGACTTTAAAGGGACACAACTTGCAACAAGGATGGCATGCCATCTTGTGGTATGAGAAAAGTAAAATACATGGTTATTTCAAAGACATTACATAAGGGATGCACTACTGTAGTATGGGAGAAAATTAGAGAGCAACACTATTTGAGGATACCAGTTTGGATTTCAACAATGGAAACACTGATTCACCCAAACATTATTAACATGGGAAATATTGTTAGATATAAAAATATTTTGAATGAAAAAGGGAGTTCAAAACTAAACAAGAATTGAGTGATCAAGGGATCAATATGGCATGGTATTCGCAAGTGCAGATACATTCTAGATATGAGAAAAATGCTAAAACATATGGTTTCTATAAAGAATTAACAGAATTAAATAAGATATTAGCAGGGATAGAGAAAGACTGATAAAGAAACTGTATACCTACTTATTGTTAAGTTATTGTTAAGTTAAGTTCGGGAAGTAACGAGGCTGGAGACCAGGGTAGTGACAACAGCTCTTTAATATAGGGTGAACCCAGCAGCCTGGCTGGAGAAAAACCTCTCCTTATATACTGTTTAACCGGCGGCTTCAACCAATCAGCAACGTGCTTGTTTCCCGCCAAAATATTTAAAGATACATAACACTCCTCCCCTCCCAGAAAACACTTTACCTCTATTTACATATTATTTACATGTTATTTTTCGACGTAGTCACGCAAATAACCTGGGCGTCTCCTGATTCTTTCGGACCTGCGCGGTTCAGTCCTTGGGAGTGGGTTGAGCTGGTCGGAGGGGCTGTTTGCTCCTCCCCGCTCTTTCTCTAGGCCATCCGGCCCTGGATTACTTGCAGACTCTTTTTCTAGGCCATCCGGCCTTGGATTACTTGCAGAGTTTTCCCTGCCGTTTCCATCGGGAACCTGATGGCGTCGCTGGACCTCCGGGAACTCAGCTAAGTCTTGCGCCTCCCCCGGGTTATGGTCAGCTGTGGGTTCAAATAATGAGTGGTCATGATCGGTCTCAATTATCTCGGGTTGTTCGGCTATCCGTTTCCTTATCTGATCTATGTGGCGCCTCCATACTCGGTTGTCTTTTAACTCAACTAAGTATGATTTTGGACCGGTTGCTTTTATGATTTGCCCTGCTAGCCAACTTGGGCCGTCCCCATAGTTGCGGGCCCACACTCGGTCGCCTATGCCCATTTCTCTCGTTTTTTCCAGTTCCTCCTTGTAACCCTCTGGTGTGTAATGGGGATTCAAACGGTCAAGTGGGCACCGGAGCTTCCGTCCCATCAATAATTCGGCTGGGCTTCTGCCTGTAGCAGTGCTGGGGGTTCTATGCTGAACGGCCAGAAAGAAATCTATCTTTGTTTGCCAGTCGCCTGGCTTGAGCCTGGACAATGCCTCCTTAGCGCTCCGGACGGAACGCTCTGCAAGGCCATTCGACGCAGGGTGGAAAGGCGCAGAGAGGGCATGTCGGATGCCCTCATCTGCCAAGTATTCCTCAAACTGGGTTGCCGTGAATTGCGGGCCGTTGTCGGATACTAGCGTGTCAGGCAACCCGTGGGTTGCGAATAGGTGGCGCAGGGCTGCGATTACTGCCTCGGCTGTCATGGATTTCATGAGGATGATCTCCAACCATTTAGAGAAAGCGTCGACAACCACTAGGAAGGTTTGGCCGTGGAAAGGGCCAGCAAAATCAATGTGGATTCTCGACCAGGGCCCTTGGGGTTTTTCCCATTCCCTGACTGGGGCCGTTGGGGGTAGAGGTCTGGACTCTTGGCAAGCCTGGCATTTTCCTACCCTCTCAGCAATTTCTGAGTCCATGAGTGGCCACCACACATAGCTTCTTGCTAGCCCCTTCATCCTTACGATCCCTGGGTGACCCTCGTGGAGGAGGTCCAATACCCTTTCCCTCAATTTCTCCGGGATCACCACTCGATCGCCCCATAGCAGGCACCCCCCTTGAGCCAAGAGTTCCCCATGTTTTTTTACAAATTCCTTAAACCGTTCGCCCGGCGCAGCGGGCCACCCTCTTTGTACCCAACCAAGTACAGTTCTCAAAATAATGTCCCGGTATGACGCCCGAGCCACCTCCTTAGACGTGACTGGGCCAGAGTCCAAAGAGTCAATTAGCAGGATGGGCGTCCCCGGAGTAGCGTCTTCGATCGCCCCTGGTAGTGAGCATCTGCTTAACGTGTCCGCATGCCCCACTTCTTTTCCCGGTCGGTGCTGCAGCTTGTAGGAATAAGCGGCTAAGAAAATAGTCCATCGGGTCAATCGTGGCGAAAGTGCCACAGGCGTTGGCCGGTCGCCAGCCAGTATCCCTAACAGCGGTCTGTGGTCAGTAACAATTTCAAAGTTTCTCCCAAAAACATATTCGTGAAACTTTTTTACCCCTGACACAATTGCTAGCGCTTCCTTATCTAACTGGCTATAGTTCCTCTCTGTGGAGGACATCGTTCTGGAGTAGAAGGCTATAGGGGCTTCTGTGCCGTTTGGAAGTCTGTGGCTGAGCACAGCCCCCACCCCGTAAGGGGAGGCATCGCAAACCAGTAATAATGGCAATGAGCTATGATACTGGATCAGCAGGCTATCGCTCGAGAGTAGGTTTTTTACTGCTTCGAAAGCCCTAGCTTCCGACTTCCCCCAAGACCAAACAGTATTCTTTCCCAGAAGCTTATGCAGCGGTTCAGCAACAGTCGCCTTGTTTTTTAAAAAAACCGCGTAAAAATTCACTAGCCCCAGGAATGCCTGTAGCTCTGTTTTGTTTTTGGGCGCTGGAGCCTTTCTGATTGCCTTGACCTTGCTCTCAGTGGGGTGAATTCCTTTCTTGTCTATTCGGTAGCCCAAGAATTCGACGGATTCTACCCCTATCTGGCATTTGTTCACTTTAACCTTTAGTCCGGCTGACCGGAAAATGCCCAGAACTTTTCTCAAACGCTCCCCCAATTCCTCTACGTTTTCTGCTGATATCAATACGTCATCGAAGTAGGGAACCACCCCTGGGAGCCCTTGCAGAAGTCGTTCCATTAAGTTTTGGAACAGCCCCGGTGCCACACTCACCCCAAATTGTAATCGGGTACACTTGAAAGCACCCCTGTGAGTTACAATCGTTTGGGCTTCGGCTGTGTTGGCGTCTACAGGCAGTTGTTGGTAGGCTTGAGCCAAGTCTAACTTTGCAAAGACTTGCCCTTGCCCCAAAGAGTGCAGCAAGTGTTGCACCACGGGAACCGGGTAAGCGCTTTTCTGTAAGGTTTTGTTTAACGTCGCCTTGTAGTCAGCGCAGATTCTAATTGACCCATCTGGTTTTACTGGGGTGACGATTGGCGTCTCCCACTTTGCGTGATCGACTGGCACCAGAATCCCCTGATTTATGAGCTTATCTAGCTCCTTGTCAATTCTAGGTTTAAGGGCAAAAGGGACTCTCCTTGCCTTTAACCTAATGGGAGCTACCTGGGGGTCTAAGTTGAAGGAAATAGGGGTCCCCTTGTACTTGCCCAGGCAGTCCTTGAAGACATCTTCGAACTCGTTCATGAGTATGTCTTTCAGGTTACAGTCACTTCTGTAGATGCCAGTCACTCCCATGCCCAGTGCACGAAACCAGTCTAGTCCCAACAAACTAGGCAGGGTCCCTTCGACGATCGTGATGGGCAGGGTCTTCTTGTGTGGTCCGTACTCGACTCGGACAGAGGTGGTCCCTCGAACAGGGATGCGATTCCCTTGGTAGTCGTGGACTCGTAGCCGTTGTGTTTGCAGGTGGCGCTTCGCGACTGATGGCAACGACTTTGCCAAAGTGTCCCAGGACATGATGGTGATCGCTGACCCGGTGTCCACTTCGAGTCGGCACCGTACTCCTTCTATTTTGGGCTTGGTGAAGATTTTCTTCTCCACCCGGGTTGAGGCGCGGCCTATGATCACCGTCGTTTGATTCGAGTTTGCGCCCTTTTTGTTTGAGCCAATCACGGGTTGCCTTGCCGATCCCGTGCTCTGATTGGCTGATTTGAATTTTCGGCGGGAAGGTTGGGGAGCTCGACAGACTTGAGCTAGGTGCCCCTTCTTCTCGCACCGCCGACATGTAGCGTCCTTGAACTTGAAGTGTTGGCGCTGGTGTTGACCTCCGCAACTTCCGCATTCGTCCCGGTCTTCTTTGCCGCGTTTCTCGGTTCGGCAGACCCCTTCCTCATCCTCACCGTCGGATTCGGTCTGGATCTCTTCTTGGTGCACCGGGGTTGATTTCGTGCTCGCCTTCGGTGCGAGTGGCTGTTGCAGGGTCTCCGCCGCTTGGGTGGACATTTCATGCGCTCTGGCTTCGTCCAGGGCGTTTGCCAGCGTTAGATTGCTTTTCGATAGCAGTCGCCTCCGCAAACGCATGTCTCTGACCCCACGGATGAGTTGCTCCAGCAGCGCCTGCCCAGGTCTCGGTACCCACAGTCTTTGGAGGCTTTCCGCAGGGCGGCCATGTAGTCGCCGATGGTTTCGCCCTCTCTCTGTCGGCGCTCTCCAAATTCAAAACGCCGCACGTATTTGGACGGCGTTGGCGCGAAATGGTTTTTTAGCAGGGTTTGCAGAGTTTGCCACGATACCGATTGTACCGGCGTTGGCTCTGCCAGGGCTTCTGCGATGTCGATGACCTCGGGACCGCAGTGGCTCAAAAAGTATGCCCTTTTGCGGTTGTCTGGAACTCCTTGCAGTTCGTTTGCTTCTAGAAAGCTTTTGAAACGGGTCATGTACGTTCCCCATTTCTCTCTAGCTGGGTCAAACGGCGCGGGCGGAGTGTAACTGGCCATCTCCGCGTTTCTGCCCTGTGTTTGCTGGGTTCGGTTCTTCCGTGCTTCAGCTCGGTTCTGGTGCTCCTCAGCCTCGAAATCCCACCTTCGTCGCCAGAGTTAAGTTCGGGAAGTAACGAGGCTGGAGACCAGGGTAGTGACAACAGCTCTTTAATATAGGGTGAACCCAGCAGCCTGGCTGGAGAAAAACCTCTCCTTATATACTGTTTAACCGGCGGCTTCAACCAATCAGCAACGTGCTTGTTTCCCGCCAAAATATTTAAAGATACATAACAGACATTAAACTGGAAGATGAACAAGTGAAGGACACAATGATAGCATGGGGGAAAATAATTGGTTACACAATAGAATTAGATAAAGGCAGAAACTCTGGGACAGGACATATAAATTAACAATGTCAACTGCATAAAAAGAAAATTTGTATACAATGTTTTACAGATGGCACTTTGCACCAGTGAGGTTGGCAAAGATGTTTGAAGAGAAGTCAGCTAAATATTGGAAATGCCATAAGATACCTGGGTCTTATTGTCATATGTAGTGGACATGTATAGAAGCAAAAAAATACTGGACAAAAATACATACATGGCTGGAAAAGGTGATAAAGCAGTACGCTGATTTAAACCCACAAATATTTTTGTTGGGGATTTTACCTGAAACCTATAGTAAAGGGCATGCATATTTAATTATTCATGTATTAACTGCAGCTAGAATTATATTTGTACAAAACTGGAAAAGTGAAAAGATCCCGACTGACAAGAACGTGATTAGGAAAATATTAGAATGTGCAGAAATGAATAGATTAATGCTTGCAACTAAAGAAAAAGAACAAACTGAATATTATATGACATGGGAATTATTTTATCGATGATTGGAGAATAAAAATGGAAACAAACATCAATGGTTGGAGAATAAAAATTAGAAACAAAAGAAGATTAGTGAAAGGTAGAAAATGTGTTAAAATAGAGAAGTAAACAATATGAGGATTGTTATTATTATGACTATTAGGGTTATTGCATTTAATATTATTATTATTATTAGAAGATATGTTAAGAGGGAAAAATGAACATATTTATTATGCTCAATACTACTATTGTAAGATCAGAGAATTATTATCAATGTAATGAATATTGTTGTACATTTTGATTGTTATTGAACAGAGATATTTGTACCCAGACAACACACTGTTTAATGGAAGATGGAATGTTCATATTAAAAAAATAAAAAACTATATAAAAAAAGAAGACTAAAGAAAACCTTTAAAATTCTCCCCCTCAGTCCAGTTCTGCCCATGTGGTGTCTATGTGACACTACCCTTTAGTGAACCTCAACCAAAAAAGATAAGTGCAGTCTTTGGCCATAAAAATTGTTCATTCCTTGCATTGGGTGAAAAGTTTGGACTGTTTTGAGAGCTTTTGATTACATCCTACGTTTGCAGGTTATTGACTCCTAGTTTCTCTGACTGGCAGTGGATTTTCAGGTTGATCCTTTCCAACTTGGTTTTCTCAAATAATTTAACAGTGATCAAACTTATCAATGCTTATTTTTCTTTGCCAAGTTTGATATATCAAACAAATTATCAAGCTATTCAAATTTGAAGCATGTGTAGATGTTAAAGATTCTAGCTTGCCTTGCATATAATTTGGCAGATCCTTCCACACATTTTGACTTGTAGTTAGAAATATGAACAGTGCAAAAAGAACACATTATGCTAGACTGAGGTTAAGAAAGGAAATCAAACTATATTGGGAAATGTAAAAAAAATATCCAGAACAATGCTTGCAAAAAGTTATATGGAATTATTCCAACCTTCATAGACTATAATGGGAGAGACTGGAAGACAGAGCAGGAATCAACTGATTTACCAAAGATCAGCAAGATGCTCTAGCTCCCAAAACATATTGCCTACATCTAAGTAGGCCACAAAAATGAAAATTGCCTGGAGAAAATTGTTGGAATCAGTTTCTTCATGGAAGCATTTATCTGTAAGCTTCAAGTCTGATCATAACACAAACTTGTTTTGTCCGAATCACTATTTCTGTGCTGACTCTAGTTAATTTGGATGAGAAGGGAGACTAAATCATTCAGATACAACCATTCCAATCCTATTTTTCCATCAAAGATCTTTAGGAAAGCTTATGGTAGAATTTATTTATTTATTTAAAGTACATTTAAAACCAGGCACAGGATAAATTTTAAAAATGCCTCTGAAGAGCACTTATGGAAGGGGAATGGAACAACTTGCCACAGCCAACTTGCTGGGACCAGCTCACCGTCACGAACTCATCATGGCCAACTTGCAACCACCAACTCATTATGGCCAACTTGCTGTGGGACAACTTGCCATGGTCAACTCGCCACAGGAAAACTCACTGTAGGACAATTTACCAATTATATTTAATTATTTAAAATAAATAAAACTTATTTTAATTTTTGCCATTCACATTTAATTCTGTCCTTCCTTTTCCATCCTTTCTTTAATGATTCTATTCCATCAATTCTTTGATATTAGTGTAACTCTTGTCCTGCAGTGAGTTGGCCACAGGAGATGGCTGTGGTAAATTGTCCTGCAGCAAGATGGCCGTGGCGAATTGTCCTGCAGCAAGTTGGCCATGGCAAGTTAGCCATGGTGAGTTGGCAATGGTGAATTGTCATAGACCCTTGTAGGGGTCCTAAATAAAATTAATTTAGATCCAAAGTCACAGTTTAGATGTTCTCCAGAAAGAAAGCCATAAACACCCAAGTAAGCTTTCACAGAGGGAACCTGTATTATCTAGGTTGATGTTTTGTAATCTTGTGTACAATGCCTGTTAAGTTTATGTTATGCAATAAGGAGAATTGGGGTTCATAATGCTTGAAAAGCATAACATTGAGGAACACTAATTAGGCAATCTAATTGGGGGAGGATAGAATTATACAATGGCTATTTAGTCAATGATATCTAATATTTAGTTATGTGTAGGGATCCACATCTCGCCTTCTGCTAAATCAAGATAAGATAAGCAAGACACCATATTCTTAAACAGAGCACTATCCACGCAAATATTTAATAGAAATTTTAAAATACTCACAGTGGGATGACATCAATGTTAGCATGTCCCTTCTGGCTCCCCAAAACAAGTTGATCATAATTTTTGTTACTCCAAATTACATATATAATAGTCGGGAGATTTCTAATCCAGCAATAATGATATTCATGTGATGAAAAGGGACTTTAACATTATCCAGCTGTGATGTCAGTCTTAAAAAGATTCAAATCCCTACAGCAAAAAGGATTAATGAATAAGGATGCCACATAATCCTTTTGACCTGCCCAAATTTAAATATTAGCAATTGAAGAATTTTACAGCCCAGAGGCAAACATCATCTCCTGCATCATTTCTTCCATCATCTTTTTAAAGGCAGGTCATTATTAAAAGCATAGCAACTATGGCTAATATACAAAATTTTCATTTTACTGAGAAAAGAATAGAGAACCATCCTTACCAGCCACTATGAAGTAAAACATACAGATAATTTGCCTGAAAAATCAGTTAAATCAAGATCACAAAACCAAAGTATCAGAAACAAGAAATTTTGTATGTCGACTTCTGGTGGCGCCGTTGGCGTTAAAGACAATCCTTTGGATCGCCAGTCCCACAATCACATTAAAAACTGCTTGGACAGCGCAAATCAGTTGTCTGACGGTTTGGAAACTTTTCCCTCGGGAGAAGAGGGAAAGGAGAGCAGCCGGGTGGGGGTAGAGCTCCCCGAAAGCCCCAGGAATAAAGCCAGGGGCTTGAAGGGTGAGAGCTCCCTAGAAGCCTGACAGAACTCCGGATCTGAGACGCTTCTGCTTAAGCAGAACAAGATACCACGACCACTTCTATGCCTAATATTAGGTCTAACCTCATCCCAATGCAGACGGAGCAAAAACAGGAGCGCTGGCAACTGTAATTGCAAGTACCGAACCTTAACTTTGTTTCTACATTGTTTCCTTCTGAATCAACTTAAGAAGAACAAAGGAAATGGCGCCTGTAATGTAATAGGGTGTGAAAGTGAAAGTTAAGGAACTGCTTGTTAATGCTGTTAGCACTCAGCGCTGTTTAAGGCTGCTGGATTTTATATTGAAGTGGAGATGCTTAAAAGTGGAAACTGAAAGCTTCATAGATGACAGAATTGACTTATTTAACTCAATTACTGGGTTTTTGAAGAATCAAGAATTGGATTTATTGGAGTTATTTAAGTATATTTAAAGCAAGATAGCCTCTAAGCAATTAAAGCCTGGAGTCTCTAAAAGTGCTGGAGGATCCCCAACTCATACAGCTAACCCACAAGCATTAAATTTGGAAGCTTTACAAGAATCTTTGAAGGAATTTTTTAGAGCAAGTTTTAAAGCTCCAAACTGATATTATGGAAGAAAAACTTAAAACTTAGCAGATGAGATATCAGCTCGCAATAAAGAAATAAGAGAAGATATAGTATCTGCATTTCAAGGTATGGTTAATAATATGATCCAGTTGGATGAAAGGGTGGAAGAAATTAATCAATCTTAAAAATTAAACACCAGGTTTCGAGCATTCCATCAGCCGAGGGCCCAAGGTAGGGGTGGCGGGGTGGCGGTTATTATTAGGGAGAGTCTGGAACCGAGGGAGACCACTGTGCCTCAGATAGCTGGGTGTGAAACCCTCTATGTGAAGTGGGGTCGTAGGACTCAGGTGGGCTTGTTGATCACGTACCTGGCTCCTTGCTGCGTGACAACAGCCCTGCCCGAGCTGTTGGAGTTGCTAGCTGGGTTGGCAGTTGAAACCCCTAGACTGTTGGTCATGGGGGATTTCAACTTGCCATCAACTGGCACGGCATCCTCGATCGCTCGGGAGTTCATGGCTTCCATGATGGCCATGGACCTGACTCAATTAATTGATGGCCCTACTCACATTGGGGGAGGCACCCTAGACTTGGTTTTTATCTCTGGTCAGTGGTTGAATGATCTGATTTTAAATGATTTACTTATCAACCCGTTGTTATGGTCAGATCATTTTCTCCTTCGTCTGGACTTTCAGACCGCTACCCACCGCCGCAGGGAGACAGAACCAATGCGTTGGTTCCGTCCCAGGCGCCTGACGGACCCTGAGAGGTTCCTGACGAAGCTTGGGCCATTTCCCGAGAACCTGGCCCACGGCACGACTGAAGAGCTAGTCGCGGCCTGGGAACAGGCTGCGGCTGGAGCTTTGGACCATGTTGTGCCTTTGCGGCCTCTGACCCGGCGTCGGTCTCAACCAGCTCCTTGGTTCTCTGAGGAGCTGAGGGAGATGAAACGCCGGAGAAGACACCTACAGGGTGTCTGGAGATCCAGCCGTTCTGAGGCTGACCGGACACTAGTTAGGTCCTATAGCAGGACCTACCTAGTGGCACTGAGGGATGTGAAATGTTCCTACGTTTCCTCCCTCATTGCGTCAGCAGATAACCGCCCGGCCGCCCTGTTTCGGGTGACCCGTTCTCTCCTTCAACAGGAGGGGCGAGAGGACCCCCTACAAGGGCGTGCCGAGGAGTTTAACGGTTATCTATACGATAAAATCGTTCAGCTTTGGGATGGATTGGATCAAAATTGGGTAGATCCAGATGAGAGTTCCGAGACCCATCTTGTTGAGGTGGTTTGGGATGATTTTGACCCTGTGACTCCCGAGGACATGGACAGGTTGCTGGGTAGGCTGAATGCCACCACATGTTTACTGGATCCGTGCCCCTCCTGGTTGGTACTGGCTACACAGGAGGTGACACGAGGCTGGCTCCGGGGGATTACAAATGCTTCTTTGTGGGAGGGGGTCTTTCCTGCTGCCTTGAAAGAGGCAGTGGTGAGACCCCTCCTCAAGAAGCCTTCCCTGGACCCAGCTGTTTTAGGGAATTATCGGCCAGTCTCCAATCTTCGCTTTATGGCGAAGGTTGTAGAGAGTGTGGTGGCATGTCAGCTACCCCAGTACCTGGATGAAGCTGTCTATCTAGACCTGTTCCAGTCCGGCTTTCGGCCCGGATACAGTACGGAGACAGCTTTGGTCGTGCTGGTGGATGATCTCTGGAGGGCCAGGGATAGGGGTTATTCCTCTGCCCTGGTCCTATTAGACCTCTCAGCGGCTTTTGATACCATCGACCATGGTATCCTGCTGCGACGATTGGAGGGGTTGGGAGTGGGAGACACCGTTTATCGGTGGTTCTCCTCCTACCTGTTCTGTTTCCCTCCCCCCAATACTCCCAGCAAAGAGTCAGTCAGAGGCCTTCTTTTCTCCTTTTATTTAGATATATATGTTAGATATATATGTTTAGATATATATATATATATATTAGATAGATATATGTGCTGGCCACGTCTACCCACGGGCCTGCCAAGTTTCTGGAGATAACGAGGAAATCATAGATAAGGCCAGAATTACTCACGAATATATTCTTCCCTCCATTGATACAGTTTGCCCGCGCAAATTCATTGCTTTGTCCAAGACAAAAAACCAGGAAGTCCCGCCTCCTATTTATAGTCTCTGCAGATGTCACTGCATGACAATTATGACTTGGCTTTATCCCAATGCTGCTTCTGCTGCGCGTGCCGATCACGCCTGCGCAGCCTTGCATCACTCCAAAACTGTTCTTGGGGCGTTGCCAAATCAGAAGAAGGCTCCAGGAAATCAGGTCTTCCCGGCCCCTCCTCCTCCCTTTGAGTGGGTGCCAGGGAGGGAAAGGGCTCAAGAGAAGCAGGGCTTGCCAGGTCTTCTCCCTCACTTTCTGAATCATCCGAGTCCAGGAGTCCGGGTCCAGGAACCTGGGTCACAACACTACCTCTCTGACCGGACGCAGACGGTGTTGACAGGGGGGCAGAGATCGACTCCAAGGTGCCTCATGTGTGGGGTACCGCAGGGATCGATTCTCTCACCCCTCCTGTTTAACATCTATATGAAGCCGCTGGGTGAGATCATCAGTGGCTTTGGGGTGAGATACCAACTGTATGCTGATGATACTCAGCTGTACTTTTCCACCCTGGGCCACCCCAGCGAAGCTGTCAAAGTGCTGTCCCGGTGTTTGGAAGCCGTACGGGTCTGGATGGGGAGGAACAGACTCAAACGTAATCCCTCCAAGACGGAGTGGCTGTGGATGCCGGCACCTTGGTACAGTCAGCTGCAGATGCGGCTGTCTATTGGGGGTGAGTCGTTGGCCCCGATGGAGAAGGTACGCAACTTGGGCATGCTCCTGGATGGTCGGTTGTCCTTTGAAGATCATTTGACAACCATCTCCAGGAGAGCTTTTTATCAGGTTCGCCTGATCCGCCAGTTGCGTCCCTTCCTGGACCAGGATGCCCTATACACGGTCACTCATGCTCTCGTTACCTCTCGTCTGGACTACTGCAATGCTCTCTACATGGGGCTCCCCTTGAAGAACACCTGGAGACTTCAGCTAGTCCAGAATGCGGCTGTGCGGGTTATTGAGGGAGCGGTTCGGAGCTTCCACGTAACACCTATCCTGCACAGACTGCACTGACTACCTGTTGTTTTCCGGGTGCGCTTCAAGGTATTGGTTACCACCTTTAAAGCGCTCCATGGCTTAGGACCGGGCTACTTACGGGACCATCTACTGCCGGCCTCTATCTCCCAGCGTCCGGTGCGTTCCCACAGAGAGGGACTCCTCAGGGTGCCGTCAGCCAAACAATGTCGACTGGCGGCCTCCAGGGGGAGGGCCTTCTCTGTGGGGGCTCCTACCCTGTGGAACGAGCTTCCCCCCGGGCTTCGACAACTACCTGACCTTAGGACCTTTCACCGCGAACTTAAAACCTATTTATTCCGTATGGCTGGACTGGCCTGATTGTAAATTGTAAATTTTAAATTTTTAATTGTGGGTTTTAAATTTCTGTAATTTTTATGGGGTGTAATGTTATTTTAAATTTTCTGGCAAATTTGAATCAGTGTTTTAATTATGGTGTATGTTTCTGTTTGTATTTTATCTGCCTGTTCACTGCCCTGAGTCCTTCGGGAAAAGGGCGGTATACAAATTAAAACATCATCATCATCATCATCATCATCATTATTATTATTATTATTAATAATAATAATAATTATTATTATTATTTGAATTTGGAAAATAAAATGGAGGAGGTTCAAACTAAGGTATACAGGGCAGATGAAGAAGTGGTTTTGTTACAATATAGATCGATGGAGTTTGCCCTGAGAGTGAGAGGATTGAAGAAAACAAACAAGAGAATTTAAAAGAGATTTTTTCAGAGGCCTTCACACAATTGATTAGAGAGCAACCAATAGACCTTTTATTCCAAATTGATAAAATCTATTGTGTCAACTCCTGGGCTGCTAGGCAGAGACAATTACCAAGAGACATTGTGATCTATTTTACAACCAGGAGGATTAGAAATGAAATTTTACAAGCCTCCTACAAAAATAAAATCCAAATAGCAGGACAAGAGTTATTAGTATTGAAAGAAATTCCTCCTAAAATGTTAAGAAACAGAAAAGAGTTCACTTTCTTGGTGAATGAACTTAGAAATTGACAGATACAATTTAGTTGGGATGTTCCAACTGGATTAATATTAATTTACGCAGGAGAAGGATACCGCCTTAATACAGTTTGGAAGGCAAGAGATTTCTATACTAACATTTTAAAGGCTGGAAGCCCATCATCACCAGATATCAGGAGGAGAAGAGAAGCAGAGATGGCAAAAAAGTCTGAGAAGGAAGGAAAGCAGATACAAGCACAAGCGGAAGATGCAATTACTGAAGATTTATCACAATCATTGGATACTTCCCAAATTCCAGAATTAATGGAAAAAATAGGAAATGCAAAAGAGCAACGATTGACTAGAGCAGCTACTAAACGTAAAGAACAAGAAAAATTGCAACAATCTCAAGCAAAAACTCAAGAAATTACTAAAACAGAAGCTGTGGGAGGGGCCAGGCCAAAGAGAAAGATGCAAGAAGACTTCCAGCCAATGCTCCAAAAGCTTCAAGGTGCCAAGAATGGCAACTAGATTCTTAACTTGGAATGTTAATGGTCTAAATTCACCAGAAAAAAAAAAAATATTTCAATATTTGAAACAATTTAAAAATGATGTAATCTGCTTGCAGGAAACACATATTAGAATATCAGATCAAAAATATTTGATAAATTCAAGATTAGGTACACATTGTGTTGCATCGGCCCCAGAGAAGAAGAATGATATAGTTATATACCTAAAGAAAGAACTTATAGCTAAATTAGTTGAGGAAGATGCTCAAGGAAGATACATTGCAATTGAACTTTTAATAGAGGGGAAGAGAACACTTCTTTTTTTTTATTGAAAAAGTTTTACAACAACAATTAAATTTTTCCCCTCCTCCCCCCTCCCCACTTCTTCCCCCCTCCCTCCAAAACCCCCCTCCCCCCCCGACTTCCCAGAGCAAACACAAGGTATAGTTCAATGAACAAACAGTCATACATTAAATTTTTAAAATCTAACACAATTATAATCCTTCTCTTTCACATAACCTGACTTCTTCCATTAAAATCAAAAACAACATCTTTCAT
This sequence comes from Ahaetulla prasina, assembly GCF_028640845.1. Taxonomy (NCBI): domain Eukaryota; kingdom Metazoa; phylum Chordata; class Lepidosauria; order Squamata; family Colubridae; genus Ahaetulla; species Ahaetulla prasina. The sequence goes on along the minus strand of NC_080542.1, from coordinate 82,554,684 downwards.
TCAAAGGCAATCTGAAATTTCTTAATCTGATATCTATTTTGAATATAATCAATCCAATTCTTCCATTCATTTAAATATCTTTCTTGAGTACTGTCTTTCAAGAAGGCTGAGATTTTAGCCATCTCAGCCAAATTAGAAACTTTCAATATCCATTCTTCTATTGTGGGTAATTCTTTTTTCTTCCAATATTGTCCAATTAACAGTCTTGCTGCTATTATTAAGTTCAAAATCAATTTCGTCTCAATCACTGTACAATCTGTTATTATTCCCAAAAGGAAAAATCGCGGCAGGAACTTTATATTCTTCTTCAAAACATTTTGCATAATCCACCAGATTCTTATCCAGAAAGACTTAATTTTCTTACAAGTCCACCATACATGAAAATATGTAGCATCATCACAATTACATCTCCAACATTTCGCTTGCATATCTGGATACATACATGATAATTTCTTAGGATCTAAATGCCATCTATAAAACATCTTATAGAAATTTTCTCTTAAATTCTGCGCTTGCGTAAATTTAACATTTCTAACCCAAATTTTCTCCCATGTGTCCAACATTATTGGTTCCTGAATATTCTGTGCCCATTTTATCATACAATCCTTTATTAAATCTCTTTCAGAGTCTATTTCTATCAAGACCTTATACAATCTCTTTATATGCCCCTGGGTTTGATTTCTAATTTGTTTAATCAAATTTTCTTCATTTTGAACAATACCGATTTTCTGATCTTCTTTCCATCTAGCCTTTAACTGTCCATTTTGAAACCAAGTATAATTCCTCCCTTCTTCTTTTAATGTATACAAAGATTTTAGTTGTAAATTTCCCCTTTCGTTATATAAAAGATCTTTATAAGTAATCAATTCTTGTTCCTGTTCTATATTTATATTCTCTACTGTGTGCCAAGGACTTGCCCATATAGGAATTTTATAGTTTAACTTATAATAATATTTTTTCCAGACACACAAAAGAGAAATTCTCAACACATGATTCTTAAAAGCTTTATCTATTTTTTTATCATACAATAAATATGCATGCCAATCATATAATAAATCATAACCTTCTATATTCAAAATCCTTTCCTCCGTCAAATTAAACCAATCACTTATTACAGAAAGAACAACTGCTTCATAATACAATTTTAAATTAGGCATTTTTAATCCTTCTCTTTCCCGTGTATCTTGCATTAATTTCTTTTTAACTCTCGCTTTTTTCCCTTCCCATATAAATTTATTAATTCCAATCTGCCATTCTGGGAAGAGAACACTTCTAATTGGAGTAGATCCACCTAATCAATAGCAAGAAAAATTCTATGAATTTTTGCATACCAAAATAATACAGTGGAATTATAAATTGCTTATATTAATGGGAGATTGGAATGGAGTATTGGATATGCGAAAAGATAAAGGAAATATTTTTCGAAATATTTCAAGTCACGCGAAATTGCCTAAAGCTTTTTTTGATTTGATGGAAGATCTGGAGCTGAGAGATATTTGGCGAGAACAGAATGCTGAAGAAAAAGACTTCACTTTTTTTTCTGACAGACATCAATCCTTTTCTAGGATTGATTTTATATTAATTTCTACTGATTTTCTTTTTAGGGTAAAGAAGACGAAGATATGTTCAAAAACTTTGACTGATCATGGGTGGAATTTGATCAGGAAAAGGAAATTAGGAAATCCTGGAGGTTAAATGAAAACTTGTTTAGATATGAAGAAAATGTAAAGGAATGTAAAAGACAAATGAAAGAGGTTTTTTTGTTATGAATATGAATAAGGGTACACCGATAGAAATGGTTTGGGATGCAAGTAAAGCATATAAGAGGGGAATTTTAATATATATGAATAATAAACAGATTTAAACAGCAGAAGAAGTGTAGGGATTTAGAAGAAGAAATAAAAAAGAAAGAACAATTACTTATACTTAATCCAGAAGATAAAAAAGTTAAAGAGACAATAAACATATTACAAGGGCAGTTTAATATGCTGATAGCAGACCAGGTAGCAATTAATCTACAATATGTTAAGCATAATTAATACATTTTGTAATGCTAACAAACCAGGTAGGTGGCTAGCATATGCAATAAGAAAGAAACAGAAATCCCATATTATTGGAAAGATAGAATACACAGGTAAAGAAGTATATCAACAGAATATAATTAAAAAAGCTTTTTTAGAATTTTATACAAAATTATATACTAGCGACTCAATTCAAGATATAGATATAGATAAATATTTACAGGAAGAGAATATTTCTGAACTTACGCCAGAACAAAGGGAAGGATTGAATCAATCTATAACCTCTGAAGAAATTATCTTAGCTATTAAGCAGTTAAAAACAGGTAAAGCTCCAGGAACAGGTGGGCTAACTGCTGTTTATTATAAAAATGTACAGCTTGAAATGGTGAATCCACTTAAGGAGTTATTTAATAAAATTCAACTTGGAGGAGATGTACCTTCATCCTGGAGATCCACTTTTATTTCACTGATACCAAAGGAAGATCAAGATTGTACTAAACCAGAAAATTATAGGCCAATATCATTTTTGAATACAAGATTCAAATTACAAGATTTTTGCTAAAATACTAGCAAATAGATTAATGTTAGTTATACAACAAAAGATTCACAATGATCATTTAGGCTTTATAAGAGGGAGACAAATGAAAAATAACTTTAGACAAATTGTGAATTTATTGGAATATCTGGAGAGAAACAACAAGGTCCCTGCAGCACTCTTTTTCTTGGATGCAGAGAAGGCATTTGATAGATTGAATTGGAAATTTTTATTTAAAATAATAGAAAAGATGCAGTTTGGGGAATGTTTTGCACAAACAATTAGGGCAATATATCAGGGACAAACAGCACAAATAATAGTTAATGGTAATTTAACAGAAGTTTTAAGAATTGAAAAAGGGACAAGGCAGGGATGCCCTTTGTCTCCACTATTGTTTATTTTAACATTAGAACCCTTACTGAATAAAATACGCAGGTCAAATAAAATAAAGGGAATTAAAATTAGACATCAAGATTATAGATTAAGGGCATTTGCAGATGACCTGGTTGTTACTTTATCGCAACCAATACAATCGGTTGTACACTTGATGGATATAATTAGTCAATATGAAAAGGTATCTGGATTTAAAGTAAATCAACAAATAATAACTAAAAATATGACTATACAGCAAAAAATAGAATTAGCCTGTATGTATCCAAATTTGCAAGCTAAATGTTGGAGATGTGACTGTGATGATGCTACTTATTATCATATATGGTGGACTTGTAAAAAAATCAAACCATTTTGGATAAGAATTTGGTGGGTCATGCAAAATATTTTGAAAAAGAAGATAAAGTTTACTCCACAATTGTTTTTACCAGGTATAATTTTGGATTGTACGATAATAGAGAATAAATTGATTTTAAATTTAATATTAGCAGCCAGACTATTGGTAGCGCAATATTGGAAGAAGGAATATCTGCCTACGATTGAATAATGGATATTAAAAGTTGCAAATTTAGCAGAGGTGGCAAAAATTTCAGCATATTTGAAAGACTGTTCACAAGAAAGATACATAGTGGAATGGAGAAGATGGATTGACTATATTCAAAATAAATATCAGATCAAGAAATATCAAATAGCTTTTGAATGAACAGACTGCAAGAATTATATTTATATTTCTCTTTATGTAAAAGGAGAGTTAAGGTCCTAGGGGAGGATGAGAGTATGGATAGTTAGTACAAGTTTAACATATGATTGTTAGATGTTTGTTATACCCTGTATTCTGCTCTGGGAAGTCTGGGGGGGGGAGGGCAGAGTTTGAGGGAGGAGGGAAGAGGAAGCAGGGGAGATATTTGTTAAAATTTTGTAAAACTTTTTTAATTTAAAAAAAAGAAATTTTGTATGTTTTAACTTTAATGAAGAATTCTATAATAAAATCTTCAAAGGAGAAGAAAAAAAATCAGTGAATCTTCTTAGACTTGGGCTGATAGTGAAAAGGTTAAGCAGGGTCAGTATTGGTTAAAAGTTGGATGAAAGAACACCAGGATATTTCAATGGCAGTAAATTAGACTATCTGAAAACAAAAATCCTTGAATAAGTCGACTGTTAATTATCTCCCCATTGTTGTCAAAAATGTTTATATATCCAGAGATTCACCAGAAGTTGAACTTGACAAGTATAGGAAGTTAGCACCCATCCCTCTCCTAGATGAATGAAATATTTTAGAAAATATTAAAAAGTCCATATACCATATTTTTCAGAGCATAAGATGCACCGGAGTATAAGACGCACTTTAATTTTTGGGGAGAAAAACAACACCACACGGGGGGAGTGGGAATCAGGATTTTCCAATTCCAAAGGAAAGCATTTTCAGGAAGCAGACCCACGATCCCCTTCCTGATTCTAAAAGTGGGGTGTGCAGAGGCAAAAAAAATGCTTCGCATTTTAGGCAGCAGGTCTGGCCAGGAGAAAAGAGGTGAGTCTGCTGAGAAGGAGGACAAGGGTGCGCGGCTCTGCAATGTGCAACGGGAAGGAGCATTTTCAGGCGACAGTGCTGGGATCCCCTCCCCGAATCCAAAATGGTTCCCAGTTCCCCGCTGCACATTGCAGGGGAACTGGCCACTGCCTGAAACGCGGCTCTGAAAATTTCATTGGGGAATTGGGCCAATAGGCAGTGGTGGCTGGAAAGGAGGGATGTTTCACGGCTCCTGCTCAGCTCGGCTTGGCTCCTGGGCGTAGAGAGGGCTTAGGCAATGGCGGCAGCAGTGGCTCCTCATGTTGCTGGGGAGTGAAGTCATCACAACCATTGTCTGGCCTGAGCTGTCCGCTGGGCAGCTAGAGGGATGACCAGCCATGAACCATGGGGCCTGCCTTTTTCACCAAAGCTACCGGGTAGATTCCTCCCCCCGCCCAAAGTGTCCCGAAAAGGGTTGTTCCTCTTCAGGGCAGGCTGTACCCTGGCCCAAATCTCTGCCTCCTGGAACTGCCTGAAAATGTCCAAAGGGTGGGGGCTGGTGGGTGGGCGGGGCTATATTTGGCATAAAAGACGCACCCAGATTTTCACCCTCTTGGGAGATAAAAAGGTGCATCTTATACACCGAAAAATACGGTATTTCCCTGGATGAGAAATGGAGAAACATGTTTTAAAGACAAAGCAGCTCTCACCTTCCTGTCTCCCCCACATCTTTGTCAAAGGGCCAGAGGCAGAAACCCAATCCCCCCCACCTTTGTCAATGGACCATCATCTGCAACACAATAGGACCCATCTAGCAACAGAAACTCACTACATGGCACTTGGGAAGATTACATCAGCCAGCAAGGCTAGCTAAGACCCCCACCCCCTGGGAGTCTGAAAACCAATCAGGATACTCTTCCTGTGCCCCAGGAAGTTCAAAGCTCAGAGAGGGCATAAAACCAAGGCACACTCAGCATCTCGCCCCTTTTCTGTTCAGGAAGTCAAACCATGTGATCTTGTCCACCATTAAACCATTTTTCCAAGCAGTCTCCATGTTTCCAATATCTTTTTCCTCACTTGGAACTGAACCCAGGTGGACATTTCTTCCAACAATTTTGCACCCCAGATGGGACTCCAAGCTAACCTAACCAATAGACCTGGCCCAGGTAAGCCTCCCTTGCTAGCAGCAGACTCATTGAGTCTGTGGATGCATTTTCCTGGACCTTGGCCATTTGGAACTAGGTTTTAAAGGGGTTTTGAGTGTTGAGCTCAAAGGCTGCTTGGAAAGAAGGCGAGTACCTCTAAATTTTAATTTTAAAGCATGGAAAAGCATGGGAAATGTGTGTATCCCTGCATGTGTCTGAGTGAAAGGGACCTTTTCCCAATCACATCTGGATATTGCTTCCTCTACACATTTCCTAATTGCAGAAAGACTAACAATCTGGAGAGCATGGGGGGTTTGCCAGAGCTCAGGATCTTCTGTTAGGAAAGGAGAAAATGTGTGTGTGGGATTCCACCCGACAACAGTTTGATTCCACCTCTTTGAGCGACTTCTAGCCGCACTTCTGCCTATCACTAGCTCCACCGAGCCGTGACCCGGTAGGATAGAGAAAGCAAGGGGGGGTTGCAGAACATGGAACTTTGTGTTAAAGGGAATGGGAGCCAGGTGAACACCAAATGAAAATGAAAAGGGTAATAAAAAGTAAAGGGAGTCCCCAGTGTATTCCAAGAAAGCAGCCCCAGTGTATATGTATTGAGTAGGGAGGTGCTAGCACTAGATGTAGGGGCAGCGAAGTCCTCCCAGATCCCTTTTTGATCCACAAATCTAGATAAATTCCTTAACTAGGAAGGCGGGGTCCGTACTTTGTAAGGGAAACAAAGTCCTTCCCAAAACTTTTTCCCCCTGAAAACTGAAGGAGGGTTGCCCAGCTAAAGCCAAAACGAACCTTACATTTCAAGGATCATGGGAAGCAGTAGCTTGTAGGTGATGGAAAATCCCCTGGAAGAGATAATTGTGGCGTGGGACACCAGGCAGATGCCAGTCTTAACTGGCATGAGCAAAAAGAAAGCCAGGAAATTGTGTAAAAAATTGGCTCTGCTAAGAGATAATACCAGGAGACAAATTTGGCTAAATAAAGGTACTTAAAAAAAAGGGGAAATATATAAATAGGAATCTTGGGGTTTTTGTTTGGTTTGTTTGTTTGTCTTTTTCTCTGTCTTCCATGCAACCATGTGGTATGTTTGTTAAGATTTGTGCCTTTCCTAATTTAACTGAGATTTATGGCAAGAATGATCAGTGTGTGTGTATATCTCAGAGTTTTGTTTTCCTCTTTGTCCTCCTTGATTTTTTTATGTGTCTATGTCTAAGTCTTTATGGGCCCTCGAGGTAATTGTAACTGTAAAATGTATCTGATTCCTAGAAACAAGAATTTTAAATTGTTAGGGGAAAAAAGGTTGAAGCAATGAAAATAGGGGAGAGAGAGAAAAGAAAGATGTAACCTTTGTCTTGTTTGGCCAACAAGAACAGGTTAGAGAGAACTTTTCATTTTATTTCTATTTTTTTTCTCCTTCCTTGTGTCTTAAAGTAACAACTCAAGTTTATGAGGAAACATTTTAAGTTCATTTACAGAAAAAAAATTAAGTCTTGCATTTACTGTATGTGTTTAAATGGTTTTACCTATTCATCTCTTTCCTGAAGCAGTTTTTTCCCTTTCTCATCTGTTGTGTCTCCATTTTGTTGACACGGCATTATCTGTTTAGTAACTGCAATTCTGATGTGTGTGTTTTTTTCAAACTCTGCTTGTAAGATATCTACCCCCACCATCATCTCTAATCCTGTAACAATGCCTTTCCTGGGAAGATTACCCACAAAAGGGGGGAGGGAACCCTGTTCTTATGTCTTTAGTTTTAGTTTTAGTTTAGTTTTATTAAATTTTTTATACCGCCCTTCTCCCGAAGGACTCAGGGCGGTGTACAGCCGAAATAAAATACAGAGTATAAACAATTAAAAGAAATTAAAAGAAACTATTAATAAATGGCCGATAATTTAAAAATTTAAAAAATTTACAAATGTTTAAAATCTCTAAAACCCCAATTTAAAATCACTATTTATGCCAGTCCTGCTTGAATAAATAAGTATGTTTTTAGCTCACGACGGAAGGTCCGAAGATCAGGAACTTGACGTAAGCCAGGGGGGAGTTTGTTCCAGAGCGTCGGTGCTCCCACAGAGAAGGCCCTACCCCTCGGAGCCGCCAGCCGACATTGTTTGGCGGACGGCACCCTGAGAAGGCCCTCTCTGTGAGAGCGTACGGGTCGATGGGAGGCATACGGTAACAGCAGGCGGTCTCGTAAGTACCCGGGTCCTAAGCCATGGAGCGCTTTAAAGGTGGTAACCAGGATCTTGAAGCGCACCCAAAAGACCACAGGAAGCCAGTGCAAGCTACGGAGCAGAGGTGTTACGTGGGAGCCTCGAGCGGCTCCCATTACCACTCGCGCAGCTGCATTCTGGACTAACTGCAGCCTCCGGGTGCACCTCAAGGGCAGCCCCATGTAGAAACATTGCAATAATCCAGCCGAGGCGTAACCAGGCGTGAGTGACCATGCATAAGGCATCCCGGTCAAGGAAGGACGCAACTGGAGAACCAAGCGAACTTGGTAAAAGCCCTCCTGGTGACGGCTGCCAGATGTTCCTCAAAGGACAGCCGGCCATCCAGGAGGACGCCCAAGTTGCGAACCACCTCCTTTGGGGCCACTAACTGCCCCAACAGTCAGCTGCGGATGCAGTTGACTGTGCATGCCGGAATCCACAGCCACTCCGTCTTGGAGGATTGAGCTTGAGTCTGTTTCTCCCCATCCAGACCCGTACGGCTTCCAGGCACCGGGACAGCACTTGACCGCCGTTGGGGTGGTCCGGGTGGAAAAGTACAGCTGAGTATCATCAGCGTACAGATGATAACTCACCCCGAACCCACTGATGACCTCGCCCAGCGGCTTCATGTAGATGTTGAACAGGGTAGGCGAGAGAATCGACCCCTGGGGTACCCCACAAGTGAGGCCCCTCGGGGACGACCTCTGCCCCCCTGTCAACACCGACTGCGACCGGTCAGAGAGATAGAAGGGGAACCACCAATAAACGGTGCCTCCCACTCCCAATCCCTCCAACCGGCGCAGCAGAATACCATGGCCGATGGTATCAAAAGCCGCTGAAAGATCTAATAGGACCAAGGCAGAGGAACAGCCCCTGTCCCTGGCCCTCCAGAGGTCATCCACCAACGCGACCAAAGCCGTCTCCGTGCTATAACCGGGCCGGAAGCCGGACTGGAACGGGTCTAGATAGACAGCTTCCTCCAGGTGCTGGGGAAGCTGCCATGCAACCACACTCTCTACAACCTTCGCTAAAAAGCGAAGGTTGGAGACTGGACGATAATTTCCCAAAATAGCTGGGTCCAGGGAAGGCTTCTTCAGGAGAGGTCTCACCACCGCCTCCTTCAAGGCGGGGAAAACCCTTCAGCTAAAGAAGCATTTATAATCCCTGAACCAGCCTCGTCACTTCCTGAGCAGCCAGTACTAACCAGGAAGGACACGGTCCAGTAAACACGTGGTCGCATGCAACCTCCCAGCAACCTGTCCACGCCCCTCGGAGCCGCCAGCCGACATTGTTTGGCGGACGGCACCCTGAGAAGGCCCTCTCTGTGAGAGCGTACGGGTCGATGGGAGGCATACGGTAACAGCAGGCGGTCTCGTAAGTACCCGGGTCCTAAGCCATGGAGCGCTTTAAAGGTGGTAACCAGGATCTTGAAGCGCACCCAAAAGACCACAGGAAGCCAGTGCAAGCTACGGAGCAGAGGTGTTACGTGGGAGCCTCGAGCGGCTCCCATTACCACTCGCGCAGCTGCATTCTGGACTAACTGCAGCCTCCGGGTGCACCTCAAGGGCAGCCCCATGTAGAGAGCATTGCAATAATCCAGCCGAGACGTAACCAGAGCGTGAGTGACCATGCATAAGGCATCCCGGTCAAGGAAGGGACGCAACTGGAGAACCAAGCGAACTTGGTAAAAAGCCCTCCTGGTGACGGCTGCCAGATGTTCCTCAAAGGACAGCCGGCCATCCAGGAGGACGCCCAAGTTGCGAACCACCTCCTTTGGGGCCACTAACTCGCCCCCAACAGTCAGCTGCGGATGCAGTTGACTGTACCGGGGTGCCGGAATCCACAGCCACTCCGTCTTGGAGGGATTGAGCTTGAGTCTGTTTCTCCCCATCCAGACCCGTACGGCTTCCAGGCACCGGGACAGCACTTCGACCGCTTCGTTGGGGTGGTCCGGGGTGGAAAAGTACAGCTGAGTATCATCAGCGTACAGATGATAACTCACCCCGAACCCACTGATGACCTCGCCCAGCGGCTTCATGTAGATGTTGAACAGGGTAGGCGAGAGAATCGACCCCTGGGGTACCCCACAAGTGAGGCCTCGAGGACGACCTCTGCCCCCTGTCAACACCGACTGCGACCGGTCAGAGAGATAGAGGAGAACCACCGATGACCGGTCCCTCCCACTCCCAATCCCTCCAACCGGCGCAGCAGAATACCATGGCCGATGGTATCAAAAGCCGCTGAAAGATCTAATAGGACCAAGGCAGAGGAACAGCCCCTGTCCCTGGCCCTCCAGAGGTCATCCACCAACGCGACCAAAGCCGTCTCCGTGCTATAACCGGGCCGGAAGCCGGACTGGAACGGGTCTAGATAGACAGCTTCCTCCAGGTGCTGGGGAAGCTGCCATGCAACCACACTCTCTACAACCTTCGCTAAGAAGCGAAGGTTGGAGACTGGACGATAATTTCCCAAAATAGCTGGGTCCAGGGAAGGCTTCTTCAGGAGAGGTCTCACCACCGCCTCCTTCAAGGCGGCGGGGAAAACCCCTTCAGCTAAAGAAGCATTTATAATCCCCTGGAACCAGCCTCGTGTCACCTCCTGAGCAGCCAGTACTAACCAGGAAGGACACGGGTCCAGTAAACACGTGGTCGCATGCAACCTCCCAGCAACCTGTCCACGTCCTCGGAGCCACAGAATCAAACTCACCCCAAATAACCCAAACAAGACGAGACTCTGTCACCTCAGCTGAATCATCGCAATCATGGTCCAAACCATCACGAGCTGAACGATTTTATCATATAGATAACGTTAAACTCCTCGGCTCGACCCTGCAGGTCATCCGCCCCTCTTGTTGAAGGAGGGAACGGGTCACCCGAAACAGGGCGGCCGGGCGGTTATCTGCCGACGCAATGAGGGTGGAAACGTAGGAGCGTTTCGCCTCCCTCATTGCCACTAGGTAAGTCCTGGTAAAGGACCTCACTAGTGTCCGATCAGCCTCGGACCTGCTGGACCTCAAACACTCTCTAGGCGTCTTCTCCGGCGTTTCATCTCTCTCAGCTCCCCGGAGAACCAGGGAGCCAATTGAGATCTGCGCCGGGTCAGAGGTCGCAGGCACGACACGGTCCAAAGCCCCAGCCGCGGCCCGATCCCAAGCCGCAACTAGTTCTTCAGTCGTGCTGTGGGTAAGATCCTCAGGAAACGGCCCAAGCTCCGTCAGAAACCTCTCCGGGTCCATCAGGCGCCTGGGACGGAACCAACGCATCGGCTCCGTCTCCCTGCGGTGGTGAGCAGCGGTTCGAAAGTCTAGGCGAAGGAGAAAATGATCCGACCATGACAATGGTTCTTTCACTATATCTCCTAAATCCAGATCATTAACCCACTGACCAGAGATAAAAATCAAGTCTAGCGTGCCTCCCCCGATGTGTGTAGGGCCATCAGTTACTTGAATCAGGTCCAAGGCCGTCATGGAGGCCTGGAACTCCTGAACCACTGTTGATGACAAGCCGGCCGATGGCAAGTTGAAATCTCCCAAGACCAAAAGTCTGGGGATCTCAACCGCCACGCCAGCAAGCACCTCCAGTAGCTCAGGTAGGGCTGTAGTCACGCAGCAAGGAGCCAGGTACGTGATCAACAACCCCATCTGATTAAGGAGGCTCCAGTGACGTCACCCTCCTGCTGGGTGCTCTAACAGAGCACTCCGTGTTAGAAGATTGTAAAAGTCAGTGAAACAGAAAATAAATCACTGTTCACTGAGCTTAGCATAATCTCTGGGTGAAAGAGATTATCAGAATTGTGGAAGAGTGGCAGGTCTGACAGGGGGTTTGCTCCCAAGAGCGAATTTTCCTGGATTTATGACCCCACCGAATTCCACTCCTTCCAACTTCAGCACGCCCCTGTTTTTATCAGGGAAAAGGAGAGGAATGTCGCTTCTGCTCCAGAGGACTTATTAAATTGATTGATATTCCAAGCAGACGGGAATTTCACAAGCGTTCGAACTTTGATGCAGAATCAGCACGGCAAGTACCGACTCCCTTTTTGAAACTTGAAACCTTTCTTTGTCTTTGATTAATTGACTTTTAAAATGGCGTCTAAAAGTGAAAGTAAAAATTTTTTAGTACGATGAAGCAGCGTTACTTGTGGATTGTTACAAACGGAGTTTTTTTATACTGAAAGGAGGGAAGGAGAGTTATTAAGTTTGAATTCCTGATTCTTTTGAAGACAGAATGGCAGCTAAACCTTTAAAGCCTTCTGGAAGAAGGATCTGAACCAAGTCTTGAGGAAATATTGAAAGAACAATTAAAACTTTCTGAAGATAGGCAAAAGAGATGATGGAGAATTTTAATGCAAAAATAAGAGAAGATATTCTTATGGCAGTTCAAGGACTGAGTAAAAAAATTGAAGGATTGGAAGTGGAAATGCAACAGATCTCTCAGTCAAATAAGCATTTAGAAGACAAAATGAAAGGTGTTCAGAAAAAAGTGGATCAAAATGAAGATCAGGTTGTGATATTACAATATAAACTTATGGAAGGAGCTCTTAGTATTCGTGGTATGCAAGAAGAGCGTGGAGGAGATTTAAGAAAAATTATATCAGAAGCATTGGCTGAATTTATTGAAGCGGACCCCAAGAGGTAGCTTACCAAATTGATAAAATATATAGAGTTAATTCTTGGATTGCAAGACAGAGAAAGCTTCCTCGGGACATTGTGGTTTATTTTGTGAAAAGGACTATGAGAAATCAAATTCTGCAAGTTTCATATCAGACAACTTTAAAAATTGGAGAACAGGAGTTGAAGGTGTTGAAAGAGATTCCTTCAAAGATGTTAAGAGACAGGAAGGAATTTGCTTTTTACACAAGAACTTAAAAAACATCAGATTCAATTCAGATGGGAGGTGCCAGTTGGACTGACACTATTCTATCAAGGAAGGAGATATAGAAGTGACACTGTTTTAAAGGCAAAGGATTTTCTTTCTACAGTTTTGAAAGTCGAAATAGAAGTGATAGAAAAACTCCAAGAGACTCAAGAAGGCGTGGTGCCCCAAGAGCCTTTATTGCTGCCAGTATTAGAGGAACCACAAGAGCAAAGGGTGACAAGAGGGGCCTTAAGCGTAAGAAGAGCAACAGTCTCAAAGTAAAAGTCAGGATCCCATTATGGAAGCTGTGGGAGGAGCTAGACGGAAGATACGGAGGAGGAGCTTCCGTTGTCTGCTTCAAAGCTTCAGGAGGCCAATAATGGCAAATAGAATCTTGTCATGGAATGTTAATGGCTTGAATTCAGCTCAGAAAAGAAGGAAAATATTTCACTACTTGAAACAATTTAAAAATGATGTGATTTGTTTGCAAGAGACACATATAAAATTATCAGACCAAAAATATTTAATTAATTCAAAATTGGGTAACCATTTTGTTGCATCAGCTTTGGAAAAGAAGCATGGAATTGTTGTATATATCAGGAAGGATATACCAGCTAAGCTAATTGAGACAGATATTCAAGGAAGATTTATTGCTATTGAACTGGTGATAGATGCAAAAGACTTTGTTGATAGGTATTTATGCACCTAATCAGCAACAAGAAAAGTTTTACAAAATGTTACATGAGAGGTTGACCCTCTGGGATTATAGTTCGTTTATTTTATTAGGAGACTGGAATGGAGTAATTGATACAAGAAGGATAAGAGAACCTCCTCCAAGAAGATACCTATACATGCAAAATTACCAAAATCCTTTTTGAAATGATGGAAGACTTTGAGTTTAGAGATATATGGAGGTTACGGAATCCAGATGAGAGAGATTTTACTTTTTTCTGATAGGCATCAATCTTTTCACGCATTGATTTTATTTTAATTTCTAATGACTTGCTTTCTAGGGTGAAGAAAGCGAAGATATTTCCGAGGTGTTTAACTGACCATAGCCCAGTATGGATGGAATTATTACAAGGGAAAAAAGGTGGTAGAACATGGAGGTTGAATGAAAATCTGTTTAGATATGAGGATAATGTAACTTATTGTAAGAAACAGTTAAAAGAATTTTTTGATTTTAATATATACAAAGGGACACCTATAGGAACTGTGTGGGAAGCGAGCAAAGCGTTTATTAGAGGGATATTGATTTACTTGGACAACAGGCAAAGGAATAATAAACAAAGGCAGCGTAGATATTTGGAAGAAGAAATTCAAAGGAAGCAACAGTTATTAATTCAAAACCCACAAGATCATAAACTTAAAGAGGCTATAAAAATATTACAGAGTCAATTTAATATGTTAATGGCAGACCAGGTGGCAACGAATATACAATATGCTAAACATAATACCTTTTGTAATGCAAATAAACCTGGGAGATGGTTGGCATATAATTTAAGGAAGAAACAGAAAGCACGTGTCATACAAAAAATAGAATATAAAGGTAAAGAGATATACCAACAGGATAAAATTAAAAGGCATTCTCAGAATTTTATACTGCACTATATGCAAAAGACAAAATATTGGATAGGGACATTTATGATTATTTGAAAGATTATAAGGTGAATATTCTAACATTAGAACAGAGGAGGAGCTGAACCGGCCGATAGCTACTGGAGAAATAGTGGAGGCAATTAAACAATTAAAATGGGAAAACCCTGGTACAGATGGTCTTACAGCAACTTATTATAAAAACACAGGATGAAATATTAGGCCCACTTAAAGAATTATTTAATCAGATACAATTAGGAGGAATACCCCGTCATGGAAAACATCTTTTATTTCACTGATACCAAAGAGGAGCAAGACTGCTCTAAACCTGGTAACTATAGGCCGATTTCACTTTTAAATAATGATTATAAGATTTTTGTAAAAATAATAGCAAATAGATTAATGTTAGTTTTACAACAAAGAATTCATACTGATCAATCTGGTTTTATAAAAGGGAGGCAGATGAGGAATAATGTTAGACAGATTATTAATATATTGGAATATTTGGAAAAGAAGAATACTTCAGCGGCACTTATTTTTTTGGATGCAGAGAAAGCCTTTGATCGATTGCATTGGGATTTTTTATTTAAATTAATAGAGAAAATGCAATTTGGAGACTGTTTTATTAGAATAATTAAAGCGATTTATGGAGAGCAAACAGCACAGATTATAGTAAATGGTAGTTTGACAGAAGTTATTAAGATTGCGAAAGGAACAAGACAGGGATGTCCCTTATCACCATTATTGTTTGTTTTGACTCTGGAACCATTATTAGATAAAATACGAGAATTAATGAAAATAGAGGAATTAAGATTAGACAATATGAGTACAAAGTTAGAGCTTTTGCAGATGATGTAGTGGTTACGTTAACGAATCCTATAAATTCAAGTAGATTTTTGTTGGAAGTAATTGAAAAATATGGAAAGGTATCAGGATTTAAAATAAATCAGAATAAAACAAAAGTGATAATTAAAAATATGTCTATACAACAGAAACAAAAACTAGAGGAAATGACAGGATTTGAGGTAGTAAAAAAGGTTAAATATTTAGGGTCTATATTAGCTCATCGAACAAGAAACTTTATAAGAATAATTATGACTTGCTATGGCAAAAAGTTCAGAATGATATGAGTGGCTGGAAGAAATTGCAGTTATCCCTATTGGGAAGGATTGCGGCTATTAAAATGAATGTGTTACCTAGATTTTGTTTCTGTTCCAGATGATACCTATAATTAAAAAGGATAAAAATTTGGAAGATTGGCAGAGTGGGATTAATAAATTTATATGGCAGGGTAAAAGGCGAGGTTAAAATGAAAATAATACAGGATTCACGGGAAAGAGGTGGTTTAAGAATGCCTAACTTTAAACTATATTATGAAGCAGTAACCCTTTCAGTAATAAGTGACTGGTTTAACTTAACAGAGGAAAGAATTTTGAATATAGAAGGTTATGACTTGTTATATGGATGGCATGCGTACTTATTTTATGGAAAAAAGTGGATAGGGCTTTTAAGAATCATGTGTTGAGAAGTGCTCTTTTGGTCTGGAATAAATATTCCTATAAATTAGATTACAAGATTCCTATATGGGCGAGCCCTAGACATGCAATAGAGAATATAAATATAGAACAGAAACAGGAAATGATTACATATAAAGAACTTTTGTATGCTGAAGGAGGTAGATTGCAATTAAAATCATTACAGGTATTAAATGAAGAAGGGAGGAATTATACTTGGTTTCAATATGGGCAAATAAGTGCTAGATGGAAAGAAGATCAAAAAATTGGTATAATGCAAAGGGAGGAAAATTTAATAAAGCAAATTAGAAATCAGACCCAGGAGCATATAAAGAGATTGTATAATGTGTTGCTTGAAATAGATTCGGAAAAGGATTTGGTAAAGGATTGTATGATAAAATGGGCACAGAATATTCAGGAACCAATAATGTTGGAAACATGGGAGAAAATCTGGGTTAGAAATGTTAAGTTTACACAAGCACAGAATTTAAGGAAAATTTTTATAAGATGTTTTATAGATGGCATTTAGATCCCAAAAAATTATCATGTATGTATCCTAATATCCAAGCGAAATGTTGGAGGTGTGATTGTGATGATGCTACATATTTTCATATTTGGTGGACTTGCAAGAAAATTAAGGTCTTTTGGATAAGAATTTGGTGGATTATTCAAAATGTACTGAAGAAGAAGATAAAGTTCCTGCCACAATTTTTCCTTTTGGGAATTATAATGGATTGTACAGGGATTGAGACTAAATTGATTTTGAACTTAATAACAGCAGCAAGACTGTTGATTGGACAATACTGGAAGAAAGAAGAGATACCTACAATAGAAGAATGGATATTGAAAGTTATTAATTTGGCTGAGATGGCTAAAATCTCAGCGTTTTAAAAGACAATACGCAGGAAAGATATTTAATTGAATGGAAAAATGGATTGATTATCTACAAAACAGATATCAGATTAAGAAATATCAGATTGCCTTTGAATAATTAGAAAGTTATTTTATGTAATGGGGAGGGGGTTGGGAGACGAAAAGCTTTGGATGTGGTTATTTGGATTGGAAGGGAAAATTTTATTCTATGTTTGGTTTATGTATAACTTTACCTTGTGATTGACCCGGGAAGCCGAGGGGTGGGGGAGGGAGGGGGGTGTTTTGTTTTTTTTTTGGGAGGGAGGGGGAAAAAAGGGGGAAAAATGTTTTTGTTTTTTTTAAAAACTCTTTCAATAAAAAAATAAAAAAAACAACCCCATCTGATTACGATGGCCCCACTTCACAAGGAGGGATTCACAGCCAGCTATCTGAGGAACAGTGGACTCCCTTGGCTCCAGACTCTCTCTAATCACAACCGCCACCCCGCCACCCCTACCCCTACTTTCAACCCAGCACACATGACTCTGCAACCTGTGTAAGCAGAGCACATGGATCCAGATACTTCCTCCAGAGGAGATCTTCCATCTGTTTGAGCCAGTAATTGGGTTTGAGTCCAGCCTCAACTGAAAGTCATCAAAGCAACCAGAGTGGAGCAGATCTTTTCAAGCCTGACTGACCAGCCTTACCACCAAGCATGCCACCCAGAAGACATGAAAGAAGACATGAAAGTACAGAGATGTACAAGTAAAGGCTAAAAGACTCTTTTCAATCCCCAGAAGATAGCTGGAAAGACTATGGGAGAGGGTGGGAATTCATTGTAAGTTATTTTTTTCTTGTCTCATTTATACTGTAATCAGTTTAATGTACTCATGTAAGGATTATATTTGAGAATGGCTGGCACAGCAAGTTCTGTACACCTTTGATTTCTGTCTGGTAGGGAGGGAAATTGTCTAAAATGTTTGTATTGCCTGTATTGTAAAAGTAGCTGCATAAACAGGCACACCCACAGAGAGACATCATTCAGAATTAGACTGAAACTATTTCCTTCACAAGGCTTCTCTTAGGTTGATTTTTGCTCTGTGGCACTGAAAGCCCAAGGAGTCATATCTCCCTGGGGGAGGAGCATCCTGCTCAGGCAATTCCCTCACTTGAAGAGATAGCAGAAAAAGTGATATCCAAAACCTAAGCCCTGACTGTGACTCACAAATGATGCTGCCCAGTTGTCCAGTAAAGCAAGATATGTTGCGCTGCGATCTCATGAGTAAAAGTCCCAGGGTTCATTGTGTGTAATTTTAAAAAATACTAAAAAAAGAAAGGAAAAAAGAAAGGAAAAAGCCTGGATTGCACACTGACTAACCTCAATTTGGACTAACAAATCCTGGGTGCACTAAAGTAAGGGATACGGCAGATTCAAGTAACCATCCCTTGGAAATGGGCAGCCTGTAATTTAAAGGAAAACCATGGCTGCGAAAAATTTGGGATGTGTGCTTGCTTGAAACCTTCTGAAAGCTCACAGAAAGTGACACCAAACATCAGAAATTAATTGGCATAGAAAATCGGATACTGTAAAATTCCTGCCAGAACTTTTCCCCTGGCTGCTAAACCTTCATGGTTGAAAGCTTTTGGGAGCCACTGAAGGAATCCTTTTCTGTTGCCTCTATCAATGCCTTCCCCTTGGCATCATAACAATTAAAAGCACCCATCAAGTCTCCTTGATCTGATCAGCTTTAATCTTTTGCCAAGAATATGTGTGTCCCACTCACATCTTTAAAAAAAATGGAGGGACTGTGGGAAGTTAGTACCCACTCCTCTCCTAGAAGAATGAAATACTTTAGGAAATATTAAAAAGGCAGCATATATTTCCCTGGATGAGAAATGGAGAAACATGTTTTAAAGACAAAGCCGCTCCCATCTTCCTGTCTCCCCCACATCTTTGTCAAAGGGCCAGAGGCAGAAACCCAACCCCCCCACCTTTGTCAATGGACCATCATCTGCAACACAATAGGACCCATCTAGCAACAGAAACACACTACATGGCACTTGGGAAGATTACATCAGCCAGCAAGGCTAGCTAAGACCCCCACCCCCTGGGAGTCTGAAAACCAATCAGGATACTCTTCCTGTGCCCCAGGAAGTTCAAAGCTCAGAGAGGGCATGAAACCAAGGCATGATCAGCATCTCGCCCCTTTTCTGTTCAGGAACTCAAACCATGTGATCCTGTCCACCATTAAACCATTTTTCCAAGCAGTCTCCATTTTTCCAATATCTTTTTCCCCACTTGGAACTGAACCCAGATGGACATTTCTTCCAACACAAGGAAGATTCAAGTTATAGTTATCCATATAGAAAAAACAATTAATCTTCTTGACAGATCTAATAATTTTACTTGTAAGTACTTTTTCTTTTCAAAATACCAAGTCTTACTTTCTGCTTAAGAATTGGTTTTTGTAGCTACAGCTCAAATGGCACTGAAAATCCATAAGGCTTTCTATTCAGAAGTTGCATCAGAACAAAAATCCAAGATCTGGATAAACTATAACTAATGACGTATACTGTTCAGTATACTCTGAAAGTATATTGCAGCATCTTCATCTGTCTGAAACAAATCAGTAAGACATAAAAGAATATCCTTTAGTTCCTTTAGTTTGGTTTTATTCTCTTTCACTCCACAGTAAACTTCATTAACAGAAGAGGGGTTCAACAAATATTGAAAAGCAGAAGAGACATAAGAAGTCAATACAAATCAAATACAATACTGGGAAAATAGGCTTTATAATAAAATTAGCTTTTCTACAATTATTCTTTATTGAAGGAACTACCATATAAATTATAACAGCTCCATAATAACAAAATGGGTATTTTTTTCTAATTAATTGCAAAGCCACTTAAGACTCTGAATGATAAAGACAGAGAATCAACAGAGATACAACCCAACATGTATGTATTATGTATGTATTTTTATATAAACTCTAATTCATAAGAAGAAGAAAATTCCAGCAGCATTTCTAATGTGCTGGAACCACAGAATGGTTTCTTTCCTTGCAATAAATGGGAGACTTATTATTCATGAAGATACAATAAAGCAAACTGTTACAAATATTACTCCAGTGATGCAGCTGTGGGGAGTGGACTGACAGTTGTTATCCAGACAAAAGAACTACTGACATCAATGGAAGTTTGGTCAGATTAAGGGTTTAAGGATTAGTCTGGCAGAATGGCACAAAAAAACAGATGAAATACAAAAAGAACAATGACATGTAAAGAGCTAGCTTTAAAGTGGAGAGGGAAATGGAGATCCCATCCTACTGGAGAGTCATACGTATAGCAAGATGCACAGCCTGGAATAGAGATAAAATGGGAGGGATTTGGAATTTCCTGTTAATAAATTGAAAATCCACAAAGATTTCTTTAGGATCAGAAAAGAGCAACACACCTTTCTTGGTACAGAGAAAGTATGAATGAACCAGGGGAACAGAAAAATATACTTTTCCAAGTGCTACAAATATAATAGCCACATGTGAATTTTTGAAAAAATAACATTGTTTATTCTAATTTTTACTACCTTATTTTCAGTGAGCATACCATTAATTTGTAAATGGCTTCCTAAGCACCTATCCATTTCTTTCATTTATATGTTTAGACAGAATATGCTAGCTAGGCAATTTTTTAAAACCTTCGTTGTCAGTACTTTTCTCATTAGATTTTCCCTAATATGAAGACAGAGCTGATGCTACTGTAACACTGGAAAGTTTTTCAATGGAATATTGTTACACTTAAAAATGCTAGTAGCACTTTTGAGAAAGAGATGTATAATCCATGACAGCATTTTTTACTTCAAAATGTTAAATAATTTTTTAAGTTAAAAAATTACTTTTTAACTATTTTTTTAACTTTAAAATTTTGTTTCCATACTGCATATGTAGACAATTGATGAAATTAATGGGACTTCATCCATGAATGTATTTGTTATGTTCTTCTGGTTTTATTTAGTTTATTGTCAGGGCAAGTAGATTTCAGACATAAGTAAATAGGATCGCAACTACTCTTAACTTTAATAAATATATTATGCACATTCAGAATTTTAGACTTTTATTTTAGATAATTATCAGATGAAATCAGTCTAAAATAAATTCTGAATGTGCATAATATATTAAAGTTAAGAGTAGTTGTGATCCTATTTACTTAGCCACATTCTATTTATTTACCAGAAGTTATTATTGAATTATCCTATGATAAATACTCCTAAAAGCACTTTTCTTTGGCTGGAAGTAAAATCAGGAAGAAGTGTTATTAATATATTGCTTTGTTCCATTCTTCTGGCACTTGCTGCATGTTACAAGTAATGTTATACAGAAAGTCTGAAGTCTATTCTCCATTTCTATACTGTTCTGTATATTTTTTCCATGTACAATCATTCCAACAAAGTTCAACTCCAAAATCAGGTATGAGACAGACTTCAGGGGTAAAAGAAGTAAAAATATATGGACCTTCACAAGTAGCTGAAAATGCAGAGAAATTCATTGCAGTTTTGGAAGAACCTGATGTTAACTTTCACTTTAAATCAGGGGTGAAATTCAGCAGGTTCTGGAGAACCAGTAGCAGAAATTTAGAGTACTTTGGACAACCTGCAAATGCCACCTCTGGCTGGCCCCAAAGTGGGGTGGGAATGGAGATTTTGCAATATCCTTTCCCCAGGAGTGGGAAAGGAATGGGGATTTTGTAGTATCCTTCCCCAGGAGTGGGGTGAGAATGGAGATTTTGCAATATCCTTCCCCTTCCACGCCCACCAAGCCACACCCACAGAACTGGTAGTATAAAAAATTGAAATCCACCACTGCTTTAAATATAAATCTCTCAACACAATTAAAAAAAGAGGCTGAGAAAAAAGTCAAATTTGAAACTTTTTCTTTAAGGATATTAACAAGATTGAGGATTCCGTGATCAAAAGAGATGTTTATAACTGCTTGATAAAAACTTACAGAGAAGAAAAATATTTTACTCCCTGAAGATAATCTGGAAGAGTGACTTAAAGTTAATGAATTAACTGTAATTAGGATGGCTCTTTCTTTGTTTGATATGTGTAACTGAAAGAAAGGCTTAATCCAAAATTTGAAAATGTAATTACTTGTATGTATGTATTTATGTATATTTGTATGTATGTATGTATATGTGTACGTGTACGTGTGTGTGTGTGTGTGTTTTAAGTTTAGCACTTAAAAAAAGGTGAAAAAAAGTGGGATTTTTTCCAGTAAGGTCAAAGAATTTAAAAGAATACAATGAATTTTGTTAATAACAATGGTGACAGTTCACAAAGATTATTAGGTACAAATCGAAATATATACTATTTCCATAGCAGGGAAGATAAAGCAGGAATGGTTAAATTGATTGTTTTATTCAAAGTAGGGAAAAAATTCATTTGCATATTACTTCTGGATTTTGTGCTTGTGATTAAAAAAATGAAACTATGAGTTTGGTTTTGTTGATCAGAAAGATTTGTCATTATAGAAATAGCTAGTTATATATTAGTGTATAAAAGCAAAAAGTTGAGGTTAAGAACTATGTTAAGAGTCGGAAGTCAATGCCTTTTCCCCCCCTCCCCCCCTTGTTATTTCATACCCCCTTTCCCCTGTTCCTTTTCCTTCCTTTAATTTCCTATTTCTACTTTTTTTTCTTTCTATTTTATATAATAAAAATAAAAAATTTGGAAAAAAACATGGAGCTTCATTTAGTCTCATCTACAAGTTTCTTTTTCCTATCATAAGTTGGAGTAGGCCCACATTTCAAAAGGGGATACTGTGTTTTTTGTGTACCTTGTGTTTTATTCATTTTTTTCATTAGAATAGAATAGAATAGAATAGAATTTTATTGGCCAAGTGTGATTGGACACACAAGGAATTTGTCTTGGTGCATATGCTCTCAGTGTACATAAAAGAAAAGATACGTTCATCAAGGTACAACATTTACAAC